>NC_134368.1:44164583-45460000 GCF_035582795.1 Mycteria americana
GTTATTGAGCAGGAGGACACCGCCACTGGAACAGCAGGATTTCTGAAGCCACAGCTTCACATACAGATATTTTAAGTTGGCCTTATTGTTGTTAAGAAGCTACTGCTCGCTGCCCCCACCCTAGTGCCAGCACAAGCATTTATGCAGGCATCTGCTGCATTTACTACTTTTCACTTGGCATGGCATCCCGGGCTGATTCTGTGTCTGCTCCAAGGGAAGAAGCGCCATGGGGCTAGGCTGGCTGAGGGGAGGCCAGAACAGGGTGACAGCAGCATTGACTTATGCTTATTGAAAAGTGCATACATGAGACCACAGCCTAAACTAATCCCCTCACATCTTTCAGTACTGGCACGTTGAAAGTAGGCCAAAGCAGAAGAGGCCTCCTGGAGTGTGTATCACTAATATTATCTACTACAGAGAATCCATAAATAGCCTATAAAAAAAGGCAATATAAGCTACAGAGGGCTGGAAACCTTTCAGGCTCCCAACCATCTAAGAAAAGTGGGTTTGCTACAACTAGTTTAAAAGCACCTCCTTCACTTGCTATGATCAGGATCTCTTGCTCTGAAATTACTCTTAGCGTTAAAAATTCTATGAAAGAACAAAGCTATACAGTGTACAGCAAAAACGTTCTTGAAATAGAATACTTTTCTAAGCTTTCCATAGAGTATTTGTGGGTCATTGGGTTATTACAACCGCCCACTAAAAATAATAACTGAAAGTGTGTAATTAATTGGTCAAGAAACTACTACTGTCTTCTCTCCTTCCCAGAGCATGTTTACAGTGATTTGGAGTAACCTGCCTTGCTTTGGCAGGCTGTCTCAAACTGACTGAGATGAACAAACTAGTTTTAAAGGGACAGCTTTATTTTACCTGAAACATCTTTTGGCAGTTTGGTAAAACAAGAGTGTATCAAATGTAGTTTGCATCTAGAGCTATGGATTTTTTGTTCTGTTTAAGAATATTCTCGTATAAAAGTGACCTTGCATGTATGCACCGCCAAAAAACTCAACATAATGTAGGCTCACTGCAAAAACTGCAAATGCAGTATCACAGTTTTACATTTTCTGTGCTGCTTTGGCAGCCTTATTTTGTCATAAATAATGTTTATAAAAAAAGAAAGTTGACTCCAGTTCAGCAAGCTTAGATTAGATGACTACAAACTGACTTCTAACAGATTGTGTGAAGACTGACCTCTAAACGACCGTGTGAAGCCAGCCTCATCAGTGAGACTCACACTCAAGACATACTGAAGATAAACAGATGACAAAGCTTAATTGATCAAATGAAGTGAGCTGTGAAAACCTCACCTGAAGTGTCAAAAGAAGTGTCAGACTTCTGACTGATGCTCAAGTTTCCTCCTACATACAGGATGGAACTAACCCATGCAATTAATCTAGCAACTGACAGTCTCTCAATCTGGAACCAGTGTTTTCCTGTACTGGAGCAAAGGAGAAAAAATATAGCCATTTTTGACAGTTTAATGGAACAAGTCTGGCTGGGCCTTAGCTTAGTAGGTCTCCTGGTCCATCAACTGTATAGCCAAATTGACACTGCTTCTACCCCACTGGAGAGAGAGTGGGTTCTTCAGATTTGCTCCTGGAAGACAGTGATGTTGAGGGGGTAGTTGTTAACACAGTTCTTGGCAATCAAAGCCGAGAGAGAAAGGTCAAGTGTTAATAGTTTTGAATCTGTGAAGAATTAGAGGCACACAACATCCTACTACTCTTGAAGTAGCAGTATGCTATATCTAGTCCATTAATAAACCTGGAACCAGCTTCAGGGATGTGTAGTCAGCACAACTGTCAAATAAGGGAAAAACAAGAGCAACAACAAAAAAATCCTTAAGAAACCAAAATGACAGCAGAAGTCTTTTCTAGGTAAATACCACAAAATCGAAAGTGAACTCACATTCAGCATATCACATGCCTAGTGCAATGACTATCATACATCATTTCTAAACTGGTAAGATTGAGGTTTCCTCTTGAGTACTAGGAAATATTTTTACATGAAGGAATCTTTTAAAAGGATTATCACAGGAATCCACACACACATATGCATACACTCTTACCCACTATCATAACCATAGACCTAACCAACTTACATTTTAGATAATTTTTGTTCATAAAGAAAAAGATCTAATAACCCTATTATTTCCACATTCTAGAAGATGTGTGCAATATCATTGCTCTGAGGACTGGTAAGGAATGTAGCTGGGTTCCACTCCAGCCAGGACAAGACTAAAATATCTTTCGGGAACTTACAGAAAGATAATTACTATGGCCTGCAAATATTCAGAAGAGATGAAATGATTAGCATCTGAAAAAACCCTTCTCCTTACTTTCATGTTAACATATATAGCTCATTTCAAAGGGTCTTATAAAACTCTATCCTTTTCCAACCAAAAAAAGAAAAAGATTTAGTGGTATCAAAAAAGAACAAAAACCATTTGAATTTCTGGCTAAAATAACCTACAATATTACTGGGTTTTAAAATCTGTTTCCAAGAAGCTACATACACATAGGGTATTAAGTGGATATTCCAGTAAAGCCAAAGAAAATCAGAGTCAGGACATTGCAAATGAAAATGGGGATCTGAAAGTTTATGTTTTGGTTATTTGTAAAGTTTGACATTGATTACTAAAACAAAACTTACAAAAATACCTTTGTCTTCTGAGAATTGTTATTGCATTTATATCGGAGGTAGAATACTCAATATTTTATGTTTATAATACTTCTTTCTCATTTTGGAGAGAATATTTCTCTCTCCTTCACTTTTTCTGAAGTTTAAGTGAATAACCTTCCCTCTAACTACAAATTAAGGAAATAAAATACTTGGGCTGTAAACCAACTGTTTTCTGACAGCTCATGACAAATCCTTTGACCATATCTAAAAATAGATTCTGATTTATGGAGGATACTAGGTGATATAAAAGCAATAATTAGAGCCACTTACAATGTTCAAAAGCATATGGATTCCCATACAAGCAAGAGCAAATGGGTACAGAGAACTCAAAGAATTTGCTACATATTTTCAGCAAGGTCAACAACCAACAGCCAATATACAAAGCTAATGAAGTTACTGCCTGAAATTTGGACTCTTAAAAATGTTATTCTGTCCTTAAATAATGCTGTACTGCATTTTCCGTTGGCAAAAAGTTCATGTAGTTTCCCAATGTTTTTCTGAAACATTCCATGGGTGTGTAAACATGAAATGTACAAGTGGAAGGCAACAAGTTGAATACAAACAGCTATTTCCTATCCTTAATATTTCCTTTAATAAGTTATATGTTGTCCAAATCCCCAGTCATTGGTTTCACCAGACACTAAAATCATACTAGTACTCATCTGTTATTACATTTTAACCTCTATCTGTAAAGCTTTGCAGAATATCATTGTCCAGAGCATTGGTTCTGAATGTTCCACTCCAAATATCGCCTGATCAGGCTTGGCAGTCCAGAGCTTGTTCTTTCACTGTTTGACTGTAAACTGGGATTTAGATGTGGCTTCAGCAGGGGTTCTTAGTATGTGCATGCCTTTTTAGGAGGATCAGATTTTATCTTTCAAAGCTGTTCTTTTGTTCTGAATTTTGTTTCCCATAAAGAAAGGACATAACATACTGTACCAATATTTATAACAGAGACGTAAATATTTTCTAAGTTTTACTGCTTATGCTATTACTTACACCAGTATTAATTGTATGGTAGTAGTAAAAGAATATAAAGAAACACATTTATCTACCTCACATTTTACTAGTAAGTTTGGGGTTTTTTCAGCTATAAAATGTTGTTAATTGCTAACTGACTCTTTCAATATTTTTTCAGAAAAGTTAAGTGATGATTTGTGAAATTACCATTTTTTCTAGTGACTTGAAAGTTTGTTCTGAATTGGCCTTATCTCATTTTGGAAACAATGGCATAATTTATTTAATGGCCTAAATCCATATCCATCGTCAGAAGCATCATTCCAGTGAGCTACAATGTCTTTCTTTCTTTCAAGTTACATAACACTATTTTTTTCTTAAATAAGGGTTAACTTTGCCTTGCTTTAGTAAGGCTGGCTCTCTGGCAGAAATCAGAGAGGCTTGTTTGGAAAAGGATTTGACATGCATGCTCTCTCCTGCTCAGAACTGGCAGAACAAACCTCATAAAAAGCCTGCTACATCAAAGCCTGGGAAGCTCATCCACTCATATATTTAGCTTACCTTTTTTTTTAAAAAAAAAAAAAACCAAACAACCTTTTCCTTGTCCTTTGGCTACTTTTGATGAACTATACTTTACGTCCCATAACATTTCTTGCAGATTGTACACGCAGTAACCAAACAAAACACCTATGTGTCAATATTTTCTTTAAGTTCCCATGCTCATTTTCAAAAGCGTGTCGTAAATCCAAAATTTCAAACCTTCTGAGTTCCAATTTGATAAATTCATGAAAAACAGCTAGATACCCTAAATGAAGATGATTTAATTCTGCCTTTCACATTTTTGTGTCAGTAACTTGCTAGTATTAACTCACTTTTCATTCTGGCAGTAGAACAATACATGGCAAGGCAATTTAGAGCCTCCTTCAATGTCTTCTTTTTAATACTAACAGAGAATTGGCAGATATATTTAAAACACCTCTAACCAATTAGCACAGAATATTACCCTGTGTTGGGTAACTTCTATCCCTGACTCAGGTTAAATTGAAATGACTTCCTGAAATTTCCAGCTGATTTTTTCTCATGAAATCATCCTGCTATAGAGCCATTTATATGCTGGTAACTTCTTAGAAATTAGACTGTATCGAGGATAAAACACAACTATCCTATAATGGTCCTACATTTCTTAACAGCTGCCTTCTCTCCACAGCTTACAGCAGAGAGCCTTAATGAGGTGTTAATAGCCCCACTGTAAGAGGATTCTGACAAAAAATGGAATCTGCTGCCAGACACTGCCTACAACTAATGTGATAGTAAACAAGGAAACTTGAATAAGCAGCATCCTTGTTTATAAAATAGCCCTGCAATAGTAAATAAAATAGCCCTTGCCCTTACAAGTGCAAGTAAAATCTGGACTATCCATTGCTTTACAGTTTTTTCCTTAATGAAACACAGAATCAGTAGAATTTAGATATTTACCTTAGCCATGAAAATACAGTGGAATACCTTAATTAGCTTATAATAATTCAGCAGTATCTCTAATAAGCTGTTTTATCTGTTTCTACAGTTACCAAGAACAGAGGGTTTTTTTCCTTCAATTTTCCTCAACCTGGGAATATTGTGAGAATGGTATTTAGCACTTCATGATGTAAGGAAATTATAAATTATATTTGGACAATATCAAATTCAAAAAGTCATGTCTGTAGCTTTCTCCAATAAAACACATTACTGCAACTACAGTTAATTATGAAATCCTGTGAATTAGTGACAGAAAAAGTCTCGAGTCTTTTGTCTTTCTACTGCCAGGGACAAGCATTCACACAGGAAAAGTAAATTGGACGGAACAAAAAGTACACACATCAGCATTAGAACTCCAGAGTCCTATCTCAATGACTTAAACATCTCTGTTAACTTTAATTAAGTTAGCAATTCTTAGTCTCCCATCTACACAAACACATGCACTAGGAAAAAAAAGAAGATATATTTACCTATATTTACCTATACTACAGTAACAGCCAGGGTGGACATTTGTAATTCTGGACATTTGTAAGGGATTTTTTGCCCTCTCCCCCCCCGTGAATATTTTGTTCTGAGGTAGGTGTTTTAGATGCACAACATACAGTCCTCTGCTGTGGCACATCGTCAAAATCTTCTGTGACTTTGATAAAGCCAGGGTGAGGCTTATTACATGATCCCAATGGCTATGGACACTGATAGAATGTTCACACTTATTGAGTATCTTATGCTGTACATTACTATGCTGCTTGCTGATAACCAGCACCATGTTTATATGTTTTAATGGAAGCTGAAGGCACACAGTTCTGACTTCAGGGGCTGACTTGGCAGTTTCACTCAGACAGGCATTTACTAGATAACAAAGTCTGCAAATGTCACTTAAGGCCATTTTAGACTGCGTTGAGAGTTAAGTAAACATGACTAGTAAGGGGGCCAAAAGGATAGTTGTGAATTTCTGTTTCTGACAGAAAACACTGTTTATCCTATATTACTTTAGGGAGGAAGAGTTTAATTCCCAGTGAGCATTATAAAAGTAAACAAAAGTTGAAGTGTATCCAACTCAAAATTCTAAGCAATTTCAGCAAGCCAATAAACATCTAAGCCAATATGACAACTATGTCCCTAAGTATTTAAAATACCACAGAAATGAATAAAAAAAAAAAAAGATAAAATGAAGCACTTGGGAGGACTTCTCACTTCCGTGTAATCTCCAATGACAATTTTATCCTGTAAGCAGTTATAAAAAGTTACTGAATTTTAAAGATTTAATTAATATGCATGTTTGGAGCACTCAGTTATCAGAAAATAAAACCAGACTTTTCCAATAATGTTTGCCATTTCAGCATTGTAGGTTTTGAATATTTAATAGTAAAATAAACAGCATTTTTCTTAAAAAGTGCCACAACAGAAAATGTTACTACTGAATTCAGAAATGTGGAAAATAAAAATGCCTCCATCCTTTAGGTAAAACCAGAAACAAACTGTTGCACTAAAACTGTTGTCACTTGAGGTTGGTTGAGCTTTCTCTCTGTGAGTATTTAATTAGTAGGTCAGTTTCTCAAAGTAAGTGTGCTACCTGACATTCATTAAACTTTCCCTAAACTACAACAGCAGCAATCCATGCCATTCTGCTTTGCCTTTTGGAACTGCATGTGCTGTTGATGCTCTAATTTATTCAGCTACCAGGGAGAAATACATTGCTACTGAACCACAAAGTTGGGTTCTTCGACCAGATCACCAGTCACATGCCTATTGCTATTCTTGAACACCTGAGCAGATTCTGCAGAGATACAGGATTTGCTTACCCAATTTGTATTATAGAAGCTGAACTATAAAAAGGTGACATTCAAGTACTCTGAACACAGGTCCTCATTAGAACTCTAGAGGCTTGAAGCTTAGTAAAGTTTGTTTACTTCCCTCATTCTCTTCCAAATTTAAAAAACACCAATAACATTGGACTGTAGTTGCCAACACAAATAAGCCCCAAAGAAATCCTCAGTTTAAGGAATCAGCTACAGGCAGAAATATAAAAAGGAAACAGGCACAGATAGGAAAGGGGGAAAAATACCATGGGACTTGCACAATGCATTCACTGGCAAGGTACTTTATGAAAGTCCATGAGATAAACTCAGATAAATTACCAGAAGATCGCTACCTGTTAATGTTTGGCAAGTATACTGCACACATACGAGATTATAGAAGAGTATTTTCTTCCAGATTCCAGGCCAGTCTTTAGCACACAGAATAAGCAGAAAATTACATAAAGAGAAAGTATCCTTCTTCAATCAGTGAGAAATTTTACAAATTATCCCACAGACCACTTGCAGGTTCAGATAAGTTTCTAATATTTTTATACCTCTATTTACATATGTTTAAAACTAGAACCAAGGTTTGGTATGTTAAATTCACATCTGCTACATTCACAAATTATCATCAGCTTACCATTTGCATGGCAGGTCCAACAGCTAGTTTATCAAGAAGAGAATGTCTCGCTTGGTATTCAATGAAATAAGAATTGCTGATATACTTTTGTGTATGTACATTGAGATCATATCCAGTTCTGCATGGAGTGTAGAGGAAGATCTGCATTTACGAAAGTCTTAATCACTGTATGGCAGTTCCAAGAAGGCAGTAGAGTTTATAGTTGCTATATGATGTTTTTTATATTAGGGAATTGTAACAGAATATAAGCAATTCCGAAGCTGCAAGTACAGATTTTTTTTAGAAGGCCAACACACTAGCTGTTTCACAGACATATATTAAAAATGTAATATTAAGATATAGAGAAATTATAAGCAATTGTACAAACTGAGAATATCGGAACAACAAAACAGAACATGGTTATGGAACAACACTATAGATGGGATTAATAGAGAAACATCACATTTCCCACTCAAATCAGCAAGAAAATGACTTAATTATTCAAACTTTAAGTATGTTGTTAAAACAATAATTTCTAGAAAACTGAATACATGGCCTCGTAATGTCAGTACCATTACAAGGAACAACTTAGCAGTTCACCAGAAACATTTTCCATAGTGTCTTTAATGAAACCTCTTTAGTAAGAATTTTTAAATTAAAAATTCAGACTTCTACCCTGTCCCTTCAAGGTTTCACCCACTGAGAAGTTAAGTAATTTGATCTGCATTTTATACATCTGTCAGGATCATCCAAATATTTAATTTCTCCAAGCAGGAAAATGCATGCAACAGCTACATTATAAACCAGAACTCACAGACAAGAAAAGGAGTTTCTATAGCAACTCTTACATTATTGTATTTGAAATGGAAAATATGCTATGAGTTTTTCCTCTGACTGTGCTAAGAAGCCTTTGAGGGCTCATGAAAACATGACAGCACAATTAACGCAAAACAGTCCTTATCTTGAATTGATGAGCCTTATGCTAATAGTAGTTCACCTGTCAGAATTGTGAAGGTTTTCCATCAGAATAAAAGAAGGGGGAAGAGAGAGAGAAGGCAAGAGCAAGCGTGAGTGAGAGAGCGCATGAGCAACAGCAAGTGAGGGAAAGGAAATGAAGAAAAAGCTACTTCAAGCTCTACTTACTTTAACTTTTTTTTCTATTACAATTATTTTAACAGAAGTCTTTTAAAAAGAGAAATGTAAAAAAACCCTTTGCTTTATTTGCACTTTTAAAATTCTTAAGCCACAGATTTTTCATGCAATGGATTGTTATTACTATCTCCCCATCTCCATTTTTCACTGCAGAAATATATCAACAACTGTAACAGGATTTCAGTAAACTACTACCCCTTGTACTGAATTGACTTTAATGAAATGAATGATGAGGGGGGAATACTAAATATTTGTAAATTTTCGGTACTAATATACTAAAAATACTAAGAATTTAAATTGTTGTGAACTTCACCAAGCAATTTTAACTGAGTAAGCTTCTTCACTCAGTCTTAAATATTCCTGGTTTTTTAAACATAAATTATATCCTTCAATTATTTTCTGGAAACAAATTTGTAAAAGTCTCTAACACAGGCAGAAGACAGATGTTACTGAAAATGTTAAACAGGTTTTAATGGCTTTCTACCCATTTTCCTAAATACATTTTTCAGCTGCTGCCATCATTCTCTGGATGTCAAATCAGCGTACATATAATGGATTGACATTTATCAACCGTATAAAATAGGCAAAAATAGAGGCACTTAGTCCCATAGAGAACTGGGGAGTAAAGAGTCAACAAATCAAAGGTTATTTTGATTACACTTTCATTTGCAAACATGTTTTCCTCATCTGACTTTTGTTATTTTCCTTATTACATTTCACATTATTTCCTAGGTTGTAATCTTATAGACAGTCTTCAAATTTCTGATTAATCCTGACAGCTAGTGAATACCCCAAATAAATTTATGTAAAACTATTTTCTGACATGTCATTGCGTCTGCCAGATATTTTACATATTCTGGGACCTGGGACCTCAGAAATATGCCTACGAGTTTAGTGTTTTCACAGCCACATGAGAAACAGATAACCTGTAGATCTGGTCAATTTGGCTTCAGTTATTTTTCAGTCGCCAAAAAATATATTTGTTTGTATAAGCATATTATTGCTTTGTGTCACAGGTATCATATAAGGTGTGAAAAGCCTCCCCTTCTTGGTGACAAGTGACCATGACTTTTGGACCTTTTCATGGTTAATAACTAAACATGCAGGTTTTTCTTAGTGTTTAGCTCACAAACAGCTGCTAGTAACTAACAAAGTTTATATGGAGATTACGGTGAGCCAGAAGTCAGTTTAGGAGAGAAAATCAGACCTAGAGTATAAGCTCAACTTGAACTAATATACGACAACCAGTATATTTTGTTTGCTGTTAATGAGGCTGACTGAAGATCTAATGCACGGAACAGTAAGAATGTGGAAGGCACTAGGAAAGGAGGAAAAGTTGTGGAAGACAAGAGAATGGGAGGTAAATGCAGAGAAAGGTTGGATGAAGGCAGTGGAATAGTAGAAATAGAAAAATAGAAAGAATAACACTTGGTATTTAGAAACAGATGTCTTGAAGAATTAATATCAAACAGTATAAATGTGTTTAAGAATAACTGCAAAAGGACATCTTAAGAAATCTAACAGACACATATCTGTAGTAAAGTGAAGGCGTATCAAATAATTACAAAAAAATTATAATAATTCTCAAAATAAGGTTTGCAAATGCAACTGATAATAAAAGACAAAACAATTGACTGATACTTCTAATCCATGATTTATTAAATTCATAATCCATGCAGCAGTAAGAGAAAGGAACAGTTGAGGAGATCTATGGAAGTAGAAGGAAAGGATTTTGTAACGTTTAAATATTTTGATGCAGCTAATTAAGGAGAACCAGGAGAGCAAATACAGTGCAGTACAAGAATATTTGTGAAGAAAATGATGAGCCAATGGCTTTTGTCATGCCATCAGAAAAGAGCATGAAAAAACGAAGATTCACAGAACGCACAGTAGAAAAAGGGTTAGAACAGTTCCTGACACAGCAAGCATCTCTGTCTCTTTTGCAAAGTCAGGAGTCCATATACATTTATCACTAAGAGCCAGGGACCAATCATATTGAAAAGGCTTGAAGGGAAATGGATTGCTTAATTTTGGTGCGCATCTTACTTTGGTGGCCCTGAAAGACCGTCTCAAGGCAAGTAGCTCTGTCTGGCTGTACCAGAAATAGGGGTGGAGAAGAAGGAGAGCAGCTGATAATCTCTACAAGCATGGTTGGTGATGATTCCAACACCTTTAGTAGGATTAAACATGGACCTAAAATCTGTATCTTCCACACTTCTGTACTATCCAACTAATCACTGCTGAATCTGAACTCCAGTGGTTTTGATCTTAGAAGATGAAAATATAATCTAAATCTGACTTTACAAATGAAGGTATAAAAAGCTACAAAAGCTACATTCCTACCATGACAACTTATTAACTCACTGATGGAGACAGCAATAACCAGCCTTTGACAAAGAGGCATACAGATTTTTTTAAAAACCTTACGAATACTACAAATGGAGAAGCTGGAGCTATTGAAGAACAGTACATAGGGAAAGCTCTATGGGTCTCACAGAAAAGATTTCAAATGGAACAGTACTTTAAAAAAAAATACGTACAGAAAGCTCACTTTGTCCTAAACTCACTGTTTAATTAAATTCGCATATCACACCAGTTATCTGACTCTAACTGAAATTAAAAAAAAAAGCTTAGGTATTCTAAATAATTGAAGACACTTCTACTTCTATTACCTACACAATTTCCCACAGAGAGGGAAAGGGATAGGGAGAAGGAAGGAAAAAACTCGGAAAATTTGCAACTGTGTCTTTCAAATACACACAGAAGTACATGAAAAGTGTTTTCAAGTATCAATCAGTACAATACAGATGAACTCCAGAATCAAGATAATGGAGATAAGAGAAACAAATTTCAACGAACATGCAAGAAACCAATAATTTGCCTGTGTAAAGGCATGTGGAGTAAAGATAAATACACAGATTTCCAGTTGTACTGAGCTGATGCTTCACATTCTTGAAAACTGAAGATATTTTATACCATGCATATTACCAAACATCACACAGATCTGCTTTAATAAACCTGTGATAAGTAATAACAAGGAATTAGTAAAAAGAAACAAAAATGCAGCGCTTTCAAGAGGTCATATGAGCGTTGCCCAGATCTCATCCTAGAAGCAAAATTCCAAGACATTTACTAGGGGTCAATTCCATTAGCTTCATATATGTTAATTATTTTTCTGACTAAATACACTGCAGCATTTGGCAAGGATACCTAAAGGCCTGACACAAGGCCTTTACATAGGGCAGAAAATGAAAACACAGTTAATGTAAGTAAATGCAAAAGATAATAGAAGTTAAACCTGAGGACAAGGAACAAAACTTGAAATCACATACAAAGAAAGCTTGGTAGTATAACTGCAGTTGGAAGAAGTATGGAAACCATCAGACAGTTGTATCACTTCAATTAAAAAAACCTGGCATATGTCAGGAGGGAACAGAATAATAATAAAAACAAGTAGCTCTGTACTATGTGAGTTTATGATTAAACTTCATAAGCTGTAGCATCCTGTCCAGCAATTCTCCTTACCCAGGTATGAGTTCCTACTTTTGCAGAGCATTTTTTATAGCATGGGCATGACCAACTGCAGGTAGATGGGCAGGACTAATTGCAGGTGGTTAGATGTTTCTGCGATAAGGTAAGTTCCAGCAACAAGTTTATTAAACCAAGAGGACACCCTAACAGTCAGTACTGGGTGCCAGCACTTGAACTTGTAATCAGTTTAACTACTTGTTTGCATATATATTACACAAAAAAGTATGCAGTAAATTAGCTATTCAGAAATTATCCTTGTTAAATGAATCCTCAAATTACTTTCTTTTTTATATTTCTTGAAGGAAAGAATGATAGAGCAATTACTAATAATTTTCTTGCAGATTTCAAACCAAAGTCATGTAGCTTCCAAATTCCATTCAAACAGAATACCTGCTGTTTACCCCAACTACCATTCACATAATTATATTTATGCCTATCATGGACTACTGAAGTGTCCATAATACTTCAAAGTTCATATTATCAAAAGGAACTTTATACCTGTATATTTATCTACCCTGACTCTACCGAAGACATTTTCCAAACAAAATGAATATTGGCAGAACTAGCTTTGGCCAGTACCTCTCAGTCTCTTAAACTGATATTGGTTGATCTTTCATTTCACTTTCTTGATCAATTTTATACTCACCAAAGAACATGATAAGAAGTACTGTCAAAACCTGTACAAAAACTACAAGCAGGTTTTCCCAAAAGGCAAACTGTATTTTCTAACAGTAATCAACTTCTATGTCATGTCTTGGTTGAGTAAGGATTTCCAGTTTCTCATTTTGGATTAGAATACTAAGTGCTGTATGCAGAGGTTTTTTCATTTCTTGACAGACCTGGATGCCAAAGGAAGGGGCAGTGCAATCTTCTGTCCTATTCGTTAAAAGCTCTTAGCCTGAACTGAAAGGGACCTTTCTCTGGGAAGTCACTCTGAAGGCAAAGATGACAGACATACTATTATTGGTACTTTAAAATTTAGTGTTCCTCTTTTCCTCTTTCCTGAAAGCCAAACATAAAATTATGAACACCATCTGTCTCAGTTTTCAAGGTTCAGCATCTACCTGCTACAGCCAAAGTCAGCAGTCCTGGAAAATGGATTTGTCTGTATTGAGGCAGAGCAAAACAAAGGTAGTGCAAAATAAAAACTATATCCCTTCTCACCTCCCTTCCTCCTTCTACCCAGCAAAAGATGATATTTTTACATTTTCAAAATTATGTGTAGATTGGATAATTATGAGGTCAGGGATGAAACAATACCAAGGCAAATGTGGTTGCATGCCATTTTCAAAGCCATGTAAATATGGAGTAAGTACATATGATAATTAGTCTGCAAGGATTAGAATGCAAGGAACCATTTAATCAATTTGTTTGAGAACTCTATCCTGTGATACCAAGAGAATCCTTGAACATTTCTACAGAAACTCCCTATCCAAAAACCACACTGAGAACCTCTCAGAAAATGCTGCATATTAGAAGAACTGAAGACTTGGATTTGCTTTGCTTGATCATTTCCAAGTATTAAATCCATCCAGTTATTTCAGCAAGAAGGAAAGAAACAAAAAACCAACAGAAATGTTTCAAAAGTCAAAACGTTTCATCTCAATGCTTTTAATTCACGATTACCATATGACTACCAAAAGCTGTTTGTGCGGATGGATGGTACAACATTTCCTCTTGTATTTTCTGGTTCAAAGGTGCATCATAAACTGCTGGCATACTGATCTGCTCAATCTTGTTACAGAAAAAACCAAGCCACCCCAAAACACATGATCTGTCCCACACTCCCCCTGACCTTTGCTAGCTTTATTCTGTAACACTGTCTGGTTATTTGTGCATCCGCACGATTCCATATACTTCCAGCACCAACTGAAAATGAAGAAGGTTCTTAGCACTTAGGCCGCGCTTCTAGTTTCTATTTGCTGCTTAGAAAAAAGCCTACTCTTGGTACTTAGTACTCTTGATACCTTGAGAGGAACTGGGGGTAACAGCGGGCAACAAAGGTATGAAGAGGCAACAAAGGCATGAAAGAGGCAACAAAGGCATGAAGCAATAGCCAGGCAGAAAAGAGAGGGAGAGCAATCTTCTGGAAGCACTAAAGATTTTCACAAGCTTACAGCAAGTGTTTAACTAAAAACTTAATATGCACAGACTCAAACTAGTGGCTGAACCTGTGTTCATTTTCCTCCATTTCCCTGCTTATCCTATAACCTGGATTACTTTCAGTGTTACAATAAAAACCTGAAAAACACAGAAGTCCTGTGTGCATATCATGCTGGCAGCACACACATACTGCAGTTTTGGGAGGGTATACACTACACATATTTTATAACTGATTCAAGGATGTTTGACTTTTGCTGTTAAAATACTGATTAGCTTTTATGTAAGCAGGATGTACAGTTAGTTCTCTCCACCTACTAAAGGTCAGAAAACATCAGTGCCAAAAGAAGAAAGAAAAAAACTAAAAAAATATGTTTCTCACCTACCTTTAACCTTTCTTGTTGTAGATATCCATTGTTACAAAGAGATTCAGACTTCTATTGTTGCAGATTTTAAAAGGCTTAAAGTTCATTTATGTATACCCTTTCACACTATGTTAACAAAGACATCGGTAAAAAGGAAATTTCTCAGCAATAACTGCCACTGGTTTTGGATCATGCTATTCCTTGGACTGAAATAGGCAATTAAAGTCACTGAAAGCAGAACAAGCACAAAAACCTGATAAATTATTTTTATTTACAATTTCAAGTTACTATCTGTTCTTAGGTTTTCATTAGTCACCTGTAGGAACTAGAAGAAAAAAGTGACATTCTACTGCCTGAGCAGGCTGCCTTTAACAGCAGACTGACCAGCATATAATTTCAATATTCAAGTTATTTGTGACTATTTTGAGGAACATGAAAGAAATTATTGACACATTTTCATGTGACCAAGTGTCTAAATGAGGAATCATGAAAGTTATTGGGATTAGATCTGTCTCATAAAACTGAATTTAGGATAGTATGAACAAATGGATTATTAACGTGCAGCATCAGATCCATCTGATCAGTAGTTACAGAATTTTGAGGCGGAACTGGAATAGTTTTATATGTCTTCAAGTTAATGCAGTTCCATTAGAGCTGATATAACTCGATACAACTCAATTACGGCATTTTCACACAAGTATTATAAATTTATACTTACATTTTTTTAACATTGTAAGTATAGACAATCTAGTTTTCTCAGAAAAATTGGGTCTTCTTTCTCAAAAGAAAAATAGTGCCTAAATTGTTTGCAATTTTCTAGGAAAGAGTCATGCTTTTAACAGTGTTCTTTTACTTATAAGGATATAAAGATAGAACAGCTTAAAGACTTGTAGGAAGATTTAGGATTTAGCATCATTATAACTTGAAGAAAAGAAAATGATAGTTTTGATTCTAGTCCTCTCACTGGGTCTCCTTGCATACTTTTTTAGCAGGTAGCTGGCTCTACAGCTGCAACATCCTATCACCTGTGTAATTTTTCATCTCTTCTATCTGCAAACATCAATCTAACATACCACAAAATGCTCAGAGGCTTTGTTCCACTGAGCTATTTTTTTTCTTGGTAAAAACTAAACAGCACTCCCTTCATTCTTTAAAACAGTGAGATACAGAGCATAATAAATAAATGTGACTTTCAACCTATATTGCATAACACTTCCTATTTCCTCTCTTCCATCTCCCAGTGGTCTCACAGTTTTTCACAGTGATCTAAGATCACTAAGGAAGTCAAGTAATACCTTGGTTTAAACTAATCTACTGCATTCAGTCCACAGGTGTGCCATGAGGCATTATAATACTTCTTGTTCCTTGTCAGGATTTGCAACTTCTGCGTAAGCAAATAGCCAAAGCAAATGGAGACAAACCCTTTTTTCTTAGTATATTCTCTCATAAAGCCTCTTCTATTTGATGCATATTGACCAGATGAACTCCTTATATTTAAGAAATAATTTATAATTATAGTCTCATCTTTTCCTTACTGATGTTACATATAAAATGCTTGATATCCTTTTAATTATGTTTATGATTAATTTATTCTGTGTATTATTTAAAAAAAACTAAGACTTTTGAATAAATTTTTTAAAAAAACCAAACCTCAGAAAAAACAGGAAACAATATAGCCATGTCTGTTGAAGGAAATACTAATTATCAACAACTTCATAAACTGTGAGAAATTATATCTTACTGCTTTTCTCTTTTAACAGGTATTCTTTTTACAAAATTAATACCCACCTTTCACTTTCACTGCAAAAAAGCATTGTCAAAGAGAACTGGGTGAGATGGAATTTAGGAATTCTGCCCATTCATCTTCACGGCATGTGTGATGCATGCCCATGAACAATACTACTTCTCACAATAACACAATTAAAAAAATATTGATCAGTCTACAGAGGTAGGTATTGCTGTGCTAATTTTAAAGGTGTCAAACGTGTCACTTCCTACTGGCTTCTTTTGAGTTTATGTTAATGCATTCACTATAGAAAGAAGGCTATCAATACCTACAGTCGCTCTCTGCATCTGCAAGGGAGAGGCATGGAAGAGAACGACTCCCGCTAAGCTACTACTCTTTCTGATCGTTGTATATGACAGACTAGAATAACACTCCAGCACAAAGAGGATAAAATGGTAGCCATTTGAAGAGAAGCTCTCCGGTCAGGAAATTCTGGCACTACACTGTAATCACATTAAGTCTATGAACCTTGAACTGATGGTTTGTTATTACAAAGCCAACTAACATCACATACATAGATACATCCAGTATCCGCATGAACACCACCTTCTTTTCTGTTACTGCTGTAACAGACACATGGAAAAATAATAGTAATACTAGGCTACC
Organism: Mycteria americana; assembly: GCF_035582795.1. NCBI lineage: Eukaryota > Metazoa > Chordata > Aves > Ciconiiformes > Ciconiidae > Mycteria > Mycteria americana. The sequence continues at coordinate 44,181,699 of NC_134368.1, forward strand.
TGAATGGAAGTTCTTCATTTGAAACCATGGACATGTTATATACAGTTCTACAGAACAGTGTCCTGCCTTTTTTGCAGGCAGACTGAGGATTATGAGAGGTTTAAGGCAGCACTTGCACATGCAGACTACATACTGAAATTAATATTAACACTTATTTGCCTAATTTTGAGAGATGCAAAGTATCTGAAGATACCATATGCTTATGGGGACACTTCTGAATGCTTATCTGTGCATTACACCTATATTGTCTGGAAAAGTCCAATGCAAACTAATAGCTCAGCCTCTTAATATAGGTCACAGCAGCAGAGATTAGAATTGCAGAAATGTGGGGGTTTTTGGTCTCAGTTCAACAGTTTTTCCTCTCTTGTCTATATAACCTCATGTTGCAAACAAGGCATGACAAAATATTGTGCCTTTTAACCATATTTAGCATTATTGTCTTCTAAATTCTGTGTTAGCAAAATATCTGGTATTGACTATTTTCCCAGTTAATTCTATATTTTTTTTTCCCCAGAAAATTATGTATTATCACATTAAACTCTGTTTTAAATATTCTCAGCACCAGACTAAGTCAACAACTAATATTATGGCTTAAGGATTACTTAACTTTAGTGTCTGTAACCACAAACTGAGCATTTTGTAGGGCTTTAAAAACACTTTCCAAGCGTGAAAACAACTACAGTAACTCTCTGTAGCATGCCAGCTCTTGCATTGGACTGAATTGTGGTAAATCACTATTTATAGGTGTTGGTTACAGCTGCATTGCCACGGTGCAAATGTATTTCATACTTCAAAAAGGTACTCAGTCTCTCCTTGTTAAACTAAAAAATAATAATAATCATAAAAAAAAAACCAAACCAAAACCAGCCCATCATTCCCAAACTCTTTGCAATTACTTTCAGTGTTCGCTGAATAAACTATTTTCAGAGAGTTCACAGATAAACCTGTTAAGTAATTTATGAGTTAAGCTTGAAAAGAAAAGGTTCATTAGGAAATTTAAAATCAGAGTCAGTCTTCATCAAAAATAAAACTCACTAATGATATTCAGAAGCTTCAGGGTTTCTACATAGACAACATTACTTTAAATGTTTAAATAATTTTAAAAAAATAGGTTATAATAAACATGTTTGCTGTTATGACATTGCTAATATAAGCTGCTTCTATCATCAAATACTAACACTCTATGGGCAGATACAACTCCATAGATGAGTTCTCTTCAAGAGGGATCACCCTCATGGTTGAGACAGCTACTTTACTACTCAGCTAATTTTAATGCAATTATTTTGTTACCTTTGACTTGGCATGCAGTTTCCCAAATGCTGAAAGCTGATTTTAAGTCTCTGCAGCCAGACATTTCTTTTCCTCCTCCTGTTAGCACCTTTCCCTTTCTTGTGCTATCACTATGCTTGGGAACAAAATACTTGGCTGAGGGGAAGGCAAGATTTCCATCTCTACAGCAGCGTAGGCTTACACTGGCTTTGGCCAAGCAAAACACGTATCTTGACTGCAATCAAGATCAGTCTCCTGCACATCAAGTGTTGTTAATGGCAAAATATAGGACTCAGGTGCAATTGCACTAGGGATTCCAAGGTCATCAATTTGGACATCAGCAACCGAAAGGATTCTCATAATAGCATCCCTCTCACATCACTGTATACAATGTTCACCTCTGTTTATATGTTGACTCTATCTTTAGTTCAAAACAAAACAAGGTTTGAACAAGTAGCAGTGAACATTATACAATGGGAAGTCTATTACACAGCCTTCTCTCCTTTATCTAGGGCAACCGTACTTTGGGGAAAGAAAGCTTTGGGGTGAAATTTGATTTTTATGGCTCTGCTGGAGCTGCTGTCTCCTTTCTTCACAAATGGGCCTTGCAACAGATGTGCTGGGTATAGGACCACCTGGCTCACTCCACACCATGTATCATCTGCAAGTTGCCATCCTCAGCAACGTCCCTCCCATACATGCAATCACCACCATATATACTATTCTTCCACCACTCTGTCTACTTCTTCCACTCCTCCTTCTCTTCTAGAGTTGTCAGAGACTGCTTAGAATGACAAAGAGCAACAGAAAGAAAAAAGTGGTGAGTGCAGAAAGGGAACCCTGTTGGCTTGCTGGCTCAAGCATGTATTTTTGTGTGTTTAAAATCAGTACATGACTGCTAAAAGAACAGCATTTTTATATTTTGCAAGTTATCCTGTGAAAACATGTAATTAAGCAAATGACCTTGCTAGGCTTGAAGACCGTATGTCATGCTTCTTCTTAAACACATTTTTATAATCAATAATCCCTTCTGATTATTGATGCATATGAAATAAACCAGGATTTTAGTTCCTTCGTCACACTCCAAAAATTCTTGAGGCAGATGGAAAAGAGGAGTCTGTGCAATGCTAAAATCAAGCTATAAATTAACAGTCAGCATACGATCACTCTTGCATAAATATGGTATCATCACTAACATAAGGTAAAAATGTTACTACGATTTTTTTCACTTATTTCTCTCTCCCCGCCTTGAGCTTTTCATTTTGAGATTTTCAGTTATAAAATAGCCATGGTAATCTGTCTCACAGCAGAATGAGTTACATATTATATATAAATATAATGTAAGAAATAATACAAACATTACACATCTGAATATCCAGTGGCTACACAAAACCAAGAACATTCAGAACAAAGATAGCTAACGAGCGCTGAAAAAGGAATAGCATGCAAGAATCTCAGGCCACTATGACATTTAGATACAGCAACTAAGAATAAAAAGCGCAGAGCAACAGCCACTACCACTTATTTCTTTTTTGTGACTTTATCTTAAATCTTTCTATAGAATTTTTTAAATATAATGCGCTTCCCTTTGATGTAGCACTACGAGAAAGAACACAGTTCTTTTTTGTATTTAGCTCTTTGGGACATAAATCACAGGAGTAAGAAGATTGTTTAAGGGACAGGCACAGTCATTGTCTATTATTTGTCTAACACTAAATTGCTCCAGGCAAAAATTTGCTTTCAACAAATATTAAGTTTATAGGAAACAAAAAAAACCACACCCAAAAAAATACTCACAGCTTTGGTTTGGCAAGCACAGGTGGTGGCTCCTTCGTGGGTGAAAGCAAGACAGCTGGAGATGGGATGGATTTATCACCATTTGGCTTGCTGTTAATCATTCCATTTACTCCATGAATGGGATGGATGCCATTTGTTTTTTCCTCAGATGAATTGAGCTGTAGTTGAAGAGCTGTCACACCAGATCTCAACTCAGTGTTGTTTGCTTGGTGGATGTCTGTATGTTTCTTAGACAGAAGCTCAAGAGAGCTAATTTCAACTGGAGGAAGTGGTGGGAAATCATGTAAATCATCACTGTTGGATTCTCTTGTCAGTGATTCATGACTAGAGCTTTCTGAATTGGCTAAAAGAAATCAAAAAGAATGTCTCTCTGAGAAGTCATAGACAAAGTACGTGGTACATACATGCTGTACTTTCAGTTTGTTAAAGATGAGATCTTTTTTGTTCTGTGCAGATATTTTTCTAGACCTCCTGCTGATAATTCACGCTGAATTACATACATGACTGGCTATTCATTTTCTGAGTTTGCCCCATGCAAAAGGCACAATAAGGAACCTTATGGATCCCTCTAAATCTTTTCCAGGAATCCAGCCAGCAACTGAGATTGGCAAGTAATATGGGACAACAACATCTGTGAAACAGCATTTCCTCTTCCTGGAGTCTTGGCATCATTTAAGAACAAATGATTTAAACATACTGAAGGATGTATGTATACATGGCATGTTTGCAATGGCAGCTGGGTTAGTGCATTCCACAACGATATGTACTTAAACATATTACAAAACTAAACATATCATGTCACAGTTTTTTATTTTACAAAAGGCATATGCCACCTTTGGTAGCATAATTTCATCTGCTTTCATTTTGCCTCTGCTGCCATCTAGTCCCAGAACCCTAATGCTTAAAAATCTGCCAGGCTTGTGGCAGACACTTTAAAAATGTATTTTACATGAATAAAAATACTAAACTAGGAAATGAGGCAATAAAAACATTCCGTTTGCTTTATATGAATGCTCTGAGGTTGACAAGACCCCTGTCTTACAGCAGCCCTTTTCGACAAGGGAAGCAGACTGGTAACTTCACAGGTAAATTAATTATCTAAGATCTAAGATTAAAAATTATTCTTTCCCTTCATCACATACCTGAGCAGACAGTTAGTTGTGCACTGCTTGTTACTGAACCATGTTCATTTGTTGCTGTGCATGTGAAAAGTCCTGAATCTTCAGGAAAAGTTTCTGCAATTACAAGGGTACATATCTCTTCTGGAAATAAACAGGAAAATAAACTGCATCATAAACTATTTAAAGTAATGTAATGTTTTTGCATTGTATGTTGGAAGGACACCAGAAAGTGCTCCTTATACAAAGAAATGCTGGAAGAACTGCAGAAGAGCTTCCAACATAAATGGTATTAATGAAAATCACTTTGTATCTAAACCAAGTAAATTTACCAAGCTAAGTTTTCAAAAGGGGCCTGTCTCGAACAGTAATTTTGCAATCACAAGTCTGTGCAGTCAATATCTTCATTTTTTATGCAGGATACTACTAATTCATACAAATCAATATATTGATTTCCATACACAAAAACCAGAAAGTATTTTGTCATCACTTCCAATTAACTTTTCTGTATAAACTGACCAGAATTAAAAACTCTGGATGCATAAATATTCCCTTTATACAGAGTCTGGGAAGATAATTTTTGTCTCTGTCTGCACAGCAATGAGAAAGGATAAATTGAAAATACAGGGCAAAACAGCATCCCCAGAAACTTCAGAATGCTGTGACACAGACGTATTCTGTAGCTGTTTGAAATCTGTTCATTCTACTTTGATATGCCATAGTATATGCTTTGATTATACTAGCGTCTCAGTCAGAAAACTTGTATGAAGGCTGGACGGTTCATATTTCACGTTGGGTCTCACAGTAATGTTTTCATAATCAATTCCATCCATTTATAATAGGCACATTTAATTATCTAGGTGTATTTTTTCCAGATTCTTCAAAGAAGTCACTTTATTTAATCTCTACTTGCAATGGTATTCTAATCTTTTTAAAAATTCACAGTACAGTTAATCTAAATAATCCTAGTATTTGCACAATATACCTAGATAATTTTAGACCTGGACAATGTTACATTGTAGGTTTCCTTAATTAATTAGGAGTTTCTTTTGCTTATGCTCATTTTCTAGTCTCAAAACCAAAGCAGGGAAGTTTTATAGAATTCAGTTTCATTTAAAAAAAAAAAAAAAGGCATTTTGCATTTTGGACATTTACATTAAATCCCACATATTATCACAAAATCAATGGAATATAGCTAATAAGAACAAACTAAAAAGCAAGGAAAAACATTTCAGACTCCAATAACTTTCACATGAAAATTATTCTGTAGAAGAGGTTCAGTAAGGTAAGTTTCACTTCTTTTAGTTCAAAGAAGGAAAACATTTTCTAATAGTTCTTTTTTTTTTTTTCTTTCCTAATTTTCATTGTGGAATGGTGGACCACTGTCTTGTTTAGACAGTTAACAAAAAAGTTATGGAATTTTTCCAATTATAAATGACAACGTATCCAAAAACTTCCTGTGCTGGAAATGGGCTAAAAATGAATGACTAACTAAAGATTTGGCACAGAGTTGTTTTTCAGACAGCAGAACATGCTTTTTTTTTTTGGCAACACAAACCAGTCATTCTGTGTAGCTGCAAGAGGCATGTCTGGTAATACTGTAGCACGTTGGATCTTATCTGACCCAGATGAAGATTAATGACTCATGAAAGGTCTTATCAGGAAAGTAACGGGTAACACAAGCTAGTTTTTGAACTACTGAGATCAGCTTTTTTTAGAGTCTTGGTGTGTCGTAAGCAGTTGAAGCTATATCGTTAACCACACATGCATACTTCTGGATTGAACTGACTCTGGGGATGCCATCTGATACATGCAGCATACTAGTTTCCTGTTCATTTAACAGCAGAATTCTGAAAGCTGGGTATTTGAGGACTGCGAAAGAAAAATCACTCCCACCACGCTGAGAACTGCTGTTTGAATGAGGGCAAAGGTACTACAAAATATAACAACCAGCAGAATTCCTATTTTCCAAACAGCAGAGCTAATTAATGCATAACATTCTTTCAGTTTTTAAAGTATGTAAAACAATCACATGAGAAGAGCTGATCTTCACTCTTCAATGATAAAAGAACTCTAATGGATTCTACCATGATGTGGTTTGTTTACTGAAGCAGTATATTTGAAAATTATACATGGCAAATTGCAGTAATGCTTGTAGAAGAAATTAAAAGTAAATTAGTGATGAAAATAATCAGAGTTTAAAACTCAGTCTTCTCAGCCGGATGAGCACAACACATTTGTGATCAATCATGAAAAAACTGGCTAAGCTGAAAACATAAAAAACCCCAAGAACTAATCAAAAGGCAGCTTGGGAAAAAAGCATGTGCGAGCAACACATTGCCCTTGTCTTTATTTATTTTGCTCCTCCCAAACCAAGAATCACTGGCCTCCAGGTCCTTGCTAAAAGGCTTACTACTGTGGAAAGCATAGAAATAAAATACTAATTTGACAAAAGAAATGTTCTTTAAAGATTTCCATAACACACTCTGGATGCGTAGCGCTCTGAGTATTTTTCTAGCTTTACATCCTGACTTCTGTAATTATTTTTCTTTCTGTTACTGTGCTAAGTATAATCTGATGATTTGAAGAAAATAATGTCTGTTCTACTTCCCGGCAATCATCAGCTGAGAAATAATTTCATCACAAAAATGTGTTCCAGAAAGCAGCTCTGAAATGCTGTTCTCAGGGCCTTAAAACATATTTAACACTTGACTAAATGAATACAAAAGCATTCTGTTCACTGAAACATGTAAAATGCTTAGGCATGCAAGTACTTGACTATTTTGTCAGTTATTTAGAAAGAAAGATTACATTTTACAGAGTAATTGTTTCTCTTTATGGTTCGTGAGTCCATTAGGAAGAATAATCTTTGGTAACACAGAAAACTGTTGCATTTTAACAAATTTCATCGCTGGCAATGTGTTTACTTCAGAATGTTTCTATGTATTACATTAATGGTAGAGTAGTTCTTATATCTGCACCTTCATCTCCATCATTAGCTTCCTCCACTGTAATGCACATACAGTTCTGGGAAATAAGTACGGTCTTTTATTAGTAGTTGTTCATTATGATGCAATGAACAGAGCTGTTTCTATAGATGTAGGTTCAAAGCCTTAAGTTTTCTGCTACACAAAGACAGCAGGTAGTCACAGTGGTGGTTTCCTGGTAAAAAATCCAACCAAACACAACCCTGCCATCTCATAGACAACTTGTCTCTTATTCTCCCTCTTGTTTCCCTATCCATCAGATGTTTAACTACAGTTTAACAGGAAAGCAAGATGCTCATCAGGTAACTTCTTCTCATTTAGGTATCTGTATATCTTTTATATAAAAAGAGAATGGGGAAGTGTGAAAATACAGAAGAACTGAATATGCAGAGTAGCATCTACAGATGGTAGTATTGCAGACCTGTAGATATCTTACCTTGCAATAACACAATAAAAAAAGTATTTAATGTATCCATTTCTGACGATCGATATTGTATACACCTTTACCCAGTCAGGCAGCAGTTCTGGTTCATTTAATAGGCTTTATACCACTCAAGAAATGAAGAGACAAGTTTCTAAGATATACAGACCTCACTATGTTTGAAGATATCTCAAACAGCACTTACAAAATCCTGAGAAGAAAACTGAACAACAGCAAATGTGATTGTGGGCAATGTAATGCAGTTTTAGAGTACAGAACCTAGGTTACAGCATATGTAATCAATACCCAAGATGGCTGCTATCTAGCCAGTTCAGGTACAATAAATGGGAATACTGCTATGGCGGCATGGACTTTAGTCCCTAAAGCAGTGTTCAGGTTTGAGGAGAAATTAAGCCATTTATCAGGGTCAAGGGAAAGTTTATGCTAAAGTTTACACTAAGGCAGTTATGATGCTGTAAATGCCTAAGCCAGCTAGTTTGAAGTTAAGTAAGTCAGGTGTATACATCGAAGCTGAAATCAATGTATTCAGCAACATAACTGTGACGATTAATGAACCCCAATAAGCTTTAAATATTTACAATTGAAGAGGAATAGCAGTGATTTTTTTAAAATCACATAGTACAAAAAAGATCAGAGGTTTACTTTGAATTTGGAAGCATCAACCAGCAAGGACAAGTCGTAGCAGTCAGACTTCAGATGGGGTCACTGACAGGACCAGAATTCTTTAGGTACACCTTGGGAGCGCAGAGCATAATTGAAAATGTAATTGACAAGCAATAGTGCATAGGTTGATCAGACCACCTTTAATGAAGGATAATTTTAGCTTATTTTCAGTTTTTCTCTTCATTTGGCATCTTGAGGTATAGCTCATTGGAGATTGCTCTCTTCAAGCCCTTTTTCACTGCTGAGCAGTAAAAGAGGGAGCCAGACTCTTAGTCATAATTCTTTTGTTTTCACTAAAAAATGCAAGGATCCAACATACATGCTGACCTACTGAAGTTTCTGTGTTTTGAATTTCATCAGCTATCAGAAAGCTGATTTTCTTGGTGTGGGGAGGCAGTAAAGATTTCTGTAACATTTGCCATATATTTTCAATTTCAAACATTATGCAGAAATAGGGTGGGATTTCTAAGGGAGATACTAGAGTTGAAACTCTGGAACGCAGCAGCCAAACAGGGAACAAGAAAGAACAATCCAAGAGAAGTGATGACTATCTTTTGAGATGTTTTTGGTGAACATACACAGTATTGTGCTTAGGAAAAAAAAGCATGTATATGTGGCAATTCCCTGGCAACTTAAGAAAAATTACTTCATATAGTTTTCTTCTTACGTGCCATTAGACAATTGTTTTAGTGTAATTCAATACAGTTTGTGGCTGCCTCCAGACAGCTGAGTAATGGTCAAAATATCAACAGCTGGTAAATGACTCCATGGGATTTTTCATTCTCAGGCAGCCTGTTCTTTGAAGGATTCAATCAGTATAAAAGTCAAAACGACCAAGAAAGAAGTACAGAGCAGGTAATTTGACAAACTGTGATGTTGGCTTTAAGTAATCTGACTAGCTATTAATTCACAAAGCAGCCTGGAGAGATTTGTGATGCAAACTGATTTCTGTCTAGACAGAAAAAGGAGTGCAAAACACATTAGGGTAGATAGAATGTACCCAAAAAAAGTAGCCAAAAAACTCTCCTTGCTTCTTAATTTCTTACCTGTGTGAGTTCATGGAACATTTTTCTTTTAAATCATTAGTACTGACCTAGCAAAGGATAACCAATGTTTTTGAGCACTATAAAGTGTTTATTGACAGTTGGACTTTGGTTGACAACCAGCAATTAAAGTCACACTACAACTTGTTACAATTTATGTAAAATTCCATGGAAGTTGTACACTTGGAAAAATGTTTAGAAATCATGTCCATCTTTCAAAATTCTGAATACTTATCTAGCATAGGCATGTTGCTTTCCCTATCAATTTTGCACACTTTTTCACCATCTGCACTGAATAGCAGTTGTGTGTTTGCTTATGAACAATTTCCTCTGCAGATATTGTTTTGTCTGGCTTCTTAGAGTATGAATTGCATCACAAACCAGTGCTGTACCTATTATGTTTCTGGTACCCACCCAGCTTCCTCTTGTAGAAATTTTAAGATCCTTCATGACATCCTAAAAAACAGTGTTACTTATTACCAGTATTACTACTAATACACAAAACACTGCTCATCATTTATGCCAAAAGGAAATATTTACATTTTGCCCAAACTTTATTTACATTCCCTTTGCATGCACAGAGTCATTTCCTACACAAATAAGCTAATAAGTGTACTGTCATTAATTTTAGTGGAGAGTAAGACACTGCACATTATTTAATAAGGCTTAGTAGGAACTGATACATGCACAAATCTTACAGGGACAGTACTTAGCTCAATGAATCCAGGGAGAACAAAATACCAAACTGAAACTCTTTCATAGGTTTTGGGTAGCAGAAAGATGTTTATAAATAAATATTACAACACAACTATAAGCATGAAAGAAAAAAAAAAAAAGACAGACTGCTGTCAGGCATTCACTACTGTTACATCTATTAAACTGCAACAATACAGATACCAAAATAGTATTTTGAGATGCCTTCCTACTCTTGCCTTGCCACCTACCTTGAGAGTGTATGAGATACCTTGATATTAAATAATTTTTCTGTACCTGTGAAAACTCAAGAAATGCACCTTTCATGTAAAGATCCATTCCCTAGTACTCTTTGGAAGGCTTCAGGTATCTTCTCCCAGGGTCTACAAGCTAACCAGACATGAGAAGGAGAGCATTCAGCACCATCAACATGATGGTTCAGGTACGTGAGAGGGCTGGCAAAGTGATGATCTTTTTGGGCTCAGAATCCCACCTTCTATTTCCCATTTCAGGTAGTAGTTATGAAAGGAAATTGTTAGCTTTGTGATCTATCATGAATATTCTTACTTATTCCACAGTAATATCTGTCAGATAGGCTATACGAACCTTGCAACTAGCAATACTGAAAATTACTTAGCTGTCCATGAAAAAAAAATCTTCTAGCAAGAGGCATAATATGTGATTTCCTTTGTACTCAACTATTCACACAATGGAATTTGAACGTTTTGTCTCAAGCAAACAAGTGCTTCTCCTTTCTATTAGATAATACTGCATTCCTATTCTAAAATATTTTGTTCATCTAGCATTATACACATTATGTTGCCTGAAGAGGGTGAAGGGCTAAAAATGGAGAATGTTCCAAGAAAGATACAGAATTGAACATATTTCAACACAAATCTATTCTCCTTTATTTCTTTTCATATCCAAAGGCTTGATATGATATTGAAACTCTCCTCAAACTGTTTGGTACTGTAAGTTACAATTTTAAAGCTTAAAGTTTGGGTTATGATTATAAACTACCAATAGCCCATTGTTAGTACTCGGACATGTTTTAATTCCCCATCAGAGGTTAATTTGGTTTTCCAGCACTCTTCTTTCCTTCACATGGCTCACATTTCAAGCCTCCATAAATCAAATCATTCAGTCACATGTATTCTGGGCATCAGCTGTTACTAGCGGTGATGATGCTGCACACCACAATTAATATTAACTGTCAGGATAGAACATGCATGTGTGTGTGCGCATGCACACACGTATGTGCATGCACATGTATGATGGTCATGAAGTAAAATAGGTAATAGCAATTTTGTGAAACAGTAAGAAAATTAGTGAATAACTGACAAAGAAAAGCCGAAGCTTTTCCCCTCTTCACCTCCTCTCCTTTCCATGAAAGCTAAGAGAAAGCTGCATTTCTCCTAGGATTAACCCTTCACTGCTTTTTTCCTAGTCCATATCCTCACAGCCACACTGCTACTTTACAAACATCACTCAGCTGCTAAGTCTGTTCTCCCTGCAGCCAAAGACTGCAAATGCAACCCCTCAAAGTTTAAAACATCCCCCCATTGCTAAGGTCCTTCAGTTCAGAGACACTCTTCGGGAATGCCCCGGTCTTAGAAAACTTTTCTGTTTTACCTTTCTACTCCATAATTAAAACTCTCTCCAAATTCAAACATATTCAAGCACAACCAGCCACCCTCTTAAAGCAAGGCTCAGACTGTATCACTGTCTTCTCTTCTACATGTTGTTTGACTTAGAAACATTAAAGAACATTCTCAGTCTTTTAGCATCCACTTACTATTCAAGAAACTATCACAGCATATAATGATGTATAATGGGAAAACCTGTAGTTGGAAGAACACTTTTTGCTTGCTGAAATCTAGGACTTTCATCTTGCGAATAGGCTAGAAAAATTCAGTGTGCCCTTGTTTTAGAGGATCTGCCAAGCTAGATTGGCAAAACTAGCATTTAGTGGTTGGGTGTTATGAAACTCTTACGAGTACAATTTGGGTAATGGAATTTTGTGGGATTTGTTCTTTTTCCTCAGTAGCACGCAAATAGCTCATTTTCTGAGAATGAAGTTTACTTAAAAGTTTAAGCTCTCCTTGCTGGTCTAAAAGGAATCTACTGTTTAACTATTAAAGGAATTGATGTAAAGGACAGTGTAGAGTATGGAAGGTGTGATAAAGAAACACTGACTTTAAGGGGGTTTCAAATTACCAATGCTCAGCAGAAACACTTTTCTATTTATGGCTTCAGTACAAACTCAAAGAGCTAGTGAATCAAGAGATTATTTTTTCATATGATTCTTACCAGGTTCGGTTGCAGATCGTGGCTCTGCATATCACATCATAAAGAGGGGAAACAAACAAGAAAAATGGTATTAGAGATTACAGTAATAAACAACAGTATACTGAATGAACATATTATACTGAAATACTGTAGACAAGTACAGAATATGTGCAGACACATTACAAAATAAGGAAGACTTAACTTGGCTGTTAGTAGTAGTAGTTCAATTATTACTTCTAGCCATTATAATCACTGAAATGTGAGGAAGAGAGGACTCTATTCAAAACTCAATCCCGACAGACTAATTTCATGATCTTTCCCCACCCCGTATCAAAAGTAGACACTTCAGATTATTGCCTTACTTTTTTGGAGAATTCTGAAGTCTGGAGAATCTTGAATTTCAACGCCCTGTCGAAACCACTTAACATGAATGGGAGGGGGTCCTCTGACCCTGCATTCCAATACCACGACTTGTCCCTCAGATGCTGTGGAGTTTTGTAGCTCCTGAAATATAACAACTACAAGTCAAATGAACTGGGAGCAATTTACATTCTTAAAAATAGTCTTTTCTTCCCTTTGTATTTCAACTCTATTTTATTGTGTCATTACATTTTTGCAATAGACATTTTCTGTGAGCTGTATTTTCACTCTGATTATATTTAATGTATCAGCTATATAGTTTAAAAAGAGTGAATAGGTTATTTTCAAATACATTCTTAATATGACCAAAGATGGAAAAGGTGTACAAGTATTTAATTCCTCAGACCATCACAAGCAGATAGTTGCAGTCTGACCTTTCATTTTTCATCCTTCTTCCACAAGGTGAAATGAAAATTCTGCAACTGACTACACATTGAGTTGGTTCCGAGACAGTAGCTGCGCTGCTTTCAGGTCAACCTCTAGAATGTGGCGTTGCTTTTCCTCTGAGCCATTTATAACCAACCAAGCAAAATTAGATGACACAAATATGATGAGGATATATTAGCTTGTGTATGTATACCTTCTGAGACAGTATTATGGCTGTAATAAATTCTTATATACATCTGAAAAATTTCAGGAAGAGTCTAAATCTTTGATGAAGAACTACAGTGAGAGAGGAGAAACACAGTATTTTAAGTAACAGAATTGATAGGAGACAGCCACTGTTTTTGCCTTTGTTATCCATCTTAAGATTATAAATCAAAGAGTCTTTTTTACTGTACTGTCTGTCTCATTCCCTTTCCAGTTTATTAATAAAGTTTTAGGCCTTGATGCAGAAAAGCACTTGAAGTTAGGTCTGAGCTCAGAGTTATTCCTATTTACTATTCATAGATCTCTAGTTAATCAAATACATAAGAATTTTGTTACATGGAAACCTAACAATCTTTGCGTTGTTCCCTGAAGTTTGTAGAGAAAGAAATGTATGTCAGGAAGCTGGATTAAGTATATTTTTGTTGTACGTATCTGGTTCATTTCTTCTGTAATTAAAGTTGTTTTGGTTTGGTATGTCCCAACTGGCTTAAGCCAGTTAATACTGGATTTCAGGGACAAGAGATATGAGGACTGGGAAGGAACAGTGGAGTTTTGATTGCTTTGGTAGTTTCTGAATGAGGGCTGGATTTCTCCTATTTCCCACTCTTACTAGGAAATTGCCTGCCTTCCTACCTTGCAGTAACCACATTCCCTAATCCCTTGCACATCCACTATCCACTCTCCTGTGATGCCTGCAGTATCAGTACAGAATTATGAGGGATAGGATCAGACCTTTCCTGAGATGAGAAAGGGATATGATGGAGCCAAGCTAGGCAGTTGTGGAGAACCGGGCTTACTCTTACTTATCTCTAGGCAAAACTACTTGCTGTTCCATACTAGCTTTTAGTCAACTGTTTTTCTGAAGTAATATCCAGAAATCCCTTCTTTTCTCATTTTGACGTCAACAAATGGTAAGTAACAGTTACTGCTATGGAAATGATGGCTTGAAGCACAATGAAAATCCTATTTTTGATTAAAGTTGTATTTTAGAGATTAGGGAAATATGCTGTATTTCTTTTCACTGTTACCTAATTCCCAGTTCTAAAGTTTGATTTGGGATGAATGTGAAAATAAATATTGCCTTAAATAATTACTTAAGAATTACTGAATAAAAGTTTCTCTTCTAGAAAGTCCATGTATCAGAAATGGTGTGACCAGCAGGACTAGGGAAGTGATTGTCCCCCTGTACTCGGCACTGGTGAGGCCGCACCTCGAATACTGTGTTCAGTTTTGGGCCCCTCACTACAGGAAACACATTGAGGTGCTGGAACGTGGCCAGAGAAGGGCAACGAAGCCGGTGAAGGGTCTGGAGCAGAAGTCTTATGAGGAGCGGCTGAGGGAACTGGGGTTGTTTAGCCTGGAGAAAAGGAGGCTCAGGGGAGACCTTATTGCTCTCTACAACTACCTGAAAGGATGTTGTAGTGAGGTGGGTGTTGGTCTCTTCTCCCAAGTAACAAGTGAGGCTCTTTCCTCTCGTCCTATCAAGTTGTGCCAGGGGAGGTTTAGATTGGATATTAGGAAAAATTTCTTCACCGAAAGGGTTATCAAGCATTGGAACAGGCTGCCCAGGGAAGTGGTGGAGTCACCATCCCTGGACATATTTAAAAGACGTGTAGACGTGGCGCTTAGGGACATGGTTTAGTGGTGGACTTGGCAGTGTTAACAGTTGGATGTGATGATCTTAAAGGTCTTTTCCAACCTAAATGATCCTATGCCTTACATTTTACAAGACATCCCAATGAAGACTATCTGAACTGCTTTTTTAACTAACATACCTGCGTGGATCTTTTTCTAAAACAAAGTAAAAATCCTGTGTTATTTGTTCCTGCTAGTAGATAAAACCTCATTCACAATAATTTATCATGACTATGATGTGTAATTGGTGCCTACTTTGTTTTATTTTACAAAGATTTCTCAATGGAGGACAGTCATGGGCATAAGACAAACACATACAGAATATTAATATAATTCTGCTAGTGATTTTAATAGGGTAGAAAGCATAAGAACTTCATTGTTGCAGTGGAAAAGTATTTTCTTAGGAAGTCATTAATACTGAAAAGGATAATGAAAACTGTAAAAGTTTTAACACAATCAAATATTCCTGCATTAGGATATATCATTTTGATATTTCCTTCTGGACTATACTAGTATGATATAAAAATCATGATGGATAAAAACATACCTTTGTAAAAATGGGTGCAGAATAGATAGGCTTGGGTCCATCCAGACGGTGCAGGTATGAAGTAGGGCTTTGAACCTGCAAAGCAATGCAACAATGCTATAAAATGGAAAGAATATTGGTTTCAATAAAATGGCCTGCATATATCTATGCAATAATGCAAACTCTCAAATGTACAATCTTGTTATGGTGTTCTCGTTCTAGCATGCTTCTTGAGTGACATCACTATTTCACATCTGTTATATTTCTGAATCAAAATGCAAGCTTTAAAGGCTTCTATACTTCCCATGAGAATTTTGTATCCAACTGTCTTTGCCTTGAAGTATTTTGAGAGTTTGACTCCTGTTAATATCATTCAAGTCCTTTGCACTGAAGCATTTTTGCCTCTCCTGTTACTACATCCCTTGACTGATGTAGTAATAAATAAATCCAGGTACCTAAAAGCTTATCAAAGTTAACCAAAGTAAGGGAAAAGAATTTACCATGTACAGTCTGACAGATTTTTATTTTATTTGTATTTTATGATTTATATGCAAACTCTTAAGTCATCCACAGTGGTAATAAAACTTAGTATAAACTAATGAACATCAATTTTCTACATTTAACTTCTGGATAGTAAAATTTAACTTTCTCTAAAAGGCCCAGAGAAATGACAGTAATATTTAATTTAATAACAAAATTTAAAACTTTTACTAAAAAATATTGTAGGCATTCATTTGTATTCTATTCTTTTGGAATTGGAACAAGTCACTTATTTAGGTGATATACTCTGTAATTTTCATCATCACCAGATTTGTCAGTTGCTCACATGCTATGTTGATACACACTGTGTAAGAATCCATATGTATATTAACTTTTATGCCCCATTCACTAGATATATACTTAATTTTTTTAAATCATCATTCTTAATATAATAGCGTAAGTTTACAGTTCAATAATATAATTCCTCAAAATGACAGAGTTTTTCAGGACTTACAAATTTTGAAATAAATTTTAAAATACTTTTACTAATTTAAAAATTGGTGTCTAAAAATACCTGCTGACTGGGCACAGAGATAGGTTGAATTACAGCTGTGGTGACTCCAGACTTTGGTGTAGAAGATCCTATTGTCAAGGAAACAGAGGTGGTTTTCTTTTGGGCCCTGAAAAAAAGAAAACAGTAAGCACTTTATAAGATCTGAAATCAGAATATGTTAGTTTGTAATCCATAAGCCACCTTGTATTTTCTACATCTTTAAATATGTCATTATCAGCTGAAAAGATCAACATTGGAGGAACTTGAGTAGAACACAATCTTTGGCTAATTCACGTTTACACCCAATAAAAAGTACTGATTTAAGATACAAACCAAAAATATATTTTGCTTCTTTAATTGTAGGCCTCTGCATGGTTTTTTGGAGGCACAGGGCTGTGTGATGACAAATAAAGACTTGGTTAACTTAAAGTTACTCCTGAATACGAAGAGTTGATATCAACAAAAGAGTTGTCAGGGTAGGGCCAGACCTCTCTGACAGAACAAGCACATTAATACAATCTGCAGTCATAATACTACACATTTATATCACATGAGAGAAGGAGAAAATACAAGACATACACAAATATACCCCAGATGCTTATTGAGATCTAAAACTACCAAAGATTTTCCAGCGCCCCTTATCAAGAACATTTGCATAGTGTTGCTTCTACTTTGCACACTTACTGTGGCATAGCTCCAGATTTTGATTTGAATATTAAACTTTCACTCTCTGAATCTGTGGAACTGGCACCTGGAAAAGAAAGTATTTTCAATAATCTGATATCCTTTTACTGTTTTGTTTAATGTTTAAATTCCAAAGAAAAAACTATGCTACTTTTGCATTTCACTTCAAGAGCTGAGAATTCTCTTTAATAAACTACTGCAGTTTTTCTTATCTGATAAAGATTGTAACTATCTACTTTAGACAGTCACAGAAATCATAACCATGGCAATTTAATTGCAAACTGTTTTCCCTAGGCTCTTAGCTGTCTTCCTTCATATTGAAGCAAATTTGCCAAAAAATAAAAAAAAAAAAATGCTGACTACTACTACTCTACTGGAAATGTATGATTTTATTTACTTGAACGTTAAAACTTAAAGCATAAGCAAGCATATGGCTTATACACAGATAACAAATCTTCAACCTTAAGTAAGAGCAACTCAGTATAGCAAGACATTTTCAGACTAAACTTGCTACCCAAAATCTCCACAGTTCAGACTGTTTATATTAACCTATACATAACATTTATGTACTGGTATTTCTTGCCAGTGGAAGTCTTGATACAATGTATGTGTTTGGCAATACCCTGAACTCACTTAAAGAAAAAAATATGAAAGCATTTATTCCCTTTGTCTTAATTTTTCCTAACAACTGGTACTTCATACAAAATTTATTGTAGACATTTATGCAGTACATATTATTCCTCAAAGGATTTGTGCATACATATGGATAGCTGTATTTGTAATACAAATCATAAGCAATTCGTAATCAATATGCATAGTATAGCATAGACTGATTCCAATGAAACAAAGCTTGGACTGAGGCACCTGCGTACCCTATTTATTTACAAAGTTTAGTCTACAAAAATCAAAGCAACAAATAGCACAGAAAAGGTAAGAAGAGAGAAGCAATGCCAAGTCAGCAAAGTGGGTCTACATGAAAGTATTTCTCATGAGCAAAGGATAACCAGGTCTTGTGTGGCTGGGCCTGCTGCACAGAAGGAAGTACGGGGCATCAGTGTCGTCAAGACTGTTAAATGTACAAAGCAATGCTTCTGTGACAATCTGGTTTCCTTAAAGATCATAGGCGAGGAGCCTAACAACTTGTACAATTCTCTCTTTCAAAGTTACATGTTGTAAAACTTCAAGATAGCACTTCCATATAGTAAGACTTTGCCAGATCTCAAAAGGAATTCACTGTATCTCTCTACCTAGCTGTTTCTTTTTTGGTGTTGCTTCTGTTATAACTTCGCACAGTATTATATATTTGTACTATACCTGAGTATTTCTGAAATCATGCTTACTTCTGTAAATAAAAATCTTACTAGAGTCTGTAAGATTCAGAAAAGTCTTGGGGATTTTGCTATTATATCCCAATGTGGGATAACAAAGTTCTAAGAATAAAAAACATAACAAAAGAAACCCCATAAATACACATCTGTCATGATTTAGCTAATTTATAGTCAAAAGTTTATTGCTTTGTTAATCAAAAACTATTTAATCATTGTGGTATGGTATTATTCAGATTTGTTATGAGTATTTGTTATATTAATTTGTTTTATGCTTTCAATTAACCATTTAATTTTAATGAGTTACAAAAATGGTAAAAGAATACATATTACCAAAACGTTTGAAAGATGCATGAATTAAAATAAAAATCAGTATTCAATTGATATAATCATGCCTAAAATACAGTCCTCCACTAACAAAAAATTTAATAATTTTACTCATGGTCAAGTCATTAATTTTCCTCAGAGAAAATAATACTTGAATTGTGACTGATTTTAAAGTCAAGAAATATTTTGACACTTACTAGCAGTTGATTCTGGACAAGACCAGTATGATTGACTTTTAATCTGACTTAAAGTCAGTGTACCAAATATGAAGAATTATCATACATTTACACATGACTGAATAAGACTCATTTGGGGCAGCCACATTTATTTGCACTGGGAGGAAGTTCAGAACTGAGACAGGGATTACTGCTATCATGAAAATCACTATTGGTATCACCATTTAAATCTTTGATTTACACAGTGTACTACTTAAAAGCTAACCATATGCCAAAAGCTCTGCTTGTTCCTCCTTTTCCATTCTTTATCTTACTTGTACCCTAAAAAAATAGCAATCTACCCACTGATTCTTGGGACATTCCTGGAAATACCTGAATTAATATGATGTGATGTTCAAAATGTGTTGCATTAAAGAGAAGCAGAAGAACACCATAAAAATATCACCAAAGCAAATGTAATCTTAACATACAGAACCAAAAGTAAACTTCAGCTTAGTTATCTTTTCCAGTATGCATCAAGTATCTTTTTATTTCACCTCTTACCTTCAATGAATATTTCAGCTGATGTACTATCTGAACCAATGGAATTTGAAGCCAGACAAGTATAGCGTCCAGTATCGTCTTCAAAGGCTTCTGCTATAATTAGTGAATGAAGTCCTCCGCTTCCAGAACGGATCTGAATGTCAGGGGAATTCTGGAGTTCTTTTCCTTCACAGAACCATCTGCAGCCCACACACATTTAGAAAGAAAAAGAAAAAAAGAACATAAAAGATTGGTTCAGGCTCATTGCACACAAGAAGACATTACACTCTGCTGCAAAAATCTAAATTGCTACTGAAATCAGCACATGGTGCTTTGAAGTGTTTAATGGCATTCGCAAAGAAATAACTTGCTGGAATAAACTTTGTTTAAAAGGTAGTGAGACATTTCTGAATGCTAAGAAAATTGTAGACACCTACAATTTAAAACTATTCCCTGTCCTGTTTTGGTAGAATTCATGCTTTCTGCATATCTTATATGTATCTGCATATGTAGTGGCTTGCTTTGACCACAGTCTAATCCATTTCAATTTAACTTGCTACTCCCTTCCTCCTAATACTCACCGATTCTCCATACAGGTTGTTTGATTTTTGTCTATCATGCCCAGGCAACCTAATATAATCCATGGTACAGGTTCCATATTGTTAAACTTTAAATAGGTTTACTCTTGCCTCAGATCAGGAACGTGTTTTTCGAGCTCTGGATGTATGTATATAATGTATGTATATAATACATACATTATGTATGTATATAATACATACAATGTATTATATACATACATACAATGTACAATGTATGTATGTATATAATACATACAATGTATATAATACATACATTATGTATGTATATAATACATACATACATCTCATGTATGTATATAATACATGTTCCACTACTGAAAAGGTATGCCCCAACAAAAGCGCTGGGTTTAGGTACAGGCAAAACAGATGCTTATCTGGGGTGACTTATTACTAGGTAAAAGCACAGCCTATTTTGTTTACGTCAGGTCAATGAAGTGTTTTCCAGTGCAGGCTGCCTGAAGAGCTAGTCCATGTTCTCTGTCTTCACTGCTGCCATGAAGGTACCAGCTCCCATCTTTTTTCTGTTTGATTCCCTCGTACCAGCTAGTCCTATTCTCATAGGCTACTCCCTGATTTATCCATATCTCTAGCAGCCCAGCAAGTATGAGAAGTGGATAATTCTTTTTTTACAGGGGCTGCTATGCATTTTTGCGAGGGGTGGTAGATTGGTGAGTAACTAAAGGAAAATCATTAGAGATCAGCCTTCCTTCCATCCTCAGGTTTTCACTATGTCCTGAAGACAAATTCTGCCAAGTCTTTCTGAGCTTGTTATTCTCACTCCAGTCCTACAAACTCACTCTGATCTTTACCACTCTTCCTTCCCTTCTTCTCATCCCATAATCCTAATCTGTGCTTTTCCATGTTCTCCCTCTGCATTCCTTTCCCTCTTCTTCCTCTGCCACTCCAAAATTCAAATCTTGCTGTGGTGAGGACAAAGACAAAATGAGTAATTCTTGACAGCAAGCTTCAAAAGTTATCTTTCATTCTCTTTGCCCCATACACTTTAGTTTCCTACTGCAGTAAGGATTTCTTTTTAAATAAATAAATCTAACCACAGAAATTCATGGAGAGTCAATTCAAATTAAAAGATGATGGTATTTTTAAAAAAGATTTTTAAAGACTTAAAATCTGTCACCAAAAAAATTTGATATTTTTCCTTTAGTTTGTACATGTTTATGAGCAAATTTTTGCAGTTACATTCCAGTAATAGTTCAGAATTAAACTTTTCTTTTTCCTCCCTATCAGATGCCTTTCCCCTGCCCCCCAAAACCAAAGTAACCCCAAAGAGTTACAGAATCCCCCCTACCTATTTAGGAAAAGCACACAACACTACAGGATGGCAGATACCACACAATAACAATCAGTGAGGAGTCTTTAGAAATGAACTGCCTCACTTTTATTGTGCTTTTTTTTTGTTGTTAGTAAAATACATGCAATTAACAGAAAGAAAAAATGTTACAAAACTTTCTTCTGAAAATATTAGGTCATAAAACTTGAAATTTCATGCTTATTTCAGAATGCAGAGTTAAGAAACCTAACAGATTTACACATAAGACAATTCCCCTTAATAACACCCAGAACCGTGGGCAAGCCCTCTGTGTTTATGAACAATGGAACTTTTATTCCTGAAGGTGAAAAAATGTTGATAGTGGCATTAAACCCATATGTAATTGTCTTCTGTAATTAAAAGACTAACAAGTTCCTTTTCTGTCTTCTGTTGTGCCCAGACAGTGCACACAGAAAGTATCATTTTTGGAAGGAACTAACAAACTTCCATTTGTTTACTCAGTAGACCCCTTTGGCCTACTTTACAACTATTGGGCTTCAAGACAAATCTATTCTGTCAGCTCGACTGCCAAAATTAACATTTCGCTTCCCCCTCTTCCCCTCCTTTCCTCTCTTGTCACAAGTCCTCCCTTCTCCCAGCGTGAGGACCTCTGCTACTATTTCTACTTATTAGACCTTCAGAGTCCTAACCTCTGTGCACCCTTTCCTAAGTTACATTTTAAACGATATGCACAAGAGAGATGTTAATTCAATTTCTAGACAATCACAGACAAGAGCCTGTAATATGAGGCTCTACTTAACCATTCGTTTTATTTTTCTTTCCTTTCCAGAAACATCCTGCAAAGGAAAACCTCTCCTTGAAGCCTAATTATTTTCTCAGATAAATACTGTTTTAGTTTCATACAAATTGTACAGCTCTCTACTGTCTCCCAAATTCCATGCTCACAAAATATTTAAGAAACTGTACTAAGCATATGAACCTAAAATTAAAAAAATGTATTTTTGGGGGTTTTTTTGTCAGATGACATTTAGTAAGCAAACTGTTTTCTTAGGAGGACAAGTTGCACATTGTCCCTTGATTCATGCATAGACGCAGTCAGCCTCAGGTAGTGGGAGCTGTTCCTCAACACTGGTTGGGACTCAGACTCATTGCATCACATCAGTGACATACCACTGAAAACGAGTCCTGACCTGCTACATCAGACACTGTCTGCCACAGAGGAAAACACATAAGTAAGCCATTCAATACAAAAATACATCAGCCACCATTAAGGAGATGTTTGCTGAATGGGAAACAGGCCTGGTGTGGGACTGCAGTGTTTATTGTGGAAAGAAGAATTCACCTTCACAATGGGCAAGAGCAGAGTTATTTGAAATGAAGAACACTGGAATAGACTTAGTTATATTCTCTTTCCTTTTCTAATTGTATTTTTTTTCTTTTCTATCTACATGTTGATAAAAGGAGAGGATTAATTAATGTTAGTTTGTTTTGGAGATTACATCAAAATTAAGTGAATGAGAAAATACGCAATTGAAATACTTATCCTGCAATAACTTGCTAGTTGCCAGTTCAGTTCAAGAGAGTTTGTGAATTAAAAAAAGGGTCAGCTAATAAAAATAAAAAAAGTATTTTTTGCCCAAACACAGACTGAATTTTAGTTTTCCATCTTTTATACAGTATGGGCTATTATAGAGCACAAAACTGCTATCTATGGACCCTATCAGCCTTACTGCCATAACACTTGGAATAGTCATGGTAAGAGGATTTTCTGCTCCTAAAGACTGAAAAAGATTCAAAGACAAATCTTTGAAGCATTCTCTCTTTTTGCAGAGGGATCACCAAAGCAAGCAACAAATCACTATCAAAGGGAGACTGAGCCAAAGAAACCAGAAGGACTCATGGCTAGACACAGAAAAAACAGACACAAAGCAAGTCTTACAAGAAAATTCCAGCTTTATGCTAACTAGGGCAGCATTAACTCACATCCAGTTTATTCCAGCCTATTGATCCTCTTGGGGATAAGAGGATTACTATCTAGCTGTGAGAAGGCAATAATGCTTCTGGAGAGCCAAAAAACCCCAAACCAAACCAAAATCAAAAGACACAGAGAGTAACACAGAGGAACAAATGCCCTGCAGATGCTTTGCGAAAAATAGAATTCCCTGTATAGAGAATATTGGTTTAAAAATACATCTATTTCACAGGTTCTGGATACCAAAAGTACAAAAATGATCTACTCATTTTCCTATCCCTTTGTTGTAGGTTTTCAATATTGTATAAAGCGTGCAGATAGAAACAAAACAGGCAGAGAGACCAAAAAAAGGTTTTGTGTGTGTGTGTGTACATATCAGTCCGCAGAATAAGAACTCAAGCTTCCATCCTAGGTGCATTCCTGCAGGCCATGCTAGCGTTCATGCAAATTTGTAGAGAACTGTACCCTTGAAAGAGAACAGAAACTACAGTAATGGTGTCAGATAAAGGCTGGCAAAAAAATCAAATAAAAGGAATATACATTTTATGTAACTGGAATTCATTTTACTAGTCATTAAGTATCTTGCCAAATTTCAAATTACACTGAATTTCTCTGTTCTTTCCTACTTTCTTCTTCATTCTCTTTCCTCCATTTCTCTTCCTGCCTGCATTTCCATTGTACCACTCTTTGCCTTACCTTTTCTCAAACTATGAGTAGTTTTCACCTACATTGTATCTACCGTATGTTAAAACGATAGCAATTAAGTATTTAATGCAGACACTGAAACACGATCACTAGACTGGAAAGTCAATACTCCAAGGAAGCAGAGGTATTTTGGTAGCAGGGGAACAATGGTTAAGATACTCACTTTTCACACTTCAAAGCCTACTTTGCTATTCCACTGGCTACATTATTGTATGATGGCAAAACTAGAACAGCAAACAAAAAAGGACAGTCAGATGCCAGGTGAGCAGTAGTTCATGTGCACTGACATCAAGCAGCAATTCATACAACATGCCTTTCTTTTTCACTCTTCTTTTCTTTATGCCCTCACAACCCTCCATCCATGAAAATACATACATGCACATGTGTCTGGGATTTTAATGACTGTGAACAAAATATAAACAGAGTCGAACAGTACACTGACTGAGTAAGCACCAGGGCCTTTAGAAAAACAGTTCAAGGTTCTCTCTAATGCATAATCCTGCTGGAACTTGTGTTTTTTGAGAGTCACTGAGGAATAGAGAGGTTTTCCTTTCTGCACACTCTTAAAAGTTAATTTAAAATGGCAGCTGAAGTGAAACTTTAAGATATAGCCTTAGGGAAGAATTATAATAGGGAACTCTGACCACTACAAAAAGTGCAGAGAGATAAGTTGTAAATTAAAAAGTAATTTTATCCTTAGTGGTGTTAAGTATGTCCAGCAAGAAAAGTCAAAATGAAATACTCTGATGTTCCTGCACTGGCAGAGTCAGCGTTTCCATCACAATACTGTGTAACTTCCATTTTGTTTTTTCTCCATTCAAGTTAAGCAGTCCAACACTTCCAGACTGTAAAATGTTACTACCTAAAGAATTTAACTTGTTTCTTTTAAAAGAAATCAACTTCACCATAGAAGATTTAGAGTACACTACAGTAATTAGAGTACTCAGATGTTTGTGTTCTTTGCACACTGCTCAATTTTTGTGCAACTCGCAATGCAATATTTTTATGCCTTATATACAATTTCATTATTTGTATAGGCAATTCATAAAAGAGTTACCAATAACAAATACATACTTTAAATATTTATATTTTGTAATCTTAAAAGAAAATGAAGTTCTGAATATAGATGCTGGTGCTTTGCCCAAACCTCCAGTTAAGCAATTGAAAAATGGCTCTATATGATGAAAACCACAGAAGCCAATTTTGTAATAAAAAGTGTGTTACATTATAAACAGTATATATTATATACTTATTTGGAATGTAACTGATTCTTCAGGTGTTGCACAGTGTTCTTCAAGCTCTCACAAATTTCAGTGAGGACTTCATATCCAGCTCAGTAAATTGTACGATTAGGTATTTGGGGACCAACACTGTCTTCTCAAAGTGTAAAAAAAAAAAAAGGCAAAAGAATACCAAAATGGCTGTATTTTCAAGACACTCATCAACATTTCAGTCCGCCATTTCCTACAAGTTAATTCTGCTCCCTCTAAAGTCAAGCTTTGCATCATGCTGTGTGCAAGGATGCAAAAAGGAGGGGATACAGAAGGTAACAGATGTGACCAGCTGAGCCATGGGCTACAAAGCTTCCAAGAACAGTGAGCAATGGCCTCTGTCACTGTTTGCAGGCTGCAGTAACTCCAAAGATAACTTTTTTAGATTATTCCTGTCATTAGGAAAATTCCTTCCCTACTTTCTTGTATAGGTTTTCCAAGCCTCTTTCTGTTCACTTTACCTGTGGGACAAGGATTCTGCTCTGCTTCAGCATTTCAGCTGGGGAAATAAACTGAAAGTTAGCTTGAGCTTTTGACAGCTCCCGACAAGATATTCAGAGTTACAGCAGAGATCCTGCCTGTAGTTCATATCATTCTCTCTGGGTACTGCAATGTTCCATAGCCTTACATAGCTGTGTACAGTTAATTACAAAAGAAAAACAGTATTGCCAGACTTGATTAAAAACTAATTGTTCTGTCTTTAAAATCACAGGATTAGCTTAAAAGTTCTTAAAAATTTTTAAGACTGTATCTTGTCTCTGTCTTTGCAATTGTTGGCTTTGCAATTTATAGCTTTTAAGTATAGAAGCTTTTAAAAAATATATTTATGATGGAGGCTTTTAATTACCTGAATGATAAAGATATTCACGCAAGGAAACACAAAATTGATGCTAGAAAGTAGGAAAATTGAACACAACACTGAGCAAAGCAAAGATTTTAATTGTCAAATTTGCCATATACCAAATCTTTTAGAGAACACTTTTTTCACTTTTTAGATTAAGAGAATTTTAAATCATTTGCTTGACAGTTACCTTGGCTCATTTTTAATTTCTCTGGCAGTGGTATAATGCATGCCACTGATTTCAACTCTCTTATTGCTAAATTATTCTTAGGCACAATAAGAATTTTTGCCACAAAATGTAGTTTTCTGAAGTTACTGAAGTTACTGAAATTTGCTCCTACTACAAATTTACCACTGAGACAACTACATCCTATTTCCTAAGGCCTTTCTGCTTTACCTCAGCTTTTTGTTACAAGCTACTTTTAATGGAGCACCCTAGTCAAAACAATTGTGTGCATTATAATATGAACTAAATGATTAAAGATATTTGCAATAGTGACTACATCTCTTGGTAATTCTCCATTGAATTAAAGGTTCAGAAAAATTTGTTCCAAAATACCGATTTTTTTTTTTTTTTTTAAAGGAATGCTTACAGCTCTGTTTCAATTCATACTATTTTTTTTTAGAGTCTTAAAGATGTGTCCTTGGTGTGGGAGAAGCATAAACAGTAATTTAAATAAATACATTGGCTGGTTTTTTTTTTTTTTTTACATTTATCATAATTTGATTATGTACTATGGAAAAGTATAGAGAAGAATGAGTTAATAAAGCAAAACCATTCTAATTTAGTAAAATTTCATTGTTATAAATTGCACATCTCTGTGTTAATCTTATATTCTTATAAAAGTCTAGAAGATATGCATGATGTGATGGAGTAATGAAATATCCGGATGTAAAGGAAAAAATGGTGAGAGTTAAAAAATAGAACTGAATTACATGCCATGCCTATAATGAAGAAGTTTAATGCTAATTTTTTCTTTACAGAAACCAGAGGTAATATATCATATAGAAAACAGGTACCCGCTGTATGACTTATTTGGATATGTAATCCAAAGCTATTTATTTATGATTAATAAACATCGCTGTCATAACAGTCCGTGCAGGAAGTTAAGGTAGTGTTCACTACTGGCTACTCACTTCTTGCAGGAGTAACTTTTTCTAAAACTGGATACGTTCACTATTTTTTTAGAACTCTCATTATAAGAAAAAAATCTAAATACTTAATAGAAGAACAATGAAAAGCATCTAGCAACTTTCTTGTTTAACTGGCTTCAAAGCCTCATAGCTACGTTTATGACATATAGCAAAGAAACCAGGGAAGTGACTCTTGTTGTTGACAGTACTGTGGTGTTGGGGCAAATGATATTTCACAAATGCATTCAATACTATCCAAATGAGATACCACAGTTCAGGTAATCCTGTTTCATCATGCAGAACAAAGACATCTGTGCAGCTGTATTTATTCAGTAAGAACACCCAGGAGATCATATTTCTTTAACTGGCCAAAGAAGCAGTCAATATTAAAGGAAAAATCCGTATGTTTTCCCCTCTAACCTGAATGAACAAATCTCTTATGCTTACAAAGAAATTTCTTCTAAAAAATATTGGTTATGTTACAGTCAACCTTCATATATGAAATAACAGAGTGCTGAACTGTATGCTGAATAACTTATTTTCCATTTCTGAAGTCCAAAGTTTAAATCCTACCTCATATCCTATTTTGATTTATCTTTGCCCTTTGCCCCAAAAGATTTATCTTTTTTCCTTATCTTTGTCCACCACCAAGACACAAAGTAACTTATAACTCTTGATCCTAACTGCATGTTTTCTGAAGACAAAAGCATTGACCAGGTGTAGGTGTAACCCGTAGATTTCACAGTTTCAGAAACCTTACATAGAACTTTCTTTTCTGTATTTGGGCACAAGCCCATGCTATAAATGTGTCACTTTCAGAAGCAGCAATTTAACGGACAAATATATGTGGATAGATAATTCAGTTTATTCCATATTTGGGTAATCATCAGATCAAGAAAGAGAGAAAATACTGTGCAATTTAAGGACCAATTATGTAGTGCAAACTGCAAACCACCTTTTACAACAAGCATGTTGATGATTTGCCACACGTACAGCTAGTTATTTAAAAATAACAATTCCTTCTCATTTCATTGAGTAACTTCTATAACTAGTGAATTTGGGCATATATATATTTACAAATTATGTGTCCATGTATGAACATAAATGTATGAACATATGTAAATAAAAAGCATGAATAAAAAACCAAGAATAATTTATATGCAATTTAAGATACTAAGGTTTCCATACTTTTATCTGTAAGACATTTTTGAGGGCTGTTGGAGTCATTAGATAAGTGTTACTGTAAAGCAGGTTAATTTAATGAGATTCTTTATAGCAGTCATTTTCTTCAGAAAATTCAGAAATCTTATTGCAAAACAAGTGATTAACAATATTTAATGTAACAATTTCCCTACGTCATCTCTTCTTGGACAGTTTCTTCACACATTACTATTTTCTGGAGCGTTATTTTGCACCTGACATCTTCAAGTCTATAGGAGGATATTTTATATAATCTTCTATTTGACTAAGCTTGAGTTCCTGACACATATATGGGTATTACCGCCACTTACAACTCAGCCATGCATCTCAGATATAGCTCCTAAAGTGGCTTTTGAGATGAAGTGCAGTCTGTGTAAAGATGGCTAGATCTTCTTTGCAGGTGCCTAAGAAATAACTCTGCTGTCTCACAGGTTAGCCAGACTGAAGGAGGATAAATCGGAATAATCAAAGGGAAAACTTCTACTCTCCTCAAAACTCAGAGCAGGCACCTTCTGGCACAACTGAAAAGTGAAAAGGACTCTGCTCCACTACAGTTACAGTTCTGTATTTCAGCAATTAAAGCAATCACTCAACAACTTGGATGGCTGCGCTTGATAATACATTATTTTTTTCAAGCTCTCGTTATGTGTTGAAATTGAAATAAATTTCCTTCAGAACAAAGCCAATACTGCCTCCCAACAAAATACTTTCAACTTCAGGAGGCTAAGCTGTTAAAGGTCAAGATTGAAAAATCTCTTCCCTTCACTTAAAATTATTTTCCTCAGGTATAAGACCCCAAAATCTAATTATAAAAGCCTGCAAATATCACAGGAAAAAGACATATTGGATTGGAAATAGCAGCAAGCTGCAATAACCCAACAGTTATTATATATTTTTTCTATACATTTTATACATATATATGTTTTCTCAATATCATTAAATACGAGATATGGCAAAATAATGGAATAGTTGCAAATTCCCACTTGTTCTTGGCTCCCAAATTACACCACTTAGGTTTGGAAAATGTTGTTTGTTTCATAAATACAGTAGTAAAGCCATCTGTAACCTCTCTGGGTTTCAGAGTTTAAAAAAAAAAAAAAAAAGAAAAAAGAAAAAAAAAGAAAAAATCACAACCCAAAACCTGTGAATACTAATGGATCATAATGTGGTCTGCAATTTGCAAAATTATTTAAAATGCATTAAAAAGGAAAGTTCTTTGGCCTTCTGACATATCTACAAATGCAATTCTCCATAATGGATCAGTAAAAAACAAAACAAAAGCCAAGAAGCAGGACAGCAGATACAGAAAAAGAATGTTCATACAGTAGTTTTGTGGTACATTTACCTGTATTTCGGAAGACTTTACATTAAGATCAGTAGGTGCTATGAGCAGTAAGTGAGAGGAAGAATGAAGCAAAGTACAAGTTCAAATTAAAACAGGCAGAGTGCATACAGCTAATGTACATTCATTTCATTCCTTAATATTCCATGCAACTTTCTCATTTTGTCTTTTTAGGTTTCATATTTTGCTGGAAGCTTTTTTTTTCTTTTGAAATATCTTATACATTTTAATCTCCACTGCAATATAGACTATAGCTTGCCTCAATGCCAATAAACATGGAAGCTGCTTCCATGTATCAAAGCACAAAGGCGGAACGGTTTATAAGTGTGAAGAATGAGGAACTGCAGTAATAAAAAGCTAGACAATAGCTGACTCTGCAGTTTTGTCCCTAATATTATTGTAGATGCTTTCATTAATTTTTTAAATGTAATTCAGGTTTAAATGGTTACCAGCTATAACCCTTCCACACTTTTAGACACACTTTTTCCACACTTTTAGAGTTTTATACTCTCAGAGGATTATCACAGAACTGAAACACTCTATACAGAATTCAACACTGAACACAAGAAAAAAAACCCAGCACCTGAAACACACACTTTTTGCATTTAACTAGCTACTACATAGGAGCCCCTATAGTTTTAGGGCATGAAATGCCAGACAATGAGCAGTAATTTCTTTCTTTCTGACAGGTAATTAAATTGACTGGTTTTGTACAACTTCCTTCTTGGGCCTGGAACATCTTACCCTGAAGTCAAAGTGTGGCAGACATTATCTGCATTTCAGATTGTTCCACTAATTCATTTGTCAGTAAGTCAAGCAGACCCCTTCTGCTTGTTTCTGCAGTTGTGCCAGCAGAAATTGATTTATTTGCTGTTTTGTTTCATGCAAAGATTATAATCTCTTTCCAAAAATTCAGAATATTAGATTTCCAAAGAAGAGATGCTGCTCCGTATTTTTCACCCTGTGGCTAAAGGAACCCTTTGCCACATGTGGAAATACATGCATGCAAATTTTCTCTCCAAAATGGATTGCAAAGATAATCCAGGAAACTCTGCCTGTTTTATTTTCTATTGAGCATCCTCAAATATCTGTTTAAAGGGAGTTATAGAAAGATATCCCATACATTTTAAAAAGCAGTCTTGAAATGCAACCAGCCCTGTACTGAGTGTCAGTAGTGGGAAAAGCATATGAGAACAGAGTTACAGTTTAGTGCTTCAGAAGAAACACATATGGTATTAGAGATAACATCCTACATTCATATGGTTTGTTCTCAGCCTCAGAGTGTGCTGGAAGAGCCAACTAGAGCAGCATACTATGCCTCCCTCATTTTATTCCACCATTCCCTCCCCTCATCCATTTTTCTCATTCTGTTATGTTAGGCATACCCCCATGTGTATTTTTAGTAAGAACATTCACCATAATTTTCCAGAGTGTCTAGCACATGGCACCTATCTTACTGAATATAAGCACTGGATCACCAGGTAAAAAGTCTAGACAGGATCTAATGGTTCACAACAAAAGTTCCCTCTCATCTACTGTGCACCTCAGCAATTGCTCAATGAATATTCTCAGGTCCGAGGTAGCCAAATAAAATGGTTTATCTAAAGAAAAACTCAATTAATAGGACTTTGAGCACCAAAACAGTAATTGAACATAAGATAATTAGATATGTTTTATTACTGAGAAACAGAGGTTAAGCACTTTGTCCATCGTCACCCAAGAAAGGTAAGAGCCAGGTCAGAACTCAGCTTCCACTGCCTTAACTCTAAGACCACCTTCCATGTGCTAACCCGGTCTCTAGAATAAGAGCAGATTCTGACCTTGCATTACCAGATGTACTGTTAGCCTTAAAATTATTATTCAGTCTTTTAAAAACCTAGCAGATCAGAATGAAGAGACTAATGTAAGTTATTATACAGCACTGCATGGCAATGAAGTAAGTACTGGAGTTTCATTCTTAGGGGTCTGTTAGCCTATTGTTACAGAATGATTTTATGTGTCCACTGTTAACTCTGAGGACAGTTATGCACCTAAGTCTCCGGTACGTGCACTAAATAAAACTGTAACTACATTCACTTAAATTGCAGATACCATCACTTGGCTTATGCAGACCTGGGCTTACATCAAGTTACCACTTCTGATACTTGATAGGAAATTAACATGATCATGGAAGGGAAGAAAAGAAAGAAAATTAAAAGCAGTGAAGACAGTTACAGCAGGTTAAAAAAATTAAGTATTTAATAATCACATGTAAAATGCTGAACATTTTTCAGACCCAAAGAACTGTTGAGGCTTGTAGGATTAACATGATTACTTGTCTAGCTGAACCAAAATGCGTATCGTCTACAACAGAAATGCCGCCTTAGCAATCCTTTATAACTGTATACTCGTTTGACCAGAAACTGATTTTGAACTAGCATGCTGTCATTATTTTGCCTACATGGGGAGGGGAACCTCTTACAGAACTGCCAGGCATAATCTTCCAGTGGAATAACGTTTTGAAGTTTGAGGGAAGGACTGTAAAGAGTTAAGAGCAAAGAAGAAGATGGGAAGTTATAAGGATAAAATTGCATTTACACAGTTTAAATTCTATACATAAGGTAGGCTGCATTTAATATGATTGTGGTGAGTTAGTTAGTGGCAAGTTCATGGCTGGCAACACACATTTCAGATGAAGCAGTAATACTTCTTCTCAAAACCATAATACTCAAAAAGGGGAAGAAGCTGAGAAGTATTTTAGACCAATCACTCTACTTCACAGAAAAGAAACAACAACATTCAATCATGAAACCTTAATAACTTGCAATCAACAATAAGTAAAAAGAAACCTCCATTCAGGGTGTGTAGTCTAATTCATACTGAAAACATGGAAGTGGCAACTGCGGAACTTACAGGTTTACCTTCAGAACTGGCAGACATCTTGCTGGAGTTATGAAAGGTAGAAAGTTATTAAATCAACTATGACATATATTGCAATCACTGTGTTTTTATAGGCACAATTAAGTGATGCCTACAGAAGACAGTTATCTACGTTATTGTAGCTGAATAGATAAACCCTTTTATTTGCAGCTGCAACATTAGCTAAACTAGACCAGATTAAATACAAAATGAGACCCTACATATCCAATACAAAACTGTTTCATCCCTATATGGATACTGTTCCTACTATCATCTCCCTTTTTCTTACTTGCCAGTTACTTCCAAGCCAGAGTCAGCAAATATAACTTTGTTGAGACCGGAAGATAAAATATTTGATTCATGCAGGTCAGGTCAGCAACTTAGTAGCTGAGAACAAAGGAACAAAGCTGTCAGCAGTTTTGTCAGTGCCTTGCGTTAAGTATGACAGCAGTCAAATTTACTCAGTGAGGCTCAGCCTGCAGAGATGGGCATCATTCTGCAGAGTGTCACAGGATGTAGAGAACAAGCACCTCAGCACTTCACTGACTACGGCTTTCCGTATTAGCAGCAGGTCTTGAATGGCTAGGATGCCAATGGAGGAAACTTCCATCACTGAAGCCTTCAAGATCAGGATGACCTCTATTCACAGATAGTTGCCAGAGTTGAGTTTGTTTCATGTATTTACAGATAACAAAAGCAGCAATCATATAGTTAGAACAGATGGTTTTGTCGAAGTTGGTGGCGTATGGCTTAGAGCTCTATATAATAATTTCTGTTAGTGATCATCACAATTATAATTTCCTAATCTTAAAACAAAGTCCTCATGCAAGTGCCCTCAGGACTATCAGGAAAATGTGGTTTTTGTGTGTTTGTATGAGGTACCCGACAATGTATATAAACAAAATCTAAAAAAAATTCACATGCCTTCTGTTTTTAAAAAAAAGGAAAAAAAAATCACTAGTAACCACTTATACTCTGGTTCTTGGGGTTTTGTTTGTTTGCTTGCTTTTATTAATCAATAATTTCCTAATATTTTCTTGTTCATAAATAAAATCAGCACTTTGTAAATAGAGACTATTCTGCTGTTTTGGGGTCTTGACAATTTTGTGGTTTGAATGTTTTTCTTTAGTAAGGCCAAAAACATTGAGAAAAAGCAGAAATTCTGATCATTCCAGTTCAATTTTAATTTAAAATATTTATCTTTCTATATAGTGTTTTCTTAAGTTTTATTTATTTTGAACTTTTCCTCACATTTTCTTGACATCCCAGAAGCCAATAGGAGTTAAATAATCAAGACCCAGGAATAATACAGCTAATTTGCACTATTTTTAAATGGCTAAATTTTTTGTCAAATTTTGTTCTTAACTTATGGATACAGTCTTTGCCAAATATGCTGAAGTCTTCTTCATCCATATAGCTAATTCTTGCTAATTTTGCATGCATTCTTTAATTTGTAATTCAGACTCAGTGACATTGACTACTTTCTTTATGTAAGGACAACTGGAAAATTTTGAGAAAACTATTTAAAGAGAAATTCAGGAAAGGAAATTTTTAAAGCTAGATCTCAGGTCACCTGTATAATCATTGAAATACAGCAATCTAAAAATTAACTTTCTTTCAATAATAATTTAATATCCAGAAGAGCCACAGAACTTCAGACACTTTGCAAACCCACATTTGTAACATGTTAAATAGTTTCTAAGCCTACTGATCTGGACTGAAACCAGAAGCCTTCTGAATTAATTTCCAACATTAACTAGCAAAACAATACATCAGCAATACTGATTATACCTGTTCTGATTCATAATGTAATATTATCAAAGACATTTTTCACAGTTGGTGGTGGAAAAAAAAGGCTTGATCTCTATGTAACAGCTGTCATCTTTACAAGTAACTGTACTTTTCTTTGGCATGCTATTTCCTTATATCCTACCTCAGAGGTAAGTAAAATAACAGACATAGCAAAAAGCTACCCATTAAAAGAGCTAAAATAAGATTCAAGACTTTGGACTCCCAGATAACATCTGTGGTGTCCTAGGACAGATTTAGAGTGTGCTATGTGAAAAGGTCCAGTTGAAACAGCAGATAAGAGGAAGGAAAGGGTGGGGAAGGAAAATTGCCTGTCTTTGGAGCCTCAGTTCTCCCAAGGCAGCAAAACTTATGCCACCATTTCCTCAGCATCCTTATACACAGCATCCTTTTACAGAAATTACATACCATAGGCAAAATCTGACCAACTTACTTGGTTTATGCAAATGGTACCTGTCATTAGGGTTAACTGCTGCATTACTGTGCATTTCAAAACCCAGAAGGACTCTCTTTAGAGGACGATTTACATTCACCACCTAAGCCAGACCTGAGGTCAGGGAATGACCTTCGCCTAATTAATAATGATTAACTTATGCTATCTGTTCAGATCTCAGTTAAAGCACCTTTACACACTCTCACTATCTGCAAGACACAGCATGGCTCTCACTTGAGACTTTGGTTTCAGCCTTATCAGACGAGCTTATACCCATGGTTGCCAGCTGTCAATATGGTATGATCCAAAAGCACGCATGTACCCTTGCTGTGTGCTTTGGTCACTATCTGCGTAGCTATGGCCAGTGCCTGCGTGCTCCAAACGTTCATCGCTTCCAAGATTCTTCTCACCTACCAACAAACACTGGCCTAGCCAGCCATGCCTCAAAGCATACCACGTGTATTTTTCATAACCATTACGAAAACTGAAAGATGAAACAGTACCAAAAGCAGGTTTTACTGGAAAATCAAAAATTCCATAGGAATCCAACAGGTTGAGGGTCAACACTCAAGTCTGCTTTAAGGTCTACTCCTTTTTGCAATGACTAGAATTTATATATGCTTGCTGTGGCCCATGTAAATCCTGGAATTCTTTGATCCTTATTTCCAGCCCTTTTCCATTATGCCTCTCTCTGCTGTTTGTAAAACTGACTAAAGAGAGGGGATCTATTTTACATATGAGCAGTGCAACGCAGATTGTACCAGCATTACAGTCAGAAAAGCCATGTAAGTAGTCATTAAGTTTGGGAAGAATGACAAATGTCAATCTAGTTACAGATTAATACCTGCATACCCTCAGCAGCCCTATCAAAGCTGTCCCAGAGATGTCTCAAAGAACAGAATATTCTAGTCTTTATATGAAGACATAGGGATATTCCCACCTATACTATGCAGCAGAATCTTACGACCTCTGCTTCACTCAATCTGTAAAGCACTGAGGGTCTCTGGAATTTGTCAAAGGTTTCAGGCACAAGATGTGTCTTTTAAGACTGGACACCATAAAGGCCATGCTTCCTTTTTTTTGATAGAAAAACCGTACTGTTTTATCCACACTACAATTAGGATTGTCTAGTATAAAACTAACTGAGGTTGGTTCTATGTATTTCATATGCATTAACACAGTAAAACTGAATGTTGACACAACACATTAACATATAAGAGGCAGGAATGTCAAGGTGCTGTAGTATATACATTTTGACCTCTGATTTATTCTCACAACAGTTATTCAGAAATACTAACAGCTTTCCCATCTGCATTGTGCACTTCAAAGTTACAAAAAACTGCAAATAACTTTTAAACATTTACATTGTAGTTTACGTGAGGCAAAAAATTAACTAACAGTGAATTGTGAACCCTGGTTAAAGGTTGGGGGTTTTTTTTAGTTTTTATCCTTTTTTTAAGTTAAGAACAAAGTTCACGTGTGTCCTGGAAATTAGAAAGACAAGTAATGTTAAGCAAGAAACTAGTTCAAAAGGATGTACACAGCTATATGACTGATTATTATCTTTTTTTTTCAGTTTCAGCCCACTAAATTTACTACCCCAAAACTTAAAGATAGCAAAAAGCTTATAATTGTTGTTTATTGGATTTGCTGTTGTAGAATAATACTTACATATTATTTCTAGATAAATTACTGTGTATGCAGAACTACTGTAGGAATTGTTCTTCATCTTTACTTCATCTTCTAACCATAGGCAAGAATAAACAGTAGTTTTCAATGCTATAACTTTTGATCTGTTTTCTAAATTTGAAACTCCATGGACTTGTTTTCCCATTTAGAAAGTATCTGTATAAAAAACATTCACCATCTAATATTCACATTTGAAGGAGATTTGGATGAAAATCTTCTATCAAGTACTATGCATCAATTTATGGGAGAGCAAATATAATTGAGAAGAAAGAACTATGAGAGTACTGAGGGAAGAACAAGATTTGATTATGAGTATCTATTTAAGAACAAAAAATATGCATAAAAGGAATATAATAGTACGAAGTGCCTACAATATAGATTATTACAATCTCATCCTTCAGATTAGGGATATACTCTGTTCTACATAATTACAACAGTTTAATAAAGTGTTTAATAATATAAACTTTTCACTCCTCTTAAGAGCAGCCCAAAATGCTAACTTTGAGAGCAAGCCATTAAACTGCATACTATCAAAAAGGTCATTGTCCTTCCTTTTTACTTTTCATACTTTCCATAATGTATTTGGAATGGAATATATTTACTGTGATTTATGACAGGGAGATCTTCCCTTATCTCTGTCCTTCTCCCTCTCTCAGATCAGGTCACCAATTACCCTGTAATGTCCAAAAGAATTCCTGTGATACATTTGCTCTCATTTAAGAGAGGCATGTTTGTATTCTATGCAAAATATTCAAAGAAGCCATTTCACCTTTTATTCAAAGGAACATTAAAAACTATTTATTTTAACCCTGACCTTACCATTAAATGCTATGATCCCAAATCTTAGCCTCTAGGCAATTAAAAAAAAAAAAAAAAAAAATCCTTCACGTACATCCAGCCAACAATTTCTACGTTAAAAAAAAGTCTAAGTTGGAGCCATGTGGTCTCAATCAGGCAGTAAAAAACTCTCTGTATTTTCTTAAATGCACAACTGCAGTATGCCCATAACCTCTCTTTTAAATCATCTTAACCAGATCTGAATCACTCTCACCACAAATGATTCGGTGGCCCTGGAATGTGCTGGGGTAGACAGAGTTGCTCTGCAATGAACATTGGGACATTTCCCACTTCCCTAGTATTAAAAGAATAGTCTGAAGCAAAAAAAAAGTTCTTTAAAAGGTTAAAGCCAAGACAAAAAGTGACATCACAGTTCAATCATTCAAGGAAAAAAGGAAAAAAAGCACAACTACTGCCTAACAAATCAGTGCTGTGTGCCACAAACCACAATGAGCCAACACAGCCAAAGAACAGCTTTTCTTGCTGAAGCAAACAGAGATACCACAAGCAGCTGGCAGATGCATGTGTAATTGTATTCACAGAGAGCCACTGAATTCATTAAGCCAGACAGACTCTGAGCTGATCAATTAAAAAAGCAGAATAACCATGATTTCAGTAACAATCTGTGCATCCCCTTACCCTGCACTACAGTATTTCTTACCATGGGCTACCACAATTTTTTGCACAGATAAGTATGTATATAGCACTTTGTTAAAAGCTTATAGGCAGATCTCTTAGGATCAAAAAAACCCTTTGAGGCACCTGCATTACCTGGATGCATGCTGCTAGCCTTCTCCACTGCTCCACTCGAGCAAGTAGGAACAACAGCCACAAAGCACCTTAGCTTTCTCAGCACGTCTCAGAAGGAGTTCCAAAATATTACTTACGTCTAAAGTTATAATAGAGGAAGGGGAATGTAATTCCTTGGGGGCTCCTAAAAGTCAAGTTTAAGCAGCAAATGAGCAAGCTTTGCTTAACTACCTGTAAGATTCTTAAATGCCACTTCCTCTTTAAAAGTCTGTCTGCAGCCTGAAAGATTTCTTTCAGTCTTAATCACCTCAAAAAACAATTTAAACATGTGGCCAAAGTGATGTGCATTTAAAACAGGAATAGGCCAGAGCCAAGATGTTTGGATCCAGTTATTAACCTTCTCATACTTCATGGATGTTGGAATCCAGGGGTTTTGGTACAGGCCCATCGCTGAACGCAACACTCATTGCCAAACCTCACAGTCAGTAGAAAGTATGTTTTAACATATCAAAGCAGGAAAACCAGCATAAAGTTGTCAGATTTTTCCACCACATCAATGAGAAAAAATGTCATTATAGCACCCATGTAAATTGTGAAACTGAAAGCAGCTGCTGAGGCAACCTGACATGGTGCCATCGGCAGGGGGGAGCCCAACTCAGGAAAACACTATTCCATTTTTAGCTCTGAAAAAGAATCTTTGCTAGTTCTAGTGTGCGATTTCAGTTCAGTGAATAACTTGCCATAAATAGAGCTAGTAACTGCTAGAGAAAGAAGTGCCTTAGTATATGGCAAACAAAATGTGTAGTAAACATCCCCAACATTCTAACATATTGCACGCTACCCTGCTGAGCACTATTTTGCAGTCATTCCATAGTAACAGAATTTAACGGATCGTTTTTACCAATTACCACACCAAGCAGAGCATTCTTCCAAATGAAGGGTGAAAGTCAGAATGGGAGAGCTTTGGTTACAAGTTTCTGAACTAGAAAAAACAAACTTACAGACCTCAAACAAACAGTTAATTGACTGTGCCTGCTACACTTTGCACAATCACCCATTTGCTCATTCAGCATATTTTTCATGTGACTAGATTCACCTTCACAAATCCCTGATAACCAGCAGTTAATAAGGGGGTAGGGGGAAGGGACCGCTCACTTTGTCAACACAAAATATTGGAATAACTACTTGAAGTAGCTGATGGAGCCAGAGTAAAGGGAAGGGGAAAGGAATGCTTTCCTCTTTTCAGGTCTATTGTCCCAGTAATTTTTTTGTTGGTTGGTTGCTTGGTTTTTTTTTTTAAAGTACATAAGTACATTCAGTCACCTGGTCTTTCCACCTTTGTCAAATTTATTACACAGTTGAACTTTTGGATTTCAAGGGTTTCTTATTTATCACTTTATTAA
Source organism: Mycteria americana (assembly GCF_035582795.1). Lineage (NCBI taxonomy): Eukaryota > Metazoa > Chordata > Aves > Ciconiiformes > Ciconiidae > Mycteria > Mycteria americana. The sequence goes on from NC_134368.1 coordinate 44,221,410, forward strand.
GATAACCCACGTAGCAAGACATAATAGCATGCTGATAGCAGGGCTTATCAGTAGCTTTAAAACAAATGGGTCCCTACAGTGAATTTCCTTTGACAGCTAGATGGCATTTCTGAAAGCCAGGCATTTGGATTAACCTGCCGCTGTGCTGATCATTATAAAACTTTTCTTAAAGACAAGACAGGGAGATGAAAAAAAAGGTCCTTGTAACAAAGCAATCCATTCTGCTAGTAAACTTAAAAGGCAGTAGTGTTAACGCTTTTATAAAGCAAGAACAGCTAAATAATTTTGCTTACTGGAAGAAAACAAAGTTTCTTTTTGCAATTCCTGTCCTCTCTCAGTCATTTATCCAAGCATACACTCTCTTCCACTGTACATTAGCTTTCACTTGCATGCCCTAGAACAGTAGACCCTCAAAGCTTTTTGTTTTTAAAAACAGATTCACTTGGCTCCTAATGCCAGGGAGGGGAGGAGGGGGTGTGTGTGCTCTGAATGAATGCCAATCATTTAAAACAAGTTTATTTTGGGTTCCTATAACCTAAACAGTCTTAGGAAGCATCTCATCCCTTTTCACTCCCCCAGCCTCTTGAACTTTAGTTCTATTCATATCCTCTGTGATGGAAGATCTTTACTTCCCAGGTTCAGCTCTTGCACTTAAAACAAATGGGTTACTCTGCCAGTTAAAGTTACTCTATACTACACACCGTCCAAAACAAAACAGATTTGCAGAAAACACAATAATGAAGCAATTTGGAAAGCTTTCCAGAATTGTACAGGTACTTAGGAATTTTGCTAAAATATATACATTCTTATAGTGCTTTTTGGAAAGGGAGAAATGAGGAACGTTTTACTGCTAGGCACTGTTCCGAGACCACTATAACTGAGCACACACTGTATGATTCACTCACGTAGGTTTTTCCCCTCCTCTATTGTAGTAAAACAGCTAAAGCACCTTATTGTTTCTTGCATCCTTACACACATTTAATGCTGGCACTTACCGTTGCAGAACAGATGAACCCCCACCCCCCACAAAGAAGCTGATAGCTGATGGTCTCTGGATCCTTTATTTCTTGACTATCCTCGGCTCTTAGCTTTGCTGCTCTAAATTCAGCCTAGTTCGCAGAAGAGCATAGAAAAAATTAATACACAGCTGAGTTGCCAAATTCCAACCACTCACGATCGGCAATGAAGACGTTCTCCCTAGTTCTGACTGATTCCAAAGAACAAAGCCTGCTGGCAATGAGGAAGCGGAGTTTAAGTCCTCTGGCTTCAGTCCAACTGTTGCTCTTGCTTTTGCTTCAGAGTACGTGAGAGTGTTTGTATGAGCTTGTAATGCATGTAAGAGATGGGGGCTGGGGAAAAAAGAGGGTGTGTGTAAGGGGAGGAATGCTAGTCATATCCAAAAATAACATGAAGGAAGTAACGTAGTGATCCGTCTCCCCTCATTCTCTCCTCTTATCGCATGTACTGAGAGTGTCTCTACCGTAAGATTCTAATCTCAAGAGTAGGTAGAGAAAAAATTCCAGTGTGACTTGTAGCTCATTTGATTGCGCTACTAAACTGTAACTGAGGAGCTCTACACTTACAAGGACACGTCACAAAACGCATGATTTAGTAGCAATCTACTTGACAATACTGAAGCCAGAGTGCATTTCACACCGTGTGCATTTGTTCGCAAACCGGAGAGAAAAAACAGAAACTACTATTGAAGTTTACTATGTGTCAGAAAAAATAGCATCACATTTGCCTTTCCAGAAGTTCCTAAATTCCAGTCCTAGGTATTTCTAGATGCTGCTTAATGTTGATTTTAAAAAGAGCAAATGTTGCAAGTTTACAATCTAATGCAGAAATAGGGATATAAAAATCTCTATATAGTTTAATTTTGCCCTACTTTTTCAGAAATTTTCATAAACAAATTCCACATTCAGAAGAGTACTCTCTTTCAAAAAGAAAATCAACACCCACAACACAAACAAGAAAACCCCACAGAACAAAAAAAATTAAGGCTTCTTTCCTGGATAATCAGAAAGCTATAATGTAACTATTGTCACTTTTTTTTTTTTTTTACAAAGATTTAGAATATAGGTTCCAATAATTGCGGACTTTTAAAAATCTTAAAAATGGTCATTAATGTGAACAACAAATTTATGGAAAAATAATAAATCATTACTGATTGCCTCAATGGTTTTTTTTTTAATTACTTGTATTTAATCTGGACTCTGTCAAATAAATTTGAGGACCACTAAAACTACCTATACACCCAGTAGCAGTCTCTGTGATTAGTTAAAATTTCTGGAGAATCTTTGTTGTATGCAGTAGGGCTCCAATCTCAAGCAAGTGCTCTCAAAATATTACAAGCTAACACAATACAATTTATATTTTTATCATACTACTGTCTGCGAAGAGTAGTGCTTTGCAGAGAGTGGTATTAGTTTTTAAAAGGTTTAATTAAAACATGACAATAAGAAAGGTCAAAGCAATTTTGGATTTCATTTCATCTCATGCATAATAGTTTAGCCCAAGACTTTGAGGTATCTATCTGACTGGGTACTAGGTATTTTTGAAAAGCAAAACTGGTCAATTTCCACAATGAATGGTTCTGAAATAACAATTCTCACAACAGAAATAAAAGTGGGAAAGAAGGGAGAAAAGAGTTAGAAATTAGACCGCAGTGCGCCAGTTTCAACAATGACAGCATAAACCAGCCATCTGTTTACACAAGACTTTGTTCCTCAGCATGGGAGACGGTGTAGATCAGACCTAGTGATTTCCATATCCAGGGTCAATACTTTTTCTGGACCTACCTTTTTTTTATCCTTTAGTAAGACTAATGGAGCTTTGGATAGGGAGCTTATGTTTTACAGAACCGATATAATACACTTCCCTACATTCCCATCACGTTAAAGAAATTACAGTGCTTTTCCAAAGCTAGTAGCAGAAAGAATTGTTATGGTAAATTTTAAAACTACAAATACACCCTACTTTGAAGGTAAATCTCAGAAGCCTATAGAAACCATCTGGAATGAAAGGAAGTTATGATGATTTAAGTTTGCCTTCCTGCATATTCACTAGAGACTGAATTTCAATATATTGTAAGGCCATAAAAAGTTACAGTAAATCCAAGTTCTGTATCAGGAAGTTCACTGAGCCCTACTGTGATGTACTTCTGCTGGTACATTACTCCTTGGTAGCATTACAGAGCTTGGCTTCCTTTGCTATCTTGAGGTTTGCAAGCCCAAATTTAACATGCAAGAAAAGATCAATAACAGATAAGACTACCTGAGGGCTTTTAGTCCACACCTCATCCCATCTTGAACATCAGCTGCACTGAATTTGCTGAATTGGCTAATTACAGTTCTAACTTGAAAAACATTCACTTTGAGTGGACAACAATAAGCCCACATTTAGTTTTGTTTGCAATTGAGTCTCCAGAAGAAAGAGGTTAGTCCCAAACCCAGTTTTGGTCCAGACATTTGAATTTGTTCTGCTATTATAGAAAAGCACAGGCCTGAAAGAACATAAATTCAGCAAAAATATAGAATTACAACAGAAACACAAAAAAAGCAAGCAAACAAAAAAGTAATGGGGAGCTGTCACCTGCTTTCCTCTGTCTGAGCACTGTTGTCATAACCAGACCCAAAACTATGATGCTGCTTTCAGGAGAATTTGAAACCCAGACAAGCAAAAACTCAAATAAGATATGATAAAGTAAGGTTGAGTATTTCAGCAGCTGATATTCCACATTTATCCATCAAACGAATCATTACTAGCACAGATATTACATTCTTGTTATTCTCTGATATCTACACAGATGACAAAGATGTGGCACAAAAAAAAATCTGGAATTATTTGTTATTGTGTAATTAGTGAACTAAAAGATTGAATTTTTCAGGGGTCTTAGTTGCATAAACCATTACTACACTAATATTGTTGTTATTTAGCTCAAATATAATGTAACCCTATCACTTTTAGGAAAATCATGACAACTGTACATTTGCTAATTTGCAGCTGATCTGCTCTAACATGATTTATTTTCTGCCTACAAACATTTCAGCTGCCAGTTTCAAATTCTGATGAACATTTATCAGTATTCAGTTTGTTTTCCAACTGTTCTCATTTCTAGTTAAGTAAGGAAGGAAAAGAAAGTATATATATTATAGTTTCTTTCACTGAAAGTTCATTCTCATTACACACAGAAATGAGACAGGTGGGAGTAACACTTTGACTGATAAGATATAGCCGTCATAAACTGGTTGCTGCTCAGACCAGATGGCTACAGTAATTTCTGATGCATTAGATAAATGCATCCAAAATTATAATCAGCAAAAAATAATACAGATTTAACAGATTCCTTAAGGATGATGAAAGTATTCTAAGTAATGTCAGAGTTGACTACTGGTAGTAGCTTCTAAAAAGCAAGATTTTTCTCATATTACTATACAGTAAGGCCCATTCAGAGAGGTTATGGCAGACCCCCCGGACTGTTTGCATGAAGAAACCATTATATTTATTTTTTTTTTCCTCCCCAGAATAATAGTATAATATAATAATAGCCATTAAGAGGAAAAAATAAATTTTACTCTCTTCTTTTGTGCACTTAGTAGACACAAGCTCTGGTAAACTGGGCCATTTAACAACTTCAGTGTCTTGTACTTTGCACACACAAATGTGTTCCCAATATAGCCTATGTAAATTTGGTATTCAGCAGTAAAGGTCACAGAGTGTTTGGATGTAGGGAGCACTTGCAAGACATGGGCTATAATCTAATAAAAGAAACAAGACTGGTGAGAAGGTAGAACACTGAGGTCAGACAGTCTGTGTTTTCCTAATTCAAACATTTTCCTTTTAGTATCTACATACTTTAATTGTTCAAATGATGACCCATGCTGAGTTTATCTTTGATTAGGAAAACATTTAAAGGTTTTGCTTTTTCTATCCATACAGCCTCTTCGTGGTTTCTGTGACTACTGACCCAAAGCACACTCTTTCCTGATCTCCTTCGCCCTCTCCACTGTTCCTAAAGACTTGTGTTCTTTTCAAAAGTGGAAATGTTTCTGTGGCATGGGTTTAGAGAGGAACTTTTTCACTGTAAAGATAATGTGTGAAGTATTTGCATGTTCTGAAACTATTTAATGTCAAAATTTCATTCTCAAAAGGGCCTAAAGAGCATTTAGACATTTTTGAAAGTGAGACTTACTGTATAGTTCCAAAGTCTTTTCCGTCTCTTAGAGGAATAATGTAACTTAGTATTTATTTAAGACATATAGAACTCCACCCGCCCCCAAAAAAATTTTTTAATAAGCTTTTACAGAAAATATGGTCTAAATCAGAAGAAATTAGTTTCAAAGAAATCACAAGCTTTTCAAACCCAGTATCTATTAAAATGAATGGTACCTACAAGCTACAGCCTCAAGCAGAATGCCCTCAAGAATAGTATCTGTATCATACTGACAGTATGCGTTCAGACAAGTTTGGTTTTCCAAATGTTTTATAGCTGCATCATAACATAAACTGATAGAAATACATATTTATTACAATTACACAAATAAAAATCCTTATCATCTGCACTTAAGCCTGAAAGTCAGTCAAACCACATGAACGATATTCCAGAGCACTATAAGAATGTAGAAATCTTGTAGAGTATGCATCTCTTATTTAGATGCCAGCAGGAATTCCCCAAAGACCAAAAAGCCCAAGAACCATTTTAATAACAATTAATTTCCAAATCAGTTGCTACATCTGATTTCAACGAAAAATTGTTTACTTCTAGGGGGGATACATGCAGGCATCCCAAGCCCAAACAAGTCAAAATGGCTGAAGCATTTGTTCAGAGTTAAAGAACCATCTACTTTTGTTTGTTTATTGAATCCATTGTAATCACAGCATAAGTATATAATAATCAGCCCTGAAATAGGTTCCATTTAAATTGCTGAGCGATTAAATGTAAAAGCACCTTAAAAGGATGTATGAACTAGGATAATGGTAGGGTGGAGATGAGGGGAACCAAACATTTCTAAAACTCAGCTCATCCACTTGTTTAATTCATGCGTTGTCTGTATGATTCATACACTAGGGATATTCTGCTTGAGGCTATAGCTCATGGGAATTATTCTTCTTAATTGCCAGTGAGTCTGAGAATCTCATGCTTTCTCTGATGGATCTATTTATCTGCGGTTTTAGTTCACCTTCATTCTCATGCTGAGAGAATATACAAACCTAGATTGTAGAAACGGGTAATGATTTTCCATTACATTCTGTCAGAAAGTAAAACCCCAAATACTTCTTTCTGGATAGTGCACATATTCTCAGTCAGAATTGAAGATTTTCACAAATAAGTGAATGCTTTGAAAGCTATTGAAGAAAATTATACTCCTTCTTTCATAAGAAATTATAAATCCAGTATAGGGCTAGAGAAAGGTGTCAGTTTTGCTTGTAAAAAATAACCTAAAAATTGTTTCAACTCTTGTAATCTAATTTTCAATGTCAATGCTCCCTAGTTCTGCCCCTACTCTCTCCTTTTTTTTTTTTCTTTTCTTAATTTTATTTCGTGCCATAATCTGCTAATATTTACTACAGAAAACCTGTGAGGAATGCCAGAAACAAAAGTCTCGAATACAGCATAAAACTTCCATGGTCACATTACTAAAGAAACTGGAACCACAGGTGTTTAGCAGCCTTTCTTTCCAAGCAAACAAGGCAAAAGGTTGGGACAACTGACCAGACTCCAGTACCAATACCACTCTAGTGTTCTGAAAAAGCAGAGCACCTGTCATTAGTTCTTAAAACAGAGCTTCCAGCATGACCAGTACATCCTTCTCTATGCAACCTGATGTCCAGGATGTCAGCAGATGCTGCTGCTACCACCTGACCACCAAATCCATTTTAGCTAAGAAACAAGAAGTCAAAGAGCAATGATAGAAGCAGCTCATAAACAATTTTCTTTCAGTTTAAACTTAGAGAAGGTGGTTTCCATAAAGTATCAAAATAATCACTAAATCCTGTACAATTTAATCTTTTTTTTTTATTATTTCATTTGCCATTCTAAGAATCTGTGAAGAACACAGTCTGTGAAGGAGAACTATTTATATTAGTTCTTAGCTTAGTTTACATATTTATTTAATATGAACAATGCCAAAGTTCTTATGTTATGATCTAGTAACTATCAGGAGCTTAATAATAAAATGTAGCAATACAAGAGGTTAGTGGGGCCCAAACCTTTCCGCCCATCACATATCTCATATTCTGAAGGTGGGTTTTTTTATTTGTTGGTTTGTTTTTAAAACCACAGTGCTTTTTAAAAGTATAGTCATCGCCTTATCCCATTCTAGTTGAGCTTTTAAAGAATACATTTCTGCAGCCTCTATTAGTGAAATGAGTATTAAATGAAGCTACATTAAATCCAGCTACTGCTGCATTTCCATTTAAATAAAAGTATATTTTAAGATTGAAACAAGTATTTTGAAAAAAATATAATGAAATCAAGTGTAGCTAAGCTGGGAAGGAAAGCCCCTATTTTTTCTCATGTCCTAAAGGTTCAGTTCTTGAACTCTGATCAAGTTTTTAACTGACAGCAAGGCAACTGCCATCCCCTGAAAGTCATACAACAGTTATTAAAAAATTAGTTTTGTTTTTTACAACAAAACCATGCAAAACTATAACCATCCTGGCCTTCTCACCATACAATAAATCCTTCTATTCTCAGCGAACAACAGGTTGAGAAACAGCAACCACAAAGCTTTAAAATGGGAAGAACAAACTTTAATGAAGCACAGTGATTAGTTTAAGCCAAGTGAAAAATGCTGCATTTTTTCAAGATGTGTTTACTAAGCAGTAGAAGCATTCAGCAGAGTTGATGGTTAGCCAGCATTTATAAATTCTCATAAAGAAAGCAGCTAAATTGAAGAAACAAACCCTTGTATTGGGTTCTGATGTTAAATTAATCAGTACTTGAAAAGTTCTTACAGCCACGATATTGAGACTTTGTTTCAAAAAGAACCCCTATGATTCTTTGGTTCACTACTAACAGAAAATGTAAATTATTTACACAAACACTTTATGTTAGACAAGGATAGCATTTAAATAAGCCAAAAATCCATGTCCATCTGCGATGACATAAACAATATGTATGTCTACTTATTTAAAAAGAGATCTTCTCTTTCTATTGCTATTGGTGTTTTCCTTTTTAAGTGAGTTACCAAGGTGGCCACAATTTTCCCTTCTCAAATTTTTGTAACATTAAATTTTGAGAGATAATATGTATTAAAAAGTTATATTTTTCTGGAAGGTTAAAATATTTTCCTTATCAATGAAACAAAAAAAGAAAATACATTTGGATATAGAGAGTAAGGACTAGAAATAACTTAGGAATTAACATTTGTCATAAAGGAAGTATTGTTATCTGCAGAAAATGAAATTAGAAGTACATTTAAATAATCTGTCAAAAGTATATCTAATTCTTGATTTATTTTTTTTTATGAAATCTCATTCATTTACATATTCTTTACATATTCTTTCACTTTGGAGTGAACACAGAATTTTTTTTCAAATAAACTATGCAATGTCTCTAAGAATGATTTCCAGAAAAGATATTTTGGCACAAACACTGAGGATTAGGTCGGGTAGGGGAAAACTTCCCAATAGATCACCTAGCAGAGACTGCTGACTGGACCATAAGGGGGTCCCAGTTCACGCATCGCCTGGAACGGGCCTCCCTTGAACATCAATCAGTGCTTTTTATATAGAATCAAGCTTGCTTTGGCTGTTTGGATAGCTGCAGAGTGAAGGCTGAGTTTTACCAGGCTGCCTGCTTCACCTACTTCTGGGACAAATCCCCTTTCATGATTTGAAAAAAATTTTAAAAATGCTATTCAGGCGGATTAACTGTGCAGCAGTAATTCTTCAAAAGTAACTTGAGGTAAACCACATATTTCTGTTCCTGAGTATGGAGGAAAATCAGTTCAGGAAATGAGCTCATAGGTAGATTAAAAAATAAAATTAAAAAAAAAAAAACCACAACAGAAAAAGTCATGCTATTCCCCTTCTAATGCATTGCTGAAACCCTGAAGAAGCAGGGGGTGTATGTGAATGCTGATACATGGCTTTGGAAATGTTTCTAGCCAATAGTAATCAAAGCTGTACCTAGGATTTTTTTTTTCCTGTCTTTAATGGGATTTTAAAATCAAGGTTTTTCTGTAGACCCTCAGATGTTTTATGTTACCAAGTACCCAGCAGGTTCTGCTCATCAAAACAGTATTTTTGAAATATTTAAAATATTCAGCCATTTTAGAAAATCAGGCTATTTATTAAATATCAGGCTATTTATTAAAACACATAACAAACAGTTTAAGAAGCAATATGCAGTATTCTTGTTTTTCTTTTTTTTTTAAATATGCATTCCAATGTACAGGCTATTTGTTGTCACCTCATGCCCCAACTTTTTTCCTTTAATTACTGATGCTTTGACTGGGAGTATTAGGCAACCTAACTGCTTCTTGTGTATAACTTCCAAAACAGCTATGCTTTTTCTATGGCAGATCATTTTTGCCACTTAAAAGTTATACCTGGTTTCCAATCAACTATCTCAAAGAACCAGTGGTTTGCAGTTTAAGACACATGTATCTGAACTGCCCCTTCTTTAAGTGCATATTGCCTTTACTAAAGAACATCAGCATACAGTTAGCAGTAATTCTAACCACATTTATGCTTATGAAGTGTTACCTCTACCCCTGAGGTACTAATGGTTGGAGATTTTTTTCTTTTCAGACCCCCCACATATGAAGTTTGTGCCCCTTTGCAAAGCTAAATTATCCCAAATTCTGGATATAGTTTTCCCTCAGGCTCACTTCGCTTGCAGTGGCACAGAGCACTATTTTATAAATGTTCCCCCAAAATTACCAGTTAGTTTGGGCCAATTCAAGGAGTGATTTCTTACCTCTATCCATGCAACTTTTTAATTTTACAAGCAATAAAAATCAGGCTATTCTTCAGGGATGATTTCTTACAGATATGCACGATTTATGTTTTCTCCACCTTAATATGTTACAAAACTGTGTTACACAAATCACTTTCTCTTCCCCATAAGAGCATCAGTGTCAACCCTCAAATCTGCACCTTGCAATCCCTTCTATGCCCCCTAGCTACCAAACATTATACGCCTTGTTGACATCGATACTTCTACTCTGGTATGTAGAAGCTGACTCAACAGGCAGCTGGGCAAACAAAATAATAATTTTGCATAACAATTTGCACCAACAAAGAAGCCTTAAGCTCAGTAGGTATATTAAGTTTGGTTCTTATTTTAACAGAACCTTTAAGTAGTTAGCTCTGAAATCTCTACTTACGATAAATTCTGTTTGAAACTGGCCTGCAGTTCAACAACTATTATGCCAGAAAGAGGCAGCAATATTCAGCTGAAGAGTAAGCAGAACTGGAGTGTGGCCACACCAAGGAGGTCACTTTCAAATGCTGTGGAGCTACATCCAGAAGGCAAGCTTTCATGAACAGTTAGCATTCTCTAAGATCATGGCTTCTACAGAAAAAGGCTGTCTAACCCTCTGCTGCTGACACGCTTCCAGTGCTTTTCTCACAGTGAGCTAGCACACATGGGAGTGTTTTTTTCTACCAGTCCTTTGAAATCCCATGCTCTTTTAACTGAGGCTTTTCATTTGAGTTTTGTGTTTATGTTTGGTGGTGGCAAGATGAAAGAACAACAAACAAATCAATGAAACAGGAACACATCTTTGTTATAGGTTTTACATTTTCAAGAGATAAACTTTCCTAACTTCATTCCATGTAAAGTATATCTATGGCAAAGCTGAATTTGCAAAGTTTTACACAGAAGGAAGTTTCAGGATACCTGGAAAAGATCAGCTGAAACTGTAATGTACATGTGTCTAGGCAATTAATATACACAGTACATCAGAGGAGCTTTTTGAACTGAAGCTTTTAAATGAGGACAGTCTTCTCCACAGAAGGCCACTTCTTATAGATCGGTCATAGACATAGCAAGGGCTAAGCAGGAGATCATTAGATGGGAGAAGCCGAGATGCCTTACCTCTAGTGCGCTATGCCTGAAGCACATATCTTACCCCACCCCTTCCCTGCGCCCTCTTCTTAAGAGAGGGTATGGCCCTTTAAAACAGAGCCCAGAGCCCTTCTTGCCAGCTCACACCTGTTCCCCAGCGAGGTGCTGCCTCACTTGGGTGGGCTTAAGTAAAGCCTAGGTAATGCTGTCTACCTAAAGGTTGCTCCTCAGCCCTGGTAGACAGCCAGGGAGCGAGTTACAGCACTACTGGCAGCCAGGGCAGGAAGCCTGAGAACTGTGCTGGAAGAAAGGAGGTACCATCCTGGAGGCCACAGTCTGCTCTTTAACTGTCTATCCTACATACTTAATATCCCTTCAGCTTGCATTTGGAGATGAAGTGCTATCAACATGTTGTCTTCCTTCAGTCCAATATTATTTAACAGGGTAGTTGCACTCTGTTCATCTGCAAAAATATCTCAGCATGGTATGAGCACCAGTAACCAGTCTACAAAAATAACAGCAGAGAGACTGCATGTGTGTTTCACAGTAGAACCTGATCACATTTCACATCATTCTGCAATGCAAGCTCTGAGCTGATTGCATGGCAAACAGCATTTATGGTGAAAAATGGATACTCCATGTATACACTATCCCACATATCTTAAGCAGATACCCTGCTGCTCTCCAGTGCAGTATCAGTGATCTTTGCATACCTTCAACAATAGCTTTGCAAACTGGAGGGCAAACTGCCCAAGCAGATCTGGAAACGTATTCTTAAAGTTTCACTCTTGCAGCATGGCCAGCTGCCTTATAGCAGCTGATGAACAAATGCAGAAAGCATCCACAAAGCATTTGAATACTTCTTGCTGCCTCGCAGCTTCACTGTGCAAAAAGGGTTAAGCTAGGTTAAGAGGACTAATGAGTAATGCAGCTGGCAAGAAGTTCTCTTTCCCCTCTCACTCACTGAAAAGCTGGCTTTTGTTTCTGCATTCAGTGAATGAACTCATGCAGCAATACCTGTTGGCAAATCGAGGCTTGTTGTATTGCTGAGATACATACAATGCTGCCAAGTCCTTGATGTCTTCACAGATCTTTGCTACACAGATTGGTATGCCAGGGACTCCGCAGATCATCAAGCCCACACAGTGCCAGAAGTAACATCCCATTGCCACATGCCAGTCAGAGCTCTCGGGACACAGACAGAGCATCTGTGTTTGCCAAAGTTCGTTCACAGCCTCCCCTTTGGATACCACTGAAAATGTCAACTCCCCATTTAAAATGGAAGACATTTTATTTTAAGCATGTAGTAAATTGATGCAAAACTTATCATTCCTTTCCCTTCCCTTCGCCCCTGCCTGCTCCTATAATAGATATTATTAATATTGATTTCTTCCTACTTGTTGCAGTGATCCATGCATGTGGCGAATAGAAATAAATTTACACTTACTTGCTTATTATACATTTACACAATTCCAAACTCTGAGGCCCTTGGCTTGGTGGAGGCAGAAAGATATTGTTATGCTCTAGCTTTACAAAGAAATCAAAGCTTTTTAGGTAATAATGCTCCATTTTCTATAGGCAGTTTACCTACTTCGTAAAGTAGCCAAAAGCGCACATAAACTGAATTAAGTCTGTCTGTGCCACCGTGGTTCCATCAACAGCTTCTCCATTCCAAGGGCAGCATTTTGCTAGCATTATCTGTCTTGCTTTCTGGGTTATCTGTAGGAGGACTTGTGTAGCAACTACCTTTCAACAGAAGTGTCTGTGGAAGGAAACCTGGCCATTTTGAAGAGAACTATAATCTTGTCAAGCATGTAGCTTGCTGAACTGCATTCACCCTTCTAGTCTGGGAAGAGGGGATCAGCCTGGCCAGATCTAGATGGTTCAGACAACCACTTTGTATTTCCTCTTATTTTACCACTCTTCAGAAGAGCAGCAAGCTGCTGAATGACAAGGAGAGTCAACTGAAAGATGCTACAAATACAAGTTACTGGGGACATGAAATAGTATTCTAATTTAAAGAGCAAGCAGGTCAATACACACAAGTGTGAACAACAGTATTTTTACAAAAATTGCTAGTATATACAAAAAAGTATATTTATATTAAAATGCATGCATTTCAACATACAACATTGGCTGAATAAAAATGATCAGAGTAGCTACCTGTACAATTGAAGTACAGGACAAAAGACTATAAAGACTTTGAACTACTTAAAGCTCATTATATGATCCATGTAAAGCACCTCAAATTGCACAGTCTCAATTTTGCAAGCATTATATTATCTGCGTACCAAGATATTGCAGGCCTTTCCTGTAAATACACATTCAAAAACAGAGAGACATTTCTGGTTTGCTTTCCATGTTCTTCAAAACAGAAAAGAGAGATTAGAAAAACGGGAACAGATGCCAGCCAATAGGTAAGATAAATAGTTCACATCCATTATTAAACTTGTATCATGAAGTCAGAGCTTCAAGAACTTGTTTTATGTTACAGCTACAATTGTCATTTGTTCTGCAAAAGGCAGCTACTGAAATGGAACTGCAAAATGGGTATCTCTATAGCAAATTCTTGGTAGCAGCTCACAGTTAATGCTGCATTCCTTTTTATAAGGAGGGCAAGACTTTTCCTTTAAATATGTGTGAACTTTGTAAAATTGCACATAAGATTGAAATATTTATATGAAATAGAAGTTATTGGCTTTCTGTTCACATTGCTTATCAGGAAGAGAGCATAAAGACTTCTGCTGCTGATACAGAAGTTCAGCTTTTTTCTTTTGCAATCCCACTTTTTGTTACCTGAAAAAAAAGTTTAGCTACAACACAGAAATGTATGTTCTGAGGTGTCCACTAGAGAAAAGACAGGATTAATTTGGATTTAGTTTCATTTTTGAACAGCTATTTACATTCTAGACAGAGTTTGATAACATACACAGGAGCCTGATTGATTGACACAGATGGCAGACACACATAAAGCTATCTCCATCAGAAGTTACACTCTTCTATTAGATTTTGCACCCCTTTTGTAATATGGATTCTCATGCAAATGCTCTGGATAACCCAGCTCAACATCACTGCAAAGCATATGGTAATACAGTTGGCACCATTCCCTAGTCAAAGAAATACAAAGGTAAGCTCCCCAAATGTCAGATCCTTCTAAGCACCTAAGTACAGGCAAACATTAGCTCAAAGCTAAGCAGGTAAATATAGAACTCTTCTTCCAGGTGACTAATTCTGAATAGCTGCTTTAGATTCCTGAAAGCATCAGCATACAACTGAAAGCAGTCTGAAGTTCCATTTATTAACATAGATAAAGTCACTAAAACCTCCTTTCAATGTATGGCAACTCTCAAAGCAGGAAGCAAAACACAGAGTATTATATTTTGCTTCAATATTTGTGATTTTGTATCAAAAACCAAGGGGGGGAAATAAAAGACTACAGGCAGACAAAAGTCATCAGAATTTTGGAAGGACTTTATAGTCGGGTGGCGGAAATATCCAGACCATATACTAGAGTGCAGTACAGAGGTGTCTGGGGTAGTGTCTGTCCTGCTGCTGAACAAGGACAGTATGGTATGAAGGTGTTACGCCTCAGGTCCTTCAACCTGGCAAAATGGTATGAAAAAGTCTCTGAAAGTCAAGCTAAGTGAAATTAAAAAAAGGGGTTAGGTATAAACATCAGTATGTTTACAGATATATTACACAGAACACATAATCAAGGCTACGAGGAACAGAAGTGAACTACAAAGGGCTGAGAACCTTTCTGCTGAAGATGTTCTTCTATAAGCATCCAAGATGAGACTTCTTACAATCGACCAAAAGAATCTAGTCTGACATTTTCCATTTTTCTTTTTTTTTTTTTTTAATTAAAATTTTCCCCACAAGTTTAGTCATGAATACAAACTCACACACACAGGGGATTAAATTAAAATTGAACTGAACTCAGTACACCTGCCTGCAGCTTTCCTTTCTAAGAGGTGTCATCTAGTATGTGTATTTCTCATAACATGAGCTAATGGCACTGATAATTCTAGACATTGGACTATCATTTTCCAGTCATCACCAGAGAGGAAACAGGCTGATACCACATCAGCTAGAAGGATAATCACATGAAATGTGACAATACATAATGACTTTTTTTTTTCTAATACAAGGTGATGGAACCTACATATATTAATTAGTATATTGCACAAGTTTCATTTTAACATGTGGACTAAACACGAACAGTTTCCCTTAGCATCCTTGAAGAACTTCTTGAAATGGGTGCTCTCATGTTTAGGAATGAGTAGCAATTTGGGGCTTGCTAATGTTAATATACAGTCAACCAAAGATGTCACTGTTGAGAAAGACAGAGATAACATTATTCGGCACTAAATCAGAATGCTACATAAGTTATCTGCTGTTCTTACACCATAGCTGCTAACTCCACAGCAAGTTGATTTGTCCCTGATGTAAACTGTCTTTGTAAAATGAGACTCTAAGATATCACCTTTAAGTAAAAAGGATACCTGAAAGAAAAAAAAAAAAAGAGAAATCTAAACCCTTGGGAAATAAATAGAGGATGAAGAACTAATGGCACCTTCTCCAGCTATAAGCTACTTGCACCAGAGAAATGGGAGCTGCATCTTCAGCTCCCACAAAGGAACCATCCACACAGGCTCATTTTGCTTGAATGATGAGCACACATGACAGTTCTAGCTAAGAAGAGGCTAAGACGTGGTTACAAAATTGTAACCTCAACAGTTAAGCTTGACTCCATGATATTCACAATAAGCAACTCCACAGTGATTAAGCAGTTATTACAGTATAATCAAATTTCATTTCTGCTGGTGTCACTTTGGATAGATGCTCTTGTTTATCCTGAGAACAAAATAAATTGTGCACGAAGATGCAATGAGCACCCTGTATTTAACCTCAATTATTTAACAGCAGTTGCTAAAACAAAAGGTTTATTTTCTTCTGCCAGCAAACTAAATGGAGAATTTGACAACAAAAGTTAATCACAAATGTGTATCTGCTTGATAATCTTTGACCTGTAAATTATGTCAGCATTTAATTGCAAATATTCAAAACATATAATTTCCTGGCTCACTCAAGGAGGGAAGAGAAAGAATCCTCCTAAATTTACTAGAGTAAAATGCCACCTTCAATTATTAAACTTAAAATATTCTCACATAAAACAAAATTTATCTTAAAAAAAGAAATTTGAGGGATTTAGAAATACCTTCAAACACTCATGTGAGAAGTGTCAGAAGTGACAATCAAGAAAGCAGTCAAATAAAATACAAACCAGTATTTCAAATGCATTTTGCCTGGACTGGACTGGTCAGCTACATCAATGTAGCTTTTTCTACAGTCTGCCGAGCAGAACTTTATTTTACATTCTTGTCAATTGATTTTCTTTCCTATTCTTCATCAGTATTCATGTTTATCAGTGTAAGACACATTCTTCACTAATTTACAGAACATGCAAGTCAGTTCATTCCTACAGTGACTTGCTGTAGCCTGTGAGATGCTCCGGTGAAATATCAGATACATCACCATAACAGAAAAGTTGGGTGAGAGACAAGGTCATGTATCCGGTTCTATGATCACAAGATTTGCTTAGCTAAGATTTGCAACATTATTGTATTTATTAAATATATTTCCAAAAGTTTGGAAAAATGACCATTCTAAAAACTGTATAATATTTGCCCTCCCTGGCTGCAGTGATTCAGGTGTGCAACATGGAGTTGGTGATACAGTTTGTTGGTTTTTTTTTCTTTACAGTAAGAGCATGCCTGCAGAAGGAAGTGCATCAAATTAACACTTTTTTTCAGCTTTCCATTTGCTCTTGAGATGAAATGTCAGTGTGTTTTTTTCAGCTGTGCACACTTAAAATTAAATGCTTCCCTCATAATTTTTAGATAGGTGTGTAGGAAATTAGTGCAACAAAACTCAGTGCCAAACCTTACAGAAGATGAAATAGCATTTACAGTATCTCCAGGTAATTTGATTTTACCTACTCACTCATTCCCTTGTAGATTTCATCCACTCTTGATTTTAACACACACTCTCACACCCACATATTTACAAGCACCAAGACGTGTTTAGTGGTCTGGCCAAGATCCCTTATACGCAACATGGAAACCAAGGGATGCTGGCTATCAAGTCCTTGTGTTTTCTCTAGGTTTCTTCTTGACTAGCAATAATGACAGATTTTTATATTCTTTAAGAGTTAACAGTTGTTATGGGAAGTCTTTTGCTATAAGATTTCTTCCTTTTGGGCTAACAGAAAAAGAAATAACATATACTACAACCGTGTTCCCACCTTTCTGTTGTCAGAATGCATAGTCTTCCACTAACAAGATGCTGTGGTCCTACTAAAATGCAGGCCTTTTGGGTTTGACAGAAGTAATACACTCTTTCATTTGCTTGACTGGGAATTATGTTCTTCACTATCATTTCAGGCCATTCTTTTTAACACTTACTCTGCTGTTTCTTCTGGTGCTTATACACACATTTCTATTCATGCTTCACTCATAGCAATCTTAAAATTTGTTATGAGTCTCTACAAGAGTTATTTCCATAGCTGATAATTCCACTTCCCTACCACCTCCTACCCCTTGAGAAGACCCCAGTCCTATACTGCATAGAACTTTGTTTAGTAGGATTGGTAAAAAAACAAAACCAAAACCTGTTTTCAAAATCTTATCGGTATCGTTACTGCTGACTGACAGTTTCCTAACCAGTTTGTGCAGTCTGTTTCGAAAACACTTCTAGCCTATTTTACCAGGGCAGGACCAGGAATATAACAGCCATCAATCTGACAAACAATTTACTGTACTATAAAAGTACTCACCAGACAAAACTACACATATATCCATACAAAGGATCATCCAGTTTACCATCAATACATAGTGCCAAAGTAACTCCTGGCCGATACCTGCTTACCAAGTCAACACTATCCTTTACTCCCTGTACTCCCACAGAACCTGACATGGCCTTTCCTCCTTGATGGCTCTCTGAAGGCAGAGCTTTAAACAGTCCCTCAGGCCCAGCTATGCCATGGAACTTCCAATTCCCTCTGGAAAAAAGAGGGATGTATTTATGGGGTGCACATTATTACTTTGGAAAAGCTAACTAGGACATAGATAATTCTCACATATTCAGTAGAGATAAGAGATGTTGGTCTTAAAAATATCACACACACACACACACACACGAAAGGCACAGTAGCCTCCTTCCAGTTGAGGCCTTAGGCCCCTCTTGGGTCATGGACTTCATCCTATAAAGAGGATGCTAGAATCTCTGTTGCTCTCCCTTCAACAGAAAAAAAAATTGAAATTGGTTCCTAATTCCAATTGGGAATAAAAATGAATTTAAAGTAGTGAAAATTTTCACAACATGTAAATCCTATTCCACGTAATATCTAATATTCAGCTGCATTTCAGATTATTTTATAAATTCACTTGTACTTCTCCCCATGGGAAGGCTTTCATTTGCTTGTTTCTAAATTTGAGGCAAGAAATACCTAGATCACAATATTAAACAGTGGTATTTGGCTGCTTCTGGCCAACAGAAGCACAGAGACTGTATTTCAGCTCTTCCCAATGAATGTAGGCCCTTCTAGGAATAAGATCATTGGAAATCACTAGCACCTGCTACTACTGTTACTTGGAGGGGATATCCAGAAATAATAACAGCTATCTGCCAATTCCCTTTCAAGCTCAAACACTCTTCCCCTGTATTTTCAAATATGGCAGTGTGATATATGCTCAAATCATGAAAATACCCACAGCTCCAAAAGACAGGTTTACTTCAAGTATGCTGAGTTTATTCACTGCAATTAGTTTGGCTGAATTAGTTTATAAGATTATAAACATTTAATCTGAGATGCTATTGCATGTAATACAAATAGTTTTAATCAAAAAGTAAAAAAAATAAAATAAAAAAAAAAACCAAAGACCTAACAACCCACTATGGAATTCTCCTTTTGTACATCTTTTCCAAGACTGAAGTTGTTAGTAGTTTCTACTGAGCCTAGGAGAGATGTTAATTTATAATAAATAACTACTCATTTATAAGCTGAATCAACTCTCAATTTTAACGGTGCAGTCCTTCAAGCCCTATTTATCCCTTTGGAGCTTAAAAAAAGCAAATTAGAATGTTTTCACTAAAAAAAAGGAAAAGGCCTTAGTAGAAACGTTTAAGTATGCAATGACACTTGCCTTTTTTGGTTTCAATGGCACTGGAGCTTTCTGTAGCTATGAAACTATAATGGTTCATAACAAGTCAATAATCTAAGTTCCTAATACATCCAAACACAGAGGTAAACAATGAATAACTTAAAAGAAATACCATGGAAGTTTGTTATTAAGATCCTTAATCTAGGAACACTCCATGATCAAATTCCTTTCTTCTTCTGTAACATCCAGGCTTAATAAAAACAGAAGTTTGTCTACCTTTTAATCTCATTTTATCACTCTGCTGGTATGCTAATCTGTCATCAAGATGTGGAAATCAGAGACTACAAATGTTAATTAAAATGACACAATTCAGTGTGGATCCAAAGGAAGCCATGAAGTTCAGGGCTCGAATTTCTCTAAGTGTTCTATGGAAAGGTCAAGATCAAACGTGTATAAATGCAATATACAATGATATCATTTTTGTGTAGCCATAGTGAAGTGGTGAATTACCACTGTAAGATGACACACATTTCATATGAAAGGAAGCACTTGATATCTTGCTACCACATAGCTCAAATTAAGTGACAAAACAGATTTCAAACATCCTTCTTACAGGAACCATATTTGTGCAATTCTGGTACAAATAACCTGCAGCATGAAGATCCTCACAGGGGTACTCCGGGAAGGGATATGAAAGAACAAAAGTGCTTTGTGACCAGTTCTTTTACTCTACCTGCAAGGAAGCTTACTGACTCATTTTCTACATGTTCTCAATTTTCCTTGTCTTTAAACACTCATTTCACTCATTGGTCTCCACATAGCCAAGATCATTATGGGGAAACTTATGAAAGAGCATTAATGTCTAATGACTGAATTGTCATTAATAGCAAGCATACATGTTAGAACTTAAACACCTGAAATTTTGTGCCACTTTTGTGTTCTCTAAAAGCATTCAAAAATGTTTCAATCTATATAACTCCTCTTACGTAGAAGATGTAATAATGTTGGCAAGTCCTGAAACAAAACGGCTTCTGTATAGGTAAACATAAATTCACTTTAAATTCAGGAACAGAACCAACAGAGGCAAAAACTGCAATGCAAACAAAGATAAAACTCAGGGGAAGTAATCACTTGAGGCAAGAGATTCAAGTGAAATCAATGTGTATATTCCCATGCTTACAAACATTTAAGTTCTACTGAAAAATCTGTTTAATATTCTTTGTCAGTAGGACAGCATGGGCATTGGAGTTTTAGACTTTTGGATCCCATCCAATTTTAAATTTCACTTCGCAGCTCACCTTTAAGGACCATGTGCAGAAACCATTATATCACTGACCTTTCTGGTCTTCAGATGAAGCTGGCAGATTATTTTAAGTGACCTATGAAATCATTATGAAATTTGCATGATCAGTAGGAATCAGAACAAGAACATACTCTGTATACAGTGCAGCAGTTTATGGCATAATAAATGATTTTGTATCAACAATTTTTTGTATCAACAATTTGTATAAACAATAATTTCTGTATGAACACTGCACATTTAAACAACTGTTCTTTCTGACTTCAAGATACTAGATCTGATAAAATAGATTTCCACAATATTGTTTCAAAGTGGTCTACAGTCTACAACTTTTGAAAAGATGGTCCTACTGGTTTTAACCTATATATGAAAAGTGGCATCTTTTGTTTCATGAATTTAAAGTCAGACAGCTACACTGAATGCTAAAAAATTTAAACTTTAAGTAGCTCTTAAAATTTGAGTTTAGATGTAGAAGAAACACTACTTTGGGACATTTGATATTTTTGGACATTTGTTACTACTATTGACACATACACTGTCATCTCACCTATCTCTGCAAGTCAGAAACACTATCTTTAAAACATAAGATGACCCTCTCCCAAAAAGCAAAATTAAACTAAAAGAAAAGGTAGCATTTTCTCTATTGGCCTCAAAGCCCTCTCTCTCTTTTCTTTGCATTGCTATAGAAGGATTTTAATGTAATATTTACAATTAATAAGCAGTTAAAACCTAGATTTGTTCATATATACGTAAAAATTATAAGATATTATTCTTTATCATATTCACTAGTGGAATATACACATATTACAACATTTACTCAAAATATATTATACTGGATTTAAATTGAAATGAAGAGGAAAGTCTCCATAGTAGAAATTGTATTTACATCAAAAACTCCATTAAACAATAGACACTTATTAAAAAAAAAAAAAGTTTAACATTCCAAATACTTTCTGACTTATATTTTTATGGCTCATCTCTTTGGATGCTCTAATTATATTCTATATTAAAAAGTATATTCTACATTAAGAAAATGTAAAAGGAAAAGCAGGCAATATAATATTTCACAGTTTATGATTCTATCCAGAGTGAAGTAAAAGCACTTTAGCAACAAAATGAAGAATTAAAAGAGACATTACTAGGTGGCAGATGTTAAAAGCTTATAAACAAGGGTAGTGAAGAGTTTTTGGGTTTTTTCTCCAGTCACTGCTTGTTTATGAACAATAAAAGGCAACTGAGTGCAGTTCCACTGAGGCCCTAAAGACAGTGAGGACGTTAAATAAAAAGCTAAATACTGCACACATGAATTCTTACTGAAATCACGAATAAGTTAGAGTAATTAAGAGTACAATTTTTTGTAAATATGTGTAAGTCATTAATAACAGAAAATTAAAAATGCTTCCTACCCAAATTCTTCATGAAGCAAGCCTCAGCACTTTGTAATGCTTTCCTGCCATAAAAGCACCAATTTACAATTTGCAAATGAGATCATACTCTAAAAACGTTCACGTCAGTGAAATGGGGAGGGGGTTGTCAAGAGGAGGAATTGCAGTACAGTGCTATTGGCGTGAACAAAGCTGCCCCAATGTGCCCTGCCTCTCATTGGCCACTCCGGACCACTGGAACAATATTTGCTGGTTGCTATGTAGACAGAAGTCATTGCCAATTCATCCCATTAACAAGACTCAACCTGGTTCTGGTTGATAAGAATGGTTATTGTTTGAATAAAATGTGCTGATAAAATACTCCCCCACAGGTAAAACTGATAGTTTTTATGTGCTTGAAGAATGTCAAACTCATGCCTTGCAACCACTCATTTAACAGAAATTTTTATTTGCATATCATCTTTGTTAGTCTTGCTTTTCGGCATATTTGGAGGAATAATTCCTCATGTTTTTCAAAGGATACAAAGAATTTGTTGAGTATTTTAATCATTTCAACCCACAGGTTAAATAATCATTCTCAAACAGTTTTAAAATTTATGATTTTTTTTTTTTTAAAGTCAGCTGGAGCAGCTGTATGTCTGAAAAGCTGACTTTATGCATCTCATGAATAACGATCAAGGGTTCTGAGCTTTCAGTATTATATCTGGAAAGAAAAGACATTACATACAAGCCTAGTACGTTAGAAAGCATTGCTAAGAAGTTAAGCACTCAGATGTTAGGAAATGCCAAATAGCAAACACTTACTCTTGAGAGAATTCACTGAGCAGATAATGGTGTTTGGGAGAAGAAAGGATGGGACTGTTTGTTACCAGGTTTCACCAGTATTTGCTAATGGCACAGGAAGGGCAAGACTAAAGATCTGAGAGTCTGAAAGGGACCTGTTCTCCCTCTATTTGTCCTCAACTTGATATATCCATGCCCATTCCTGTTCTATCTCTTCCATAATGTTGACTTCATCAAACAACATTCGCACTTCTTTACTACACAATGCCTACCTACTTTTAAGAATTATTAATATGTTATGGCCTTTTTTATTTCCTTCTACACAAATACTTCATAAGCAACATCTTTTCAGAATTAACACTGTGAGATAAAATGTGTTATCATTGCTTTGCAAATGGGATTGCAAAATACAATTTGAAATATTTAAGAGCTGTTTTTTCAGAGAATACATAATGCTGTATGTATTTAAAGCAGCATTTCTATTACTTTCAGCTGCAGCTGAAAACACTGACTTCTGTACCTCAAATAACATGCTTAATTTTCAGTATTGATTCAATATTATGTTTTCAAGCTTCAGCAAAAATAAGCTAAGAATCCCACAAAAATCCTTTCTTGATTGTATCCCTCATCTCATGAATAACATGGGGAGGAGGAGGAAATGTGATTACGTAATTACATACTGTAGTGCACTGTTTAAGTGCAACTTCGTTTTCTACATTTTGAATCCTTGACTTTATAACTTCAGTAATTCTTTATAATTGAAAGTATTTTTACTTTTCTTAGAACAAGCCGACAAGGTAAGTTCTATCATACAGCATCACAGAAAGGTACGGAATTGCATCAGAACCTTTTAGTCTACTGTGAGAACTTCTGACTTACTAAATACCGAGCAAGACAGTTGAACATCCTCACCCATCCTGGTCCCATCCCTTCTACATCCACAGCTTTTTGTCTAGGCAGCACTAACCCATGTTCTTCAGATTTCTTACCACAAGCCCAGTGTTACCCTGACCTCTTAATTAGATTTCTTTGTATTCCACCTCCTCCCATCTATCCCTACTGGATCACAGTTCCAGCCTCCTTATTCAGGCACTGCGTCCTTCCCTCTTCCCGCAGTTCTCAAGGGCTTTCTTCTGATCAGCTCCCAGTTTGTTCACAGCTCCTAATAGTGGCCTCTTTGGTCGATCAGTGCTGATCCTAAGTGCACACTACACTCCTGACCAAAGCTTCTCTTCACACTATTTCAGTCTCTTTAGCCTATTGGAGAGCATAGAAATCTGCCAGGCTTTAGGCTGCTTGGACTGAGTTTCAGAGATGAACGTAGCCAGTACAAACATAATCTTTGCTTTAGGGCAAAATTCCTCAATTGTGGAACCACATATAAACCCAGGAAGAACTGCAGGTTGCAACTTGGCCAGCTCTGGGTGGATTTTCATAGGAGTGGCAGAAGGCACATCTCTAGCACAAAGGTTGCCCGGTATCAAATTTCAAAATATGCCCTAAAGAACTGGCAGGATAATATATATATTACTGGACAGCATTTTCTTTTAATTCAGGCAAACTAAACACCTAATTTTCTGCTCTTTCCTCTCTTAAAAAGAAAAAAAAAAATCCCACACCCTTAGCTGTCACAAAATCCTTCCCAGAACCTTTTAATTGGTTGGGACTTTTGAAGTTAAGGGATAATGCAGCCATAGTCAGCAGGTCTTCAAAGGATAGAAACAATTAAGGGAGGTGTGGATGCCCCCAAAGAAATAATTTATGATATGATGTCATTACAGTATCTGGCATCATGAATCAGAATGCACGCAGTACTGATGCTGATTCTCCCATGCTACCCATGGTAGAATTCCTGCATGAGACTGGCAGAAAGAAGGAATCCCACATTCCCTCCAGTGACACCTTCTGTTGCAACATCCATCCTACTCCAGCAAGAGATGGGATCACACTGCCTTGATGGAAGACAGTGGTTGTGGGTCTGAGTCTTAATTCCCCCTACCCCACCGGATCCTACTGGTGCCTTTTTAAGTTACGTGAATATTGCAATTGTTGAATTGTTCACTTAGACAAGAAGTATCGCTATCACAATTCATGTGGTAAATGTAATACAGGTAGTGACATTTCAAAAGCATTATAAACTGAAGGCCACTTTCTGAAATAGAAGTTATTTAGCACATAATAACATATTGTGATAGCTTTGCCCCCATAAATAGAATGGTGGTCAACAATTTGCAATTGTCTTGAGCAAAAACACATTTCACTGTTCAAATTTCAGCAGCATACCTTTTTCTGTACAATAAATAACAGTTCTTTTAAAGGTCCGTAAGTAACAAAAATCTTTTCAAGGTTGAAGGAATTTGAAATCCCTCCAACCATCTAGAGCCTTCCTCTCCCTCCCTGCCCCCCCCCTCCAGTGCTATATAGATGCATACACTGGTCTCTCCACAAAGACTTTAAAAAAAATGAATAGGCTCACTTGGTACAACGAACAGGAGAAGGAGAAGATAATTGCAGGACCTATCACTGCACTTTTCAGGATTTATTACTGACATTGACTGTGCCAAGAGTCAGTTCTGTCAAGTAAAATACTGTAAACATGTTATTTTAGTGTTTGCCTTTATGGTGACACATATGTACTATACAGTCACGAACAGCATATGCTGTTCTCTAGTATATATTCCAGTATACTATTGTTCACTAGTAATAAAGGTCCTTCCTCAAACAATGGTATTCTGTAGTTTTCCCCTCTCTCCCCGTCCAATTAAAGCATATTTTAAATAAATACGGAAAAAGAGTTAGACTTCAGACCACTTTTCAAACAAGAAGTCTGTTCTCTAAGGTGACAATCTAATTCTAGAAAGCAGTGTGAAATGAAGCTAGTGTCTCTAAAAATACATTACTTTTAAAGTTACTCAATACCTTCACTCTCCCAGAGAAAATTTCCTGCTCTGGCTGATGGCCAAAGAGATTATATAGTAAGAGGCCATATCCTTTTGCCTTTCATTATCTAGGCTATATTTCATACTATTACAATGTAATCAAAATACTTCCTTTCTAGCCAATATTCGGCCCTAACACAGATCAGCATTTTTTCCATTGGTATTTTTAAGTAGCTACTCTGAAGAAAAACATCACTGAATCTCAGCATTTCTTCATTTTGCCTTCATGCTGTGATAAAAATCAAAAGTATTCTGTTAGATCTATGATGACTACCCTCAAAGGGTTCTCAGGCTATAAGGTTTCATGAAGCATAAAATTAGAAAAGTGAAAGGGATTCAAATATTAGGTGAAAGGATTGTTTTATTTTTCTCAGCCCAAAATAGACATACCAGAAGAGCCATTTGTAGAAATAATATAGTCACATGCAAATAAGAAAAACCATTCAGATACATTTAAAAAACTTGCAACAATTATTTGCCATTTGTTTTTTCTCATTTCAAGTTCCTATACTGATTTCTGTGGAAAAGCAACCAAAAAGCACAGCTCTGTTTTCAAAACAAGGTAAGAGAATCTCTACAGGACTTGCTGGCCTTACTGAAGTTACACGATGCATGTATAATTTGTCTTCCTGGAAGAAATGGGTTTTTTGATCACCATGTAGCCAATAGAAGGGTCTGCATGAGAGATATGGTGTGTTGTGAAGCCATGGTAGACTATCATTTTTTCAGAATCAATATCTGTTTGTATGTATGGAACAGATTTCAGCAGGTACACACATATTTGCTAACAAGGAGCAGAATAAAGGAGTCAGGAGTTCTGGACTCTAGTGGTAGCTCTGGAATGGGACATGATGCTCTGGTTACAACCACCACAGCTAAGTACAGACTTGTCACAGTCATCCTCTACAACTGAGTGACTTCATGAAATTCTGTACCACAGATGAGAGGTGGCCATAGTTGGGGTGCTCTGGAGCTACAAAAACGCAGTAAAATCCATGTCCAGTGAAAACTGCAAAACTCCCACAAGATTAGGGGAAATAATAATAATAATAATCATCATCATCATCATCATATTTGTAGCTTGCACCAAGCTCCATCCGTTCAACTATGCCTTGAGCTTACACCCCTGACTGATACTTGCCTTGCTTGCATCTTGGGATATCTTTGTGCTCTATGAGGACAGTCAGTCACCAAAGGATCTCATGAGGTCTGTTGTACTACAGATTTCTTTAGTTCTGTAACCTCGTTACATCAGACAGAAGGCCAAGCTCTCTTCTGTCCACTAGCTTGCTCTGCCTCTCAGTTATCTCTCACTGATGCCCATGTTTCAATACAAGGGTTTCAGACTCAAGAAATAAGTGGAAAGTACATTAATTTGTCAGACTCTCAAAATCAGTCTCCTAGTTTCCTGTTGACTGCACCGCCTTTATGATAAAGGGTATTTTGAAATTGGAACTGATTGTGCAACGTGCTTGATTTCTTGAAGCTTAGAAGTATGAACAAATTGTCAGAATACTGAAGTAACAGTCAGGAGCCCTCCTGTCCCCGGCTTGCTCTCATTAAACACTGATGTGCTTCAAAATCAACTTAGCATGCAACCTCCTCTTGCTTCAGGTAACTAACAAATGAGAACTGGACACTTGCAAGCAATTTCAAAATATGGTTACAGAGTTATCAGTTTTAAACAAGTTCCTTTGGAATGGAGTCCTTTTTTATGTATTGTGCCTTTGTATTTATTCAAGACCTTGGGTTTAAGTGAACTCTTTAGTACAAGAGCTTGCGTTACGGGTGGTACTAAAACAGTGATCTCCCTCCACTGCCCCCAAAAAACTAGTAACATTAAGAATAATTTAAAACTTTGCCAGAGCTATTATGTAGAAAGACTACATCCATCAGAAATGAATCTCCCTGCAGCCTAAATGCTCAATATGAAAGATTTTGGCATTCCATTCTTCAGTGACCCAATAAAAGATTCAGTTTTATTCTATAGGATTCACTAAATAAACCTAACAGAGCAACTGATTTAATTGATCTTACAGCTGAAGCTATCCTGCTTCAGCTTATGCAAGAAAGTTTAATTTTAGAAGAATACCAGATGCCTGCAGTATTCCTCCTCCTCCCCTTCCCTTTGGCCCACAATACAAGGTCTTTTGGGGAGTCAAGATGAAATATGCCAGATTGAACATTTGATACTGTGTGTTTAGACAGTTCTGTTAATTTTGGATTTTTTATAAAACACAGTAGCTCTTTAAACTGCCTCATAGGGCTTCAAATAGACGACAATCTAATTCACAGTTATTCATATGTTTTGTTTTGCAGGCATAATGCCTCAAATAATATTGGTGATACACTAAGTACAATATGAAGCCTGCATTCACTGCAATAAACATGAAGAATGACTAATTAAAGACTTTACAAAAACATCTAGTCTTACAACTGAAAAAATAAGATCTTCTCAAAATTTAGCAGCAATATGCCCAAGTGTGTCAAGCACTATTCCTATATTTTAATTTCCAGCATGTATGTTTCAGTAATCTTCAATATGTCATGCAATTTGCCCCATTGTTGGTTTTTTAAAATTTTAATTAAAATAAGGAAAAGCAAAGAATATTTATTTATGGTACCACAAGTGAAATTCCCTTAGATCGATAGTACGAAAGTAAGATCGTACGATAGTAAAAAATAGTTTTTGTACCATTCAATAAGTATAAATGAGAAAACAAGAAAATAGATCCGATATAATATGGAAGGCAAAAATAAAATCGTAAGTATGAAGCTATTCCCTGCGCGCTGTTCACCAAACAGCAAGCAAGCAAGAATTCTAAGACTGAAAACTTAATTAGCAATAAAAAGAAACAGAGTTATTCCTTCCGAATACCTAAAGGAAAAAGTAGGGACAGAAGAAGACTTTTGGGAGACAGATGTAAAGGGTTATGAAGTCACTTGATTTCTCAAAGAGATACTTGCCCTTCTATGAACAGAAATTGCTGTTTCTTGAAATACAGGTTCTAAGAAAAGGGAAAAGGAGATAGGCATAAATAGTAGTGTTAAATGTTCTTCCACCAAAAAAAAAAAAAGTATTACTAAATTACTAAAGTCAATTTCTGAAGCAGAATTCCCCGTTAGTAATATAGATAAAAATATACAATAAAACACTAGGAACTTCATATCTTCTGTTGTATGTGATGGTCATCACATCTTCCCTACAATGTTCTACCTGTAGTTTAATTAGTAGAAATAAATAAAGGACATTTCTGTTCAAAGAAAATATGTAAGCATGTGGTTGGCACAAAAGGAAGTCAGATTGTGGTATTCCTTCTAAATCTGCTCCTGGGAAGCTCTGCACCTCAGTTTCATCACTTATGAGCAAGAGATAAGAATAAGATTTTTGTCTCCAACAGTGGGAGTCCTTAAAGAGATGTCAAAACCAGATGGAACTGGCAAAAAAAAAATTCCAGTAAGGGCAGTGCCTAAAGCCTCTCTCTAGCATTCCTAAGTAGTGGTTGTTTCTTCAGTTCTTTCATTTCACCCATAAATAGCATGTTTGCATGTACTGTAGTTTTCTTGCGCTGCCAATTCACAGAATGCCTTAGGCATATATGGAAAGATCCATGCACAGGGTCGGTGGTTCCTCATGTCTCCCACTGTCAGACATTTGCATTCCAAGAATCTTTATTAGGTGTGTCAAGAGAGCCTTTCTAAGGCATCAAAAGTTGCTTATTTCACCCCTGATGTTCCTTATCTAAGGAAGCTATTGCAATACTCTTCATGGGAAAACACAGATAAGCTGCCAAAAGCGCAGCTACAGTGTTGCCAGCTACCACCATGCAAGTTTCAGTAAATATTAAAAGGGGACATTTCACTTTGAACTGCAGTAAGTTAGATACATTATTCTCATCTACATAACTTCGAAATAGTCCTGCACTTAAGGCAGCAAAGGGCAACCAGGCTATTTCCAGAACAGTGTTTTTTGCTTCCAGCTTGTCTCTCAAAAACTCTTGCTGGCTGCAAAAGCAATATTAATAGAACACCATGTAAACTGGGTGTAAATAGAACTTAAACTTAGTGAGGACTTTTGTATCTAGACTACCATGCTTTTGTTTGCCCCATCCTTCTTTTAGGTGTATAAACCCTATTACAACACTGAGTCAGGTTTCAGGTTGTAATAACCCCTGCTCCAAGTTTCAAGATTATATTTAAAAAAAAAAAACTGAAATTTTTTAAGTCAACTGAGATTACTGCAACTGCTAGTCTCATTGCTGGTGCAGAATAAGGGGAATTGGCAAGGCACTATACAAACCAGAGTCAAGAATAGATTTGCCAGGCAATGTGTTTCAGTTTGAAAACAGACGTCACTGAAGTTCATGGGATATTCATACGACATACTACAAAAATTATCTGAACATGGGCCTTTCCTGAAAAATAGAGTTGAATTTTGTTTTCACAATGATTAGTATAAATTATCTTCATCTCACTTGAAAATGCAGAACCAGTAGTCTAGATTGAGTAACTTGCTCTAGGAGAAAAATTAACCTTTTAATCTAAAAGAACTTCAGTTCTTCTATTAAGATATTCAAGACAAAGAAGGGAATCAAAGAATACAAAGAAGCTTTTCAGCAAGTGTACTTTTTGTAGATTGTTTCCCATTTCTTAGTGCGTGATCTCCTGTGATTTTAGATATTCATTCTATAACTGAAATATTAATCCACTGTTAGACAATGGTCATTTTACATCAACAATATAATAATACATGACTAGAGATAATATCCCCCTTCAACCCAATTTTCACACTCCCTTTTCCACAAAAAGGTGAAGAATAGATACTTTTCCGAAGGTTACCTGAAATACCAAATTAGAGCTTTTTACGGAATTCAGTAAAGGTGGGGGAGGAACCAAAGGACTGCAAAACAGTATTGTCCTGGCTATTCTCTTTGCCCTATCACGTGCAGAGCATTGAGTTGTCTTAATCACATATTTGTACAAGAAAAACAGATAGAGAACTAGACTTAAGTAGCAAATTTCCAAGCCCCTGAAGAACTCCATTTGTTAAAAGTGAAAATTTTCATTTGCACCCTAAACCCAAAAGAATTGCTCTGAATTCTGAATTAAGCACAAAGAACCCCATGCAAATTTTTTCTAAACTGAGAGGTTATTACAATATGCACTGGTTCATTTTCCAAAGGGTCTGAAGTTTAATAATTGCATATAATACACTACAATGCTCTTTCTTGAAGCAGAAAAAATATGGATAGCATTACATACATTCACTCTAGAGATGCTTGTTGGGACAGCAATGTCCACTTCCACGTCAACATTTAACTCCTTTCCTGTTCCCTATTTAGAAAGCAGTATTTAAGTTATAGGTGAGCAAGTTAATCTTTGACAATGCCAGAGCAAGAGAAAAGTGAACAGTTGTCATACTATGAATAAATAATAGTGCAGCAAATCAGGATCATCCTTGGGATCAACATGGCCATAGAGGTACATGCCACATTTTTGTTGCAGTTTGAACTATCTAGACATTACATAATGTAGCAGCCTTAAAATATATAATATCAAGCAAAATATCCACACCTATAACAGAGGCTGCACACAAAAACCTGCAATGTCTCTTAGTCAGTCAAACTGCACTATACTAAAATCACCAGAGCAGACTATATGATTAATTGAAGCAATAATTAATGAATTCAATCTGTGTTTAAAATGCAAAGTATTGAAGTGCAGTCCACCCTTGTGCGGAAGGCTGATGTAGTAGAGCCATCTTTCAAATAGGCAGGAGGCAGAGTAAGACAGTATGCTTTGAATCATGATGACTACATGCAGTTAAAGGTTACCTATCCAACACCATCCAGCCAGGGAAAATTTAATATTACATCTTCCTTCTCAATCCAAAGCATGTAATTTCTATCCTTATGTCATACACCTGAAGAACAGTCCTTCTGAGGACAAAGGCTGTGAAGGAACATAATATAGTGGGCCTGCTATAACTATTAAACTAGGGAAGGCCTTCATTGAAAGCCATCTTCTGCATCAGTTTATATAGGAATTTGCCATGGGTCTTATGCCCGTCCATGGTTCTGGAGTCACTTTGGCTGTAATATTTCACTACATAAGGTCACATGCATCCAGTTTTCAGGTTGCCACATATCTGGATTACAGCAACAGTGGTGTTACCTCTATTCAACAAGAGATTAAGTTAATTTCATTTAGGCTGTGTTTTAGTTGTTGGGGTTTTTTTGGTTGTGGTTTGTTTTTTTTTTTTTAAAGCAGGGCGGGTGGGGCTTTAGTCAGTGATTTAGAAATCCTCTTAGAATAAAGAGAGATTCTAGGCTGAAACTCTGAATCACCAGCCTCTGAATGTGTAGTCAGTAGCATGTTCTAGAATTGCAATTCCTGGCATCTGTAACAATTACCCAGTGAACTGCAAATCACCATCTCCAGCTACTTCCTTTACAGGTAAAGTCCCCCAAAATTACCTGTCATGGGTTTTGTGGAAAACAGGCTTTTATAGATTCCTTCTGGCCATACGGCAAGCCTGAGGAAGCTCAGATAGAATCAACTCTCCTTCTGTCCCAACCCTCCCTAATTAAACTTGAAAGCCCTCACCAGCGGCAATGTTGTTTTGGAAAAAAGGCAGAAAAGATATAGTAACGTTTACCTTTGTAAGGATACAAGTGTTTTCCCTTATTCTTCACTACACAAGAGACTCACTGTACCAACATCTCAAGCAAATCATAAATTGAGAATTAAGTTGTCCATCTCTATTGTCCTAAGGGACAAAGGATTGCAGTCTTTAGATCCAGTCGATATTAATTGATGATAAAGACTGTAACATACAAATGCTCTCTGCAGTGTATGGAAAAGACACATTAAAAAAAATTAAGTTCAGCATTCTAGTTTGGATTATGTTATACTGCTTAACTATGCTTCAAGCTCTCCCTAAATTAACATCTGCAGAATTCCTTCTAGCAGCAGGGATTCACAAGCATTCTTGGGGAAACTATCCCATACAGAGAGATAAGTATTTTCCCCTCCAAGTTTTTTTCCTTTCCAAATTTGCTTCACTGATGAGTGGTTAAGTATCATCATAGTTTAGGAGCCATAAAAATCCATATTTAATTAAGAAAGCTGTTAAAGTGCAGAAACAGAAATTGAGAGATTTTCCTCATTTTTTAAAAATCAGTTTGGAATATTATACTGATCTTCAACTATGTTATATTATACATAGTATTGAAATTAGTTGTGCATGAGAGAACTCAAAGAATTTAGGAACAAAAATCCCATTCATTTATTATCATGGAATTCACTGTCTGAGGACTCTCCATGCAGCAACTGTGAGAATTTTCTATGGATTAGTCATTTAGAGTTAAGGCAGGCCCTTAGAAAAAGTTCTATTTCCCCACTTTTTATTAATATCTTCAATTCTGCGTAAGAACTTCCCTGGAGGATTTTTTTGCCTTTTTTTAAAACACTAATACACTCAGTAACTTTTGTTTATCTGCTTCAGGCACATATCAATTGGTCACTGCAGGTTTTAAAAGGGTTTGGTTTACACTGCCTGT
Organism: Mycteria americana; assembly: GCF_035582795.1. NCBI lineage: Eukaryota > Metazoa > Chordata > Aves > Ciconiiformes > Ciconiidae > Mycteria > Mycteria americana. The sequence goes on from NC_134368.1 coordinate 44,254,564, forward strand.
AAACAGGTTAGTTGATAAATAGCTATGTCAGTTATCTTAATGTAAGTCTTTACGGTTTAAAAAATAGAAAATTCTGGGTGAAGGGATCTAACTGGAACTAAGAATGAGTTTTGCCAATAAGTATTTAACAGAAGAAGCTGATTTTATATATTAAGAACAGGAAAAATGAAAAGCCATTTTTATACCTCACATTGCATTTGTTAATTTAATTATCTACATAATTTCATTCCTGTTATTTTCTGAACTAATTGGTTCAGCAAGTATTTACATTCAGAACTAGCAGAGAAACACATTTCCAGGAAGAAGGGAACAAATCAGAAAAAGTTTTTATGAGCTTCACATTCTACTAAGTGGGACTTATGATACTGGAATAAGAATTCTAAGCCAGCACACTTTTTAATCAGCCTATACTGGACAATAACAGAAATTCACTCTTCAAACACTTTAAAATTTATAAAAATTAACTTACATAACTCAAACTATGTATATTGCATTACTACTTTTTATCCAGAACTATGCTTTAGCTGAAAATAAGCACGTCAATTCATTTACGCATTAACTTTGTTTAAATAACTTGGGGGTTTTTTTAGGGGATAAGGTAGAAACTAAGTCAGTTCACACTGAAGCTTTAACTCTGGATAATTGGCATTATGAGATCCATGTTTCTACCTGATCTCTGGGCTTAAGTGTGGTATTATGAAGAATATCTCTGTGCCCACTCATGGCCTTCAAAGTCTAATATAGGCATGTAGAGTATTTAACTGTAGCAATGAGTTACTGCAAGCAATTCTACCTTAAAAAACAAACAAAACCCCCCTTTTTTTCCTTCTATACATCACACAATGATTGCTTGTCTTAGACACTGAAAGCATTTATTTACCTGATAACACAATATCTATTTTTGCAATGTTCTCTAACTTGACAACGAATAGGAACACATGCCTACACACAAAAGAGAGAACAAGAATTTTCTTTATTGATTTTGCAGATATTTGAGAGCATGACATTGCATTGTAACTAGCCACATTTTAGTTAAGTGAATGTACCTGTTAAACTAATCAGAGATTTTATATTTTTGTTGAACTGGCTTCCACTTTGCTATCTTATTCCCAGGATGAAATTGTGTGAGTACTGCACTCAGCACCGTTGGAAGAGTTTATTTGACTACAGCTTGTTTTCTTGCATGAAGAAGTGTGCTTCGACTCCTAGGTTTTTAGGGTGTTTTTTTCTTCCTGCCTCTTAAAAGCAAAGCTGTCATAACACACAGGGACACACTTGACCGAAGAGATCCACCTTCCCCTTCAGAATCAGCTATCTGGAAAGCATATACCAAGGATAATAGGTTCTGACAGCATCTGATGCTATACCTGGCTCCTACTTATCAGTGCATTAATACTTTACCCATTTTACTAATATGTCACAGTGAAAAAAAGATAGTGGAAGAATGAAATGGTAAGGATGCTAGATTATGGCCAAATGTTAAACAGTCTTCTATGAAGCTTGTTATCAGCTTGCACTTGTCAAGACTAGTCTATAGGAGTAGGAGGCCCTCAGCTCATGTTAGTTCAGCTAAATAGATACCTCAGCTACTCACAGGGCAAATATTTAAGTGTTCTTCCCATAGGCAATGATTCACTGTTGGGCCATGTGTTATCTTAGTGGCCACGTTTTCTCTGATATTAAAAGAATTCATAGTTAGCTATGGGTACCTGCCAGTTGTACCATAAATGAGAGATGGGTTCTATTTGTCTAATCTTTTTCCCTTGGCCACCTGAAAAGCACAACCTTATCAAATAAGAGGAGATGAACAGAAGCTGTTCACATATTATACAAGCTGTTTATAAAGCACTGAAATGCTCAGATGAAAGTCACTGCAAAAGTGCAAAGTATTAATTATTTTTATAACATTAATGCGTGCATGCACTGCAAGTATACATTATTAATAAGGTGGAACAATGAATCACTTTGATTTGAAGCAGCATGTTAGTGTTAGACTAAAAGAAACATGTCTTCATAACAGACTTGTTGCACAAAAATTTTAGTCCTCTACTTGCTTTGACCTGCAGGTAGCTGAAAAAAACCCAGTGTTTTAGGAGTGATTCTACCTGCTAATTAACTCTGACCCCCAAGCATTTTAACTTATTACCCTTTCCCACAGGAAGTCTGACCTATTTGAGTTCACACTACTCCTGATCCTGAGTTGTGTATTCATCTATACTGAGTAGTATCATACTAACTGTAGTGTATTACTTAAGGAAAATAAGGTTCTTGGTGTCTGGTCTACAATAAGCATTTTGACATGCAGTACTTCAGTACGTCAGATAAGATACTTCTGTACAGCCATTTGCCCCTTCTGCAACTTAAATGTATCTTTTTATATACAGGTGAAATTATCTAGTTGATTATTCCTCCTGATTTATTTCATAAAATAGCATCTCTTCTCTACCCAGATTACCTAAGTATATATTTAAGAAGTCTGCTCATCTCCTGATTTACAGAAACATGTCATATGGATATTGATTCAAGTTTTCAATACTTAAGCAAGTCCCTTACTATTTCAGTTGTTTGCAATTTTTCACTATTCCTACTGATCAATTCTCCCTTTGTGAGTCACCTCAGATGACGCAACTGACGGGGCACAAAGGAGCAATTAAGTCCATTTGTTACATTAATTCATGTAAGTTTTCTAGAAGACAAAAGCTAAAAAACACTTAAGTGTCTAAGGGAACAACACCTCAGTGAAGGTTTATTCTGTGCAAAGCTAAACTTGCAAATTCTGTTCATTTTGCTATCTTAAAGGAAATGCTATCTCCTCACTACTTAACTGTAGATTATTTTTCAATATCCAAAAGTGTTAAAAAAAAAAAAACAACAAAACATGTGGAATGTAAGAACTTGTGACAACATAAAATGTTCTGTGAATAAGTAACATGGTGAGAAACCATTATAATCCCTTGGATATAAACAAAATAGATGTTCTGCATATAGTGCATTTCAGAGGTTTTGTAAAGTTCTGCCTAAAGCAGGAACAACAGGCTTCTTTCATCATTATATCACTTGAACATCTCTCCCACATCCCTAAAAAGCTACCCAGGATTTCCGTTTCTTTCTTTCTTTCTACCAGCCTCACTGCTGATCAGTGATGTGTTTCACTGAAAAGAAGATTTTCAGAAGGTTCACAGAAGTAACAAGTCTACTTACGGCTGTTCTTGCACCACCCACCTCAAAATGTGAGCACAATTATACAAGGTATAAAAACAAAGCACTGCTAATTCCTTAACTTTCTTGCTTACTTTACATCTCTGTGCTCAGAGAAGGAAATACAGATATTATGGAAAGGACTTACTCTCTTATTTTCAGGGAGGGGCAAGCCCACAGCCTATTAAATGATCCATGTTTACAGTCCACTTAATAGAGCCCAATCAAACTGTAAGACTTGTTAGAAAGAACGCACTTTCCAGATGGGTTCTAGAACTAATGAAATAAGCTCAATTTCCACTGCTGTTTAACAGTGTTGCTTCTATGTTTGGTCTATTATAAGCTTTTAGTCCATAGTCTTCTCTACCTCCCTCAAAGTCCTGTCAGCTCTAATCCCGTGAACTGAAGTCTACCATTTTCAGTCATCAGCTATGAATGTTTGCAGTAAAGTCCTATTTGTTCAATTTCATCATCCAGATCTCTAAAGTTAGCTTTCACATTGTCAAGAATGCATTTACAGAGCATATTTCAGACATGACAAAGTTTTTTTATTAGGAAAAAATTTTTAAAGCATCAAGTTTCAAAGTGATAATTGTATTTACCTAATTTATATTTATAAAGCAACATATTGTGTCTTACAAAGGTATGTCCTGTTTAAGTAACATCATTAAACTGCTGTAATTACCCTTAAGAAACTTAAACAATCCAAGATGTGGTATTGCCTTCAGGCAAATGAGCAAACATGTCAAAGAATATTAAGCATAATATTTTAAATAGGATTTGGAATAGCACTGCATACCTGTTGAACATTGATAAGTAATGATGCCAGAATTACTGACTCCAAACACTTCTCTCTATGAAAAGCCTCACTACTCCGTTTCTCTTCATATTTCAGTACAAATAAAATAGTCCACTCCTAAAACATGTGGGTTCGTTCCCACCTCTGTTCTACTTAGCCTCTAGATTTAGTTTTAATTTTCACAGATCAATACTTTCAATCAGTCCATGACAAGCAGATTGCTAATGTATTTCCTCACTGTCAGACTTCTTGGCTGTTGATGCTTTGCACAATACTGGAAAGGCCCAGAAACAGTATATAAGATTTATACAAATAAATGCTGAAATGTGAAGTAAAAGCAGCCTCTTGGAATACTGCCTCTGGCCCTCTTTCAGCAGCACTTTTGTTGGAAATCTATATTTTAAAACTACTTCAATTAAGCTTAGTTTTTAAACTAAAATGTTTAACATGGACAAAGCTAGTGTAGTGAAAGAGCTTTCTGAAGACATGCGGTGCCTTGCTATTTTAGACTTCATCCAAGTCTCATTCAATTCCGATGTAAATAAAAGGCAAAAGTTCTTATTTATTTTTTTTCATTATGCAGATAGCAGCACCATTTTTCTTACTTTAGAAGACTAATTTTTGTTAATTTACTTTTAAGCTTTTTACATTAACCATCAAGCATAGAATCAGTTTAAAATGTACTTTGATGACATTTTCATCTAATCTTTGAGTCTTTTTGTAAATACTAGTTAATAAGTGATTTATTTATGGAGCACTAGCAAGAACTTTAGAGCTGCATTCTTTTACTGAGAGGTAGACAAAGCAGAACAAAAGAATAAAGAAGTGAACTGAGACTCTTTTAAACTTTCAGTAGTGTAATCAGAAATATACCAAGACAGAGACATTGGTATTCACAAATAGACAGAGAAAACTAAAGTAACTGAGCTGGAATTCTCTTCCTAAATCCAATTTGAAAGAGCAGTCCTAGTTTCAACAATTATTCCATTGTTTTTACAATTGCCTCCTATAACACCCACCTTCATGCACCTAACAGGCTTTATTCTTCCTATTTTCAGGAAAAGTGGTTTTCCTTTGTGTAAAACCACAAAGAAAGTATACAATTTTCTAAAAAACTACAGAAGATATTTCAGCGTTCATGAAAAATACTAAACTTACAGCTCTGAAGAAAGAGAGCCTGGTGATGCACAGAGCCTGTATAACAAAGATGAGGAAATGCATACATCATGTAGTCAAAACTATTCTACAGAGACAAGAAATTAATGAAATGTAAGAATAACCCCAGTGTCCAGGATCTATAGCTCCCACTTGGGGCTTTTACAAAAAACAAACAAGCAAACAGTCTGTATCCCCTCCAGCCACCCACCCCCACCCCCACCACCTCCACACCCACACATTCTCAATTTTAGATCTTTGAATATTAATTTTGTAACATCAATGACAAAATCAAAACATCAACTTCTCAGCCTAAGTTATGCTTGAATTAGCAATCTATTTTGTAAGAGTTTCATAAATTATCCTGTTATCACAATCTGGACTGTGTAAAGACTATTTCACCTAGGAAAGAGCCTGGCTCTCCAGATACCAATTTTAAATACTGTACTCTACGACTTTAGACAAAGCAAGACAAAAAAACCCCCATCGAAATAGAACATTTAGTTATCATACACTATAAGAGTCTCCTAAATGCTGTCTTAAGTAGCGTGATGACAAATAATAAAGAACCCTCTTTCCACCATCCTTTCTGTGGTTCTGAGGTAAAAGGACTATTACTTACAAGTTAAGAAAACTGATGCACTACTAGCATTTCTCAGATATGCCACACTATTTTTAAAGCAGATGGGTACATGATCTAAATAGGCCTTAACTCCACTGTGTTTTTCCCCGGATACAGAAAATCCTGGCAGTGTGGACTTTCATTGCCACAAAATGAATGGAGAATGGAAAAGAAATTTGAAAGGTGCATGTTATCTACCTAAAACCTGTAGGCCACAAATTACTACAGGCAGCCACTGCAATAGCTTAACCATGCGTGCTAGGGTATAAACCCTTGCTTCCCCAATAAAGCCCACTAGTCCAGAACACTGTTCCAAGACAAACAGAATTAAGAAGCAGTTTCACAAGTCACTGAGGTGACTTTCAACGTTACATTCCAGATCTGCTCTGAAGGAAACAAACTCCAGGGATGCCTGGAAACTGACTGGCCTTATCTCAAATTTGCAAAAGCAAACAAACAAAATTCAAGACATAAGAATGGCATAGTATGGTCCAATAAAACAAGAGTATAAAAGGAAATAAATGAGAAGGGAAGAAGGGCTAAAAGAATAACACAGTCAAGACTGCAAATAGCTATTATTTTGACTTGTAAATGAAGGGGAAAAAAAGGCAAAAGTAAAGAAGAGATTACTGACATAAGGAAGAGTAAGAAAAAAATATTACTGTGATAGAAAAATATTGAGGATGTTGACATATCATTTTCATATCTATAGATATTATGTCTTAATTTGAATGCAAATAAAATGCTAAATAACAACACATTACTGCTGAGCAGATTTCTGAAATGAATGTACTACCAGATTAAAAGGGCTAACAACATTTTTCTATTTACAGTCAGCAATATTACACATGCTGTTTATACTTTCAGTTGGTATTCAATGCTCCATAACCAGAAAAACACCCAAATCTACAAAGATAACATTTTTGACCCAAGGAACTCCTTAGGTGCAAGAATCTTTCTCCAGTCTTAACAAATACTTTCTCTTTGCAGAAGACTAGTAAGAAGGCAGATTAGCGGGATTCTACTCTGAAATGATTAGTAGAAGACTATTGTAGGTTCCTGTATAAAAGTATGTTTATTGGGCAAAATAGTTTCATAAAGAAAACCAGTCAGACTATAGCTAAATTGCAATAAAAATGTTTATATTTGGGAGCAGTTTAACAACTAACTCCATAAATGATCTCCCTTAAAAAATAAATACAAAATACTCTGGAAACACTTCTTGTTTACAAAAGGTTGCATAATAAAAAAATCCACTATTTCTTTAATAAACAATTAATAACAATAAACAATTACAACAACACTGTGAATTAATGGAATAGAAACTATTGTATAAGTTATGGAAGTGTTTTAGATTGATTCTTACTGCAAAATATTGTATTTCATAATAAACTAAACTAAGGTAAGACCACAACAAATACACACAATAAACAGAAAATCCAGTAGACCAACAGACCAAAGGAAAAAGTGAAACATGATAGAACTGCTGTGCTTAAAGGTTGTTAAAATATTTTGTATATTAATTTATTTGAGTTAAAATGAAAAATGTCACTTCATCCTAGAAGTATCAATACCTGAATAAAAGGTATTACAGACCCACTAAAGCAAGCAGGCCTCTGATAAAGCTGTAAAGTTGCTAGAGCATCTAGAGAAACACATGAGGAAATGGATGTGTTAAAAAAAAAAAAAAAAAGAAGAAGAGAGGGACTTCGCTATAATTACTGTATTAGTAATGAATTTTGACAAGTCTAAATGACAATTCTCAATAATAAAAATTGCAAAAATTCGGAAATAAACCATTTGTATAGTCAATACTATCTCTGGAACAAAGTAGTACTTCAGTTTCTGCAACAGAATTGTTGCCTATTTCTATCCTCTCTCAAAAACTACTGAGCTTCATTTTAAAGCACAAGTATAGGAAATAGTGTGAGAATTACATTAAACCTCAATGAAATATTTGATTTTTACAGTATAAGAATAGATGTGGCTGTTAATGATTTTCAAGTCACAAGCACATACTAATCCTTTTAATCTTTTATAAAGTATTTCTGCAGTCACTGTAGCTGCTATAATGCTTATAGTCCAGTAAAGTCTGTTGTTAAGACACATGAAGCACCTCATTGTTCAGAAGCAAGTTTAGTTATTGGGCCCTTCCTCGGTCTTGGGCTAGCAAGTAAGAATGGAATTAACAAATACTGTAAACAAATTCATCATGAAATAGCTTCACTAAAGTTTCCATCTTGAATAACGTAAGTATGTGTTTAAGCTTATGAAAATATTTGAAAGGCAGGACCTGAATCACCTGGTTCTAAACTCTAATCTAAATAGTTAAGATTTTACAAATGGAAAAGTAACAGTTCTGAAGATGACTATTAAAGAGCTTATACAAAAAAGTTGGAAGAAATAGATTTTTTTGAACTAAGGATACCTAGGATCGTCAAATGTGTTGTTAACTATGTTCTGTTAACACACATACATAAATAGCTACCCATACTTCATAAAAAATAAGTAGTATTAAAGCCTTGCCATTATAGAACTAGTAGAACACCTGTACCTCCCACCAAGGCACTAGTGTTTTCATTACAACTGCAAAATTTACACAATGAGAGACTTTAAGAAACAAAACTAAATGCTACCTCTAAACCACAGTTTTCCTACCTGAAATCAGGCCTACTAAAGAAGCAGAAACTACATCTGTGACACTCTTTATGTTCCCAAGACTTAAAAATCTACCAACTGCTGTCTAGGTAGTTCAGTCACTATTGTCCTGTACACCTGGATTTCCACCCAGCTGTGTAGATCTGTGTTAAGCATTACTTAATCTGACATCCAATGTTCTTTGCAGCTGTGCCTGATTAGAGTACTGGGGGATCAGGCCCTTTATTATAGGAAGACTTTGGTGGAGATACAGTTTATTGCATGTTTTTAGACTTCAAAGCTTTTAAAGGCTGTAAAACTTGGTGAGTATTGTGAAGCTGTAGAAATCAAGGTAGTTTGGGTTTTAATATAAATTTAAGTATTGTACTTTGCATTTGTTTCTATATTTTCTAAGAACAGTTCTGGATTACATACAAGTAATGTTTCTAGGTGGGGATTTTGGGTACTTGTTACAGTGAAATTTAGATAACACATGAGAAGAAAAGGGTTATAATGAGAGCAAATAGATTCCTTAAAGCAAAGAAGCCCTGTTCTTGCCATGTAGTACGTGGGAAGTGCTCACTTTTTTTTTTTGGTCAATTTGCTATTGAAGAAGGAAGAGAATACACTTTGCACAAAACATTTCAATACCTGTTATGCTACAGAATCTGGGTGAATATCTGTAAATACTTTAATCATAGCTTACAGCTCAGGGCAGACCTCAGAAGTAATTAAATACTCAGGTAGTGAGGCAAACGCTGAAGAGCTTTAAGTCACTCCCAGCAAGGATTTGCTTTCACTAGCTCAATGCTAACTTGCGTATTTTAAGTACTGTACTACTGGTGCACTTTGAAGGAGAGCTACTGACTGATATAATGGTTTTGAGAGTAATATAGAAAATTTCTGTTTCAACTTATATTTTATATGCTTTAGACCTTCTTTAGAAGACACATACCCTAGAACTTCTCAAACTACCCAATACTTTGCTAGGTCTTGGGCTGAAATCTGGGTTGGTCAGCAATGTTAAAATTGTTCTCACTAGTGACAAAATCTTTGTTGTTAGATATCTAATTTTCTGCTAGTAGAAGTAGTAAGCTAGGCATCGAATTTTGAGGAAATGTAGTGGTTCTTGACATTTAAGTGATGGTTTTCTTTTGGGATTCAACCCTAAGATTCTAGTTATAAGTCCTCCTCTCAAAGTTTACTTATTTTACTCTTGTAGAACAAAGCTGCTTCGATCTCAAGTTTTGTCACTCAAACCATAATACTTACAGTTTTTACTTTCTATATGAAACAGCTATGAATATCCAAGGAACTTAAAGTTTAAGAGGCCTTCTCAGTCACATAACCTTCAAATATAAACCTTGTCCTTACACTACATTTGATGGTTTCCTTGCTTATGATAAGATTCTGCAACCTTGTTATCCTTAGCCTCGTAAGAAGGGTTAAGGCAGGATTCTAGCTGCAGTTTGGATAGGTAGAGGACTTAAAAGTTTAGCTCCAAAACAGGAATGAAAAGGGAAGAAAGCCAGTTATAAAGATTATTGGGATCCAGAATAGAATGTGATGCATAGGAAAACAATAACACCCTAAACAGTCAGAAATACCCAAGTAGTTACGTTTGAAGGCCGCCTGCTCTGCTGTAGATCACTTGAATGAACTCATGGCCACTAGTGCTTGATTCTGCCTAAATATCAGCTGTGCTTATTACTAGGCTGGACAACTTCTTGGTTGCTGGGAAAAATAAGAATTTAGTCAGCGTTTTTCTTGTCACCATTAAACTATTGTTATTTCATCATGACTTTAGGAACTATGGCTTCTGGTTATTTTCTTTCCAGCTGAGACAAAAAATGAAAATCCCAATTGCTCTCCACTTTTATTGCACTTACCACACAGAGTTCCAAAAATATTATTTGCAGCGACTGTGTTATTGAAACTGGCTTGTCTGGGAAAAATCGGAACAACTGAAGCCTTGTTTCTGCAGATTTTATTGCTATGCGCAAATGTAAGGACCGTGGTAATCCTGGCTTGTGCCCCTACCTGCATCTCCTGTTCAGCAAGTTTTGCATGTGCTAAGTGGCTGGCTCTTATGCCTCACAGACCAGGTAACTGTTCAGCTTGTTCTATAGCCCTTCTTTTGGCAATAACATTAATATCCATTTCTGTCTTTTACCTATTCAGCAGTTTTCACAAAAGGTTTAATATCTTTTACACCTTTTTTCCTCTGGCCAGTTTCTTCCAAAAACAGTAGGTATTTAATTCTTTCCAATTCATATGATTAGACTCCAAAGATTTTTTCCAAAGGTATTACAAATCAGAAATTCAGTCTAATGAAACAGTTGTCCGTGTACAGTGCTTTAGAAAACTAGATTACCAAAGTAACTAGTAACTAACAAAGATTACCAATGGTCAACTAGTATTGTAGCACTGGTGTTTTGCTGTGTTTTGCTTTTTTTTACAGAAATGTTTCTGAAAGTGGAACAAATGGCAAGCATTCTTCACTTGCTCTGCAATATATCAGTGGTTTTAAATAGGCTTGTCTCTTTCCACTGCAGCATATTAGCTATTTACTGGATATTCAGGATATACCATACTCCCTTTCAGCTCCAGAAGAGGGGAAGTGATGTGCATACGTGATATTATGTAACTGTTTAGAAGTTCCTAATAATGTTGTTATAGTCTAGAATCCACTACAGATTTTTCTGCATGCTTTCTTATCTTCGAAAGGAAAGAACCCCCTCCTTTCCCCAAGCTTCAGAGATAGGACTTTGGAGTCTCACCCAAACAGCACGCAAGTATTTGCTGTGTCCTTACACGGTTAGCACAGTCTCTTAACCACTGAATGAGTCTTGGCTTTTGTTCTATGGGCTCCCCAACAGCGCTCAATAGCTACAGGGCTCTATACCTCCCCCCTGTGCCCCTCGGCCCGCAGAAATCCAGCCTGGGAGAACTCTGCCCGTGCTGTGTGCGAGTGACCTCTTCAGCCAAGTCAGCGTCATTACAGAAAGGTCACGGTGCAAAATTGTACTGACTTCCAAAATGAATAGTTTTTGAGGTACAGCTGCCATTTTTCCTCCCTTGAAGACCCACAATGAAATGGAGACTAAAGGGGAAATGTATTTTTAGTGGTAACTTTGGAAAAGTAATTTTTTGTTAGTAAGTAATATGTTTTCTTTAAGTATATTCACAAATTTGTGTGCTGTTGCCAGATGGAGAATTATTAGTAATTATTAAATAAAACGAATTCGAGGGTGGACCATGAAAGTGTATTAAACTAACTGCCAAGGAGCTTTGCAAGAGACTGAGAAGTTGGCATGAAGCATATTTGCTGCAATTCAGCAATAGTTGTATCTGCAGACTATTAACATAGCATAATTACAGGTTTCAAGAAGGGAAATAAACCAAAAGTTACAAATTAATTGATACTGATGATATTACTTAAAAGTATACTTGATTTTAAAATCGTCTACTACTATGTCAGCAGTGTTTCTCATTATTCATTCTGCTCATTGATTAAGATTTGCCTTCTCATTTAACAATTCTGCAAGAGGTAAGATTCAGAAAAGCAGAGTTTACATTAAAATTCAAAGAACATAAAGCTTTTTTCTAGATTTCTTGTAAACATCTTGATATTAGCAGCCTCTGAAATGAATACAACAATGATGTAAAAAGCTCCATAGCTTGTACACAACTTCCTAGTTCAGTTGATGTTCATGTACTGTTCTGGAGTCATATCACTGAAGTAAAGACTGATGTTCTGCCAGATAAAATAAGAGCAACAAGATACTATACTGAAGCATTATAACAGCGCATCTTTGCTATTAAAACACTGCAACCTCATTGCTGCTGTCAAACTCCCCTAAACTGCCTACGCTGTATTTTGTAGAAGAAATCAACAACTTCTAATCCATTCTGAACAGAACTGTACTTGTACCAATGGCAAGAAATACAGAGTATATGAGTCTGATGGCACCAGTGAGGGGTTTTTTTGCTGTATTATGAAAGTAAATGGCTATTGACCCTAGGCTCTATGTAGTGGATGTTTAGTAATTCTGTTTTTAGAGATCCTCCATGCCTATGTGCTGCCTATTCTAAGACAATTTTCACCCCACAAAATAGATTTTGTAACTCAGTAGGACTGAAATATGTGTTAAAGCGTAATAGACTGATGGTGGTAAAACCATTCAGGCCAACAGAAACAGTGTTCCATTCTAGTAAAACAGTATTGTCTACAGACTGACTCTCAGTACCTTAATAGTCTTATTAATGACTTGATAAGTAGTACCCTGTAAAAAAAACTTTGTGTCTCTTGCTTTCTTAGCAAAAAACTTTGTAATAAAGTTTGCTGTTCAAGTTATGGAAGTATGGATGTTTTCAAAATTGAAATACTAGAAAAACTAAGTTCCTTTGAGGCAATATGTGTTACTGAATTCTCACCTGTAAGAAAGACAGTTTAGGTATTTTTCTTCTAGTTGCATTACCTGTGGATAGGAGTTGGCAGAGCAATTCTTTCGCCCTGTGCCATCCATTGGCATAGAGACGGGGGAATGGGTGGGATTCACCTCGCCTGTTATAACAAGCTAATAATGAAGTGTTTAATCTGAAGTATTTGCCTTAAGTTCTTGTCAATGTACCAAACAGGTGACTCTTGGTAGGTGTGCTTCTCTAGTGACTGCAGATGGAGTCGAGGGTGACTTGGTCAGGTTAACTATCTAACCTACAGATGGGTAAAATCAGGTGAAAAGGTCTTTAGTATTAATTAATAGTAATTATTTTTCCCTTAAGGGTGGTCCCTCTGTTGCTACTACTCTATTTTACAACTCAAAAGTATCAGTATGTCAGGTGTCATATTACCTAACCCAACAACAACAACAAAAGAATTACTAGAAGTAAACAGCTTGTGTTGCCCTAGTCAGTACCACTAGTCAGTACATCAGTACCACTGGCAGGCTGAAATATCTTAGTGAGGGGGAAGGAAGAATCTAAGAGAAGAAACACAAGAGGAGGATTCCCTGGCTGTCATAATTGTGCAACTTCTACAATTCCCCTTTCCTGCTTCATGGAAGTCTGAAAGAGAACAAACAATTGGAATGCTTTTGCACCCATAACGGTGATTCTTGTCCTTTTCTCTCCAGCAGATATTTAAAAAAATAAAATACCAAACAACTGTTAATGACATGACATGGTTGTCATACTGCTTGATGGGCATTAGAATTTAGGCATTACAATGATATTTTTGGGATAAGCTTCCTGACCTGTTGGCAAGGCTCATGATGCAATTCCTTTGTTTAGCATACTTAGAGCCACAGCTTGTCTTGGTTTAGATCAGTTGGCTTCTGTTTGTAGGACAATCTAAGCTTGACTACATAACGAATGTACTCACTTTGTTAAGGTAGGACTTTTTCACTTCCAGAACAACTGAACACACTTGATGTCTCTACGAATGGTCTTTTGACCCTGTAAAAATTTCAGTGTCTCAATATTCAGCTTGTCTGGGATACATTTTCACTGAAGGCTCCGAAAAGAATACAGGCAATGCTGTTGTCTTCAACAGTCACAAACAAGACTCTCTGGAGATATTTTCTACAAAGTAACTTTTCACCTTGGAATGAAAGCATATACAAGCACATATAGCCATAACATGACTTTTCAAAGCTGTACTTTTTTAATATTGTTGACAAAGATCTAAAATCTTCAAACTGACAGCTCTGTTTATTCCCTCTGCCAAACCTGTACCAAAAGGTACAGATTTTAAAAATATGTTAAAGGCTGATTTCAAAGGAGAAGTTCAATTATGGTATGTATGAAGACACTGTTTAGTGATGGACATGAATTCCTAAGCTTGCATAGCCACAAGGCCTATACATGTGACTATCTGCAAGCAATCAGGGGTAACAATGCAAAATATTAGTAATTTCAAAGTGTTGAAAGACTTCACGGCAAAAGATATGAAGAAATTTAAAGCACAAATGTTACAGGAAAGTGATTTCTATGTTCCTTTAAGGAAATGTTGAGAACTTTAAAACAATTATGTAGTCTTCAGATGTAACTAAAGAACCTTACAGGAAGTTCTGAATGGGGAACTACAAATTCTATCCTGTCCAAACAGGACTTTTTGGACAAAGTTTTCTTTTGAGAATATCAAATATGCCCAGTTGACTTGAAACCAAAATAGGTTGTGAGGAACTATTAAACTAGAGGTATAATCTACCCTGTGTGTGTTAAGCAATCATACTAGCATTAAGGCTCAGACCTTTGAAGTGGCAAACGCTGCCTGTGCAGTGCTGGTTGACATTAATTTCTAATAGCTTTAGAAGGAAAGGAAGACAGTGGAAAGTATTATGAGTTATTCAGCCCTCACTGATACTGCAAATGTAGCTTTCATAACTTTTATAAACACGTTAATAAAGAACTTAAACCAAACTTAGACAGCAGTTACTTTTATATAGTTTTGTCATAGAACAAAAGCAAATACACATAAATTTCACTACTAAGTATCAAGAGAAGTTTTTAAATTTGGAACATCTAAATGTCTTCTGGAAATGTCTTACATAGGAGGATATTTGGCTAGATTTAGGTTATCTCATAGTATAGACTCCAAATCCCATTGGCATGGGGCTTGGAGACATTCTAATTAATTGGCAGTAAAAACTGTATCAGCTGCCTGATACATGCTCTTCAGGGGCAAATTGTGAATTCTTTCACCTAGGTTAGTGAGGTAACAGTCACACAGAATGTTGTTAGAGCCAATTCTGTTTCTAATTTTGCCATGTGGCTCTTGAATCAAGTAGAACTTCATTTCCCAAGCAGAAAACAATGAAACATTTTAAGAGAACTAAAGAGGTCAGAATCTGCTATTCTGTGTGCTTACTAACCACTGCATGATCCACTGTTATGTGACTACCTCTAAGCAGGCCTACTGTGATACCTGTCCTTAGGTATCTTCCACAATCAGAAGATTATGATACCCAGTGACTTAGTTAAAAGGTATGCACTTACCTTACATCAGGGACTGGATTGCCAGCAACTCTGCATTCCAGCAATACTTTGTTTCCTTCAGCAACTTCCTGGCTCCGGAGCTTCTGAGTGAATTGAGGTGGTGAAGATTGATTCTCTTCCATGTTGGTAGAAGGGTGGCAAAGGACCATTTTGCTCTGAGTGGTGCTCTCCCTTTCAGAAAAGTGTTCTCCATGCAGATGAACCCCAGGTAATTTTGCCTCAGGCTCAGTCTCTTGATGTGGCTTGTCAAACTCCTGGTTCACTGAGGTACTTACAGCTGGTTGTTTCTTTTTAGGAGACAGGTATCCACTGTCTGGAGAAGAAGAGTCCCCATCAGGACTTCGGCCTCTTGTCTTTGCTGCCTGTCTAAATATAGACGACAGTTCCTCTATGAATGTGGCAGCTTTGTCACACAGCTTGTTCCTGAAAGGAACTTCTCCCTGGGATGCTGATTCAGACTTTGGGCTTGTCTTAGGCACACCTGGACCATCTTTCTCCAAATGTTTCAGGCTTCTAATGAAGCTGGGACTAGCAGTTAGCAACGGTGAGGTGCTTGCTTGCCTCCTGGAAACTGTGACAAAACTACTTGCTGTTTGAGGTGCAGTGGATTGCTCTTTCTGATTCCCTGGGAGAACGCGACTTGCAGCAGATGAAGTCAGACTGCTTGCTTGAGGCCTCTGTAAAGCATCTTCCTTGAGCAGTTTGGTATTCCTCAAAGAAGGATTTTCTGAAGTGCTAGAAAGAGAGGTGTTGAAATAATGAGTAAAGTCTGGTGCTGCATTCTGATCCTCCTTCATGGAACTGGCAATGGCTTCCCGAGCTATGTCAAGGCTCTTACACATCTCCTCCTGGGTAAGGAAGGCAGAAAGTTCATTTGAAAATTCCCCATTCTGTATGTCTGATAGGGAATCAAAGAGAAAGTCATGGTAGGATGAAGCTTCTGACGTATTTTCAGGATATCCCTTATTGGTGCCTCTCTCTGCACAGTAAGCCTCCTTCAGCATTAAAGAAAGAGGCAATGCCTGGCCACAGCTTCTGTCTTGCATCCTGGAAGACACAAATACAACTCCTTAACAAAAAAAACCCAACTTGTCAATAGAAAAACCCTGTTATATCCTGGTTCCCATAAGCTAGACACAAAACTGGGAGAAGAGCAGAACCCAACAGTGCATGAAATACTTACCGTAAACCTTGGTTTCTATTAGAATGGGCCAGGGCTGCAAATGGAAAATGGAAATGAGAGCACTTAGAAGTCATTCTTCTCATGTGTCTTCCTTCAGAACTATGAAGACATCCTTTGTCTGTATGTTGCCTAGCACAAGCTCCATTCCACTGGACCTGAGTGATTTGTTATTTCACATCAATGCTATTACACTTCACTTTTTCTGGTTTTAGGCTTATGATGATTTGGGGAATATACTTACTTTTCACTTTCCCATAACACTGCGTTCCAGACATTAAACCAACAAATTCCAAGTGGAAAACACTGTTCTAGTTGAAACCATTATAAGAATCTACACAAGGATGTTTGGATCAGAAATTCCAAGTTATCCTTTCTGTTTAATGTTGATAATGTGTTTAATATTATTTTACTTCTTGTGTTAACGTTTTTAACTTGTTACCTTTCAGTACAATTTAGTAGCACTTTTCTCAACACTGATAAGTGGAATATCAACTACCACATGCTAAAAGTAAAACACTAAAGGAATACATTTCACAACCTATGTATCATCCTGCACCACATAAGTGTATAAGGTATATTCTGTACCAGTTTCACAAAGTACAGAAGCATCTATACATCTCCACGTTTCCCACATTATTTTAGAATGAGGATGAGCGTTCTCCACCTCTGTAAAGCCAGCAAGAAACAAGACACCAGGGAAAACGCTCTTTTCCCATGGAATGATCTGCCTGAAACTCTCCTTATTGAAATTGATTTGTCCTGCTGGTCACAAGATTGTGGGTGATCTGATCTTAAAAGTAATTGCTGCCTCTGCAAAGCATTTAATTAAGTTGAACATCAATGTTTTTAATTACCCTTGAAAATGCGCTTCTTATTATGATCATTTCTAGAAGATTAATTCTGCACAAGATTTTTAAAAATATTATATTTTCTCTTAATGGTCCACAGTATTTCTCCACTGATAGATAGGTGGCTTGACAGTCATGAGATGCACTCGGATGTATTTTACACCAGCTTGTGCAGGCTCCAATTACCTTTAGTCACTTCACCAGGGCTTACCCGGCATGTAGTCATTAACTGACTGATAGATTATTGGAATTCTTGGCCTGGCATATGCATCTCTTGATGTGCCTGCTTGTCTTGCCAACAGATTACAACTCAACATATAAAACAGAAGTATAAGGGAACCAAAGCATTTTAGGATTTGATACATGTTTTTATAGAATACAGTGGTAGGCTTATTCTTTGCTGGGGTTACATCTTTCTTTCCTTTTATCTGTGTTTACAGGGCAACAAATTTAGCAACCATGCCAATCTCTTGTCAACGAAATCTAAAAAAGTATATACAGTATAACTGACTACCACATAGCAGCTTTAAAGAATGAATCTGAGAAGCCAAGCAAACAGTTGGTCTAGAGGCTCAGCTGTTAAGGCATAAACTGGATGAATGCCAGGGAACAAAGGGTTAAACCTGGAGATTTTCTGCCTCCTTAATCTTAGTTATTTTTTAAAACTTTGTATTCAGATGAACAAAAGTGCTAGTTTACTATTTAGATAACTCATAAATATCTGTGCTTCAAATGATATCTTTATTTAAATCTGATTCATACTGGTTCCTAGCTTGCTCACATCTCAAAGTGATACATTACATACTCAGATAAACTTCTCTGACTTCCAACACCAAGCTGCTCTGGTGTTTCAATGGGTTACGGGTCAGAGGACAATTTCACCTATTGCTAGCCACCCGACACAATGATTAAAATGAATGTGTTATGAATTAGCATATCTCCTCCTAATACTCAGTTTTATGCTTTTTCGTCACTCATTAGAAAAATATAATGGCTACGTATGTCATAATTTTCAAAGCCCAGTGTCTAAATCTAGGTAAATCAATCTGTAGCTGGGTATTTAGATAAAGTCGATGAATTTAAACATATGCTGGTTATTGGCAATTTCTAATGCTGATAAGCCTTCTTGATGAGAAAGGTCTGGTGCCTAAAAATGGATTTATATGTCTAGCTTTAGACAGCTGAATGGAAGCTTCCAGTATAAAGACTTTTCTTCAGCCACACTGTAAATACATAAAACCACTATTCTTTTAGAGCAACTTGTAACCACAGCGAACTGGAGGTGCAGTATCACTAACCCTATCAAGTAGCATATAAGATCATAATTAGAAATTTCGAATGCTATTTCTAGCTTCTCCAAGTTAGACTACAATGTATTTATAACAGTTTTCATCATCATTACTCATTAGGTAACCTGCAAGCCATATACTATATCATTTAAAGACACAAACATGAAATACAATGTTGCATGCAGATCAGTGTTTAGCTATACTTCCAGCATTATTGCATATAAACTATTTATGGGGTCCTATTTGCTATATATTTAAAAATTACTCACAAGTAAATGCACATTTTAATATTACGCCATTTAAATATTCATTCAGAAAATAATATAGATGCTCTAAGGAATAATATGGTAAATAGTAAATTCAAAATGTACTGGATTACAATAATATCAGAAAACATTTGAATAATTAATCAAATTAAAGTATTCAAGAGATAAATAATGAAATATGGAAAACCACAGAAAATCAAAGGACTCATTTCAAGAAAAGTATAAGCATCCTGAATTTGCTGAACCTGTCCAATGAAAAATTATTACTCAAAAAAATATGACCCAAAGCCAATCTGTTCAAAGGAATAATATGAAGGAAGAAATGTATCTAGTAAGAGTTTTTAAAACAAAAAAGGCACGTATTTTTCCTCTGAATTTTGAAATCCTGCAAAATTATTCCCCGAAGTACAATAATTAAATTTAGCAGAAAATATAAAACAGACCTTACAATGAACAGGCCAATATGAAGAGTCTCAAGTATAATTAACAGCAGGTAAAGTTGCTTTTTTCCTTCTTTATCTAAGTAGGCTTAAAGTTGCTCCAGCTATTCACTAAAGATTGCTTGGTCCTCAGCAAGCATCGAGAAGACTGTGGCCTCTGCGTTACATCTGTCCTCTGTGACTATGTACTTCTTACCCCACTCATCTATATTTGGTAACTGAACTCATGTTTCAGCAGACTGCCGCTATCTGGAATTCCAGTAGAAGCAACGTTAGGCCTGGAAGTGGCACAAAGTTCTGTGCGCTTACTACTCAGAAATTCAGAGAACTTAATCATTTAAATGAGCAATTTTTGTTGTATTTAACACAGTATTTTAGGCTGTTTTAAAATATTATTCTGGAATTTTAGGATGTGATTTTTGCTCATTATTAAAAGGCCTACCTCCACAGGTCATAGAAAACATAATGTGTGAAAGTTAATTTTTGAAAAACAATTTATTTCTACAGCATTTTATCTTAATATATTTTTAATTTTTAAACAAAATTAACTATTTTTATGACAACAAATAAAATAATTGGCTTTTTCTACTAAAAGTAGTTTAAAACTAGTAGCTTCCTTGTGTACCTTAAAATCTTCCAGGAAAAGAAAAAAACATAGAATGATTTACGTTGGAAAAGACCCTTAACATTTTTAGAGTTATCAGCAGAAATGGTACATCTTTTGTAATAATAGATAATTATTAATCTGTAATCATATACTACACATCTCAAAATGAAGTAATCCTATCATCAGAAAAGAAGTATCTCCCTCAGAAATGACACACAAAATCCCTGGAAAACATGTATGCTTTAAAAAGACCCCACAACTCTGACACATGTATTAACACTGAAAGAATCAAAATGCATTTCTGGTTTCAATAGCCTTGTAGAGTATAATGAGTAACACAGTCAACTCCCCCTTACTGGCTTTGCTAAGGAAGTACTTTCACCTCATTAAGAACTCCTGTGAGAGTTTTGTCTCAGGGAAGAAAAATTTTCTGTTCAAGAGCACACTTGTGCCTTTTCAGGCACATCATTTCCTTTGATGCTCAGTGAAAGGAAGAAGTAAACATGAAGACTGCTGGTTTAATCTACAGACTTTATCACATAATTTCCAGAAATAAAAGCAATGTGTGGGTAGGACTGTTTCTGCCAGATCACAGCCTATTGGGAGTCAAATTCTCTGTAGTAGATAGGAGAAATTGTAGCTCCAAATAGGTGTTATAGACTTCTGTCCCTTCTGCCAGCATCCATTGTATCTGCTCTCTGATTTGAATTCATTTGGTGGGCTGGCACTTGTTCTTAGCTCAAGGTCTTCTAGATATTGCCTTGTATTTTTCACTCAAGTTTATTTCTTGGCAACAATGGAAGTGCAGCGGACCCACTGTTGTGGCAGAAGTGCACAAGAGACTCAGCTCCCTATTGGTCCTAGACCATCTTTAAGTGTTACCAAGTGCTGGTATCACACATTTTATTTCAGTGGTTAATACAGTACCTTTCTTTGCATCTTCATACAGGCAATTACGGTCCCTAATCAGAGCTTTAACAGATTCACTGTTGGATTAGGAATACTTACTTACTTCACAATGTATACAAATCCCATTCTTATGACTCGGGATCCTTACTGTCTTGTAATGAAATTAATAAAAAGGATTTTATGTCATGTCATTTTACAGTAATTTCAGTGTGTCAAATAAGAACATAATCATCATTCTAAAAATTCCAGTCTAAAAATTACACAAAAAAGGAGCTGGTCATATAAGAGTTAACCACTGTATGCCTAATTTTTAAGCAGTCACCCCACAGAGTGGAATCCAGGCCCTGTGTCAGGCACCAGCCTCTCCACTAAATGCATAAGAGTTAGCCACCTTGGAATGGGAGCCAAAAATAGCCTGCATATAAACAGCAACAAACTGCCTTGGGCCATCTTCAGCATTTTCTACAGGGAGGGGGTGGATGAAATCCTGGTTCTTGGAATCGCATGTTTAAATTGTCACTTCTGGGAAGAAAATATATCTGCCTGGAGACACCTGCAGAGATCATTTTTAAAGGAACTGAGCTTTTACAAATACAGTGGCACTGGAGATTTGTGTAAATCAGGTATGCCTGTTACTTTTTGTACAGCATGATAGAAATATTAGCTCAGAAAGTGAAAGATCTGTGTTCAATTTATTCCTAGTGGCTTTAAGTGTTAATGAAGTAGTCATCATAACTTGGAAACTTATTACGGTAAGGTTTTATACAGCTGTATTAAGCCATGAACAAATTTTCCCAATGTCATTCTACTAAGATTTAGGGAATGCTTATATCCTTTGACCTATGCTGAATCTTTTGGAAACTTACTTAATTTTTGATCAAGACCTTCCATTTTTATTGCAAAAATAATGTGTATACTCCTTTACAAAGGTGGTAGACAGCAGTAAATCACTATAAGCAAATGCCAGAGGAACTAAAACTTTGGAACAATTACACATTTTGAAAGATAAACATGTGCAATAATATGCAATGATGTAATAATTTAGCATTTACATGTAAAATGTAAAAATTAATAATAACATACAAACAAGATAAAGGATATTATGCCTGATATGCTCATTTCATTTCTACTGCAGTATTGTGGCAAATTCAACTGATGAACAGAACTCCACAGAGATAATACTTTTCACTACTGATACATCTGATGGAGCATAGCTAGACTGGTCTCCTGAAACCTTAATAATAGTTTCTAATACTAGCCAGCCCGAGTCATTCAAAGCCTCATGTCACAAACTATAAAGCTATTCTGGTTGTAAAGCTTTCCATTCCATCTGATGCAGATGTTACATGGTGCAGAACATTTTCATAGTTAATTGGGCTAAAACCAAAATATAATAACAAGCATGGCTCTTTACCCTAGTAATTTGTGTACTTGCCTGAGAAAGCAGAAAACCTCTGTCATGGTCCCTGTTATTTTGTATCTTACTCTAAATAGCAACAGGATAAAATACCAGTAGATAGGCAATCTCCTTTCCAAGACCTAAAGTCAAACACCAGTCTGTAAAATTCAAATAAGAATCTTTAAGAGCTGCTTCTACTTTAAGCAGCAGAGACAGATACAACCCCCTTTACTAGTTGCCACAGAATCCTCCAGTTATTTTGAGTCACTAACAGACATTTTTTTCTGCCTCTGATGTATAAAAAAAAAATCTAGTCTCCTGTGCTTAAACATACTGGGTCACTGCCTTGCTGTAGTTTGATGCCATACATAGCTTTGGGTTTTTTTTGTTTTCCCTCAGTATGCAAACTTGTTTAATTTTGCCTGTAAATATATTTGTAAATAAATTTTTTACATAGCTAGAACTAATCTGTGTTTTTTATAGAGTGCATTGGAAGTACCTACCTGTCGTATATATATGAAAGTGTCAAACATAGTGAAATAGTCAAGCAGTGCCCATGGTACTCAAACACCATTCTTCCAAGTTTCTGGAAGAGTTTCTCTGAGGATTTTCCTAGGAGGAAACTGTAGAAGTGCAACAGAAAAGCTCATACACCTTCAGTTTTGCTAGCAGTGGTAGCGGTACTTGGTCTAGAAAAAATACAACAGTTGTTGAAATTAAACTGTTAAAAGAACAGTAATAACTCACACCCTCTTTTACAGAATACTTATCAACAAAGTGACTGAGGGGCTGCAAGTAACAACACTTCAATAAACTTAAAAATATCACAACTTTCCAGAATTACCACAGCTGTGAGTAGGAAAGGAAACCATAAAATGGAAAGGGAGGCTAATAAGCAACTCACAAAGAACTAATACTCTTTCTTAAACTGGGGAAGAGATGAAGGCTTCTCAGTCCAAGATCTATGGTACCTAACGTCTTGCTGAGGCAACCTACCTCAGACTGAGAAACCTGTAATTCAGCTTCCCTTATTTCAAGACTACTAGAACACTTGTAATACTATTCTCTCTCAAGATGCCATATTTTTTAATCTATCACGAGCCAGACAGGTAAAAACTGAATTCATGGACACATTGCCACTTTACTGGTTAGTGCCTTCAACATCCCTTAAAATCTCAAAGGAATTTTGTTAGGAATTTGCACCCCTGTGCACTGTGATTAACACGTTTGCATCTGGGGATGTGAAGCACACCGTGCCCTCACAGGATTTAGCATGAAGGTGAAGAAACGTAGAGCAAAGCTATTCGATCCTTGCAATAAACACTGTGCCTAGGGTAAAGATGTCCCTGCCCAAGTTACCTGAGAGTGGGCAGTGGCCTTGGCTGGGCGGTGCTGTCAGCCAGCCGTCTGAGCGTGCGAGACTGGCAGCCCCTTTGCTTTTTGCCAAGCCCCGGCGTTCAGCAGACTCCCTCACGGTTCAGGACGCTGTAACACACGCTGGTTTCTGAGCCTGCCTTTCACCTTATTAAGCCCTTCCACTCACAGGCCCACGTACGCGCTCAGCGGCCCTCCGCGAGGCGCTGAGGGAGAAGGGCGGGAAGGGGGACGGTGCTGAGGAAGAAGGGCGGGAGGGGGGTCGGCGCTGAGGGAGAATGGCGGGAGCGGGGTCAGCGGCGGGAGAAGCGAGGCGGGCGGTTGTCGCCGGCGGAGGGGCGGCGCTGCCGGAGGTGA
Source organism: Mycteria americana (assembly GCF_035582795.1). NCBI lineage: Eukaryota > Metazoa > Chordata > Aves > Ciconiiformes > Ciconiidae > Mycteria > Mycteria americana. Next base: position 44,278,646 of record NC_134368.1, read on the forward strand.
AGAGCTCCCGGGCGGACCCGGCGAGAGCGGCTTCCTCATGGGGGAAGTGAGCCCGGCAGCGCCTCGCGGTGAGCGGGAAGGCGCCGCAGGGAGAGGGCGAGGAGCGACAGCTGGAGCCCGGCGCTCCGTCTGGCTGTGGCGACCGGGAGGGTGTCGCGGTGCGGCGGAGGCCCACAGCACAAGCTCGGCTGTCAGGCCGCGTTGCTGTGGAGTGTGCCATCAAACTTTTCGGCCAAGGGCCAGAACGTATGTTAGGCCCTGCACTGTTGGCACATTTCTCATTGAAATTCCTACTCAGAAGAGAGAACATGCATAGACAATCTGAGTTACTCAGATTTTTGCAATAAAAGTCCTTAAAAATCCATATAGGCTAGGCTCACATCTATGAAGAAGGCCTAGAGAAGGCCTGATTCCATTAAAATATTTAAAGCATATTACATAATAGTATTAAAAGACAAGAAATGAGGTGTCAACAAAATCTGGAACTGACAGTCTTCTGTAGTTTAAGTAGAAAGGCCATTCCAGGTTTTAACATTTGGGAATGTATACAAATAAGAACTTAAGCAAGTCTATAATACAGCTGATACTGTTAAAGCACAGAAAACCAAGAAATCCATTTCCTGTTGAATTAAGAAACGTGGGAAAGGAGTGAAAGTTACAGAAGACGGGACTGGTGCAATCTCATGAGGGTAGAGAAAGCAAGGGTAAAATTTGGCAGTGTAGCACATGGCAATATAATTGAGATTGGATACTCTAGCATGTAAAGATTTCACATTATATGATAAATTTAAGAAATCTAAGCACATTTTTTAATGTATTAGCTCAGTGTAGTCCTACATAATTTTCTAAGGAAAGAAGTTAAATAAATTATAACTAAAACAGTCTAGTGGAAAATCTGTGTCACAAAAGTAACATTCTAACTTAAACAGACTGATACCTCATATACTGTTTGAAAGAAGTAAAGCAAACCATAAGTGTTAGGTAGTTAATTTAAGTGTCCCGACTGTGCAAAGCAGAATTAACACCAGTCTGGTTCTTAAAATTGAGAGTTTTCTTTTAAGGAGTCCACATTCAAGACCTTAGCTGTAATTTTGTCTAGTTTCATTTAACTTAACTGCTTCAACCGTTACTCTTCTCTAAGTTGATTTTGTCCTATATTCTGTAAATGTTAGTCATACTCTTGTGGCTTTACCATTTCTTTTATTTTGTAAATTAATTACACTTGTTATCACTCCCTGTACCATATCTGAAAAGTTATCCATCCCTCTATGCCCTGTGTAGTATGGAACTCCTGCTTTAAGTATGTGCTTCAGTCCCACTCACATTAGCTGTTACCTGTATACCTCTGTGAGAAATATATTCAAACAAATCTGGTGGTTTTTTTATAAAAACTGTTTGCACTTATGCATAGCATAAAACTCTCACAGCTGGACAGTGAGAAAAATGCTTTACAGCATCACATGGCATCTTTTTATGTTGTATGTACTAAGCCTTTGTCAATGCAGCTCAGTTGGACTTTCCTCTTCATGAGGAAAATGATCTCCATTAGATTAATTTTAGCTGCAAGCCTATAGTGCATATTTTACATGTTTATATTCACAGCCAGTCATGTACTCAGATTCCTTCTTAGCATGTGAAATGTGTTTGATCTGAGCAGGCACAGACAGCGCTGAAGTTCAATACCAGATTAAAGCCTCTTTCTTTACAAGGGGATTAGCTTTGAAAAAGGAATGTGCCTCTTTCAACAAACTGTGAAATGCTGATCTCTAGGAAAATAAATATTTATTTCTCTTTTTCCTTTTATCATAATACAGCTTTACATTACTTTACCTTTTTAACAGCTATTGCGAGCTGTCTTTTGATTATGCCAAATGTATTCCTCCAGTCTGTAGGAAGGCTCAGCCTGCCACCTAGAAACATGTCTGGTGCAAGATAAGGGTAGACAGCTGTGTATTGCTGCCAGAAGTCATAGTGCTAAACAAAGATAAATGTGCAAGAATGTGACATCCATACTTCTGGGAAGAGGAATGAATGCTGAAGGAGGAACACTGAACAGCTGATTACTTCCGCTGTTAACCTCAGTAGGACTAAATTTAAAAAAAAAGTTAAAACACAGCTGGCTATATAGAATGAACTGCTGAGAGATTTGTCAGTCACTAGCTTCTATTAGGGAGACACTTAGCTGGGGAGTATTTTTGGAAAGAGTTTCCATGGAGTTGGAGAGACTTCAGGCCCTTTGCTTTTCTCCGATTGGCCAACAGACAGGTGCTGAAAAAGGTGGTGGCAGAAATATTCCAGACATGGTGAATATCCTATGGACAAGTAATGGCAACTTACTTTTTGTTTTATGATAAGCTGTATCATGTAAAAATATAACATAATTTTTCCTTGCTCCCTTTCTGATGTGCAATGAAAAGAGGTCAGACAAAGCACCAAATAATGTCAGTTGAAAATACAGCCACCTGTGTTTACAATTTGGGAGTGGTGTATTCTACCATAGCACATGTTTAATGGCTTAAATCTAAAACCATATATTTTTTCTTCCAGGGTGAAGTGTTCTACATACTTCTGGTTTACAAATACATGTTTTATGTTTAAAGTGCCTATGTCCTTCAAACAGAAATGTATTATTCCATTGTAAATGAATCATTTACTTTTAGAGATAAATCATGTAGCAAACGAATTATTTTTCAAAATAGGTGCTTTTAGGAATTACATGAATTAAGCCTCAGAACTTGGGAGAAAGCAGGACCCTTTCAGTGGCAATGAAAACTTGTGTGGCGGCACCGAGAATCCTTTTGTTTCTTCATTTCAGAGTCAATTTATAGAGCTTGGACCCCCAAATTGAATCCACTGGTTCTATCAAAAGCAAGAGATAGAATTTTGACAGAGTATTGATTTTGTACTTATAAGTACATCTCTCTCTCTAGGCATTACAGCTTCAGAGCCAATGACTAAACATTGTGGGGGTACAGTCCTGATACTTTGGCATTGATGGACTGGAAAAATGGACGTCCAAGATTTTTAAGTAAAACAAGCTGTTAAACATGTTCTCTATTTAGGCAGGATCAAGCTTTTTCCTTTTCCTAAACAGTGATCGTTTCTGGGGGGAAAAAATAAAATTTGCAGAGACGAATTGAGTACATTTAGAAGGCAGTGATGAAAAGCTGTGTAAAAATATATTCCAGACAGAACATGATAGGTTCTACTCACCATCAAACATGAAAAATGCATCATAAGATATGCATTATCTTATGCATATCTTATGCATAACCTCCCTTTCTGTCCTGTTTGATACCTTGGTTAGAATTAAGATAAAGAGGCAAAGTATGCAGTTACCTGCAGGTATGTTTTTATATGCTTTAAATTCTAGAGCATTAAGATAAAGAGGCAAAGTATGCGGTTACCTGCAGGTATGTTTTTATATGCTTTAAATTCTACAGCATCAGATGGGCACCTTTTATTGGATACTCTCTTTCAAAGAAGGAACAGTTAATTCTAAATTCCTATATTTCATAGTTATTGAATGAAATGTCATTTGAGTTTCAGTGATACTTTATACAGTGATTTTCTGGTCCTTATACGAAGCTGGTAGTATTAGTCTAGAACAGGGAGTCAGACTGATTGATCAGTGAACTAATGAACTCTCTTTAAAAGGTGAAATGTTACAGATAATCATGCAAAATATTCAACCAGTCAGAGGAAGAATGTGGACCTGGGAGAAAGCAGGCCTGAAGAGCCAAGACAACCACCCTTTAATGATGATGCAAGTATGCATATGAGAGTTAAAAGCTGTCAGTGAGACAGCTGAGGGAGCCACTGAAACAATGATTCACCCAAGTGAGTTACTAGAAACAACACCTTCAGACTGTTTGGAATACAATTTCTGGCTTTGCCATCAAAACTTGACTGGATCCAAAGAACCCGCAGATGAAAGATGGGAGGTTTTTGTGATGTTTCAGAAAAGGCTCTGAAATTCTAAGATGCTGTATAAGCAATCTAATACATATATTATTTGCTTTGAAATTTGGGCAAGGGTAAAACTTGACTATAACCCACAGAACTTAGGTAATTAATCTGTTATTGAAAAATTTCTTGCAATAGCATTAATTGTATTGTTGCACAGGTGGTACAGACAGAAATAGAGGCAGGTCTGGTGTGCAAAATTAGGATCCAGTAGAACCAATCAATCTAGATTTTACTTTACATAACAAGAGGGAGGGCGGGTGGTGCTCTGAACAAAACAAACCAAACAACAAGGTGCTTAATTCACTTTGTTGCCACTCTCAGATCCTAAAATAATCCAAACAGGCTGGAGAGTTAGAAAGTTTATGTTGATACAAGCAATTTTAGAGGAGATATTAGATATCTTTTATATGGAATTGGGGTAATAATTATGTATAACATATTTTTTAAAAAATACCTACACACGTACAACTACAACTACTAAAGACACAGTGTTGAGGAATTAGTTAACACAAAACTTTTATTATTTTGAGGTAATTGTACTTACTGTATGAGAATATATTGCACAGTTTTGTGATCAGTGGATATATAATTTCCATGTAAACAAGCCATTACAGCATTCTTATCTCTATTTTTAATAGGATTATTCTGGAGTATGCATTTTAAACCCTAAATTGAAAGCAATGTTATGAGTGAGTCTCAGGAATCAAAATTTAAAGCTTCCTCTTGGAGCATGCTGTCTGTGAGTATTTAGTCACAGAGTCAACTACCTCAAAAGCCCATAAAAGTTACCACCTCTCCTTTGAAGACATCTAGGTATATTTGACCAAGAACTCTCTTCTTACCTTTCTTCTGCAAGTTGAATGGATGGTGTAGTACTCCAGCAAGCAGTGAAGCCTAGAGGGTTTCCTGTATAGCCAATCTTAACGCTCTTCATTTTCGTGGGCACTGGTACTGGTGTGAGTGAGAATGAGTTTGCAGTTTTGGGAGTTGCACTGAAGGGATGGCAGAGACTACGCTTAGGGTTGTTGGTGTCCATTGACTTCAAACTTTGATGAAGTAAATTAGTAAATATGATTTACCAAAACTTATAACAATAGTTAGCTTTCATCTTTCAAAGTTTCATTGACTTCATTTATACCGTTATTTAACTAATACAGCTTATAAGAATATTTTTTTTCTTAGAGATATCCAGAAGATGTAATACGTGGAGATAGAACACCTCTGTCTAATAAGCATATATAAACTGAAAGGTGACAGTAATGGCATCTGCAGTTTGTTTTCAAAATGGAAATTATAATGACAATCTCACAGCTAAAAGCTGTGAAGAAAAATTACTATTTTTTGAGGATCAAGGTGAAAATAAAGTGACCGCAGAGAATTTCCAAATCCATTTTCTTGGAGAGAGGAAATAGAGCAGATATTGACAGTCAATGAGTTTAACAAAAAAGATTTCAGAAATCCAGGTAAGAAGCTAATTCTCTTTTGTGGTCATCAAACTTTCATATGGTTTGAGGAAGGTACTTTAATCAAAGGTACTTTTTTTTTTTTAAGTTTATTACAGAGCTTTTATTCTAAGTATTTCCCTATTATTAGAGCAGACATAATTGTTCTGATACTTCACCAGCATTCTACATGGTTAGGTAACAGTTTATGACTTAGGAAATGTTGGTTTTAACCAAACACCTTAATTTTTGGTCAGTTGTAAGTCAGGTAGGAGCAGACACCTGTCGTGTACAGACTCTGGTCCTTGCACAAGGCTTTCAAGTTCCTAAATGTAGCAGCTTTGAAAGCAAGACTGCACATTTGTACAGGCTGTTGCCTCACTGCTAAGGTCTCATAGTGGCTGCATATGGTTTACATGACATAGGACTTGTGAAAGAACAAGGCAGAAGGAAATTAACCTAGGTTATCCATTCCTGTCCTAAGTTCCTATGTGATTTCATTTTCTTTCTGCAGGCAGACTTCATTTTGTCATTATCTGATTTCTGAATATTTGGCTTTGCAGCCTTAATGTTATTCTTGTATGTTGCATCATGGAATAAAGGGGTACTTGAATATGATTGCATAATCCTTGTGATAGTTTGCTAAGACTTTCTAAAATTTCACTTCTAGAATTGCACAGATGTATGTTGAATGGGCTAGTGTTTCATCATATGATGTATGTGTGTAAGTTTACTTTGGTTCTTAGGTTCTACCTAGTACACTGGCATCTGAGTGATTGTTATTTAATACATTCAGACACACATTTCCTCAAAAATACAGTTCAAAATGTTAGCAAGACTTCATGATAAATCTCTTCAATCTGCTGTTTGTTTAGTGATGCATAGTGATAATAAAGGTTCGATACTGGTCCTTTACTGAGCTTGCAGCCCTCACATCTTTTCTGAGCATTTCTTATGGGGGAACAGAGGCCTAAAACCAGGGTCATTCACACTACTTATGTGTGTACAACAATTATTTTGTTTCTTGGCTAATACACAGAAAATTGGACAGGGCAGAGGAATGGCAAAGGCATATGAGGGAATCAGTGTTCTAGGTTAGACAGTTTAATTAGAAAATGAGTGGTGAATATGATTCTTTTACAAAGGCTGTTTATTCTAAATATCATTACAATTTTGGATAGTAGCTGATACAGAGTGAAAATAAATAAATTTGTTCCAAAAAGTTTGAATAATACAATAGGAAAAAAGGTTCCATTTAGTCTGAAGCTGTGAGGTATTCAGTTGAATATCACTGCTGTTTTGTGTGTTTATTAACCAACTCATAAGTACAATAAAGTAGATAAAGTACATATGCATCCTTTACTCAGAACAAAGATTAAAGAGTTCTCAAAGCCTTAATATTGCTTTGTCCTTGGATATGTTTTCTTCACTGTATGTGGGTATGTTTCATTACCACTGGGTTACTACTGGTAGTATATGAGGTGACTATGATTTTGTTTTGAAAATATTTTATATGAGAGAAAATGCAAAATGTAAATCAAATTTATGAAGCAATGAACATGGAATTTATGGAAGATATCTAGCATTTATTAACTAAAATTTCACAAATACTTTGTATGTAATTTGATTTATTGGTAGAATTCAAAAGCAGAAAAAATTATTGAAGAAAACCAGAAAAGGATGAAAGATGAAGAGGAAAAAAAAAGAGTGGAAACAATGGAAAAGCCTTTGCATTGACAATCAAATTAAACAGAATTTTAGGTCTGGAATAAATAAGTTAAAAGATTTCCTGGAAACATGTCAAAGTAATTCTGTGAAATGTACTGCAGAAATGTCTGGTTTGAATGTCTGTTTTCAACTGTGGAAAGAACAATCCCTAGATAAAGGTAGGTGTATATATTTTTGTGCTTTCTTTGGAGTGGATGGCAGGAATTAGCTGTATGAAGACTGGAGAAGAACATCCTAATAAACTTTGCCTATTGTAATGGCATAGCGTTTTCATGCTAACAGCAGAGTTTTGTGTGCAGCTCAGATCACTTCAAGGAAATCAGTTTGTGGGAGAGGCATATTCTGTATTTGAGGAGTTTTCTAGGCGTTACAGTAATTCATCAGTTTGGCATAATCTGAGTTTTGTAAGAAGTAGTTTTTCATAATAGTTATATTGCAGATTATGTTGGGCCAGCTGAGTAACAGAAGAGGAAAGAATGCTTTAAGCATGCTAAGGCACACAATAGACCCATATTGTGCTTTTTGAGGGTGTTTTTATTATGTCAAGCTCGCATATCTTAGTTCATTTCTGTTTCCACTAAATTCATAGCAGTGATGATGAACATATGTTCTTCACATGATAAACAATAAGGTATAAAAAGATCTGTGAGTGAGGTATGCATCCACTGGGTCTAATGGCCTCTCTTCTGCCTAATACTCTCCCTCCACAGCGTCAACCAGGGGCTCTGGTACTGCATCAGGTGATGCATTGCTATTTTGTGGTTGCCCAGATCCACAACCCATTCAGTCTGGGACTGTTGATGCTGCTCAATTTGAGCTATTTTTATGAGCCCACTGATACACTCTCCGGGAATGAAAGGAAATTATAAACAGCTTGCAGTAGCCTTTGGTTTGACCCTTTTCAGGCTAATCATTTCCATTCTTGTACATACCAGCTTCTTATTGCAGCTTTTTGTTTTGTTTTCAAGCTGGATCACCTAACAGATAAAGGTTAGCGTATCATCAGTTAATGTAGAATAACTGGGAGAGTAACACCTAGCAATGACGCAGTGACAAGAATTAGGGGTGGGCTGACATCAGTAACTATTTAACGCAGATCAACAGGTGCCTCTAAGGTTTATAGGACTGGAGATCTGGAATGATAAGGGAGACCAGGGGAAAATGCATGCCACACATTTGCAGACAGAATATGCATGCATTTTCATTTCCAAGTACGTCTACCGCATATGCTGATTTCTGTACATATTGGGATATCTGTGAGAATCACTGGCTCCTGATTTTTTAAAGTTTCTTCCATTAGGGGAAAGATTCTTAAAAGCAAAAGTGTTGAATGTGGCAATCACTACAGCTGGCTTTTTTTTTTCCCAAGGCAGAAGTGTGAGAGGTCCAAGAATAGCTATTGAAGCAGTGAGAAGAATCCATTCTCTACTGGATAAATAGCATGATTTACTGGAGACAACAGATTATCAGAGGATTGCCAAATGCCTTAGATATTTTGGATTTGAGAATTTGGCAAACAGTCTGGATTATCCACAGGTTATGTCTATAAAATAATTAAAATTTTTCATTTTTCTAATTTTTCTCTATATATTTGCTGCTGCATAGTTGGTACTGTTTTTCTCAAAATATTAAGTCAAAGCAACCACAATATTAGCAGTGAAACCCCCAATAAAGACTGACTTACACTGACTTACCCCCGATAAAGACTTGACTTGCAAAATCAAGAACTGTAAAGTTCAGAAATGCAGTATTTATAATTGCCTGTACTACCTGTTGTAAGCAAGTAATGGAGTGAAAGTTAAGGTTGTCTTTCCTGAATTTGAAAAGTGCAAAACCTCCATAGAAGGCTTCTGTAATAGTATTTTAAATGTAGTTCTGTATTCTTTACAAGGAAAAAGGCAAGAACAAATTTTATTACAGGGGATTGACTCCATAACATGTTATCACCAAGGCTTTAAGCCCTAGACCTATGACATTGCTGCCATTTACAAATGTCCTTAAATGCCTAGTGCAGCGTGGTTGACTACATATCAGATAGTGGTGCTTGATACCTTAAGAAGCACTTTCCCTGTGAAGTGAGTAAGCTTTTATCATCAATTTCTTTCTCAGTGCCCTCCAGCAGTTTGTTCAGATTTAAATGACTCTCCAGCAATCCCATTCACTTCCAATTTATAAGGTCAGTAATACTCTCTAAATTATGCTTCTTTTCCTTTTCTGAAGAGTACGTACCACCTTAGCAGACCAACTGTGATTTTCTTTACTCTTTTGCCTAATTAAAACTGCTCCAATCAATGAGGAGTAAAATTCTTTTTCTGCTAGTTGAAGTGATAAGCAGGTATCATTTAAGGCAACCTCATCCACTGTGCCTTTGTATCTTTTAAAACTTGTAACTGACAAACATTATTAATAAACATACATACATGGGCTTATTATATGCCACCCAGTACTCTATCTTAATTGAGACTAGATACCATGGTAATCAGCCATTTGGGGTCATAATAGGTTTGAGATGACTGATCATCTAAGCTTATCATTAGGGGTTCCCATTCAGAATGGAAGTTTGTCTTGTCTCTTTCGCCCTGTAAGGATGCAAATTTGAATGTAAATATCTTTCAGATGTCCTAATGGCTTTCTGAGTTGTTTTGAAGGCCAGTCTGAAGTTCCAAAAATTGTACTCCTTTTGAATTAATTTGCATTTTGTAGGCCTACGTCCCTAAAGAATACAGGCCACTGTATTCATATTTGGGAAAAGTACAAAGCTTGTGAACTGAAGTCCTTAACAGAATGTCAGATAATTTCTGATATATTAGTATGTGCTTTATGCTGTTGCCACATCTTGTTCTTTTATCCATTCAGTTTGTGCAGTTGTTTTTTTAAACTTTGTTTAACTCTTCCTACACTGATGTCCACATCATTTTTATGGCAGTTCTCCAAATAAGCGGTTAGTTTTGTGAAGCTGGGATGTATTTTGCATTTGGCACTTGTTTTTACCCACTTCATCAAGATTTCATTTCTTTAAGAATTAAAGTCTGCCCAGAATATTTTCTGGGTCCTTTGATGCAACTGAAAAATTTACTAAACGTCTACAGAATCCAGAGCACAATCAAACAGAGGTCTCCACGTTTTGTGTTAGTCTGGGAATAGCTCGATTTCAACTACAGCACATGGGCCATTACCTGTTATGAGAAGAGAGGAAGACAGAGATCCCAGGGTTCAAAGTTTTTATCTGGATAGATAGCAGGTAATACCATACACTGTGAATTTTATTTAATATGCTCATGTTTATGGGTGGAGGGGCCTCTGGAGGTCATCTGGTCCAACCCCCTGCTCAAGCAGGGCCACCTAGAGTATCTCCAAGGACGGAGACTCCACAGCCTCCCTGAGCAAGCTGTGCCAGTGCTCAGTCACCCTCACAGCATGACCCTCTGACGTATCAGCCACTCCTAGTTTTGTGTCATCTGGGATGAACCAAAATCTTTGTTTACTCTTTTTAATCTCTTACTTTTGTTTACTTATCACTGAAGTACTGCATTTTCTCAAAAATCAGGTTCTTGTTAACCAAGTATGGGCAACTATTTGTAATCGATTTAATAAAACACTGCCAGATGGCTTAGCAGTGAGTGGTGTTTTCAGATGGCATTTTCACCATGATGCTCTCAACTGTCAGGTATGGTATATTATTTCAATTATTCTTAAAAATATGATTATTCAAACTTGTGGCTATATCAGTATTAAGAAGTTCTACTTCTAAATTGCTAACTTCCAAAGAAATAAGAACATGCAAAAACTAACACTGTTGGACAAGGGCTGACATTGTAGAACAAATATGCTCTCATTAGCATCACGGTTGTCTCACCAAGGAATGCATATGTACACTGATTTAGCACTTACTAACTATTTTATTGAAGTGCCAGCTGGAAGATGTAGAATTCCAGCCCAGAAATTAGAGATATAAGTTATTGGGCATTGTCTCATATGGAGTTCAGGATCTGGAGCTTTTCTCCAAGCAATTTCCTTCCTCTTGCACTAACGTCCATACACTTATGCACCCAAACATACACATGTGGACAAATAACTACACATACATGTGTATACACGCAGGTGCACAGAAAAGCGCAAAGTAAAAGAATTCTTGTGTATTACAAAAATGAATAAACATATATAATTGGCTACAATATCATGTTAGGTTTGCTTGCTTTCTAATTGTCTTATTTGTAGTTTCCACTTACTTTTTCCAGAAGGAACTTTTTGTCAGAATTTGCCTATCATGATAAAGCCTGGGGGAAAAATCTATAAAATAATACAAGTCTGTATTGCGATTTTATTCAAAAATATGAGGGATTAAATCTGTGGGTTCTATCTAAAAAGCAGTTCAGAAGCTGCTTGGACACTGCTGTGCTGCTAACTGTGCATCTCATAACAAGCCAATGGATCTACCTAATCTCCAGCTGGTCAGGCACAAACTGCATAAATGAAGAAACCTCTTAGGCCCACAGCAGGCCATTTACATACTGTTCATAGTCTGCCACCCAATGGCTGTTAGACAAATAGAAATAAAAAATGTGTTCCTTAGTGACATGAAATCATACCCTTTTACCAGTGGATTCTGCACTAGTTCTTGTTGTTGCTGTTTTGAGGAGTTTGCCATGTTTGTATAGCTATATTACATCTGCTAGAAAAGTAATACAATGCATTGTATTTTAATTTTTTTTTAGATGATTACAGAAAGTAAAGAGATGCTGGCAACATGCTGAGAGGAAAGAAGAAGAAATCTCCAGTTTGTTGACAGATTCCAAAAAAAGGAAAGAGAAGACAGAAAACTACCAAGACAGTAGATAACACATACAGTGTTAGACTGGGTAAGTAGGGGAAACTGAAATACCTTTAATTCAAATATTAGCCTCTTTTAAAATACAGTTACATTTTAAAATATAGGCATCTAAGTTTAGACACTTAATTCTGTATTTAGAATCGAATGGCATGTTTGTCTGCATCCTTAGTACCTACAGTTACCACTGATTGATATAAATGGGAAAGTAAGCATCTTTGCAAATATGGAGATTTCTGAAGAGTACCATCAGAGGCCCTGAGCCAAGCCAATCTAACAGTTTGCTGGGGCAAAAAAGGCCACCCTAGTTTTGCTTCTCCCCTTCTCCATTCTCTTTTCTATCTCCTGTCCCAGCTATGTGAGCTGCCCCATCTCACCCTGGCTCTGGTACTCGTCTGGCTCCACAGAGAGTGAATTTATGAAGACAATGCAGGAGAGAACTAACCCAAGAAAGAAGTGAATAGTTTTGTACCATCTTAGTGAGCTGAATCAGCAAATGAGTGACAGAAACAAAACTAGAAAAGGGATGAGGCTTTGTGGTTGAGAGTGAGCAATGGGTGGAAAAGGAGTGAAAGAGAAGAGCTGAAGGAAAGGTATGACGAAAAGGAAATATTCCCAGCAGCTGCAATGAACTGTTACCAGCTCACTAACACACTAACTTGTGCTTCACTACAAAATACATTGTGTACAATGGGCAAGATAGATTGAGGCTCTCCCACCCGCTTCTGCTCAGTTCGGCCTCAGCAGCTGCAAGTGTAACTATACTTGTACTGATATTTGTATCAGTACAAGACTGTGGGGATGGATCACTGATATGATCCAGGCTGAAAATAATCCTATTCTTTTGGCTGCTTATATTTAACTTTGTATTGCTCAGTGATCCAGGTCAGAGCAAAGCCCAAGAAATGCATTCTAGGCATTACTGAGAAGGTGATAATCTATAGCTTTAAGCATGCCTGTATTCAAAGGGTGGAATTAATATTCAGATTTAAAACCCTAAATGTGTTTACACTGCACTAGGAAGAGAGATGCAGTGATTTAGTAAAGTATGTATGTTCCTTGGAGAATGGTGAGTTTGTCATCCATCACTACCACCCATGTGCTGCCTTTAACTGTGAAGCATGTAAGTTAAATACCAAAAGTAAATGGAATTCAAATGTAAAAAGATTAGAAAATATATTTTTAAGTTGTTTCATGCCCAAAATAGGTTTCCTGCTTAGGTTGTCAGATGCAGGAATATTATATAAACAAATAATTAAGATTCTCAGTTATGAACATTCTCATATCATTTGGAGCAGAGTTCAAAATCAAAGCATTTTGATGGACACAAGTATTAAAGAGAAATTTTCTCTCTTTCCTATTTTAAAATGCATGCTGAATTGCAGGCATCAAAGCCAAAGGTATGTTGGAGTAGAAAAAATTTCTTAAGGCACAAGAGTGGAAAAAATCACAGGAGTAAAAAATATTTCTGTCCTTTTTTTTGTTGTTTTTTCTTTGGAATAGTAGATTGAAAATATGTCTTCCCTTCAGACCATGCTTTATCACCACGAGAAAGTCTTTTATTATATGACACAATGGTAAAAGTCAGGAAAAACTGGCCAAGAGCCCATGTAAGTACACATTGGTATTATTTCTACAGTTAGCTGGAGCGGATGTTTTGTAAGTGAATTTTCATGTTCACATTTTCCACATATTTTCAAAGAACTGAGTCCTGAGGAATTTACCTGCTTTAAAAATAACCCAGTAATCAAAAAGACAGATGCAAGGAAATATGAAAATTAATTGAAAGAGGAACTGAAAAATTGGATTTCACCTAATAATAAAGAAGAGGTAATTGCAGTTGTTAATTCCTGTGAGAGTCTTCTTAAGGTAAAACTAGAAAATCAGATTTAATACAAAATAATTAAGTCTACTTCTGCTAGCAAGAAAGTTCATTCACAACATTTTTTTTGTCTCAAAATCATTTGTCATTCTTTTGGTAATAAATATATACAATTCCTAATAATTTTAAGGTTTTGTACCTTGATGACAATCTTAAATGTACAGAATTGTACAGAATGTACGTGCTTAGTTTGTGAATAATGATAAATTTGCTGATATTTTTTTTGATGGTACACAATCTTGAGTTTTTAAATTGATACAAATATCATCATAAAAAGACAGATAAGGAAATATATCATAATAGGACACTGCAATCTTGTTATATAGCTAAAGAAGCTAGCTGTAATTTCAATAGTTCTAAGAAGCAGGTTTTACTTTATGATGAGTTCTTTAGGATTAACGGTTGTTACCATAAATTATTTGTATTTCTGATTCCTAAAATACTTGTATTTATTGTGCATCTCCTTTTATCTTACATTCTCCTTCTCTTTTAAAAATGTTTTAAAAGACTTTCAAAATCTCTTCATTATAAAGATGCAAAGAACTCATTTTACTTTCCAGACTTAAGAATAAGAGCATATGAGAAGGGGTATTGTTTTAGATGAAGGAGCATGTGGAGTCATTGAAAAACACATCAAGTAGATTCTCCATGCCCTTCTTCAACTATTTCTTTTGTTTCTAGGTTAAGAAGGTGCTAGATTTTCTACAACCTTGTGTCAGTGCATATTCAGAAAATGAGATGAAAGGCAATTTTCTACTCTTTGTTGGAAAGCTCAGAGAAATTAATAAATTGCTTGTATTATTTTTTAAGTAAGTTACAACATTGATAAAAAGAAAATACCTAGCTTTTAGAATGTAGGGCTATTGCATATAATCAAATAAAATGTCTTGGAATTTAAGAAATCTTATAGTAAATGCAATTCTTAGGGTAGGTCTCATTATGACTCTGAAATATTTGAAATTAAAAGGAAAACTTCCATTTTGTCCCAATTTCAGAACATCTGTGAGTGGCAAGACACTGAATATAACGTACATGAAGTAGTTGCTATTGTTGTGTAAACTTGCAAGTGGTACTGGCATGTATGATGCATCTCATTTGACATATCAGGCAAAGCTCTGAATCGTAAACTAATGGGAAAGTTTATACTGCAGCTAGGAATAAATGCAGGGCTACTGACATATATATATATTTCCACTGAATTGGTCTAGTTTTAAGAATGCTTCCTCATGTTTTTGCACAGTACTGAAGCTACAGTTAATGACTGTGGTCATCAGTCCTCGGCAGCCTCTTGTTTCAGTAAGTCCCTCACGAAGTTCCTCACTCATAGATACTTTCTTGCCAACCACTATTATGCAGGTGAGATCCCACAATGATCCCACATGATTCAGTGGAAGATTCTACCTTCAACTCTTCCACAAACACCCCCCAGCTACATTGCTTTGGAGAGCAGCTATGATGCTTTTGCCACAGACTTTGGAACTGGAAATACTTAGGCATCCTGAGACTTGCTCTTCCGATTGCGTAGATGACTGTACAGATGATACATCTGAAGAATCTGGCTTTGGCTCATTCTCCAGAATCTGATTTTAGATTCAACCTTAAAAAGCTGGGACAAGGGGCTGAAAATGTAAACAACTACCTGGAGGAAAAACAGAAGAGTAAACAAATGCCAAAACCTGAAAAGCATATAAAAGCATTAACAAACAAAATGGGAAAAAATGGGAAAGACAGTACAGAAACAGAAGACCATGGAAGTATTATTTGCACTTGACTCTTCTGAAACTTATCAATACTCCCAAGTCCAGGTCTTAGGTGATGAAAGATACAAATAACTTTTCTAAAATACAAATAATCCATGGTTTCCCCTCCATTCTCCAGGAGCACAAAGCGTTTTTTTGTATTTTCTGTATCTCAGAAAAAAGATTCAAATGATACAGGGATTCCTACAGATATCTTCCTCCTTATTCTTCCCTTTTCCAAGCCGCCTTTTCTCTGTCAAGCATTATAATATGGCTACTTGAGTGGGACTAAATATCCAAATCTGCTCATGCATCCAGGATCAGCCTGAGATTTTTGACCTGTGATTAGAACCACCAAGAATAATTTTTATCATTTTACATGGAAAGCTCTCTTCTTCGTTCTAAACAAGAATTAGTCTCATTTTCCCCAAGTCTCTGGCTGCTTCTCTAAGGCCAAAGACTCCTATTTTCCCATTATTTATTTTCCCCGTACTCACAACATTGCCACAAACACATTATAATTTGCATACATATTAGACCTAAAGATGAGCAAATCACAAGAGAATGCAATGGTTTCACCTGTCTGCAGTACTCAGCAGGTTTTGACTTCACAGTCTTAATTAAGTTAGGTAAAAAGTAGAAGGTGGAAAAGCCATACTAGATGGCATTTATTTTCATTGACCTGCTCCTACCATCAGTAGGACTTCTGCCATCAGCTTTGGTGAGAGCCAGTTCTGAAGTGAACAACAGAAACAAACAATATTCTCTGTAGTTTGCCTCATTACATGAAGTGAGTCAGAAGAATTGTCTGGGTAGAAGTATATTAAGTAAAAAAAAAAATTATATAATAATATAAATTCTAATGAACTTAAGATATTTTCAGTCAGTAGCTTGCTTAGGTAGACGTTCAAGCTAATAACCATATTGACTTTTTACAGTGTCATGAAAAGGACACTCGGCAAAGCTGAAAAAATTATAATTAGTGAAGTTGAACAGCAACACATGCAGCAAACACTTGAGAATTACTAGAATTCTTCCTGACTGCACATATGGAAACTACCAAGCTGCCAATACAGAGGTGAGAAAAAAAAATTGCTGATACTTTCTTTTTGTATTACATGAAGACTTTGCAAAAAATATTATTTTACATGTGTTTTCTGTTGTTCTTACTACCACTATATGTTGGCAGGTTCTGGTACTGCTGTTAGGTATAGAACTAATATCCATCCCATGCAATTACAATTTTTCTCTCCTCTTCTTTACTAGGAAAAAAAAAAAAAAGTGTCCAGAGTAGTATTCCAGTTCTGTAGTTTTTTTCTTTTTTGGGGACAATGCCTATACTTTGCTATCTGCTTCTGCGCTCTACAGTAAGACAGAAGAAAAACTAATGAATTTTAAGTGAGGAGTTTATGACACTGCTTAGCTCTGCTTGTACTTTCTTTGATTCCCTGGGAAACTTGTCTATTCTCCATCCTTACTGATACATTGTAAAGTACCACTGTATCTTATAAGGTTGTCAGCCATGGTCCTTAAGGCTATTAAAAAATAATTTTGATGTTTTGGCACTGAACTTGCAAATGTCATATGGAAGAAGACTACCTATTTTAATTATTTTTTATCTTAGACTCTGCACAAGTTGATTGACTGAACAGAGTCAATGATACAAAACAAATCACTTAAAGATGCTTGTGTGGAGAAATTGGATATCGTCACGCTGCTATAGACCACAAAGGAAGACAGTTGGTATAGATGCTATTCAGAAAAGGATTTATACAGGTCTTTTCTTTTCAAAGATTTTATGCATATGAAGACAACTGTGATAAGCTATCTTACATCCTCTTTTTCCTGACTGCTAATTAAAAAGGGTTTATTAGTTGCAATAAAGAGGTTCTTATTGATGGGGGAGGTATTCCAGTAGCATTTACTAACATGGAACAAATACACCCCAGTTTAAAAAAAAAATCTTTAACTAATGCTGGAAAAGGGACACTGCCAGCTCTCTCTGACTCAAAGCTAGAGAGTGATTGCTTTGTTGCACTCAAACCAAATATGTACAAATGTTTATTCTGCTAAAGTAGCCAATAAAGCTGATTGCACTATTGGAAAGGGCAGTACAAAGAACAGATGGTAGATTAGAATAGTAATTTGTAAATTGCTTAACAGTCTGTTTTTTCCAGTGTTACAATAGTATGTCAGTCAACTATCTCACTCCTGTTGTCTCAGAACTGACTTGTCCCTGAACACTCTTTGACCTTACAGTTCACCTGACTACGTTGTAAAATGCCTATTACCCTTAGATAAACTTAGGGATGTGCACAGTCCCTTAGAAAAATAACATTAAATACATTAAATATGTAAATGAAAAATACGGAACTATGCCAATATAAATCCTTACTGAAATGGTATGACTGCATAATTTGACAAATTGACACCATTTCAGAATGCTAAATATTTTTACATATTTTCATCCCTACTCCATTTCATAATCCTTTTTCCATCTGACAGTGATTTGCATGTAAAATTAATTTTCATGCTCAATTATCCTGTGAGTTTTTTGCTGTATTAGTGTTCTCAAGGAAGAAGAACTGTTATTTGAGGAAGAGTAGCAAAACCTTTTTGCTACTATTCTTGATACATTTGCAGTACTAATGGTTACTTTCTTTAGGTTTTGACTTTTAATTGATAGCATTGTCAGCTTTACTTCCCTCATGGGACAGGGAAGACCATGCACTGAACAGGCTAAATCTCAAAAAGTACCTGAAGAATCCTTTGCTCAAATGCTCCATATCTGAAACACAAAACCTACAATGTAAAAGTCACACCAAACTGTCATTAAGAGACATATACATTTTTAACAATCACTCTTAAAAAGTGCATCATTTAAACAGAACAACCACCTTGATTGTGGAAGATCTGAGGTCTACTAAAAGTCCCTTGTTTTGGGGCTGAAACACTTGTGTGTCTTACCTGTGCCTGAAGGAATTAAGGAAAAGAGACATTTGATTTTGTAAATTTTGTGCTTTAAAAATTTTGGTTTTCAAAACAGAAACTTAAGATTAAAAACATAAATTTGCACCATTTATTTTGGTTTTTCTTTTAGGTTGTTGCAGCTACTGGGTCATTGGCTTTAGGAATCAACATGCATGTAGATCCGTTGTCTTTTTACAGAGCTGTGTTATTTGGATGCTCTGAACTACAGACAGGTACGGAAATACATAAGCAGCATGACACTCACACTGAACATGTAAAGTTCATATGTACGTATATGTATATACTAGACACAATTATAAATCAACATATCTTCCTATGTATAATTGCCTGGTTACCTGCAAGAAATCCCAGTCCAGCATGTACACGTGTTCAGAAAATATAAAGGGAGGTTTGTGGCTGTTCCCTGGCTGCCTTGGGTAAAAACACTCATGTCTGCAGCCTGTGTTAGAGCTCAAACTGAAATTCTTCCTTCTCATCCTCTCAGGATGGTAAGAGCCAGAGTTTTATGGTGTTAACTGTCTAGGACTACTTCTTCCCACCACTCCCTACAGCATAAATAGACATTTCAATAGTCAAATGACAGCTGTCTGGAAACAAGGCATGCTTGAGACCTGCATTTAAGGCAAGTTTAGGTAAAATATCTCATAAGAGGACTGTGCTCCTTAAACCTCAGGAGGTCTAATCCACTGCCTACGCTCTCTATCTCCTTTCTCCCCGTACATGTCCTTCAGCCTGCTCTGACCTTTTCCAGCCACTGCTGCCTATGTAGTCTTTCAGTGGTGGTTTAGCCAGCATTAAGTATAAGAAGCAGGGAAGCATCCTGGTGGAGACAGGTGAGTGGTGAGTATATTTTTCTGTGTTATAATTGATGGAGGACTTTTTTCCCCCCATTCTTAAGGCCTATGTAGTTGAATGAAGATAGTTACTAAAGCTCATAAATAGGAAGGAAAAAAAAAAGAATACTTACAATGCAATGTTAAAACTTGCTGGAAAATCTCATCTTTTTGGTAACATTATGCAGTGTATGTAGAATGCTTGTCTGTGTTCATTGTCATTTGTAGCAGTTTGTGAAATTTACCTATAGTTTCATCACTAATGAATCATAATGCAGCATAATTTAGAATTGGCTTAAATACATAGGATGAACAGAATCAGGGATAACCACAGACTACAGTGATTTGGAGAGGGATGGCGGTTTTAATTGTGCCACAAATTGGGAAAGAAATGTGTTGGCATTAGTTTTGCCATATAGTGCTGAAACAGACGTTTTTCCTGTATGTCACAAAGGCGGGATGAAATGTAGAATTGGATGGATAAAAAAAATCAGGCATGGATAAATGGATCTGTAAATCATAAAAACCAAAATCATTTTAAGCCTTTACATTGGATGTGGTCACCTGATAAAAAGTGCATGAACAGAGAGGAGGAGCAACAAAGGACTGTGTCCTGCCATAAACACTGGAAGAATAAGCGTCCCTTTAAAAAACCATATTTACTTTACAATAACAACATGTAAACTCCTGTTACTCCAGTAACAGCATGTAAACTCCATTTACACTTCACAACTCCAATCTTGATTCTTTACAAATTTTTAGCTAGTGAAAGTGGCAAAACTTAATTATTTGAAACGCTTTGAAATGAAAAAAACTCAGCATACTTTTTTTACGCTTCCTTCCTTTAACAGCTGACTGTGGTCCTGTATGCCTACTCTGTATAGCATAAAATACAGTCTGAATAGGGGCACTGACTGGTTTGCCTCTGCTTTTCTCTTGACCGACTGTTTTAAAAGGTTTAATTTAATTATAGTACAAGGCATCTCACAGCAAAATAATCACATGGAGGAAAGTTGCATAACACAAGGTTCTCGCATCTCTGAAATCTTTCTTTTTACCAACTTGCATCCCAAATGACCAGAGCTGAGGTAGCTGTCTGATGGTTAGAAAAGATGTGGAATGCACTGATTTAAAAATGTCTTCATCTGAGATAGCACAATATCAATACATCTAATACAGAAAGTTTGATGAAGAAATAGTTTGATTCACCTAAACACTTCTTTATTTTCTTCTTCCATCTCAGTCTCTTTTCTCTTTCTGTCTAGACTATAATCTTGGGGTGCTGTCAAACAGTGCCAAAATTTTCTCCACTTCATTGATCTCAGATCCTATCTACTCTCCTGGAGGTACTAACATCCACAAGTTACACTTATGGTATCATTGATTCAATGTACCTTTATGTACCCAAGATCCTTCTGACAACACACTTCACTTTAAGGTATAGTCCGGGGTATTACTGAAATGACATTTTGCTAGGATGGAAAATGAAATAAAATTGTATTTTTGAACCCTTCTTTTCAGATGTCTGGATTGGCTGGACAGCATGGACTAGATGTGCTGGGAAATATGATTTTCTATAATATTTCACTGCCCAAAATAAGAAAACTTGTGAAATCCAGTGTACTTCAGCTGAAAGGCCAGTTTCCACTAAGTATCACATTGGTGTTGAGGGTCATGCTGTTTTTTGCCAAAGCTGATGACTAGGCAGATGCAAAAGCAAAGGTAGATGATATAGTTTTATTCATCATTTTGAGAATGGATTCTGTATCTTTTAGCTAAACATATTTTTCAAATCTTAAATAAATGTGTTAAATCTATATATTATTTTTGGCAAGCTGAAAAATATGCATTCTGTTCTCAGTAACAGATAAAAAATAGCATTCCTTATACATTAAATGATAAAAAATGTTTATATTTTTCTTTCTCTATTCTGTATTCTGTGTAATGTTCTGTATTCTGTGTTCCGTGTATGCCTGTTTTCTTTCTATTATTTACTTAAAGTGCTCACAGAGAGCTCTACTCAGGAGAAATATCTTCTGCTACTTGTTCAGAAGGACAGAGGGGAGAAAGCTGTAATGCTCAGAAAGAAAACAGGGTGGTCTCTACTGTAGAAGAAAAAGAGCATATAACTGTCTTTATAGCTTATACCTTCATCCATGGTTCACATCTCATTTTTGTTGGCAGAATAATATTCCCCGCTCCAAATAGAAAGAGAAGAGGGAAAAAGACCCTCCTTCCCAATCTTTCACTTAATTTCTCTTTTCCCCAAACAGCTCAAAATCATCACTGTACAACTAACAGCTAATTACTAATAGATGATCTGGTTAGACTTTTTAAAGAGATTATTGAAGGTATTTTTCTCTCAAAGGTTTTGTCACTGCTGAAGCATTCATTTATGTCCTTCAAACAACCAAAAGCCTTAGAGATGTTAAAACTCTACTTTTTGTTTTCTGTGCATTTTTTTATGAAAGAAGTAAGTCTTTGTCATATTTCTTTTTTATAACCAAATGGATTATTTCTACATTTACATTCTTGTGGCCTCAACATACTATCTGGGCACAAATACCTATCCATACAGAGTTCTTTTCAGGGTCAATTCCTTTTCAAATATGTTATGCCATTTAGCTTTTATCACTGCATATCTAGCTGTACTGGTTGTTACTGCTTTTACTGTCCAAAAGTTTTCCAGTTGTGCTGTTCAGGCCCAAAAATTTCCATGTACTTCTCTTCACTTTCCATGTGCTTCACTTCACTTTCCATGTGCTTCACTTGCATCAAAAATGCTGAGGGGTGAACAGAGATTAAATATTTACTAATTAACACTTTCTCTCCCCCCCCCCCCCATGTGCTTTATTTGACATTTTATCAAATAAGCTTAAGTTTAATGCTGTATTTCCCTTGCAGGTCAGGAATTCCACCATCTAGAACCAGCTAGGCAGCTAGACAGCAGGTTCTAACACCACCATCGTAACACCATCATTGTGTTTTAATTGTGTTGAAGATCATGATAGAGGAAAGCAAATAGAGGAGGCCTACATGATAGTACATGATAGCCAGAAATCTGACAAGAAATATCCGACTTTATTTTATCACTAAGAGTGTCAGTGTGACAGCAACCGTATTCATAACTGTTGATTCAGAATATATTCTCAGATGTAAACCATGTAAGTTGATGATTCCTTAAGGTATTTGAGTCCTTTCAAAGCATATTGCCTCTCTGAAAGAGTATTTCTACAACAGCTAGAAGCCCTTGCCAAACTTTCACAAAATATGGACCACAACCTAAGAATTTTTCTCATGTACTAAAAGACTTTTCCTTTAAAAAATATTTATCTGGAAAGATAACAGTTATTTACAAAGGAAAGTAATATTAGGAATGTACTCATTGTGTCGTCTTTCTGCTTTCTTGAGCACGACGTCTAAAAAAACATGACAGCTCCCAGCACTCGATCACCAGTGACAAAGGGACCGTAGTCCAAGATATGGTGTTCTAACATTGTTTTCATTGACCATATGATAAGTTTCTGAAATGAGGAGTAAGGTCTTTCCTATGTAATCAATAAGAAACATGCAGCATAGAAGACATGTTCACATTTTCTAAAATACCCTTTCACTAGATTTGCAAGCTCAGGAAGGTACCAGATCACATCTTCAAGTCCTCCAGAAACAGTACAAAATAAAAGATATATTGTCTGCAAAATCCTGAAGCCAAAATGAGTGGATTTGCTTTGAAATTCTGTGCTTCAAAACTGCAAAATACATGGGCCTTAGCTCTATGTCAGCTTTGATTCTTGGAGGTTAATACACAGATACTGAAACTTGCTTAAAAAGTAATTCAGCCTAAGCTCAGATACTATCAGGGACTGAGTGTACTAATCAGCATTAACTGCCCTGACCAGCCTCACCTGGAGCCTTCCCCTGTGCTCCCCCAACCATGGGGCTCCATTTAAGCTCTGTCCAGTGGCAGCTGGCTTGTCTTAGCCCTGTTCCTGAGTTACTGTGGGGTTCCTGGGTTGACCTTGGCTCATTACTTTGCCCGATAATGACTGGGCTGTTGGTGGGACCCTTTGCTGTCACCACCCTGCCTCGCTTGCTTGCCTGCCTCCGGCACGGTGGGACTGCACCCCTCAGCGCGGTTGCTGCCTGGCCTGCGATGAGGGACGCCTGCCCTGCGCTGCTGGCTCGGCTACCGGCCAGGAGTGGCCCTGCTCCTCCTGCTCCCCAGCAGCTGCACTAATGGATTGTTGTGGCTGCATCATAATGAACTTCAATTATAGTATTTGATTTGATTATAGCATTTCATGTTTTCTTCTAGCTGTTCAGAAACAAATGTAAATTGTGTTTTTCTTTAGGTAATTCATAATGATCTCCCAGAAATTTTTGCTGCTGCATTAAATGAGTACAACAGCAAAGCAGAGAACTTTGGCCAATTCCTATTGATTGCTTCTACAATGGCTGATATGAAACATGACTACTGACTTCCCTTTTAGAAATTGGTAGGTAAATATTCTATTTTTATAAGCAGACATACAGTGTAATTTCAACAAACTGCTGTATGGATTGCAGGAGGATTTGGAGGGTCATCTGTGTGTTTGTGTGTGGGAAAACATAATCTCATATAATATCAGGCTTGCAGTGCCCCCATTCTCTTACCATGGTTGTTCTTTCTCTAATCAAAACCTGTTTGCTTATTGTGTCCCCACCCAGTGCACCAGAGAGCACTTTGCTGCTGTTCCTATGTTTGCATCCCTTTGGCAGTTTTCCTCTGTGATAATCATGAGACTGAAAGAAAGAGTAAGGCATGTTCAGTGTGGTTAGTCTGTGCACTTGATGCATATGTAGTGTAGGAGTAATCGGAGATTTTGGTAGGCTGTTACAAATGACCTGTGCTGGATTGGTACAATTATATTCTACCTATGGGTAGAATTTAGCCCAAATCTTGGTGAACTTTCATTAGGACTTAAAATGCACGTCTAACACCAAAATTAATTTACATTTTTCTGCCCTATATATTGTGTTACATAAATTTTGCAGCTGGCCCATGCCAGCTGAGGAAAGAGGCTAGGAAGCAAAGTGTAGAATTACAAGGGTAAATATTTATTCATGTGCATGTGGTGTCCCAGCCAAACTGGGGCACACTGAATGTGGTTTTATACCAGCTTCTTATACACTTAAAGTGTTCGGGTACAACACAACTTGACTAATGGCTAATTAACACATACACTACCTACTACTAATCATAGTAAAACTTTGCAAAGCAACTCTATTTCTGCAGTGTCATCATCCGTCGGTGTTCTTGCTGCTTGTTTATTGATCCAGATGTCCCTGGAGTCAGTCTTGCTGTAGGAATTATCTGTGACACCAGATGCGAAACCGCTGCCTGAGTATGCACACACCATTCAAGGAGTCACACACTCACCACCTGAGACTTTAACTGCTATGACTGGAGTACCTTCCCACCCCCCCCCCATTTCTCAAACACTTTATCTCCTCTGGCTTGTCCCTAGGTTTCCCGCAGCAGAGTCTCAGATGTCTGATTCCAGGAAAGGAAAAAAAAAAAAAATTGAGTGGTATAGCAATAGGAACAGCTTGACCTGGGTGCCTCTGGAGTGGGACCCAGAACAAAGAAATCCCCAGGCATTTAGACCCTTACAATCTATGCACCTGTTCTTCTTGCAGTCTTCACATGCCACTTGGTCCAATGGTAATTTTTGGTCTGGGGTCTTCTTGTTCTGTATTGGATTCTTTCTCCAACTCCAGGCGGGCTGTTAGCTGTTCTTATCTGGATGGATTGTAGCTTCTGCTGGCCGTTTTGGCCTCAATATCTTCCAGTTTGCACTGGTCTCAGAGCCATCCTTCACGTAACTAAGCAACAGTCCAAGATAAATTCAACTTTTCCAGGCAAAAGTTTGCAGCTCGCGGCCTAAGGCTTCAGCAACTTCAGCTACTCATGCTAAGCAAAAATACTCAGACAAAAGAATACAGCTAAAAGAATGTAGTTAACTAAACTTAATCTGCAACAGTGGGGTGGTTTCAAAGATGTGTTGGACGGGCTAGGATGCTAGCATTACCTTGGGTGTCCAGGGGTATCTTTTATCCTTCATGAACAGCTCTAAAAAGCAAAGTCCTTATTTCCAGGGCTGGGCTGTCCTTCTGGTGCTTGAGATGAGGTGGTGTCCTTTAGTTTGCTTTACTTAAACGTGAACAATACCAAAGCCTCCAGTAAAATTCCACTACCTTATTACATTGCAGTGTATAATGTAAACTAGTATATATTAAGAAAGTTAATATGCTTTCATACTATAAAGACTAATTGATATAATAGTTAGGGAAGGAAATTTTCATAACAGTTGTGGGTACAGCCTTTTAAAATAGAGGTTTCTAAAGAAACAGAAAAATAATACTAGCTAAAAATAGTCCTGTCTTTTCCCCTAAAATTATTCTCAGTAATTGCTAAAACTTTTGAATCTTTAAGAAATACCTATTCATCCTGAGGCAAAGAGCATGCTTGTGAAATCTCAGATCAGATTCATTTTAGCCAAAATTACAAGTGGGTGAGAACAGAGGCTCTGTGTATACAAAGTGAGGACAGATTTACCAGGGTGTAAAAAGATCTCAATTGTAAAAAAATTTTATTAAGAACATGGCTGAATTTTTCTTTAATAAAAAGTAAGTCTTCAAGATTTTAGATGTTTTTCTGTAACTTCAAATTTATAGAGGTAGTCCTTAAATAACACTAGTATGAAGAAGCTTTTTGTATGGGTGTGGTTCTTTCTTTTCTTTTTGTATGGCTGTGGTTCTTTCAGGGCATATCCACCTGCTCCAGCATAGGGTCCTCCATGGAGGGACCTGACCTTGGCGTTTGCACTAGTGTTTCTCACTCTTATCATCCCCCCCATCCCCCCCCCCCAGTGTTTCTGTGGTTTTGCTCTTTCTTAAATATGTTTTCATGGAGGTGGCACCAGCTTCCTCAGGAAAGTAGTGTGTCTGATCTGCCTTTTAGTCAGATGAATAGCAGACCTAAAACACGCTCTTCTGAACCAAAATTTTGTATGGGTTGGAGAAAAATTGTGCGTGTAAATATGGCTACACTTACATTTTATGTCATTTCTGTTTAGACTTCTCAGGTAATGAATGCACTGACTCACAACTGGCATCTTACTTAATGGGTTGTAATAATGAAAGAACAGCTATTTCACCTTTTGCATGCTTGTCTGGAAATTATGATAATTGCTTATGCAGCAATTATAAGCTCATGCAGAAAGTGTCAATGCTGTAAGTATGTAATTAAAAGGCTTGTAAGGACACATTTTGTATCCAGGATGGATATATTTCAGAAAATGCACATGAAATTCTACAGATTGTGTTTTATTACTGGTTTTGAGGATATTAATGTGCTTGACAAACATGTAGGGAATCTAATTTCAAAACAACCACATGAGAAAGGCATTCTTCTTTTACGAAGAATACTTTTCTATTTAATGTCAAATTCTTTGTCTCTCCTCTTACAGCCACATGCAATTTAGTGATGATCAACAGATTTTATACCTGGAAAAGTTTGTTTCATGCCCTTAAATTTGTATATATATCAGATTTGCTTTTCTACAAAAATATTTGGGCTAACCAGTGGTGGGGCTGAGCATGTGTCCCCATCAGGTACACAAACAAACATGTATACAATGCATACATATAAACACAACTGGCCACATAGATCAACAGAGTCGGAGAAACACTCAGCACTCACTGGCTGATCAGGAAGAAGGCCCTTTAGCGGGAAATATATACAGTGCAGATCCCACCAGTAGCTGGGCCTGTGCACTTGGGCTATCCAGCGGCTGGCTGTGGATCCTGGCTCTCCCCAGTTGCCTCCTGCACAGGCATTCACATGCACATGGAAACAGGTCTCAGTTGAGCCCGAGACCTTATGGTCTTGCCAGTATTTGGCCTGGACCCTCTGGTAGACAGCTCCTCCAGGGGCCTCACCCTTAGAGACATGCATACCTGGCTCCCAGGCCAGTTCACCTGCTTGCTGGCAGGTCTGGCTTGATAGTCACTAGGGATTGCACACTGACTTACATACCCTCACTCACTCCTGTTTCTGGTTCCACAGACACATGGACCCCTATGACCCATGGTCTGATGCCAGTTGCTGGCACTCAGACCTCCATATGCACACATACACGCAGAACAGGTAGTCCCTCACCCAGGAAGGTGGTTAGAAATGGCGTTTAATGAGCAGACAGGACAGCCTGTGCTGATTAGGTGCAGGTGCATGGCTAGACAAGCATTCTGCCCAGTAACCTGCTTACATGCAATCAGCCTCTTGCCTCCTTATCCCTCTGTTTTCCCATGCTTGTTCACCCCCCCAAAACACCTTGATATCTCCCTCCTCCAGAGCAAAACCACTCTTGGGATTCTATTCTAGTGCCTTGCTTACCATTGTGCTAGAAAGCAGAGTAATTTGTCCACACAGAATGGGCTGCAAACCCACTTCAGAAATCTCAATGAATGGGTAAATCATTATGAGCAGATGCAGATCCCTAGAGTCTGGGAGAGACTCGTTCCTTATTCCTATAAACTGAGCAGAAATGTATAAAAATCTAGCTGATCTTTAGAAATGGAGCTGAAATATTTGGATATTGGCGAGCCCTCTATGATGATTAGTTTCAGGAAAAACTGACAAGATGAACGTGACTGGAGATTCACCATTTAGAAAGTTCAATGAGAAAATGCACAGTAAAAATACTAATAAAAACGATTGGGTAACTCAGAATAGTTCCTAATTTAAAACTTTAGCTTGTTCATAATAACTCTATCTTAACACTAAGCAAAGAATTTTTCTTCTACATAAAAGCATGTGCACATTTAATCTTTCCCTTTCATTTTCCAGTGTTTCTTTAAGGGACCTCTGAGAAATGTGGTGAAAGTTCTAGGGCTGGTGTTCGACCAGACAAGCAGAGGGTTCCTTATGGTATGGCCTTTACACTTACTACTGTCTGAAAAGTAATCAAAGCACTACCAGATTTCTTATCACTACTCTCTGTACGTTGTGTTGGCACAGTAAGGTTAATGAAATAAATTAAAATATTCATATATTTAGTTTAATCTTTGGGTCAAAAATTTCTCCCATTCAGACATGTACTAGTCTTTCCACCATCTGTATTGAATTTAGGGCTAGATTCCAAAACCAGCTGAGGCACAACTTATGCAAGATTTGAAGGAGAGAGCTTAGATTAGCTTAAGATAGGTGGCTCCTGACAGGTTCAAGTAAGTGTTGGGGAATTTTTATTGTACCCCTTGAGGCAAATTAAATACACATTTGTGCTTAAGTATGAAGTGATTTAATGGACAGTGCATTGGACAGAGTCCTACTGCCATAAGTGGTTCTACAGGGAGTCTGCAAAGATGTGGCATGAACTGATTCCTTATACACGCTTGCACCAGCACCAGTCATATCATTACAAATCAATACTGTAGCATTTCTTATTTTATCAACAAGGGAATTTGTTCTCCCTTATACAGAGTCATTGCACCTCTGGCATTCCTGTTTCTATTGTTTAACCTGGTTCTGGAGTTAGGCCTTCCCACTGCCAGGACTAGGTCATTCCTTAGTCTCCCGTTACCAATGCTGAGCAGTTACAACTTGAATTTCCCCTTTGTAAGATGTCTCAAGTTAAAATTTCTGCAGCTGTTTTTCTATACTAGATTGTTACTGCCAACTGTTTGATGATTATAGGCACTCTGATTTGTGCTTGAAAGAATGGCTGTCTCAGATCCTCATCTCAACCATCTATCTCTACCCCTTCCCTCTTTGCCTCATGCATTACGTAGAGAGACCTAAAAGAGTGTGGTGGGTTGACCTTGGCCAACTGCCAGATGCTCACCCAGCTCTTCTCTTACTCCCCTCTCTCAACAGGAGGGGGGAGAAAATGGGATGGAAAAGCTTGTGGGTCAATACAAAGACAGGGAAACTGCTTACCAGTTACCATCACAGGCAAAACAGACTCGACTTGGGGAAAAGTAATTTAATTTATTCCCAATTAAAATAGGTTTTGGTAGTGAGAAACAAAAAATAAAATTTTAAACAACACCTTCCCCCCACTCTCCCCTTTCTCAGGTCAACTTCACTCCTTCATTCTTGACTGCTCTATCCCCTTCCCATCCCAGAGCGGTACAGGGGGGATGAGGGTTGGGGTGGTTAGCCAGGACGTAACAGTTTTTGACACTTTACCCCTTCTCCAGTGTGAGTCCTCTCCATGGGCTGCAGTCCTTCAGGATAAACCTGCTCCAATGTGGGCTTTCCACTGGCTGTGGTTCTTTCAGGGCATATCCACCTGCTCCAGCATAGGGTCCTCCATGGGGGGACCTGACCTTGGCGTTTGCACTAGTGTTTCTCACTCTTATCATCCCCCCCATCCCCCCCCCAGTGTTTCTGTGGTTTTGCTCTTTCTTAAATATGTTTTCATGGAGGTGGCACCAGCTTCCTCAGGAAAGTAGTGTGTCTGATCTGCCTTTTAGTCAGATGAATAGCAGACCTAAAACACGCTCTTCTGAACCAAAATGCGTCATCCAAAGGGATGGAGAATTGAATCTAAAGGTCTGTCTTCAGGACCCAACTAAAAGTTATATTAAAATCTGTTGAAGCATTGGGCTAAAGATCATCTCCCATTTAATTTGAGGAAAGGAAATAGTGAGTTTCATTTATTTCCCAGATTGTTACCTACCAAAGAAAAAGAAAGTGTGCTGAGAGCAGGGAGTGGGGGCTTATCTTGGCTAGCTAAACAAAACAGTTCTGATATGCTGGAGCACTGTGGGCGTGTTACTGTACTGTAAAAGATACCATTCTCCTGAGTTTCTGGAATCTTTGTACAGGTCTCAAAGGAAATGCAGGATGTGGAAAAGACCTCTGATCTGCTCACATGGCAAGTGTTACATGTCAGCTGCCCACCAGGGAGGCTGTCGAAAGCCTACCTGGATCCATGAGGAGACTACTTACATATGTAACCCCAGCGGTTTTCTGTGCTGTATCCTGCAGGAGTATCTGATCTAAAGAGGGGCTGGGCTTTTCACTTCTCACCAAGACAATCTAATACATAAACTCTGTTTTCCTAAATGTTGTTTCAATAGTACTTGGGTACCCAGGTTCCCTTGTGAATCGAGGCTTCACTATTTTCAACTAAGTGATAGGGGTCCAGTACTGTTCCTGCTAAAGGATTTGCTGGAAATGCTAAAAGTTGTGTAAAGTATGTCTCTTAGTTTATTTTTATATGGAATTTCCTACTTTAAGCAAGCAGGCTGGCAGAAGAATACGGTGGTGAATAAAGGGACAGAAATAGGATTTAATATTTTCTGCACTCTATACGCAACCTGCATTAACAATATTGTTAAACAATGCAGGCTTAATGGCTCTTGGACCAGTAGCTGAAGCCGCCATGACTGAAAAGCCTACTTTAGTTGAAGCAAGGAAATAGTGGTGATACTTTGCCGTGTTTAGGGGCGCACCTCCCCGGGCAGCTCTGAAACGAAACCTGACCTTGGCGGCCGGACGGCCCGAGAAACGGAAACCGAAAGCTGGTGGGACGGGCGGCGGGGCCCGACCCCGCGACCCGACCGCGGGGGCCGCCCGCCGGCGGCGCCTTAAAGGCGGGGCGGCGGCGGAGCCAGGCCGGGCGGCGGAGCCAGGCCGGGCAGCGGCAGCAGGTACTGTCCGGCCGGGGCTTTGTTGGAAGTTGGGGTTAGGGTTGCCTTTATTTCCCACTGGGTTTGGGGCTGAGACTGGGTTTGAGGTTAGGGCTAGGGTTGAGCTTAGTTCTGGAGGGGCTGTGGTGGGGTTTAGGCTGGAGCTGGGGTTGGGGTTTGCATTACGGTCGCAGTTGGTTTAGGGCTGGACGAGGTGGCTGGGCAGCATGCAGGAGAACATCTGGGACTTGCGGGCAGCAAGGGAGTACCCTCTAGGGTGGAGGGGCAGCGAGGCTGCTGGCAGAGTGTCCAAGCCACCTGGGTGCCTCTGCCCACACTGTAGCCCCAGGCACCTCAGATGTCAGTGTGTGCACTGCAGAAAAGCACCGATGTAGCAGAGTATTTAAGCCTTTTTTTTAAAAGGAAATATAGCAGTCCATACAGGAGTATGTACAGATACAGCTTTGCTTTCCTTGAGAACACCTGACTTTACATTTTCAGGTATGGAAAGTCACGCTTACTTAGGAGATTGCTGAAGTAGTGATGGCCATTTTCTAGATAAGCGACCATTTTAGCATGCAACAATACATGATGCATCCCAGAATGGTGTTCTCAGGCCTTTGATACAGCTTTTTCAATTTAGATAAGAAAATGGAGAAAAGTCTCAGGTTTATTGCTGCCTTGACAAAAAGTACATATGCAGGTATACAAAAGGTGACTTTATGTAGCTGCATGTGTATAAATAGCTTACATTTTGTGAAAATAGGTATTAAAGTTCAACTGCAAAGTTACGTTAAGCACACCACTGTAATATAGCACACTATGTATTTTACAAGTAGGTAATAAAAATGTATTTTTCTTTCTTTTTTCTGCAACTTCATTTGCTAGTTTAAACTAACGCAAGGTTAAAATCAAAAAGAAAATTTCAGTTTAGTTTTGCATTAAGTTTGTGAAATCTGAAAAATGGAGGTTGCACTTTAGTTTCTTTTCTGAGTTTTTTAAGAAAGGTTATAAGGCTAAAAATGACATCGAAAGATGAAATAGTCCTTTTATGGTCTCAGGAAAATGAAGGACAACCATATCTAAGGCATATGAATATTGCAATAACAAATACTGCAACAATAAATACTGCATGAGGCTGTTACCTGAATGGAAACTAGAGAAAACTAAGTTCAGAAGAACTGAGCTGATGTGGTAGGGAGCGTGCAGGGTTATCCCAAGCTGCTTGTTTGTTCTTTAGCTCAAAGGAACTGAACATCATGACCTCATAAAGCAGGGAGTTACCCTAACCATTACAGTTGTATGCTCACTCAAGATTTGAGAATTCTACCCTTGAAAAAAAAGAAGAAAAAAGCTAAAACTGAATTAAAAAGTGGGATTGATACCAAACCATGATTACCCCCATCATGCGATGAAGATGTTGTGGCATGCTTACTTGTGGCTGGAGTAGAATGATGTGGGTACAAGTCACTTGAACCAGGAATCATGGATCATTCCTTGGAGCATGCCATGTAGATAGACCTAATATAGCAAATTATGACTAACCCCGCCCCCCCCAAAGGTCCCTTCATGCAAAGCGCAAAACAGATATGTAATGCTCCTCTTTAGTAAACTTTAAGAAAGACAAAAGCTGATGTTCTCCTTACAGTTCATAAAAATATTTATTCATTTTAAAATTAAAATGTCTCACAGGGATGTTCACAAAATGCTTTCTGATTTTTCTTAAAGTTGTATTCCAGTGTGATTGTGAAGTAGATAATTTAATGGTTGAAGCCTCAGAACATACCATATTTCCTGAAAATTATCTCTTGATTACTTAGAGTTTTCTTTTTTTGGATGTCAGAATCAAGATCTGTGATGGATTCTGCAGAAGATAATTTCAAGAAAGTCGTTCATAATGATGCAAAAGAGAATGCTAGTAATGATGATAATGATAGTGAGTGTAGCGACAGTGAGAAAATAGGCTTCATTCCAACAAAGGAAGATAAAGAGCGTGGGAGTACAAGTAACAGTGATGAGGAGGATGAGACCAGTGACAAAGCAGAAGCAGCTGTTACGCAGATGCTTAAAGAAGAGGAAGACAGAGAAAAAGAAGCCGAAGATGCAGATTCCAGTAACACTTGTAGTATCTCGACCACTGAAGAAATGACACAGCTGGCATCACAAACAGAAGGCAAGGATTTCAGAGTTCTCCAGCACGAACGTGATTCCCAAAGCCCTGGTGAGGAGCTGTTATTAGCTTATGCTCATGTCTGTGGCTTTTATTGCAGTGTCTTACCTTTTGGCTCTTTTGTAACTGATTGATGAGTTATGGTTATATGGTTCTATCAATAACCATTTATGTGGTTATTTTAGAAATAAGAAAACATCTTGAATTTCTGAAGAAGTTGAGGCTACACATTTGGGCATCCCTATCAAGAGCTCAGTAAGTACAGTGGGGTTCATGGAAAGAAATGTAATAAATGGTAATAAAAATAATTTCTCTGAGCTAAGTAGACATCACAGTGTAGTACCCCTTAGAGAAAGAAGCTATGTACTTGTCACCTAGGTTTGTGGAAAACCAGGAGACCTAAGGCGTGCTTAGGATTTCATACTTCCTCCAGCCACATGAAGGAAGATTCCTAATATAATAGAAAGTCTGCCCAAAGAGTAGGGATTGTCTGCACATTTTAGGAACTGATCTACAATTTTAACTATTGGTATTTATTCTTTTTCAAATTCTCTGTCATGCTTTTTTTGAGCATGTTTTGAGGCTTCTACTTTTACAGCACTTAAAACAGTTTTCCTACAAAATTTTCCCTTTCATATATACCTTCTGTGCACATCAGTTCTCATATGCACGTCAGTTCTCGTGCATGATCTTCTGCATCTCCAGATTCTGTTTCTTTGCCCTGCTTGATACGAAAAAGGATTAGCAATAGTGCCGTTCACATTGACAGTGAAGTGTCTTCTCTGCATTCTGGAGGTGACATACTGAAGAGATTAGTATTAATTAAAGGCAGACAATTTAAATGTGTAAGACAGAAGTTTACATAGTTTTTGTTCATGGAAAGCTACTCATTGCATTAGATAACAAACTGGGCCTGTAAACCAGAGGCTGTTGATCCCAGCCAGAAAGGAAAGCTGGGTCTTCCCAGGTGTGGATCGAAGGTGATGTGTATCAGGCATTTTTGACAGCCTTGAAGAAAACAAGCATGTTCTTACCATTGGAATATGGATGTTCTCATAATATGCATTAATACATATGTAATACTCATATTACATCTCATAATATGCATTAATATTGTAATATGTAATACACAGTGTAGTATGGAGTAGACAAACATGAAAGCAGAGAACCTTTACTAGAAGGGCTTGCCTCTTCTTCATCTGGACCTGCAAAAGTTCTCCTGACTCCTTGGTCTGTCCTGGGTAAAACATCATGTCCCTGGACTTTCATGGATTCTTAAGGAGCTGGAGAATGCAGTCTGTTCCTAGGATGTATTAAAAACTACTGAGGTGCTGCCTGTTTATACTTCCCATCTTCAGTGAAGAGGATTTGTTTCAAGTTTGACCTAAGACTGATTAATGCAAATTTTATCAACTTTCATAGTTTTCTGAAATGGGAAGGGGATGAAGAAGTCTTTTAATTCTTTGGTCTCTTGAAGGAATGTATTGTGATTGGATTCCTCTTGCTGTTAAGGTATTTTTGTTGCCATAGACATTCCTGGGATGAGGGAGGTAGGTGTCATTGTCATGATAGTTGTTGATAACCCACTTGCTATTTTTAGCTGGAAACTCAGGCAGGAAGGCTCTCAAAATATATTTTGTGGTTATCTCCTGTGGGGTATTTCTTATAGAACAGATAACACTTTCTACATAAGGAGACATGGACAAGAGGTGCCACATAAGTCACAGAAGCCTCAGATGCTACAAAAGTATCTGGAGTTGTAAAGGAGACAATTGCTAATACATTCAGTAACTGAAAGGATTGCAAGCTATTTAGGACTAACCTTAGATCCAAGAAAGATGGTTTGCTATTGATTTAATTTATATATTTAATGTTTAGTTGATTTAATTAACAAACACATTTATTTTAAAATGTACTAGTAAGCAAATGTCTTCTGTCCCATGTCCCCAACTTTTCTTAGCGTATTGTTATGTACATGCTATTTCTTTTTCTTTCAGGTACGTCAGTCTGTTAAAAGACTTTGTTGAGTCCGAATTCTTTGTGATAGATGGGGATTCCTTACTACTTATGTTTTTAGATGAGGAAACACAATATCTAAACTTCTTCTACCACATTGAATGCTTCCTGCAGGATTTCACTGAAAAGGGAGCAAAATATGTCCTTGTTTTCTTCAAGGTACTGAACAAGTAACATTTGTTTGCTGTTTATGCCACTGCACTCCTTCAAAAGGAACTGCTTCATTTTAATCAGTATTAGGAAACTGTTCATTGTGTCAACAAATGTAACTGAATAATTTCATTGTTTTTATTTCCCACAGGATGCAGAACAGATGTACTTTCCACATCCTCATTTTCTTTTCTTACGTACTGCATTAATAGAACACCTGAGGCATAACACAGACATCACTGTTCATACAGAATTTTCCAATTGTTTATCATCCAAATGGGAGATTTTCCTGAAGAAAAGCTATCCTTACTTCATTATCATATCTGACATAGGACTGACCTCTCTCCAAACAGACTATTTATCTATTTTAATTGCTCATTCATTGTCAAAGAAAATAAACGTTGTGCTTGCTTCAGGACAGGAATATGATATTCTTAGAGTTTATGGATATCATGTTCAGAATGTGTATAAACACAGATTATTTTTTCAAAAGGTAAGTTACACAACTTCGTTATTTGCAATAACGATGTTAGTTCTACTTAGCAGATTTAATTAAAATATCTCAATGTGAGTATTATATTTCACATATTAAAATTATAAAGCACTGATACATGGCTCATTTTATGTATCTTTAATCTACTGGTCTTGAAATCCTTAACAGGCAAACATTGTGATTGGTGGCAAATTCCT
Organism: Mycteria americana; assembly: GCF_035582795.1. NCBI lineage: Eukaryota > Metazoa > Chordata > Aves > Ciconiiformes > Ciconiidae > Mycteria > Mycteria americana. The sequence continues at coordinate 44,314,763 of NC_134368.1, forward strand.
GCCCTGTTCTCTATAGTCTCATTTCGCATCCTTGTTCACTTAAGATATGGTAGTCTCTATGCCTTTCCCATGTCTTCAGTATGACGTGTCGTAGCTGACTTGTAATATGCCCGACAAGACTAGCATTTAGGCAAGGGATGTGATTTTTAAAGTTTTATTTAGAATAGATGTTTCTTGGAGGCTGAGGATTGTTATGTATCTGAATGGTTTCTGTCTGTGACTAGTAGTACCTGATGCATTGTTATCTACTGGCTTTTGCATATAACTTTGACTTCTGCACTTCTTAGTATGAACAAGATCTGCACTATGCCTGTGAAAACCTAGTCAGGTACAAAGAACCATTCATGTGGCTATATGAACATCTCAAGCTGAGCCTGAAAAGCATACGAAAAGAGGTAATTGGACCTCTTTAATCCTTTTTCTTTTTTCTCCTCAGGTTGACTGTCTTCCTCCATTCCTTTACCTGAAATTCTTTCCTAGCCAGAACTGGGGGCTCTCTTCCTTATCCTGAAGTGACACCCTGAGTCTGAGGTCTCATCTTTGCCCACTCTTCTTCACAGCAGCCTGAAGCTGTTTCTTTCTTTAAAGTTCACTAAAGTAGGATGGTTCAGCTGGGAGCTGATCGGTGGGATGCCAATTAAGGGATGTTTCCATCTTGGTGACTGCCTTTATCTTGTAGAAGATGGGAACCAGCCCATTCAGCAGAAAACACCATCTGTGGCATAAATCCACCCTTAGCTGCCTGGGGGGCTGTGGCTACTGCCCTTGGGGCTCTCTGTGGCCGCTGCCTCACCCCCACGGCAGCAGCTGGCTCCTGAGGGCAGGGTGTGGGAGGGTACGTTCAGCTGCGGCGGGTGAGAGTCGGTGCTGCTGCCAGTAGAGACATCTGTAGATGTCTCTGGAGATGTCTCTGTAGAGACATCTCAAAATCTAAACCTCTCTGTTGCAGCTGCCAAGGCTTGCACACTCTGTTAACTATAAAAATATTCACAGTCTGGGAATTTTTTTTTTAAGAGCGTGATTACAGTTGCAAGGTCTGTGTGTGCATGATTAAAGTGATGGATTCATTAATCTTGTTTTACAATATTTTAACCTTAAAAATTTGGTATTTTTATGTATATATTATACCTTTAGTGTCTGATGTACCCCTGCCATTTTCCTGAGTGTTAAGTTACACTGCGGTGTTGTGACTGTACTGCTGCTCCTGCAGAGAATAGCAGCAAGGCTTCCTTGGACTTCAGTGGGAATGACACTGGTCCAGCAAGCTGATTTTTTTCAGTCCGGAAAAAAATGGTGTTACTTAGAAAGCATTTTAAAGTCAGTAGAAACACAGTGCCTGGCTACTGCTAATATTTTGTTTCATTATGATTATCTTTCCTGAGGCAAGCTCAATAATTAGATGCCCCAGGAGCAGAAAAACACCAGGGTGCAGTGAGGGCAGGCGGCTGCTCCCTCGGCGCCGGGGCTGTGGGAGCTCCCCTGGAGGTGGCAGGGCAGGGCCTGGTAGCCAGGGCCTGTCCTGTTGCCCCAGCCAGGAGCAGGGCAGCTGGGGGGCAGCTGCAACCTCCCGGGGAACAGGCCGAGGCCAGACCCGGTTGTCGGCCTGCTGGGCTGTGGGGAGCTGGAGACTGGCACTGCTGCGGCATCTCTGGGGCAGGGGCTGAAATGGGGCCCTGGGCAGGTCAGGGCAGGCCCCAGGGGTTGGGCAGGGACAGTCAGGGCTGTTGGTGTCCTCAGGGACATGCCAAAAAAGAGCTGTTTTTACTAATGCTTGTGCCCACTTTTCCTTCTATAGTTTTCATATCCTTTTTTTCTCTTCTCTGATGGAACTGTGTAAAGGATGAGACTTATCCTTTTTTTGTAATTTTTATTATAGCGGTCATTTGTGCTATTCATCATGTTATGACTACAGGTTTGCCAGACTGTCTGTCTGTTGAAACAACTGTGGCCTGAAGGATCTGACATTCGGCGTGTGGTCTGTGTTCTTGCTTGTGCTGTGGGATTAAAAATATACAGCAACATGTTGGAAAACGCAAATACTTCCATGGAAGCAAAGACAGAGCAATCAGCAAGAGTAAGAAGTTTTTTAATACCTTTTCAGCACAGTGACCATAAACATTTTGCTAACAGGAGAGACGGCTGTCCCCTTCTAGATTCCAAGCTGAACAGAGGCCCAGCTGCTTCCTTTGTGACTGCACTCTCTAAGTGGTCTGGTTCAGATAATTACTGTGGCCACAGCTTTTCCAAAGGAGCATGGTCTCTGTGCAAGCGGCACTGTGCCGTCTGCCACAGTGGCTATTCCTGGGGAAAGTTTTACCTTAGGACCAGTTACTTCCATAGGAAGTTTTACCTTAGAAGGTAGTTGTGCTCATTATTTTTCTTTTTCTAATGTTCAGGGGCATACTAGCTTTTACATACTAGCTTACAGCTTAAGCTAGAAGAATAGACTTTTCCTCAAGTTAGCAAGACATTTCAGAAAAAAGGTTTCTTTCTAGATGCGGTCATGACATCATTTTTGTGACCATACTACAAGCCTTATATTTTCATCAAGTTAACACAGGCAAAATATATCAGTAGTATTTTATGAGACACATATTCAGTGGACTATAGGATAGCTGTGTGGTTAGCACAGCTGGATTTCTGTACAGACTTTTTGCTGTGCAGTTGAGAAAAGAGCATAGGCCTATATCTAGATATTAGCCTTTCCTCTTAGAATAATAATATTTTTAGCCAGACACACTGACTGTTGGTTTTAAGTTTTGTTTTGATTTTCACAGTCATACTCTTTTTGGAAAAGAGATTTTTTTACATTATAACTGATCTGCATCTACCAGCACTACAAGAATGTTCATTTTGAAGTCAGTGTATCCACAAGTAATTACAATGCACAAATTGTTTAAATTGATCAAAATTATTAACAGAGTGCAAACCACTGAATTAAGTAGAGGTAAACACAATTATTTTACTGAAGGACATGGTCAACTTTTTATCTGTCATCTCTCAACAGGGAAGAAGTAAACCCCTGTCTCCAGAAGAAGCAGCTGACCTCTGTAGAATGCAATGTCTTACAGTGGCTTTTCTTCTTCATATGCCTCTTTCACAGAGAGCTCGGATTAGGATCATGAAATCCTGCTGGACTAAGCAGGTTTTACCATTAATAAAAATGGTATGTGTAGCACTGTCTTACTTCCCCTGTCATCAGGTGCAATTGTCATTTCAGTTTTCATTTTCCTTTATATGCTACTTTAGTCATCTGATGAGATCAAAACAAACCTTACCTGGTTCAGGAATCTTGTGAGCCACAAATCAGTGGGGCTAGGAGAATGTTTGGGGCAGTATCTCTATACTTGACCTCTTCTTAGATGTCTCCAATTAGCCAGTGTTAGTGTTAGGGTACTGGGCTAGATGGACCTTTTGGTCTCATCCAGTATGGGAAGTTTGATAGCAGGCCTTTTTATTGTTTAAAGTTGGCTATTAACAGTGAAGTAGAACAGTGAAGGCAGTTTCCTGATTACAAAGAAGTCAAGTACCAGTGTGTTGTTTTTCATGTCAATAAAATCTGGGGTAGTTAACCTTGCTTTGGAGATGCTTTGATCCCTCCACGTGAAAAGGTGCTCCATAAGAATTAATTGTGTGCTTTATTTTAACAGCAACAGTTGTGTATGCATTTTGCTCTGACGCAGCTAACTGATACAAATGATTGGAAATTGGATTTAACTTACCTGCCTGACTTAAATGATGACTCACTGCTCGCAAATCTTGCACATTACTATGAGGTCGAATACAATGAAGGTATTTTGTTGAACAGTTTGCTTTCTTACATTTCTAACTTTATTAAACTGCAAAATGAGAATGAAACTGCTTGTACAAGCAGAAATGAGCACAATTTTCTAATTACCTATATATTAATGGATAGATTTCATGGAATAATAGGGAAACTTTTCTATAGCCAAGTATAGAAAATCACATGTGAAAGTGTCTTTCACCAGTACTCATTCAGAATACTTTACCATGTCATATCTTCAATGTGTTACCCGTACTTATGCAAAGGAAGAGTGATGTAGCATAGGTAGTAAGAGCTCTGTGTCGCTGTTATTGGGTATGCTCAACTGTTTGGTTTTTAGCCAGTTTTCTATTAATTTCATTTGTCTTAGTGCAACACAGTCATAATGGAAACTAGATTCTGTCCCTAATGTTACTGTGACATTGGATAATATTTTTAATTTCAGATGAGATTGATTCAGACAAAATCATATATTGTCTTATAAATACATGAATTTGGGAGCTGGAGCTTTAAGAACATCAGATGTGTTAAGATTCAGAAAAAGTTACAAAAGCTGACAGAGCAAGAAAGTATGGAAAAAGATTTGTAGCAAATGTTCTTTCAGAGTAATTCTGCTTACCTGAAATCCTCTGCATGAGTCCATCTGATAGTAAACCAGAACACTTTCTTTATGAATCTAGTCACAAGATGTCCTGTATGTACCTCAGTAAAGCAAGTGTAGAGGAATTTTTAAAGGAAATATAAATTAGGAATACGAAACATTTATTTTTATAATGATACCTATTATTTGGCACTAAAAAGAAAATTCTCAATCCAAGATCCTACCCTGCAGGAGGTGAAGGTGAGAGAAATTTCTTTAGCTGTGGAGCTTGCAGACTTCCACAGACAGTCTAAATCTGGTGTTCTTTCCAAAATACATCTTCTCAGTACATTTACTTATACCGTGGGCTATTAAAACCTGTGAAGGTACGACATTCTGTCCTAATTTGTTCTAATGACCAAAGACCTTGGGTAGGACTGAAGTCTTTGTGCCTGATGCTCTGCATAGGTGAATAGGTAGGTTCTGTTTGAGGAAACTTTTAATTTTAAAGGTCGTCTTTTTTTTTTTTTTCTTTCTTCCCTCCTGCGCAGGATTAGAGTTCAAAAAGGAATTGGGGAAAGAAATGGAGAATGAATACCAATGCTTATGGGACACTGTAACAAAATTGGCTGTGAAATACAGTTTTGGAGATGCTTTCCCAATACGAAAGACCTCCCAACTATTTCTTGAACAGGAACAGACATTATTTAGAGGTACTGACAACTCCACAAATTAGAGAGTTAGAAGCATGATCTTCATTACTATCACTAAAAGGTCTAGGAGTAGTGATCTGATTTTATCCTGATCACAAATCTCATCGATGCTTTATGAATCCTCTCCTCCTTCCTTTCAACCCACTAGCAAAACTTGCAGCTGATGCCAAAATAAGTCTGACCAGCCTTATAGGTGAAATTCTGGCTCCACTGTAGACAGCACAAGTATTGTTATTGATTTCAGTAGGAATTAGGTTTAGTTCATGATTGCTAGCCCATATCTATTGCATGTATTGTAAAAGACATTATGATTAGTGTAATACAAATAATAGTAAAAAGCATAATAATTACTCATAATTAAAGTAACTTATGCTGCAGGAGGACTGTCTCTGAAGAACATCTTTGTATATATTGACATAGGGTTATGCAGGTACTGGGCATGGGAGCAGCAAATTAAGTGAAATACAGAATTGTTGCCATAACGGTAGAGAGTCCAGCCATCACTGTAGCTCACATTGCAATCCTTGAATGTTGTAGAAGTGTGACTTGCCTGTAAGTGTCTTAAATTACACCATCATCCTGTTTAATAGCCCATAACTGGGAAGTGCATACTTGGCTCAGAGATTATTTTTCCTCCCTCACTTACAAGACCTGTTCTGAATATCTGAAAGGAGTAGGTAGAGATTTTTGCCTGATATCTGACATTTCTTGAGAACCAGTTTTGTTACACCCTTCCAAATGTTTGTTTCAAACCTATCAAATTGTATGGATCTTTAGAAGAGACAGTAGGTAAGAAATTCAGTAAAGACTGGAATATAATTCTACTTAAGTTTGTGAGTGTTCTTCAGCTGGTTTCAAAGACATCAAGCGGGCAAAGTGGGCTCTAGTGGGCAAAAAAAAGACAGTTTCTTTGTTGTCTGTGGGATATTAAGGCATCTTCTGGCACAGCATTTGTGTTGCCTATTTCTGTACCTCCTTTGGAGACCTTGAAGACTGAAGTTGTGGCTAGACTTCAAACATGGGAAGGATGCACAATGTTAAATGTCATCTTTAGTCATCTAATGTAAGTGCAGTTGAAAGTGCATATTTAGGAGACTGTGGTCTTTATGGAATCAGTGCAGGAAAGTAGATGGCTGTGAGATGGAATGGGTTGTAGTATTCAAAAAATTAGCGTAGGGGTCTAAAATGGATTATGAGAATATCTGTTCAGAAGCAGTAATGATGTCTGCTTCATTCTTCTTCCCATGCTTGAGAAGAAACAGGAAAAGGGGAACTAGTCAACTGCTGCTTACTTTTAGCAAATTTTACTTTATAGAATTTCATTTATAATGTAACTTGAAAGAATTTGCAAGTATGATATGCAATTATATATATTCTTAATTAAACAATATTAATTATTTTTTACACTGTAAAGACTACAAAGAAGAAATTCCTAACATTGGACTAATCTCAGTGAAATCTGATCTTGTTGAAGATTATGCTGGGGATGTTTTGAAAGACCTACCTGTTTTAGAAAGGTACATATATGAGTTTTATTCTAATGACATAACATTATATGCGCTTATTTTCTGCTCCCCTGCACTTTGCATCCATATTATGATCAATCTGTACAAATGTAGAAGTGCTTTTGCTATGACTGGGTAAAATTTCACATTTACATGTACTGGTGTAAACGTTAACAGGAAGTTCAGATAAGAGTCAATATATCCATATTTTCTCATACTGTTGCTTGTTTGCATTATAGTCTTTGTTTCTTACTCTACATTCCGGAACTGTTTTTCTAAATGTACAGTTTGTATTTGAAAGGCCTTATCCTAAATTGCAAAGCTCATTGATTTCAGGAGAAGAAAAACATGAAATAAAAATACTGAAAAAAAAAAAAAAAGTAAGAGATTATCCTTTACATTTGCTCTGCTACTTGTGGCAGTGGGTTCTGTGCTGCGCAATTACTATTTTTTAGCCAGTGTGCAAATTATGTAGTTGCATTGCATTCTGTGATTAATCTGTATGAAAAAAAGTGAAAAAATGGGGGTTTACTTTGTTTGTTAGTAATTCTTTATGAAAAACTGAGGCTATTTTGACATTGGGATATTTGGAGTAGAATTAAACCCTACGTTGCTTTTCTGCCACAGTAAAATTGTGTTTTAATAAATATCCAGGTTTTTTAATGTTTTGAATGTTTCATTAGAGATGCTAGAAAACACTTTTAAGTTCTGCTCTGTTTAATGTTTGTATATTTCAGCAATGATCCTGCACTTACTTCTTTTATTAAATACAAGGAGTTTGATGAGCTTCATCACTGGCATTCTGGCAGACCTTTGACTGAGGAATATGAGCGAGTGCGATGCAACGCTGATGGTAAGAAAAACTAACACAAAGACCATGTGTCTGTTGGCTAGGACAGTATTGTAAAGGTTATCGTGGTTTTGGAGAAGGACTTCTCATTTTAGAAAATATTTGCAGCTGTATAAATAGTTACCAAGCTAGAGCTACTGCAATAGTGAAATTATACTTAAACTGATGTGCCTGTGCATTATGTGTATGCATTGTGTATTATCTTAAATAAGTCTAATGAGTATAACAGAATGAGCACTTATGGTCAGATGTTCATGATACGTTCCCTTTTGCTTGCGAAATGCTTCACAGGTTTATATAAGCAAACTGTCTGTACATGTGCAGTTTAATGTTTAAATATATAGTTTGAATAATGCTTGGTAAGCACATCCATACATGTGCAAAATCTGCTCAGATGTTTGCACAGTGCATGCATAGCCAATCTTATCTTTTGAGAACAGAATTAAAATGAGAAGTAAAAGAAGTTGTTGTGGTTTAATCCCAGCCAGCAACCGAGCCCCCCACAGCCACTTGCTCGCTCCCCCCCAGTGGGATGGGGGAGAGAATCAGAAGAGTAAAAGTGAGAAAACCCGTGGGTTGAGATAGACAGTTTAATAGGTAAAGCAAAAGCTGCGCATGCAAACAAAGCAAAACAAAGAATTCATTCACTACTTCCCATTGGCAGGCAGGTGTTCAGCCATCTCCAGGAAAGCAGGGCTCCCTCACACATAACGGTTACTTGGGAAGACAAACACCATCACTCCAAACATCCCCTGCTTCCTTCTTCTTCCCCCAGCTTTCTATGCTGAGCATGACATCATATGGTATGGAATATCCCTTTGGTCAGTTGGGGTCAGCTGTCCCAGCCGTGTCCCCTCCCAGCTTCTTGTGCACCCCCAGCCTCCTCGCTGGTGGGGTGGGGTGAGAAGCAGAAAAGGCCTTGACTCTGTGTAAGCACTGCTCAGCAGAAACTAAAACATCCCTGTGTTATCAACACTGTTTCCAGCACAAATCCAAAACATAGCCCCATACTAGCTACTATGAAGAAAATTAACTCTATCCCACTAAAACCAGCACAGAAGTAAACAAAAGTTGTTTGTATCATAATTCTTGATGTTATGCATCACAGTTTCCTGTAAGTTTTTTCCAGTTTGAGATACTAAGGAAAACAAACCATGGACTTAGGTTTGATCTTAGATTTGCATATTTACATGAAACGAAGTATACAATACTGTATGTACCAGCAAGTACACAAAACTTTCTCTCAAAGATGTTGCTATCATCTATTGCATCATACAGTGGATTAAACTGTGAAAAACCTACCAGGAGCTGAGAAATCATGGATTACTGTTGGTACTTCCAGTGTTGCTTATGGTTTTCATTCAGTGAATTTGAAATGTTGTTTCCTGAGTGGGTATTTGCACCACTTGACTTATGAAACCAGGGCTCCATCTGCTCATCTTTCTGACTGGATGATTTTTTGCATTATTCCGTGCACTGTGATTTCAATGGGAAGTTTGGAGAGCATAACATGCATAACAGTAGCTAGAGCACCTTCCATAATGTTGGAGTTGAAGGTTTATGTCCACTCCAGCTGAAGAAAGGGCCCTCTCTGTCCCGTGCCTTGCATGAATCCTCTGAATGCTAGCATGTGTCATCTCAGTCTTTCTTCTGAAAAACAGAAAGATCTATTGAGATGGGTCTTCACACTCAGAAACTGACTCATTGTTTTGATTTTAGGGCAGAGAGAAATACCTAGGCTTGAGTGTGGAAGTATCCATGTGCTCAGTTCAGTATCTTCCATTGGCTAGCATAAGTGTTCTTCCAGCAGCTTTATTTATTTATGTTCTGATGACAGAGTCTTGTTTTCATGGGGAAGAGGTCTCTTTCTGATCATCTGAAATGCCTTTGGAAGACACCTTCCTATTTTCATGGACTGTGTGAGAAGCCTAGGCATTTTGCTCAAACAGTTGTAATTTCTTTCCAGGCATCCTGCTTGTTAAGTTTTCCAGTATTTTTAATGTGTGCCTAAAGTAGTTTGAATTTGAGTCTATTGCCTATCTCTCAGATAATTAAAAGTACTGTTGGATTTCAGTGAGTCTTAGTAGCCAGCACCTTTCAAAATGTGATTTTGGCCTTTAGGTCAATGAGGAATTTTTAGGAAATTTATTCATTATCCAGGTATCTTTTCTTGGGAATAAATTAGGCTGGAATTCTATCAGAGTGTTTTTTAATCGATTACCTTTATTTGCAGCAAAATCCAAAGATCCGAAAGAAAGGAGACAAATACAAAAGTTACAGACTTTTCATCAGTTTTATGGAAGCACTTTGGAAGACGCCACTTCAAAACTTATTGTACATCGAGCAGATGTGTCAGGGAATGCTGATGCTGCTGTCAAAAAGACACAAAAAAAGCATGTGAGTATAGTCAAGCTGCTCTTTCCAAATCTTTTTTCTATTATCCAGGAGAGGATTTCTACTATGCAAGTGCTACAGCTCAAGCTTTAAATTCTGAATGCAGTAGTAGTTCTCAGTTGAAGAAATTTAAATTGCTTTTGTACTTCAAATTTAATTAGCTAATTGGCAAAAGTATTTTTGTTCCTAGTTAGAAATACTGATGAGTGATTATATTTTAACAGGCACAAGTAAATAAAAAAATTAATAAATATGAACTCTGTAAGGGCTGATAGGTTTTGGCTCATGGCCAGTATTATAATGTGGAGTGAAGGAAACTGGAGTCCATTAATTTAATTTTACTTTAAGAAACTATTGAGAAATACTGGATAAAGCATTATTCAGTTATTTGGAATAATTCTCTATTATTTGGAATTACTATTTGGAAACATTCTCTATGAAAGATCCTGTAGATATTGCAATTAATCCTAACTATGTGAACATTGTCAGACATCACAGGGTATGTAGCATATGCTTGCATGCTCATGAACTATAATGAGCAATAGTAATTTGAGTAATATTTCATAATAAACTGTACTATGGATTACAGATTATGGCCTCTTGAATTACCTGTAATAGTCTGTATATAAAATAACTTTGTTAACTTCAAGTAAGGTTGAACTCTTAATTTTATTTAACTTATTGAAAAGCATCTCAATATGATCAGAATTACTATTACCCATATATAAAATAAAAGCTTGAAATTTAACTTTCAGACATCTGCTATTTTATTTTTCCACATTTGTGCTTTTTTATACTACTTGTGAAGCTTTATACTGACTTAAAATGAAGCTTAGGGAAGCTCTTTCAAGCAATATATATTGGGATTCAGAAATTATGTCTCCTTCAAAATAAAGTACTATTTTAAACAATTCCCAAAACACAATGCATCACACAGATGAATTGAAACCTATAATGTACCTGCTGTGATTGAGCTTATGGATTAACTTTTTTTAGATGATGCTTGCACACGGTGATGCTTGGTTCTAAATATCTTCATTTTATTGGATAGAAAAGTAAAGCAGAAACAATTGCAGAGGAAAACAACAGGCGACTAAAAATTAAAGAGGAAAAGAAAGAACAGGAGCAATGGAAAGTCTTGTGTAAACCAACTGAAGAGGAAATAAAAGCAAATGTGACTGTTGGAATAAATAAATTGGAGAAGTTTCTCAAGACCCTTAAAAGTAAATCTGTGAAGCTCAGCATAGAAATGACAGGACTGTCTGCCTGTTTAGGAGTGTGGAAGGAACACTGCAGAGAGCAAGGTATGATAGCCAAATTCATGTTCAGTATTCAACTTCCACTCCCTTTAACCAAGAGAGTGAGTGACTTTGGAGATTCTCAGCTGGAATAAAGACGTGTAAATACAGCCCTGTTTCCGGAGCATGAAAGGTGTTTTTAAGTATTAACAGGCTCTGGTCCCCTTTTGCAATTTCAAGATCCTTTGAGTCAGCTGTAAAGTATCCAATGAAATTAGATTGTAGCTGTTTTCCCGTTTTGCTTTGTAAACATTGCATACATAAATAATTTTTTTTCTTGTATATATCTTGCACACTAAATTGTATCTATATTGCAGTGGATTGTTTAATTAGCTGAGGTGGCTAGCTCACAGTCTGATGATGATTTGCACAGAAACCTGTGCTACCATGGTTAGTGGCCTCCTATTTCACCAGAATTAACTTGTTCAGTCTATACCCTCAGCCAGGAGGGTCCAAACACACACTGCTCTAAACATGTTGAGGAAAGTTGAAAACATTGGAGTGAAATATGTTGCTAATAAGATTGAGTAACAAATGTGCGGGTCAGGAAGGTGAAATGGGGGAGCTCAGTGTTATTGTGTAGATGTCAGATGTATGACTCCCTTTTATAGCTGAGCGTGCAGAAGCAGAATTATTTGGGTGCTCGGTCTTCAGTGGCACTCCTTGTAGAGGTCACAGGAGTGTGGGTTGTCTTCATCTAGTTGTCTTTAAATAAAATTCATTTTTGAATTGTGATAAAATGTGGTTGGATGGGTAAGGTCTGTTCTAAAAATACCTAATATTAGAAGACTCCCAATGATACAATCGGCTCTCAAATAACTGTAGGCTTTTTTTTCAAAGGTAACAAATCTAAAGATTTAAGCAAAGCTGTTCAAGTCATGAGGAGAATTCATATCCTCCTTGAAAAATATCAAGATCTTTTGGAGAAACCACATCTACAAAAGCTGACCAGATATCTAAGACTTCTTGGATTTGAGAATTTGGCATGCTCTCTATCTGACGAGGTAACTTTATAGACTGTCATGATTCTACTGTAACTGGATCTGTAGCTGAATATCAACAGTGTTTTCTTAAGCATTGAATAGGGTGTGGAAGATCTATATTGAGCTTAATTTATTTTGTATTGTGCCATAAGATTTGGAACTGTCTATTTTTGCTTCAGATATTAATCTTCTTTAGTTCCATGGCTACATTCTCTGCTTGATGTGAGGGCTAGCTAGCACAATAGGCCACTTCCCCTTTAGTAAACAGAACTTTATATGGCTGCAAAGGTACCCTTTGGAATATGCATCAGGATTAATTTGCTCTAGTTATGTCTGCCTGAGGCCTTAGACATCTCTGAGAGGTACCTGCTGCTCAATTCATCACATCAGCTGAACTCTGCATGTTAAAAATAACTGTTAAAAGCTAAGTGATGAGCACCTGCTCTCTAACAGGCCCAAATGTGCTACTTCAGAAAAGGAAATCTTTGAGACTGCAGAGGTGGATGAAAACTGTTCTGTTTGTTGTTATGGTATTACTGATCACCTCTGAAGGAAACAGTTTCAGATACTGAATTGCTTGTCCTTGCTAGCACAGCTGAGACCACCAGTAGCTACGCTGAATTTGGCTCTGAAATAATTTCTCTAAGGATTTACCTTATGCTTTTCTGCATGTTAGCAACCTGCCCACTGGCTGATTTAATGTTAAGAGCAGTGTGTAGATGGGATGTTAGTAGGGAGAGGGGATGCTGAAGTGGCTCTCAGGCAGAAGAGGGAGGATAAAACTCACAGCCTGCAGAATATGGAATCAATAGCAAAAGGAAGGAAGTTTACAGTGAACTGTAAAACCAGTATCAATCACTTCAGTGTCTCATTTTTCAGGCAAAGTAGAGTTAGGAATTTTTGGAAGCTTATTTCTGCAAAGTGTTTATCATCCTTCCTTGAGGATCAGGACTAACAGGTGAGGGAGGAAGTGATGTTTTGTAAGAAATTTTCTTCCCTTGAAGAGTGGGAATTATTTGTCTCTTTTTCTATGTGAATTCAACTGGTGTACGATGGTTGATTGCTTTTGGCTACATCGTTATTGTAAGGGTGTTTGGTGCGCCAAATAAAGTATATTACATTTCAGGAAGTATAATTGTAGGATCGGAGGATCTCGAAAGGTCTGTTGTAAAGGTTTGTGGTGGTAGAAGGGATATGAGGGCAAGTTTAATGTCTTGCTCAGAAGGGCTCTAGATCAGTCAATGCATTTGGGACCTACTTTTGCTTTTGCAGCTGCTTGTTTCGGATTATTACCTTTGCAAAGTTGGGGAAATTTTAGGAATAACTGAAATTTTCAAGAATAACTGAAAATATTTCTTTCAAGAAATTGAAGAAGTTGTGACATCTCCATCCTTGGAGATAGTAAAAACTCTGCTGAACACAGCCCTGAGTGACCTGATCTAATTGCACCTGCTTCTGGCAGTGAGTTGGATTAATTGACATCCAGACATCCCTGACAACCTAAATTATTATGTGATTTTCTGATCTTCTGGTGTATGTTGTAACATGTAATGCTTTTCTATACAGCTTTCAGGATCAGATGTTGTAACCAGACGTGTCCATGAACATTAAATTTGGTATGTCTTAGGGTATACAGGCATTCATTAAAAATACAATGCTTTCCAAAATTTGGGATCACACTCAGTCTTTATATTGAATTTCCTTTTGCAGCTGTGATTCATTGCACAAGGGGTCAGGGCAGGCTGAAGAAAAGAGACATAAATATAGAATGAGAAGGCTCTGGCAGGCAATATCTTGAAGAGGCTGAGCTTTGCCTGCTAGCCAGTTTTCTTAGCTCTTCTGTCAACAAAAACAACACCAACACCACCACCGGCTATGGAAGACATATTATTTTTAGAACATAGTCTCCTTTGAAGAGATACAAGCATAACCCTGACATAAGGCTATATGGTGTAGATTTCTGCAAGAAATTATTTATAAATCACCTGCACTTTTGTATGTTTTCCGAAGCTCGCAGAGCAGAAGATGTGCCATTTTCTTGATCTCTTGCTAGCTTTCAAATCAACTTGAATTTTCATTTGACCTTTTAGACAGGAGAAAGTAATGATCAGAATATAAGCAACTATGCTATCAAAGTGGGTCCAGCTCGCTTTCAGCTACAATACATGGATTATTACTTGCTCAGAGAAGAGAGAAATGATCCAGATCCCCGAGTGCAACATTTCATACCAGACACATGGCAGGTAATGAGACACAAAATTTTTGCACAAAGTTAATGGAAATGATCTTTGATTTTTTTTTTTTTTTAATTTATTTTTTCCATTTAAAAATACACATTATTATACTACTTGTCAAAAATAGTGTTGTTTAAAAAATTTAGTTTTTTAACAAGTTTAACAAATTCAGTAGATCATTTCAGACTGTATTCCGTGTTCTTTCTACACTGAGAGCTTTTCTACAGAGAGCTTGGCCCAAGGAATTCAACATAAGAAATGCCGAATCCATGGGATTTCATTGCTTATTACCGTATTTGATGGTGGTAACGCCCCATTTGGATAATCTCTGACTTTTCATCCTCTGCTCATTTGTCCCTAAAGAATTACTCATAGTATAAGTTGACAAATAACTTTTCTGTCTAAAGCGGAGTAAGTCTTAACAGATTTTTGTTATTATTGGACTGGGGAGGCCAGCTGAATTTGCTACTTTGCATGTCCATATCTGCAAAACAGTCACTTGCTTGAAAAGCAACTTGGAACTTGGTGTATGTGCTGATAAAGATAGTGTTAGTACTATTTCTGTTTCCTTTCCTGTACCACTTCCCCAATCCTTTCACAGACCTATGTAAGGTGAGAGAGCATGGGGGAAGACAATAATAGGGAAGAAAAAAGATTAATAAACACTGTATGCTCGGAGCAAGAGAGAGATTTGGACAGTATTGATGTAACTGTTATAATGCAAGAAAAAATACTGCCTTGTCTAAAACAATGAAGTTTTTGGAACTATATTATACATTGCTGAGTTAACTGGTTTTATTTTTTAATTTGAAAATGTCCAGGTTTGGATTCAGAATGTTCTGGTATCAGTATCTCAGACCAAATAATTGAAATAGACCAGTTATAATTTGTAGTTCCATTTTTTTTCCACTAACAGTTTAAGAGAAAAGAATACAGTCATAAAATGGCTAGTTTAACTCTAACTGTCTGTAGTCTAAAATCTGTGTATAAAGTCTACATGCAGAAATAAGAGATGTTTTCACAGGAAGAGCTGGTTTACTCATTAAGAACTTCATAACAATACATTTTGACATAAGTAGCTGCTTTTCTCTTAGAGAGAACTTCTTGATGCTGTAGATAATAATGAGTCTGCAGTGATTGTCGCTCCCACTTCATCAGGAAAAACATATGCATCATACTATTGCATGGAAAAAGTTCTGAAAACAAGCAATGATGGAGTAGTTGTGTATGTTGCTCCTACAAAGGTAAGGCTGCATCCTACTACGTATTCTTGTATGTATGACTATGGTATTTCTCAGTATGATTCTGAAACCATTTGGGGTAACTTGTTACACAGATTTAGTTGATTTTTTTTTTATTAGAAATAGAATCTTTACATTCTGTTTTACATTTACACTTGTTAGAAACAGCATGTTTACAAAAAAATCTTCAAAATATTTAAGCTCATGTATAGTTTTTGTCTATTAATATCTGTATAGCTAACTTAAAGTCAGAAACACTAATACATAGAAAAACGCTATAAGTAGCATGTTAAGTAAATGGTGAGAGTACCAAAAGCCTACCAACATGATGAAAGTAATATTAGAACAGAATAAAGACCAAGCAAGTCAAGCTGTCTTTTTCTAATTGAGTTCACCATTAGATGCTTCAAGAGAAAATCTATGAAACTCTAGGCAGTGGGATATTTTTAATGAGAGTTCTATCCTGATAGTTAAAAACTGACTCAAGTGCTGAGGCATAATGTTTTGATTTCTTCCAAAACTTATTTTAATGTTCAGTAATAAAATTTGTGGATATTGAATTACATGTGCTGTTATTCAATAACAATCTCTATGGATTGTTTTCTATAAGTAAAATCAATTTTTTTGTGGTTATACTCGGGCTGGGCATCAAAATCATCTTTACATTTGAATATCAGTTGGGTGCAGAAATGTACAGAAATACATTTCTGGCTGCAGAAATACCTGCAGCCCCAGGACTTTGAGATCATTAAAGTGCTTGTAGATGCAGTAGAATGTGGTCTATTTTTAACTGCTTTGAAAATAATTAAAATACAGAATTAACAGTGTATAACTCACTTTATACAACACTAAATTTCTTTGAAAGCATTTGAGTGTAATTGAAAGTCAAGTACCCTATCTTTTTAAACTTAACATTGTTGACAGTCTAGACTTAATAGTACATTACATAGTACATTATAGTCTAGTACATTAGTATCACTGCCAAAATTGAATGCTTTTATAAGTCTGGGAATATCATATGCCTTTAGACATACACTGTCTAGTTTTGTTAATGACCTGCTTTATTTAAGGCCCTTGTAAACCAAGTGGTGGGAACTATATACAGTCGATTCACCAAGAAACTTCCAGATGGATTAGTAGTGTGTGGAGTCTTCACGCGAGATTATCGCAATGATGTCATGAATTCTCAGGTATATTTTTATGGGTGTTTTAACACATAATAATAATGACTTCTGTATTCCATCTGGCTTCTGAAAATGTTAATTCTAATTCTAACAATTGTGCTATTACTAAATACAAAGCTCAGGAAAAATCTAAGCATACCTGTACTGCTTACCAGAAACTTTCAGTCCATGGCATACAACCTTACCTATTCCTCCTTAAAGGACATGCAGTTGATTACTTGCTCTGATTAAAGGAAAAAACATTAAAATCCTTTGTTTCCCAGCATACAGCAGATGCCTTACAGAAGTCCAGATAGAATACATCAGTAGCTCTTCCCTTGTCACTGATGTAGTCACTCCATCATAGAAGGCCACTAGGTTGGTCTCTCTTGTAGTGAGGAGCCCAGAACGGGACACAGGACTCCAGGTGTGGCCTTATCAGTGCTGAGTAGAGGGGAAGGATCCCCTGCCTTGATTTGCTGGCAGCACTCCTCCTAATGCAGCCCAGGATACCATTAGCCTTCTTTGCCACAAGGGCACATTGGTGCCGCCTGTTCAACTTGGTGTCCACCGGGACCCTTGGGTCCTTTTCTGCAGAGCTGCTTCCCAGCTGGATGGCCCCCAGCATACACTGGTGCACAGGGTTGTTCCTCCCCAGGTACAGGACTTTGCACATCTGTCTGTTGAACTTCATGAGGTTCCTGTCAGCCCATTTCTCCAGCCTATCTAGGTCCCTCTGGATTGCAGCATCACCCTCTGGCATATCAGCCACTCCTCCCAGTTTGGTGTCATCAGCAAACCTGCTGAGGGTACACTTTTCCCCATCATCCAGGTCATTAATGAAGATGTTAAACAGGATCAGACCCACTATTGACCCCTGGGGTACACCACTAGTTACTGGTCTCCAGCTAGGCTTTGTACCACTAATCACCAGCCTCTGGGCCCAGCCTTCCAACCAGTTTTCAGTCCACTTCACTATCTGCTCATCTGGCCCATACTTCCAACAGCTTGTCTGTGAGGATCTTATGGGAGACATTGTTGAAAGCCTTACTGAAGACAATATCCACTGCTCTCCTGTCATCTACCAAGCCAGTCATTTCATCATAGAAGTAGGTCAAGGCTGGTCAAGCATGACTTCCCCTCGGTGAATTCATGCTGAATACTCCTGATGATTTTCTTGTTCTCCATGAGCTTGGAAATGACTTCCAGGATTAGTTGCTCCATCACCTTCCCAGGGATTGAGGTGAGGCTGACCAGCCTGTGGTTTCCTGGGTCCTCTTTCTTGCCCTTCTTGAAGATAGGAGTGACAAATCATTCATTCATTCTTGCTTACCGTGAAATCAAATACTTACATATTTTTAAATGCTTTTTAAATATAGAATCTACTTGTAGTTGATTAGTCAGTTTACTTGAAAATAATGCTTCACAAACCTTTCTTCTTAGATACTAGTGACGGTGCCTCAATGTTTAGAAATCTTGATGCTGTCTCCTCGTTGCCAGAAATGGACCAAACGGATACAATATGTTATTTTTGATGAGGTAGGCATCTTTTAATAGTAACTAATTTAACAAATACATGAAAAATCTTGAGGAAAAATGCCAGTGACTCAATTTTTCATTACATATATTATTAGTGGTAAAAAAACAACTTTCAGAAATACTATTTCAGACTTACTTACTTTTTCCTGTTCACTGATAATGTTTATGTACTCCAAAGAACTTAAAACTCTTGTTTGTCCTCAAGAGGACATACAATTAAGTCAAAGGTACCAGGAACTTCCTTTATTTCTGTCAAGCCAGTCAACTGAAAAACTAAAAGCCACCACTGTAGTCTCAGTGCCACAAATAGAGCATACCAGACTGGGATCATACACAGAATCACATCATACGGTATTTGTCAGTTTTTCCAGGGAAAAAGTCAATGATTAATCTTGCTAAATTTAAAAATCCTATGATATTCTTTCTTTTATATAGAATTAATTGCTAATGATGCCAGTGAGTATCTAGGGTACAGACAGTGAATGTAATATTGGAATTTAGACTAATTTGCTATCCAGTGAAGTCTGGAGAGGGATTTACTGGACATTTGATTTGGATCTCATGGTCATTTGCTGCAAGATAAGAATTATTCAGTACTGATCTTGCCAAACTTTTGATTTTTGCAAAACACAAACCAATTCCTGTTATGGGCGCACTTTGATAAGGAAGACTTCTTTTCTTTTAATCCTTTTTCCCAAAAACTTAGGTCCATTGTCTTGGCGGTGAAATTGGAGCAGAGGTTTGGGAGCATCTTCTGGTAACAATTCGGTGTCCGTTTTTGGCCCTCTCTGCTACTGTCAGTAACCCAGAACACCTAACTGAGTACGTGTGGAATTTTCTTGCTCACAAGAGCATATTTAAATTGTATATGAGCTGTTTTCAATAGAGAGGTCAATTACTATTGGGAGGCAACTGATTTGGAGTTATATTGTTATATGTATTATGCTACCCTTACTCCCCCAGTTGACACAAAACAATACTGTAACTCTTAACTCTGTAATGAGAACAGGCACTACTATTCCTTCAGACCCCATAATTGAGCTGGGCAGAGGAATATAGGAGGCTTTTACACCTGTTTGAATTGCCAAAGCCCGATAAGCACACTTGCCCATCATCAATCAGAGAAGACACCTGCACTATATTTATATATATATAATGGTGCTATTTCACGTTTTTTTATTTGCACCCTGGGATAAGCTGGAGAAGATTTCACTGGAGATGGTGAGAGGGGGACTGGAAATTCTATAGGAGAAATTGAGCAGATTGTAGTAATTCATCTATTATAGCTGTAGCAATTTTCTTAAAATATTTTTTACAACTCTTATTTTTATTTTGTTCTTGCACTGTAGGTGGTTACAATCTGTGAAAAGGTATTGGCAACGTGCTGAGAATACAATAGAAGGAAGGTCTACAAACTCTGAAAAGAACTTTACAAGAAAATGTAAAGTGAAATCTAAAGTACAAGAACAAAGGAAATCATATCGTGTTAGACTAGGTGTGTATCAGAATATTTTGTAACTAAGAAATAAATTTTAATGCTATTTCTGCAAAAACTTTAATCATGGTGTGTGAACTTAAGCATATTTTGTTTTGGGTTTTCTTTTAAACAAAAACAAATCTTGCAGGATTAAGTACTTGCTTTTTAAAACAACCAAGTGCATCATGACAGCATTTTTGTCTCTTCACAGTCTTGTATGAAGAAAGATACAATGATCTGGAGAAGTATGTGTGTTCTCTAAAGGGCAGTGATTTTATCATTGAACATTGTCATCCATGTGCTGCATTAACAGTCAGTCATGTAAGCATAATACTGGTGTCAACATTGTTTAGCAACTGTTACATTTAGGCAACATGGATTCCATCAAAATGATTCCTTTATTTTTCTTTTGTTTAAACTCCTTGCAGATTGAGAACTATGGTATTCCTTCAGATCTTTCTCTGTCTCCACGAGAGAGCATCCAGCTTTATGACACAATGGTAAAAGTATGGCAAGAGTGGCCAAGGGCACAGGTGTGTATACATGGCGTGGGCAACATATATGAAAATAAATAGGTAACAAAGTACTGCAATGTTTTATCTTAATGTTGTTTTCCAGGAGCTAGATCCTGAGGAGTTTGTCTCTTTCAAGAATAAAGTAGTAATAAAAAAGGCAGATGTGAGGAAATATGAACAGGAACTGAAGAAAGAACTAAGCAGATGGATTGTGCTTGGCCAAAGACAGAAGGTAACAGTTGTTACAGGGCACTTTCTTAAGATTGTGTACATCTTTAAAATAATAATTAGATGTAATAATATAATTATGGGAGTTTCTCCTGCCATAATTATTATTTATTAGGTTTAACTGTTGGTGTACTTGAAAGATAAGCGCTAATATTTGTGGCATTTCCGTAAGCATTTTCAAAGTGATGTTTTCACAAGCTTCTCTGGGAATCAGACTTCTGATACTGCTGTGAGATTTCAATTCCTGATTCCTTTAGGTACCTCCTACAATTAGTGAGAGTATTGTACCATTGCTCTACTTTTTTAGTCTACCTCTTTTTTGCTGCTCATTTGAAACCTTCTGTGTAACCACAGACAGTATGTATGTTTCCATGTAAAAGATAGAAATTAAAGCAATGAGCAGAAAATCAAGTCCTTGACTGGAGGCCACCTATCATAAAAAGGAATATGAGGAGGTGGTGAATCGACAACAAGGAAAAAATAAAGAATATCTGGGGGGAAAAAACAAATTTCTTGAAATATGACACTTAAATGTGAAAATATATCATAATCAGTATGTTAGCGATACTTTTATTATTTGCACAGTGATGGTAGCCGTGAATGCTACAAGAATTTGCATTCTGAGCTCTTACCAAAGTCAGCTGATAACTTGCAGACCTTTTAATCTGTAAACCATATGTGGCTATGTGTGGTTCTGAATGATTTAAACAAATTGAGCTGATAGAATTTGACACAGAAAAACAGAGTCTTCATATTTGTTAGCCTCTGGCCAGAAGTTTCTGCCATTAAATTCTCCACAATAATACTACTTTGGTCAGGTGAATGAGCTACTGGAGCACCTTAAGCCAAAACCTGTGGATTGCTCAGAACAGGAAAAGTGGAAGCGTTTTGCAAGCTTTGTGGATAAATTACATGAGATGGATAAGTTGCCTGCCATATTTTTTATGTAAGTATTTACATTTCATGTGTTATATGTGTATTGCCTATATTCAGAAAAATGGCTTTTAGAGATAAGCATTGATATGGCTTGGCAAATGCCATATCCTTTGGTTTAAAACATACAAAGTAAAGGCCTACAAGCTCTATCAACCCATGTATCTTTATGGCACTAAAGGTTTAGCTGAAGCAAAACTGGGAGCATTAGTTACTGTGTGGAAAGGGTAGAATCCATGCATGATGTCTGAGAAAATGACAAGAAACTGAATCACATTAAAATGAGAGTCAGATTCTCAGTTGCTTTGCCCCAGTGTAGTCAGTAAAACTTGTGGCAAGTGTATGCTGTTTATTTAGAGGTGCAAATGGTTTATGTAGGGGCAGATTTGCTAGGGAAAAGGATGGAATGAGGTTCTATTAATGTGTGCATTTGTTACATGGTGATGGTTCCACTGCATAGCCTCTAACAGTCTCATCTTACATCCAGTGACATGCATCAATCAACCTGTTTTGCATATATGTGAGATGTAATTACATAACATCAAACATGCACAACTTTGAGCCTACTGATAATACCGTTATTGTCAGTGATATTGCTAATATTAGTAAAGTAGGCATGTACCTCAATGCTGGACTTAATAATAAAAAGAAGCTGCTTATCAGTAAACAGTTGTCTAGTGCATATTCTCACTGTAATGATACATAGGAACAATCATGTAAAAATGGAAAGTGTTCTTATCTCAGTATGAAGCCTTGCCCTTCCTTACATTAGACACTTTGATAGTTAGGGGTAGAATGCTCACTGCCATTTCAGTTCTCACATGCTTTATGCTGGTAAAAAGGCATTTCTGAAAGAACTCTAGAAAGGAAGAAGCAAAAAGTGCATATATGTATTAATGGCACATCTCAAATTACTCTAGTTGCTGGTAAATTATTTCTTTTTCTATTTCTCAGTGACAGTCCAGTTGTAAATTATTGTTATGGCTGATTTCAAGCTGAAACCGACAGTTTTCAAAAGGACTCTTAGATATTTGTAATTCCTTCAAATAAGGCATAATTTCAGGGCTGCTATATGAACTGCAACATCATTTTGAGGCACTCAGTAGAAGTTCCAAGGTGCTTCTCCTTAGGGGAGATGGATAAGTGCCTTTCTCTCACCTACCCTGGAATGATGGGTCCTTAGAAATTCTTGGTGACTTATGGCTCTGACAAGGGTCTGCGAGTAGAGTATGAATATCCCTAGACAATTGATAAATGATCATGGTGAGACAAGAAGACACCCCAGACCAGTGAACATGGAGGCAGAACCTAGTGGTATCAAGTTGGGGGATGAGGTACAGAAATCTGTTATCTAAGGATCTTTTAAGGCACAGGTGTAGTATAACAGCACTTGGTAGACCTCCCCAGTGTCTTTGTAGTCAGACAAGGAACAAGAGTCATACAGAATTAAAAAAAAAAAAAAATTTCTCTAGTTAAATGTCCCAGTCCTGAGAAATTGTGATGGAGATGAAGGGGATGAGTAGCCTTCACAAGCAGTAGACAGTGACTTGGAGTAATAGATTGATATTTATGCTTCATTGGTGCTGGTAAGCTTTTTCTCCCTACACCATTATTGATGAATGATGTTGCAAAGCAGTCATCCTGTATGGTGTTATGTTAGCATGGAATTAATGGAGACTCCTGAGAGAGCAGGTATCAGAGCTGTAGAAGCCAAACTGCTACCACAGCCATTGGTGGTAGGGAAAAAACAGTACTTAGAGTTTGCTTTTCTTTTCTTAGAGCCACCAAGGAAAAGAACAGGCTGGTACCACTTTAGTACTCTTTATGGCTGAATAAACTCAATGATAGAGACAAATTAGATCATTCAGTCTGAGCTTCAACAGGGAAAAAAAAAGAGTAAATGGCAAATGACTGTTATTGAGATCTGTCATGAAGATGTGAAAAGCTTAAATTAAGGAGATGTTACCTCCTAGCCTTATAAATCTGTATTTGGTCTTTCTGGATAAAAGGATAAAGTCTTTCAATTTTTGCTCCTGTTCTTGGTAACTGCCAAATTTGAATGACTTGTGAATATTCTAATGGACTAGGATGCAACCTCACCCCATCTGTTGCCAACACCTTGGATGGTGTTAGTTAACAGAATCTGCCTGCTGCAACAAGAATAAAAAAAAATACTTTTTGAGAATGAAGCTGGAGAAGTCTTCATCCCAGTTAAACTCCAAACAGTCCAATACTGAAAAAGCTATGAGGAAGAACAGCTATGTAGAAGACCAAGAAAGACAGGCACTGATTCTCAACTGGGTAATTGAGAAGAATTAAAATGACTTAAGCTACAATTTGCTTTATCTGTATGTCCAAGCGTCCAGCTTAGGGAAAGGTAGAGTTGAGCATACTTTCTGTAGATAATTTATTGGCAGAACCATTTTACATTTTACCACTCAGTTTTGGAATAGTAGCAGTTTGAAAGTGAATGTGGACTATGATTTAGAGATGGAATAGGGATATGCTTCTAATGATTAGATTTTAACTATTGTCAGATTGATAAGACTCACTGACTATTACTGTCACAGTATTACATATAAATAAAACCTCTATTAGGAGGTTCACCTAACTGATGTATATTGTATATTATTTACTTTAAGATTTACCGTGGGTTCAGTGGAATGTGCAGCCAGGAATGTATTCCTCAATTTGATGAAGAAACAAAAAAGTGAACAAGACCCTACTACTGAGAGAGAAAAAGAACGTTTAAGGGATGAACTAAGAAAAGTGAAAAAAACACTAATAAAATTCAACCCTCAGTAAGTATTATAACTATGTATTATTGAAAAGCTTACATATTATGACAGAGCATAATTTTGTGATAACTTATTTCTGGGGAATGTACCTTACTGCAGCACATTCTTCCAGCTTGCAGTATAGTAGTCCCTGCTCCACTTTGTGCTCTCGCAACCCACACAGTAGGAGCAGCTGTATGGCAGGTATCAATCAGCAGTACCTCATGCATAGTCAGGCAGCAGGAAGATACCAGTGTTGCTGACATTGTGTAAGGTGCTGGCACTACAACATAAGAATCAGAGAGAGAGACCTGAGTATATGAGATTGGTCAACTTGGAATAATTCACTACTGAGATATCAAGATATCAGAACAGCTCTTTCTTCAGGCAATAACTTTTGCCATGCATCTCTTAAGAACAGTGTAGCATCTGACCCTGGTGCTGGGTCAGCCACTGTGGGAGAACATTTTCATAGTTTAATCTCACCATGGCTTGTTACAGTGGCATGCATGGCATACATGGCATCTCTGAAGTATGGGTTCACCTGGCTGGTGAGATGTTCTTTGAATATTTGTCAGCCTTTTGCTTGGATTGCACTGTATTTGGTTCCCCCTTAACCTTGAATTTTCTCGATTTTGTGATCATAGAGTATGGATTTTTATAAGGCATTTGGCAATGAAATATGTCTCTATTTATCAGGATCGTCAGGAACATAAAGCATCATGGTTTTGCCCTCCTAATCATGACAATTTACAGTGCATTCTTTGGACATAATATCATGAAAGAATGAACTTAGCTGACTTTAATAGTAGTAAGCGAGAACTTGAAAATCCAGTAGGGATTTAGACATGTATTTAGACATTGAAGTAGCTTGAAAATCTGTGAATAAATAGTTTTCCCTCTCCTCTCTTCTTCAAATCCTGCTCTAAATTCCTGCAGTCCGTGTCATTAGCAGCAGTAAATCCATCACATTTCTCTTTCATGTTTAATTCTTCTACTGTGCAATCTTGTTAGCTTACTAATTTGCTAAATGAGGTACTTAGAGTTGCTGTCTTCATCTTCCTTCATTTTGTATATCACCATAATTCCTCCTCTCTACTTCATGCAGAATTACTTGCTGTTTTGCATACCAGCCATGATAAAAGGAAGCTGTTAGCATTATCAGTAAATTTACATTAACAGATCTACCTACATGTTTGAGCCTACAGTTTAAAAAGGAATGTCTGCGTCTTTCAGTACCAAAAGAATATTTTAAAGTTGCAAAATGTATGTTAATTACAGAAATAATATTTTTAATTGTGTATTATGTACAGGGATACCAAAAAGCTGAGCCCCAGTAAAACTGAAAACATGGTACTTCTTTTGACTACAAAACAACAGTTAGAAAAAAGACTTAAAAGGCTAACTGCTATCCCCTCTGTGTGTACTTATGCTGATCCTAAAGCAGTGGATGAAGATGTAAGTCTCTTTGTTCTTCTTCTTGTTCTTCTTCTTATTCACTGATAATTATCAAACACAGTTTTGGTTTTGTATGTCTAAAATGCATGAATTTGTGCATAAATACATAGAAAGCATATAATGTGTGATGCAGTTGTACTTCACAACAGTATGCATTGACTTCATGAAACATTCTGAATATTTCCATTTAAATTTGATTCCAGGTGTCAATCTTAGATAACTTTATTTTTAAGATGTATGGACAACTTTCGTTCTGCCACTTAAAAAGATATTGACTTGTCCTTGTGATAGGAGTCCTGGGATGTATACTACAATGGATTCATTTCCATGAACTATCAGCAATGCAGTTGTGTTACATGTTGATTCAGATCTCAGACTCCTATTTTTCTGATTGAGTCATCAGCATAGGCTATATGGTACTTTTGTGTGCTTATCAAAACATTTTTAAGCCCTTCGTATCTTGTAAAAATACTAAATAATAAATGATTTTAGGCTCTAAAAGTTCTAGTCACCACAAAACAAAATTTTCCATGCTCTTCAATGTGTTTATGCCCCCTGAGGAAAGAAAAGGTAAGAAAAGCACTGAAAAACTGCAATGTCCATCAGAAATATTAATGTATATATTTGTATACAAATAATTAAGGAATAATTTATGAAAGAGATTTATATAACATGGTTTCCAGCAGTAGTAGGTGACTGGACCTTGATCCAGGAGATCCCCTCTGGTCTAAACTTCCTGAAGCATGACTGTGGTTCATATAGCTGTCTCTTAATGGCTGGGTTTTTTTAATTAAAAAAAGTAATTGTGATATATAGCTCTTAATTCAGAGAAAAGGTGCTCAAAATTTTGATGAAGTGTCTCAATAATGCTTTCTGCTTATTGTGATACGTCTTGAAAGAGAGGAAAATTCTGTGTATTGGGACCAAACTTGAAAATTCTCATGGTTCCTTATCCTGGGCACTTGGGATCCCAATGGCATTTTTGGACTGCTGTCAGCCAGCATGGAAGGAACATTGCTTCCCACAGTTGCACATGGGTAAAGGCAGTGAAGAAGTAGCTTGAACTTTGGAACAGATGGCACTGAGCTGTAGAGTGAAGTTCAGAAAATACTGAAAAAACTTAATTCAGTGCTATTTCTGAGTTTGGGAAAGGGAAGCTTCTAACTGTGTGGTGAGATGAGATGGTGGTATTGAGCAGGGATGACAAACGAGCAAAAAGGTATCAGCTTTACGTAGCTGCTTAGGAATTTGTTCTGTGATAGTGGCATGCAGCACATGGTCATGAGGCCATGCTTTGAGTAGGAAAGTCATCAACATGCAAGCTTGCCATGTCTGGTTGCATCTAGCTGCATGGTATGACAATTGGGATTGTTGTAATGGCATTTGTTGCAAAGGTGAAAAAACCTGATAGTATATATAAGTGTACTGAAGAGCCTGGGTTTGTCTTCATAATAAAGCTACTGATGGTACACATCCAGTTATATACCTTGGGCTTCAGGTTCACTGAAGATCATAAACAGCTATATTTCTCTGTAGTGCTTGGAACTTTATCAGGTAAGACTTTTTTTCATTAACAATGCCTGGTTGTGGTTAATACTTAACATTTCTTTTTATTTGTAGACTTTGAGGAAGATTTTTCATCGACTCAGGTTTGAGAGAAGAGGTTATCTGCAGCAAATGATGGCACTGAGGGGCATTGGGTATCATCATGGATCTATGTCCGCCAAGGAAAGACAAGTAGTGGAGATGCTTTTCAGGCTGGGATATATCAAGGTTGGTAAATTGGGATCAGTTCTTTTTTTAACATTTTAGTTTCTCCATATATTTAATTAAAAAATATAGTGTACCTTTCACCAGTGGTAAAACATATTGCATTGACTTTGTCATGCTCATTTAGAAAATGTTGACATGAAGGTTTCCAAACAAATAAAATAAAACTAAGTGAACTGATAGCTGTAGAACTTTATTTCTAACTAAGAGTTTCTATCCTTCAGATTAGCATATCATAGAATCATTTAGGTTGGAAAAGACCCTTAAAATCATCGAGTGCAACCATTAACCTAACACTGCCAAGGCCACCACTAAACCACCACTAAACGTGTGGACGTCCCTAAGCGCCACGTCCACACGTCTTTTAAACACCTCCAGGGATGGTGACTCAAGAAATTTTTCCTAATATCCAGTCTAAACCTCCCCTGGCACAACTTGAGGGCATTTCCTCTTGTCCTTCACTTGTTACTTGGGAGAAGAGACTGATAAGAGCGATAAGGTCTCCCCTGAGCCTCCTTTTCTTCAGACTAAACAGCCCCCATTCCCTAAGCTGCTCCTCATAGGACTTGTTCTCTAGACCCTTCACCAGCTTCGTTGCTCTTCTTTGGATGCGCTCCAGCACTTCAATGTCTTTCTTGTAGTGAGGGGCCCAAAACTGAACACAATATTCAAGGTGCAGCCTCACCAGTGCCAAGTACAGGGGGACAATCCCTTCCCTAGTCCTGCTGGCCACACTATTTCTGATACAGGCCAGGATGCTATTGGCCTTCTTGGCCACCTGGGCACACTGCTGGCTCATATTCAGGCGCCTGTCAACCAACACCCCCAGGTCCTTTTCTGCCTGGCAGCTTTCCAGCCACTCTTGCCCAAGCCTATAGCATTGCATGGGGTTGTTATGGCCCAAGCGCAGGATCCAGCACTCAGCCTTGTTAAACCTCATACAATTGACCTTGGCCCATCAATCCAGCCTGTCCAGGTCCCTCTGCAGAGCCTTCCTACCCTCAAGCAGATCAACACTTCCGCACAACTTGGTGTCATCTGCAAACTTACTGAGGGTGCACTCAATCCCCTCGTCCAGATCATTGGTGAAGATATTAAAGAGAACAGGCCCCAGTTCTCTGAGCCCCTGGGGAACACCATTTGTGATCGGCTGCCAACTGGATTTAGCTCCATTCACTACAACTCTTTGGGCCCAGCCATCCAGCCAGTTTTTTACCCAGCGAACAGTACACCCACCCAAGCCATGAGCAGCCAGTTTCTGTGGGAAAATGCTGTGGGAAATGCTGTCAAAGGCTTTACTAAAGTCTAGGTAAACAACATCCACAGCCTTTCCCTCATCCACTAAGCGGGTCACCTTGTCACAGAAGGAGGTCAGGTTAGTTAAGCAGGACCTGCCTTTCATGAACCCATGCTGACTGGGCCTGATCACCTAGTTGTCCTGTACGTGCCGTGTGATGGCGCTCAAGATGATCTGCTCCATAACTTTCCCTGGCACCGAGGTCAGGCTGACAGGCCTGTAGTTTCCCTGATCCTCCTTCCGGCCCTTCTTGTAGATGGGTGTCACATTTGCTAATCTCCAGTTAACTGGGACCTCCCTAGTTAGCCAAGACTGCTGATAAAAGATTGAAAGTGGCTTGGTGATCACTTCTGCCAGCTCCCTCAGTATCCTTGGGTGGATCCCATCCAGCACCATAGAGTTGTGTGTGTCTAAGTGGTGTAGCAGGTCACTAACCATTTCCCCTTGGATTATGGGGGCTTCATTTTGCTCCCCGTCCCTGTCTTCCAGCTCAGGGGGCTGGGTACCCAGAGAACAACTGGTCTTACTATTAAAGACTGAGGCAAAGAAGGCATTAAGTACCTCAGCCTTTTCCTCATCCTTTGTCACTATGTTTCCCCGCACATCCAATAAAGGATGGAGATTCTCCTTAGCCCTCCTTTTGTTGCTAATGTATTTATAGAAACATTTTTTATTGTGTTTTACCACATCAGCCAACTTGAATGTGTTTTAGTTAAATGAACTCTGTAGGATTATGATATTTTGTACTGTCTTCACAGAATATTTCAATTTGTGTTAAATTTCAGTATTATTTCAATTTGTGTTCCATAAAAGTTGTGGTATAAACTTTCAGGATACAAAAGTTTAATATGCATATGTAATAGCTCTATGAGCTACACTAAAGAGTGAAATTCATGTATGTTCATAGCTCTGTTCAATCAATCAGATTAAAGTTTAGCTATATGAAAAATGATAGTAAAATTCCTGTTGATTTAAGTTGGATATTACAGGTGGTTTTTTTAAATTAGATATTGTCATTTCTAATAGATATACTCATGTTTGATATTTTATAGGTAGTCACGGCTACTTCAACACTTGCTCTAGGAATCAACATGCCATGTAAATCTGTTGTCTTTGCTGAAGATTCTGTCTTTTTAGATGCCCTAAATTACAGACAGGTATGGAAATAGAACACCTACTTTTTATTACAAGAACAGTACACATGTAGCTGTCATCACACACAAAGTCAGAAAAATGTCTTTTCTTTTCATATACTTCTGGGTATGTTCTGAGTTTTAACTGTTCATTTTGGTGACAGTAATAGTTTTAGCTAAGGTGATATTAGTAACGTATCAGAACTGCCAGCGCACAAATAATGTATGTAGTCAAAAGACCTATTTCAGCAATGAAAGTATTACAATTGCTTGGTGAATTTAGGGCATAGATTTGGCTTTCAGTTATGGGAGCCAGAAAGACAAAAGCTGTTTCACAAATGCGTGAAAAATGTGCTATAAGAACATAGAGTGGGGATGTAACGAGGAAAAGAAAGATTGCTGACTGGATTAACAGGGACATTTGAGTTCCTTCGATCTTGGAAGTGGCACTCTACACAATGCAACACAACAGTGTGTAGATGAGGTTGCAAATGCAATAAAGCAGAATGTCTTCAGTCATAGCACGACTTACTGGGTAGGCTGAGAGACTCTAACCTCTTCATTAACCCCTGTTTCCTGCTCTTGTGCTACTTTTCAAACCTGTATTTTCATGAAGTACTGCCAGTTTGCTTCTGGTTCAAGAGGCCATATAGGCCAGATACAGCTGATGGCATCGCCTGGCAGGTAGCTCTCAGAGTCAGAGTGTGAGTGGATCTGTCCAGTAACCGGACCTACATGCATCTCCCTTCTGCTGCACATAGATGATA
This sequence comes from Mycteria americana, assembly GCF_035582795.1. Lineage (NCBI taxonomy): Eukaryota > Metazoa > Chordata > Aves > Ciconiiformes > Ciconiidae > Mycteria > Mycteria americana. Next base: position 44,345,402 of record NC_134368.1, read on the forward strand.
TCACCTTTCTACGACAAGGTGACCCGCCTAGTAGATGAGGGAGAGGCTGTGGGTGTTGTCTATCTAGACTTCAGTAAAGCCTTTGACACGTTTTCCCACAGCATTCTCCCGGAGAAACTGGCTGCTCATGGCTTGGATGGGTGTACTCTTTGCTGGGTAAAAAATTGGCTGGATTGCCGGGCCCAAAGAGTGGTGGTGAATGGAGTTTACTCCAGTTGGCGGCCGGTCACAAGCGGTGTCCCCCAGGGCTCTGTATTGGGGCCAGTTCTGTTTAATATCTTTATCAATGATCTGGACGAAGGGATCGAGTGCACCCTCAGTAAGTTTGCAGATGACACCAAGTTGTGTGGGAGTGTTGATCTGCTTGAGGGTAGGAAGGCACTGCAGAGGGACCTGGACAGGCTGGATCAATGGGCTGAGGTCAATTGTATGAGGTTTAACAAGGCCAAGTGCAAGGTCCTGCACTTGGGCCACAGCAACCCCATGCAACGCTACAGGCTTGGGGAAGAGTGGCTGGAAAGCTGTCAGGCAGAAAAGGACCTGGGGGTGTTGGTTGACAGCCGCCTGAATATGAGCCAGCAGTGTGCCCAGGTGGCCAAGAAAGCCAATGGCATCCTGGCTTGTATCAAAAATAGCGTGGCCAGCAGGACTAGGGAAGTGATCCTGCCCCTGTACTCAGTACTGGTGAGGCCGCACCTCGAATACTGTGTTCAGTTTTGGGCCCCCCACTACAAGAGGGACATTGAGGTGCTGGAGCATGTCCAGAGAAGGGCAACGAAGCTGGTGAAGGGTCTGGAGCAGAAGTGTTATGAGGAGCGGCTGAGGGAGCTGGGACTGTTTAGCCTGGAGAAAAGGAGGCTGAGGGGAGACCTTATCGCTCTCTACAACTACCTGAAAGGAGGTTGTGGAGAGGTGGGGGTCGGTCTCTTCTCCCAGGTAACAAGTGATAGGACAAGAGGAAATGGCCTCAAGTTGCACCAGGGGAGGTTTAGACTGGATATTAGGAAATTTTACTTCCCTGAAAGGGTTATCAAGCGTTGGAACAGGCTGCCCAGGGAAGTGGTTGAGTCGCCATCCCTGGAGGTATTTAAAAGACGTTTGGATGAGGTGCTTAGGGACATGGTATAGTGGTGGTTTTGGTAGTGTTAGGTTTACGGTTGGACTCGATGATCTTAAAGGTCTTTTCCAACCTATACGATTCTGTGATTCTGTGACTTCAGCTTTGTCACATCATCTGGTACAAGGAGCAAGTCCCCACAATGAACCTGACCAAGAACAGGTGATCCAAGCAAGGGAATACACCCTTAGGCAGCTTCTCTCTACTCTTTATTCATATTCCCTGCTCTTTATTCATTCTGAGACTACGTCTGCCCCAAATCTACCCAGAAATAATTCAGAGCTAAATGTAACTTGAAAACAAAGCTGATATATAGCTATAAATTAAGTTAAAACTTACCTTGAAAAATATAAATGTTAAAAAGACACGTGAAAGAACGTAAGTATCCTGGCCAGTGTTTAGGTCTATCAAATTTGGAAGTTCATCTTTAAAAAAGTAAATAAACCCACCACATTTCTAAACCAGCTATATTTGAGGTACAACATATTTTGCACACATTATTTTAATAATTCTGCATAAATGCTTTATCAAAACTGTATAGATGGTACCAGTATATACAACTTAGGTGTATTTTATGTAAAAATTAATAATTTCATTGTTCTAATAATATAATTATTAAGTATTTTATTCTTAGATGTCAGGACGTGCTGGAAGACGGGGACAAGATATGATTGGAAATGTGTTCTTCTATGATATCCCACTGCCCAAAGTTGAAAGACTTATCAAATCTAATGTACCTCAGTTGAAAGGCCAGTTTCCTCTGACTGTTTCCTTAATATTGAGACTCATGCTGTTGGCTGCGAAGGCTGATGACAAAGCAGATGCCAGAGCAAAGGTTTAATATTTTTTTTAATAGCAATTTAATTAAATTATAATGTCTCCTTAACATGAGCAGAAAGTTATGCACTTCAGAAGTAAACAATCTGCCTCCAAATGAAATTGCATACTCTGCCATACTGCTTCTAGTACCTATGCTATCTTCTCCACAATATAGTACTGTCCATTTTCATGCATTTACTCTTTGCAATGAATATTATAATCAGAAAGAATGCTACTATCAGGAAGGTATTTTTACTGACTCTTGTTCTATGGAATATTTGCATTAACTTGGAGAATCAGAAGGTCTTCCAATATTTAAAATTTCAGCTTTATTTGAGGAAAAGATGTGAACATAGATTTCCATAGGGAAGAGGGGAGCTATGAAATGCTATCCCATTTGAAACAATGAGAAAATTCTGTGTATTACTCACTTTAAATCAGCATACTAACTCTCTGGAATCAAAGAATTCTTATTCTTGCCATTTAATGCAGTGATTTAAGTAAAAAACCCCATGACCATGATTACAAATTGGTCAGAGATCTCCTCTTGTAATTATTAAGGAACTCATACCTCCAGATGATCTGTTTTTTACATCCATTTCAGCATATAGACATTTATTTTCAAGGACTCACTGAATGAATTCAGATATAAGTCTTCTTAAGATAACAAAGTAAATTGGTAAACTTCTGTGTTAAATATTAAAATGGTATTAAAGTGTAAGGAGTAATTTTGAAACTTCCTGGTTTTAGTTTAATGTTATTTAAATCCTTGTCTTTTAGATCTCTATATGAATTTCATGTAATTAATTTAACAAACCTCAGCATAAATTTAGAAAATGCACACATATCTGACAGGCAGAGGATGGACTTTTTCACAAGCATTTCCAGGTGTTAGGCATTCAATTTAAATAAAAATACAACATAACCCCCACCCAGCATTTTTATCCTGAAAACCAATTAATGAAACAAAGCATAAAAGCTGAATATTGAATTGCTTTGCTTGTTACAATATCAACATTCCCTTGGATTTCTCATTTCTTCTCCCCCCCCGTTTGTTTGACCAGGCATTGTCGGTGTTGAAGCACTCACTGATGTCGTTCAGAAAAGAGAGATATGCTGAAATTTTAAAAATTTATTTTATGTTTTCCTTGCAATTTCTTGTGAAAGAGGTAGGTTTTAACTTGTTCTCATAAAGGGTAGTTCTTAAATCTACAGTTTCTCATTTGTTTGTGTTAGTACGCTTTCATTTAAAGAACCATATATTTTATATTCCATAGCAACACATTATTTATTTCTGTTAGAAACAGATAAAATCAGAGTGCTTTAAGTCTGAGGTTAATTCTGAGTTACTTGTGTTGTAACTCATATTAATTAAATTAAATAGGGAAATTAAATAGGGAGAATCTTACAGTATGGTCTATACGATTACAAATTGATTAGGAAAGAAGAGTTGTGCGTTTATATTGTATATGAAGATGCATGCATGTGAAATGATAGGGGTTTAAAACATACTAAGGATGACATGATTTCCAAAATGCTGGGAGAAATTACATCTCTAACAAAAATTTAGGAAGTAGGACTTAGCGAAGACTGAAAATTAGTGGTGTATCTCTCTGTAGTAATAGTTTCGATTTGATGGATACTATTTTGGAAAAGTTTTATGCATTAGTCCATTTTGGCTTACAGCCCAGCCAGTAAGAGGCACTAATAATGTGATTACATTAACAAATCATCTGTGCCCAGATTTCCCAGTGCTGCTCCCAGTAGGAGCCCTACTATATAATATAATGGTTGTATTATATAGTACCATTATATAATACATATATATACCATTTATAACCATCATATATAACCATTATATATGATGGTTATAAAATAACCATCATATAATGATGATTCTCTGGATACTCTCTGCTTTCTTACAAGGCATGATGCAGAGTGATCTCTGACAGGAGAGGTGTCCTGGAATTTATAGCCTTTGAGGGAGTTTTATTCCATGAGCTTGTCCTGTTGTTTTTTGAAACTATATAAGCTTCTAGCACCCAAACAGCTTGCAGCAACATATTTGACAGATCACTTCTTGCTGTGCTTTAATCCCATCAAACATTTGGGTTAATATTTTTTTTTAATGAAAGTTGCATCAAATCTTACTTTGGTGGCTGTATGCACTTCTCATTTGCAACATGATCTAAATTGGCACTAAAACTATGAAGTCAAGATCTATGCTTTGCACAGGGAAATGAAGATCTCCCATGGAAATACTCAAATAGTTGGTGACTTGTTTTTCAGTAAGGACAAATTTTTGCCTTTCAGTGGAAGCTCAATGGTCTCAATAGGTACCTATGCATTAGGTTGAAGGACTATTCTTCTGAATGCCACCATTTTATATTTTTGTCATATCCAAGTTCATCTTTCACAAGTAAGATTTTTTTGCTTTTAAATTAAATAGGGCTACTTGGATCAAGAAGGTAACCCCATAGGATTTGCTGGACTTGTGACCCACTTGTACTATTACGAGCCTTCAAATTTTGTTTTAGTGAGCTTTCTTGTGAAAGGTTTATTCCACAAATTGTGCCAGCCAATTAAAGGTAAATAATACTCCGTGCATCTTAATTGTGGTCTATGGCAGGCTCTGTAACCCCGGTGGTTCTGAAGTTTTCTGGGTGCCTTCTTGCTGCTGCCACCTTTTGCTTGCTTAGCCATCATCCTCATATCCTTGGCATCTGCATCTACACATTCTGCATATGCTTATATTTCTGTCTGAGAAAGCCAAGGCAAACATATGGCAATGCTAGTATCATGCACCTAAATTTACTGTTTGTGAAACATTCTGATGAGGTAGAAAAGAATGCTATACACAGAAAAAATAATAATTCTGACTCCAGAGCAAGATTTGAATGCCATGTAGCAAATAGGATGGATGACCATTCTGAATATCAACAAATTAAAAAAATGAAGTACTACTAATGTCTCATTATATGAGTAAAATCCATTCTGTGCACTGAGATATGCTGCAGTATGTGAACATATAAGAATACAGTATTTGTACATATTAGTTGCCCAGAGATTTTGTATGTAATGAGTTGATCTTTATCCAATACAATTTTGCATAACTTCTGTCATGACAATGGCAGCTGGAAAGGAAACTCCTGAATAAGAATTGTTTATTTTAAGCAAAAAAAAAAAAAAAATTTTTTTTTACACTTTCATATTTAACCCAAGTACTTTCTGTTTTGACATAGGCTCAACTGTTTTTTCAGAAGATGTCTTGGAAAAGCTAGTGCTCATTCTGGCAAACCTATTCGGCAGAAAATATCTTCCTGCCTGCTCAATGAAATATGAACGCACATTTTGCCAGTCAAAGGTAGAGAAAGCATTGGTCTTTACTGTAACTTATGTTGTGTACCACTTCAGTGAACTTGTTTTCCTTTTGCCAGTTAGACTAGTGTCATTATGGATGTACAGTAGTCTGGTGGGCTAGCAGGTAGCTGCCCGCCCAGCCGCTCTCTTACTCCTCCATCTCAACAGGAGGGGGGAGAAAATGGGATGGAAATGCTTGTGGGTCGAGACAAAAACAGGGAGATTGCTTACCAGTTATGATCATGGGCAAAACAACCTCAACTTGTGGAAAATTAAGTTAATTTGTTGCCAATTAAAATAGATTTTGGTAGTGAGAAACAAAAAATAAAAATTTCAACACCCACGCCCTCCCCCACCCCTCCTTCCCCAGGCTCAACTTTACTCCTTCATTCCCAACTCCATTACTTCCCCTCCACCCTAAGCGGTGCAGGGCTGATGAGAAATGAGTTGTGGCTGATTCTTAACAGCTTGCTCTGCTGCTCCTTCCTCCTCACATGTCACCCTTCCTCCAGCACGAGTCCTCTCTGTGGGCTGCAGTCCTTCAGGATAAACCTGCTCCAGTGTGGGCTCTCCATGGGCTGTAGTTCTTTCAGAAAACATCCAGCTGCTCTGGTGTGGGATCCTTCACTGGCTGCAGTGTGGATATCTGCTCCGGCATGGCTGTCTCCACTGAGAGGGCTACAGGGAAGTCTCTGCTCCACTGTGGTCTCTTCTACAGGCTGCAGGGGAATCTCCATTTCATCACCTGGAGCACCTCCTCCCCCTCCTTCTCTGATCTTGGTGTGCACACTGCTGCTTCTCACTCTGCCTGTGTGACATTTTTGCCCTTTCTTAAATAAGTTTTCACAGCGGTGCTGCACCTGTACCTGATGGGCTCAGCTCTGTCCTGTGGTGGGGCCATTGGAGCTGGCTGTGTCAGTCACGGGGCAGCCCTTGGACTCTCCTCACAGCAGCCAGCCCTGAACTGCATGCCCTCCCTGCCCCTGCCCCCGCCCCCACCAACACCTTGCCACCTACACGCAATACAAATAGCTAGAATAATTAAGAAAGTACTTACTGGATTAAAATAAATAAGCCTTGATGTAACCACAGAAGCAGCAGTTGGCTGTCAGGTTAAATGAAAAGTACGATTATTCAAGTATGTTTTAGTGATGACAGATTACTATATAGTTACTGTCATGATATTGCACAATGTAAAAGTATAAATGACACAGCATTTCTTTATACAATACAACTCAAGTATCTCTTCCCCAAATGGCAATTTACTTTCTTCTCCTCACTCTGCTAGAATTTTGTCTCCATCTAAGGAGCTGTAGCTTTTTGTGACACAAACCAATGACCCAGAAGGACACCAGCATGCTCTGTGGTACATGACACTGTAGGCTTAGGGCTTTTTCAGAAAATGGGACAATACTAATAGGATGAGCATTAACATTATTTATGCACAAAGGTAACCCACCATGGGTACATGCAGAAGTGAAACATTGATAATTTGCTCCTGTTGGCTCTTCTGTGGAAAGCCTTAAAATTTTGGAGGATGCAGCTATGGCTGGAACAACAAAGGAAACTTCTTCCAGATGAAGATGCTTACATGGCCAGTTTCCAGCAAGCATTCCAAGAGGAAAAATGTTATTTATTTCTGAAAAGTGGCTAGTCATGTTGGTAGGGAACCTGTGGAACACCAAGATATGCAAATCAAGATCTGGGAAAGGCAGCCCTTCAAAAATCCCTTTTTAGCTAGCTGAAACATCTTTAATAGAGCTGTTTGCCAAGTACTGTGTGAGCAAAAATTTAGGAATTTTATACTTACGGTTTATCTTCTGTGCCTTTTTCTGCATGAAATTCATGTTCATCTTTAAGATCTGTTAATTCTAGATGGTCAGGCAGTCTGACAAGTTGGGTAAAGTTTGGAGCTGTACTCTTTCCTTCTTTCTACTAATACGCTATGTGTGTACTAATACTTTATGTATGCACCAATGTAGAACTGACGCTTTTGGAGAAATTACCTGAATTAAGCAATAAACTGCATGTTATTTCAGGTCTTTCTAGAAGATCTGCCAGAAGACTTTGCAGATGCTGTAAATGAGTACAACACCAAAGTAGAGGAAAATTTTGCTCATTTTCTTCTGACAACTGCCAAGCTGGCAGATATCGAAAAAGAATACAGACTTCCACTTTCAAAGACAGGTAGGAAGTGAAAAATTAGTGCATATTCATAATCTGTGAAATGTATTTTATTAGGGAAGTTAGGTTAATTCTTATTTTGTAAAGAAAAAAATGGTGACTTCAGACATGCTAATAAAGAGATAGATACACTTTCTATTTCACTTTTGTTTTACAAGCATTATAGATCATACTATATATTGTAGAAGTTTTGTACAGGAAAAGGATCATTTTAGTTGCTATTCTTTTATTATTTTGTAGAGGAAATAAAAATCAAAGGGACTTTTTTATAAAAGGAAAAATATATTAAGTGTAATTATTGAATAAAAGCCTTTTTATCTAATCATCAATGCATGTACAGATTCTCAAATGCCTGTGATACTTGAAGTGCTTTCAGAGTCTTACAAAGATTAGATTTTCAACATCTGAACGACCTTAAAGATTGAAGTAGCAGTGAAAGAACATTGCACCATTTCTTAAATCAACTAAGTTACTTATGCCAATAAATGATGTCCAATAACCAAAGCAATATGAAAAGGCATGACTATAAAATTACCAAGCAATGTGGATTGCCATTGGGTGAAAACTATTTACTTACTACATAATCTTATGTTACTTCCTGGAAGAAAGATATTAAAGCAATGTAATATACCACTGTCCCAGTGCCTAGTCCTCTAAAAATAACATGCCTTCAAAAATACTATTTTTGCAGTAAGGAAGCACTTTAGTTAGCAGATAACTGTATTTATTCATCCTTTTTTCCTACACTGGTACAGTGATTTTTTTAGTCTCTGCTGTGTACAAATACAAAAAAAAAAAAAAAAGGCCCAAATGACCTTACAAGCTACTATGTCTTATAATCTACTTTGAGTTTCCAGTATGAGGATACCTGGATCATAGAAAGTTTTGTATAAAGTGGCTGTCAACTTATACAAAGGTGAGGCACTGGGGGAGATAAACAGATAAGGTGAATGCAAACCAAGACTGAATACTGCGTATGGCTTGAGATGGTAAATAGCAATTTTCCATTTCCAGTACAGAGCACTGGAAAGTGCTGTGTGTTACACCATAATGGTGTAACATTAGCAACACTATAGTGAAATCCTATTTTTTCATATTCAGTTTAAGATTGCTTCTTTTAACAATGGAGGGACCCCACACCTTGATATGTTACCTGAAAAACAGGAAATGAAGAGCTGTAAATCACAGAATGATGGAATTCCAAATTAGAAGAGCAAAGCATGGGTTGCCTTACATTTTCAGGATATATATTCCTTTATATATACACGTGTTACTACTGCTACTTTTACCCAGGATGTGAGCTGTGGAAATTGAATTTCCTATTCTACTTGAATGGTAAAGTTTCTTGTTTAAATGGAAAGTGTAATATGGTTGCATTCTCCCCATTTTTCTGAAGCTGTTTCACTTTGAAAGAAACGCTTTCCATTAGATTTACAGAAAAAGAAATGGAAGATCAAAGCATGTCCTATAGTTCAAGAGGTGGTAGAGACTTTTGTACTTACTTACCATAACTTGGGGAGAGGCTGCAAAAAAAATACCATGTCAAACTGCTGAGATTTTTTAATGAATGCCATAAACAGTGTAACTACAGCATACTTACCATAACACAAAGCAGAAAAGGTTACAGTGTAAGGATTGAAAGTATTGTTGATAATTTGGAAAGAAAGAAGAAGTTTCTATTTAGAAAAGGAAAATCAAAAGTACAAATGTATTTAGAAATAACTAGACAGGTCTTCTACAGACAGTGATTTAAGTTACAGGCAGACCATAAGCCAACTGAAATGCCATGCTGTTGCAAAAACAGAAATTCATGCTGGGTTGCATAAAACAGAGTGCTTGTATGTGACAACCTTCACATACTTAAGCCCTAACAGGGCCTCAGTTAGAATACTCATTCTTTAGAGCTCCATGCTTTAGGAAGAATGTTGGCTGGGAGTCCAGAGGATAGCAGTAAAAATTATTAGATATCTAGCTATTAAGACCTGTGAATACAGGTTGAAAAAAACTGTTTTTTTCTTCATCGTAGGACAGAAGAAAAGATGGAGGTAAAATAAGTCTTCTAATAGTAACATTCCCTTTGTTTTGGGCACAACTTCATGCTGTTAGCAATTTTGGCTACAGATGAGTCAAGGAGAAAGGCTTAAGTTGCGAGGGGGGGATTGAGACATAATTACTCTCACCACTAGAAAGCTCTTATATACTATAATCAGTTGCGTAGAGGTTCTTATGAACAAGACAAACAAACATCAATCAAGAAGGATTTCAGTTTAGAATATTAACTCTATTTCCTATCATTATCTACTGAACTGAAAATTTCTTGCTTTTAAAATAGATTGCTGAAGGGGAGCTTGTGTCTGCATAACTTACGTTGCATTTGAAACTTCTTGTCTAGATTTCACATCTAAGAATTGGCATGGCTCTGAACTAGCATCTTATTTGATGGACAACACCAAAAGCATATCTGCCATCTCACCTTTTGCATGTTTATCTGGAGTGGTTGATAATGATCTATTTCATAGGGAGATCATTAATAAAGTAAGTTATTTTTTCATGGGGGGGTAGAATGTTATTACAGTTCAATAAAAATATTTTTTTATTACAATCTTCTTGCCTCTGTGTAATATGATGGCACTATGCTCAAGTGTCACTCTTTAGGAGAAACAATTTGAAAGATCTAAAAAAAAAATAATCAGCACTGAGTAGCACCACATTATCACAGTGCAAGAAACACAGAATAAATGGATGTATGAAAAAAAAATCTTTAAATAGTTTGCTTTCTTGCAAGGCCTGTGTTCCTTTCGACTTGGAGACAAGTAAATTACTGTAAAATTTCAGATTCAAACCATATCCTATCCCCAGTTTGTTTTCTCCACATCAGGAGTTTATTTTTTTTTAAATCAATCACACAGTAAGTCTCAAGGATCCTAGCAAAAGGATGCATTATTGCATTGATCATTTGCTTCTCAACTAGGATTTCAGTGATTACGTTAGCGTATGAATTAGCTTAATTGTAATATACATCAACATGTTTACTGTCAGCTTGCATTTTCCTGCGCTCTTCTACGTGGGCTTTGTAGCATTAGGAAAATATCATGACTCATAATTCTGTAATAGAAAAAAATCAAATTCCTCCACCTGAGGATTTGAAATTTACCTTCATCCTTAAAATGTTCCATGCTTAAGGCTGATTAATATATTCAAAGCATCAGTGAGAGAGTCTGAATACATTATATATGCGTATGGAAAAATCCTCATCTAAAACTCAAGAGAAATCCAGTGACCTAGTCAAATTTTAAATTACTCGGAATGTCCCAGAGCTGCACTGGCAGTGTAAATCACTTTACTAACAAACTCTCTGCTGTGTCTACAGCTTGCATGTACTTGTGTAGATTTTTTGAATGGTCCAGGATTAGAAGTGTGGAACTTTCCAGCTGTGGGTCTAAAGGTGTAGGTTTGACAAAATAGGCATATAAACAAAACCACAGTAGCTATTCAACAGATATTTGGTTTTTTTAGGCTGTCTTACGTTCCCTGGGAATTAATGTCACAAACTGCCCCCTGCTTTATTTGAGCAAGTATGATAATCAAGGAAGGAGGAGGCCACTCAATGCATATGCACTGGACTTTTATAAGCATGGTTCCTTGATTGCATTGACAACTGATAACTGGTACGTACTACCATTTTTAATACAGTTAAACAGCAGGATTGTTTACAATATGGTACATAACTACATCTTTTTGTTTTTAAAGCCTTCTCCCTCCAGAACTTAGGGATGGAATAGCTGTTAAATATGATTAGATTAGTTGAATGCTTTCAGGAGAACAAAACATATACTACATTAAAGTCCAATGGCAATGGCTGTAAAGTATTAGCCGGGAATTCAAAACAGTACCATAAACAGGAAGTCTTGACTACAGTGACACGGGTTATTTTGACAGGCTCTTCAGAAGGTGGGGGGGGGTTATGTAATCAAGGTTTTTTCACAATGAAAAAGATCAGGAAAGTCCCTGAAATGAGGAAGCCCCATGCAGTAGTCTAGAAGATGGTAACATAGTAGCAGAGAGATGTCAAAAACTTGGTCAAATAATAAAGACAGAAACAGATTACAGAAGGAATTCATGATCAGTGTTAAAAGATACAGGCATCCAAAACACAAACTCTTTTCTGATACAGGAAGACTGTCATCATAGAAACCTGACTTTCACAGTAGCAAAGCAAAATTTGCCAGTAATTCGGTATTTGTATCAGTATTGCTTCAATACTTCCCCTTTTCCTAATCTTTTCTAAGCATTTAGCAACTTGTCCTGATAATGCAATCATACTATCCTCTCTCTTTAAAGGAGAAAAAACAATGACCCACCAAAAACTGCCCAAGCTGGTCAACCACTGCCATATCTCATCATATTTTCATGTTTAAGCCTGTGGTACATGCAGTCTTCCTCTCTTTTTTCCTCCTGGATCACTTACGCTCTAGATTTTCCGAAACTGGAGTTTTAATCTTTTCTTTTATACTGTCTTGCCTGTATCTTTTAACACTGATCATGAATTCCTCCTGTAGTCTGTTTCTGTCTTTATTATTTGACCAAGCTTTTGACATCTCTCTGCTACTGTTACCATCGTCTAGACTACTGCATTGGACTTCCTCATTTCAGGGACTTCCACGATCTTTTTCATTGTGAAAAAAACCTTGATTAAATTAAAAAAAACTTCTGAAGAGCCTGTCAAGCTCTTACACTTCATAGAGCTTCAAACAAATAATCTTTGACAGTCTTTCACCTTCCTAATTAAGCAACTTATAAACTGCATCAATCTTCTGTTTCTTCTTCTCAGAAGCTGAATTTGAGATTTTCTTTCCTTTGCTCTTACCATTTACAGTCCTGTTGTCCTCTTCAGTCTTTTAGCGATGCACTTGCTAAATGTGGTGTCTTGTCATTTTCATCATTATCACTTTTACCTTTGAATCTCACTGGTCTTCTGTAACCTTGTTCATTGAACCCTTGTCTTTATCAAACTTCTAGCTTGCAATTCTTAATGAAGCCATTCACATATCTGTTTTATTCCCAACCTCACCTCAAAAAAGCTCAACCACAAGCTCCCTCTCCCAGCTAACTCTATCAAGTATCTTTATTTTGCCTTCATGCTCATAGCCAGTAACTTTTATTAATGAGTAAGAAAATACCACCTCACTCTGCTCCCTGAGGGTGCTGTTGGGAGCATATAATATCTGCTTTTTCGTAAGCTCTTCAAAGAAGATTCTAATAAGAACAATTAGAATACACATTCCATGCACTGTTGCAGCTACAATAGCAGAGTTTGGCACTAATGCCACATTGTCAAGGGATAAGGAAATACACTGATTATAGAATCCCATTCTTTGATTCTGTCAAGCTGATCTAGTGAAAGGTATCCCTACCCATGGCAGGGAGGTTGGACTAGATGATCTTTAAAGGTCCCTTCCAGCCCAAACCATTCTATAATGCTATTATTTTCAACACAATACTGATTGCATTTTTTTTTTAAATGTGGTATTCTTAATTACTAGGAACTGAGTTTATTAAGTTGCTTTTCAGTAATCAGTGGTGCTTTTTGCAAAATAGAGGGTCTTCATCATCAGTAGAAAGCTTACGCTATCTCCTGCTCAATTTAGCCAGCAGATTCATCTGAAGTATAGCATTCCAGTTTAGCTTGTAACAAACAGGTTAGTTATTCAAACAGTTGAAACCATGTTCCCAAGATTAATATTAATAAATTAAATTATCTTTCCAAATATTACTTATGAGTCTTTTATATGTTTAGTATAATTATAGAAACGTGTCTCTGCAGCATTATTATTTTAGGCTTATAGTTATTCTACAGTAATCCTAATGAACTACGATGTCAGTGTTTGAGGCCATGGCATGTGCTCTCTGCATCCTTACCCAAGCTACATTGCAGGGTTTATTAAAGGCAAAACAGTATGTTATAGCGCATATCCACTTGAATTTTCTTCTTTCTTTAGGTTAAATGAAGGAGATGCTTACTACGCACTCAAGGATTTTTCACTCCTCATTAAGTCCATTGGGTATGATAAACTTGTGCTTTTTAATATACAATATATATTTCATCTTTAAAGCAACTTAAAATGAAACAATGCTTTTTTTTTTTTTTTTTAAAAAAACCAGAACATCACTGAGTGAACTGTGTGATGATCCAAATGATAACGTTCTACTGGCATTTCAACAACTGGGCGAAATCTATGAAGAGAAACTGAATTGTATTACCTGAAGAAAAAAAAAAAAGCAGCAGTACATAATACTCTTACAACACAGATCAGCTGCCTTTTAAGTTAGGAAGTGACTAGGTCTGAGTTATCAAATATGTCTCATAATAAAGCTTTAGTAATATCCAATATTAGTAATACAAAGTTTACTTTAGAAAATTAACCTTTACACATTGACATTTTAGCAGCTGCAATGTCAACTAAATAATTGATGCTAATAGATTACAAAAGTAGGTAATTGCACATACTTTCAATTGCACATTTTTTTTTTTCAGACAGTGATATATATGTTAAGACAGCTCTCAGAAATATACTCAACAAATGTCACAGTTCTGACAGCTGGTGAGATTAACCTCTCAGTAGGACAATATTGGAAACTTTCAGCCCATTTGTGAAGGATGTTCAGCAATTACTTTGGCAATTAGAATCAAATAAATTGTTCTAATTATTTTCCAAGCTTTCCATTAAGTTACGTAGTATCTTCATGAACGATTATAAAAGCTTTTAAACCGGTCTGCAGTTTTAGTCTACAAAATTTTAAGTATAGAGTTTTATGTCAGTACAATGAAGTTTCATTAATAAAATGTTCCAACCATATGTGGAATTGCTTCATTTTTCACCTCTAGCATCCTTGCCAAAAAGTGCCTTGCGATACAAATTACTCAGTTTAGTAAAACACGCTTCCTAACTGTTGTCTTGGTTTTTGCTGTTAAGAGCAAAGTTTTCAGTAGTATTTTCATAATTTTTCTGAAAATTCTTCAGTTTAACACTACATTTTAGTCTACTTGTAGTCTGAAAAAACATATACACGCATACTAATGTTTAGATAACCTAGGAAAATTAGGCTTTGACAACAGTCCTCATTGCCACACACAATTTTATAACGATGACCAAGATAGTAATATAAGTTATTCTCTACTGATAATCAGCAAAACATGCATTGAGGACAATTCAGAATCCCATTTCTTCAAATTAGCTCTGGTGTTCATCAAATGATCACTGATAAGTCTTTGACTTGAAATCTCTTTAGACAGCATTAAACTACATGCAGCATGTTGCTAGGAGATACTGAGGGAAAATCCTGTATGTGGTTTTGAGGGATTGAGGGAAAAACCTCAGGCAGTGCTGCTGAGCTACCATCAACTGACTTAAACTCTTTTTTCCTTACCGTTTTTAATGTGTGAAACAAAATCATGACAGAAATGGAACATAGTGGCAGAAAAGACTGCTTTAACTCTGCTTGGAAAAATAAAATTTACTCAAATTATTCTTTACTGTCTGGCAAGTCATGCCATATGTAGATAAGTCTTGCACAACTGTTCCTCAACTAGGGTAGAATTGACCTTATTTAGACCTTTCCATGTTCATGTTTCCCCGATACAAATGGATTAATCTTTTTAGCTAAGACACAATTAATTGACCAAGGAATAAAGTCAGAAATTGTTCCTATTGTGTTCTCAGTTATGTGATCAGTAAGCATGAAATCCTGGGTGAAAAATGAACTTATTGAGTCTAGCACAGGGTACTAATTTTATATGCTGAAGACTGTAATGTTTCTTAAAGCATTAGTAACAGCAGTGAACATTTCACTTTTAATAATGTATATAAAAAGCACCTCACTTCTGTTATGGCTTTTAGTAAGGAGTCAATAGTGAAAGATGACCAAGTGATTAAGTCAAAACGACCAAGGAATCAACTTGTGAAAATATCAGAAAATCAATAATTCTACTGATTTAATATCTGGGTGGACTGTAATTTTACTGTGACCTATTGTAAATAAAACATCCTACTTACCATTTATCTCCCCTGTGAAACCTTAATGCTGAGCTATAATGCACTTAGACAACAGCTTGCCAGCCTTGAAAAGCAGTCCTAGGACTGTATTGAACCCACACACCAACAATGTCTGCTTTCAAAAACAGTGTATCATAGTCTGTTTATTTGCTTTATGACTCTATAATGGTGTCTTTTCACTAAAAGATGAAGTATCTGCTTTAAAGTTTAACTTTATCAAACTCTCATAAAACACTGAAATAGAAATGAACAGAAGATATGTTGAAAATAAGCAATCTTAAGAAACTCAGTAGGGTTTCTGAATAACCCTAACTCATTAGGATTTTTTTTTTTGGTCACTGTAGCAGAAAACAAATATTTTCTACAACCTTCTGGCAACAAGTTTTATAGGTGCCTTATCTGTCTCTCTAAAATTGTTCCATTTCTCTCACTTTCATTACAGTGAGACCAACCTCCATCCATGACACTCTCTGCCATTATCATCATGCTCAGCCTTTGTCTTCCAGTAATTTAACTTACTATGTTTTTTAACACTTCTCTCCTACACATGCAGAAGAACATGACAAGAATGTCCAGATAAAAGCAGAACAATTCTTAGGAGAAAACTGAAATACAGTAAGACTTGAGATGAACATAAACTATAAAACTAACAATAAAGAGGATTTTCACCACCTTCCTTACTATAACGCAGACGCAAAGGGAAGATTAGTAAGTTTTATAAACTCTAGAAACTATTTTTCAGCACATTTAATAGAGGAATGCACTGCCACAGAAAAACTGAGGCCAAGAATTTAATGCCAATCAAATTAAAATTAGGTCAATGTTTCCTAAACCAATAATAGTATTTCTAAGTATTCTGTCACAGTAAATATACTGGTAAGCCTCGCAGAGATTCAAGTAAGATTTAAATTTAAGTAATATTTCTCTTATGAAGTTAAAGATCATTTGGATTTTTTTTTTTTTAATATGACTATCTAGTTGCCAGTGAAAAATTCTGAAGGGATATTAAACATTCTGATCTAATACTTGCCAGTTGACATACCTACCTAATGCAGGATTAATTTATTTAAAATCTGGCACCAGCTCTTGCTGGAGAGTTAACACTTAATAAAATAGAGCTTTAATCTGAAATAGTACTACCATCTCTGTATTCTAGTAGCTAAAGCACAATTATCTCTTGGATGCAACAAAATGGTTAATAAATTAGAAAAGATGGTATTTTTATCCTCACTTTGTATCATATTTCACAGACTAAAAATTCAATGAGTTCTGGATCATTAATACTTAGTGAGAAGTGCTGTTTTCCTTTTTTAAAAGGAGATATTTGTGTTTTAAAAGCTAGATTCTCCTAATGCTTTCATCAAAACAGCAAGTTCCTATCTGTCCACTGATTCCCAAACTGTTGCCAAAAGGAACTGAAAATTAGTTGTGATGGTTACTTTTCATAAAGGCAGTGTTTCAGAAGTGTAGCTGACACCCTTTGGCAATATGTAACCAGAACATTGATGTGGTGTTTCAATTTCAAAAGCATAAGATTACTGAATTATTGAAATTACACTAGAAGTTGCACCTTCAACACACATTAAATACATCATAGAAAAAGAAAACAGCCAAAGGGAGATATGCAAAAGTTTTCAGTAATGCCCTTCAACATCCTTTATTTTCCCCATGGCTCTCCTCCCTGCCTATGAGGTGAATGCTATTGTCTGTACTCTTACTGATCTAACCCTAGCGCAAGTGCTGCTGTACTGAAACTGCAATATACTGCTCCTCTTGCTGAGGCTTCACTGAACCTGCTTTCTGGGACACCTCAGTTCCCCCCCCACCCCCACATAGCCCAGGGGCACTCCTTGGAAGGTCTGCATTCTTAAACATACAGCATAGATGGTCATACTTGAGTCTCTAACAAGACATGACATTTTGGTTGTTTCTCCAGTTTGGGTTTGTACTACAAAAATCACTTTAGTACATTGTACTTGCTGATAAGCAGTTATGTTTCTAACAGAGATACCTCAATTGGCAAGAATCAGGGAGAATAACAGCTGTAAAATCACAGGTATCCCCACTTTTTAGTGTGTTAAGTAGCATTTATTTAATTCCAACTTATTTAAGTATAGCTATCTTCCATTTCACTCTCTCTTCATGACTCCGATTTTCTTCTAGTAGATATTTTGTCTTCGGCAACAGAAAAATATTCTGATGCACTGCTGGTATCAGTAGAGACGGATGTTTGACTTAGCTCTTCAGTGTCAGAATCGCTGTCACTTGGCATTCCTCCTGCCTCATTTACTGTAAGCACAGAACCTCCTAAAGATGGATTATTGCATGTGCCAGGAGCAGAACAAGCTGCATTCTGAAACTGTACAGACTCAGGTTCATCTTCCCTCCTAGGAAAGGAAGAGTTGTTTCCAGCAACAGTTTCACTTTCTTCATCTTTTACCTTTGTTTCTTGTTTTGTTGCTGTAATAAGTTGAGTGGAAGATGCATTCTCGTATTGAACAGGAAGGACAACTGAACATAAAGGCTGACTACAAGAAGAATTACTATCAGCAAGCATTTCTGCACTTTCAGTTTTCTTACATGAGTTCCTAGGGAAGAATGAACCTTCACATTTTGGATGACTATGTCTAGAAGCAGGCTCTGCACACTCTGAAGATACAGGCTTCCCCAGATTTAGAGGTGTTTTGTCAGGAGATTTCATCTTCTCTTTTTCCATTTTTTCAGTACCATTTCCAGACAAAAACATGGAGGAAGTCAGCGAATCAGAGGTATTTCTGACAATACTTCCAAATGAAAATACTGGTGAAGGCAACTGAAAACAGTTATTTTTGAAGGAAAATACACAATTACTGGGGAGAAGGTGGGACTCGGAGACATCATTCACCCCAGCTGCAGTGTTGGTTTCTGAAGTACTGCAAGCTACAGTTGTGATGGATTCTGAGCCATTAGCTTTTTGTTCCCATGAGACAGATGGTTTCTGTGTACTATATTCTGCAGTTTCCTTTGCAGAAAGTGTTTTTTCTCTGATGTGAGATGCTGTATTTTTGTCAGATGGCTTTTCAGATTGGCTAAAAAATGAGGATAATGGTAAAGCCTTAAATGAATTGCTGACTCCTGATCCTGCAAAACAATCTCTTTCTGAATTGCCAAAGGGAAACAAAAAACCTGGCTTCTCACTTTCTGCTGAGTCTAAATTAGGACTAGTTGAAGCATCAGAAACTGTTGTTTTGGTTACAGGACCGTGTTTTCTTAATTTGTTTTCATCCTGGTTATGGGTTTTATCTGCGTGATCGCATTTTCCTAGATAAAATTGAGGGAAAACATATTTCTTGTCTTTCTTTTTAAAAGAAAATGTACCTACATCTTTAATAAATCTGGGTAATGAGTTGTTACATGCACTGAAAGCAAAAGGTGAAGTGGAAAGTCTCTCTGCAGAAACATCTAGAAATTCTGAATTTGAAACAGTAACAGCTACTGATGCTGCTGGTTTTAAGATGGATGAAGTGCTAGCATTTGTGTCCATTTCGTTCGAAACAGTAACTGCCGATGCCTGCATTGGCAGTTTTTCTTTAGTTAAGTCTTTAGAGTTTTCTGATAAGGCTGGAGCGGTTACATCCTGGGAACTTCTCTCATGAAATAATTTTAAGTCACTATTTGTTTCAGAAAAGTTCGTATTTGTAGATGGGACACTGTTATTACCGGTTCCAGAAAAGCTTCTCTCAAAGCCATCTGCTCTTTGCAGGGTTCCCATTTTTACTTTATCTGTGTTATTTGCTTTGGTAGGTGAAGATACAAAAGGAGTTCCTGAGGACCTATCCTTCAAAGCCTCAGCAGTTACAAATTTATACTTTTTATTTGCAGGTAAAGTTTGTGTCTTGAACTCATCGGTGAGCTTCTGACGTTCCATATAGTATTTGTAACGTAACTCCTACAATTACAGCAAAGAATCCCGTTAAGTAAAACACCATTTGTGGATTCAGAGGTTATAAAACTCACATACAATCCTAAGACTGAAGAAAAGTTTTCGTATATTCTATAGCATTTATGATATATTGTTCCATTGCTGCTAGAAGGCAACAGAACACAAGTCATTATGGAAAAAAAGTTCTTCAAAAACAACTGAACAAGACACATGTGGAACCCTAATGACAAAGTAGGTTTTGAAATAGAAACTATAGAAAACTGTAAAGTCACTGCTAAACCAGAAATAGCTAAAAATACTAGCTTAGACATTAAGTGACAAATTCTCAAATTGTCATGAAAAATAACCATCTGAAATCAATTTAGGTGGTTTGCCTTTTTTTTTTTACTAGATACAACAACTATATAAATTGTATTCTCAATAGGAATAGAAAACATGTTCTCCAAAATAATACAGAAAGAGATAGATAATTCTATATTTAAAGGATCTAAGCAACTTTTTCATTTAATCATCTGCCATTGGTATTCTCAGAACATGTTATGTGATTCACTGCCAGCCATGCTTCACTAACTGTAACTAGAATCATTCTGTACAGAACAATACTCACTCAGCCACCCACATGGAACCACTAGTAAGTGAAAAAATCTAGTTGTATAACTAGATCATTGGAAACAAAACAAAAAAGAGATTGGATTCAGTTTCATGTCAAATTATCAGGAATTTAGTTAGTCTTAGAAGAGTGAATTCTATTATCTTCAGAAAACAGAGCACAGGCAGATGACGGCCTCTTCAAATAGGCAATAGAGAAGCTTATTTGGATTAGAAAGCTACAATATGACTCAAAAAGCCACACTACAATATAAAAGTATTTGACGTCAGTAGTAAGATTAAGTTCCAGCTTTCTGAAGAAAAAAGAAAAAGAAGAGTAAAATCCTGACAGCTTTAATAACCTTGTCAGATTTACCTTCTAGGATTGGAAGGGTACCTTCCTACTAATAAAACTGAAAAAGATTATAAAAGCTTATTTAGAAAGTTGTGTCATAACAAACAGTAACTTAGCCATACTTACAACAAATGTTCAATCATACCTCATGACTCATGTTTTGAAACGCAGACATTTCTGATATTGACATTAAGCGAGTACAGATCCTGCTACCGTCTGCTAGTGCTTCCTCCTGTCCTGCTACAGGCTGAAAAATGTTTTGCAGCAGACATTATAGTTCATTTTGATAAGACAAAATAAACAGAATAGTACAGTGTTGTAGCCCCATAGTCAATAACTTACAAGAAATGTGTTGGGTAAATTCTTCTGGTCCTGCCATTGCTTTACGTTATTTTTAAATAGAGTATTTTTTGTTGAGTTCTCATTTCCTCCAGCAGGTAAATCTATTAGAAAGAATACAAGAATACCAATGGAGAGCATATTAAATATGGAAAATACTGAAAAGTTCCTGTGCATCTAAACATAGATTCCAATTATGAATAAAAGTATATTGCCCTAAGCGAGACCCTAGTACTTGTCAAAACTTCTGTAATACAAAGCAAGAGGCCTGCGTAAGAAGTTTCTAAATGCCTGGAGATGCCTGCCCTGATACAAAACCTAACGTTTTCTCCTATGAGGTAAAAACATTTAATCAGAGCGTAGTTTACATTCATATTATGCTACCACAAGTGCCCATCTAGTTCAGCAACACACTTCTTACAGTGGCGATACTGGTTGTATAGGAAAATTATAGTGATACTTCCCCCAGCTTCCAAAAATACAGCCTAGGGACTTTCTAGAGAAAGTACATTCATAAAATGCATTTAAAAGCCCTTGATTAATTTATCATCCATTAACTTGCTCAGATGCTTTCTGAACACTTGCATACTTTTGCATTGCAGATTGTTTATTAACAATTAGTTCCACAAGTTGCAGGTTCCTAGAGTGACTTCCCGAATCTTGTCCTATATTAAGTCCTTCTTCCCTACCTTTAACAATGCCTACATTAACGGGCATTAACTTCAAAGCCAAGATTTCATTAACCACAGGTTTGATATCCATCTTCTTTTGAGTATACTCTGGTGGTTTTTCATAGCTGGATGCTATATTCATCAGGTCAAGCTGAGTTTTCATTCTGTAAAAGGAAAAAAAAACCACCCAAACTTAAACACTTTTCTTAAGGCTCACATGCCAACAACTAAATTACACCTGCCCAATACAAAAAAAGTATTTTAAAAAGAAACCACTAAGAGGGAGAAGAAATCAGAAAAAGTAAGTCTTCAATAAAATGCCAAGTTTCCTAGATTTTTTTTCTTAAAACTTACTACTTGATGATTCACTTGAATTAGGTTTCATACACAATGAAAATTGCAAGAAGTAGTGCCTGTAGTTCAGCAAAAAGATTAGAAACCCCCCACTTTCCTTAGGGTACTATACCCAAATCTAAATTATACTCTTTCTTCAGAGGACATTGCTAATTTTAGTCTGAACCACAATGTATTTTAAAGAACTCCATTTCCAATATTCTTTCTTAAGCTCCGCTTAAGAAGTGATAAGAAATGTAATTAAGAATCTTTAGAAAGAAATATACAGGGTATGTGCACTGCAAACACAAAAATGAAGACACTGCAGAATCTCCATATACACTTTTAGACTTAAAGATTTCTGTAAAAGCTCCAGGCATGCTTCAGTGTTCCTGAGTTTAAATAAGATATCTAAAAATACCTAATCACCATGTATTAATGAATTCCTATACTCAGTTTTTGTCAGGGAGCCAATTCAAAAGATTGATTATCTCTAATCCCAGATAGTACATCACTAAAATTCTTTACATGTTTCCTAAAATTTGGAATACAGAACACCCAAAAATCTGAAAGCATTACCATGTCTTAATTACTAAACGCTATTTTCATGTTAAGTTGCTATATCTGACCGTATCCAAAGTAACGATTTTCTTAGTTTTTAATCTTAAAATTACACTAGAGAACTAACAAAGCATGAGAAAAAATATATATACCTTGTATTCAAGCCACAGGCCACCTATAAATAAAACAAGAATTTGTAAGATATGAATGAGTTTTCCTCCAAGTCTCAAAAGAAGGAGATTATTACTTTATCAAAGTACTTCAGAGACTGAACTCCCTGTCTTCATTTCACAGAACTATAGGAAATAAACATGTTAACATTTAAAAAAAATGAAAGAAAAAAAAGAGCATCCAAATGTAAAAAACAAAGTATGTCTGGGACAATGATTTACCTTGTAATATTTTGTGTTAAAGACAAAAAGAACTCCTTCAGAGCCAAACAAAGGCATTCAAATCATGAATCATGACCCATATGGTTATCTAATCCATTTCAGATGTTCAGATATTTGTAAACATTCAAATGGAAGTCTATTTTGTATTTCTTGGCAAGGGAAGCCTCTGCTACTGCTCTCAAGATGCTATTACACTGAGATTTAAAAATGCTGTCTTTTACTTTTAAATCAGCCACATCATGGCAGTATGAAGTGCACTGTGCTGGAGTCAAGTGACACTTCCCAGAGTAAAAAACTGACTGGATTGTAGACTAGCTGCTTCCCTATAAAAACCTGGTGATCTCACTGTACTGAATCTTAAAACAACAACCACCACCCACCTTGCTGAAATGAGTTGTGTACTGTTATGGGGGGCAGGTGGGAAGGTGTTAAGTTTAAAGCATACTAATCACTGGAGTCAGAATATTTCTTCCAAAAGTGGGAGTCGCTTTTACTTTGGGTGAAATTCCTTAATGAGTTTTTACCAGAAACTTAGTCAAACTCTAAGTACTTTCTTAGCTTCTCATTTATCAGAAGGCAGCAAAAAGACCCACTGCAGAAAACAGCAATACACTGTGGTTTCTTAGGAAAGCATAAGCTTTGAAGTTAAAGAAACCACAAAATTCAGTAGTGATTTAATTACTTTGCCCCATACCTACCATCTGCCTAAATTCCATACAACTGTAGCCACAATGCTTGACATAAACGAGATGAAAAGGTCTACACTAGCTTAGGTAACAGCGAAGATTAAGCTTGTGTCTTGGGTTCCTCTAGCATTTATCTCTAAATCAGAAACAGTGTTTTTCTCTGCAGTTCCCTTAAACACTATGAGGAAGACTTTCAGGGTCTTGTATACAGAAATGTATATACTACATAGTACAGTGTATATTAGAAGTACCGAAGCTAGCTTTGAATAGGCTGATTTATCTATCTCCATTGCACAACTCAGTGCAAAGTTTACAGAAGGTTTTAAAATCAGTATAATCACCTTAGCTCAGGTATCCCAACACAGTACTCTACTGTGCAGCACAGACAAGTTATCGGTTCTGGCTCCAATCTTCCCCCCAAATGCATTTTTAATGACTTACAAGTTTAAAAATGCAATGGAAGTGCTTAATACACAAAGCATTTAGAAATAAATATGAAAAAGCAAATAAATGTGAGACAATTTTGAAGGCAGTACTAGTAAATAACTCCCCACCCAGCACCAAGGCAGCTTACTTTCACAGCTGGCAGCATAATATAGCAAGTGTTACAGCAACAGCTATACGTTCAATATAATTTTCATTAGTTTTCAGTGAACAAAATAAGCATCTACTGAATTCACTAAATATCACTGATAAGCTGCAAAGAAAGCTTTTCAAACTTTTCTAAAATGAAAAGCACTGTTATAAAAAAAAAGTATGAAGTGTTAAATAATTTTAGTCTGCATTTTTCATTTGCTGAATTTGTTTTTCCTGATCCAGTCATTATCATAATCTAGAATATAGCAGGCTCTATATGACATTTGAAGTTCATTATACAACCGATATCAAATAATAACAAAAAGGCCATCACCTCTAGGAAACGCTGAGGATCACACTCATGGACAAGCTTTTCACAATCCTTCAAAAAATTCTCAATGGTCTTCTTGTGAGTTTCCTTCATTTTCTTCCAAATCTGAAATTCTTTCTCTTTTTTACTTCTTTGATTTTCAACATCTTCAAGCAGTTGCCGTTTCTTCATTTCCAGAGTTTTGAAAATTTCTCCAAATTCCAGTGCAATTATCTCTGCATCGTTGTTCAGCACCATCTAGAAGCATGAGAACATAAAACCAGATGAAAATGCAGTAGCAATATCTACTACATGGAGTCACTTCCCTAAGTAAGCTCGGAGCACATCTACGCCACAAGAAGTACCGGTATGCTCTATGGTGTGATTAACCTATCATGAGAAGAGAAACAAAGACATATATATACATATATGTATAAAAAATATCCAGCATCTGTAACTCACGTCCGTATCATTCGGTTGACTTGAAATTTCATTCGTCAGCTTCTCATTTATTATTCTCATTTTTTTCAGACTGCTGAAGAAGGTTAACTGCAAGACAATTGAAACACTCATTATGACTTTATCTACTGCATAAAATAAATCCATTTCAGTGGTTACCTAGAATCACATCATGGAATGTTCTGTACAACATATTAAACAAAGGTTACAATTCAAAACATCGCTTAGTAACATTTAATGCTTTCCTGGATCAGTACACAAACTTTCTTTTGCTATTTCTCTCTCTCTCAAAGTAATGTTTTTAGGTTCACCTACAATGCATGTTGCTAGAATGGCTACAGGGTTACTTTCTAGTTAAAACATTGTTTCCCTCAGCCTTTTTTTTAACCTCTCCCCTCACACACACACCTATCACAATGTAAGTTTTAATGCTGCTGTTCCAGTTTGACAAGCAGCTCTGTGATATTCACTTTTTTTATGCCTCACATTGAGAAAATAGAAAGCTGCCCATAACTGAGTTATTTCTGTTTGGTTTTAAACTAAGATTATAAATGTTTTTTCCTCCTTTACCTCACTACATTATCAAGAAGTTTTACATACGAAGTCTAGTGCAAAGACTGTTTTCCCCTATTTTCCTGAGTGACACGCAACTGGTGACGGGAGAAGCAGGAGGTAAATCAGTGCAAAAGCAGCTTTTGGCTTAAAGAACAGTCAGTACTGCACTTAAAACTTTTATACTCTTCATCACTGCCCTCCAGTTGTTTCAATTACTGCACAGCAGAACTGCTGTATGACATGCCATCCTCCACCCAATTTGCACAGGACATGAAAAGCTCATTCTACCCGAATGGTAGCTATTTTGGCAAAAATCACAACTACTACCACTACAACCAGCCAACCAAACATTAGGCAAGGCAGTTGCTTTCTTCACGCAAACAGGAATGCATTTTGGTTTTACATTTATTAAATTATTACTTACCTAGTCCATCTATTTCTAAATATGTAATTATCTATGACCCAAATTACCTATGCCAACTCAGAGAGCCTACAAAGGATATTTTGTGGGTGGTTTTTGGTTTTGTTAGTAGGATTAGCACCTTCCTGAACTTGCAAAAACTGGATGCAGACATGCAATAAACTCTTAGCATCAGTGTTTTTTCAGCAAAGACTGCAAGTCTCTATATTAAAAAACAAACAAACAAACAAACCAAAAAAACCCCAGCTCTCCAGGTGCTTTGGTAGGTTGGGTTCAGATCTGTTGATACTGTAATATCGCCTGGTCCCCTGCATGTGACGGATGAAGTCTGACGGCAGCAGGGGAAGGCGCACACCCCGGTAGTCCACAAACAAATCCTGCCTCCTGGTTCAAAGCAGCACACTCCCTCGCTGCCTCTCGCCTGCCCACCGCACTGCGCTTTTCCCTGCGTTTCTGAGTAAAAACAACCGGGGCCCGGTGGGATCCCCCGTGGGACAGCCCGACCGCCCAACCCGACCCCTGGCGCGGAGGGGAAGCGCCGCGCTCACTTTTTCCTCCTGGTACACCGTGTCTATGAGGTTGACGGAGTGGAAGATGCCTTGGTGCTCCTCAGAGACGCACTGCCCGCACCCCGCCTGGCGGCACATCCGGCAGTAGAGCTGCACCAGCCGGCTCGGGTGCTTCTGGCAGGTTCCCCCGAGCGCCAGCGGGGAGAGCAGGCCAGGCCCCTGCCCCGGCTCTGCCTCCCCCGCCTTGGCAGCCCCTGCCGTGCCGGAGCGGTAGAGCTTGACCACCTCCGCCAGGGTGGTGTTGACGGGCAGGGCGGCGGCGCCGCCGCGGGGCAGCGGGCACAGCTTCCTGCACAGCGGGCACGACACCCGGGCGCCGGCCGCGCCGCCGCCAGCGCCCGGCCCCGGCCCCCCCCGGGAGAGGCGGGCCTGCCCCTGGCCCCGCTGCTGCTGCAGGCGGGCGGCCTCGGCCGAGGCCAGGCACTCCAGCACGCAGTCCCGGCAGAAGTTGTGCGAGCAGAGGGGCAGCGTCACCGGCTCCTCGAAGAGGGACAGGCACACGGCGCACGTCAGGCTGGCCTCCATCTGCGACAAGCAGGCGGGCGGCCGAGGCCGAGGCCGCCGCTCCTCCTGCCCCGGGCCTGGCTCGCAGGCGGGCCGGCTGGGCGCCTCCGGCTCGTCCCGCTGCCCCGCTGCCTCCAGCTCGGCAGCAGCGAGCCCCGCCGCCGGGGGGCTGCGGGCCAGGGCGAGGGAGCCACAGACCCCGCGAGCTCGGAACTCCAACCGCCAACTTCCCAGGAAGTGGAAGCCGGCAGCGGGGGGCGGGGGCAAGGAGAGGCGCAGATTGAGGAAGGCGCGTGATTGACAGCGCCGCTTTCCAGTCAGAGCAGACGGGGGCGTGAGGCGGCGCCACGGGGGCGGGGCGCGGAGCTGCCCGTGTGTGACCGGTGGCCCGGCAGCGCCGCGCCGGCGGCGTGGGGCGCGGGGCGCGGGGCGTGGGGCGCGGGGCGCGGGGCGGGGCGCGGGGTGCTGGGACCCGCCCCCTGCCCGGCGTGTGAGCGGCTGCGCCCCGGACGCCTGCCGGGCCCTAGCGCCGCCGCCGCCATTTTGTGACAGGCTCTGCACCGAATTCCCGCTCTGCGTGTTGCGAGGAGGACCAGGCTCAGGGGCGGGCGGGCCGCGGGGCCGCCGCCTCGGGAAGCACCGCGTGAACGAGGCGTTGGCAGTTGAGAGAGGTGTCCTTATTCCTGTCTGCAAGTGTACAGAGTTAAAGCCAAGTAACTCCACCGTGCTGAGGTACGGCTGTTATTAGCTACCTCCATCTACAGTTGCAAAATCGTAGTATAACTTAAGCTGAGGATTTTGTTAGTGCTGACAAATTGGGATAGTGCTCATCTCATTCTCATTTTTGTTCGTAGTTTATTTTTCCTCCCAGACCAGTTCGTTCCAAAGTTCTGGCTTAGTAATTACATTATCCACCTGAAATATTTCGAAATGTGTCAAACTCAAGAGAGACTCAACTGAAATTTTAAGTTTATTGTAAATCAATAGATTTGTAACATAAAGTCAGTATATGCAAAAAGGCAAGATACACTGAAAATAACGTTATTTTCACAGACTGAAGGAAGGGACAGGTGCAAACAGCATAAAAGCAAACACTTAGGTTTTTATAGTAGTGCTTTATTCAGTCATACTGAGCTATACTTGCAGAAAGTACCTGTTTAAAAAAAAAAAACTGAAATGCCTGTGTCAAGTTGGAAACCTTGTAGCTGCAGGAGAAAAACAAAGGGATATTATTTTAGTGAACATTACCACATTTTCCCTTACTTATGTCTGCTTACATAAGAGACTGACAGGAGGTACAAACACATGGGCTGGAATGTCTCATCGATAGGCTGCACTGAATGGACTCAGGATATTTAAAAGCGGAGTCACATTTTCCTGTGGGACGAGGACTCGAGGCCGGGCTCTGCCACCTTTCCTCATTGCGGTAGGAGTTGTCACCAGGTGTTGTCAGACTGCCTTTGCTGGTATTCTGAGGAGCACTGCATCTTTCAGCCTCATTTGGAGGTGCAGTGTTACCTACTACTAGTCAGCTTCTGAATTATACCATCTGGGGCATCCTGGAAATACCTCAGTGCTCTGAAGGTCAATATTCAATTAATGATTAAAATGAGAGAGGTGCAAATGGAATTTCACAGTTTAATCCCCTGGAACTTCTCCGCTCAAAGCTACTTAATGCTTCATCTTCCAGGGGTTTCCAGTTCATGGCACTAAATCAAGAATGCTTTGGGGTACTTGATTGTAATTTTTTCTTTCATTTCAAACGGAAAAAGGGAAATGCCATTGAGTATGTTGGCTAAATGGAAGAGAATACAAAAGCACTATTTGGTGAGTGACTGATAATAGACTGGGGCAGATGCTTAGTTTGATAGTAGCTAAAACAATAGTGTTCAAGAGCATAAAATACGAGGTATAAGAAGTGGGAAAGAAAATTAAAAAATTACTTAAAGGAAGAAATCATGCTGCTAAAAGTGAACAAAGCAAAACATTTCTTCTCTCCAGTGTGGGAGTGAATAGGTTCTTCCAGAGTCTATTCTCTAATGTTTGGGATGTTGCGAGACTAAATGGTAAACATGCTTACATGGGAGTTATTTTACTACTTGCTTCATTAATTTACATTAATCATAGAAACAGAAATATTAATTAGAACTAGGGATAAAACCATGTTCCAGCCAACAGAAGATTTAATATTAGCAAATGTATAGCACTGATTTCTCTGTTCTTTTATAAGAATAGGGATCTCTTAGTGTATTGTGTGTAGCTTCAATTTCTATTTAAAATAGATTTATACAGCCTTCAAAGTTCATCTTCTTCCTTAATAATCTTCAGCATCACCAGCACAGATAGCAAGTAAAGCACTCTCATAATGCCCTGAAGCAAAATGCTGCAAGAAAAAAAATAATTTCTGTGACTATATTTTTTCTTAATTTTTCTTCTCTTGGTGTGTAACAAGGGCTAGACTGATGTTGTAAGGTTTTGTAAAATATTACAGTGTTTTCATAAGGATTCTAGGCCAAGATTTTTTTAATTTCACAAACCTTGGGCTTTGGTTGCTTGGGCACCTAGAAACAATCTACCTTTGAAAGGCTGGATCAAACCTCTTTAATACTTCTCAAGTTCAATACCAAAAAGCCATGAGCAATTTCTTACAGTTACTGCACATCTTACAATTGGACGATAGCAACATAAAAAAAGTGTCTTAGCAGGAGTAATTTTTGTACAATTAAACAGTGTTAGAGTTTTGTTTTAAGAGTAAGAGTACAAGAGGAACAGTTTTTCTGAAGGTTGATAAGCGCAAGGATAAAACCAGATTTTTATCTCAGTTTTGCACGAAAGTGGTATCAGCCTAACCTTGCAGGACAGTGTGAAAGAAGATGGTATCAGTTAGTGTAGAAACTATTCATGCAAACTGTTCCTCAGAATACACTGTCCTGCCCTGTTTATATCCTCCTCTTGCTATTGGGAAGGAACAAAATCTCATAGAATGAGAGTGAGTTGAGAATTCACGGCTCACTTACTGAAGTCAGCCTGAGGCACTGAAAAGATACACTATTGTTTTTATACATTGGTTTTGTTTTGTTTTGTTTTGTTTTTGACCAAGTGATTGAATGGAGATTAACCCTCTTAATTTTTCTGGTAGGGCTTGGCACAGTCTGTGTGGTGCCAGTGCTGAATATATGCAAAAGTGTGTAAAAACTTACTTTAATGTCATGAAAGAGTGATTTCCCATATCTCTCTTTGTACCGCTGTCGTATATTCATCAAGTCAATCTCACTCCTGGCAATGAGAATCCTTGTAACTGTTTTATTGTGAAACCCAAAGTCCTAAAAAGAAAAGAAGATGAGAGGAAACCTGTCAGTTGGACAATATATGTTTGCCTCTCTGTATATGCTCATATTAATGTTTAATAGATAAACCAGTTAATTAGGCTACCTATAAAGATATCCTAGATTTTAAAGGAGTCTAAGCATTCAAAGGTTTTATCCTACAGAGTTTTCACGTGCCCAAATAATAGAATTCATGTTACTGAACAACAGAGATTCCCCACATATCAAGCTTTAATCATGCACTGAACCTTTTAAAAAGAAAAACCTGATGAACTTTTGTCAGTGGTCTTAGGTATTCAGTTTGTAGGTGGCTGTTGTGACTGTCATCGTGGAGTCCATTCAAACTATACTGAAGCCAATAATCTATTTCACAACAATTGCTGCTGAATGCGAATTCAGTGAGGTTTTTAACCATTGATTTAGAATTTACATAGCTTGTATTCAACTGTGTTTTATTTTAACTGTTTCTAAATAAAGTGTCATATTGTAATCGTGTGGAGAATGAGGACATCTACTGGCAGTAAAAGTAGTCAAAACAGATTTAGGGTTGGGATGACTGATGACCAATTCAGATTGTTTAAACCTAAATCGTGATTTTATCGACTAGCCATTGATATTGAAATCTTGTTCTCACAAAACCAAGTAATGAGATATGTTAAAAAGATGCGTATAGAGAATTTGGTACATGTTTGATGGGTAGATTAAAGTCTTTCTTATAAAGCATTATGAACTAAATTTCAGGCATTAGAATCCTGGATGTGTTTTATTATATTGTATTATAAATGGACGTATAAAAAGCTTTTGGTATAATCGGGACATAACTTGGCTGCAAAAACAGGCACTATTTTAAATTCTTGCATTTCTTTTGAGAATTACCTGTGTTCATTAAAATGCTTTGTGAAAACAGAGTAAAATATTAATTAAAACAAAATACAAATGCTTATTCTGAATCATGAAAAACTTTTTCCTGCATCACATACATCATCTGAATATAATATAGAAGAAAACTATCTATGTGATATTTCTTAAAATTAGAAATGAGGTTTTAACTTGAAAGGCAGTCTTGATACAGGACCTTTGAGAAACATCAGTTTTCCTGATAGCTGGTATTTCTTGGTACTTTTGGCAACCCTTTTTCATGTCATGTGCCAGAATCCTCTTTTGACCACTCAGACAAAATATTGGCTCTTCCTCTCAGCCCCTGGGATTTTCCTTGGTTCTTTGCTGCCACTGTTCCTGGTTTAGCTGAAACAGGGGACAGCAGTAGTGGCAGTGTCTGGAGGAGGATACTGGGGCCCTGTTGAAGTGTTGCTGAATAGTTTTGTTCGATGATTCTGGCTTGAATCCTATCTTTGCCATTCCTGCTCTAGGATGATACTTCACATTTTACCCGTGGCTGGCTTTTATGACCATCTTCTAAAGATTACACTTAAAAGATTAAGCTTAAAAGATTATACTTTATTTTTTATATAGCATAATGCCTTATTATCTTCACTAACGAATGAAAAACAGAAGAAAATATCTTCAGTGACCTCTAGTAGGAAGAATTTGTAGGTGTTTCTTTGCATTTACCCACATTTCTTCTTGGCACTCTTTTGTTTTAGTGTGTTAGCACGTACACACAAAGATAAAGAACCTGCATGTATAGATAGATACCCACAAGAAAATATGACCATTTATTTTTATGTAACACTAATTTATGATTTAATTTTTAGTGATACTTATTAAATCTGTAGATACAAAAATTGGCTAGTAAGAAAAATGCACATTGAGTTCTGCACAGCAGGGGGAGATACAATCCATAGAAAAGAAACATTTTAAATTAAAAAAAAAAAAACTACGAAGTTACCAGACAGATGCTTTTTTAAGGAATCTAAATATTTGACCTTTTACTGTTACTGTTAAATCCTAACTGCTGCTTAGGCACTACTGCTTTGAAATTTATGTAGCTACCAACAGTTTTAAAACATGCAATCACACCTTAAAGATTGAACGGACTGATGTGTAAGTACTTGTTTAAGAATAATCAAGAAAACAAAAAAATAGGGAAGCTACTTTTTATGATGGTGAAGAAGAAAGACTACTTACATGAATTGCATTATAAAGCCTGTAAGCAAAGTAGGAAGGCTTGTCACGAACACAGAGAACTAGGAGAGAAAAGTTGCAACAGGTAAACATAAGATTATTATAAAATCAGTTCTATTGGCTTTGGGCTCCTTGAAATATAAAGCTGGGTAGTGCTGTCCATGACTCAGCTTAAAATTAAGCTACCAGTTTTCACAAACGTGACTATGTTTATAATTTTAAAAGTCTGGTACTTATTTTGGGTGGGTACTCATTACTGTTGCGTCGAAGAGTTTATTAAATATCAGTGAATATGCTCACGACATCTTTGTAGAAATATTATTATCCTTATTCTATAAGTGGAAAACAAAGGCACATAAAGCTTGGAACTTGTTTGTATACCACTCAAGTCCTGAAAACTTTGCCAATTGTTTAATATGTGTAGAATCAGTTGGTAATGCAGTTATTGATCACACAAAATTTGTTATCAAATGAAGAACAGATACTAGTTCTGCTCAGTCAGAATCTAATGCAGCATATATACATTTTTAGATTTACACAAACATGGAAAAGTAGTTCAAATATTCTCTTCTAATTATCTCTGAAAATTTAATTGCACAATATAAGATAGTAAAGTGGATAAAAAATATCAGAAAAATAATATTCTTGATGCATCAGAGATACCATACTAGATATTTATTAAGAGATTACTGCTAGTATAAAATAATATTTTTACATTACCTATTGCAACCAGTAACTCTTGAAAGTATCCATCATAACATTCGTTAATGGCATCTACTATGTCTTGCCCAGAGATATTTTGGAACTCCTGGAAAACTTGGGGGGGAAAAAAAATCTTGCTTTATTCTGGTTCATTAATAATTATCATCTTGCCTTTTTTTTTCCTGCTTCCCCCCAGTACTATAATTATTGAGTTTATTTTTTTTTCCCTATTTATTCTCAGTGTTTCATTACGTTTATATCCCCCAGGTAAGGCAATCTAAATGGGTAGCCTGAAACCTGGCTTCCAGGACATTCTCTCTCTGAGTTCTCTAGTATACAGTATAAAATGAATGCACTCCAAAGCCTCTGCTCCACTGGAAGTTTTAATAAATTCTCTATCTAGCAACCTCTGTTTACAAAACTTGTAACAATGTCATGTCATTAAGACTACTTTCTTGCTCAGTTTGGCTAAAACTGGCCAGAGATTCACAAATTGTGACAAGAAGCCATGGCATGACGTGCATACCATGTCAGTATCCAGACATGGACACTCTGGATAATGCAGGTATCCAGACTTACACACAAAAATATACAGAGCATGCTTACTCCTTTAGGGAAGGAGGAAAATTTTCAACTCACTGCCCACTACAAACCTTACAGAGGGCTACATTACAGGCAGAGCCCTCAAATCTCTGTTACAGAAAGAGAGTGGAGCATAAGCTGACGTGTTATGTTATGTTAATCCTATCATCACCAGCCTTACAGCAGTCATGATAGAAGAATTAATTTGTTGATCCATGACAGCAAAGTAGTTCTAAGCTACTGTTAGAAGTTGGCATAAGAAATACAGCTGGCTGCACGGTGATAAACTTGTCAGCAAACAGACTGTTTTCCTACTGCAAAGCAAAAGACATCTCAAACTTCTCACCAAACAGATACAACAGGTTTCTTTTCTACAGTGGAAGATCTGGATGATCTCATATAATTTTCTTGCAATCTGTAATTATGTCTGATTATCTATTTTAAATAAAAACGTCCCATTATGTTTCTGTGTGTATGTTCATTACGAGAGAGTGAACGTGGACCCTGAAGTGCCCCCATCAAAAACTTCTTTGAAACTTCCATGGAAAAGCTTCAACACAACAATGTGTTTTCACATACAAACATTTGTTGAAAGTACTCGAACTGCCTCTCCCAAGGTGTTTCCACTCATAGCAAAAAGTTACTTAGGAAAAATGAAGACAATAGTTAAGAAAAATCTTCCTCATCCTGTTGTGTTATGTGTAAACGCAGTGCAGCCATAGCCTATGCCTTTCTTTGGTCATGCATTCCTCTGTCTGTTATTAGGCATCCTGATGTCTGTCTGTTCTATCTACAGCTGTCTGTAGTCATCAGGCAAAGTTCAGTTCTGCATTACTTCCAAAATCCCATTAAACATCAGTGGGAGTCTGAGAGCTCCAACAGTTCACACTTAGGTTTCAGGTTAATATCCTGCTGCACACTGAGCTTCTTGGTATGTAAACCGTGGTTTTATTAGCAAGTCAGATTTTATCTTTCCACTCTATGTTCAAACAGCTGAACCTCTGGATTACCCATCCATAACTGCTGGTAACTCTTGTTGCAGAGAATCATTTGCAGCATGTTTTTGTGTTCGCCTGTTTTCTGCTGACATGCTTCCCATAGGATCTAATATACCAGAAAAAGGAAAAAAAATGCAAAAGATTTTAAGTAAGTCCTAAATAACTTTGCAAAATTTGTATTTGTTCTTTTTTTTATGTTTGAGAAGTTCACATCTGACTATATTTACCATTGCATCCTGAGCAGCTGTAGAAGGATCTGCATATCCTTCCATCCTTGTTCCCTGGGGGGGGGGGAAGATAAATTTTCTTCAAAAGTTAAATCCTAAAAGACTGTAGGAATATAAAGTTGTCTCTATATGAAGCTACGTTTCATTTCTTGAGATAACACATATGGGCTTTTAGATTGGATCAGCGTATTCAATGGCTGAATTTGCAACTGTTGAAAATATCTTCAAGTTGTCATGTTATGTCTTCATTTCCTCTAAGTAGAGGAACTCTGGAATGACAAATGGTCTTGTGAGAGGAAAAAATAGGGGAAGTGGATAAACCTATCCCATTTTTAGTCCCATTTTAAATAAGCTTTTACCTTACCACTACTATCCTACCGCCATTTCCAGTATTATGGATGTTATATTGCTTACTGTAATATGTAACTATGAGGGGAAAACAAGGGTAAGAGTAACATTTGCCATTCACTGATTATTTCTTATCAATATACATATTACCAGAAGAATGTTTTCTCAATTTTTTTCTCCCTGCACAAACTGTAGGAGCAAGCACATCAAATAACAGAGGTTTTCCTTGCTTATAATCATTGTCTAAAATTAAGATCCAAGACTAGGAAATTGTTTGACAACTTTGATACATAAACCACAGAAGAATACTTCTAATTTTCCCATACATTTAATAGCTTTTCAGTTACACAAATCAAGCTGATATGCTTTAGTAAACACTCTATGATCTGAATTATATAGTTGTTAGAAAAAGAGAAGAGCACACAACTTCTGGAATTGCTTTTTTAACCATAACCGTCTTGTAAGGATACAAATCAGGCCTGGTTGCAGAACTCTTAACAATCTCAAGCTGCATGTAATCACTGCCTTAATGATACGTGTTTGAAGCAATTTACTTTAGTTTAAAATTTATAGTCCTTTTACCCTATATGTGAAAGGGAGGATTAAAATTACGTCTTGGCTGTCAACTTGTAGAATGACTGATTTGTAGGTCTTTCCTGTTAAAAACGTTAATTTATATTTTAATTAAATTGTAAGAATTTCACATGGTGGAATTCCTAGTAACAAGATAAATTACTTGAAGGAAATTATGCTGGAATGACTGCATAAAGTTACATACAAGAGAAAACACAGGGAAAAAAGACAGAGAAGCGAACAATAAAATAAGTTAAATAATACTCTACATGAGTCAAATGCCCACTTTTCCCAGTAACATTTAACAGTGACTACTCTTGGCATAGTTTTGCTGGAGAATCCCACAATATGTATAATTATTTTTTAAATTGTAGAAAATTATCATATTTCAATTAATACCCCAAAAAAGATAATTATAATAAAAATCTGTTTGTCTCGTACTAGAATATTAGTTAGCCTGAATTTGTAACTCTGTTAATTTATTTAGGAAGGAGTATAACCTGTAACTTCTAATCTGCCTCAGTGTGGACATGAAAACTGTAAATACCACACTATGGCAATTGAATATTTTGCTCTCCATATGTGAAGCACATTTACGTCTATCTGTAGCCAGATGTGTGTGTCATCAATCCCAAGATTTAATAGAAATTAAAGCAAAGGCTGTCTGAAGAAAACATTAAAGGATGCATTGAAAATGTTGCTATAGAATAATCTGTAAGTTGCATGGTACTAGAACTAGAATGGATATATTTTAATGAAACATCACTGAATTTTAATATAAGATTATATCCAAATGGATGATTCAAGTAACAATCTTCAGAAGTATACAGTATAACTGAGTAAAGTCGGAATTTCCTGCAACTTTTCTTTATCTTGAGAAAAATAGCAGTTAGACCTTGTTAGCTAAGAAGTTGCTGATTTCAAGCCTCTTTATCAATATCTGTGATTTAAGAAGATAAGGGCTAATAATGTACTCTCAGATAATTTATTTTAAATTTATTCCTTTGATGAATAAAACATGTCCCATGGTTTTAATAAAGATGAGAAGTGAGGTTGCTTAACCTGTAGCTCTTCATTTTTAAGCAAGGAAGAATTTTCATTATTAGGGGGAAAAAACATCCAACATTAGAAAAAAAAAATCCTATTTATAGCTTCTACATTTGAAACATCTGCCCTTTATCTCTGTACCTCAGTGAAGCCTGCTGCTGTTTCAAATCTTAGTAAGAAACACTTTTTCCCAGACACACATATATAAATATACAGATTTACCTTATGTATGCTGTTATCTCCTGGCAGTCCTTTTGTCATTATTTGTTACTCTGGTTTACAAAAAATGTTTAAGATAACAAGCACAGTGACTACAATGAGAATGGAAACTCATGATCTGACAAGGATGACCAACTTTGTTGCATAAAACTACAAATGGGTAAAACTGCAAAAGTTGGTGTGTAATAGTGACAATTCGTTTGCCTGCATGCAAACATACTGTGATTTAGCATATGCAGTAGCACAAAGAACATAATATTTTAAACATAGAACTATTTAATACTTTCTTTCATAGTCAAATGTGGATATATCTCCATTTTTACATAATGCCTAGACTGGCTTATGAACCATATATTCTAACAATGGAGAAAACAGAGCTTTAAAAATGAAAATCTCATTTGTACATGCAAGTAGACTCCTTTTGAGATGAGACAGATTGAGCAGAGGGTCAGCAGTTGAATATCCAGGGACTTACTCAATAAAATAGTCTGTTGACCTTTGCCTCCATCTGAAAGCCAAAGTCAAAGTCAAAGTAGATGAAGGAATTCAAGTTCTCTTCCTCTTCTGCTTTCCCCCCTCGTTTGTTAAAAGTGTAGACCTATTGAACTGCTTTAACCACAGTCACCTTAAAATTTAAGACTTCTCAAATACTATCAAAAGTTATGAATTTTTTAGAAATGTAAGTCATACTACGTGCTTTTACAGTACCTGAGCAAGGTTCATGAGCGTATCTCTGAAGTGACCTGAAGTCTCAGAGTCGATATCTTGTTGAAGATCATTATTATATTCTGGGTTAAAACAAAAATGTATAATCTAAATCACAAATGAACATGCTCTGAATAGTACTAATGAAGATTAGCAAATAAAGGATAAATAAATAGGGTGCAAATACTTGTCCATTTTCTATGGTGATTATTCCACAGTAACCCTTGCAGGTTCTGCACGGACCTAGCCATGGGGCTGGCAGGTCTGCCTGGGCCCGGCCAGGGGGCTCTCCCCTGCTGGGGGCCTCAGCCACTGCCCCAGCTCACCTGTCCACCCACCCATGGGTGCAGCCCCACCACTGCTGCTGCTGTGTGGTGGTGGGATACTTGGAAATGTCCCATCAAGACAGGTGAGTGGAGTGTCCAGCCTGAGTAAGCACTTTTTGAAGGAAAACAGCTTATGTACTTTTTTTGAATAAAGTGTGCAAAAGTTTCTGAAAATCCCAAAATATGGCTGCCAGGTATTTCAAATGTCATAGGCAGCGATACATCTCAAAAATACTATGATGTATTTTCAACTTCAAACATTTTGCTTCAGCCTTTTTTATATAGTTACGGGAGAGGAGGGGGAAGGGAACCAGTTAGTATTGAGAAGTCATTTTTGTAGTTCAGTTCCTTCATGCATGCTAATACATCCAGAGCACACATAGTACAACTGCTACTGTGCACTTGTAAAAAACATTACGCATTAAGTAGGCTTCTTTCATCTGGAAGATCTCCATATTTGATCTTGAGGCTAATATGTCTATTAGACATTTTTCTTCTGTGTCTACTCCCTGTGTGGAAAGAAGTAAATATGGAAAGACATTGTTAGTAGAAACCACAGCTTTTAGAAGAAAGCAATGCTGTACTTATCAGAAGTAACAAAAGAATAGCAGTCTCTGCTGGAGCAATGCAGAGTGTACTTTTGCATCATCTACCTGTTTAAATAGAAAATGACTTTAAATTAATAGTAGAAACCTCTATTTCAAAAATATTCCTACTTAATCTGAATTTCAGCATGTGCATTAACAAGTGGGGAATGAAGCAAGACTAGTGTTGACAGAAACATAATGGGAAGAATTTTAGAGCTTTACTAAGAATTTAGGATTTGCTGAAAGAAATCACACGCAAAGATTGAGTATGCATCCCCAGCAAGTGTTCA
Source organism: Mycteria americana (assembly GCF_035582795.1). Classification (NCBI taxonomy): domain Eukaryota; kingdom Metazoa; phylum Chordata; class Aves; order Ciconiiformes; family Ciconiidae; genus Mycteria; species Mycteria americana. The sequence goes on from NC_134368.1 coordinate 44,384,192, forward strand.
GGCAATCTGAAGTAGATATGAGCACAACTCTTATGTCGTGCTTCTATCTTATCTTTTTTTTTTTTTTTTTTAATTGGGAATGTTGCAGTCTGTAATGTCTACCGTAGAACTTAGTATTTAAAGGAAACATCATGGCCATATATGCAGTGCTGCAAATCACTGTATTTTCCCACAGGATTTGAACTAACTTTGAATTAAATGAATAAACTTGAATTGACATAAGATACGCTGCATATGCTGCTTTTGATATGCACATGTGTAGTGTTGGTGAGTATTCTGTATTTGGGATGATGGGAGAACATTACATTGAGCCTGAGCCTGGAGACACATATGGCCTGTTTTTTACTTTGGCCGTATGAATCCAGATCAAGATAGAATACTATAAAAAAGTTTAACTTTGAACCACATTTAGAAAAAAAAAACCCTTTGGCAATCTTGTCAATAATTTTAATAAAAGTCATGCTTCCAGTGCTACCAATGATATTTCACGATCCTTTTAATGCCAACAGTGTTAATTCTTTTTTTTTTTTTTTTTTTTAGGAGATTCTCAACTCAAAATATGTAGGATAGATCACTTTGCTCAGAGTTGTATAGTCTGTGTCTTATTTGTGACAGTGGACAGTAGGAAATGTTCATGGAAAGAAAAGGAAAACAGTGTTGAGCTCTGATATGCCTTCCCATCTTCCAGGAATTGGCAATTTAGGAATTTCCTGAGAAGGAATTTGCCAAGGATTATTAATTTCAATAGCCAACAGTGGACCTGTTTTCTAAGAATTTGTTGAAGTCCTTTATGAACTGATTTGTGCTTTTGGCCTCCACAATGCCCTGCGTGAATGAATTTCACCATTTAATTACATGATCTTTGAAAAAAGATTTTTGTTTGTTTCAAAACTTCAGTTGTTTAAGGAGTACAGGCTCAGATCCTGAGAAGAAAAGGAAATGTTTTCTTCAAAATGTGCAGTCAGTTCAATTTGAGTGGAGTGATCATTGCTTTGTCACAGAGTAATTTGTAAGTGTTTATGTAAAGACATGTTCTGCTAAAGAAGTATTGGTCTTTTCAGAGGTGGAGGCTTAGTGCATGGCACTGGTTGTTCAAATTAATTTTGTTCATAACATACATAAATGCTTGCAGGATCAGGGCCTTACATTTCCCTGTATAAATATTTCTTCATTTACTGAGTTTACCATGGGTGTTAAATGGGTTGTATTTGTTACATGACAAGGATATTATTTATGCTTGTTTTAGTATACCAGTGAATAAACTTCATATAGCACTGTATTTCTGATGACCAAGGGTACTACGTAGTACTACACTATTCTACTCTACTAACTTACAGCAGTTTTATCAACCCTTTAAATGTCAAAAAAATCAATTTAACATATGTTCAGTAGTGTAATTAGTGACTGCAACTCTAAGCAATTCTGAATATGTCAAGTACCTTCAAGGCATGCCAGAGCTCATGGGCATCATAGGAGGCAGGTGGATACATCAAGCCAACCATGACTTCTTTGAAGTGATGAGAGAGATTCTCTTTTAGGTCTGTTACCAGATCCTTGAAAAGGAAAAGAAAATGGATAGGCAGGATTATTTCAATAGTCACACTTTATGAAGACAGCTTAAAAAAAATATTAGTGGTTTTCTCTGTAAATGAATAAAGATGAACTGTTGCAGATGAATTCTGGCTAAAATTAAGTAAGAAAAATATTATTTTAAATAGTACCTGCTGCTTCTAATAGTATAGGTAGTATGGACAATAGGCACACAGGCAAATAGACCACATAGGATTGTTGATTTTTGGTTCATTAGAATACAGAAGAAAATTCAGGGGTTTAGGTGCAACTACTACTTAAAGGTTTGGAAACCTGAATACCATGGCAGAGCATCTGCAGCTTCCCTTGGCATATTCCCTGTGCGAATCTGTGGGAGCTAAGCACCTTTGGAAGTCAAATCCCATAGAACACAGGTGATTTCTTGTGCTTTTTTCAGTGTTAGTCACCATGTGAATAATTTAAAAAATCTTCCACATCGCTCTTAGTACATAAAAATATCTGCTTTGGATTACTGGAAGGTTATGTGCTTCAATTTATGTGTAATATATATTACATGCAAACTGAATTCAGTACTTCTGACAGATGCTGGATTAATAAAAAGGAACTCCCCTCTTCCCCTGCATGTGTCGCAGTACTCGCTTGCCAGGTAGCTGAGTAATGGATGAGAGTTTCCTCCCCATGCTCCCCTTTCCCAGTAGCATCCTTCAAAACACTGAGAATGCCAAAAGCTTGTTAGTTATACTATTGCTGTTTCTGATTAAGAAGATAGTTGTGCACTCTTTTTTTAAATTTTTTGTGTACATCACTAGGCAGCTGTTGGACATGTTCTGACCTAAGTCTGAATTTAAAGGAGTACCAGAAACAGTTCCCATGGTGTAAACTATTCTTTTTTGAGAGCTGCATCTTTTTCAGGCCTGTACTTTGGTTTTGATACATATCTGAATATAATTAAATTAGTAGCTAGAGTAGCAATGAAGGAGGACATATACACATTAAAAATTAAATTTATGATGAAGAAACATATGCAGTCTTCAGTGAATGCACATTAGATGCATTTGACAACCACTAAATCACACATGGAATAGAAATTAATTCATTAAGACATTTAACTTCTGACAACATGCCTGTGGGAAAATGGATTAATAATACAAATGGATACCAATTAAAAATTACTCCTGCAATCAGAACTAAGGGAAATGAAGTATTGAAAAATAAGAAAAGACAACTCTAAGTTGTCATTATTAAAATTTCCTAATCGTCTTTGCTATAAGAAATCCTTGAAGGCTAATTGTAAGAAGGAATCTTAAAACTTGTCTGTATGAATCATGCAGCCAGTTCAGGGTTTTATTTTCTTTTTTTACATATTTCTCTTTCTAATGTGTCACACGTTACATTTGTCAAATGAATGGGCATAGTGGCTACCATATTGAACACACTGAATTGAAATTAAGAGGGTGGAGGATTGGACTGACAGATTTACCATAGATTAAACTGAGAAGGCTAAAGTTGTTACTGCCTAGCTGTCTGTCTTCTCTGTCCTGCAGAGTTTACCACACTTAAACTGGGACTGCTGAATGGCACATTTGCCCAATGCAATATATCCATTAATACAGATTACAGCCAATGAAATGCTATCACTGATGTGTGCTAAAGTATCTTCTGAAGTATAAACTGCAGCAATTCAGGGCAAGATGCATCCCATCCTGTTTGGCAGTTCCTGCCCAAGGTAGCAAACTTTTGAGGGATCTATCAAATAAACTGCATGGAGCATGAACCAGATTAGCCATTTCAGTATATCTGCTATCACAAATGAGACAAAAAAAAAATCAGCAGTTGTTTCATCTCTGAACTAGGTTAGAGCTAAATTGTACTGACCCCTGTTTCCACATGGCAAAAGTAGAACTAGTTGGGTTTTTTTTGGAAAGCCGTCAAGAGTATCTTGATATATCTTGTGCTATAAAGTATACCCAGTGCTTAACAGGTTCATTTAAATTAAAATTGTGGGTGTATATGCAAGACGTTCCATGAGTTTCAGAATTTTCTGTAGCCCATTGCTGGAATATAAAAATAGTTTGCTTGCCTTTCCCTTCTATTATTATTCATAGTTTTAGAGATTGAAATTCTTAAAAATTACATCTGAGGTTTTCTTTGGCTTTTTTAGTTCTTCTAGATCTTTAGGCCTGTGGCCACTGGCTTTATAGCACTTCAGGTTGACTGAGTATGGCTGACAGGTGTAAATTTAAAGGTGGTGTGGTTCCATAGGGATTTATTTATTTGTTTATATTTTTATTTTGGATTTGAAAAGAAAATCCAAATAGATCAGTGGTGAGCAAGTCAATAATTATTCTCTTTGAATACTAAATATGGTAAATCATAACTCCGTTCCTGAAGGACATTTGGCAGTTCTTTATTGACATATCATTAGTGTTATCTCTAGGTCATCTTCATGTACCAGAGGGCAGAAATCAAAGATTAAAAATGATACAGAGGTTTTAAATGTTTTCCCTTGTTAAAATGATAAGTCCAGTTGAAACACTCTAGAGAAAAGGTTAAAAAAACCCAGCCAGCTGCTATGGACAGAGTAGAGAAGGAGCACTGCCCAGTGATTAAGGAGATAAATGAAGACTTGTAAAGAATGGGCTTAGGTGCTTTACTATCACAGGCACCTTTGGGTAGCTTGACATGCTTTAGTTTTCTATAAGTAAAACTAAAACTCAGTGAGGAACATTGCATAGATAAACACTGAACTTGTGTGGTTTGCATGTGTAAAGGTAATGGTAACCTAATAAAGACCTCATAATAGAAAAACAATCATTCGGATCTACTGATTTCAATCATTGTCACAGTCTTTGGAAGGTAAGGATACCTGTGATTCAGTTATTGTTCTTTTATGGTCTGTTTAAAACATACTCATCCATTCAAGGCTGCATCTAAAATATCACAAATACTGTGCGTTTGAATTTTTATAACAGTCCAAATAAAGCCAGTGATCTCCTATAGGTGAGTAACACCACCAAATCAACCCACTACACTGATTAAATCCATCTCCTGTCTTCCCCCCAGTTCTAGGAGAGTAAGGGGATGTTCCAGCATATTTAGAGGTCAAGAGTTTTGAGGTATTTTGGTATACATGTGGCCCAAAGGCTGTTTCTGGAAAACTGCTCAGCTACACAAAGAAGAAAATACATAGTACTAGCTGTTAACAGACTGGTAGGTAACAGACTACCACATCAGCAGTTAATGGGGAGTTTTTGGATGAACCATTCCTAGTTAACTCTAATTAAGGCTGATGGCTGTGTGGTGGGATTTCTGCAAGCTCACTGTCCTCATTCACACTGATCGATTCAATGGCAAGCATGCACTGACCTTCAAGGCATGTTCCAGTGAGCCGTTAGGTTTTCAGGCTTCAGGAAAAGAAGAAAACTGGATTTTATTTAAAATGTTTGGCTGGCTTCGATTAGGGGAAGGGCACATCTGGTCAATTTAATCACAGTATTTTTCTTTAGCTTTCCAGTAGTATCTAGTTTCATACAGCACTTTTCATCAGTAGATGTCAGAGATTTTACAAAGTGTGTTGCTATTTTTTTCGCCCTTATGTAGCTGGGGTAACTGAGGAAAATGCAGACATTGCAACTTTTCCAAAGTCATTTGGTTAGCAATAGTAGGTCTGGAAATAGAATGAGGATATCTATCTCTGTGTATGTTTAAGAACTCATATAACAAAAATTATATTGTTATGTACAGTAAATATTGATAAAATGCATTTTTAAAAAAGCTAACTTCTTATGTCTTAAAATTTTTGAAACACCTTTCAAAGAATCACAAATTTCAGATTAAGCCACTCAGATTAGTATTGTGCTTAGTATATAGATGGGATTACATGGTACGAGGTCTGAGAATGTCAGTGCTTGAGATGAGAACATTAATCAGTGTTGAATAAGATACAACTACCTGTAATTGTTGGTATGGTGTTTTTCTTTGGTATTTCAACCTATACTATTTAACAATACTATTTTATTATGTATTCCAAAAACTTGAAAAAAGTAATGCAAAAACCCCCAAAAGCACATAGAGGAAGAAGTAAGTCTGTCCAGAAATTCTGGTTTGGTCAATAGAGGAGGAGAATGAACTATAGAAGCAGCAGCTTTCCATGTCCTTTTTTTTTTAACTTGTGTGTGGCAGACCTACTTTTACTGCTATAGAAATGACAATTTGAAACCATCAGAGATATCAATAGTTACATGAGCGAAGTTGTGTGCCAATCTGTTGGTGCCAGCCAGCTGTCTGCCAGGCTTTTGGTTCCAGTGACTGACCTGAGAGAAGGGCTGACCAACCACACTGGGGACGGAGAGACAGAAGTAATGAAAGTACAAAATGGCTCTGTCGTACCCTGCCATACATGTCTCTGTACGCCTCGGCAATCATAAGCCGCTGTGAATTGCAACGCTGTGTTAGGATATCAATCAACACATCTTTTTCACAACCTGTAAAGGAAACATGACACAGACTCTAAATGAAGAAAGTGTAGTTGTTTACTTACATTTGTGATTGTTCATGTTTTGTTCAAGAACATTAGCCTAAATTCTTGAAAAAAAATAGATCAAACTATTAATATCCCACTGGTATTTACCAACATCAGTTATATTTACCATGCTTATGTACCTTTCACTTGCTGGTGTAATACCAGCAAAAAGTGAAGTAGTCTGTTATTATCAGATGCATCACCATCTCTCAAGCTCAATGGATTTGAAAACGTCAATAAAGCAGATAGAGGCTTTCATCTATTCATAACTAGGCACACTAGCAGAATTTGTGACTGAGCCTGGGAAGTCATACTTGTATGCTCTGTTGATATTGATTAAATTGTCATTTCAGGATTAGGGATCTCTTTTATGAGGATGACAAATTATGATCAGACCATTTGTTGAAAAACTGAATGATAGATATTTTCAGAGGAACTTTACAAAATAAGTTACGAAGTTTAAAAAAATATTTTAACCAATTTCCAAGGGCATTTTATTGAAGGTTACCTATGATCTTTTGCTTGATAGCTAAAGCATACTGCTAAACTTCTATAATGAATCAGTATTCACTGCTTATGAAATAGAAGATAATGATTAACATATTTTGAAAATGATTTTATAATTTTTGTATTTTTTTCCATCCCAAAAGATGGCTCTTGGTAATTTTAGATGGCTCAGCATTTTAATGACCTTCCAGCTGTCCTGGTTGTGGCTGGGATAGAGTTAATTTTCTGTCTAGTAGCTGATACAGTGCTGTGCTTTGGATTTAGTACAAGAGTAATGTTGATAACACAACATTAATTGAGTAATGTTGAGTTACACAACGTTAGTTGAGTAATGTTTTAGTTGTTGCTAAGCAGTGTTTATATTAAGTCAAGGACTTTTCGTCTTTCCATGCTCTGCCGGGTGCACAAGAAGCTGGGAGGGGGCACAGCCAGGACAGCTGACCCCAACTGGCCAAAGGGCTATTCCATCCCATACGATGTCATGCTCAGTATAGAAACTGGGAGGAGTTGGCCGGGGAGTAGCGATCGCTGCTCGGGGACTGGCTGATTGTCAGTTGGTGGGTGGTGAGCGGTTGCATCACTTGTTTTTCTTGGTTTTTTTCCTCTCTCTCCCTCTTGTGGTTTTCCTTTTCATTACTATTACTATTATTATTATATTTTATTTCAATTATTAAACTGTTCTTATCTCAACCCACAAGTTTTCTTACTTTTGCTCTTCCGATTCTCTCCCCCATCCCACTGGGGAGGAGAGTGAGCGAGCAGCTGTGTGGTGCTTGGTTGCCGACTGGGGCTAAACCATGACACCAGCATAAATGTATCTCCAAGTGTAAATCAATTGACTTTATCACACTTGCAGCAAAGATGAATTAGGCTAGAAAGCATGGGGATCAGCTAACATCTGAATGGAGTAGCGTAGTCTCTCATGTTTCTACGAGTCTTTGTTATATAGGCATATGTTACAGATACACATTCTGTACCTATTACAGCTTTGTTAGACAGATTTTATATGATCTGCAACTGACAGGTTCCATTTTGGCACAAATGTAACTGGATATTGATTTTTTTTAAGTTGGCAGAGGAAGTCTGTATTTGCTCATTATATAGGTTTAGTTCTCTTTCTTCTGGATTATCTCGCCACAATTACACCAGCTTTTTAGCGTGACACTGATTTAACATCAGTCTGATTCTTTTCTATCGAACTCACAAAATGGATGTATTACTGAAACTCTGTGCATAAGGATTTCTTTTTACTTTTCAGAAAATAATTATCACTAGGAATCTGTACACCTTATCCAGTCTCTACAGTAAAAACTAAGAAGGATTCAGGAAATATTTAAAAACCTGAATAACTTTATTCATTTGTGTAATTCCACTGGTATCAGTGGGACAACGTATGTGACTGAACCTTCTCACAAGAATGAATGTCGTGTGCAAGATTCAGGGTCAGGGGTGTCAGTGCCTGTAAAGGTTATGGAGACTTAAACTCCTCTGAAGCTGAACTTTGTATTTTGCTGATTGTCCTTGAAGTTAGAACTTTGTTCCATGTACTTTGATAAGTAAATTAAAAGTAAGGTTAATGCACTAGTATTTACAGTATTAAATGAAGAGAATCATCTCTGTGTTGTTGTGTTAGCAATGTTGCATTAAAGGTACTGTTTGAAGTCTAGCAAAATGCTTAAAACTTTTCATCTGTAGCCAACTTAATCAAAAAGATACATCAGATTCCTCTTGATCAATAATACCCATTTTGGTTCATTTGATATTAAGTCTGAGTCCTCACATTTCCATTAAAGAAACTGAAAACAGAATGCAAGATTTGGTGCTGTACAGTTTCATGAAAAGCCCAAGGGGTATAAAAAATTTGATACAGACAACAGTTTTAATGTGAGGAAAATGTTTTAGATAGTAAAAAAAAATACATCAATATTCTGACCCTCAGCAATACCAACAATGTTCAACAGGAAAACACAAAAATCTGAACAGATAAAAATGCTTTGGTGGACAAAAAAATTTTTTTTTTAGATAGACTGAAAGCAAAAATTGCTCCTGAGTGAAAGATAATAAATTCTTTAAACATTCTACTCCATTTATTTTTATTTCTTGATGACTGATTAAAAGACTTAACAGTCCCTGGTAATAGTTAATTGTTGAAGTTACAATTAAAAACCTTTCCTTTGTTGCCCTCCACTGTAGTGCATAACACAGAATTCTGTTTTCTTTTTCTTATTGTCTCAAGGAAAGCATTCATTACTATAAGTGTTGGTATAGATTTTAGATTAATCTTAATCACCTCTTAGTTCCTGTAAATGCAAATACATTATTTATTTGGACATCACCAGTGTGTCTTATTTTGATACCTTGAAGAATCAACAGATACGTGGTGACATTTCTAGTTTTATGAGTTTTTATTTTGCCTAATGCTTGTTATTTTATGAGAGCTTTCTGAAAAAAAAAGATGTGTTAGAATCAGTCAAGATACTTACTAATTCCCTGTAGGGCTCCTCCTAGCAACTGGGCATCCATAATAGGGTTAAAATTTGGAGCAGGAAAAATCGTTCCTTGCACCTGCTGAAGGAGAAAGCAGCCTTTAATTGAGGTGTTTTACATCTGTAACACTACATAGATACTTCTGTTGAAAAATGACAATCATAACATTAAATCGTCTTTGCTTCATGGGGAACAGGACACAAAGTTTTTAATTTATGAAACAGAACTTAAACTTTCAGTAGGCCCTAGGAAGACAGACCATATTTGAGGAAGTTGCCCCTAGCATGAGTTAGGCCTGAAAAAAAAAACTAATAGCAATTAATTTTTTTTCCATTAAAATGTAACCACATTTTTGTGTCTGTCTCTTTCCCAACCTTTTTCTGAAAATATTATTTTATCTTTTAAAGTTAATCCATTATATATGTGACAGTCTTCAATATCTATTTCTCATGGTATTTCTAATTTGAAAGGACTAGTGATAAAATGATGAATGAGGTACATAGGTTGCTTACAAACCTAGTGATTTTTTAAAGAAATTATGTTACTGCTAAGTGTGAGATAGCTTTCTGATATGTCATATAGAAGGCAACACCATTTTTCTAGTTGCTTTGTAACTGATTAAATTACTGTCAGTTCATTCTTAGTGATACTTTATTTCATGTATTTTTTTCTTATTCTTTTTAAGAAATCTGTGAATAATAAACAGTACTGATGTACTCATTTTAATAGAATCACAGACCCATACGTATACAGAACAAAATACCTGAGGTTGAAAGCTATTTAGCTCTGTCCCCTGGTTAACCTCTTTAGTTCCTCTGAGGATTCTACCTGCTTTTCCAGACGTACCAAGTATAAAGGTTGTCTTCTATGATGATTCCTGGTCTCAGTCAATACATCTGATTAAAATGACACTGTTAACTTGAAATTTAAATTTCAAGGAAAACAGGATATATTTTATAAATACAGATGGGGTATTTTTACAAATACCTCCTAGAATCAGGAGTTACACTGATTACACTAATGAATTTCTTTGTTTGTTTGCTCACTTTACATACATATGAAAGCCTTTTTTATGTTGTGCCTTCAGTAGTAATGACATACACATACAGATTTTGTGTATGGCCACTAATCATGCTTCCCTGGCTTGCAATTTTAGCAAAGGAATTAAAAAGTACCAAGTAAGAAGTGGATATTTTAGATGAGAAGGAAGACATAATTTCTTGATATGTTTGATGATTACTTCAGACCCACCAAGCAAAGGTAGAGGCAACAAATTGTCAGTGGCTAAGTGAGGAAAAGAATGTATGGTCAGAAATTTAAGATTTTTAATGGAGTTACTTTAAAAAGTACTAATAGGGCAACATGCCTTTACACAAAGAAGAAAGTACTCACCAGTAGACAAATATCCTTCTGCAGTTTGTTCATCATTTAAAAACAAGGTCCTACTTTTACAACTGAACATAAAATATGTAGTGCCTTTTTAGTCATTCAAACAATCAGGAAAATAATGAGGAAAAAAAACTTTTGGAGATATGAGGATATATACTGGCCATAGAGAAGACAATGAGACCATGCCAATTTTTGTAGGTTGATATATGTTGCTGTACCTAAAATAAATTGCAGACTCATCCTTAAGATATGCTCCATCCCATCTTCCTTTGTCGGTGTGGGAATTGTCTGTGTACCCTGGGCTTCGCTTGTCACTTAACATATCTCTAGGGTAGGGCTCTGAGTTATTAGACTCAGAAACTGAGAGTTTATATCCTCATGACATCCTGGTTACTGACAGTACACATATTTCTTCAAATGTCGTTCATCAGAAGTTTCCTAGGCACATACCATTTGAAGCAGTGGGAGTTTGAATGCTGTTTGGCCAGATGGTACGTGAGGCTCCATTTTTTTCCCCCCACCTTGCTAGCATATCAAATAATGCTGACCTTAGCTCAATCATCATTCTCCACAGCCCAGGAGACAGAAATGCTTGAGCTCTGTGGCTGGTCAGCTGGACAAACCACCTCAAAGCTTACTAATAAACAGAATCACTATGAAAAGAAGTGCTAGAAGACACTATTAGAAGGCAGAATCAAAAATACATATTGATATATGCTACGAGTTAGGGAAAGAAATTTAGCTTTCTGGCTCTGTAATTCATGCTTCCCAAAATGTCTGAGACATAAAAAAGCTCATCAATCTTGAGAGGAAAACCAAAACAAATCCAAAACCAACACATCATCAAGTATTTTGTTAGGGTTGCCAAAACAGAAAACATTTTGATGGGGATAATAATAAAGAATGGTAGGATGCAAATGGAATGCAAGTGACAGATGTGAGATTTAAAGACTTTGAGCCTGCACTTTAAACCAAAGGTAGAAAGCATAAGCATATCTGGCATTCAGTTTAAGTGCTCTCTGAACCTGTCACCGCCCTCGCTGGTCAGAAGGGTGGAGGTGGGGAGGAGAGAAAGTGTAGGACATGTGTGCATTTATTCAAATCTAATTTACAGTACCAGTGCTGGCTCTTCATCTCTGTGTCAGCTTTGAACAGGTTCAATTCTGATAAAGATTAGTTATCTCAAAGTATTTCCTTTCACACATTCAGGTTTGTGGTGTCACAAAATGAACCACTAAGTCACTGATCTTTTCAGCATTTATGATACTTGCACTAAAATCAGAAATAAGTGACTAACTTAGTGAATCCTTTAAGGGTGGATTCCTGCATAGTTCTTGGAATGAAAAATGAGTAAAAATGGTTTTCAAAGTGTATATCACCTCTCAGTCAGAATGGAGGCAAGCATTAATAATTTCTGAATATATATCTTTATTCATGAAACAGTCAAAACAAAAAGAAGGGCCTTGCATGAATGTGTATTTGCAAAAATATAATGGAGGGATTGATCACAGAAAAAACAGTTTTGAATATACAGATTTGCAGGCTTGTTAATTTTTTACCAAAAAATTCAACACAGCCCTTGTATCTTTCAGGTCAAATAATGGATTTTTGAATGTGCTCAATTCTCCCTTGGTTCAGCAGAGTTGCTGAATGATTCTTTTATAAAGCATTCACCATCTCATTATTTGAGGCTCACCATCAGTAGGTTAAACCTGATCTAGTACACATCTATCTCTTAGCCAGGATCTAATTAAAAACACAATGCTTTTAAGTAGAACCAAATTAAATATGAAGGTTCAGGTAAAAAGAAGATACAGTAAAATACAACTTTTTTTTTAATATGAGTCCTTTGTGGGAAGGAACTCTCATCCTTTTGTTTGCTTTTAAACAAATTAAAATGTAATTCAAATTTTCTTATGGTGTACACATTGTACTTGTCTTCGTCTTCCATCCCACAGAAGACATTTGTCCCAGAGTGTTACTTTTGTTGAGGATTTTTAGTGTACCTCGTATTTGGATTTCCAGAGTGATTTCTCAGCAAATTCAGCATTCTGCCAATATATAACAGTTCTCTGAACTGAGATCTAGGATTTACAGCGTACATACTATCAGGATCCTCGGAAGGAATTTCTACATAACTAATGATGTCTTACTGCTGGCATAGCTCTCAGAGTTATTGTTGCAATGTTGTGTACCTTGAAGAAAGTACTTTGCGCTGTTTACACAGTCTAACCTTTAGGAAGATTTATCCCATCACAACCTATGTCAGTTTTATCCTGTAACCACTTTCATAGTTTCAGTCTTTGACAAGCCTACAGAAGCATTCCTGGGTCACTTTATGCATTTAATTTCAAAATCTTCAGGAGTTTATTACTTATTAAAGTTATTCCACCTGTTTTCATTGAATTGTTGAAATATGGGCACAAGCAGGTCTGGGTCAAACCTTTAGAGCTGAACTTTGTTAATTTTGAGTCTGTATTCAGTGTGATTACACAGTGATAGCCTACCACTTGTGTGTTGTAGCCATTTGTTTTCTGTCCAGTACCAAATAATTCGAGAGCGCTGTGTGATATTTACTGTGGAAGGCAAAGCCAAGTAAATTTATTGGTAGACAGTTCAGTGGAGACAGGGATTGATTCTTGGATACCACAGTGCTGTCTGCAGCTCTCTGAAGTAAATCCCATGCAGGCAATCCATACGCTTGTCACAGGGGATGGCGCCTTAGTGGCGCGATGGCAGGTGGCACTACTGTCCTGTGGTGACAAGATGCTACACGGCAGGTGAGAAGGAAGAAACTTGATTCAAAAGCAATGCAGAAATCCAAGAGGTTGCTTTTTTGAGCAAGCGACTGCTCTAATGTCCTTTGGTGTAGTTTTATAGGGAGAGTGAATGCATGACAGCTGGTGTAGTTTTAAGTTGTTGAGCAAGACTGAATGCTAATAATAATCTCCTGTACTGAGAGATAAGCCAGGAGGTTGCGGCAAGCATTTTGTTTTGCAAAGATTTGTTACAATCTCGTAGTAAATCTGTGTTTACAACATTCTTTTGCTTGACATTCTTCAAGAAAGTGAGGAAACACATTGAAACAATGTTCACCTTGGGAAAGGTGCGGCTCTGCTTCCATAACCTAGGGCCCAGGGTGAAAAATCACATTTCCCAAAAAAGTTATACAGGGTTTGTGTGCCTAAATGTGCCTAGGAAATGCATACCTAGCACAAACTGAGAGAGCAGAGCAGGAGAGGCATTTGGTAACTGAATGAAATTACAACAGATTGAATTTTAATCAGGGAGCAGGCAACTACATGGGAATAGGTTGTTCCTTTCCATTATCTTTGGTTAGAGAATTTCTCCTGCCCTGTTTTGAAGCAGGGCATTTTTAGGGTTGATGGAACACCTGAGTGTAGTTACAGGTACTGCTATTTCACTTCATTCATTTTCACTGAAGGCAGCTGTGACTGACCAATAAACCCCTATAACGGAAGAAGGCTCAGAGGAGCTGGGTAAGGGCAGTGTGCCCATGAAGCTCAGGGAATAATGCAGGATGTGACTGACCACAGCTGTTGCAAAGAAAGCTGATTTTATCTCAACACAAAGGGGACCCAGGGTGGCCTTTGTTTTAGATAAACAGCTATCAACAGTTGAGTGGATGAACTGGTGGTGTAAATGTTTATACCTGAGTTCATTAAAAGGGTGTGAATGTCTCTCTGAGTTAGCCAGACCAGCATGAGCAGAGTGAATATGTGGCTCAGCCCAACATTGGGTATAAAAACTAACCAAATGGCAAAATAATTTGGAAGAGAGCAATGGGCTTGAGCTGGTGTCAACCCATGTATTCCTTCCTGGTGAGTGGGGATGCCCAGCATTGTAACAGTGAGCATATCATAGAGACCAGTCTTGGGGATCACATTGGTGTTACATTTGTATTGTGTTTTCAGTATATTTTGTATTACTCTGCTAGATTGAAAATCCCGTGTAAAATCACTTATCTTTAAATAAGTAAATTTGATACTAAACATTACACCCTCCATGGGCAGAATGTCTAAAAGAATCTGGTCAGAGAGCATTGGACTCTGACAGCACAGCTAGCTTTGAGTCTGTGGCCATTTCCGTTTTGCTTGCACATCTTTTTGTCCCTAAGCTCTGAAAAGCATAGGGAAATTAATAATACGATCTCATGACTTTTCTTCCCTGTGCCTTAAGGTGGTCACTACAGGAATGTTAAGTCATTCCCCTGTTGAGATTTTCTTGCTTCATGTTTATTTTTAAAAATACATTTAATTCTTCCAAATATCCACCAGAAGATCCTGAACATCAAGTGAAATTTATGTGAAAGAAAAAAAGGTACCTACATAGAGAAGAAATAAACCTTTAAACACCCTCCAGTGAATGAAATGTCCAACAGAGTTCTGAGTAATTCAAGCAACAGCTCCCCATCGATCAGGATGAATTATTAGGAGGGCCATAGCACTGGTACCATCATCAGATTCCAACAGCTTTGAGGCAGCAATCACATTACAATAACTCCTTCTGAAGATTAGTTGAAAATATTTTACAGGGCTAGAGAGCACATCATAAATCAAAGTGAATAAAAACCTGCAGAATAACTACAGCTTCCTCTGCAAAATAGAAAACACGAGGTGGCAACTGCTGTGAGACAGAGCATCAAAAATTACTGTGATGAACATCTTAAAAAAAAAAGGGGGGGGGGAACCCCAATGTATGCTTTTATCAGAAGCCACCCTAGATAGAAACAAGGTAAAAAACATTACTGATGTGCCTAAGAAGAGCAGTAGTAAACTGCGACAAAAATCAGTACAGAGCATGTTGTGCACCTTAAGCACTAGACTGCTATAGAATAAAGACAAAAGAATTCAGAACAGTGGCTTAAGGGGTGAGGGGAGGAAGGCTAGGATTGCACTGCCATCGTCTTTCCCTTTCTTAAGAAATAGTTTGACAATTAAAGTCGTTATTGTTTAATTGTAGTTCAGCACTTCTAGGTTATAATTTATAATGTTAACAATTATATTCCAGCCTTTCATCTACAGACTGAATAAGTTTCTTTGATTTGTAAAAAGCAGGCTCTTTTAAAGTTAAACTTTTCTGGTCAGTACTCTAAATGTTAATTCAGCTTTAGTCTGCTGAAATTGGCTTTATCAGTGAAACTTTTTAGAAGAGGAAAATCTACTAAAATACCCAAATTCTCCTGTATGTCCTTAATCATTAAGCTATTTTAAGACCCACACCAGCTTATGTTAAAGAGTCAGGGACTATTTCTATTTTCTGGGAGGAAGGCAGATCAGGCCCTTATTGCTTTCTCTGATCCTGGGTTTAAAATGTCTGAGTTTCCCTCTGTAGGAAAGTCACATTTTAATTATTTATCTGTAACCAGCTACTGTATACTTAATACTAAAATTCAAGGCATTATTCTCTCTCCAGACTAAAACCAAGTATGGTCTGTGTCTGCCTTCTTCAAGTAAAGTGATTCAGAGTTTTGCTGGAGTACAAAATAACTAATTGACATAGGTGCTGAAATACAAAACTCCTAAAGTCAGGAAGATGGTGAGACATGGGAGGAAAAAAAATAAAAGATCTAAGATTCATGCTTACATCAACTTTGTGATCCTGAATTTCACACTTAAAATAAACATTATGTTGCTGTTTTCTGTGAGCAGAAATTACACTTCATGGCAAAGCTAAATCTGCAGCAGTGAAAGTTGTGTTGTGGTTGTCTTGGTGATGTCAGAGGAAGAGTTAGGGGTACATTCACTGAATATCATTTCTCTAAACACAATGCTCTCCAACCCACCTACACAAGTAAAACAAAACTGTGATTCAGAAGTAACAGAAATCTTTTTGAAAGTTGAGAAGAGCAGGGACATTTTTGGATCACGTAACATTCTTACTACTAGGACTTTAGCCAAACCTCATGGTTAGTGTCAATGGAGGTCTTTTTATTGATTTCAGGGAGCTTTGGGTCATGCCCTTAATGAGCAAAACTGTTTTACACCTTGCTGAGGAAAGAAACGAGAGCTTGTTGGTGGACAGTGGAGGGTCTCGAAGTGGTCAAAAGGCTGGAGTACTTGCCCTGTGAGGAGAAGCTGAGGGAATTGGACTTATCCTGGAGAAGAGACAGCTTTGGGAGGACCCAACAGCTGCTCTGCAGTACCTATGGGAAGAGCATCAAGAACATGGAGCCAGGCTCTTTAGTGAGGTGCATGAAGGATGAAAGGCAACAGTCAAAAAACAAAGTGGGGAATGTTCTGGCCAGATGTGAAGAAGGCATTTTTTACTGTGAGGATAACCAAGCAGTAGAAGAAGTTGCCTGAAGAGGTTGTGGAGTCTCTGTCCGCAAAGATTTTAGAAACTGAACTGGGCAAATCTCTAACCACCTTGGTCTGAATTCAGTGTTGACCTGTTTTGATAAGGAGGTTGGGCTAGATGACCTACCAACCCTCCATTCTGTAATTCTATAATTTTTTCAAAGCCAAAATCTAACAGGAATTTCTCCAATAACATTTAAAAAACAAATAAATATTATCAAACACCCATTGGTCTCAGTGACATGGGATTGAGTGATAAAGAAACTTGCATTATGCTCTGGGGGTCAATCCTGTAGGGTGTACACCAATTCCGGACATATACTTTGAAGAATTCTAAACTTTTTGCAGGATCAGACACAAAACTTGACATTTGTGTCAGTGATCACTGGTGTCCTCTGTACATAATGGGAATATTTGAGTTAGCATGTTGGCAAGAATTGTGTACATTGTCAGTATAAAACCACTATGAACTTAATGTGCAATTTATTTATACATTTTCATTTCCCAAAAGGGAAACTATCGAAGGTATAATGAGCGTGGAGCCTAAGAGATTTGACTATTAGGAGTGACAGACTTTGATACTTGCACAGAAAATAAAGTTGTTGTCTATGGATATTAAGTGAGCCTAACTATAATCTCTGTATGGAAGCTACAGCAAGCCAGTTTATCTTTACCAGTCATAAATAGATCACATTAAAAAGATTCCTTCCCTAAATAGGTTTTATTTATAATAATCTAGGGTGTATCCCATAGTAAGTAAGGCATTCACTATTTCACCGTATCTGAATGTAGTTACACCTTTCCAAAGGGACATTAGCATACATTGAAACTGCAGAGCTGAACTTCTAAGTATCTGGAACCAGATCAGAGTCAGTGCAGACAGCTCATTATTCAGCTCTTTCATGGTAAATATAGTCATTCATTAAAAAAAAAGCGGGGCGGGGGGGATATCTAAATATTGCCTTAAGGAAATACTGATCTAAAAAGCATACAGAAGAAATATGAGCTAGGTCCTCAGTTGGTGTAAATGTACTAACTTTTGTCAAAGTCAGTAAAGCTTTGTTTTACACAAGATGATGGTTAAACTTAGATAATCTCCTAACTCCTCTCTTACCCAGATATCCTTCAAATATCCTCATTACTAATAACTGCATGTTCCCATGATCTTCATAATAAACCTTGTGAAAATTCATGCATTATTCTGTGGCTTTTCCCATATTTGCATATGTTTAGATATATTAATTAGGTACAGTGGACAGGATACAGTAACACTAAACTTTTCCTTCAAGTTGTCTGCACTCAAAAATATCCATCCTTACAAGTGCATACATAGGTGTTTTGCTGGCCAAACAATGTCACATTCAGTTCCTCAGTTTGGGTGCAAGAATGTGGATTTTGTGGATATTAGGACAGTGTATTGTTTTGAAATACATTGTTTTGTGATACAAGTTGTTCTGTGAGCACTGCAGCCAGTAACAACTGGTTTCTTCCAGATTCTTTTGACTCTGTGTTCCTACTTACTTCCTCCAGCCACAACAGCAGCAGTTAATTTCCCCTCCTTGTTCCTTGAATCTCCATCTACATTCACAATCCATCAGGTCCTTTCCAAGCCAACCACTGTCTAAGTAAAAGATGGTTTGTCCTGTGGCTGAGTCCGAAGTATGCATGTACTGCTTGGCTAATGCTAGGCCAATAGAATAAATGACTGTTGAGTTTAAGCTGCTGTATTTTTTTAACTGGAAAAAAAATTTGGTTCTCTCACCTCCACTGAGCAGTGTTTTCACAAAACTTCAGAAGAGATTGCCATTCCTCTGCCAAATATGATAGAAATTCACTATCAAGTTCAAAGTTACTGGTAGGGACAGATGAATGGACAGATACACAGAAATAAAGCCAAATGTTCTGAAGAAATCAGGGGGAAAATGCCTGGTATGGTCACTGAACATGAAAAATTCCACAATTTAAAAGACTGTTTTAATTTTGTTATCTGGATTCTAGCATTCCTCATCGCATACACACCATTTTGCTGGAGCAATCTTTGTAAGCGTAGTATACAGCATGGCAGGGCTTTCTGGATTAGAAAGGAAATGCCTTCAAAGAGCAGCTGAGGAAAGTTATTTCCAAGAGCAATTTCGCCTTTTTATGGGTTAGTTTAGACCACATGCTGTATGTGAGCATGGAGAAATGGTTTTCATACCATCTTTCTTCTGCAGCATCCTAACGAAAAGTGTATCTATTATTCAGAAGGAAGAAAATCAACAATATTTTACTTTTTCCCCACAAAGTATCGAAGCACCTAAAGGTAAGGCAAACAAATTTCCAGAGGTGATTGAGTGATTTTTGACTTTAAGGATTTTAATCCTCTTTCTGACGTCAAGATACCCTCATCTACAAAAACACAGATCTGTTTCCACAGAGGTGGTCCAGGCGGGCACTTTATACATGGGTGTGTTTGCACATGTGCATTTAACTCTTTTGAAAGGAACTGATTCCAAAACAGCTGTGCAGACAGAACAGGTTTATGTGGTGTTAGTGGAATGAATCAAAACAACAAAAGAGATTGGAAAGGGACTGTAAAATTTGTAATGAGTCTGAAAAATGATACTTGCACTCTACCCTCCTTCTGTGCGAGAGCAAGGAAGTTACAGCTTTTCCTGACCAAAGCCATAAGCAGTTCAACAAAAGTATCAGTAAAAGCTGAGGCTGCTTTTATCAAATTATGATGTGTAAAGTTCAGGCAATTCAGTCTTGTGATGGAAAAAGCGATCTAAAGTATGAACAACCTTCTAATAATATTTGTTCAGTAAGTCATTCTGCTGATAACAAACAATCAGACTCC
The DNA here is from genome assembly GCF_035582795.1 of Mycteria americana. NCBI lineage: Eukaryota > Metazoa > Chordata > Aves > Ciconiiformes > Ciconiidae > Mycteria > Mycteria americana. Next base: position 44,403,807 of record NC_134368.1, read on the forward strand.
TTAGTCTGAATGTTTCCCATAGGGAATATCTACTAAAATAAAATGCTTACTTTATTAGCTAACTACATCCTATGAGCTAGCTATACTTTTGCAAAGATATCCTTTGTGTGCAACTTTACTGAATAAAAATTTTGTAAGAGTTTTGATTTACTGTGACTTTATTGTATGTGTTACACTTCATTTGAATAATATATGATACAGTAATGGAAGGGGTACTTTTAAACATAGAAAATTCTTTCTCCAAAGCCTCCCATCTTTCCCTGTATATGTATTTTAGAGAGATCACAGATGTCATCTTATCTAATTTCTGGCAGTTTTACCTCTGTGGTACTGTGGGGAGCCATTCTCTGTATGTAATCTCTGATAATGATGTCGCTCCGCATTGCTGAATGTGGCAGAACTGCTGCTGTTAACATTTTGTACATCTCATTCTTGATCTTGGGGGACTCCATCCTATCCAGTTGTTCATATATAACACATGTAATTACTAATATGTGTAACATAAAATATAAAAGAGATAATCTTAAAGAACCAAATTTTGAAATGAATACTTCCAATTCTTTTTTCATGTTTCTTATGCTTCTGAATTGATGATATATCAATGTTTTGGGATTCCTTGAAAAATATCTTTAAGTCTAAAGTGTGCTTTTAAGACTTGTTCTCAGTCTAAGGTTGTGTTTAAGAAGAGTAGACAAGAAATTGTGACAGCCTCACCACTCAGTCCTGCGTAAGCCCTGCTTTCTTGCTTGTGATTTGCTAGAAGGAGTGACTTTTCTGCTGTTTTGTTGCTGAGTCTCATCTGAGAAAACTGTCACTGCTCCATGACCAACTTTATCTTGAGGAACTAGCAGACATTCAGGGGAGAACGTCTCCATGGGCTCTGCACTACATGTCCCCATTCTGTCTGGATGCCTCAGCAGGGAAATCTGCTCCACTGGTTAGGATCCAGTGAGCTAGTTCATACAAACCCCTAATTTCTCTCCTTTCCTGTCCCACAACACATGGAAATGGGAATAAAGAATAAAAATTTACCCAGCCTGAGAATCCATCACAATACTTTTCGGAGAAAGCCTGTAATCAGGTTTTGATGTCTTTCCTGAGACTGATATGCACCCCATTGTCTACAGTTGCTTCTCTGCTCTCTTCTGTGATTATGGAAAAAAAAAGAGGCTAATCAGTGTTTAGAAGCAGAGCTTCTTACATGTTTAGAAGCAGAGCAGTCCTTAGTGAACATAATTATCAGTATGCCAGGTGCAGAAAGTAATTTCATATTTTGTTGTCATGAAATAATAACTGTAGTAGCTTTCAGAATGGAAATTTAAATTTGCAGTATGAACTTTTATTTTCTTGAAGAGTGCTAATGAAACCATTTAATATATTGCTATAATTTGTTGATGGGGAACAATAATTTATAGCTTTTCCTGTGTTATGGCCCTTGTAGAGATAGTATTTCTTTGCTTTAAAATATTTTTCACATTGTGAACAAAATAAAATGTTCATAAATGATAAAGCTATTCAGTTACTTTATGCAGTTACAGACTGCCTTATGAAAATATAAACCCACCAAACTAGTGCCATGAATCGGTATGTTCTGAACAACTCACATTTTTATTTTCAATACAATTAGGTGATAGTATGCAATTTTGTGTCTTGTGTAACAGCTAAGTGCGAGTATAGAAAACCCACAAACGGAGTCTCACAAAGAGATAAAAGACAAATTATTTTGTCTTGAAAAGTCTAAAATTATGAGACAGAAACTGATAATTCTTTATATTTTAATCTTCATTTCAGACACTTCATATATACTGTAAGCAACCCCAGAATTAGACCCAAATCACAAATAAATTAACTTCACCTGAGACTAATTTCTACCAGTGGAGGGAAATGGGTCCCAATATGTACAATGACAACTCAAGAGCAATGAAAATTTTGAAAGATTTCAGAGAACAGATCATTATACTCACATAATCTCCACAATACATTTTGATACAAGTCTTCAGGTTCTGTTGAGATGAAAATAGTAGCTTTCCTAGAATAATACTAAGAGTTCAGTAAACGAAATTGTTATAGTTAACTCTTATTCTGTTTTGGAGAATTGAGAGAAACCATCCGATCAAACCGATAACAAGTACATTAGGCTCCAAGGTAACAATGAAGCAGGAACACTGCTTGGTACTGTATGTCCTTGGGTTTTATAGATTCACTGTATACTTAGTCATTAATCATATATGAATAAGTATGATTATAACGTAAGTAAACAGAGTCATTAGCACGACACCCTCTGTTCTACTGTGTTGATTTTAAGAATCAGAATTCAGCTAGTCACAGAATGAAATGCTTACCTACAGAAAGTGCTTGTGTTAATGATTTACTTTTCAGATTGGGTCTGGTCTAGTTCCTTTTTTCCTTGTGCTGAAATAGGTCAGCTCATCACTTGTTCTAATAACTATTTGTAGCTGGCATGCATAGGAAGATGCCTTATAGCCCTTACATATTACCTGGAGTAATGAGGGCAGGTCCTTGGGCCTCAGTGGAACCATGTAGGTGAGGGTGTCCCTTGATGTTTTCATACAAGTTACAATTTGCCAAATCCTGCAAAGAGCTGATAAAAAAATCTTGTACCATTTATTCTATTAGAAGACTTACACAGAATTCGAACTATCCAACTGACAACAAACCCAAGTTTTTCATAGCTAATACCATGTATTTCTTCTGTTAATGATAACTATTATTGTGATAAACCATTAAGAAAATACAAAGTTTTTTCAAAAAGAGTAGGAATATAAAATACAGGTGCAGAATCAGTCTGTCTATTCTCTAGTACAACTTGAATGGAAGGCATAGGCTACCGTTATCCTGATTGGGTACCAGTATAGAGAGATAATTTTTCTGCAATAGTTGGACAGGAATAGTAGCTCAAAATGTGAATTAAATGACTTCAAATTTTCTTGGTTTTCTTAATGTAACCATCACATGCTTTGTAGCACTTATTAAAAGCTGGATTTTCTTACAATTTAGGAAGACTTTGGAAAGAATGAAAAAAGTACTTTATTTTGCAGCTTTAATATCTTAGCAACTCTTCTAATAATTAAAAACTGTCTCTGGGCTTGTATGAACTCATCAGTATTGATTTGAGTACAAGCTTTTGCATATCAGCCTGTGTTACGCATAAGGACTACATGTGTGTCCTTAGAAACAGTCAGAAGAGTTTCACAGAGAAGCATATGTGTGTGAAACATGGGCTTCAGACTGGCATGTCTTTGCTTTCTCTTTTTTCATTAGGGCTGTGGTAGATTATTTTTCTTTATTATAATCGTACCAAGTATTTAATTTAATCTCTGTATCTCAAGTACTCTTCAAGGATGGCTGGGGAATATAGTCTCACTGTACAGCTAAGCAAAATGATCCATAGAGAATCTGGTCTGACCAGTTGGAAGATGGCACATGCGAGATGCTGAAGGTGGTACCTAGAGTATGATCCAGTCTCCTGGCAATACATGTTTTAAAGCAGTGATAAGAATATAAGAACATTTTAAGCCTCTCTTTTTCAGACTCTAATTTTACATGCATTTCCTTGTTGTGATTAAAATGTAATACAGTTAATCTTCAGTACAACACAAAATGGATTAAGTTTACAGGATTACAACAATGTTTTAGTCTGCTTGTCTCAAAACCTTCAGTGGTCAGGAACCATAGGGTGTAAATAAGTAGACAAAAACTGTTGTTTTGTATAATACTAATACCTGGCATATAATGTGAGGAAAGCACTTAACTAATTATTGAACTAGATTCTGGTTTTAATGAATCTTTCTGAGAAAAGCCATGAGAGAGTCTAGAGAAAATGGGAGAGAAAGTGTTCAACAGAAGAGGAGGTTTCAACCTCCTTTTCCCTGTGAATGTTCTTTGGCTGTCCTTTCCTGCCATCTCTCCTGCAAGGCAAGGGTCAGGGCTTATGACAAGGAAATGCAAAATATATTTGCCCATGTAATGCTCAGCAAAATGGATCCAATGTTTGTGTACCAGAGTGAACATGTTGAACCTAATCTCACCTTTACATTTTCTTCAAGACTCAGTAGGTCAGAGGTGTGAATCATTTCTAGGGGAGGAGCTTATCCTGTCTTTTGGGGGGAACCCAAAGAAGTTGTGTTGCAAGTGGTTTTGGCAATCTCACATTTAAAAAAAATATGGACTACTTGGAAAGACTGCAGAAGAGAACAGAAATAATTACTTATACAGAAAGACAGGATACACTCAGTCTGTTTAGACTAAAGAAAAGTGAAGGAGACCTTAACAGTTCAAGAAAATAAAAGCTGTTGCAAGAGGAAGTGAAAAAAATAATTTGTCCTCCTGTTCACAGTGGACTGGACAGATGAAAGGCTCTTTTTCTGTTTCTCCCTGTCCTGGTTTCAGCTGAGACAGAGTTAATTTTCTTCGTAGCGGCTGGTATGGGGCTATGTTTTGGATTTGTGCTGAAGACAGTGTTGATAATACAGAGATGTTTTAGTTGCTGCTGTACTAGTCAAGGACTTTTCAGCTTCCCGTGCTCTGCCAGGTGCAGAAGAAGCTGGGAGGGGACACAGCCAGGATAGTTGATCCAAACTGACCAAAGGGCTATTCCATACCACATGACGTCATGCTCAGTATATTAAGCTGGGGAAGAAGAAGGAAGGGGGGACATTTGGAGTGATGGCGTTTGTCTTCCCAAGTAACCGTTACGCGTGATGGAGCCCTGCTTTCCTGGAGATGGCTGCACACCTGCCTGACCATGGGAAGTAGCGAAGGAATTCCTTGCTTTGCTTTGCTTGCGTGCGCGGCTTTTGCTTTCCCTATTAAACTGTTTTTATCTCAACCCTCAAGTTTTCTTACTTTTGCTCTTCCGATTCTCTCCCCCATCCCACCGAGGGGGAGTGAGCGAGCGGCTGCGTGGTGCTTAGTTGCCGGCTGGGGCTAAACCACGACACTCCCTCTATTTAATCTTCGCAATTCTCACCCAGTTATAGGGTGAGGTTTTTGTTACTGTTCTGGGCACCTGGTTGGTTTTCTTCCTCTTTTGTCTTGCTAAAAAGTTTACTGTTTCTGTTCCTTCTTAATTTTCTCCTCTCTCACTTTGTTACCTGTCTCCCTTTTTGGAGAGACTGAATTATTTTGTGTAGGAGCGAGGAGGGGTCACTTCATCTTCTTCAGATCCTCCCAGACAATGGAATTTCTCACCTGTGCTAAAGGTTCTTCCTCAAACTTCCCCTCTCCTGCTCATTGATGTGCTTAGGCTTAGACATTGCAACTGATAATTTCCATGTTGTTCTAATGGAAACCTTGAGGAAAAATAATGAGACATAATTAATTTCTAATTAGAGATCCATATAATTCTAAAAAAGAATGGTTTAATTAAAGTGAGAAGTAAAAATGATTTAATATGAAATGATTCTATTTATTTTCCCTGAAAATGAGGTTCTAGCATATCAGTTACATATAAATTAAAACCAAAATTCACATTATTGGTATAATAAGCTTCAGGTATTGCTCTGGAGTATCTTCAGATAATCGAAATGTGAAGGCTAACAAACACATTTGTACCGCTGTTTTTGTCCTATATTGCAACAGTGGCAAGCAGTAATGTGTTCAAAGCATAGGACTTTTTACTCTGTGCTGCTGAGCATGCAGTTTATGTGGTGGAAAGAAAATCTGAAAATAACTGGAGCTGGTGGAATTGCTAGCCTTCACCAGAGTAGAGAATGTGTGAGCACACAACAGAGGTCAAGAAGTAAGGGTGGAAAGGTAATCTCTAGCTCTACTGTAATAGTAACAGTCTTGGGTGTTTGAAAAATGTGGCAATGGGATGTAGGAGCTTGCATTCATGTGTATAATCTTACCATGATTAAATGAAGTATATGGTGGTAAATACCTTAACACAATGAATCACTGTAGGATCTATGAGTCAAATTTAACTTTTGCAACTCCTAAGTCCATATTTATATTGCAAAAGAAATGTGGGCACTTATCTACCTGTCAATTCCCCTTAGGGTTGCCAGGGCCAAGTTCTGCCCTTTTTCTGAGAAGAGCTCCGAGCATGATATGTGTATGCAGGAGGCAATACCAAATACTGTGAGGACTGTGGATCTGGTAATCTATACCTTGGAAGGGCGGCCGCCAGCTGCCATTTGGGATATAGCCAGTGACAGAAGGCTGACCACATGAAGCGATGGAGGCTTTTAAAGTAGAGAATAGGGTTTGAACGAGACAGTGGGTAATGAAAGGCATAGTGGGCATAGCTTTCTAGAAACAGCAGAAGCATTATTACGTAGTAAGTGTAAAATTCTCTTTTCATCATTGTGTCAATATAATTTAGAATTGCAGTTTCCAGTGGTTCATCAGCAGAAGGTGGTGAAAAAAGTCTTGGGCCTACAGAGCACTTCTCAGTTCTGAGTGTTACTGATTTGGATACGGGGAATTATGCTAGGCTCACACTGATGTTTTTGCATTTCTGGAAGTGCCGTAGCTCAGAGTCCTATACTGTTAAGTACTCCTAAGTAGTATAATAATTGTAGTGAAGCAGTAGTTGCCCAGGGTTCTATTTTGGCAACACCTAATAGATTATTTGTTAAAATATTTGCATACTGGCCACCCATAACAACACACTTGTGGCAAAGCTCTAATCCTCCAAATTACCAACTTCACCACTATTGGAGGTGCCTTCATTTTTAAGTATCAGTTTAGAGGTTATTTAAAGTTAGAGGAGATGCAGAACCCCTTCCTTTAGTTTCTCCAAGTGCTTACTGTTTCCCACAAAAAATAACGGGCTTTTTCCACAATACAAACCATAAAGCTCCACAGTGCACATTTCGTGACATCCTTTTGTGCCACCACAAGCCGTGAGGTGGCCACAAGTCTCCCAAGCTGGAGGGTAGAGCCAACACCATTGCAGCCACCATTTGCAGTTTTGGCAGTCCCCCAGAGGGAGCTGCTGAAAGCAGAAGTCCAGTGGATCGTCTCTCTTTCCACTTCCCTTTTCCTTCCTCCCAACCTGCCATGCCAATACAGAGATAAGGCCAACAAGCATGTTCAGCTCTTCTTTGAATCTCAGGTGATGTGCTACAGGGAAGATTTATTTGGAAGGAGTTAGGGATTGCACAAGCAGCTTCTTAGGCAATATTTATTCTCTGGGGCAGATGTGCTCTCTAGCACCCCTGGTCATCCTAGTTCCCTGATTATACGTACTGGGCGGATACCCATTTAAAGTAGACATAAGGGCTGAAGGAGCAAAACGTGCTTGATTTTTGTTCCATTATGAAGCTGGGGTGTGATAAAGATGCTTACCTCTACCTGGGAGCTGGGCATGGCCACGAGAATTTGAGAGATGTCAATGTCACATGGGCTTAGCTGCCTAAAGTGGTAACCAGGTAGCTAAGCCTTTTTGTAGATTGAGGCTCTGAAGTTTATTGAGTAATTCACAAGTTAGAGTTTGGAAAGTCCAATGTTTTTTATTTTAAACATATTTTCATATACAAAAGATCTTGTGTGGTATTACAGAACTAGCCATGTGAAGCTGGGAAGGGAAAGGAATTGAAGGAAAGTTAAGGAACTGAAAAGAGACTCTAGATTTTTGTGACCTGTAAACCCGGAGAGGATCTAGGTGACTTCTCTTGAGACAAGCATAGTTTGTCTAAAAAAGAACAATCTTGCAGCATATCAAAACCACAGATCCCTGATTTAAGAGAAAGTACTAAAATTAATAAAGAAGAATAATTTAAAGAAATTTCACACACACTTAAAATAATTTGTTTCTATGAGAAGCAGTTAAAGACTTTGTGGGTGTGATGAAAGGATTGGCAGGTTCTAGCAGTCTGTGTGCAGTAGGTTGCAGTTCTGGTAGATGAGATCCACCTCTAGCTCTACTGCCTCACAAGCCCCCCCATTTGATCCCTCAGATGTTTTCTTTCTATCATCTGCTCCTTTCAAATGTGCAAGCTTCATTTAATCTACTGTTAGTCAAGGGAGAGTGAACATGAATATATACAATTGTCACTGTATTTGAGATTTTAGACTTTTCTGAACAGAGATTTTGTTTTTAATGGGATGAATATAGAAATTTCTTTTGTGATTTTTATCTTACACTACAGACTCTTTCTGCCACTGTCATTGCATTCATGTACAGCCTTTTTATAGCTCTTTCATGTTTAACCTGTTTAGGTTACGTTTAAAACTATGGTAGATAGGTGCCCCTGGGTTCCTAGGGTTCTGATCACTTGGTTTGGGGAACTGCTTGGAGCACGCTCTTCTCAACAAGAAGTCTTGGCTTCTTCCCATGGAAGTGAAAGGGTTAAATCCCTGACAGTCCCTGACTAAGACATAGACTTGCATTTTTTTTAGTTTATCCTTGTTCTCTTTTGTTCTCTTCCCCTGCAAAGATAGTTTTGGTTACCTGCTGAGCAGAGTTGATGGTGGAACATCTCCTGTGACTTCTTACCTGATAGGACTAAGCAGGCCTTGAGCAAGCTCGTTAGGCTTCCTAATTAAATCACTGATAAGAGGAACTTAGGACAATTGTGCCAAAGATAAGCACCAAAGAACTAGCTTAAATCGACCCCCTTGTAACATTCCAAGGCTGAAGGACTGATGAGCTAACTCAATGACTATATATGGACAAAGGAAGCACAAAGTTCAACTAGTGGACAACGTGAGGAAGACTATGGAAGACCACCGGGAGGGTGAAAAGACCCTAACCCCAATTTTACTGCGCATGCTTGGACTATGTAAATGAATTCCGGGAACTCATCACCATAAAACTGCCCTTTTCAAGAAATCTGATGAATATGTATGATTTTTCTGTATATGAACTGATGTGTTGTGCTAACCTGGCGGAGCACTTGTGGCAGAGCGATCCCCAGTGCTGCCCAGCGCTGCAATAAAGAATACCTGCTTAATAGTCATCCCGACTATTGAGTTCTGATTTCGGCTTTTCACGGCAACAGAAGAATATATCATTTTTATATATTATTTAGATGTATTGCTTACATATGTTTCCTAATTTGATGCTGTGTTCTCCTATAAAGTTATTCTTGTTTTATGGCACAGGGCTAGTGTTTGCGGGTAACTTGTGTGTTTTAAGGGTGTGAAAACTGTTTCTACAAATTTGTATTTAGGAATGCAAGCAGTTGATGTCAATTCATTTTAAGGAAGATTTCTCGCTCTTTGGATCTCACTTCTGCTGACAAGTTTACATGTGTTTCTAAAATTCCTATAACTGTTTTCCTGAACCTTGAGAAAGTATTAAAGCAAACATCTGTACGCATGTGGTATTTTTAACACCTGTGTTAATGAAGGACTCAACATTTACATTCTCAAAGCTTGGTAGCTAAATGAAAAATAACTGTACGTTTCCAGCCAAGAAAATCTTTTCATTAAAAACCTATTAAAGCTGTATAAAGGTATTCCAGCAGAACTTCTGACACTTTTGGAATGGTTGTATTTGAATCACTATGGATGCATTTTTTAAAGTTTCACGGTTTAAATACAAAATTGGAATTAATGCAATAAAAAAAAATTAACAATGACAGTGGCTAACCTAATACTGCAAGGAAAATCACATTATTTCAAAATATTTTTCTCTAACTACCATGGAAGGAATTTTTCACTGTAATAAAACTTCCCAATTATTTGCTTAAAAAAAAAGGAAAAGCAGGCAGCCAAGCATAATTAATACTGTTAACATGTAACTTTAATGGCAATGTGTAAATGCCAGTAGGATGAGTATCTATCTGACCTTGGTATTGTCTTCCTACAGACATTTAACTTTCTCTATGTGTGCCTTTCTGGGAAGCAGATTGTCTATGCCAAACAAGCAAAATACATATTTCTTGAGTCTCAGTTATTACCATGGCAACTGGTAATTGGTATTAAGAATTATTTCACTTATAAACTGAACTGATTTTTATCCTTGTTCACAGAAGATGTTTTGTTTACAGAAGTTAGTTTAAAATGTTTAGTCATGGATAGCACAGTAAGCTGTGCAATGCAGATGAGGGGAAATGTCATTGTAATTGTTTTTATGACTTTAAGTACAATACACATTTGTCAAACAAATGCATAGCACTTATATTGCCTCAAAGGGGTATACAATAAAACCATTCTGCTTTGTGTAATTTATTATTCCTTTATTTGGAAGTTGGCTGCCTTTTTTTTTTTCATTTGATAGTTTATGTCTAATCTTGTTTCCTTTGTTTATCTCTCAACTATTTTATTTCCCAAGATTACAGTAAAACTGAGCAAAAGATTAATGAGTGAAAAGGGTAGACATTCAAATGAGCAAATTAAAGGCAAGGTCTTTTTCCCAACCATAGTTATTTACAGATTGTATCTCATGCTGAGCTGTATTCTGCATATTTTACCACTGCTTAGTAAATTATCCTGAAACTTGGGAAAGTTTTTATCAACTTCAGGCTTTGTTGAATATGAAGCTTAAAGGATCATTTGCTTGAGTAGAAATGGTGTGATTAAGTTCATAAATCCCTTTTCCTATCAATGTCTTGCTTCAGAGAAGTATCTACTAACTGTTCATGTCTGTAGCACCTTATACTCAATGACTATATTTAACATTTTGATTTATTGTATGCTGTTCCCAGAAAACTAATATTATTTTCTTATTTTTCCAAATGAAGGAAATAGTGATTAAGTGATTTGTGTACTGTCACCTAGGAAGCCGGTAGCAGAGCTGGTAGCAGGTGTCAAGGCTTTCAGACCTTTTAGTAGAACTGCCCTCCTACAGTTAGCACAGATTCCCATTTACAGGAAGAGTCTCAGAAATGCTGGTCTAGTGAAAACTATCTTGTACAGTGATGGGTTGACTGAAGTATATCCCGTTAAGGCTATCTCAGGGGAGTGAGACTACTGATCAGGCATAAATACCACATAGTCTGATTGGTGTAAACTAGACTAGCTTTGATTTGCTTCTGAGTGGGAGGGCTTATTAACTCAGGCTGAACATAGTGCCAACAGCTCTGTACTGCTTTTTGGACGTGTGGTTATACATAGCCACTTTGGGTACGTGCTACGTTGGGGATCTCTGTGCCACGTTCTGTTGTGTGATGTGCCCAGCTTTCTTGCTTTTTTCTTGTCTAGCCGTGGTTCAAATGATTGTCTGCTGTCCATTTGAGTAGGTGTGCACATGTCTACACTTAAGTCCTATGGTGGCATCTCTCTGAATTACACTTCATGTATGCTAATGTAAACAGCAGAATACATGGAAAGTTGTCAAAAATAAGATTGCCGTGGAAATGGAAATGAACTATATTGTGCAAAAGCAGATGAAAGAACTTGCATAGGAATTTAAAGAGAAGTTTAGTAAACAGCGCTGTACTTTGAGGCATAAGGAGCCCTTGCAAGGGTCCATATAAAAAAAGGCATCGCGTGTGCTTCTTTCACCCTTAAAATGTATGAAAATGCTTTCTTTTAACTTTGCCCTAGGAGTTCTTCTCTTAGCAATTTCCCTCTAGTCATTTCTCTTTGATAGCTCAGAAGGCTAAAGTAATTAGCATTTATAGGAAAAAAACTATGCTTTAAATATGGTCACCATAGGAAAGAAATATTTGTATGAACTAAGACAGATCTCTGCTGACCTAGAAAAACTGGCTGTAGTCCAGCACTATATGAACTATTTCTTTATTTTGACATTTTTAATGAATGTTACGCTATTCAAAGGGTGGTTGGGCAGGAGAATTAGGATGTTTTGTGGAAAGAATTAATTTATGCCTAGGGCAAATGTAAACTTACAGAATATAGTGGATCTAGGATATATTCAGGAAGTTACGTGGTGAGGTAGTGGAAATACGGGTGAGTGGAAATGAGTCCTCCTAGGAGTCGTTTTCTTACACTTAAGCAGAATTGTTCTGAATACTACTTAAAACATTCTCCTGGATGTTTTGCATAGTGTTCAAAAATGCCTTCTTTTATTAATTTCAACAAAATCCACTTTTGCTAGAGAGCCATAACAGAGGAAAAAGGTATTCCTTTGAGAAAATACACACAGAAAAGAAGAAAAAATAGGAAGGTGCCATAAACCACATAATTATCCCAGCAGTAAGATTCCTAAAGCTGCTGCCTAAAATATTATTGCAAAATGAAAAAGAAACAGTCACCAAATTTCTTCACTACTAATTTGTGTAGATGGCAGCAATGTTTCATAGCATTTTTGGTACAATGGTGTTCCAGTTTAAAATTAATACGGTCCTCTGGAAATACAGCTATATAAGGATAAACTCTCAGTTCTGATTAACACAGTATTTTATTACTAACTTTATTAGTTTCATGGCAGATAACTCATATAGGCATGTAATTTATCTGATAACAGTTTCAAAATAAATCAGATAATTATATATATAGTATTTATTGCAAACACTTCAAGGATTTGATACGTTTTATGCAGAACATTTAAGGATTAACTTTATCTATACAATCAAATGCTCACTATCCTCCCATAGACAGCACATGACTTTTTAAATTAAATGTATATAAATAAAATAGGAACTATTGTGAATTTAGACAATTTGTTAAGCCCAGCTGTGTTTGGAAGATGTAGCTCTAACTTTCTACATAGATGCCTTGTTTAAATATTATAAATCTTGTCATGTGTTGTGAGTTATACCAAAACCAGCATATACAATGAATCAGTGGTTATAGACCACTGATTTACACAGATGCTTGTAGAAAACATAATGAATGTATGATTTCTTGTATGCTAAGCTGTCAAATTACAGTGCTGTTTCCATTATGCAAGCACTTGATCTTGCAGGGGATGGAACATTTCTCTACTGCATGCTTGTACTGATAATGGATGTTGCTCATCTCCCATGCAAGCTCTCAGAAAGAAGCAAAGTGGCTGTGGGTGTGTACGTGGGGCAACTACAATTTATCTGGAGAGCATAGCTTATTTGTGAGCTTTTGTTTCTCGTGAGGAACTTTTCTGTTGTTATGACATGCTTAAATCCGTTAGCACGTCTCCCACCATAAAGACAGAAATACAATTAGCAAGTTGTTTACAGCAGAGCTGCAACTGCTGTGACTAAAGTGTTATTGATAGAATGAATCAACTTCTGTGAGAATTGTTTTCCAAAGATGAGTTCAATAAAGGTTTGATATGATGCTATAACTTACCCTTGATTAGGTAAAATGTAAGGCTCAATATTACTGCTTCACTGTCAAATTACTTCACATAAAAGTGACATGATATTTTGCCTACATTATTCCAGACAGTTAAGCCTGTTCTTACCACTTTTAATCCTGAGCAGTTCCCCTAGCCTTAGAGGCTAGAAGCCACTTGATGCTAAGCACTGTTGAAATTTCATTTATTTGGATGCCTGAATCTGAAGCAAGGAATGATAATAACTTCAATACTTAAGGTAGAACAATTTTCTGCTTGGGAGCGAAGTCAAAAGGACGTAAGTGAAATATGATGAAAATTGGTGTGTGCAGCAGAAGAAAGAGTAAAATTAATGCTGCCTCTTTAATAACCTAGCGCCAGTTGTCTGTTGTTTAAAATCTTTGCCAATGCTGATAGTCACAACTCATGCATAAACAAGAGCTGATTTTATCTGGCTTGTGCATTTTGTGTGTATGTGTGTTCTCCTTGTTACCCTAGTAACTGGAGTAAGGTTGGCACTAACATATGCACTTTCATGTGAAAAAATAATATTATTTATGTCTACTATGCCTAAGAAGGAAGGCTTAGAGACATAGCCAATAACATAAGCCTAACTTCCCAAAGTTAGCCATAAAAAGTAAGAATAATCTTAAACTCCTCCCCAGTGTTGAGAACATGGCTCTTTTCTGTGATTATCTGAGGTTATGATTTCTCTATTTTGGTCATCATTTTCAGCATTGTGAGAAAGAATTGATAAAACCCCAAAAGGGACTTTGGTATGCCTGGTTTATGTTCTTGGATATGCAATCAATGGGCTGAGGCCCTGTGGGAAAGTTAACCTACCTGTCTGTGCCTCCATCTTCCCTCTATAAGTGGGTATAATGGTACCTTTTATAAAGTTACTTAGATGCTGTTCATGAAAACCATTAAGAACTGGTATGGACATATGGCTTTATCTTGTATGCAATATATTACCCTGCGAACATAAATAACTTACAAAGCAGGAGGTAGGAAAGACTACATTAGGCTGAAAATAAACAGTATGAGCTTGATTTCCAATATCTCCTTGGCAAGGAAGATATGAGTCCTGTTTCTTTTATTGTTAAGAAGCAAATGAAACTCCATTTATGTTTGATCTGATCTCCATATCGAAAGATCACCATTAATTTTTGCACACATTCAAAGGCAATGTAGCCTCCAGTCTACAGAATTTATGTACATCCAAACAAAATTTTTATTGTCCTCTGTATGTAGAATCTTATTTTTAAGCCTGAGAATGTATACAGCTATACAGGTTTTTCATTGTGTAGAAACTTGCACAACTTGGATTACACTTCCTTCTCATTCTTTCCAAGGTCTTTACATTTACCAAAATGTCTTATATGTTCTTGCAGTATTTAGGTATTCAGATGAACATCTCTCCACATAGAGGAGCCATTACTGCATGATGCTGGGAAACCCATTTGTCAGATCTATTTAATCAGTATTTTATAGCTGTTTATAGCTGATTTTGTATACACTTACTCTCTTTTAAGGATTTTTTTTTTTTAAATACACAAATCCTTTTGTTTATGTATCAACAAGAGACCTACCCAGTAATGCTGTCTTTGCCTTTTGTTGATGTTGTGCAAAATCTCTTATGTTCCCATCAGTAACCTCAGTACCATTCAGTCCAAGTTCTACAAAATCTGTCATCAAAACTGTAGTCAGTGAATCTTTTTTGTCTATTCTGCTTTTTTCTCCTTTCTATTGCTTACTGCTTCAAAATGTTGTACAGATGACTCATGTAAACATTGCAGCCATTTGCCTTGAATACTATAGTCTGTGTTTTTGATTCAATATCCATGCTCTGACATTTTCCTCATCACCAACTGATTGAAGATTCCACAGAAGAGGCTATAATTTGAATAGAGCCTTGTGTTTACACTCGTGATAGCTGTTTGTCTTTGAACCTTAATGATCCAAAACTTTGATTACAGATGTTTCCATGTTTCTCTGGCCCTAACATATGTAAGAGTCATGCACTAACTTCCCTTGGCAAAGTACAAAAGCCAGGCAGGACAAAAAGGAGTGTCTTCGTATCCCTCAAGAATATTCCTGCTTTTCACCATACAGTGGCATTAGTCATTCCAGTCGATGATAAAACAAATTGTGAGAAGACTGTGAGCCTCTGCACCCTTGTGCCAGTGGCTAATATATAGTTGAAGGTGATAGTAATGAGTGTGGTGTCGCAAATTAAAAAAAAAGTGGAATACACTTCACTAAAAAGAGAGAAGCAACAGTATGGTTTATTGAAGTAAAATAATAACTTGACAGAGTTCAATGAATTCGGTGGATTTAACAAAGTTTAACAGGGTTTTATCAAGATTGAATAAGTTTGTCGTGAATAGGATTTTTTACACGGCTCTGGTTTAGCAGCAATTTAAGATTTATTAATATTTTGAGATCGATCACAAGATTAGGTTGTGTAATTCTTAACACTTAATCATCAGCCAATTTAATAGAGAGATTCAGTGCAATTTATTACAATCAAGATAGCGACTTAGTTAAAGATTTGAGAACGGCAAGGTTCACCTAAGACTTACAGCAGCGTTTCCTAAATCAAATTGCACATGCACACAGACAGAGGTTAAATCAAATCACACACACTTAAACAGACAAACAGGCAGACAAACAGTTCTAAATCAAATTGTACACACACACAGAGGTTAACCTATGATTAAAATTTCCCTTTCCGTGAGTGTCATGAATTACTCACTTTTATGTGCCAGCATTTGTCAATGGATGATCGCCAAACCTCACCAAATCAGGCCTTTGAATCCTCGTGAAATTGGGCCTTTAAATCCTTGAAAAATTGTCAATGGACCATCTTTGAATCCTTGCAAAATTTACCCTGCGAGACATCCTAGTCCAGGGGGAGATGCTGGGTCACAGCCCACTGTGATCCCGGAGAGCTCAAGGGGTCTCACTTTGGATCACTATTTATAGGATTGCGAGATGGTTGACTTTGGTCAGTGTTTTCTCTTCTGACCACAATTTGTGCCGAGTCCTTTTGGTATACAATTCAGGCAGCAGATGGTCCAGGTGTGGTCAG
Organism: Mycteria americana; assembly: GCF_035582795.1. NCBI lineage: Eukaryota > Metazoa > Chordata > Aves > Ciconiiformes > Ciconiidae > Mycteria > Mycteria americana. The sequence continues at coordinate 44,420,033 of NC_134368.1, forward strand.
AGAGTGCCTGATTGTCCCAGCTCCAAGCTAATACTCATCTTGGTTTTGGCTGTTCCTCTAACATATGAGGACTAAGAATGAAATTTTGAGCTATGTGAGGGCTATAAATGAGTAACATTGCTATTGGGGTGCCTGCCTTAGCCTATGATGGTGACAGAAACATAGCAGAACAGGTAAAATGGCTTTGAAAGTCATTTGGGAAGAAGACACTGAGCAGAAAATATGGTGGGGGCAGTTAAAATTCACTTCATGCTTACATGGTAACTGAAAAAGACCTACAAAGTAGGTGTAGGGCAGCACATTGGAAAAAATGCATTAATTTTTGTCTTGCTGAACCAGCACTACAGTCCTCATTTTATGTAACAATACTTCTGAATATTTTTAGATACTGCCTGGTGAATCCTGTAAATTGTTAATTCTGGCAAAGAAGGATTTGAGGACATCACAAATGTTAATAATCCCATGAGTAAACCATTAGAAAAATGATGTTGATCTTATTTAACAATTTACAGTTGATCTTTACCTACCAGCATAATGGATTTGATCTTCCTAAGGCTTGCATTAGGCACCATGGCTCCTTATGACTCCTCCTGATGTGTATAATAAGAAAAAATAACTGAAGATGTTAAGAATTCTATGAAACAAGCTGCTGATTGAAAATCAGGTTTGCTGAAGTCCTCCTGTCATAGAGGATCCATTAACTTTCCTCTAAGTCAGATTTTAAAATTGCTGACTCTTCTGCTGATTTTTTCAGGCTAACATCTGTTCTCTTGATTCTGGCTTCTGAATAGGTGTTTCTCCTCAGCACATTCACATTTCTAAACTGCTCAGCAGCGAGTCACTTCTGTTTCCTTGTAAGGAAGGCTACAGACAGGAGGTAGAGATGGCAATCCTGTTTCATAGTACAGCTGAAGCCAGGTCGTTAAGAAAAAAAGGCAGTATCTGAGCAGTCTTTTCTCTTTCAATAATGATGCTGATGGGCACCTTTATTGTATCAGAACTTCAGAAGAAAAAATAAGTTTAAACAAACACCGCTGAAGGTAGTCTATAGCCAGGGGTGTACTTTGCACCCAGCTTGCCTGACGCCGTTGAAGTGACCCGTGTCTGCCTGGCACAGCTCTTAACTTGCCTTGGTGGGAGGAATACCTGTGTTTGATAACGCTTCTGCTTGTAAGTGCAGTAAGTGCTCTGAACGCTAACGTAGCATGGACTGGTGTTGGTGTGAGCTTCTCTCGCTCTCCTCCTCTCTCTTGTTAGGAGAGCATTTTTTCAAAAATTGGAAGCAAGCGTTACTTGCCTTCAGCCAGGCATTTGCACCGCTATGGCTCTCCTTTTGGGTTGGTGTGTTGGGGCGTCTTTAGCTGGTGCAAAAAAGCTCTGTGAGTGGCATATATACAGCTCAAAAGTGTAAAGCAGTCTGAGTCAAGGTGATGCAGCTGTGTTTTGGCAGAGGTGGGCCTTGAATTTGTTAGGCAGCTAACCAGCAGGAGGGGAGGTGGTGGGGAGCCAACAGCAAGGATTGCAGGGGAAGGGTTACAGAACAGACCCTTGTATGCCCTCAGCCTAGTCTGGATGTGGGATGCTCCAACAGCAATCCAGTATGTCTAATGCTGTTTGAGAAGTAGCGTATAGTCTATTAATGTAATGGTTTAGCCCCAGCCGGCAGCTAAGCACCACGTAGCCGCTCGCTCACTCCCCCCCGATGGGATGGGGGAGAGAATCGGAAGAGCAAAAGTAAGAAAATTCGAGGGTTGAGATAAAAACAGTTTAATAGGTAAAGCAAAAGCTGCGCATGCAAGCGAAGCAAAGCAAGGAATTCATTCACTACTTCCCATGGGCAGGCAGGTGTTCAGCCATCTCCAGGAAAGCAGGGCTCCCTCACAACTAACGGTTACTTGGGAAGACAAACGCCATCACTCCAAGTGTCGCCCCCTTCCTTCTTCTTCCCCAGCTTTATATACTGAGCATGACGTCGTGTGGTATGGAATAGCCCTTTGGTCAGTTTGGACCAACTATCCTGTCTGTGTTCCTCCCAGCTTCTTCTGCACCTGGCAGAGCACGGGAAGCTGAAAAGTCCTTGACTAGTGCAGCAACAACTAAAACATCTCTGTATTATCAACACTGTTTTCAGCACAAATCCAAAACATAGCCCCATACCAGCCACTATAAAGAAAATTAACTCTATCTCAGCTGAAACCAGGACAATTAATCAGATCACTGAGAGTAAATTATGTTATTAGACAAGGTTTAACCATGAAAGAATGGGTTTATTTTATCCTGTTCATGTAAGGATGAAAACATTTCTGTGATGAAAATGGGTATGGAAGGAGAGCGCACACAATCACATTTCAGAATATATTTTTCCAACATATTTGTTTTCTTTAGTTTGTTTTTAGTTGTTCTTTGTTTGCTTCAGTGTTTTCCTCTTCAGGAGGATGACAGCCTAAATGCACTGTTGTACCCCAAGGCTGACATTGCCTGTGAAATTCTCCTCATCCTCCCTGCTTCTGTTGCCAAAACACTTTCTGCTGATCCTCCTCTCCCTTTGCCTGGCAGGGTGTGAGAAACAGAAAAAATAGCTTTGTGAATCCTGCTGTTTCTTGGTCAGTCAGAGCTTCCTTTCCAGCCCTGTAAATGATTTTTTTTTTTTCCCCCAGCAATGATTAGGCAATGGGAAATCACAGGGCAATAGACGTTTACTGTTCAGTTGTTAGTTCCTCCCCTTGTCCTGAAATCTTAATTACCTCGTCTGTTGTGTCTCAATTAGCATGCATCTTTCAGCTTGCCTGGCTCCTTCTGTCACAACTCTCTGAAGATACAATGGTAAAACTTCATAATCACCTTATTTGACTCACTTATTCTTCTATAAGCTTCTTAAAAAGACAAATACGCTACCACAGAAAATTAAACAGGGAAAGACGATGTTGAGACCCATGTACAATTAACTTCACTGGTGTCCTTTCTGAGGACCCTGTCATGGTAACAAATGCCCATTACTGGAAATCTAGCAATGCTCTGTGTGCCTTGTGCAGATCGCTCGGACCCAGGATCCTCTTACTCTCAGGGGATGGATTGAGATTTAAGAGCCCTGAAACTCTCATTCCCTTGAAGGAGATGAGACCAGTTCCAGTTAAAGCAAGTTGCTCAGTGCCTTTTCCAGCCGAGGGCAGCCACCATCCCCAGCACACTAGTTAGCTACTGACCGCTAGCAGTTGGCAGTGTTGATAGCTCGTGCTTTCTGACACAGGATGGCTCAGCTGCTGCGCTGTGAGCTTCATGCAGATCTCCCCTATCATCCCAAAATTTTTCAGCTGCTACCAATTATTCCAGGAGTGCAGTGCAAACCCAGCCCCCCATCAGCATTGTTTCATGAAGTGTGGAAAGAGCATGGCACGTAGTGAAATTAAATTTCTTTCATGAAGGACTGTCCTTCTCATCTTCCTTACCTACTGACTGATGCTGTAGGTAGTGTCAGGGTCTGTGCTGCTGACAAACTCGCTATGAGAGCTCCTTACAGGGCCTAATGCACAGCGACTGACTTAGAAATACAGTTTTGAAATCATAGCTACGTAATGTCAATTATTCTATCTAGACACATCTGGAAACAGCTGAGTAGGGTTTAGAATAGTAGAAGAATTGAGGGAATCTGTGAATTTTCCTCTAAATTTCATAATTACTTATTGATACCTGGCTTATTCTACAATGGGAGGATTCTTACAGTTTGGGGGGAAAAGGCCTGGAGAAATTATGATTTGATCTTCAGTAGGAGACTCTTGGTTGTGCAGGTACTGATACCTTGATCATTTAAAAGCAACACTTAACATGCTACAATTCAGGGGAATTTGACATGTTGTCAGACCTTAGGAAAATATAACACTTTAATATGCCTAAACATTTTTCATGAAACAGAGCTTTCCTGGTAAAAGAATTTCCTTTTAGGTTTTACCAGGTACAATAGTTAGGAAAGTAACATGTTTAATGTAGCTGCCCTAGAGTTTTACTTCCTTTTTTTTAAAAAAAAAGAATTATTTTCAACTCATGCCAACCTAGTTCTGATGAATATGGATTAGCTTAAATTTGTTCAGCTGCAGGAAGAATACAATTTTACTGGCTTTGGAGCAGAACTGTTTGGAAAAATAAACACCTGAATGGCATGTACTTGCAGAGTAGCAGCTTCCAAACCAGTGTAGCTATGCAGCTGTGTAGAAACACATGCTGTATTGTGTGCAGTTCAGCAGATTGCTAAAAATGCAGGGTTTGGATTTGCTGTTAATGCTGTTAATCTCTGTTAATAATGCTGTGAAAATCTGCCTAAATTTTTATAGTGTTATAGACTGTATATGAAGTTAAACTGCTCTTATAATAATTTCCACTTTGTGATGATCTGGACAGTGCTTTAGAAGAAAATTATCCAAAATGATCTGTCAGCCTGTTTATTAGATAATTACACACATTTTCCTAGTTAATGTGCAGTAGTGCATTGGAGTTTTTCTGGCAATGCTTGTGCATTCAAAAAGTGTAAATGGAAGCTGCTGAATCCTTAAAGGAAGAAGTACAGTATGTGACAAGTATTGTCGCAGTCCTCCCACAGCTATGTAATTATGAACACTGTGTATTGGAAAGGAGGATAAAGCTACTTCACTATACTGTTAACATCCCACTTCTTTTTAGTATAGGAAAAGAGAAAAGTGTAGGCAACTGAACCAAATGTTTTATTATTTAACTTTAGGGGAAATGACACTAGAGGCTTGTAGTTAAACTCCCATGACTGAGTCCTTGGCTACAGCTATAGGTTGTACTTCCAGTATTTCCAGTACTGAAAAGAAGGGAAGGGAAAGAAAGGAAGACAATTGCTCTTAGGGGGCTGGCAGATATTATTATTTTTTCTTCCCAAATTTGGGGTACGTCCAACTGTTATTTCTTTAGTTGTATAGGTAAAATTGGAAGGGAAGGAAGTGAAAAATCCAGCAGAGCAAATGATATTTTCCTTGGGGGTAAGGTAAAGCTTCCATGACATTTGGGGGAAAAAATGCCAGAATCAGATCGTCAACCAGCACGCAAGCGGAGCCAAACCCACTGTGCCGACTGACCTCCTCTCTTTGCTGTGTTTTTCTTATGCTTCTGCACTGTCTGGTTAGGCTGGGGAGAAAAATCCAGGGGGCCTAAATACTGTCTTATATTCATAAGCATTTCAAATGGTGTGTGTGTAGATGAAGAAATAACGATACATTTCAGCATCCACTGCATATATGCTCACTTTCCATATAGGGATATGTCACTTGAAACCTTGCCTGATAAGCTAAGCCAGAGTTCTAGGTTTTAATGTCCTAAAATTTTGAAGTGAGAGCAGTTCAACGCATGGATCTAATTGAAAATTTAAAATCCTGTGCTCTTTTTTTCACTGTTCTCATTTATGGTTCCCAAGCAAATAATTCTGGAAATCTTATAAGAACCATGTTATCATGACAGAAGAACCTTGATGTGAAGTTAATTTGATGGTATAGTAGTGAATTTTGTTTCCAAGATTTCAGAACTGAAATGCATGAAATGTCGTTCCCAAATCTCATTTTCACACCTAATTAGGTGTCCTGATTTTCAAAGTTGCTCTGCTTCTAGCGCCTGCCTTCGAATCTTGGCAGTGGCATCTATAACCTGAACCACTCTTCTTTTTGAAACTTGGCTACCGACGATTAATTACTTGTTTAAAACAAAACAAAACATGACCAACCAAAAAACTTAAAGCTGCAAATAACTGCAGTTTTGAGTCTGTAGCTAGCAGGTTTTGAAGCAAATAGTAATTTTTAGTTACGACTATTATTAATTATATAATTAATTATAATTATATATAATGTAATTATATAATTATCATTATTAATTATATAATTAATTATCATTATTAAATATAATTATCATTATTAATTACTTTAAATAGCAAATAGTAATTTTGAAAGCAAAAGCTTTTGTTTTCTATCACAAGTATGAAGTTTGAGCTGAACTTTTATAAGATAGAAATATCTTACAAGTACGATGAGATGCCGTTGAGTTGAGAATCTAACAATAAATAATCTTAAGTAGCTAAAATGTTAAGTGGAGCTGCTACAGATATAGTAGGTAGAATTCTGATTAGCCTCGCTAGTCAGGCGTTTGAAGAAAGAGAAGTCAATAAATACAGAACCAAGTGGGTATAGGGGGATACTTTAGCTATGCATAAGCTGCATGTAAAACTGTATTGAGTAATGAGGTATAAATCCTAACGGGCAAATAGATACAGTGGCTGCCCTTGCAGTGTTTTAATTTGGAGGTTGTCAGTTTGAGGAATTTTCTGCATGTGGAGTGGAAGAACTATAAAATAATGGGAGCTTTCAAACTGGTAGAAAGTTTTGCAAGAGAACATAATCAAGAGAATTGAGATCCTCTGTCACAAGTTTATTAAATCAACAGATACTCTTTTTATCTGGGCCTAAACAAAATACAAAGCTCAAAGCTATTTGCTTCAAGTAAGCACTTACAGAACTGTACATATCACTTCTTCGGAGATTAATTTAGACACTCAATTTCATAGAATTCTTTCAGTTTTGGTTTACATATATAGCATATACATCTACAACACCTGAATAAATAGCTTATATGAATTTCTCATTTTTATATTACACATTGTCTGCCCCATACCTTAGGTTGGACACTTCTTTCTTTGGTGTTGGGCACTCTTGGGCATTCAAGGCTCCTGCTAAAAATTGTTAATACATAAAATCTTCAATATGTAGTTCTGATCATGGTTTAAATGTATACATAAGCCTTTATGGGCTTTTGCTCCTCGTCTTGTTCCTCTGAAATGTTGGTTTGCATCAAATTTATCCAGGGTTCAATACAGAAATACTGTCAGTCCCCAGCACAGACTAGCCGTGCAGCTGCACCTATTCTGTGTCCTCATTGTTTGGTGTTACTAGGAATATGGAGAAGAGAACCTGCCTCTGAAGAGGTGATGCTGAGAGGCCCTGACTTTCTCTTGGCAAGGGGAATATGAGTTAAGGGCACATTTTTCTCCTTGAAACTTCCAGAGAACAAGCAGGAGAGTAGTTGCTTTTTAAAAAAAAAATATTTTAAGCGCTGTGATTGAGACTAGACAGCAAAGTAGTTATGTTATAACTTCATAAAATCCAGCTCTATGCAAACATTGAAGAAGGGGGTGCCACATAGGAAGAAGTGAGTGAAAACTGCTCTAAGTACTTCAGTCTGATACATTACTGAGGGCAACATTGTTTTAGAAGAAGGTTTGTGCCAGAAACTGTCTGCATTGGAATTATAAATAATTTTTTTATTTGTTTTGTCACTTGCCTACTTCTAACTTGATTAATACTGAAATTCCTCATTTCTTGCTGCAGTTTTGGAATCTGTGGCAGGTGAGTTTAGGTCCATTTTTATTTACCACAACACTTTTGAAATAAGCAGAAATTAATGTCTGAATAATTACTGATGCAACTCCAAACTGATTTTAAGATTACTATAAAATATTCAGGGAGGGAGGGAGGGAGGATGTAGTCAGCCAGGTAAATTCAGACAAATTCTACAGTAGAGATATGATGGTTTCTGCTGGCTTGTGACTCTTACTGTCTACCATTGAGTGAAATGTACCTGCCTAGCTCAAAACAGAATTTGTTGTTTCACTTTCAAACAAGATCTCGTTTCTCTCCCTGTATGCTCTTAGAGGGAAATCATGTTTACAGTTTGCAAGATCACCTTAATTTCCATGACAACTACTTTGGAAGTCAAATGTACAGGGTTAGTAATTCTTACAATGTCAAGCAAAAGAAAAGCAGAGAAAAAAAAATTGTTTATGAAAGATGAGTGGCTTTAAAGATTTTCATAAACAACTGCTTGTTTTTGACCATGACTGTGAAAGCATGTCAGACCAATTGTGTATCTAAGACAGTTTCCTGATTCTGAGAATGGCCAATAGTAGGTGCTTGGAAAAGAGTGTAAAAGTAGGCCAAGAATATAGCAGGTTTTATCTTGGCAAATTCTTTATGGATTTTTTCCATATATTTTTTCTGCTGTTTTTTACAAATTCAACTCACTTAAGAAAAAAAAGAATGAAAAAACCCATATATGTGTATTTAGGTAGTTTGTGCATCCAGTTCTCTGTAGAAACCTGCAATATTTCTTTAGATGCATTGGGAGGTTTTGGTGAAGTTAGGTCTGTCAGGGGTCAGGGAAAGATAAAGGTGGGAGTGGGGGTCAGAGGAAGCTTTGGGAGGCTGGCATGGAGGACTATGAAGAGACTTGTAGGAGTTCTGAGGGTCTGCGGGAAGAACACAAGTGAAGCTCAGAAGTGATGCGAGTACTGGCCCGTGGGTCATGGTGGACTGCCACAGGTTGCTGGTGAAGGGGGATTCTCGGTAAGGAAGGTGAGCTGGGAGTGCTCAGAGGACCTTCAAAGACTGAGGAGAGGTTTCCTTCTCTTGCTCTCAGGCCAGCCTGTTCCTCTCCCAGTCCCCTGTGATAAAAGGCCATTATACCTGCACTTGCAGCAACCTTCTCCATTGCCATAGGAGGATGCTCACATCTCCCTGCAGCAGCCCTCGGGTGGCTGCTTGGGAAGGGAACAGCCTTCCATAAAGGAGGGGGTCCCGGGCAGATGCTCTCCTGATGCTGCCGGGATTGGGCTGGGGTAGCGGCTCTTGCTGCTGTGGGAGGCTGTTTCCCAAAACAGTAGCTAACTCTGGGTACAACTTCGTGACACTCGTCCAGAGACTGCAGAAGGATGGAGGCCGGTTTGGCTGTACAGATGTGTGTGGTACTCTTAACAGCCAATCCCTCTTTCCTTTGGTATAGGTGAGCAGCTAGTCATCTGTCATTGGCTTGCTTTTGCTCAGGGTGGCATAAGTTTTCTCTGGAAACATAGATCTCTATTGCTTGATCTGATCTGTATTAGTGAGCAGTAATAGCAGAGTAAATTTGACTGCCTTAACAAGTCTTTATCTACTGCAGGGCAAAAAAAAAAAAAGAATTGTAAACTGCTGCAGATTTTGGTTGTGAGCATATTGTCCAGAATAAGGCAGTAGTAAAAACAGGTTAAAATGCGTTGCTATATATAGTTTTTTACATAGTTTTCTGTTGCTGTGTGTTAGTCAGTGCATATTCGTTTAATATTATGCAGATTCAGACACTGATAGATTTTAAACAAAGTATATGATGTCCCCAAGATCTAACTATCTGAGTAAGAAGTAAAAATATTGGCTTTTATTAGCAGAATGGGTTTACTGTTAAGGATGAAAGGGTCCCTATCTGTTTGCTGCATTATTTAGCTGAGACAAAAGTGGGAATGAGTATAAAAACACCCTATCTGCCATGTTGCATGGCAGGCACAGTCTGTGATGCTCATAATAGGTAGCAAGCTTTTTTTTGCAATATAGATCAAGTGCGACCGATAACCTCACAGTTCCTGTGCTGTTACACTGCATTGGAAAGCTGTGAAAGCCAGGTATCACTAACAAAAAGCATGTATTCATTAAGAGAAAATTACAAATCTTTTGGCATAATCTTTGCTTACGTTGTAGTGGTAGCCAGTGGCTGTACTTGTGTAAATGTAGTGATTTATTGGTACTGCGGTAACATGTAGGAGCTCTAGCAGGGGCCATGCAAAAACAAGAAGGAGGTTTACTTGTACAGCATCTCCAAAATATATGGAAAATACTGAATGTGTGTGAAAATCAGTCCTCTTTGTCCTGTTAGTTGCCCTGTATGGACTGAAGTGACCAATTTAAGGCAAGATTAAGTCCTGCTTACCTAATTATTTGGCATTAACTAACTTGCACATTTCATTGGTTACTTAATGGTCTATAAAATGATAACATTGACATTTTCTATAGATGTTACATGATGCATTTTGTACTTCTACATTGGTTTATTATCAATGTTTACAGCTTCTGAAATGCTGCGGTTCTACTCTGTTACTGTCTGTAAGAGCTACATGGGTACATAATAAAGTCCGTAACTACAAGTGTCATTGGGCTTAGGCTTATGAATGTTGTGCACAGCTTTCTTGTTGTTAGATGCTTGCACTGCAGTTGAGCTGATTCTGGTCCATTAAGCCTCGTTAGCCCATACACTGCTGCTGTGTACACTTGTGTATAAATTCCCCAGGAGCTGAGGGGGAAGATGGTGTTAATGGTGCAACCTCAAGTGGTTTTGTAGAAGTGGAAGATTCACCTTTGCAGGAGAAGTCCTCTACGGGCCAGGTATAGCCAGCTGACTATGCCACAGAAGAAAACAAACTAACCTAAAGGAAGGTGGGAAGTAAAGCTCTCATTTCTTGGTTAGGAGAGGTGATTATAACTGCTTACTAGCAATGGTAATGACTAATGTAATGAGGCTAGGGGAATGAAGAGGGGAAAGGAAACAACAAATTTTACAAGGAACCATGCATATAATTTGTAATGTTGAAAAGCAGTTTGCATTTTTTCTTTGTGTGTGTGGGAGGAGGGTGCCAAAATCCATCATAAAGGTAGCTCCCAAATACTTTTTCTCTTTGGAAAGTTTGGAAAGAAGTACTTCCAGTATCTATAGAGTCCTGTGACAGAGTGTATTTGAAATGTGTCATCTACCCCAGGATAACTAAAAATATCGTGCAACTAGAATTTGTTTTCACTCTTTTGATATTACAGGCACCTTTTATGACCTGACCCTGTGCCAGAAGTGAGAGTTTAGAGCATTAAGCATCTGACCTAAAGCCCACTGAAGTTAGAGGTAAACTCCCTGCTCTTCTGGCCTTGACCACAGAAGACCTTGTGATCAAGTCCTTGTGTCCTTTGAACTGATTCAGATCTATTATATACTTCTCAGAATTTTCTTTAATTTTCACTGAATTCTGTTTCCTGATGTTGACCTTCATTTGCTCTGTTTGTTCAAAATGTAATTTAGTGTGTTTAAGCAATAACAACTGAGGCCCTGGGCAATTTCTGGGGATTAATGACTGATTGAGAGGGTTGATGGCCTGAGGCAAGACTCAGGGCCATTAACTTCATCCAAAGAAAATTTCTCGGGAAATGTTTTAGACTGAAGTTGTTGTTGCTTGGTACTCTGCAGCTGCACATGAATTGAGGGAGGGTCACTCTGTGGGAAAAGCAATTACCTATAAAGTCTGAACTGGTTTATTAAAAGGTACTATGACAATTTTGTTTTATAGAAGCTCTAAAAGGCCTGAACTAAAATGGGGATGAGGCAGGAAAATGGAAAGATTTGTTCTGCAGCATGCTGTGCAAAAACAAGGTAGCAGACAGTTTCTCTCAAGAAGCTTTTATTATCTTTAAAAAAAAAAAAAGTATTGTAGAGCTTCATAAAGCAGGTGATTCCAGTTTCTGTTATAGTTTTGAATATTGCACTATTCAAAAGTATTCCAAAATGGATCTCTAAATCAGAATTGCCTTCTGGAAGTATTTGATACCCATAACCTCTTAAAATTACATTCCTAAATCCTTAAATATTAGCAGAGAGATATTCAAATGCATGGGAATTAGAGACATTGCTTATATGTGTATGTAGATCTCCTAATCAAGGTAAGCCTGTATCACAGGCACTGAATTTATTCCCATACAACTGCTTGAAGTAGGGTTGTGTCCCTACCCCAGTTTACAGGTGGGAGTCAGATTGTTCGAATGATCTGCCAAAGGTGAAACAAGTTACCTGAAGAGCATGCAGAATATTTATCCTTGGAGCTTTCTGAAGCTTGGCTGGATGAGGCCCTAAGCAACCTGCTCTAACTTCAGAAGTGGCCCTGCTTTGAGCAGGGGCTTGGACTAGATGATTTCCAAAGGTATCTTCCAACCTGCATTATTCCGTGATTCTTTGCTTCTATGTATATGTGGCAAAGGCAGGAGTTGAGATTTAATCTCGCTGCTCCAACAGGCCCTTGAACAAAATAAATGCTATATTAATAGCATAATAATCTCCTTTAAATCTGTGACTTCCAGTGGGATATGGGCTTCTAAAGTCTTTAGCAGATTTTGAAATCCTTCCCTTAGGTTCTTTGCTTCTTATTTAAGCTAAGGAGATGCATGCAAAACTCAAATTAGTGGTTATGCTTATGTTTTTGTTTTTGCTGGTTTTCATAGTTAGTGTTGGCATTTTACTTTATTTTGGAAATTTGTCTTCACTGGGGGTTCTCTTTTGGGTCAAATTCCTGTATTTCATAGTTGGTCATGGGAACAAATGTTTAACGGCTTCTGTCAAGTGAAGTGCTCAAAAGTGCATTTGAAAATATTTCTGTGTGCAGGCAGTGAGTTTGTAGTGTAGCTTACCTCCTCACAAAGACTGCTATTTCAGGTGTGCTGCCACAAGCTGGCCTCTTCTTGTAGAGCATGTACTCTTCACACTCCAGCCCCACAGAACCGCTTTTCTATTCTTACGTTTCCTAGTATCATTTGTCTTGTGTAATTTAATACACTAGGTTTTCTGTCTGTGATGCCTGTTACTTTTGACCTGGGATAGGTGTTACAGCTAAGAAATATTTTCAAAAGATGGACACAAGGATTTAATTAAAACTTGAACTGAGCATGCATACATTTTGATTTGATTTTCATTTTGGGCCTTCCCTCTACTTCTCTTTCTGACTTGATTTGAAAAAGGACATAATGATACATTAAGAATAGATATCTCGCATGAAAGAGCCATGAATATCTATACCAGCTGAGGGATTTTATGCCTAGGTTTTTAACTGGTGTTGCATCCACAAAACTTGGGTGAATACAGATCTCTAACCTGTTTGCTGCTCGTCCAAATCAAAGCTGCAGCTGACAGCTTTTGGCAGGTGTTCAAGAACCATCAAAGTGCCAGTTATTGTGCATCTTTTCCCCCTTGTTAAGTTAACTCACACTTCGGGAAATGGAGGAATGTGTTACACCAATATTTTGAGTTTTCTGCTCTTTGAATTTGCAGCATTTCTGAAAGCTCGTCTTTTCAGACTTTGAGAGGCAGCATCAGCATTTTTGGTGATGCTTTTCTTTACTTATTGAATAAGGAAAGACAATTTATTGAACATGAAGCTATGGAAGGCTTTTCCATCTGACAGCACAGACTTCATTCAAAGAATTATGGATACTTTTTTCTGTATTATTTTGAGAGTCTTAAAACTCCTTAATGATGTATGTGAACAGCAGACAACACAGAGCTGCTCCGTATCATCTGAATATTTTTTAGAGCTAAATCACTGCAATGAATTAAAAAAGTGGACACAAAAATCTCTGAGAAGTAATTCAAAGCTGCTGGATTAATCTTTATTTTTGACCCAAAGAATGCTTTGAGGTGCCTGTTTAAGTAGGGGAGCTCTTACTAGTTTCTCAGTGTAAGACTTCTTCAATATTTAGGAGATCAGTCTACTTCTGAATGATTATGCAGCAGAGGATGAGTGACATTCAGTGATTGTTGTCTCTTGTGTTCCTTGTTGGATTCAGCTGTAGTAATGTCTGTCACATCAAGTGGCAAGATAATTTTCCATATGGGACCTACTGAAAAGCAGACAAATTACATATATATGTGGATTAGAACATTGTTTTGTGTCTGTTTCTCTCCAAACATCACCTGCACGTATTTTGGTGTCAGCATGGAACACAAAGGAAGTTGATAATATTTAGCTAAATTTTGCCATAATCAACAAATGGAGACTTGAGAGCCCTCCTGCCTTTCTCTCTGATACACCTGATGATTCTGCTTTACACTCTTACATTTTCTCCTAAATTTTATGGAGTCTTATTTTATTTTCTTACCACCTTGGTAACTGCAGGTTTAATTCTACAGGTCCTTCTGTGAGCACATGAGGTGTGGAAGCCTTGACCCTGCTGGGATGTAGAATGGTATCTATGTTTTGCAGAGATCACGCTTGGTTTTACTGTGCAGATGTTGAATGAAGATATATCCATTTCTCTTGGGAGATACCACTTTCTAATTTCACTGCTTCTCTGACTACTCTCATGAGGAACTAAGCCTATGTTGTCATTGTATCTCCATAACAGCACAGAACTTAATGAGTTTGACTATATTGCTTGAAGAGGAAGTTTCTTTTTCTGATTTCATTTATTCCAGGTGATGGCAGTAAAGGACCTTTGCTCTTTGAGCACATGCTATGAAGTACAGAAAGCTTTCAGACTCCTACCCCACCTCCAAGGACTCCCTTCTTCCATTCCTGTTCCTTGCAGTTCATTATGACATCCATCATGAGATGGAAAAATAGTATGGCTTGGATTGTAGGCTGTTCTCTGCCCCTCCCCCCCCCCCCCCCCCCAATAAATAATAAATACAGTATATATTTTTCACTTACCTTTCTCTGTATGGGCCTCTCATACTGTATATGCTAGTATAACCTTTCAATATATTCCATATAGTGCAAGTTGTAGTGTTTGTTTTTGGTCTTAAGATATTTAAAACTTCCCCTGGAAGTTTAGCATAGATTGTATGTTAAGGGACAGAGAGTGTCCCAATAAAGCTGTTTATCTGGGATTTATCACTCGGGCAGATGGTAACTAGCAACATTATGTCAAAAACATTTTCAAAATGAAAAGCCTTGCAGTGAGCCTGGAGTGTACCTGCTGGAACTGGAACAAATCAGCCATTCACAACTATGTTTTATTGATGGTCTAAAGGAAAGGAGGCGGGGGGGGAGGGGGGAAGCCCAGACCAGAAAACACAAATTAATTCAGTGTGGCCTTGAAACTTCCTTTCTTAAGCTTATATTTAACAAGCATAGGGCAGGATAGAAAAGTGACTAGCTTTCCACTTCTCAAATAAGGCATCACGATGCCTGTTAATAGAGGATGTGCTTCACCTGTGGTTTTGATTATACTGAATAGTGCTCTCATGCCATCAGTGGGGGGGAATGAGCCAAATGTTTTCCTTATGGCAAAAACAGGGTTTGGAGCACCTGCTGAAATCATTGCTGCTGTAGATTAACTTCAGGGAGGGTACCTGGGTCTATGGAAAGGTAAGGTTTTGTCCATCTCAAACTGTGTGTAGCTTAAGGCTGGCAGTGCTGTAATGACAACAGTCTCATGTTTTAATTTGGATGGAGAATGAACTTTTGAAGCAAGTCTCCTGCTTGTGTCCTCTTACTGAGCTTTGATTTGCAGAGGAGTTTCCCAGAGTGTGAACTGGATTGATTTCAGATGAAGCTTAACTGGAAAATGTGTTCCAGGAACACATCTAATGCACTCTGGTCACAACAGAGTCAGACTACAGTTAGCACAAAGGGGAAAAACTCCTGAGATATTTTCAGTGTGGATTTCAGATCCTCAGCGCCAGCTATTTTGCCTGATAGATCTCCTCCTGTTGGGCTGCTCTTCTTGCTAATGCAGACCCAGCTTGTGGTTCCCTCTGGCAATGGGGGTGTTCACACAACACATGGTGTCAGTGGCTGCCCTGTGTGCGTCTCCAGCTCAGTTCAGAGGGAAAGTTAACTCCACTTTATCACTATTAACCAATGAACTTTGACTAGGGGCTGATAAGTGTACTAACCTGGGCAGGTATATCCCTGTAAAGTTACATAGTTCTAACTGTGGTGTATCTCTGTGCTTTTTGCATCCTGACAGAAGCTATACAACTGTTGTCCTTTTCCATGAATTAGGCTTGGTCTTGCTGGAACAGGTTGCTTTTCCTCCCATGATTCTAATGCAGTGTGTTTCCAGAAATTTACTCTTTGGAAACCTTCTTTCTGTTTATACACAGCCTGTGTTGGATCAAACTTGTGTTCAGAAAACTCTTTTTCTGGTCTTTATATGTGCGTTTTGTGTTTCAGCCTCAACCATCATTTTACTGGGCTAAATAAGCTAAGTTAATGTAATATTCCTTAATAAAATGGGTTTTGCATTCCTCTGGTCCCTTCTCTGTCTCCCATTATTTTCTTCAACGTGGAGAAATGGGAAGAGCTCAGCGTATTGGATAAGGCCCCACAAACTCCTTCCACAACAGAACTTGAGTTAGGTTTTGTCCTTACTGATAGTATTTCATCTCCTCTACCTCATTTCACATTTTTCTTCTGCAGAGTCACTTCACAGAGTTGGTGTGCAGTCACCAGACAATGAACTAGTTCACTAAGGTCTCACATTTTGTCATGTTCAACTGATGATATTTATGCTTATAGTGGAAGGTCATGTAGGAAGCTGCTAGCTTCCTGTGCTTGCATTTGGTAGTGTTAGATCTCATTCAGTTTGTACTATTTCAGTTTTCCAGGTTGTCTCTTTTTTTTCCCCCCGAGCGTATTCCTGCTTTCATTTGTATTCCTGTCAACTTTGTGCCACTAGTCAACTTCTTTAGTACCTTTCTACTCCCTGAGCCAAGGCCATGAGTGGAAATATTAAATAAGACTGTTCCCTAAACCAACCCACTAGGAATGCCAGTAGCAACATTTTTCTAGGCTGACAATTTGCATTTCAGCTCAGCTGATTGATGTGGCTGATGTAGCCACCTCGACCTTGTGCAGTGAATAGGGCTAGTACGTGTGTCACAGAACTTCAGAAGAAATATTGCAAAAAAAGCAAAATCTGCTCTTTATCAAGAGATTCATTACTGATGCACACTGTCAGGGAGCAGCAGCGGCTGGCTGCTCCCTAAGGGGTGGGAAGCTGAGCATGATAGTGTGGCCAGCCGGGGCCCTGGCCCTTGCCACCTGAATGAGGGAAGCGGGGCAGACCCAGAGCTCACGGCCAGGTTCTACAGTGGAGACTGCCCAGTTGGTTTGTGGTGATGAGGCAGGCCCAAGGCCAAGTTGGGAAGTCAGTCTGGACCTGTGGGGTGCGTGGTGGAGCTGGGGGCTGGTACTCCTCTGGGACTGTTGCCTGGGGCAGAGCCGAAGTGGGGCTCCAGGGCCAATGGAGCTGGCCCCAGAAAATATTTGGCCAGGGCCATTAAAGCCTCTTAGTGTTGGGGCTCTGGCGTACATTCAGTTGCTGATCAGGCTTCCTGGTAATTAAAGATCTGAAAAGAAACCTATTGTTTGTGCAATGTGAGGTCATCTGCCTGTGGAAAAGTTTCCTGAATCACATGCCTGTAGATGAGGAGAGCATCTGGGGCCGTGTTCTCCAGCTATAAGTTTATATGGCACAAAATAATTCTTCCTAGTGCACGCTTCTCAATCCCTATACGCTTCTGGGATGAGGAAAGGAGGAGATAAGGAATTACAAACCAATTTCTTCTTGTGTGTGTATTGAGGGTTAAAGGATTCTGTTTTACACTGCAAGTTAAAAGCCAGATGTAGATTTCCTCAGTAGCTATATACCTAGGCTGTAAGTATGTATACTTATACAAGTAAGTTAAACATACCCAGGAACATTTCCGAGCACTGAAACCAACCAATTGACGTGGAATAGCCTGTGCTGCTACTTTTAAGCTTTCTCAGCCTTCGAAACAGGAGGCTACCAGCTACTTGAAAACTGCAGATTTCATAATGGTCCCTGTGCTGTGCTAACATCTGAACTGTGTCCAGGCCAGGAATCATTTTGAAGATTGCTAGTTAATGCCAGGACTGCATTTAACAGTTTAGAAGATAAATGGTTTGGGCTGCTTTTATTTTACAGGTATATACAGGCATTTAGTACCTCTCAACTTTTCCAGGTCATGGACAAGACAGTTACATATAAACTGAGAAACCAAATCAGTTAGGCAAGAAACTCTTGAGTGCTTGGAATGTCATCTAAGTGCTTGGGAAAATATTCAGTTTCTTGACCTGAAATTTTCTAAGTATGCAGTACTGATGTAGGTTACACTGATAAAGGTGAGGCAAGAAGGATGCCATACTGCTGAAACGGCAACTAGATGTACAGACAGACCCTCCTCCAGTGCAGAGGTTGTTAATGGGGAATACCCATTAAATAACTGCTTAGCTTATATCTTCTTGTCTTTTAAATGTTGGTTAAAGCCCCCTGATGTTGAAGAGCTGTATATAGAATTGAACAGGTTAGAGATTTGGTAGAGAACTGTGCAGATCTTCAGTTACAGATCTCGACATACAAACTGTGATCATTTTCTGTTCAGCATGTAGTAATATAGGAAGACAAGGCAAATATTGTCCTTTGAAATTGTTTGCTTTGAGGCCAGTGGGATGCAAGATGCAGGAAGTTAATTCTTTTGAATTAGTAGAAGAAGCTGGAAAACAGGCTACCATAAAAGTACAAGCTTGAATTTTTTTACAGTGCCAGCTGACCTGATATTTTTCTTTGACTGAAGGGATGATTGTCTAGTCAAAAGAAAATGAAAATGTCTAATCTGTGTAGATTTCAGTAAAGCATTTAACATGGTGCCACATAGGAAAGCAGTAGGTAGCTTAAGATGGGGACTGAGATAAAATGTGGGAGTTATGTATGGAACAGATTAAGCAGAAAGTGAGTTATACTGACAGGGGAATTACTAAAATAAAAGGAGATTTCAAGTGGTGTTCCTCTGAGCTTGGGGTTGGGACTGATCATATTTAATAATTTCAGAAGTGATTGAGGCACAAAAAGTGCCCTTTTTAAATATAACGCTCAACGTACATTTGCAATGTGCTGACACCCTCAAGAAAACATGGAGAGAAAGAACAGAAGAAGCTGGACAGCACTGAGAACAAAAGGAACCAAAGCACGATGTAATTTAACAATAAACCTAATAGTACAAGGGACAAGGCAAGCAATTAAGGATTAATGCTAAGGATTAGTAGTAAGACTATCCGTTCTTCTTATTCGTGTTCAGGAGAGATGGAGTTTAACTGGAATGAGTAAAAAGAAGGGTTAAAGGTATTAAGGGAAAATAAGAGTTTGTCTCAATGGGACAATTAAAAGAAGCTTTTTAGCTTGGCAAAATAAAGACTGAAAAGTATGATGACAGTCACTGAATATTTTAGAATGATAAACATCATGGGCAGTAAAGATCATTTCTGGGTAATGAATAGTGTTGGCACAGGAACAAATAAGTACAAATGGCGCATAAATATCTTTAGGCAAAATGTAGCTAATTGGAATAGCAATAGTAGTAGGTTTTCTGACATACTAGCGACTAACATTTTGGCCTCCGAGGGTCTTTCTAATCTTACAGTCTTATTAACTTGCTTGACAATAAAACGGTATGCCATGAAGGAGAATAGAATACAATGTTCTCAAAATTAGAGATACAGTCCCATTTGTACGTAACAACATTACGGAAGTATTTGGGAGAGTAAGCAAAACACTTGAATAATCCATTTCCCTTTTTTTATTAATTATTACTGAATAATTGTTATATACAGAAATACAACTACTCTGCAGAAGATGACCTTTCCTTAGCAAATCCAAAGTTTCTTTTTTTTTTTAACTTCTGTGTAGTTAGAACTGCCAACCATTGTTACCCTCAAAATCTTGTTTATGGGCAAAAACACAACAGACTTTAAATAAAGCCAAGAATTTATTGCTAACATAATTGAAATCTTAATAGACTAATCCAAGAACCGTTACTGGTCCCAATGTAATTATTACAGAAAGAGAAAGAATACATCTATGCAGAAGAAGTTTAATAATAATGAAAATACAGTTAAAATTGTTATTCACACAGTGCTTATGAGGGAAAGGGTCAGAAACTGTTCTGCTTTCCCTTCCCCTACTCTTCTGGGACATAAGGGCACTAGTTTCATTCTGGTGGTGGTGAGGGTGTTACAGTGGTTTGTCAGCATATGGACTCCTTTGCTGGGAGTCCTTATGTTCATGTCTGTGGTTTCTTCTCCGTTGCTCAAGGATCTGTCGGACCGTTTTTGTATGTTTGCTAACATGCTTTTACTCCTTTGCTCTTTCTTCATCGGTTGTCATTCTTCATTGGTCTGCAGCTCTACTTCACATCCAAATTTCCTGCCTTTCACGTGTGTTGGTAACTACTTCTTTGTGCTTTGTTACACATAAACCCACTTTTGTCCACTTCCAGGTCCACTTTTCTTTTAGTGACCACTGGTGAGTTGTTTATAGCTGCAGGGTTTCCAGTACCAGGCCTGTGCCTCATCTTTTATTTTCTCATGCCTGTACTCCTCTCTACTTCTCAAGCCTCTGCTATTGCACCAGGCCTGTATTTCTCTGTATTATTATCTTATCCATAAATATCTCATTCTACATGGAATAACTCCTTGTTATTGCTATCTGTATAAAACTATGATTGTACTATAGAAGATAAACAGGTAAAACAAATTAGCCCTAGAACCTGGTCAATTAGGAAAATTTGCTGTTAGAGCTAACTGAAGTAAAAGGAGGTTGCAGACAGGTCAAGAAAAGGTTGGACAGACCAAGCTGGACAAACCTCAGTCCTGAGGCCTTGCAAATTCAGTACATAGCATATAGCCCATTATTACAGGACAACACAGTTACACCATCTTTACCCTGCACATATGAATTCATGTTACAAGGTCTTTACACAAGCCGTTATTAACTTAGAAACTGTGTGGGCAGGGGGGGAGAGGCATGATGACCAAAATAAAATTAATGGAACTTTTTTTGCTATAAGGAAGCAGTATGCTAATTTTCCGGCACTCCTGCCACTTGAATAATATAACCCTCAAACACTGTGGACACCTTTATGGGGCCTGATTTGTTTCAGTCTGTCCTTGCTATCCTACTGAGACTGTTTCAACCTGTCAAACTCAGTAGCACATTTATACAACATTCCTTTATTGCATGTATTCTGAATTTGACTCTTGTTCCCTGGAGAATGGAGTGCAACTGCCAAAAGTCATTTTACTTGTCACCTTTAACAACCATCAGAAAAATGGAACTATGTCTATATATGATGAGCTAGAAGGTACTTAGTCACTCATAAGCTGTTTATTGCTAAGTCCACCTAGACCTAAATTGTACTGTTCCTCTAAATGATAGTGACATCTAATGCAATAACTCTGAATATATTAACTGACTCTATTCAATGCCATTATTTTTCTGTGTTAATTTGGCTTTAGACAAGGAGTAATCAAAAAGAAGGTGAAGCCTCATATTAGAAATGCAGTAGAACATCTTTGGAAACCTTTTGGTGCTTCATGATCCATTTTCATCTCCTAGTATCTTGCTAGTACTTCTGAATATACTTTGTAAGCATTAGTCAAAAATGTGTAACAGATTTAGTAGCCTGACCAGACATACAGTGGTATACTGAACCAGTTGTGGCTGGCAAGTTCACCTCTGCAGTACAGCAAACTTCTTCAGAAATTTAGGATAACCCTCACCAGAATGCTAGTGGTCAGATTAATATAACCTGAACAATCACAGATCATCACACTAACTTTATCTTCCTACTCACCAAGATTTTTTAATTGGCTGTATCAACTGTTAAATTCAAAATATGACATTTCTGCATTCTGCGAACAATTTACAGAGGCCTTTTATGAAATACTTGGTTACAAATTTCCTCTCTTCTGTGCCAAACCCCAAAGAAGGGAAGTGCTAACCATGTGGTGGGGAACTCCTTTGGACTGTAATGTTTTCTTTAAAACAGTTACTTTTTCTGTGTGAGGAGTCACTGTATTCTGATCCGAGTCATTGTTATGCAGCCCTTGTCCCAGTTGTGTATATATTAAATAAAAAAAAAAAAAGGTAAAACTAAAAAAGGCTTGAGCCACCTATCATGAATGATAAGACTCTCCTGGAGACATGACTTCTAATCACCCTTATACATTTTCTATTAAAAGTCACAGGATCTGATTTGGTTTCTAATTGCTGTACCCCCAGTCACTTGTGTAGCAGCACATAAATCTTACTGTTTTCTGTGGCTTCAATGATGTTATTGCATGGTAATAACAACAGGTCCGGATGAGTGCTTACAATCAAACTAGACAAAGCAGAGCCCACAATGAGTGAAAGATGCATCTTACCAGAAATATCAACAGCTGAGGAGTGGCAGATACCTTTCTAATGTTACAAGTTTAGAGGGGATGTTGGAAATAAGAGAAATGAAATAAGGGGAAGGGATAACAGAAGCAGTGAAGCTTTGGAAAAAGAAAACTGGAATGAGCAATGCAAGGCTGCAGATGTGACTACCTCCATGGAGAAATTTCTCTGATTAGCCGAATGTCCAGGGTTTGCATGGCTGTCTTCCTTTGGTTGGTTTTCCCGTGCAGCCTTCTTCCAAAATCACCTGTTTGGGTGGGAGAAACTCACTTAAGCCTAGATTCACAACAGCGATAGGAAGTAACAGAAAATTAAGCACCTAAGAGCTACAGTTTTGCAGAAACAGATTGAGTGAAGACTCTTTCAAAGGTTTTGCCTCACCGTGCCCCAACATAAGGCCTGTTTTTTCTATTTTGTTACAGAATTGCAAAGCTCACACAGTTCAGCTTACTTCTTAGAATTTAAGCTGTGATCTAAACTCTGGATTTAATTACACAAATACAGCAGCTGCAACTTTCCATTCTTATTTACCCACGAACAGCTCTGCTAAATTGCTAAATTAATCATCCTTTGTGATGGTCTTTTACCATCACATTGTTTTGTTTCATGATCCATTTCTTAATAATTTCCTCTTGGTTTTTTTTCTCTATCAACCTTTGGAAAGAAGAAATTTACCCTTTGTTAAACTATCCCAAAGCACTGGTAGAGGGAGACATGCTTAGTGGACCAAGGCATCTGTGAAAGTGCTGTTTTCTCTTAGCAAGGTATAGAATGACAGTGCCTCCCTTTCTGTTTTTCAAAGTTTTAGAAGTGCAACTCTATATTTCCACCAGCATGGCAGAGAATGGGCAGCATGTGGTGTCTCAGAGGTGTTCAGATAAATATATGAATAAATATATGACATCACAGGTTTTCTTCAGAGAAGAATGCTTTCTTCTGAAGAAGGGACTGACGTCACGGAGCAACAGGTCGTTGATGAGAAAACCTGGTGCGAGTCTGTGCTTCCAGATCAGCTGAACTCTTGCGCAGGAGAGTTTATCTAACCTGTACTCCTAGGTCCTTGTTACCAAGCAAGGTGAGACCTGAGGGTAGAAAGAGGCCAGCCTGGGAAATGAGGGCAATTGTATAGAAGGATTTGCACTTCAGTGGAAGCAAGTCTTTTGTCAGTAGAGTCGCTGGCTGGGAGAGATAGGGGAGCTTGGCATCTGAAGTGGTGATGGAAAGCAAGAATACACTTTGGGTTTTTGAGAGCAGGTCTAAATATAACTGCAAACAGTGTGAATTGCTTGGGGGCTGAAACGCTTAGGCCTGCTGTAAACATGAAGTCAGTGTTGTGTTATTTTTAGACAGTATGAAAAACACCCGTATCAAAAACGAGTGATTGTTCACACTGTTTTTTTCATATGATTACTCTTAGAATAATAGTAATTGGTGGCTTATGAGGATTTCAGTTTCCTGAGTGGAATCTTTTATTCAAATGTAGATATTGGCTGAATTAATGACCTCTGGGACCTATCTGTGCATAAGCACGTTCACATTCTTAATCTTATTTTGGGATATGATTAATAAAACCTAGCTGAGAGCATCAGTGTCTGCCTGTCACCTGGTATTTACTCACAAACTCTGTTTAGCTGCCTCCTTGCCTCTCTTTGCAGCTGATGCTATGCAGGAATGATGAAGTTTCAGCTGTTCTAGTGATGCCCAGCTAATCTGCAAAAACACTGCAGACCACGAAACGTGGACAACCGCCGGTGCTGCTGAAGAGTAGGGCAGTGGTTGGAGGGGGCCAGAACTAAAACTGAGGCATGAAGGGATGCGGCTGTGAGGAGTATGAGCTTGGGAGAGCGGGTGCTGGAAATCGCGCTTCCCAGAGGGTGTGTAGTTAAAGACATGGCGAGATCTGCCAAGCGTGAGGCAGCTGTGCTGCTGGGAAGGACGTGAAGTGCTGACAGCTCTTGCTCAAACCAGCAAGAGCTATAGGTGCCAAGCACCAGCGAGGCCAAATTACAGGATATAAGTACATTTAATGATGCAAACATTAATTCATGTGGTTCTAGGACAGCACATTTTGTAAAACTGCAGAGCAAATGTGTCTTGTCTTTATGACTTGTTTTCTTCCAGATCAGCTGAAGAGGGTGGAGAAAGATCTAGTCACCTATGGGTGGAATGTAAAGTGAGGGATGAGTCACTTCTGTTTCACCTGCTACTAGAAGGATTTAATCTTGGCAGGAAAACAAGAAGTCTGCACCTTAGCTTGATTCAAAGTGTGAACTGAAGCTGCTTTTTACTTCTTGACTGTTGTTTGTTTCCCCCATGATGAGACCTGCTGACACATCATCAAAAGATGGCAGGCAGACTCAAACAAGCAAGCAAAGCAAAAATCAGCAGGAAGAAAACTTGAAACTGCAAAATAAAATAAAAGACTGTTCCATATCAAGGAAGGGTAATTGAATTTGTGAATAGTAGGCAAACATCCTCCAGTTAAAAAAACTGCTGACACCAGGTATTTCTTCTTAAAAAACAGGATACAGACTAAATTATCTGTCTTAAATTTCTGGCAGTGGAAATATTGTAAGATATCTTTGGGAGGAGGCTGTTGCTATACAAAAAAGGGAACTTTGGATGAAATATTAATGAAATGACACAGCAGACAAGGAATAGGGTATAAAATGAGTTGTCACTGTTCTCTTGAAGTTTATTCCTTGGAAGGATCTTGGCATTAAACAAGAAGAAAAAGTGACCAAGGAGGAGCATAGGTTATTCTTTTCTTTCCAAATGGGCTGTTGACAGGTAAAACTTGACCAGAAAGGTTACCTAACTGAAAGCTCTTAAAAATAAGAAAATGACCTCATATTATTGCACTGTCTACTATTTTCTCACATATAGCTATGTAAAATAAATGTATGTGTAATTTATCATAGAAAACATTGTATGTAGTATGAGGAATTTAATAGTGGCACCATATGCAATATTATAATCAGCTTAGAATACAAGTTCTTGACCTAAATAAGTAGTAAGACTGCAGCACATAGTTTTGTATGCAACATATATGTACTAGAAAATTATTACCATTATTCTGGATGGCAATGGTACTTTTTTATTGGGATTTTCCTCCATGCTTTATGAATTTGTATGGTATTTTCAGCACTTATTTGAAATAAAATATTCTTGCAAATAAAAAAGTTTCATAAGCAAATACCATGTGATCAATATTTACTCAAAAATAGGTTCACAAATTATTTTTCTGTTATATTTACCTTTGTGCCTCCATGTTGCATGTGATCATTAGTAAAAGAAATCATTAAAAGGGCTCGGTATTTGAAAAGAATTGCCAGGAAGTAGGATCTGTGATGTTTCCGTTATACTGCTTGCTCTTGCCTAAGTGGCAGACAGGTAGGATTAGCTGAACAGTCTGTACAAACATCCAACTCTGTAGAAGCACCTTTAAGATCTTCCTTGTGGAGGTCAAGTATTGCTTTCAGGAACACTGAAACACTGAGGGAGGGAGGGCTAATAAAACTGAGGGGAATAAGGAATACAAACAATGGTCAGGTCTTGCATGACCATCTTGGTTGCAATTACATGTGATGGAATAGCTAGTTAACAATATATAATTTTATGATTCTTCCCTCTTCTTCTCTTCATATTTTTGGTACTTGGAGTTCTTAGCAAAATATTTCTGTAAACGTTTCCAGATTTTTAACTGTCTGTGGAGGGTTTGTATGAATATTTTAAACTGAACTAGCTCAGATGAGCTACAAAAATCGCATCATATATCTTATTTCCTGTGAGAGAGGTGAATGTGATCCTTCCATCTTTGAGTATTTTGCCAGCGTGCATACCTGTTGTGCATATGCGGCCACATTTCAAATTTGAAAAAAGTCTGCAATACATCATGTTTTCAGTTCATTTCAAATGTGTGTATGTGTAGGAGGAGGGGAAAGAGAGTGGAGTGCTGGAACAGTCTTGCAAGTAAGTCAACTGTATTATTTACCCCCATGTTTTACTGCTTCCTACCATCTTGATTTCTAAACTCACAAAGTTGAATCACTTCTAAGCTGACTACAGGTATGGTTTGGGTCTAAACTCCTTGGAGCAGTGTTGTGGTTTAGCCCCAGTTGGCAACCAAGCACCACACAGTCACCCGCTCACCCTCCCCCTCAGTGGGATGGGGGAGAGAATCGGAAGAGCAAAAGTAAGAAAACTCGTGGGTTGAGATAAGAACAGTTTAATAATTGAAATAAAATTAATAATAACAACAATAATAATAAATTGTAATGAAAAGGAAAACAACAAGAGGGAGAGAGAGAGGAACAAAACCAAAGTGATGCAACAAACAAGTGATGCAACCCCTCACCACCTGCTGACTGATGCCCAGCCAGTCCCCGAGCAGCGATTGCTGCCCCCCGGCCAACTCCCTCCAGTTTCTATACTGAGCATGACGGCATATGGTATGGAACAGCCCTTGGGCCAGTTTGGGTCAGCTGTCCTGGCTGTGCCCCCTCCCAGCTTCTTGTGCACCTGGCAGAGCATGGGAAGCTGAAAAGTCCTTGACTGGTGTAAGCACTGCTGAGCAACAACTCAAACATCAGTGTGTCATCAGCATTATTCTCATCCTAAATCCAAAACACAGCACCATACCGACTACTGGAAAGTAAACTCTATCCCAGCTGAAACCAGGACAAGCAGCTGTTCTTCCCTCCAGGCTAAAGTAGTTCAATGCTCTTCTGTTTAGTAATTGGTAAATAAATGGAAGCTTCAGTCAATAACATAAACCCATGGAGCTCAGATGAACAGAGGAGAGGCTATGGCATGTGATTAAATGGTTTTCGAGGTGGTGGAGAAATGGAAAAGAGGGTCTGATTAGTGAGCAGTGGGTAGAGCTGTCTAAGTGGAAGTGTGCCCTGGAAAAGCAGGAGCTGAAAGCCGGGTCCTGGCCAGAGGCACCACACAAGAATGTGGTTCCCAGGAGCTCTGAGAGTAACTTTGGGTTAGGTGTGGCCCAGACACTCTGTGTTTGACAAACCACGTGGCTCAAGTAGGGTCAATGTTACACTTGTTGGGAAACCACCAATATTTAAAGGATGATTTTTTTTTTCCCCCTGCATTTCTAGAGAGAGAAAGTTCATCAAGGTGAAGCAAAGCCAATGATTAAATTTGCATAATGAGCTTGTTTTGTTGTCTTTCAGCTACTCCAGTTCCTTGGAAAAACATACTGATGATCTTATCTTATATGGCCTTTCTGAGAGCTATGATAGGCTTAATAGCTGGTGACTGACTAAACTACCAGAAAAAATGAATGTTTTTTCCTTTGCTCTACTTAATATTGACTCCTGATCTTGAGCTGCAAGGTATATGAAAACTAAATAAACTAGAGACAGTAGGTAAATGAATCTGATTAAGATGGTAATTAAACATACAACTCATTGCTGGGGTAGTACATGCTGTAGGTTCAACAAATAGTTGTAAAAATTTCTTAAAGACTTGTGAATAGATTTCTTTTAGCAAATACATTTTTTTTTTCAAAATAACTAGCATGGCAGCCACAGATTCCTAGTGACTTTGGCTAAAAACCCCTCGATGTTTGTATAAGTTATTATATGACGAAAAGATAAATTAGGTTTCCTGCCCGTAATTTTTCTTCTTGGGAAGTGGACTTTCTGTTGCTCTGTAGTATTTTTATGCCTGCAGTCCTTGAGGAAAGAAATCTGAAGAGAATGCATGGAATAGGAATGCCAGCTGTGAGAGGGAATAAGTGCTGGAACCAACTTCTCTCCACGAATCCACACATTTTTGGAATAAATAGAAGAAAAATTGGAGTGCCTTTAGCAGCCTAATTGGTTATTTCCTGTTCTTCTATCACGCTCCTGAGAAAAACCCAGAACTCCTGGTTAATGTCAGTGTTCATTGACTTACAGCTTCCAATATTTAATTTTTTAAATTAATTTTTGGTGCTGATAAGTTTTGCCTTTTGCAGCTTTATAGTCTTTACTGCTTTCAGGCCCACATAAGGAATGATGCTAAAAAGGAATTCCACTAGTAATTGCTGGATTAAAGTAACCGTGAAAATGTCAATCTGAGGTCTGAAAACAGCATTTGGGATGGTTTAAGACAATAGCATAGATTACGCCTCACAAACACTCTGTCTTGCTAAACAGAAATGTCTTGTGCTGAGAAGCAACATATTATGTATGAAAGTGTGTAGAAACAAACAAATAAAACCAACAACAACCAAAAAAACCCAGGAAAAAACCCCACACCAAAGGGAAAAAACCTCTTGAGGGATGCTCAACCTCCTAAAAGTAGGGGAGATGAAAACAAATAAGAATGGTTGTCCTTCAAACAACAATTCCTGAGACTGTTCATTTTATTGGCAAGTTAAAAATATTTGGCTGAATGCAGATTATTAATCCACAGTTTCTTTTTATCTTGTTCTGTTTGGTCTGTGAAGATGCTGTCTGTATTCCTTTCATATTTCTTACAGCTCTGAGAACATATCAAAAATATGCTGCTGTTTAGAATCATATTGACAGGTGTCAAAATCTTTAAACTTTTTTTAAATTTAAAAATACACTTTTTCAAGAACTTAAGTTGTTAAGTGATTTTGGAGAATCTGACAGATGACATTTGTTCAATAGTTACCATTTCACTACTTTGCTTGATACAAAATGTGATCTACGAGCACTTTGATCAATGAATTGAAAAGTCATCTAGTTTCATTACACAGTAGTTCATTCAAATGAATCTATATCCCCAAAATCTTGTAGAGCAATACAAGTCAACCACAACAAATCTACTTGTGCTTTTTATTCCAGCTCTTTACAGGGCAGAATGGCTGCTAGAGGTAAAAATTCCTTCTAGGCTAGGCTCATACGGACCTGTTTTAACCAGCTAATATCACTGGAGTGTTATCACAGAAGCAAAGAATTCAGTATAGACTTCAAAACTCACAGAAGCTGAATAAATATTTGAGTTATGAGGCTGTGATGAGCCCTCAGCCAATGCAGATGCTTTGCAAGCTGTACCTGAACTTGTTTAATACTCTGGATACGTCTATTTGAAATCTGTTCTTAAGTTACTGTATGTTTCTGTATTGCAAAACTCTAAGCAAATTTATTTTTATTTGGTTAGGACAAAGTAATTATATATGCTGGAAATGTTGGAAATTATTTTTTTGTATCACTTCTAAAACTTATTAAGCGTTGTTGTTAATGACTACTCTTTGAAATAGAACACCTTCTGTCCTGGATCGAATTCGTCCCTGTTTGGTGCAGTGAAGTGGCATGGTACTCAGGGGCGATTAAAATAGCTGAAAACAAAGCTTTGAGGTGGATATATCTTTTAAAACTGATATGCAAATAAAAAACCAACCAAACAAACAAAAAAGGGTTGGTGTGTGTATGTGTGTGTGAATTCCCTCATCAGGGATAGTTTTGAAAACACTTTCGCACTCCAAATCAGAACAAAAATGAATCGGAGGACATCAAGTTACTTGCTGCCACTGGCAGTAGTCTCTAGTTTCAGTCAGCTCAGCTTCAAGGCTTAGCAAGCCCATGCAGAAGAGCCAAGTCTCCTCAGCAGTCTGCAGTAGACATAGCTGTACGGTCCAGACTTCTTAAAAAATACACTTTTTTTTGAAGTGTGCCCTTTCCTTCTGTGAACCACCTGTGCTCGTATGTACAGCCTGGTTGGAACAGCTGGCCCTAAATCTCCTATGATTGAAATCTCTTGGTTTCTCTCTCACGGCTTTAATAGCAGCTGTAGTTTCTTTTTCTGCTTCTGATCAAAGATTTCTACTCGGGGCTGACATGGAGGGAAAAGAGTTTTTGATCTGCAGGTCGTATAGTATATTGATCTGCCACGAGTGTTGCTCAGTTTAGCTAGCGTGTCGGTTCCTACTTAGCACTGGTGCGATGCTTCCTGGGCAATTCAGCCCACAGCTCAGCTTACATTTTATAACTTCCATATTTGCAGTTTCTGCAGTCGCTGCTTGACAAGGTGGTCTTTAAGCGAGGCTGAGCTCTGGAAACATCCTGTCTACATTAGTATGGAGCTATGAAAGCTGCATATTATTCATATTATTTATATTAGCAGAAATGCAATTTCCTGCCAGTTACCTCCATGAAAGTGTGCACAAATTTAGGTCTGTGTGAATCAGGAAATATCCAGCACTATTAAAGTAAAGGTTTGGTTGTAAAAAATAAAGTTTAGGTGAGAAAAGAAATATTCCACTATTCAGTCAGCTAGAGAAGGAAGAGAATCAGAGTTTGATTCACTCGAGTGCTGTTGTATTTATGCAGATGTCTGCTATTCACCAATGAAGATTTTTTAGAGAACAATCATGTTTTCTAAATTATATTTAAATGACAGTCTCCTTTTGCACCTAACAGAAACACTGCTACTGTTTAGAGACCAGTGCAAAAACTTAATTTGCCTCTGTAGCCAAACACCATTTTTCTTAGTAGGCAGAAGATGCAAGCGCTAATTTTAAAGAAGCAGCAGTGATGTGCGTGCAGCAGTCAACACAAAAATCCCTTCTAAACTCCCTGAGACAGACACTACATTTATATGATGCAAAAAGGTTTTACTTCTTTTTTTAATAAATGTAGTTGCTATAGAGATATCTGAAACTCATCACTGTCTCTACCTACATCCCGTGACCTATTGTTTCTGAGGTCTAGTCCCTAAAATATCATAGGAATTGGTTACAATTTTCCTCTTCCTAAAAATTGCCTGTTCCCTCTGCGTGAATTGCTCACATGCAAGGGGCTGTCTGCGAATGATCTAGGCATAGTTGTAGGAAGTTATTTTGCCACAAGCAAAACTGTTGCTGTATGAAGAGAAACCATGTCTCTGAGAAAGGATATTTTTCTGCCTTTGCTCTGACTCTTGGGCAGCCGGGAGACTGTACCCACTGATGCGACTTTTGATCTCTAAATGCTCAACCGGCCAGCACCCTCCTCTGCAGCGGCACGGGGAAGGCACAGTGTTTATTTCATAGTTTGCAGAGGGACCCAGTTCCCAGGTATGGTATTCTCTAGGCTCATTTTTTACTCTAGAAGTATATCAGGGTAAGCAATGGTCTTAATTAAGACAATGGTGACAAACATGTTGCTGGTCATAAAATGAAAAAAGCGGTATGTCAGCTGGTCACTGGTTACAGGAGCTTACAGGGAGATGAACTCATGCTCTATGTAAACGCACTTTTATAAATGTGATCAGTGACATGTGAAAGCTGCTATACAACATAAGATACTGAGTGTTGAGAGGAGCGGGAGATATCTGGGAAGAGAATTGTCTGATCCACAATTGATAGAATTCATACGCTTCCTGAGTGCCTGTGGCTCAGGAAAATTTGATGCTGCTGACTCTCAAACAGGCTTGTATCGTGCCTCTGTGATTCTTGCAGGAAAATTTACAGCATGCCACAGGGCAGCTGGGCATGGATCCATTTCCACTTCAAGCAGGGAAATGTAGCCCCGTGGCTCTGTGTGATGACAGCACAATGGCACGTGCTTTCATTTCGCTAACCCACATGAACGGACATTGAGTGATGTCTGCTTAATTTGTGGTTGATTTGCGCAAATGAATCCCATTATTAAGAACAAAGCAACCAGCACAAGTAAAATTTGTTAATCAGTTATAGAAGAGATGTAAAAAGTAAATAAATTAGTAGGCAAATGTAAGGAAGAAAACAACAAACACCAATGGCAAACTTCTGACAGGCTGCTGTAGTTTGTGATGTATAAATACTGGCAATTTATTTCTGTTTCATTTGCCTACCAGTTCTGTTGGCTGCCATTTCATATCTTGTTTGTATTATGGTTCCTCTAAGATGTATGGAGTCTTCTTTAAGGACCATGTAATATGGATTGTACTGTTTTCAGTGTTTTATAATAGAAGAAATCCATTTTAGTTTGCAACTCTACATCTTTCAGTTTTGAGTCTTTAGTCTTCCAGAGCTAATTGTGTTTGCTGCCAACCAATTACACTGATGTTCTCCACTACCTTTATTTTAAAAACAGGCATATGTTTTTAAAAAGAGTTGTGAAGATTACTTTGAATGTGTGTTGGCACATATGTATGGGTATTTCTGTGAGTTCAAGCTTAATTTGGGGGGTGGGTGTGTGGGTGGGTGTGCAAGGGGGTCTTCAGTTTTGTATAACATATTAACCTGACTTAATGAAGCTGCTGTTTCTAGTTCAGCCACCTGCCCGACAGACGCAGTCTAGACTGAGAACGTGGCCAGCACATGCCGTGGCTCAGGGGTCAGCATTATTCCTTGACTTCAAAATACTGTTTTGTGACATTATCCTGCGTACTTTCTAAATTTCATGGTTGATTGTGAGTGCAATGAAACCAACAACAAAAAAACACCAAACCAAAGGCCTCTGAATATTATTCCTGTGCTTTATTACATGGCTATACTGTATTTTGTCCAACATCCTTATCCAAGACAAGCTGTCTGAACTTGGAATCATCACTTGCAAATAGCTGTGTTTTCTTTTACAGACTCAGAATGTAATTGTGTTAATTCAAGATCATGCGTAACACAAATCAAAAGCTTGGAAAGGAAAGGGTTAATCTCCGGGACAGGTTCAGGCCATATCAGGTGTTCCAGGGAAGGTTGGAGGGAACAGGTGAAGCTATTGCAATGCATAAGGGGGTGGCAGTAGGAGTAATTATCTCAGCTGACTACCAGGTGGTTATGTTTTCTGAAATATGTAAAGGGAGTAGGCAGGCGAATGGGGTGTGGTATGGGGATGGGTTATTTTTGAGTTACCTTTAACTGAGTGAAGAGAGAAAGTCCCTTGCAATTTTATGTCTGTGCTGGTTTTGGCTGGGATAGAGTTAATTGTCTTTGTAGTGGCTGGTACGGGGCTATGTTTTGGATTTGTGCTGGAAGCAGTGTTGATAACACACTGATGTTTTAGTTGTTGCTGCACTAGTCAAGGACTTTTCAGCTTCCCATGCTCTGCCAGGTGCAGAAGAAGTTGGGAGGGGACACAGCTGGGATAGTTGATCCAAACTGACCAAAGGGCTATTCCATACCATGTGACATCATGCTCAGTATATAAACTGGGGAAAAAGAAGGAAGGGGGGGATGTTTGGAGTGATGGTGTTTGTCCTCCTAAGTAACCATTATGCATGATGGAGCCCTGCTTTCCTGGAGATGGCTGAACGCCTGCCTGCCCATGGGAAGTAGTGCATGAATTCCTTGCTTTGCTTTGCTTTGCTTGTGTGTGTGGCTTTTGCTTTACTTATTAAACTGTCTTTATCTCAACGCACGAGTTTTCTTACTTTTGCTCTTCTGATTCTCTCCCCCATCCCACCTGGGGGGAGTGAGCGAGTGGCTGGGTGGTGCTTAGTTGCCTAATTTAGGAGAAAATAGGGATAGAGGTTTCTTTTTTTACTTGTGGTTGTTTTCATGGCTGTTTTAGCTGGCATGATGGTGCCTGTGATTCAAAGGACCTCTGTAGGTAAGGATTTTAATTTTATTGTATGGTCTGTGTTTTGTTGCAGAGCTTTCCCCCCATTATGCATTGCTCTCTTGCTATAAGCTTTGCTTTGAGCTTTGTAACACCCTTCCACTTCTGTAAACTAATAACTCAGACTAAGTTGCTGAGAGCTGCTCCTATGAGTCCTATAAGTTTTGTAAGTTGTTCCAATTCAGCAACCAAATATTGATTTGGGAAACCTTCTCCTGTGTCTGCTCTTGGGTTTTAGTTGCCTGTCTGTTCATTTGTAAATGGTGTCCATCAAAAAATAACATAAAACACGAGAAGGCAAGTTACAGTTGGTGGGTTTTGTTGTGCCATTCTACGAAAACGAGCTCTGAATAAGATGAAATACAAGACATTGTTCTTCTTTGTATAGTGCAGGGATTCGTGCAAGAAAAAGTAACCTCTAAACTGAGGGGGAGCGATGTTAGTGAGAACTGGAGCCTGCCTTGGCACTCTGCTGAGGGTAAGTTGCAGTATATCGTTGTGGTGCGGCAGGAGCAGATTGGAGAATCTGACTGCAATCTCCTTCCCTTTACTATCATGCTGGGTGGCTAGGGTAAAACAGCAATTGCTTATATGACTAAGGAATACTGAGGAAGTACTGAATGAATTTTAGCTGTCTTCCCTTGCAATTTAGCTGCTGGAAATTATTATGAGCTAGTATCATAAGATCAGTCAGTATGAAGAACTGCTATTGGAGAACATCTGTGTTTAAATGATCAAGCAGCGCCATCATAAAGATTGCTTAATTCTTATAATATGTCCCATAAATTTATGTGTGACTAGCCATAAGTAGTAACAGCATAGCAGATGTCATTTATTTTTGAAAAATCAAAGAAGTGGCCTAGATATGGGGCTTTTAAGTGTAGGAGGTGATATAATCATAAAAAACAGAGGGTGATATGATGCTGGCATATCTGAAAGGCTAGACAAGTCAGCATACCACTTTAATGTCTGGAAAAGTTCCAAGTTTAACAAGCATTTAAGCTCTTTTCTGCTGCGGGAACAGCATAATGAATACCGACAAGCCTGGCTTGCAAGTTGGCTGACACAGCTGTCCTCAGGATTCAAGGGCTTTAATAGTTTCCTATCCCTGAGCTCTTCACTGTTTTTGAGTAACCCCCCAGCCTCAGACTCAGTATCCTTCCTGACAATGAAAGCAAGTCAAAGACTTGGAAAATTGCTTTCTCACCACTTCTGGAACGGATGAAGAGTAATGTCATCTTCACAACAAAAACCCCTCGTGTGTTTCAGTGTGCTATGCATAAATATCGATCTTTGTTATACACTATTTTGTACATACATATTTGGGGAGGAGAGTGGATGCAAGTTCATAATGCTACCATCTCTGAATAATTGTAGAATAAACTTATTTTACTGAGCTTAACTTCTAATACTAGTGAAAGGAACCAGGTGGGTTGCACAACACTGCTGTTTGTCACAACAGTCCTTATATTGACAGTAAGTAGGACTGTTTTAAATGTGTACAAAATGGAAATAGCCAGGTTAGCTATCAGATGAACTATGATGCTCTTTTGCTATATCTGTATGTTCATAGTTATGTAGTAAATACTTGCTCTTCTCAGATGTGTATGAGACATTAGGGGAGAATTTGTTATTCCACAAAGATGAAAGTATGGGGAAAAGTAGCAACTACAGCAAAACATAGAGGAAAACTGCCAATTTTTATTTTAGTTGGGTAAGGTACAGCATGTAAGCCTGTGGATGCCTAGGTGTGAGACACAGAACTGTGTGCTTTTTTTGTGTATTTAAAACAAGTTGCTCAAAATTCCCTGTTCGACAAGAGATACCATGTTGTGTACCAACCCTTACAGTCACTGTGAAGAAAGAGCTTGTGGAGGCATCTGGGGTAATGAATTACTTCTGGTAGCCAGTCCTAATGGCTGACAGCAGGATTCCTCCCTCATTCAAGCCTTCCATAATGTCCTGTGCACCTATTATTTCCAGAGCACAGACTGAAAGCCTCTTGAAGACCGACATCAATTGGTTCAGACTGCAAGTTTAGAAAGAATTTGAAGCAAAATCTGTGATGTAACTTCATGCTCTTTGTTTGACTAACTCTGCTGCAACAAGTGAATAGTAAAATGTAGCTCCTAACAGGTGGCTCTGATTCTGAAAGAGCAGTGTTGGCAGGTGAGACATCTAAAGGGCTCACAAGGGTAGCACCTCCTTGCATTCAAAATACCCTTCTGGAACACTGGGTCACCTTAAAAAGCAGTAGAGGGTAGTAATGTTTTGGAGTTAAAGCTATTGATTGTGAGAGACTTGGGACTGAATGTACAAACTTCCTGTGTAACTTGGGCCAGCAGCTGCTTTGGACAGCAGTGATTCTTGAGTCTTGTAGTGTTTTGGTGGTTTGTGTGTGTGGGGTGTGTGTGTGGTTTTTTTTTTTAAAGCAGTTGATACAGAAGGCTGCAGCTGAAATCAGGGCTCTAAATGCTGTTGAATCCACCTGTTGTGGGTAGGCTGCTAATAGATTTTTGTTTAATCACTGATGCTAAATCATGCTTGGTTTATGCTGGGAGGGGCCTCTGGGCTTGTCTAGTCTAACCCCTGATCAACTTTCTTATTTTTACTGTACAGGGGGAAACAGTATGTAGCACTTTGGTTCTGGTTGAAAATATTGCAGATAAAATGTACTTTGCTGTAGACAGGTCTAGTAGGTAGCGTGACTAATACATTAACAATACCTACATTTCATGTTTGCTTTCGACTTCTAGTGCTACCAGATGACAAACGAAGAAGTTAGGGGTGTGAGAGAATAACTTCTGGGTTTTGTGTGGGCAACCCCCTCATCCCCAGTATTCCAGAGTAGGTGTATTTGCAGTTTGCTGGTCTGGATCAGCTTTCATGTTCCCTTCACTCCTGTTAGTGATGTCCTTTCATGTCCTTTTTTGCATGAGAGTAATAACACTTACAGGAGAAATCCAGTTCATGTGTAGTTCTCAAACATGAAACCTACAGAGTTAAACTCATGTTGAATACCCCCATGTTTCTCCTGTTCAAATGCTTTGAGGCTTGCTGATCAAAAACGCTTATCAAATTGAGCTAAATTAGTGTACTACAAATTTGGGATGCTCAATTCAGCATTACTGTGAAAAATCCATTTGGGATAATAGACTTTGCCATAGGGATTTAGAAGAGCCACCAGAAAAAAAAGAGACTTCAGCCTTGGATTGCTAATTAAAAATTAGTACCATTGGGAAATATTTAATGCTTCAGTCTAATTTTTGACAAATATGATGGATCCTCTAGATAAGCTAATATGGAGAGATGCTCATCTAGGGAGGTCTAAAATGGCTTCTGTTCTGCCATGCTATTCTTGCAGTGGTTTTAGGTCTCGCCTGTCTTTATAGATGAGACCTAGGCTGAAAAATGGGATAGGTTGAAGGATATTTACTGCTGACACAAAGCTGTCAGTCTCCAGAACTGTTGTTGGTTTTACAGAGCACTGATGTTTAGAAAAGGACTATGTTAGTAGAGCCAGGTGAAATTTAACAGTATAGAGTGCAAGGTTGTTCCCTTAAATAAAGGAAGCTTTTTGCTGTGAGATGTGACTTGTCACCTTGTTACAGCGCTAAATCATAGGAAAAGTATGTACTGCTAGTGCTGTAGACATTGCAGAAGAGGTAACTGATCCTAAGATGTGTCCGGTGAGAAATCTGGCAGGAGAAGTTGAAATACTAATGCCAGCACACAAGGTGAAGTCTTTGCAGTAATGTGTTCACTGTTGAAATGACAAAGGCAAAGCTGTTTTTTCATCCCCCATTTCTGAAGCCATCTTAGAATCCAGAGATTTTGGATTTTTGTTTATCCTAGCAAAACTGAGCCTGTCTAGGCATGCCATTGCTCTTTGCTAATATGCAGCAGGGTTAAATAAAAGGAAAAGAGAGAGGGAAGTAGACAGTGAGGACAAATTTGTATAAGCAGGCAATGGACCCAGTCTACAAATTAGGAGACGGAGTCTAGCTGTAAGAAGAAAGTGATTAGTGTATGTACCTTAACAGGAGTGGGAGAAAAAAATCTTAACCAGTTTCTGGACAGGAGCCCTCATAAATCTAGAGAGTATGTTATAATTGACTTCTGCAGCAGGGAAATTATGTTTGCGGTCCAGGAGGCCTCTTCTAGTCTTCTCTTCATTAGTAGGAACTGTCTTGCAGTTACATGATCTACTTGGCTTTAGCATTACAGGAAAAGAACATAATACTGTTTAAGGGAATACTTGTAAATTCTTGTGTAACAAATACTACATATATCGGTTTGCGTAAATAAGCTCCCTTCCGTCCACCATGGGAAAACAAAATTAATCTTAGTATCCTCTGTGCCAGAAAGAATATTGTGAATGAAAAATATATTCAGTAATTTTACTGCTGGTAGCTATAGCACCACTTTTCTGATATATTAGTGATTTTAACCAAAAATTTTAACTTTCAGTCAATTTTCATGGAGAAGAAAGTCAAGTGTAATACCAGGGGAAGAAAAGTATGATGACAATGATTGGAAAGCACTTTTTTTTTTGTGAGATTGTGTACATCTTGCTAGCTACTTCTTCACAGGAAACAACATATTGTGTAATGCAGATTTTGTAAATCCCATTAATTTCTCACTGAAGTTGCACCCTCCCCCCTGCAGAGAATACTAATAATACTGAGTATAGAGGAGGCTGGCATCAGTTTAATTACCCAGAAGATCTTCTTGTCACCACTTTGAATGCTGGTTAAGCTGTTCCTTCCATTTTCCCCGCTACTGGAGACTGCACCCTACTGAGCAAACAGGATCGCAGTCTGGAGTTTATATATGTTTCAGTATAGAAAATTGAAGATCGCTGTTGGGGGGGAAGAAAAGAACAAGTATTATGACTCTAGACATTGTTTTCTGGACTGGATCCTTGAGGTTGGATTCTGTATCTGACATGCTGTAAAATAACTTACTGGGGAACTCAAATGCCTTTGTGAAGAACTTTTCTGGAATAAGCTGAAGCAGAAGAGTGCTTCTGTACACTTGCTAATGAGGAAAAACAGTTCAAAGATATATACATTAATTTTAGTATAATGTAAAGTGTGAAGACAAATATTAAAAAAATCACCTCCTAAATAAAGAATGCTTTCTAATACTAAAACACTTAGAAGTACTGCTTTAGTCAAAGGAGTATTGCTTTTATTAAATATGCTCAAGTTCATGAAGTCTGTTCTGAACTAATCTCTGACTAATCTCTGACCTATACATATATTCCTGCAAACTTGCGAGGTGTGCATTTTGCCCAGCTCATATTGCATTCAGCCCAATGGAAAGCTAAACATCCTGGTGACTGAATATTGATTTTTGTGGGACTGCTGCATTTGCTACATTTCAGTTTGGATTATGTGAAAATTGGACTCCTGTTTGGATGCAAGTGCCCTCAGCAGAAAACTTATTTTCTTATAAAGAAAAAGAAATAGTAGAGAGAGCTATAAAATCAGAGGTAGAGCGTATAATTTTGGAGAGCGTTTCAGAGATTGATGTGTTTCAGGGTTTTCAGTATAACCAAGTCCCAAAAATTGCCTGCTGCTGTGCTGTGTCCAGGTCCTGCCCCTGCGGTGTGCAGGACACTGTGGCAGTGGTGACTCTTCAAGTAACGCTGTCTTGCTGTCCAGCCTGTCACTTGGTGCCTGGAGTGCCAGCACTGACCGAAAATAAAATTGGTTATGAATTTTGTTTGCAAAATTGAGGATAAAGGGCTGGCTCTTTCTGGGGGTGTTCATTTCCTTTGAAGGCCTTTGTTGATTTTAAAATCAGCTCAAGATGCAACATATTTTTTTCTATTTTTTAATGTGTTAGATAGCCAGTGTATAAAAGCTAATGAGGAAAGTATCACAACAAAGCAAAATGATCTTTCAGAGGTGCAAAGCTTGTAAGGAACACAATTTAAATTGATGTGATGACATCATCTTTGCCTCCAGTGTGCTTTCAGGGAACAAACTCCTTTTTTAGTGAAGAAAAACCTTTATAATATATGGTTGCATAATTTAATGGGCACATTGTTTTTAAACCAAGACTTCAATATGTTTTGCATAAATTATTCTTTAGTAGACAAATTCTCTAATACCTTAAATACATGAGAATATGGTTTATTCAAAGTGACACACTTCTATTTTCCTTATGTTTTCTAAAAATAGTTTTAGGGAACTGCATGCCTTTGGATGTTTTGTTATATCAAACAGATTCTTTGTATCGGTTGTGGTCTTGATGATGAAATCCAAAGCACCATGCTAGTGAAAAATCTTACTTGTATTACTCAATTCTGTTGTAAATTCTTATGAGGGAAAGAAGGGAGAAGTATGTTGAAGTTGATCGTGAAATTGTAGGGAGTGTAAGTCAACCTCAGCATTCAAAATTATTAAACTCTGAGTGCCACATTGTCTTCCACCACGAGGTAGGAAGAGGTTGAAAATATGCCTACATAAACCCTATTTTGAGAATGAAATTGGGATTATAGAGGTCTCTGATAACCCTCTCCCTAGCATTAATTTCATTCAGTAATGTGATTTTGGTCTTGAACAGAGTTACAGAGCCGGTGGGTATCTGTAATGGGGGGAGGACAGCCATTAGGCCCTCGGGGGCTGGGATGGCTGCAGAACCTCGCTCTGAGGGGGCTGGTGCAGCAGGAGCGCATGCGGCAGCCGTTGCGGAGGCTGGGATGCCTGAGCTGATGAGCCCCGAAGCCTGAGGGCTGGGTGTGTGCGGAAATTGGGACGACGAGGGAAGCCCAAGGTGGTCAGTAAACCCCGCTGCCTGGGTATGCCCAGGAGGTTTGGGAAGCTTGGCAGCCCCCAGGGACTTCACAGAGCTACTCCCCAGCCCGATGGTGCCTGGCTTGTCCTGCTCTTCCTTCCCAGGTGCAGGGCCTTGCACTTGCCCCTGTTGAACTTCATCAGGTTGGTCCATTCTCCCAGCCGGCCTGGGGCCCTCTGGGTGGCAGCTCTGCCAAGGACTGTGCTGGCTGCCTGTTGGAGGAGAAGTGGAGTGGGACCAAGGTTAGAGCTAAATTGGTATAAATATCCTTGTGAATTAAACGAACTATTCCAATGTGCATCCATTTCTGTTTTCACAAGCTTTCACTTAAAACTGTTGTGTTTTGTAAAGAGTAGACTGAAAGCAATACAATGTTACAAAAACTAGCACGCTGAGTAATCACGAGTATTCAGATAGCTGGCGGTGTTATAGCCATTGTGAAGGGGTTTGGGGTTTTTGTTTGTGTTTCGGGTTTTCTTTTTTGAGAGCGGGAGTGCTGTTCCTGAAGCTGCAGCAGCGAGGAACTGTGGATGCTGATGCCTAACCAGCACAGGGTGTTACTGCTGTAGGGAGCAAGTCTTGTGGGGGATAAGCCAGCGGGTGGACAGGGAATAGCTGTCCTTGAGCATGGGCAGACTAGACTACTATGAAAATGCTACTTGAATGTTCAGTGGTATTTGATATGCATCTCTTGGGGTGGGTGTTTTTAAGACAAAGTAAACAAAGAAAGGGCTGCTGGACTCCAGCCTTAGTGGTATATCAGCAGGAAATACTAATGAGCCTTGCAATTTTGTTTTCAATACAGTGTTTGCTTTTTATAATGGATACTATCCTACCTACCTCTGCCCATGGGATGATG
Organism: Mycteria americana; assembly: GCF_035582795.1. Classification (NCBI taxonomy): domain Eukaryota; kingdom Metazoa; phylum Chordata; class Aves; order Ciconiiformes; family Ciconiidae; genus Mycteria; species Mycteria americana. Next base: position 44,461,036 of record NC_134368.1, read on the forward strand.
TAGCTCTTCACAATGATACCGATAACATTATATTATAAGAAACAGATCTGTGGAGCTGGCATATTTTATAGAGCTGTTTTTATTGATAATGTTAGTATTCAAAATCCTCGTGTGGAGTGATCATTAAAGCTCATTTAAAAACCCTCAGAGGGTTGCTTATAGCTCAAATACAGTGCAAGGAATTTAATTCTTAATTATATACAGAGGGATATATGAAATAAAATTTGCAGTCACAATGCATTTCTTGATTGTGAATCCATAATATATTATTGTTTCTTCAGAGAGCTGAAAAGATGCCATTAACATAAGAGATGAAAGTATTCATTAAATCAGTGGTGCAGCACTGGGCTCTTAATTTGATAAAAAGAAACTTAGAACTAGGTAGCTGCTGCACTGCTGCCTTTTTTTAGCCTCCTCTACTGGTCACAGTGGTGATATTTTGATAGCGAGTTCAGTATTTTGATAAAGTGCAAAACTTAATCCTTTAAGCCATATTCCTTGCTCCAAGTGCTATATGAAAGTGACAAATAGCACTCTGGAATTAATCCATAGCTAAAGTGTAGATTTTACCACTGTTAATGGTTAAGATTTTTTTTTGTCTTCTCAGTGTTCACGGTAGATACTAAAAAGGCAGTTGCTAAAGTTTGCTAATATTTATATTTATTTACAATATATAATTGGATTTCTAAAATTACTGACTTGATTCCATTTATTTAAGGGTATATATAGTTAGTGTATGTGAGCCATACAGTTCTTGACATTATTCTCATTTAGGTCTTAGGTGAAATTTTTAGCAGATATTTTAAAGTGGGGTGGTGGTGGGGGGAGAAGTACATTTAAGTAATCTGAAGCAGTCTGCAAGTTTGTGTCTGTTTAGCTGGATGGATTTCTTTTAACTCCCAAATAATTGAAATATTTGAAATATTTTGTCATTGTTTTTTGAAAAACACAAAATGTTTGTAGTTGAAAATGTTTATTTCTGTGTTATTTAAAGCATTTATTTGAAAGAGCTCAAAACTGAAGAGAGTACTTCATTTTGATTGAACAAGGGACTTTGGCTGACTGAATGGTATTGTATGAAACAAGAAAAGTGATTCTCAGTTCTACCCTGATTTGCACATATTCCTCCTGTTGCTCTGCTTTAATACCTTGCTAAAGTTTCAGTATGTGGAAGGTTACTTACATCTGCATACGTAACATGCATAGGATCCTTGCTATATGCAGGTCATGGAAAATGAGAGTACCAGGATGGAGACCAGAAGTTAAAGTTCTGCTTGTGTCATTGATTTCGTTCTGGAATGATATTGAACGTTGGCTTGCTAGCAAGCACAATGAGCGCACACTTGAATGGTTCAGTGCTTTGGAAAGGTTCTTTTTAGGAGCAAAGTTGTCTAGTGTTTGTACCTGGATTCATGCAACATGCACTCAAGTGCATTAGTGGGGTGCTCCATTTGAAACCAAGTCTGAAATCATGCACTTGGGATACCGTTCAGGATACCCTGTGTGGAAGCGGGTGCCAGGTTCTCCAGCGGCTGCTCTCTCTGTGCACTAGTGTTTGCGACCTAAGACTAGCAGGTGATGCGAACCTGACTGCTGGTTAACAGTGATGTGATGGAGCCTAGGACTGTAACACATCACGACAAAATTAATCTTGGCTGTTCTCTCTCTGCACCACACCAGTTGTTAATGTAGGAGCACCTGTAAGACTAACTGTGACTGCCTCTCTGGTGCTGGTGTCATATTTTAAAATAAATAAATAGAATAACTGATTTCTATGGCCTCAGAAATACTTTAATGCCATGCTTTATCATATAGAGTGGTAATTGCCATCCCCTAACCCAGAATAACTAGTTTAGCTTATTTACCTAGATTTCTAGGAAAGCTATAGGACTACTAGGCTATATGACAAAATCTGTTGACTCTAACCCAGGGAACGTAGTTCACTGTGGTTTTGGGGGTTATTTTAACAGAAATGAGTTGGAGCTGAAATACTCACTAAAGAAAGGCAGCTAACCTAAACCTCTAATTATCTGGAAAACTTCAGGCTGAACATTCAGGACTGTAATTGCCTCAAAATGACTAGCTGAGGCTGGACAAAATGTTTTTCCTTGGCACTTTGCTTTGTGCCTCTAGCTTGAAAGAGAAATTAAACCTGCAAATGCTGGAGGGACTGTCAAAACAAGACAACTGAAACAAGAAACAAGCTGCTTTTTAATTTCTATGGATTTTTCTTGAACTTTTTCAACTTGTCTTCTGTAGAATAACTGCAACATGCTGTATCATTTACTATTGATCTTAATTAAACTCCAAGGTGTTGTGCAAGAAGGGAAATCAACAGACAAAGTTGAACATGAGTAAAAAGACCAGAATCTGGAAATAGATAGCATTTAAGTACAAACACACTGGGAAATATTTCAGCATCTGTTCTAGTCTTCGGGGCAGACTGAAATAGGGAGCCTTGCAATGAGAGCTCATGTGGAAAGAGACCTGTGGGATACATCTGTGATGTGTGGCTCTTCTTCAGTCATCTCTAGGCACAGACGTAGGAGACGACTGGTAGCACGGTCATGGGCTATTTGTATCAAGTAAGCATGAACCCAAAGAAATGCCCAGTTGTCAGTGATCCCAAACAAGTCATAAATGTGAATTGACCCAGTACCAGAGAATAGTTAATAGTTGGCCGTGAGTGGATCCCAACAGTGGGCTTGAGTGTTTCCAGGTCAACTGGGTGTCAGAGGAGTTCAGACATTGTTTCTAGTTTTGGTTTATGGTGGGTACTAGTGCACTCCTAAGAGCTCTTTAGATGTGATTGGTGAGAGGAGAATAGATTTTGATCCTGCAGCAGGGTATCTGGACTGTTTAAGTTCTTCCAGTCACTCTATGTATGCTGCTGGAGACTTCCACACAGACAAGGGCATGAAGAACTGCTCCTAAGCACTTCATTGACAGTATGCCGGGAGCTCTTGATACACACAATTAGTAGTTCCCCACTTATGGCTAGCCTTAAGTAGGATGGATTTTGAAGTGTTTGCCATCAAGTAGCTTATTTGTACAGTCTCCATTGCGCTCGCTCTACTTGAAAGCCTCTATTTCTGGAGTTTGTGTCAGTGTGTGGAAGTCATTTGAAACGGAGTGCAGACAGCTTCCCTGTAGTACTCCTTGAAAGAGGTTTCAAGAACGCCCTTCCCCTGCCCCACCAAGGGGTGATTATTTGGAACATGGTATAGAGTATCACCCTTAAACAGTTATGAGTCTGTGCTTAGACAACACAAGAGGGTGTTTAAAATGGAAACATGCCCCACTTTGAAATGCACTTATTGACAGGTGCAGAATATTTTTCTCTACTGTGAGACTGGTCTGCATGGCATCTAGAAGGAGCACAGAAGAAAGGAACTGTGAATCTAGTTTCCGCAAGGGCAGGCTGACCATCTGACCTAAAAACTTGCCACCATTAGCGCAATCATTAGTGTAATGATGGTGTTGGATGCACAGTTCTTGCATTAATCTTCCAATAAACCTGTCTAGGTACAAAAGCTGTAGTCTGATCTCTCTTTCAAAGCTGAAAGGGTCATACCTGAGCATCTAGCTGGGGCTAAGAGATGAAAGCAGTGTAGGGATTTTCTGGAGTATGACTTGTCTAATGGGATTTTATGACTTTGCTTTTTTATGTATTGTTCTTCAGATGTCAGCCTTTAGAGTTTTAGAAAACATCTGTAGAACCGGGTAAGATCTCAGTCAGTGCTGCTCCATCCATTTCCATTTGTATGTTCTAGGTTGGCAGTTGTTCCTGAAGGCTCCGTGCTCAAGAGGTGTGGTTTGTAGTTGTCCCCCCCATCAGCTTAGAGAGAGACTGTTTCAGATGGGCAACTGAATGGTAGATTGCTTTGGCTAAAACTCAGGAAATAGAAACTATTTCTACAGCATAATGCTTAGTGACTAATGCTTCATGACACTTAGTATTTCTTTAATGCTTATGGTTTTTTTAGCAGCTTGAATAACAACCTATAGTTCATTTAGCAGGCAGGGAAAAGGGATATAGATGCTACTTTTGATAGTTTTACAGTAATATTACTGTTTCTTAAAACTGTTCACTACAAATGATACAGTGATGTAACTCTGCAGGTGATACGGCATAAGTAGTATCAGTGAATTGAACAGAAGACAACATGATGTCTGCGGCAATATGTCTTTGTAAATAACCTTTTCTTTCACTCATGGGGCCGAGATTTGGAGTGAACAAAGTGAGGGGTTTTTTAATCAGTAATTTTAGAAGTGAGAGGAAAGACAAGGAGAAAAAAGTAGACAGGAAAAGGACTTTGTGTGTAGAAACCTAAAGCAATCTGAATGATGATGAAATGCTGGCAGGACTACTTGAGTAGCTTTTTGTTTTATTACTTATTTTTTCATTGATCTCTGCAACAAAAGTGAGACTATATTATTTATTTAAAAAACACCAAATCTTCCCATTGCTTGCTTTAACTGTTATGTGGTCCCTAAGAAAACCCAGCAAGTGTGAAGGATGCTCATTCTTCCTGAACTTCCTCAAGTATTCAAGAGCAAATGAGTAGGTTGTGACTTTCAAGCCTGAGCAGCCTGTGTCTGCGAGATCCGGCTATTGCGTTTTCTGGCCAAGAAAGGGAGAGCATATGCAATCTAAAGACTAGAAAAAAAAAAATAATCAGTTTCTGCTTGAGCGAGTAAGTCCTCTGGAGTTGTCCTAAAAAACAAATTATGCTTCTGTAATGTATGATTTAAACATACTTTGTGTCTTCAAATATAGTAAGACTAGGAAGCTCTTGTATTGTAAATTAGTTGATTCAGGTAATGAAGAATGGAAATCCTACTTCCTAAATGCTTATTCTATTTAAATTTATGAAAATGTTAAAACATACAGTAATTGCATACTTTCTGAATAGAACTATTCTATTACTTACAAATACTTACAGTCAATATTTTCCCAGACACTCTTGATAGAGGTCCTTTTCCCATAAGGTGACTGTAAATGAACTCTGATGTGACTTCAAAAGATAATTTTAAGTGGAGATTTATAGTTGACAGCTTCCATAACCATCACAATGTTTTAGTGGTGTTTTTATTGCAGAATGCTGACACCTTTTCAAAATTTGAACAAGTCCTGCAGGTAGGAAATATGTCCATGTTAGAGCTGGATAGATTAACTTAAAGGAACAATGAGTAACTGCTTGATTTTATTTTTTTTTAAGAAAAAAAAAATGCTATTGTAGTGATTCAACACATTTTTTTCAATATTACGCTATCTCTAACTAGAAATGCAAAATTTTAAAGATCATATTCAAGGCCATATATTCCTTCTACAAACTGGAAATAGTATGAAAAATTTTTCTAAATCAAGTTAAAATAATTTTGCTTACAGAAAACATTATTTTTTTTTTTTTCAGAGCACTTGGAAAAAACTTGTCACCAAAACATGAAGAAAAATTTAGCTCATAGGTTTGAACAAGAAAGGTCAGGAAGGATAAATGTAATTTTGAAGTTGTTTAGGTATAGGGGAGAAAGTTCCTTGTCATAGTTGGTCAAACCAGTGATTTGCTAAACCTGACATCCTGTCTCCAGCATGCTGGGTGTTGTCAGGCGGCTTCTGTAATTCACCAATTCACTAACCATATATACGTTAGTATATATGTATCAGAAAGGATATTGTGAATGAGTTCTGTAGGGACACCTAGAGGATATTATTTTGAGAGAAGAGCTTTTGCTGTCTTTAAAAACACTTGATTTTTTTCCACAGGTGTAGTTGTGAACAATGTCATCTTCTTCTCTATGTATACTGTATATAAAATACAAACTTACAGTTTAATGCAAAGGATTTGGTTAGATATTTCAGTCTTCCTGATATATACCACTAACTTTAATGCTTCAAGGAAAATGCAAAATTCTTAAATTTAGTATGATCTTATTTATTTAGCATATGGCAAACGTTAGCTCTAGGATGTAAGCTTGGATTACAAAAATATTTTGGAGTTATTGAAAGGAGATGGTCTCTTTCTGTAAAATACTACATTTTCTTTCATTTCTGAACATAATTTTAAAGATTGATGATAGAAAGCAACGTATTCAAGGCAAAATATCATACAGCAGTTTCATTTCACCCTGTGAAGACACAGTGGTGGGGGGAAATAAGCATATCCTCACCAGAAGACAATGAAAAACTACTTCTTAACCTATTTAATTTGTTGGATGTCAGATTAGTGTTTTACTAGAAGGCTTTATATTCTTTTATCTGGAGCTGATCTTCCAGAAGAATCCTCTTTCTAGATCAGCTTATCTTTTCAAACAGGCCCTCTTGTCAAATTTATTTTTTGAGGAATCTCAAAGACAGCCTGGCTCCCTTCCTTTGCTATTTCCTGCTTTAGGAAGGAGGGGGACAAGAAGGAAAAACAAGAAAATGAGATATTGGGGAGATATGCCTTCTGAACTACTTTCTTCATGAGATGAGAAAGCAAAATCCAGCAATCCAGCTACACTGATACTCTGCCTCTGATGGAGGCCAATATTGGATGCAAAGCCAGAGCAACCACATCTGATTTTTCCTACTTTATTTGCCCTGCTTTCAGTGTGATCTGGAGAGGGAGATGACATATCCAGCCACAGCTGTTGTCATTTATCACTGTACCTTCAACTGAGCAATGGAAAATTGCCTATGACAACAAAAAGATTCTCATAGAACTGTTTTTTCCGTTCTAATCTGCTCCTGCTTATAAGCCAGGGCAAAATTGCTCGAGCTTTCTTTCTACATTTTCTGTTCTGACCAATCTGCTGGTCCACACTCTATCCCAAATGAACTGCTGATCACCTTCTTTGCTGTTCTTCACCTTGCCATCCTTCAGGTAATTCCTACCCCATCTAAAAAATGTCCCTATGCTAAACATTATGTATGACTTGCTGGAAACGACTTTTTTTCAAACAGAGTCCATTTTTTTTTTTTTGTGCTCTTCTCTATCTGGAGAGTAAGTTTGCAGGGCCAGGATTGTCTCCTATTTTGCCTGTAAGGTGTTGGCGTAATAAAGTCATGCTGTTTATTTGCCTTTTGGTGCTGCCACAGTAATAGGAAAAGCTCTATTGAAGATACAGAAAAATACTTTCAGGATATAATTAATTTCAACTGCCCCAAAATAAAAGGCCTAGCATAGTGCAGCTAGTGTGGAAGTAGGTTGGAAAAACTGTGATAAAAGAAACCTAAATTATAAACTTGTCCAAATTAAAGGAGGAAAAAAAAAAAAAAGAAAAATCAGAACCAGACCATGCGGGCAATTCTTGGATAATGAATACACTTACTGAGACAAAATTGGGAACTTCTGAAGACTTGCTCAAAATACTCAGACTTGCCCTGCTGCAAATGTTCAGCTGTCTTAAGCCAAAAAAGCAGAAATTGAAGGAGAAGCAACCATTAGGCAGCATTTCAAAGGAATCAGACAGGCATATAACAAGTCTGTAAAAAAATATAATGTTAGTATTGTCAGAAATTGTTTAGGTAGAAGATGGACAAGTTGATGGCAATCTATAACATGTAGTTGCAGAAATACTGAGGAAAAAAAGATTGGAGCTGATAAACACCACAGATCAAACAAAACCAGGAAATAAACTGAAATGAAATCTAATCTTAATAGCCTTGAAATAAAATGGAGAAAGGCAATGGAGGGTAAAAGACACTGAGTTAGTGAATTAAAAAGTCAGAATTAAGTTAACAGTGCAATTCTATTTAGCAATAAGAGGAGGGGGGAAACAGAATGGAACTGCAGAAGCTGCATTGGTGGAGGTCCTGTGTGGCACTGAGCAGAGGGCATAAGTAAGAAAGAGGAGAGAGGATGGAAAATAAAAGGGAACAATTAAAGTTGCCTGATAAGAATATACAGATGTTCATAAAGCAGAAGCTTTTTGCACATTGAACAGCCCTATACAAAATTCATAAATGAGCTGCCACCCTTGCCCTCCTCCCTGTTAAACAAGGAGGGCTATCTCACAGCAGCTGAACCAAGAGGTTACAAAGATAATGTTAATGTGACCACATTATCTTTCTGTTGCTGGAGAAAACAGCATCACTCCATTCAAACAAAAAAACCCCAAACCACAACCCTCGAGTTGTTCCACTCCCCCCGACTTGTTAACTCTTGTAAGGCAGCACAGCAATACGATGGTAAATAAATGACATGAGTGTTGGAGGAGCTATTCCCGGCTTTCCAGACTGGGCACTAGTAACTGGAGCAGCAGCGAAGGCGGCACTGCCTATTGCATCTCTTCCATCTTGCTAAAGCAAAGTGTGGGCATTGGCATCTCTGTATTCACCTCAGTTCAGGGCAGGGAGGCTTGTGCTGCCTTGTTCCTACTTGTCTTTTCTCTTTGATCAGCTTTGACACTAAAAGCAGCGGTGAGAGTCCTTGTTCAGAAAAACAGCCTCTAGACCCTGTGCTCCACTAGTTTACTCCCTTTACTTCTTGTAATGCTTGCACTGAAAGCTTTGCATACCCTTCCAGAGGAGGCACAAATAGATTCTGTGTTTGGCATGTGCATAGCTGATGTTTGGTTCAGTACAGTTCCTTCAGGAAGAGAGGCGTGTGTTTCTGGCAGATTGATTTATGCAAATCCTTGGTGACTGAGCAGATGTTCTCCTCTTATTTCTCCTCCTCCCCACCTTGAAATCGCATTGCTTATGTATAAACACATCTACACTTCAACTAGTCCTCATCACTTTCTAACGATGCTATTAAAATGGGAATAACTCTAGCAAGAAGAGGGGGAAGGCAATTGGGGTGATGATGGTTTCTAGTGGTTATCACCTGTGTTTTAAAAAGTAGCTAATGAGAAGCTAAAGAACAAACTGTGGTGAGACATCAAAAGAACACCAAATAAAACTGATAATGAGTAACCTGAGAAGTAAATGATGGAAAGCAGCAAAATGTGTGGAAATGGAACAGCGAAATTGGTCATTTTTTGACGTAATAGATATTGACATAGCAGACCCACCCTCAAATTATTATCTTTCTGCATGGGGTGTGTGTCACTGAATCATTTCCTACCAAGCGTGGTAAGATTAAAAGAGTGGGGAAACTTAGAAAGGAAATTATAGACAATATACAGATAATTACCTTTATCGAGGATGCTTTTTTCATCACATGAAGTACAGCTCCTTACCAGTAGGGAAAAATAGCATCCTACCCAGAGAAATAAGAGCTAAGTGTGGAAAAGGTTTTGTTAAGTTCTGGAGCTGACTTTTCCTGTCTCATGTGGTAAAGAGCCTATGTATACTTCCTTCCTCATTATATCAAAGGAAGATACTGTCACTGGAAAATTATTGCTGTCTTGCAAGAGATGGGAAGGATTACTCCTATAGCTCTCAAATCTAGGCTCCCTTCAGCTGCTGTGCAAAGCAAATGCCAGAAGGCTGGGCTGCTAAACAAACACAGGGTTGCAATTAGAAATAAAAAATTACGTAACAATATTTTGTGACTGAGTGCTTTTATTTTTGGATTAAATTAATGCCATAAACTGTTTCATGTGTAATCCTGGATCCATTACAGTGAAACAAACCATCGTGCTAATAATATGTGGAGACGTGCTTGCTTTTTTTTTTTTTTTCTTTTCCCCCTGTTGGTTTGAGCAGCTATTACTATTGTGGCTTGCCAGAAGAAGCCTAAAGCAGGAAAAATATTTGACAGTCATGGTTATTCATATCATCACAGCACCAATGGGCTACAGTATGAGTGGACTTTGTAATTCTTTTTTGTTCTCATCAGCACAAATCCAATTATTCTTCTGCTTTGTTCAAATGCTGTTGGTTCTGATAATGATTTAAGAGGAAAAGGTTGGAAGCCCTTGATGTTTGTTTATCTCATAAAATAGAGCTTGTTGCCAGGCTGCAATCCTACACAACTGGCATTTTAGCACCTATCACCTGTGCAAATTACATAGTATAAAAGTTGAAAAATATTGTGAGAGAAGACTGCAGTAGATACCTGGACATCTGCAGACAGCGTTTCTGGAAGAGGTGAGGTCCTACAGTCCCTCAGTCGTGGTATAGCTGACTTCTGCCTGGTCAGTTTTATTTGGCTGGGTTATCCGAGCACTTCCCAGTATCTTAAATCTACATGTTACAGTCTCCTTACTAGCATTTCCCATCTGTATTACCCTTTTACAGATGAAGAAGTAGGAGGGAATTCACTCCAGGGAACAGAGGAAGCTGGTGGAGGGGAGGGGAGCCCACACCCGAGGTGCCCGAGGTGTGTGCTCTCACCACCAAACAGCTCTTGCTCCCTGTTGTAGGGTGACTCCTAATGTTAGAATGGGTGAGAATGGGAATGCAATGGCCAATTTAGAGCTTGTATGGAGGAGAGGCAACCTGTGACTTCAGTAGGTAGCTTCTTCAGCAGAGTAGGTAAACCACACTGATTGCACAAAAAAAAAAAAGCTGTCACTGAGAAGTGTTGGCCTTGGCAGTGTAAAAATTGTTGGGAAGAAACTTCTCCTGGATATATCAGACTGGAATTTTTAAAATGCACATAAAAGGAAACTGGTATTCCAATAGAAACTAAAATAACTGCTTCTGTATTTAATTTCTGTCATCCTTCAAAACTGCAAAGTGGTAAGAAATTACAGCATTAATGTTCCCACTAAAGCTGAATGAAAACTGACTCTATTTCTAAGGAGGGATATCCACTACACTAATATTGCTGTAAGGTAAGCAGTTGGAATTACGTTTGTAGAATTTATAACCTGAACCCAAACAACCTGAATCCTTTCAATGTTCTATTTCTATGTTCATATTTTAATATCTCTGATGCTCATATTATTCTAATTTTATGGGCTTGGGGGAATGCCTGCGCTACTTGAAATGCTTTCAGGAAACAGGGTTTTATTTTTAGATCAAATTACTATGATCCAGATAAAATCTAGACCTGAACTTGGCAATTACCTAGTTTTGAGCAATGAATAGCACATCTGAGGAGGGAGAGGAGTTGGATTTTTTTTTTTTATTTCACTTGTGACTTGATATGCAGGGATGTATCAATATGTGCAGTGTATTTTGCTTGTATTGACGTATTAATTTGTGGAAAGATGCAATATGTAGAAAGCATCAAAATATCAGTGTTTTGAGCATAGCAAGAGCATAATTAATTGCATATGGTTATTAGTAACTCATAACAAAGTTTTGTTAGTGGAGAAAAACGAAGTGAAGACTTCATTTGTGCCCTTTACAGGAAGGAGCATGTCATTTTAGTCATTCTGTACAGCATCTAGCACTAACCCTGATTGCGCCTTGGAGGCATGTCTGTTAAATGGTTTCATTGCATTAGGCTAGTAATTTTGCTTTTCAACAGACTGTAGCTGATAGTAGGAAGGCAATAAAAAAGGTCTGTCTAATTCTCAATCTTACATTTGAATTATTTTAAAACTTGAGTTATTAATGGGACTCCTGGGGCAAAAAGGATGTGGCAAGAGATGTCTACTGGGAGAAAGCGATGACGTTCTCCTCCACATAATTTGTTCTCCCATGTTTGAGTGGCAGTGTAGGGGTGAGTAGTCATAACTTACAAAGAGCAAAATGCACAAAAGTTTCAGTGAAATGTTGCTGGCTTTCATGTTCTACTACATTTAGGTCTTATAACAGGGAATAATCTAGACTTAAATATTATTTGATTAAATTTCTGTTTCTAAACAAAAGGAATGCAAATACAATTATAAACATTTCTTCCTGCTGAAATAGTTTAGAAGAAACAGTGACTTATCGTATTAGTTTCCTTAGTTTAAGAGGGAACAGTCGATTTGTGTTTTCAGGAATTAATGAACCATTTATTGCTCTTAAAATTGTACATTTCTTTAACAGTACAACATAGGGTAATCAACATCCCAATTTCTTACTAAATAGAGTACTTAAAATAAGCAGAGGATGACATATCTCCTCTAATATCAGTGCTTCAAAAAGCTGAGTTTTTTTGCAGCGGGGAAAAAATTTATTATGAAGATTTACTTTACTTTTTAATATATCATGTGAAATCCCTTTGGCTATCAGGCCTTGTGTGTGGTGAGATACATCTCTTTTTTTGTAAAGTAATATGCTTGAAGTAATGCTTTATACTGTGAAGTACTCCTAGAAGAAATACATTATTTTTTTTAAATAGTAAGAAATTGAGCAATGAAATTTCTGCTCCCAGTTCCCTACAGAACTTTGTTAAACCTCACAAGAAGGTAAAAAAACTGCATAGAATGGGCATGACTTTATTAAAAAAAAAAAAAAAGGCAGGAAAGGAAAACCTGGCTAGAATCTCCAAAGCAAGAGATCATCACCTCTTTTTGAAGAGGAGACAATGTAATTTAGAATTTCATCTAACCAGGTTAAAAAAAGCTTTCATGAGATATGATGACATTGGTCAGCAGCTTTCTCAAGTGTTAGCATTGTAATTGACCGATAGGACCTTGTCTTCCAGAAACCAAGTTACGTTCTTAGTGCTGTATCATGCCATGCTGAAAATCTGTATTATTTCCAGTGCAGACACTCAGACTCAAAGCAGCATTTATACCTTTGTTTTTAGCCACCATAAATCAGGAGAAATTCTTCCAGCTGTTGAAGGGGATCTTGAAGCGATTTTATAGCTGAGCTCCAATCAGATAATGCTAATCTCTAAGGAGTACAATGATGCATTCACAGGAGAAAATATTAATATTGCGGTTCACCCCAGAGGTGACTGCATTTCAATTTGATAAATTGTTTGTTATCGTCATCATCTTATCTGTCAAGCTTTGAATGTATTTTGGGGACTTTGGAAAGAATGAATCTCTATATAAAAGGCAATGAACCATGTCTAGCAATATGCCAAATGGCATTGCTCTATTAGACATAGTCAAAGAAGATTAATTATCATATTTGGGGGGGGAATCAAAACTTTTTTATTAATTGTTTTGACTTCACAGGCTTGTTGTAATGGGACGATTCTGGAACAGCAATATGGCATTCCTGCAATAGTGCCTCATCTTTTCCAGTGCAAGGTGCCTGAAGCAGCTTCCTTTGACATCAGAGTAAATTAGTGAACTTGTGTCATCTTAAAATGGCTGTAACAGCTTAATCAGCCTCAGTGTTTTACTATTGTGAAAATTTGATAACCATCCAAATTGAACCTTAAACTGAATGTTTTGTCCTTCTGGCATTGGTGCACTTTAGAGTTAACTGCAGCTTTTATACGTAGAGTACTTCAAATACAACCAAGGCTGTGCAAAATTCTCAAGTCCTTAGAGATTATTTGAAAATGATACATGAAAAATCTTTAACCTTGAAAGTGGTAAACTGACATTTGAATGTAATAAAGTGCCTTAACACTTGCCTCTTAACTTATTCAGTCTTTTTTATAAATGTGTGTCTATGCATATACGCACATGAATATGTAAACCTAAGCTTCATTTATTTTTGTCTGTTGTTATGAATTGGCATTTGAACTGCCCAAAAGGGATTTGTTTTAGAAGGTATAATACTTAATAACATACTTTGATCCTTCCAATGAAGTATGCTGCCTGAGCATCTATAAGAAATAAGATGCTGTGTCAGTTGCTTTACCAAAAGTGTTGGTTGAACTAAATTAATTTCAAAATGAGTCTTTAAACCAGAAGCTATATAAGCAAAACATATTCACCATTTCAAGGTCAGATGTCTTCTGCAGTTTTTCAAAATGTCCATTCTCTACTGTAAGTGATTTTGGAACTTTTGCCTATTAATGACATGCCTATGTACATGTGATTAATCAACTTTTGTTGCATCAGTTGTTGATTCAGTTTTGAACTGTTCTAAATGTAGTTTGTACCAGAGTGTTGGTTTCTCTGACTTTGCTTTAGGCAGTATGAGGAAAAAAAGGACAGGTACAGTTGGCACAGTAATGCTCAGTCCTTATTCCCTGACGAACCGGGAAAGGGAGGACTGCAGGGAGGTGCACAGAAACTTGCTGCTTTTCCACGTCTGGATTTTCTGCTGTAGGAAAATAAAGTACATGTTCATATCTTATCCTGACATGCCTCTGGGCTGTGGTCAGGGTATGTGCTCCAGCACTGGGGCTGAGGTGTAGCCAGTAAACCTCTGGGCTCCAAAATAGCGCATATTTCTTTTACAAGAGCAACCCAATTGTTTGACAGGCTTTAAAAATAATGTTTGAGGCTTATCTTTGAGTTCTGTCACCCAAAAAATAAAAATTAAGCCTTCAAATATATAGCGGATATTTCAGAAAACACTAAAAGAAAACTGTAATATTCTCTTTTATTTAAAGAGCAAACCCACTGTATCTCACGAGGGACTCTAATATTGGCCTTTTCCTTACAGTTCCAGGAGAAATGAAGGAAAGTACATTTGTCACAATCTTTCTCTTGAAACTGTACTTCTTCCACTGCTTGCTTTCCTACTGCTCTTGTCTGAGCTGTTAAATTGTTGTTTTAAAGAAGTGATTCCAGCTCACTTAATATAAAAGCTCATATAAAAGTTGGCAGGTATGGGGGGAACTTCCATAAAGCTTCTGTTGCCCACAGTTCTGAAGAAATTCAGGCCAGTTTCCTTGTCTTAAGCAGGGCTGAGGATAAACTATAGAAAGTGGTCACTTTGTTTTTCACAAGCTTTTCCCATTTTTTCTGAACTCTACAGAGGCTTTTGTTTCATATTTGGTGATAACACAATATTACCCCCCCCCTAAAAAGTAATGAATACATTCCTTACATGTGTAGGATGGTAGCGTTAAGGTATAATGAAAGGTATCTGGAGTTAAGGCCTTTCTCATATATAGTAACCAACTTCTTGGCAGGTAGAAGGACTGTTGTATATGCAACAGAGGTATAGAGCCTTTCTCTGGAAGAGTTTTGTTTTTCTAGAGTCTGCTTATCTATTGTGTTCATGTTTTACACTGATTAAGGCAAGACCCTAAACATCAAAACAGCAGTGATCGCATTCATATAAAGACAGATGATGAGAGAAAGCAACGGCAATGAAAGGCCAGCAGTGGGGTGAAAGGATGTGAAAGAAGTCTGCAAGAAGAATGCAGGAGGCACAGTGCTGCAGGTTGGCACTTCTGGACAAAGCCAAGTTCACTGGTGGAAAATGACAGCGCTATGGAAACCCCCGGTGCTCACAGAGCCTGCTTTCACAGTTTGCAGTAACAAGGAGAAGTGTGAGTTAATGCAAATCTGTTCTGACAAACCTAATGGAAACAATTGCAGCTGCATCTTTTTGTCTCCTGGGCAATATTAAGGAAGATTACCAGTCTCGGGAGAGTAAAGTTCATAGTCATCAATTCCATAGGTTGTCCCAGGACTTATTCTGCCTCAAATCAGCTGAGGACGTTCTGCTGCATTTTTTAAACTCATGCAAGACTCCAAATTTTAGAGCTACAGTGAGCCTTATGCTGCCTGCAGTATCACCTTTAAAAGTTTAAATACTGTTGCGGAAATTGGGTTATTCCCAGAGTTAGTCTGTATCTTACAAGTTAACATCTTACATTACTTAACCTGTGCGATGAGAGGTAAAGGAATAGAGGCATGATGACTTCAATATTAATAAGGTTCTAGAGTGAATTTAGCACATGTTTTAACCCCCATGAGTGGTTTTAGAGTAGGATTGGCCCTGTGCTCTTTTTTGAGGGCATCTGTAAGTAGAGAGGCCAGAGTTGTTATAAGTCTCCCATTTACTAGCACAAACTGCTTGTCTATTGGGTTTGTACTTTTTAAAGTATTTTTTCTTCTTTTGTGCAGTGTAAACACACAATCTTTATGGAATGACTTAAAAGCTGTGACACTGGATCTTTTGCACATTTAGTCATCAACTTCCACTGTCCATAAGTCTATGTTTGCCCATTGGCTTTATTGCAGCATGAAACCCTGTAGTCTTGAAGTACTGGCTAGTCGCTTCTATGGGGTTTGTCTGGCAAGGTTTTGGTAGCGGGAGGGCTACAGGGGTGGCTTCTGTGAGAAGCTGCTGGAAGCTTCCCCTATGTCTGATAGAGCCAATGCCAGCCATCTCCAAGACGGACCCGCCACTGGCCAAGGTCGAGCCAGTTGGTGACAGTTTTAGCACCTCTGTGATAACATTTAAGAAAGGGAAAAAGTTACTGCACAGCAGCAATTACAGCCAGGAGAGAGGAGTGAGAATGTGACAGACACAGCCCTGCAGACACCAAGGTCAGTGAAGAAGGAGGGGGAGGAGGTGCTGCAGGCACCAGAGCAGAGATTCCCCTGCAGCCCCTGGTGAAGACCATGGTGAGGCAGGCTGTGCCCCTGCAGCACACGGAGGTCCACGGTGGAGCAGATATCCATCTGCAGCCCGTGGAGGACCCCACGCCGGAGCAGGTGGATGCATCCAAAGGAGGCTGTGACCCCATGGGAAGCCCACGCTGCAGCAGGCTCCTGGCAGGACCTGTGGACCCATGGAGAGCCCATGCTGGAGCAGGTTTTCTGGCAGGACTTGTGACCCCACGAGGGACCCATGCTGGAGCAGTCTGTCCCTGAAGGACTGCACCCCGTGGAAGGGACCCATGCTGGAGCAGTTCATGAAGAACTGCAGCCCGTAGGAAGGACTCACATTGGAGAAGTTTGTGGAGGACTGTCTCCCGTGGGAGGGACCCCACGCTGGAGCAGGGGAGGAGTGTGAGGAGCCCTCCCCCTGAGGAGGAAGGAACGGCAGAGACAAGGTGTGATGAACTGACCACAGCCCCCATTCCCTGTCCCCCTGCCCCACTGAGGGGGAGGAGGTAGAGAAAATCGGGAGTGAAGTTGAGCCTGGGAAGAAGGGATGGGTGGCGGGAAGGTGTTTAAGATTTAGGTTTTATTTTCTTATTATGTTACTCTGATTTGATTGGTAATAAATTAAACTAATTTCCCCAAGTCGAATCTGTTTTGCCTGTGACGGTAATTGCTGAGTGATCTCCCTGTCCTTATCTCGCCCCACGAGCCTTTTGTTATATTTTCTCTCCCCTGTCCAGCTGAGGAGGGCAGTGATAGAGCGGCTTGGTGGGCACCTGGCGTCCAGCCAGCGTCAGCCCACCACATCACTAGAAGGCGATAACATTGTATAGTGAAAACAGATTACACCAGCGTCTGAGCATTTTGATGCCCTGACATTCTGAAAAGTCACAGGGATGTGAAGCGTGACTATATATTGTTACTAGAAAGTGTTGCATTTTGAGGGTTTAGATTTCAATTTTAAACCCATGATTGAAAGATAAATTATATCTGACATTAGGTTACTGTTGGTGATGGTGGTATCTTCTGTTGAATGCCTAAAGTCAGTTTTCCTGTATATTTTCATTTGATGGCTATATTAGTTATTTTCTTAAAGTTAATTCTGAAGAATGCCCTACCATCACTTTCAAGATTTGAAATTGAAAAGGAATAATAATTCCTACTCCTGACTGTTGCTGTTTCATTCACTGACATCCTAGAAAAACCATAACTAGTCTAATCGAATGCTGCTTGACCTGTAAACTTAGCATGTAGCCCACATGAGGCAAGAACTGAAAAGCAAATGTCAGAATTTCACACCTACTCATTGATTTTTGTTTTAAATTTTTTTTTTAAGGAACTGTCTCTAGATGAAGTAGTATATTCTGAAGATAATTTGAATTAGTATTTAGAAGAAATATCACATGCTTTGGTGTTCTAGGGCTATTTTGACTGAGAGCAAATAGTAATTTTTGTTTTGGAAACCATAAGAGTTGCTTTTGGCTTGAGAAAAATTAGTCTTTCTGTCACTGAGAACAGTAGCTGATTAGATCTCAGATAAGAAATGCAATGTGTGCTTAATAATCTTCTGAAAAAGAGAACATATTGGAGGCCAAATGTTTGTGTAAAATAGATAGAATATACTTATTTGTGTAAAGTAAACCCTTCTGTTTCCCATAAGTGCAGACAGCTGTGAGTGTGGGTTTAATTCCCCTCCACCTCCAGGCTCTAACCCCTGAAAATAGTTATGCGCAAAGGTTTCATGAGCAAACTTAATATAAAATGATACCCTGAATAATTAAATGGAAGTTTGAAACAAAACAGCAGTTTAGTAGAGGTCTGCTATATTTAAAATATGATCAACTTAATTGTGAAGAAACATGATTTTTTTTTTTCAGTTTCCCAGAAATAAAATTGCCTTTGAAATAATATTTGAATATTAATTTTGACAATCCAAACATTAGTATCTACTTCTGCTCTGGTATCTGGAATGCCATAAGAATGGTTCTTATCAACACCACAGCTCAAGGTCATGAGCACAATGGAAACGGTAGCTGGAAACCAAGAACCAAACCTTGATTACCCATGGTCTTAACTTGACACAGGGGAGGTACTGTTAATCCGAGTTCCTTGGCTCTATTTCATTCAAGAAATGAAATATTTTGCAGGCTACTGATCAGGAGTTTAAGTGCACAATGTGCTTTTATTTTTAATCTGCTTCCTTTGCTAGGCTAAAATACAGTTGAACAAAAAAAGTTGAACTGTATAGTAATATAATACTTAAATACAAAGAAAAGACCTGGAGTTAGTCATGATTGTTCAGCCTTAATTCCTTTTAGCTAATCAAGATGATATGGGCAAGTACACTGCTATCTGAGAAGATGTTCTGGATGTAATTTGCAAACATCTGTGGGACATTTGGTACTGTTCCTGTACAACTGCAATGTCAGATTCAGAGATTTATATGAAAACTTGACACTGATTCAATGGCTGCTGATGCCAACGATGTACAAGAGTTTGCTACACTATTTTATATGATCTACATAAGATCTACTCTGTATAGTGAGTAGAGTGCTGCATTATTAATATGGAGCTTACAAAAATATAATTGTAAAGAAATAGCTGATGCTTGATTCATTGAGGCTATACATTTTAAAAGAAAGATAACGTTTAAAGTGACCATTTAATCACTGTCATATATCGCTAAAAGAACCCTTTATTATGTGTGTTTGAACAAATGACGTCTGAGAATATTCCTAAGTAGAGCAAAAGAAGGTATTAAGACCTCAGCTGACATGCAGTTTCTTAAAAATATTGTACTGTTCCTCAAACTGATGTTAAGGCGTGGCTGCAATTTTTAGCACTCTAGGCATGTTATTTTGAGGTAGCTCCTTTTTGGCATCTAGAAAGAATTGTACCTCATAGCTGATATGGTACCTGAGCTCTAGCTATCACCAGGGGAGTGTTAAATAGAGACAATCTGCTGAACATAGTAAACTACACTCCTGAATGTCTTACCTAGAAAAGTGAAAAAACTCAGTGGATAAAAAAAAAGGGAACAATCAAAAAGGGAAGAAATATATACTCCCAAAATACTAATTCCTCACCTTCCAAATACACCATGGCATGTGCAAAAAGTAGTTTTGAAGAAGAGACAACTAAGTTACAGTAATAAAGGGTAAGAGACAGTCATCTAGAAAATGGTAGCTTTTTCTACTATGACACCTCTGTCACCAGGGGGAAGAAGCAACAGAGGGAAGAAGTTTAAAAAAACAAACTTTGCCGTATGGAAAAAATGCACACATTTATAATGCCTGCGTCTTCACTGCTGCATTTGTAGGAAAAGAGTTAAAAGTCAGATCTCTAAGCCTTGCTCATGTAATTCTCTGCAGGGAATTTCCTGAGTACCTTTCTCCTTTCTGTTCACGACAGGATTTTCAAGGAAGAGAGCCGTCAACTTTCCTCTTTACCTGGGTCTCTGAGGAATTATCTGCCGCCTTGTATTGCATCCACACTGCTCCATGCCCTATAGAAATGCTGAGAAAAGAAGCTATATTCCCATTTCACTGGTATGGTATTTTATTCCTACCTTTTTAAAGGGGCTTTCAATGTAATGAATCCCGAAAGTGATGTCAGCAAGACTTCTGGGAAGGTTGCTAAAGCTTTGGACTTTCCCTCCCTGCCTAAGTGACTCCATGCTGAGTGGGTAGATTAATATGTTTATATTTGTCATAGACAGTGAATTAAGCTGGAAGGTAATCTCATCTCTGAATGTTTTTATAGATATTCAGTATTACTGGTATTTAATCCTTTATCACAGGGAGATTTATTAGCAGTTTCTTGTTGCCTGGACAACAGAAACAGTCTGTAGAATACAGAATCTGGGAGGCTGGCTACACTTTGGCTCTTTGCTTTCATGTAAGAGAGAATGAAATGCATACCCACTTGGAATATGCATTATTCCAACTACACAGGACTATTATCTTGTACACTAAATTACCAAAGCTCTTTGTCTGCGTGATTTCTTATAAGTTGGAACCTTAAATTGCGTGCGTTCTGGTTGCTACTTCGTAGTAGGATCAGTTCTAGCAGATAAATATTTTGCCTGTCTCGGAAGACAATTTTGAATGTTGTTCGTCCGCTGTTCTTTTTATTCTATTATGTTATGTTTGTTGGAAATGGCTTTTCACTCCCTGATGATTGCTTGTCACGTAAGTCATAACAAGAGATTTGGATGAAAATGGCAGAATGGGAAAAGCTGTATTTCAATAGCTTTTTGTAGTATTCTACAAAACTGGCCTGCCAACTCTTCCTGATTTATAGTAAGGCTGGTTCAGTATAAACTGATTTGAAGAAGTTTTGAAAGTCTCTGAATTTTAAATTTTTCTGATGAACGTATACGTGATGTGTTTTGAACTGTAATCCAGCTCCCATTGAAGTCTATGGCAATGCTGCCATCAATTCCTGTGGTGCAGAACTGGACTTATAATGAGCTATTAACATTTCACTTATCCAAATTGTCACAACTTGAAAGCTGTAGTAAAAGACTGGTGGGGTTTTGGACTGACTGAAGGGCCTGTAAATGTAATCAAAGAGACCGAATTGTGTGTGAGAAGCTGTTTCATCTCAATCTCTTTCATCTACAGAAACCTGATAGAATTTGTTCAGTAGATTCTGGCACACAAAAATGCATAGTCAAATGCAGTATTTAGAATGACTCTTCAGAACAAAACCAGACAGATTAATAGTTTTACAGTTAAGCAGCTATAATTCAGTAGCTTTAAGTTCTTTACGTTCTGTCACAAAACTTCTGATGAGAAAGTCTTGTTTGTAAACCTTATCTGACTTGGTTTTCTTATCTGGACAATAATGGACCCATATCTATCCTTCTTGGAGAAGATCTGAAAATACATACTCTAATATATATGGAGTTTTTCAAAAGACTGGTGATAAATAAAATAGAGCATGAAAGCTATATATTATGATATCTGGTGTGTTTAATATAAAAATTTGTTTCATATCTCTGTTCTTAATGTGTTGTTCAGAATTACAAAGAGTTACATAACACCTGATCTCAAATGGAAGATAATTTTTTTTTAAGGAGTTTCTCTCAGCTTCTAAAATTCAATTTGACTAAATACATCCAAAGAGATACTAGTTCAAATGAACAAATAAATGGATTTTCTTTAAACAACCAAACAAAAAGTCCTGAAAAAAATGGAACAAATTGTAGTAGTTATGTTAGTTACATTTCCTAGTACAGTAAATGAGGTATGAAACAAGTGTGACTTCATCTTCTTCTTTTAAAAATACTTAATTATAGACTCTCTAATGATAAAAGAACCAATGTATGTATTGTATATGTTACCACAAACTGTCAGCAAATGATCTGCAGAAAGGTAGGAATAGTTGCAGTGTACGTGATGAAGAACTGACCTTGGAATTGCCAGAAGTTTTAAGCAAAAAATAGCTTTGAGTTCACAGGTAAACTTATACAATGTTTTTCCTTGAATTTTGGGATTCTGAAAACCACTTCAGAACCAGTACAACAGTAATAATCAAAGCTTGGCCAGATCACAGCATGTCTCTTCAACCCCAGTGAATTGAATTGTGGAGGATTTAAAGTTTTATAGGCTGGTGCTGGTACAGAATTTCATTTTTTATTATTAATAATGAATGAGATGTCAATGAATGAATCATCCAGAATATTATTCAGCATCTTCAGGCTTTGCCATATCTTCTCTTACCAAGTATAAATGTGTTGAGCGCGATTGCCTGTGTTGAGTTAAAACATCTGTCATGTGTTTGTAAAATAAGGGATAAATCATCTCTCTCCCCCCTTTTTTCTTTGTCCTGAGATTTCAGCCTAAGTTTCTTTGATAGTTTGTCTCCCTTTACTCAGACATGATGTTGCACAGTTATTGTAGCACCAGTTCTCTTGGCAGATAGACTACCTCTCCTCTCACCGTCTTGCCCACTGTTAATTTAAAATGTTGATTGACAAAATTCAGTTGTTAAATTAGGGTTGCCTTCTGTAGAAAATATTTCCTAGGAAGACTCTGCCATGGAAAAGTTAACATTCTAGGAGTGCCTGTATGGTTTAGAGGCATTATATGTATGTTTGTTTAGCATTGATGATTTGTTTGTAAAATGAACGAGCACATGGAATGAGAATTTTTAAATACAAATCATATATTTATGCCTGTAGTAATGGGTACTGAACAAGATCTGTTTATTCATCGTATGCTGTGACATCAGTCCTATGAGCTAAATTCCTGTATCCAAGCAAACTGATACAGGAGGAAGAAAAGATATTTTTCCTGAATGCCAAATCTTTCCGTTTTCCACCAGCCCTAATAAAGGCTGATTGTAGTCTCAATGGAGAAAACTGTTCTGAAAAATCCTGAATGTATTTTTCTATTATTCATGTTTCTTTCATATGTGAAAGAACAGCCAACGCCTTGGGAGACCATTCTGAGTAAACTGTTTGACAGGAAATTGATTGACGTAGGAAATAATCTAGAAAAGCAGCAACTTTAGCTTTTAAGTGCTCATGAAGCTACACAGGGAAGTAATTAATAAAAATTAGACTTTAAGATAAATGACTGAGAAACTGTAAGATCATGGGAGAGTGTAAATCAGAATCTGATAACATACAGTATGAGAGGTAATATAAGGAAACTATTCTTCATGACTTTGAAAAGTTTGAACATTGTGGTGTTTTATTTATAATGCTGTCGTGGTTTAGCCCCAGCCGGCAACTGAGCACCACCCAGCCGCTCGCTCACTCCCCCTCGGTGGGATGGGGGAGAGAATCAGAAGAGCAAAAGTAAGAAAACTTGAGGGTTGAGATAAAGACAGTTTAATAGGTAAAGCAAAAGCTGCGCACGCAAGCAAAGCAAAGCAAGGAATTCATTCACTCCTTCCCATGGGCAGGCAGGTGTTCAGCCATCTCCAGGAAAGCAGGGCTCCATCACGCGTAATGGTTACTTGGGAAGACAAACGCCATCACTCCAAATGTCCCCCCTTCCTTCTTCTTCCCCAGCTTTATATGCTGAGCATGATGGCATATGGTATGGAATAGCCCTTTGGCCAGTTGGGGTCAGCTGTCCTGGCTGTGCCCCCTCCCAGCTTCTTGTGCACCTGGCAGAGCATGGGAAGCTGAAAAGTCCTTGACAAGTGCAACAACAGCTAAAACATCTCTGTATTATAAACATTGTCTTCAGCACAAATCCAAAACATAGCCCCATACCAGCCACTATAAAGAAAATTAACTCTATCTCAACTGAAACCAGGACAAACGCTGATAAAGGGTAAGCAAGAGGAAACATGGGTCTCAAATTTAGGACAGTAAGCTGAAGGAAAATTGACATTGATTCCTTAAAATGTTGGAATCCCTGAGGTTGTCCTTAAGGCAACGCTTTTCTGATTCCTTGTCACTGGGTGAAATAAATGTCAAAAACCAAACCCCAAAAGGGGAGACTGTTGACATCATCAGTGTATTCTGACCTCGTGCTTTTAATTGCAGTATCCAGATGCAGCTGGGCATAGAATATGACCTACAAATTTACTTACAAGTAGTCTTTTTTTTTTTACAACTGGAGTCATGCAGCAATTCTAAGTATGGTGGGTCAAATGTAGTCTGAATTTGAGTGACCGCAACACTCTTTTAACAGAAATGGCTAGGGCAAAGCCCAGGCAGTTGGGTTAACCTTAAGGTTACGCTCATATGGATGCTTTATTGTGGATAATGACAAAGCCATGAACAACTAAGGAAAGTGGTTTTAGTATTTTTTTGCCAAAGATAAGTTTTGGATTTGCTTATGTGCCTATGTTCTTAAAGTAATGAGTAAGCATATTGGAGACTCCCCTAATATGTGTAACTCTAAAATCAAGGAAAGCAGAACTCTCTTGCAGAGGTAAAGAAGATAGGTAATTATGGCAAGATGGGGAGCAACTCCTTTGGGATGGTTTTATCATTAGCAATGGTGAACTGGGCAAATGCAACAATAAAAACATAGTGAGGTAAATTACACTTTTTTTTACATTGTTCATGTATTCATACACACATGTATGTAAATGTACATGTATGTGTATGTATAATCGCCCAGCCCCTGGATATTGCATGGGTATTTATACACGTATTTTCCAGCTCCTGGTTTCATGATAATGCTACTCAAAATATCTTCTAATATATCAACAAAGTTACAGATGTAGTCTATCAGTGACTCTCATGGGTTATTTAATCTGTTTTAACAGACCAAAATAATGTGAGTGTTCTGCTGAGAGAAAAATCAAGTGCATCTTAAAACTTGCATTTCCAATTGCTAATCAAAATTGTAGTCTGTTCCAAAGCCTCTTGAAGTGAATACAATTTTTTTTTTTCCCCAAACTTACTTTGGATCTGACCCGTAAGGATTCCACAGCATGGCATGATATATCAATTTGTGCAAACAGAGAGAGGGAAGGTGACATAAATGTGCCTCTGACTCACGGGATTTTGACTTTTGGAAATAATATGTAATGTTAATAATAACCTAGTGCAGGACAGCAAGTGGTAAAAAAAAAAAAAAAGATTTACTGTTTTGCAGAGTAAAAGTATGCTCACTGCCACTTCATAAATTTGCAAATAAGCTATATTTTATGCTAACACTGTTTTAAAAAAACAACAAACATATTGTCACCATGTCAATATGAGCAAATTGATTCCTTATAGCAGTTTCCAGTTTAAGATACGCTTACCCTAGCTGAGGCTTGCAGTATTTGCAGACTGTCTGACTTCTAGCTACCCTACTGTTAAGAATGATTTGACTTTTAAATTTTGTCTAATGAATAATACTCAAATTTACCGTATCCTTTAAATTTTAATAAGAAATGATCACTTCTGTTGAACTAAATATAGTCATATCAACAGACCTGATTATATAAAAAGCAGCTGAGAACCTAGTCTTCCAAAACAAGTTTTGTGTCTACATGCACTTGTATATTGTGTGTATATGTATGTATTGTATATGATATATACCTGTTCATATGTGTTATATTTTAAATTAATGCTGTCAGTATTTTCCTACTGTTTATTTTTGTATGCAGCAAAGTTTGTCCCTAGTGATCAACCACTATGTAACTAAAACTGGTTATCTAATAGAAGTGATCTCAGAAATTTAAAGTACAGTTTTTCTTCAGAATATTTAGGAATACTTTGATCTTAATAACAGCAAAGTCTTTTTCCCTGTAATAACTGTTCCACATTGATACTCAGCGTAGTGGAAGGAAGAAATGTACGTCACTAGAAGTTTGGTGCTTTTTAATTTGATTTTTTTGTGGTGTGTGTTTGTGGTTGTGCCGTGGCATGTTTGTGGTTGGTTGGTGTGTTGGGGTTTGTTGTTGTTTGTTTGTTTGATGGTTTGTTTTTTTAAAGCTTAGAGGAAAAACCCAAGTGATGCAAAGGCAATCACTCGCCACCTCCCACAAACAGAATGATGCCCAGCCAGTCTCTGAGCAACAGCTACTTTGGAAGACAAAACCCCAGTTTTTATTGTTGAACATGATATTATATGGCATGAAATATCCCTTTGGCCAATTTAAGCTAGCTGTCCCAGCGGTGTCCCCTCCCAACTTCTTGCCCACCCCCAGCCCACTCGCTGGCAGGGGCAGAGTAAGGAACTGAGAAAGCCTTGAGCTGTGCAAGCACTGCTCAGCAATAGCCAAAACATTGGTGTTACCAATACTGTTTTAGTCACAAATCCAAAACACAGCACCACACGGACTCCTATGAAGAAAATTAACTCCATCCCAGCCAGACCCAGTACAGCGCTCTTCTATTCTTATCCACTGTGGACATGTATAATGATGATTTCTTAGCAGCATTTCCTTATTAATTATTTCCTCTCGAATAGTTTTCCTATTCACAAATTTGTTTTGGATGTTGTATTATATCTGAATGATTTTGTTGTTTGTAAAATTAATTCTCAGATAGACTGACCAGAATAACGCTCCATCTGAATGCATTAAAAAACCCCCCAACATACGTATGGTGTTTTCATTAATTGTGCATGCTTCTAGTCTTTGCGGTCCTCTTTGACATTGAAGTTGACACTCTTCCAGCGCAGTTTTCTACACCGGAGCCTTGTTTTTGGTTTTTTTTTTTTTTTTTTTTTTTTTCTTTCTTTCTCCTGAGTTTGATGTAGTACATTTAAATTCAAGCAGTATGACTCAGTAGTTCATATTACTTTACTATGCATTACCTTGTGTTTGTCAAATCTGTATTTCATAGCCTATCTTTTTGTTCTTGCCTACATTTTCATATTGAACTCAGACTATTTGTAGAAAGTGGATGCATAAATGATATGAAAACAGATGAAGTAACTTTGATTTTAAACATGAGAATATTCACCCTATTTAGAGAATAGTGAACTAATTAGGATCTCTTCAGGAAAGTCTACTGTGGTAGACTAATAGTATAGTGATCTTCTGTGGATTCTGTTGTACTGCTTCCTTGTGCAACGGGTAGGGCCAACAGCACCTGTATTTTACGTTCTTATAAGCATGTATCAAAATAAGCCAATTTTGCACTGAGAACGGTGTTTCCTAGAAAGTCTCTACCTGCATTTTGTAAACATAATTGTCCTGGTGGAGCACTGGTGAACTGGTGGAGTGATGACATGAAAATCTCTTTGCAGATATGACCTGGTTTTCCATGTAGGCTGTCTGGGTAGTTTTATTGAAGAAGCAGTACCCTGGCTTCCCCTCTGCCAGGCTGACTCTGACTTGGTGTTGTCTGGATGGCGAACTGAAGGGCAATGCTGCAGCTCCTCCCTAGGAAGCCAGGAATTGGTATAAAATATGGACTCTTGTACAAGAATGTGGGAGACATCGTATATCCAGGACATAGGGAAGTCCTCAATGTATTTATTCATACTGATTCTGTATGGGAGTTTTCCACTACTGATCCTTGTTTACAGAGCCTGCAAAGTTACAATCCAAGATTTGGTTAAGCAGTAGCTAGAAGAATTGTTGAAGTATTAAGAATTTGTATTTCCCATCTTTAAATGCCTTTATTTATGGTAATGTCTTACCGCACCTATACAGAACAAAACAATGTAGTAAAAGACTTCAGCTTTACCTTTGAAAGCTCCTCCTTCTGAAGACTTTGCTTTATGCTTGTAAGCTGTGCTCCACATATGCAATAGCCTATTAAAGTTTCTGCTACTGGGCTTTCTCTTGCAATTCTTCTTAGGGTTGATAAAAGTCCATAAAGTTGATAGGTGTTTTAGTGCTGGTATGTTATATTACAGCTCTATCTCTACATTTGAAAAATCTTACCATTGATTTCCATAGGTTTTTCATTTGTCTGGAGGGAAAACAATCCATTTTTACTCCAATTGCTCATAGTATTTCACTCCCAAGAAATTAACTGTTTTCTTTTCTTCACCTACATCTGCTTACTACTGAGATATCATACCAACTCCTGTTGAGGAAAATATCTGTATATTTAAGCATACACTGAAAGCCAAAAGATATTGAAGCATGTGTTTAGAGCTAACTCTGAACTTGCCTGATTCAGCAAGTTCTTAAATAGTAGTATTCTCATGTTGCTGGTCAGAGGTCACATCACTTATATAAGTCCTTTGTCATTTTCAGTTACAAATGTCGCTGATACAAAAGGACTTAGTATTCATAGACTATATATGAACAACTCTGTCTTTGGTGCTTTTGGTATTCTGGATTTCCTGCTATAGTATATTTGGTGCTCTGTCATAGCAGTAACCTCAAATAAGCAACACACATCTTGAATCACAGTATTTTCTTTTCTTAGTTATTTACTGTATCTTCATCCAAAATCTCACCCCAGTTTTGATCATCTGTAGCTCTTCTATGACACAAAAAGGTGAAATAAGCACTTACCATTAAGCAGTAGTCACTGTTACAAAACACCGTCAATTATAAATTGCCTATGTCCAGAGTAACATATGACAACAACTCTGTGCTGATGTTGCAAAGGAAAATCCTGTTGAGGATCCTGTTGGCTTCCACAGCATTGTCATGGATGTAAATTCAGCTGTCTATTATGAGGATATAGAGAGACCTAGGGATGGTTTATGCTTGCTTTGGTTTCTATTTTAGTGATTTACAGCATACTAACCTCATGCATACATCGGAGAATTGGTGTTCCATATTTAGTTTCAGAAATGCAAGGGATTATGTAAGATGGAGGGACCGAGATAATATGGTCACAAAGTCTGGATGGAAGACATTCTGTTGTATGGGGAGTGATATGGTTAGTTGCTGGATGGTGCTAATTACCGAGATTGAATTTGTTGTGTGGTTAAGACAGCACTGTTTCAAGACGGTTTAGCAGGTCAGAACTTCATTTTTCTCCTTCAATAGGATAGAAAGGGTGATGTGCAGCTGTGGTCAAGCTATACGAAGTGGGAACGTTATGCTTTCATGGCCAGAGATAAAGCTAAGAGTGGCAAAAGTCCCTTTAATGTTCTTTCTCACATGCTGCTCCAAGCCCTGTATTGCTGGGTAAATTCACATCTGAGATGCTGCAGGACACGTGTGGCCCATCAAGTATTTTATGTAGTATTGCAGGTAAATTTTCTTTCCAGCCTCCCACATGTAGAAGGCATTACTGTTGTGAATTCAATTGCAGATGATGGGCTTGCTCTTCACAAGCATTCACTCTGATGACATCTGGTCATCGCTGCAACTTCTGGAGGAAAAAACCACCACCAAAATCCTCTGCATGACACCTCTGAAGATCATAGAATAAAAAGGCAGATGATTTGTGAAACATAAAAAAGAGTTTGATGCAGAATGTTGTCTGAGGCCTTTTTCAGACTGCCTGTGAACAAAGCTGGAATGCAAGTCTGTTTAACTGATGCGGTTGAAGTCATTTCTTAGCATTAGTCACAGACAGCCTGGACTGATAGTAGGGTGTGTTCGGAGCACACATTTTTGCACATGCATAATATTGTTTCCTTTGTATACCAGAAAATGGAACAGGAATTTTGGCTATTATTTTGCAAATAAGCGTGCTGGAAAGATGAATACAAACCAATTACAAATATGCCATTCTTAAGTTGGTTCTTGTTTGAAGGCTTTGCCAGCTCTGTAATTGCTCTCAGACTAATCAATTATACAAATTCTCTTTTTACAAATTAGAGCAAACTGCTAACCCGATTTCCTGATTATTGTCCTTTTATGTTTCTGTAAAGCTTTTAGATTAATTCTTAGATGAACATAATTTTACAAGCACAGTAGATGCTTTCTGGAAAGCAGTCATTAATCATTGTAATGTATGATCTCAATCATATCTTGTGTCTTAAAAATATGCTTTTATATTAATCAATAATTAACCTTACCTTGCACTGTGTCCTACATTTAGGAAGTTATCCTTGTTACTTGTATCCTTGTTTGTAAAAGGCAAATAAAATACTTATGAACTTCTTGTGGTACCTTCCTCTAAAGCTGTTGAATGTCAGAAAGAGATGATGGGAAGTTAAAGATATCTCTGATTATTTAGCTGTGTGGGAGATGTTGTTCAAAGCAAAATGTTATTTTTGTATCAGCATCGATAGCTATGGATCACGCTATGCAATGCATCAGACTCAAATTTTGGTGACAGGCCACTTATGTAGGGTGGTTTGTGTGCTTCTCCCAAGTCCTTAATGAGTTCAGCATTCGAACCCAGTTCAATCATCAGCCTGCAGACTGTTTATTTATCTTTAGCATTATGGCTGCAAATATTGGATTGTTCTGGAATTAAAAGAAATACGTAAGATCTTTTGAAAACTTACATAGATGTATGGATATGTATGTATGTCTGTGTATTGTCTGTCTTTCTGGGCTTGGTAGGGAATCTACTGGCAGGCTGTTTCTGATTGTGTGTGACCTTGAGAAAGTCTCTTAAGATATCTCCTCTCAGCTTCCTTAATTTTTAATAGAGATACTGATACCTGCCTGCCTTACATTATGTATAAGTTGCATCTTCCTTTGCAATGTATTTTAAGAATTCTGGATGAATAGGTTTAATTGAAAAGAAAAACTAACCTCTTCTATCTTCCATCCTGACCGAAATCCTCTGGACTTGAGATAAAGCTGAAATATAATTGAATGATACATAACTAGAAGCACAGACCACTTATTTGTGTTATATTGCCAGATTTGTGTTAGCTTAAAAGTCACAAAAGAATCTTGCATGTGTGTCCCTAGCTATAGAGGCCATGGAGAATTTTTCTGTGGTGTAATTTTTAAAAAACTTATTATTAAAGAACCTAGTTTCCCAAAAATGGTTCATGGGAAAAGCTTGATTTCAACAAATCTAATTCACTTGCGAAAAAATTCTAAGAAATTTGTGTGAAGTATCTCCTAGTGACATGTCTTGGTTTTAATTCAAAATGAACCTGTGGAATTTTGGTCATTTTATTCTATGAAGGCTGAGCTATTTAAATGGTTGTAACTGGAGTGAAAGAAGATTGCATTTTGGCTCTGCAGCCTTGATCGCTGTGCTAAGGTGTTCCCTATAGTCAAATGTAACTCTAGGTAAGGTTCAGTAGGAGTGGTTGGTTTCTGAAAGATTTTCATGGAAAACAGTTCCTGTCTGCAAAAAAAGTCACTTTTTAAAGTTTGTATTGCACGTGTTGGTAAGTCACAGGTTCCCAGATAAACAAAAGCTTGCTAGCTGAAATATATTTTATTCTGATATAACACCCAGGTGTCTCATAAAAATGGTATTAGTTGTGAATATTCTTTCTATCTTCAATGGAACAAGCTCCCCTCAGGGGATTTCCTCTCATATGAAACTCGGCAACCATGAACTTGCATGCGTATTACTGTATGACCCTTCAAGAAGAGGAAAAACCCTCAAGAGGAGGAAAAACCCTTCACAGGGCTTGTCATGAAAGTGACATCAAGAAAAATGAAACATTACTACCATTATAATGAGGCAATATGATGTCACTTCCAGAACTGAACTATTTAGGTTTTGAATGAGCTGGTTTAGTATTTAGCTAAAATAGTTACATTTTGATAGATTAAAGAAAAATGTTTACTTATGGACATGAACTCAGCTCTTCTAGCACTTTTATTGTAGTACACTTTTGTGAACACGTAATTAAACTGAAAAGACCAATTCAAGTGTTTGAAACAACAAAAACAGCTACCCAGACTTTTTGATCAAGTGCTAAGTACAGCTATCTTCAGGCTAGTGACCAAGCTTGTTTTAAAAAAGTGAAAACATTTCCCATGATTGTTAATCTGGGCTAGGATATGAAAGGGTATCTTGAGAGCTCACAACTTCAGGATAGAAACTAGCATACAGTGCTATTGGATGGATGCTAATGTGAGGGGAAAAAACCAAGCTTTGCTTGTTTGAACTTCTTACTGCTGTCATGATATGATTGTATTATATCGCACTTCTGAAACTGGACTGCTTTTTCAATGGTTGAAAAATCCTCTATGGACTTAATTTAGGTCTGTTCCTTTAGAAAACAAATTTGTTAGGACAGAAGAGAATTTATTGAAATTAACCCAGGGGGCTTTTCCTGAACTAGGTCTTACATGTGTGCCACAGTCGTACGTGCTATGTAATCCCTCCTCAGGCTCACTCATACAGATTCAGTTCTCATCAGCCTTAATTCTAAACTGTATTTTAATCTTTAGAGCATTGTGATTGTGAGATTTGTGAATGTGTTTCAAGCCACAGTGAATCTGAATCATGAAGTGGAACTACAAAGATTTGTTCTTGCTTCTTGGCCCATATTGTTGCACATAATAAAAATAATTCCTATTATATTTCACAGATTATCTTTTCATTGCAGTAAACAAAAGTGCATGTAGACAGGGAATAGCTCCAGAAAGCTGCAAGTATTTTTAGTTTTAGCATTTTAGCTACACTTTTGCCATTGAAGATACTAGACCTGAAGATACATTGAAGATACCAGACATGAAGACATTTTGGAGGAGGCAGTGAAGGGGAGTGAAAGAGAAATAAGTTACTACAGAAAGCAGAGACTGAAAAACAACCTGCTGCTTCCCCCTTTTATTTCATTTTTCTCGCAACATATACTGTTTGGGAAGTTATGTGAGTGCAAACACGAAGTATGAATCCTCTCTGCCTGCCCATCAGTTTTGTCTCATAATTCTCTTGGCTTGGAGTATTCTTTCCTCTTAGATAATAGTATTTATATTGCTAAACAGCACAGGTTGCCATTTTATCTCAGGCATGGCTGTACTCCCCTATTTCTGTAATATTAAAAAATGTTCATTCTTTTCTTAAGAATTTTTTTATTATTAGAATTAGTTATTGCTCGGGTGGATTCATTGTTCGTGTCAAAATGTGCTTACACCTAGGGCTCTGGACTGTATATCATTGGTGTTATTTTATGTAATGTAACTTGCACTGTCATAACTTGATGGGACTTTCATTGTTGATGCTGTTTCATAGGTTAGCCAGGGCTGAAACGTTATGGAGGTGGTTAAAAAAAGATGTGCTCTTCAATCAGTTTAGTAAGTGATAAGAAAAGATTTGGTACGATGCTTATAAA
Source organism: Mycteria americana (assembly GCF_035582795.1). Taxonomy (NCBI): domain Eukaryota; kingdom Metazoa; phylum Chordata; class Aves; order Ciconiiformes; family Ciconiidae; genus Mycteria; species Mycteria americana. The sequence goes on from NC_134368.1 coordinate 44,493,798, forward strand.
CTGAAACGAAATCTTTAAGGAAGCGGAAAAAAAGAGAGGATGCGCATGCGCTGTTGGAGGAGATGCATATGTGGAAGTGACTGACGGTCTTCCCAGAAAACTTCCCTTTCTCTCATCCCTTTGAGCCACAGTAAAACAGGATCTTCATTTTTCCAGTCCTCTGGGGGAATTTGCTTCCTGAAGTGCCTTGAGCTGCAGCTGCTGGATACCTCGAGGGCATTCAGGAGGGTATCCCTGTATGCCTGTGCTGTGCTTGGCTCATGCTTTCCTCAGCATCTGCGACTTGTTGTTGTGAACAGCAGGTTGCGGGGTTAGATAGACCTTTAGTAAGGCAGTCCTTAGGAAGTAATTTTGCATCAAGCCTTATACGTGTGCCAGCATCAAGTACGTGGAAGTAAAAGCATCAAGAAACTTCTTGATGCTCAGCATTTTTTAAATTATGCGAACTCTTTGGCTGTCCAAAGGGATATGACAGCGTGTAAACTTGAAAGTCTTGTGTTGAAAATCCTCATCAAAATTTCTTATGATTAATGGATTTAAATATAATTCAAGGAGCCTTAGCATGAAAATGCTACAGAAAATGCAATAAGAACATAGAAACAAAAGCTTTTTAATTAATTAGAAATGCTTTTTGAATTGGCAGATAACTTTCCCCTGGGGACCTCTAAAATATGCATAAAATGCTAGTGTACACAGAATAAAATCTCACGACAAATCAACAAGTTTTCTCTTTAGACTCAGTGCAGCACAAAAGAGAGAGAGCTCTGAAGGAGTCAGCTTGCTGCCAAAATAATTTTCCAACACTGTTTCCTCATGTCTTCTCATTTCATTGGTTCACTAGTTTATGAACATAATTTGTTCTTCTTTTATGTTTTTTGTGCTATGAAAAAGGATAAAAAGATTGGAAGCATTGTGGTAAGTTACCTTAAGCTCTTGTTTCAAGAATGAACCCTGATTTTTTGATGTAGGTTAGAAATTTTTTTTCCTCTATCTGAAAACACATCTGCCTCCCCTGACTATTGTGAGAAAAGCTTTCCACCTGTGCGTTGTCCTCAGCATTTACTGGGGAATCTGCTGTGGACCTGCATTTCTTGAAATCCCAGTATTGCAGTTTACAAATGTAACACATGCTCTGGGCGAGGAATGCTGCAAAACTGTTCTTCGTGCAGTTCATGCTGAGCTGAACCGTACCTCTAAACAAAGAAAGCAAAGATTTATCCCCCACATCTACAGTAGGTAACCTATAAAGCATATTGCTTAAAAAAACCCCAAAAAATCCAACACTGCCACCACCCCCCCCCCAGTCAATATTAAGGCTAAACTGGAAAAGCCTGTCTGTCTCTCTTGTCCTAATGGGTGCTCTCTGGCAGAGCTGCAGGTAGGGTTTCTTTATGTTGCATACCATGTGTTGCACCTGTGAAAGATAATATATTGATAGGTGCGTGACCTTCCACAGACTGAAAGCATCAGTGTTTCAGTATTTTTTAGGAAGCTGGTGCCGTCAGACGAAGGACAACACAAAGTAAAAGAGCAAATGGCATTGTATAGCATCTTGGTTTCCTACCCATCCCCACACCAGTCATTCAGAAATGTGGTGGTATTAAACAGTTATCTGGTCTGTTCATTGCTGCTTTATGTTGGGAGTACGTTTATAAAGCTTTAAAAAGGTTAATGGGTATTAATTAAGAATGAGTAATTTGAGCGATAGTAACAGTGTAGCAGCATTTCTCCTGAGCTGCTCACATTGCCGAGAAACCCAGGCAGAATGCCAAGCTAACGTAGCTATGCAGATCTTTGGAAATTTGGACCTTTCTGCAGGATTATACTTTGTGCTATGTTAAAATCTCCTTACAGATTAAATTACTGTGTGACTGGCTTTACCATATCTGCACAGAGGAGTCAGACAACTACAAGAAACAAGCAGGACTAATTTTATACTGAAAGAGCATCTAATGCATATCAAATTTATCTCATGTTCTGTAATGACATTCTGATTGTCCTTTTACAAAAATACGTCTCGTTGCAAACAACCTATTGACATAACAGATTATGCAACAATCCATAGTGTTTGAACTTTTAAAGATTAAAGCTTCATTAAACTTCTATAAGCTCTTTACAAATGCTTCTTCAAAACAAGGTGTGGGCAAACATGACAAGTTGTTCTGTTCACTTTCTGTCTGCCATGAGATAAAGAAAAGTACAAGTGAATTCAAACAGGTATATAGTATGAAGACCATTCGGCAGGTTACTTAAGTATAAACCTAGCTTCAAGTCTGAGTTGCATCGGTGTTGAATACCAATGAGGACAGAGAAATAATAACACCTGTGAAAAACTGTATAGCCTGGTCGTCGTCTTTTCTGAGATTGCACTATCATTCATACATGCATTGTCATTATTATCCTTGTTATTGTCATCATCATCCTACCCTGCAGGCCAGCTGACTCTGGAACTGTAAACATGATATGTAATCAGATATTTCCCACTGTTTGCATTCAGTATTTTATTAGAGTATTAGAGTTTGTAACTTGTTTTTTACATTATGTAAAAGGAGGGCACACATATAAGGCTACATATTCAACATTAAAACATGCTGATTTTTGATTACATCATAGCTTATATTTCTTCAAACACTTTTAATTAGGTAAAAAAATGAAAATATGTTCACAAGTACTCTTTCAGGAATAGACAGATACTAGTAGGTCTCCAGCTACCTGTTTTGCTTTTTGTCTGTAAATATTATACTTTGCATGCAATAAATCTTCATAAGACTTTTATTAAATATTTTAAAAAGGGATTTATACTTAAAACCAAGCAGCTCATGTACATCAGTAGAGCTCATTTTATTATCTGTAGTACTTAGCTGTGAATACTTGCCAACTGTAGCATTATCAGGTGGAAAAGACTGGAATTTGTTCAATATGATGACATTTATTTAGGAACTTTATGATGACTATCAATGGGGTTATTGGAAGAAAATTATTGTTTTATGATCAATGTAGAGACAGAAAGTTGTAGGGAAGCTTAGCAAATAATTGTTGAATGTTTTGATGGAGCACAGAATCAGGTGACAGTTCTGAAAGATGAAAACGCTTGGCAAGAGGAAAGATGCTTTCATGTGATCAGCAGTCTGGGAGATAATAATTGGTATTACAGAAAAATGTGTACAGCCTGTGAAAATGGCAGGGAAAACAGTTTGTTTCTCCCCCCCCTCAATTTCTGAAAAGGAAAATGGAAAATGTGAGAATATTATTCTCTCTGCTTCCTTGTCATGCAAGTTATGACATTTTGGAACTAAACAAAAGACAAATTAATATCAACGTTTTTCTGTGCAAATTCAACATTTGCTTATTTATCAAATGTATGGATCTTTTTGGAAATGCCCATCTTTTCTGTTTTGACAAGCTCTTTTGCTGCAGTGATTTGTGCCAGAAGATGCTTCTTCAAACAATAGGCCCTTTCAAAAACTTTTGTTAAAGTAATACTTTGAAAAATATATAGGGTTAAGCAATGAATCCCTGTGTCATACCATAAACAGACTACTCTATTCCTGTTAAGAAAATACAATTTTATTTCATTAGCATTAAATTGTAAAGTGTGAAAACTTAGAGATAACCTTTTTAACTGAAAGTTCTCCTGGACTATAGTCTTTTCAAATTCATTTTGTATCAATTTATTGAAAACAGGTATAAAACTAACAAATTATAACTGCCTTTTAAGGTTCTTTTTCTGAACCAAACTTCCTGACAGAAGTAATTTATAAGATTAATGTTAAATTTTGCACTTTTGCTTCACCTAAGGGATGTTCTTTATCTGGGCATTGTTACTTTTGCCTTCCTTCGTCAATGACACACAGCTGCGTGTGTCATCATGCCTGTCATACTCTGAATTGGAAACATGCTTCCCTCCTAATAATGCACCTGCTATGAAGCACATCCTAATGATGAGATATTAATTTTTCAGAAAACAGTCCAAAAAGTTATAGAAAGTTTGTAATAGAAAGTTTGCGGGCTGGATTGCCCTCATCATCGCTTGATTGAAAATGGTGTCTGATAACTCTTCACTCATGAACTCATCTGTGTGCCCCTCTACAAAATCAACATCCTTCTGATTGAAGAATATTTGGCTGTATATCAACTATGCAATTCAAAACAGTATGAAGGAGCATTTTTTTTTTTGTTGCAGATCTTGATTATACCATTAAAAATCAATCTATTGCTGTTCTCTTTGTCGTTTTCCTAGAGCGAAGTGTAAGTAACAATTCAGATCCAGTAGATCCAGTCTTGTGAATTGAGACAATTTATTATAATAAAGAACAGGCTGTTCAAGCATACCTTGGTGGAAATAAAGAAGGCTAGAGTGAGAAACATAGACACATACATCATACTGTAACTAACTTACATTTTTTCCATTTATGCTGTAATTCTGTAACTGCACTTATGGAACATTGTCATTAAAGAAATACACAATGTATTGGAATGTCAACTAAATTGAGTTCACTGGTACACTTGAAGAGGGGAATGTTTTGTACCAAGCAATCACAAAATGTGCTCCTATAATTATTGTATGGCAGAAATTAGTTTTCATTATCTGAAAACTGTATCTGAAATATATCTGAAAATCTGTCTGAAAAAGGTACCACCCATTTCCCATATCCACTGGAAACAGGTGGTACCTTAAAGCATGGTGAAGCAATGGTGCTGACCGTTATTATAACTTTCTGAAAATTCAAATTTTTTTTGCTTTTCCAGATGTTTGTTTGCTTGAGAGAACAATTCTGGTTTAAGAAATGAACTCCACGTGCTTCAAATTGTTCAGGACTTTCTTTTTTTTTCTTACTCTTTAAAGTTATTTTGAAAATGAAATTTTCACTGAGGTGCACAAGTCACTTAAGTACCCCTGAAAAATACACCTCTTATGTTCTGGTTAGCATGGTGATGTTCACAAAGCATTCCATTGAAATAGATAAAAGCTTTATAGCTGACTTAAAAGGATGCAGGATAAAACCTTCAAGTGTAATATATTCATGAAGGTCTATAAAGTAAAGACAGAGTGTGTGAGCTGATATTTTAGCAGCTGTGATAATAAAGGATTAGTAAATAGTTTTGAACTTACCTGAAAGTTGGTAGGACTTGTCATGCTGGTCTATGATCATTAGATTCACAATAATGTAATATGCCATCACGGCAGCTTTTCCTCATATGCAAGTACGAAACAACTCTCAACTGAGAACAAGAAAGGATATAAATGGAAAGGATATATGTTGTTTCTTACAGAATCTACAGGAACTCCCAGACATTTCCTAGGACAGATCTAATACAGTGGGATAAGGGCTAAGGAAACATTTATTTTTCTTAAACTGCTTGTGGACCCTGGTACAAGATTATCATGCATTTTCAGAAATTTGTCATATTTTGGCGCTCTCTGTTCAATGCACTGTTATTCCAACATGTGATTTGAGAACATAACTAGCGTTGGGTTTTTTTGTTATAGCCCTACGGTTTCATAATCTGCTCCACCTCTGGTTACCTGTTATGAAATCTTGTAACAATATGAGAAAATGAGTGCTGTTCAACATCATTAAGTTTTCTATTAGTGCAGATCAGGCCATGTAGTCACTAGGGTAAATTTCTTACGACTCCAGTGACTTCTGCATTAATTTTCCCAAGCTGCAGTCATAGCTCTTGATCTCTGTTTACGGGCCACACCAATGGAATATAGTAACCTGTTACTGTGAAATGCTCTGCTTTTCCTTTGAGGTAATTCACTTTGAGGTAATAACTCATTCCTTTGAGGTAGTTCTGATGCATGATTTTTGTATGCCTAAAATATTTTGAAAATAGAGCCACTCTTACTGAAGTGAGAAAAGTAGATTTAAGAAATCAACTTTGAATTTTAAATGCTTTTCTTACCAAAATATAGAGATGATTTTACCACTCTTGGTTTTCTCTTCAACCTGTATCTACAATTGGAGACAGAATACCTAACCCTACAGGATACTCAGTCCTTGGTTCCTTTCTGTATATGATCAAAGAAATATCATTGCTAATGATTATCTTAATTTTTAAACAGCTGTTTCATTAGTAGTTTTTTCTCTTTTGGAAAATATTTCAACTTCTCTCAGTAAAGTTGGTTTTTTATTTTTTTAAATTACAACCCTTCTTTTTTCTTTCAGGAGTCAGTAAGTATTGCTTATTGTGCAACTGACATCATGTAAAGCAACAAGGGCTCCTTTTAAAACCTTGTTCTAGAACTTCACTCTTTTAAGGATTACATTTTTTCTAGTTTCAAGCCCAGCCTTATTTATGATTAATCTATAACCATATGGTCATGACCTTTGCCTTTTTGTTTAAATAGCTTTTCTAATCATTTGATGTTTTACTACCATGATTGAAACTAGAAAAAATATTAACCTTTCCACCTACATTCTGGAAGTTGTTGATTCACGTTAGTGGAACATAGATAACTGGAGCCATACCAGGGAGTGTTTGGGAAGATATCTCAATGAGACAGCAACATTAATGCTCGTTTGTCTTTACCAGAAATGTAAATGATTTTTAATAAATGCGTAATTTATAGTAGTATATGATCTTTCTCCTTTTCCCTCTCAAACTGATCATCTTCCATCAAATAATATAGTTATTAAACCCTTTCACTTTGCACTGTTGAATTGTTTTCCATTTCTGTCTCTAATTTCTGCCTTATCCATTCCTTCCCATATTTTATTCTAGTCTTCTGTTCATTGATGCTGTATCTCAGCTGCTTCTGTTCAGATTTTCAATTAATACTGGCCAATAACATTAAAAAAAATATTTGCTTCTACCCACTGTGGAGAAGAAGGAAGAGGGAAAGAAAAGTACTTTTTAAAGAGGGCATCTCTTCCATTAGTTGTCCCATGTAGATTCATATGGAAGAAACAGACTTCACTGATGTGGAGCTGATAGAGCATTACCCAGTTTGCTGATGAGACAGAAGATGAAGTGAAAGCTTTGCTGCATTCATCATTACCATGATGAATAAATACATTTTATTAATAATTCTTTATTGAACAGTGATAGTATTTAAGCTATTTTACAAGCTGAAGAGAAACTGTCTATAAGACAGGTACAGAGATCATGGGATACACTGGGAAGCCCAGAAAGCAGGAAATAAAATAAAACAAAACACTTCAGAAATAAATTAAAATAACCCATTTTGTTCCTCTCGCTTTAAAGGCAGACACTTGTAGCTCTGTTTTAACAATGCAGAATTGATTCAGGCAAGTTACATAAGAACTTGCTAATTTTGATTATATGCCCAAATCTAAGTGAAGTCAGTACCGCAGTATGGAAATACTACTGATTTATTCATAGAACCTAACTGAAATCATACATCTAATAATTTGCACATATATGTAATGAGAAGACTTGCTTTGATAGTTAATCACGACTATTTGTCTTGTCCCTCAGAGCAAACTAATTGGCACCTGAGGAATGCACGGAACTTAAAGAGTGGCTGATACTTAGGCACTAACCCAAATGGCTGAAGAAAGACACAATTGCTGTAAATCATTACTGACTTCAAAGCAGTAAAATAGCAACGCTTAAAGTAATGCAAATAGGCTTGTATACCTCTAGAACTGTTCTAATTACAAAACTCAAATCAAGGCTGGCCTATATGTTTTGCATACCTGAATATGATCGCTATTAAGTTTTGTCACATTGTCCAAGCATTGAAAGGTATTGTTGCAAAAAATTGCACTTAGTGGTTTATGAAGACTGAGAAAGATTTAGATTCTTGTATTGCATGGCGGTACTGCTCAAGGGTGAGTTATTTTGGTTGCTACTTTTGTTTTTCCCCTCTTGGGATTCACTAACCTCAGCAACAAGAACTCGGCAGGTTGCAGGGTTTTTCTGTGAGCTGCGATCTCGTCAGGTCTCATCTGCTAAGCAGAGCTGGTTCTGGTCAGTGCTGGGTATGACTCCAAGGGAAACCAAAAGAGTGGAATACTTTCTTCTGTGTGTCCCAGACTGCTTGTCCTGTGGTACTGATAACTTTGTTTAGAATTTTCCGTATTTCCTTCAAATATGGAAATATGTATTTCTGCTTTCCTTTTTTTTTTTGCTAGAGTATATAAAAATTAGACATCAGTGAAAAGACTTTCATTTCCCAAATCAGAAAATAATGTTATTTCTTTCAGTAGAATATTAACTTGGCACTTATGCAAATACAGAAAGGCTGTTGATTACCTTCTCTTTTTTTCTTCTTTCTGTTTGTTTCTTTTCCCTTTCAATTGTTGTGTGGACTTAGAAATGAGTACCACATATTCTACCAGGCTCTTTTTTCTTTTTTCTCATTCACTCTTTTTCCTCTTTTACTTACATGTCTGTTTTCCTTTCCTTTCTCTCTTGTTAATGACCACAGAAGGCTAATAAGGTAGATATACTGTTTAGCAAATGTCATATCATCAGAGGAACAGTCACTTAAAAATTCCTTCAAGTTTTTCTGTATCCCAAGATACGTAGATCTATACTTTCTTTTAGCAAACAGCTGAATCTTTGTCATTCCTTAAATACTGTATAAGTCAACTGAGTTATGCTCAGTATGCTCAGTAGGCGTTAGCTGAGTATGTAAGAGAAACACAGCAATTTTTATGGTGGGAACACCCAGAAAATCAGGATTGGAGTCCCACTGTACTATCACTGTATAAGCACATACTGAAATAGTTCTTTCCTTACGCTAGAAGCCTTGGTCTTTCAGTGCTTTATGCATCTTCTTAACTTTAGATTAATCCCATTGAAGTTATCCATTTGCCTAAGTTTGGTTTTGACCAGGACCTGAGAAACAGTTGTGTGTCAAGTCTTAGATACTCACGTGGGATAAAACCTTACTGGCCCTTCCATGGATACCAAAGCAGTCTGAAAGTCCCAAGAAGCCTTGCCCATGCCTCTTTGTTCATACCAAACCATACCCTCTTGTCTTTTTACCCTCATATTTCTCAGAGAAAAAAAGAGAAAGTGTGGCATGTCCCCTGCAGTATAACACTTCAGTTCTGCTGCGGGCTGATAAGAGTAAATATTCTCTGCTCTTTTAAGAACCTAGAGTTGCAATAAGACATCATGCCAGCAATAACAGAAACCATTGTCTTAATCTGGCTTTCAGCAAAATAGTTTGTTTTAATGTTGCATACTGAGTATGTATGATCATAATGAGGGATTCTCTTTATCTCAGGATATGTGTACGTGTGTATGCAGCTTTCCTACCATATTTTTGAGTGCCTGAGTATACCAATAATGATAATTTTTCTCTTTTTATTTACTTGCTGTCGGTAGATAAAGTAGCAGAGAGAGGATGTTAAGAATGCATAAATTAGAGTACATAAGAACACAAGGCAATGGATGGAAGTTACTATGGAAACTTCAACTCAAAGTATTTGTTAACGTTAATATTCCACACTTATTCTTGCATTAACAGGTGTGTAATGAAACAATTGTTTGAAATACAAGGTAACAGAAATGCCTTTAAAACTGGGAAGTTATTATTAAATGGTAATAATAACCATAAGCAAACCATATGGTTCTGCTAAATAAGCCATCAACATCACTGTCTTTGTGTATCATTGGCCAAAAAAATTAACTGAAAATCTGTGATCAGTCATTTATTATTTTGGCTATAAAGATCGGACAACATCAGCTTAGCACAGATGAAAATATCAACAAAGATAGATATCAAATATCGACAAAGGGTTGGTAGCAATTTTTTTTTCTGTGCTGTTAGAGGTATAAGGATATAAAATGTTTGATGACAGACATTATTTGTTTTAAAGAAATCAGCATGCCACCTAAAATCTATGGCAAGACAGGTTATGCTAATGTAGCCTTCCTGCTATAGTGCCAGATGGTAAAAGCACAGTATATTTAGCTCAGTGCTGTGATTTTTACAAGCACAGAGAGAATCACAGATAATCAGGAGTCAGCAAATGGCCGAATGTGCTACTGAAGGAACATTCATAACATTGTATTGTTTCACAGCGAATGCAAATTACAGTTGTTGTGGTCTCACACCTTCAGGAATAACTTCTTTGTCTGTTTGTGCCCATTCTTCTATCAGAGCAGCAAAACAGTAACAGTTACTGTTTCTGAGTTATTTCTTGGGACTCTGCACAGGAGTACTTGAATACTTTAGTAGCAGAAAAAGGAAAGGAGAAATGTTTGCTGGTAGCTAGAAAAGTGAACTGGAGTTCAAGAAATTTGGTTCATATTCCCAGTTGTGCTTTTGGCTTCTTTTATAATTTTTTTTTATTACCTTACCTGTGGCACCTGCAATGTTGTGCAGGGTAAGGAATATGTCTGGTGTGTGAAAGTCTAGTTCTGTCTGACTGCATTTACTTGCTGAACTGTTTGGTGAGTTCCCCCAGTATATGGAATGACGTTTCTTTCTCCCTTTGGTTCGCCAGGCTATGCATTAGGTACGTAGTCAGTGCTAATTGAGCTGCTGCATCAGGGATTTAGCCAGACATCCACATTGGCTTTTGATCACCAGTCTTAAAACAAGTCATCCAAAATGTAGATGAAGGCAATAGTTACAAGAATATAGTTCAGATTTTAGTGTGTATATTAGAAGATGCTATATGGGAAGGAGTAACAAGCTGTGGAGGAGAATTCTCTGACAGCAAATGGATGGAGCCTTGCACTTAAAGGGAAATGGAGATTAGCTGTCAGGAAAGCAGTAATACTAGAGTTTAAAGGAGGAATCAAAACTGAGCAGAACAAACAGTACTTTGCAAAGAGTCTCTGACAGAAAAACTGATAAGAAGCCGTCAACAGAAACAAAAGAAATTGCAAATATTCTTAGCCACCAGGTTAATGGATGTACTTTTTGCCAAGCTCAGCACTGCAGGGAAAGGTGTGCTTTGCATTCAACTACACTTGGGAAAAACTGGATGAATGAATGTGCATGTTGACAAGACGGGATACATTTTTAAGCACACAGAAATTTGAGGCACTGAAAAAATTAGTAGTGTTTTTCCCAAGGAAACATGCAAATGAAAATAGAGCAGCAATGAATATTTTATATTGTTTGTTTAAATGATTTTTTTTTAGAATCTCACATTTTATAATTGATGTTATGTACAGTCTCTTTGTGCTGTTGAGCAGAGTGGGAATCTTTTACCCACTGAGAGTGTTTTATATCTGTCTCTTTAATTAGCTAAATTTAAAATATATATTTCTTTAAGAAACATGAAATACATTTGTAGAGCTTAAAAACATACCGCTTTGAGAAAATGTTAAAGCCTTCTATAATAGGAGAACAGCAATGTAATCCCAAATCCTGGTGAGAGGCAGCCACACAAAGAGTGTATGATACCCCATATTAATTGCTCCAAAATGTGGTATCTATATAACTCGTAATACCCAAGTTACTGAGAAGAAGTTTGTGAACAAGCCTGAGCAGACAAATGCCATCTCCTGTGCATCTGTTTGGCTGCCGGGGTTGCCTCCCCACTTTCTGTGCAGGAGATGCAGGCAAACAGCAGAACATGGATGTGAACAGGTTTCTTAAGAAAATGAAAAGAATAACTGGCTCTGCCGTAGTAGTGCTGAGTAAAGAAGCTGGAATGGACAGCCCACGGTCGTGATTATGTGGAGAGCAGGCTGGAAGACGGACAAAGTTGTGATCTGAATGGGGCAACCCACAACTTTCAGAAGCTGTTGCATCTCCGGAACGGCTTCCGGAGATGCAAAATTTCAAGGCTGGGCATGAAAGTGTTTGCAGTCTACTTGGGTTCTCCTCACTGAGCTGTGCTTTCATTGCTAAAAATTTCTCTCAGAAGAAATTAAAAAATGGCTGCCATTTTATGCATTTTCAAATATGATTTCTGTATTTTATTGTAGTTTGAATGTAGACTTTTCAGGACAAAATGTCCTAGATTAGGAAAAGCTATGATATTTAAATATTTTGGTCAGCTCTTTGGTGGTAGCAGTTCAGTTTTACTCTGAATAATTCCAGATATTGTGTCTTTTCTTTCTTTTCCTTCCAAGAATCTGCAAGTTTGCACAGATTTTCCGAAAGAACTCATGTATTCAGCTGGATTAAATGGAAGTATCGCTCAGCACCTTTATATGTAGGTCACATTTATTCCAGGGAAAAAGTGAATTTCTGCTGACCTACATTGCTCATCATACATTTAAAATCTTTTATTAGCCATTGCTGACTTTACAAGAAAATGATTTAATGAATTTTATTAATGTTTTCCAAATAACTCTGTGGAAAGTAATATATAATCAAATTAGAACAGTTTTTATATGTGCAGATTTCCACGTAATCTTTTTTCCAGAAGAAGGATCTCACAACTTGGCTCTTTATCTATCTGTTATGCAAATTCCTTTCTTTACTGTATATCTGCTTACAGCAGTGAGCAATAGATATCACTTTGTTCTGAGACCTTATGTAGAACTGAGAAGCATGGTTTATAGTGGGAGTGTGGAATAATATTCAGACATATTGTTGGACAAGAACGGTATTTGCAGAACAGGACACAGGTCTGCTTTGCCTGGAGCACATCACAACTCCTGAACAGAAGTACCTGAGCCCGAATAGATGTTTGGTCTCCATCTTTTTGTCAGGATATTTGCATCACCTCTTTCCTGCCATAGGTAACCCCCGCCTCGCCCCGAGATTAGCAGACTAGTGGTCAGGAGGAACGTACGGCTAACACACTCTGTTAGCATAACGTGTAGTTTGATCACAGAGAAATCTTTGTTTCTGGTGTAGCTTTTCTGCTCCAGTATACGTTGGTACCATTCTGTTTATTTATTGCCAGATATGACATTTGTACAAAAAAAAAAAAGGTTGCAAACAAAATAAACAAATAAAGAAAGAACTTAAGAAAATTGAATTATTTGGGTGAATTTTTGTATCTAGCTGCGTTAAATTTGTTTGAAGGGCTCTTCTCTTTTTCTCTAGCTACTTTTATGGTATTCTCCATAAATTAAAATTTGACCATGAAGCTTGGTCAAGAACTTTGAGTCCCCTTGATTCTTATAACCCTAACAACAAGAAATTCTCATTCTTCATTCACCATGAACCAATAATACATTTCCAAAATGATTTAGATGGAAGGGAAAAACTGAGTAACAGTTGAGCAGAAATATTTACACTGGCCACATTGTCAGCAGGGGTAAGCATAAAAACCTGAAAAAGTAATGATTATGCAGCTTTGCTTGCATGTCCTGAAGAGCAATAATTGGGTCATTCTTCTACTATGCAACTCTGGGGTTTGCATGTATTTCAAAGCAGCAATTACTTAGCCAAATAGCCATTTGGGATAATTTTTAAAAGTCACAGTAATATTACTGCCAAATTTGGAGGAAAACAAAACATTCTTTGCATCAAAAATTACCATGTATTTAAATAATCAAAACTTTAAAATTATCCAAGTGGAACAACTTGATCTAGTAATATGGTGGCAAATGTACAGTACTATTTTATCCTTCAAGGCCTACATCTTCAATAGTTTTGCCGAAGCTGATGGGTTTTTTTAATAACATGCTTTGATATTTCGTGTTTCTAAAATGATTATGACTATATAATATTCTGCTCAGAGGAACAAATAATCTCCAATGGAATTGATTCTGCTGAACAGAAATGGCAGGTGTTACTTTGCATTACAATAGAATCAGTAAAGACATCCCCTCCATTATGTCTGTCTGTAATGCAACTGCAATTACTATCAGCATCGTTACTAGAGTTCTTTAAGGTAGGTGATTAGTAGTTATGGAGGCTATTAAAATAACTATTGATTCTATTGATGATTTTAAAAAGATTTAAACCTGCATGCAGCACATGTAATTGCAGTTTTGTTTTATCTGGTGTTTCCTGTTCCTCTTTTTTTCTTTTACTGAAGTGTATTTTATTTTCATCCTCACTTTCTTCTTCAGTTGTGAGGCTGTGCAAAAAAAAAGACTTCTTAGAAAGAAACATATTCTTTAGGACGCTGGAATGTTTTGTCAAAACCAGCATGCTAATTGGATTCTCCCTCCCTCTCCTCTTCAGCGCTTGCCTCCCTTCTCTGCCACTGACAGCAAAATTGCTCATCTGGATACCACATTCCTTTGTATTAGGGCCTCCTTTGCTCTACTTTCAGTTCTTCCCTTTTTCTTTCTTCTTAATTTTGTGCCCTCCTCCAGTTCTCCCCCTCCTTACGTTAGACAGTTCTGAAGGTTTGTTTTTCCCAGCAAAACCTGCTCTGAATCCATCCACTTGTCTCCTTGCAGTACCAGCTCTACAGCCCTCTGATGTGTACAGGCAGAGAGGCTTGTCCTCTTTTCCATCTTGGTTAGGTCTCCAGTGACTTCTGATATAACGCTAGGTTGACCCCTCATTCCAGACTAAAACATGAGCTTGTCTGGTTGAGGGTCATTACTTCACTCTCACCTTCAGGAAGAACTTCGGAAAGAGGCTTTGCTTTACAGCTCTCCTAATAGTGCCACACAATGCTGAATCAATGCCTAATAAGTGGATCTGCTATAAGCTTTCATTTTAAGCCTCTGTTTCACGCAAGATGAGCTCAAACTACTCAATTTTCAAATACAACAGGCACTATTTCTGAAAAGTTACCCTGTTTTATCTTTCATATTCTCAGCAATCATTTCTGTCCTTTTCTTTCTTGCTATATTCATGCTATAATCAAACTATGTTATCTGTTTAATGATACTTACTTTCTCTGATAATGTTTGAAATGCAGGTATTTCTAAATCTAGGCATATAAGTGCTGTAAAGAAGGCGGCTTTTGTCTTTAGCTTTCTAAAGAAACATCTCCTCTTCCTGTACACTGCGAAAAGCAATACCATCACTGCTTTTATTGTCAGTTCTTTGTTTTACATGCAAAATCCCTTCTCAAACCCACTGCAGGTCTTGGGGGAAACCCATTTTCAGATTTATAGCATGTCCTTAACAGCATCCCATTTTAATGAGTGCAATTCATATCCCTCTGCAGTAATAACTGAAGGCCCACCATTTTCACATCAGTCCATCCTCCTTTTAACTAAGGCACATCTTTTTCCTGTTCATCTCAATGAAAGACGGGAATTCAGTATGAAATAAATACCCATTTAAGTATTGATATAAGTATTAACAGTAATGTAAACAACAACAGAAATAACAAAACCTTTCTCTCAGTTACTGAACCAGTACTTGTACAACTGTGCAACATGAAATCATTAGCTTTCTCCACAACAAAAATAAATCAGAACCTCTAAAGATTATTGGATATTCTGCAAACTTTCAAGTAGTTGGGCAAAGTTAAGTCTCTATAGCAACATACTGAATCTCCAAAAACGTGTTCAGAAAATCTACAGAATTCAGTGGTTCTCAATTCTCTATTAAGTTGCATAGGATAGACTGTACTATATAGTACTTAGGTACCAAAGATACTCAGTCCAGAGTATCTTCTTATATCCTATCTTACTTTATTTTCTGTTTTATTTTCTATTTTATTTTCTTCTCTTGTTGATATGGGATGGTGTTCAGCTGTGCTCCTTTGTTTTTTTGGGTTTCAGTGCTCCCGCCAAAATTGAAAGTGGGAGAGGTGTGGTACTAAGAGGGAGTGCTCCAGCCAAAAAGGGAAAAGGTCTTACAAAGTGTGTAGGTCACTTTGTGAAATCATGGTGATCATTCGCTGAAATGTGGGGAAACTCTTATCAACATGTTTATCTTCATAATAACGCGTAGTGAATTCCAAACTTTGATCTGGTCTGCAAGCTGGATTGTCCTTAAAACTAAGATTAAGAGGAAAAAGATTAATTGGGTGTTACATAATTTGTCCTCATATCTCTAAACAGGTAGGCTGGAGTAAGGACAACTGTGGGACTGAACCATCATGTGAAAATAGATACAGAGGGAAAAGGGTTGTAATTACTCTTGGTTAACATCTGAAAAAGTCTCTGAACCTATAAGCAGCTCAGACTCCCCATTCCAAATGGGCATCCTCATTATGCTTCCTAAGCACATAATAAGGAGAGCTTCGAAAACAATGGGTATGGGATGGACTTCGCAAGAAGTCTTGCGATGGGAATTGAATTGATGATATGTCACCTCTGTGAACCAAAGTTAGCAATGAATGCATTTGTGACCATCTCCTTAATATTACTAGAAAGCCTGACACAATAGGATTGTAGTCCACGATTAGGGCTCAGAGAATATGCAGTAATAATGAGACAATAATTACAGTGTTGCAATAGTAGGGGACAGTAAAAAAATAACATGGTAATTTCTGACAAAACAAAAATATTTACTTTTAAGGGTTTGGAATGGCTATGTATATTGAATCGAGCTTTAAAAAAACAAAGTCTACTAAATTTGGCCTTCAATTTTAGGTTTTGCTTTAATATGTTTTAGACTTAAAACATACTAAACATATTATTAGACTTGTTCTTTGGAACAAGTGTCATTTTCTGAATAAGGGGGCTGTAATGCCAACATAATGCATTTGCAAACCTGTATTAAGGCTATTCAGTCTTGTTATATTACAAATAATAAACAAATATTAGGTCCTGATAGCAAAGGACATTTTTATTCCCCAGTATTTCTAGCCCTGTCGTTACAGCAATTTGCTATTATACCAGAATAACCAGAATGTGCAAATGTTCAAAAAATGGTTAATGAAAAGTGAAATGCCAGAAGGAATTTTATTATCCAATTTGGAAAAAGTGCAAAAATAAGCAAACACATAAGGACCAATCCTAGTATCTTTAGCACAGAGAACAGCCACTGTCTAAATAATGCCTATCAATTCTGTGAACTCCTTTCTGCAATTAAAAGCTGCCATGCAAAAAGGACAGTGTTTAGGCACAAACCCTTGCATCTAGTGATAAGCATGCATTATTGTTTTATTCGTAATGGTGATTGTCTTCAGAATACTAATTTGTGAAAGGAGGCTCAAAAGCCTCTATGTCTAATAGCAGCTTCTGCAAACAGACTTTATAGTATATTTCAGAAAGATATCAGGAAAGCAATTATTTATCTGGAGCCTTAAGAATCTTTCTACTACTGAGTATACAGGGCTCTAGTCAAGAGATCACAAAGGGATAGCAGAAAATGCGTAGCCTCTTCTCTAAGAAATTTGATCTTTAAAATAGCATGCAGAGATTAAAGGATGTCACAAAAATGGTTTTTCAGAACTGGCTTCCTATTTTTATGGCATTATGGTAGCTGCTTTATGTATAATATATAACATTGCAGCCGTATTATGGCTGAGATCGAAATAGTTGCAGGCACAGATGAAGTGCCCAACTATTTCTCACGTTCATTTATTTCTGAATCTTTGTAGCAATGAACATCATTTCACAGAAGTGCTGGGAACCATGGGAGGGTTAAGGCCTGAAACAGGTTGCCTAAGTGATTGTGGAATATCTATCTTAGAGGATTTTCAGTACTTGACCTGATAAAATCCTGGGCAAACTGATTAACTGCTGAGTTGCTCAGTCTGTGATCTCCAGGGATCCAATGCAAGCTTTCCTATGATTCTTTTCTGTGAAGTAGAAGTCGAGTTTTGGAGCTGAGCTGTCCATGTGCACATTCATAGTGTCAGCATGCAAGTGTTTGCTGTAATGCTGGGGCTCAGGGAGAAGCATATATTTGTGGTGCCCGTACCTGCTGCTCTTCAAGTTCCTCAAGGAATATATAGAATCATAGAATCGTTTAGGTTGGAAAAGACCCTTAAGATCACCTAGTCCAACTGTTAACCTTACACTGCCAAGTCCACCACTAAACCATGTCCCTAAGCACCACATCTACAGGTCTTTTAAATACCTCCAGGGACAGTGACAACCCTTTTGGTGAAGACATTTTTCCTAATATCCAATCTAAACTTCCTCTGGCACAACTTGAGGCCATTTCCTCTTGTCCTATCATTTGTTTCTTGGGAAAAGAGACCGACCCCCACCTCTCTACAGCCTCCTTTCAGGTAGTTGTAGAGAGCGATAAGGTCTTCCCTGAGCCTCCTTTTCTCCAGACTAAACAACCCCAGTTCCCTTAGTCGCTCCTCATAAGTCTTGTTCTCTGGACCCTAAACACCATATACTACTTTTCTTTCATCTACTTCAATACAGATTAAAGTCTGAGGGACAGGAGAAGGAGGAGTGAGTGGTGAACATTGAAGAATTAATGGTAAGTAAAGATAAGTTAATGTTAATATTACTTTTCAGCCACTACTTGGCTATCTACAGTTTCACAATAGAGACAATTCTAAGCAATGTCTCTGCTTTAGTTTGACCAGATGTGATTTTGCAAGCATAGAGTATGCACTGACTACGATATCATTATGCCTGTGTGATGGCATAGTATCTGGAACAAGTACAAACAAAAACCTAGCAGGATGCCTTGTGTCTGGGATTGAGACACTTCTTGAAAAAGGCGGAGAAGCAACTTCAGCTGCAGTAGAGTATTTAGAGATCAAACATATCTGCCCTGGGGATTTCATATTGTATTTTCAGCATGGAGATTACCATGCTGTTGATTTTTTCAGCTCTTAACACCAACAGCAGTTAAACTATTTTGTCTAGTGTAAGTGAAAGGAAGAGAGCCATCGGGATGTCCATTGAAGGGATGCACAGGAGGAAGAGGTTAGACCACTCTCAGGGATGATCTGATCACAGATCTTTTCTGCAACTGTTTCTCGCATGCCTACCTGTAGCATCAAGTCCTAAGGTGGCAGTTAGGAAGTATAGCCAAAATCTAGAGCCCTGGTGACTGAACTGGTCCCTGCTGCCTTAAGATGAGTCCTGAAAATGAGACTAGTGATGAGTCTTTTAATTCTTCCTGGCCTAAATGAATGGATTAATGTGGCACTTTTATTCTCAGAGAGAATATAAAACTTTGATGTGTTACGCTACAACCAGCTAATTTGAGTACCATCACAAACTAGGAAAATTAAACTTCAGACACTTCAGTGAAGCTACAGGAACTGGATGGAGAAACATTTGTCATTAGTTTGGTTCTGGCCAAAAGAAAAAAAGAAAATAACCCTAATTCATTGACTGCACACCCTTGGAGGGGAAGAGCTTCCCTGGAGATGGGACAGAAGAATAAAGTCCATCCCAAATGACGAAAGGTATCTCTAGAAGGAAAAAAAAAAAAAGAATATTGTTCCTTCCCATGCTAAGAAGCAGGCTGAGATGATGAATAAAAAGAAATGTAAATAAAAAGAGAGAAAGTCTCTTTTAGAAAGATTGTAATTTCAGGAAATTTTAGTTCCACAATGTAACTAAATTAGACAGGTAGATGTATACCAGTTTAAAATTAAAACTATTTTAAAAATAAGTTGTTAACTATTAATTATGGGCTATATTTTGCCACCTTTAGACAATGCAATTTTATTCCAGAGATAGAACCCCTGAAACCCTATCTGTTTAGTCGATGCGTGACCCATTAGCCAAAGACAGTGCACGTTAGAAAAGCCAGATTTAGCCTGTATTGAAATGTCTAGTTGCCCCATCATCTGCTGTCTAACACCAGATTCCTGCTGCTAATATGCAGCATAAACCAAATCTGAAGTCATTGAAACGCCGCAGCTCATGCCTAAGTGCCAGTTAACACTCAAATTTGGTTGAGACCTGGTTTGGACTGGATCAGGCTTGTACTGAGCAAGCATATATGATTTTATTCAGAAACCTGTTAATTATGTATTCACTTAATAAACAGTAGTCATGTCATTCCACCACTGGCTTTTTCTTATAAAATTAAAACCTCGAATCCAGATTTCCCACATCTAGCACTATTGCCAAGCAGCGGATTATTGATGTTTGGGATATATTCTGTATGTGTAGAGGAAAAATTGCACAAGACTTATCAGTCTGGAAAAAATTATAATTAAGGAAGGATATTATAACTCTATAAAATAATGACTTTCATGGAAAAGGGGAAAAAAGAACATCTGCTCGCTGTTTCTCATAATACAAGAAAGGAGGCACTAATGAGGTGATTGGGTATTAGGTAATTATCGAGTCATACATCGACTGTTGATTTATCTTTCTGCATTCATGGTTTTGGCTGAGGTATTGCCTGCTTGTTTTGCATAACAAAAACTCGTTGTGTATCGCTGAAGAGCTTCAGATATACTAGTACTGAAATGACTGACTTTAGATTGAGACACTGGTATGCCTGAGCTGACCACATCAAAGATGTCTCTTCAGCTACCTGCTCCTTTCCCAGAATGCCGCTCGATTTTATGCTGTCAAATCAGTTCCCAAACACGATACTTTTTTCCTAGCTCTGCATAAATGTTCAAGGTTGTTACCCAGCAGCTTAAGGTGTCGCTGTCTGACATTGGACTGGAGTGAGGACAAGCAATAATGTTTTATGGTTAGCATAGTGCAGAATAAAATGTCAGCTTCAATTTCTTGAATATGTGTATCCACAAGCACTGTATCACCACATTCATCTTGCCATTCAAAGTAGTTTTTCATCCTCAGCAAAATAATGAAAAGAGACAAGGGAATCATATGGTTGACATCAACAGGTGCAACATTTGCCTTTTCGAGGACTTCTCCTTTGACTTAAAGAATATGAATAGGGATGGTATGGTCATCCTCTGATTTCTGTGTAAAAAAAAAGAAAATTCTTACTACATATTCTTACTATATACCTCATAATACCACATGGAATGGGTTTGTATTATTGTTGCGGTCTTGGACCATACAGAGATAGAAGATCCACAAGAACAGAACCACTGCTTTCGCATTAAGAGGCTGGAGAATCTAGAACGGCTTCATTCCTTTAGCTAACCATTCAGTAAATAAATGAAAGCTATCCTGAAACAATGTCCAGAACAGGCATATTCCAATACTTAGCAGAACTATGTTGGTATCGCAGTGTTATTTCTTGGCAGGGAAATCTACACTGGTAGGTTTCTTTTCAGCTCATATAAAGCAAGATTTGCTGCAACTCAGTCTGCTTTGCTTTAAAAAAATTCTGTGAAAGAATAGAATTAGTTTTTTCTTTTCTTTCTCCCTCCAATATTCAGAGAAGAGGGTGATACTGCTGCATTGATGCCTGCATTATAATGTGATTCACGTCGGAGGGAAACAAGACAGTTGCAAAACAGTTACAATTTGTTAAGACGGTATTAAGATCCCCTTAAAAGGAAAGCTGTGCTCATTTTCATTATCAGTGCAGTCTCATAGTTCATTTCCATAATTTGCAGACTGTGAAATGTGTTAACACGCAGTTTTGCTACTCACGGTAAAGAAGGGTGACAGTCTTGGGGCTCAGGTTTCTTAAAAGTAGCAATTTCTAAGCTACAGAGCCAGGTAGTTGTCTCTGAAAAGTAATATCCTGCAAGAATATGGAGAAATACGTATGCTTATTTCCATTTGGCTTCTGTGTGGATTTAAAGACTCACTGGCACAGTTCTATTCACCACTGGAGCTGACACATAGGTATTAGGGGTTGCAATTTTTAGATGCTAAATGAAGAAGGAGCAAAGGACTAGGGAAAAATGAGAGAGAGCAGATGAAATGAAAACAAGTGTTTCACAGAAATCATGACCATGAAGTTACATCTGATCTTTTAACCTGACTTTTCTACGTTATAGGCTGTTTCACGCTCATACTGAAGACTTTAGGCCAGATAATTCAGCATTCAAACTAGCTCTAAATTTATGCCATCAATAAAGACATCAATTTGTTATTGCCTGAGATCCCTACAATGTCAGAGGATCGCTCAGGCAATATATATCCAACAGTTCCTCCCTCTGCATGCAAATAAAATGCCCAAATCTCCCCTAGTTTCAGTTGGGGACAATTTTCTTCCCAATCAAAAGTCCCATAAACAGTATAATACTGTGTATCTGAGCTGTGCATACTAGACAGAGGATTTTTGTAGAGAATGATCCATTTCTCAGTGTGCTACCTCTAGGCATAGTATATTGCTGATATATTAGAGTACAGTGGAAGTAGTCAAGAGGCAATGAGGGGGAAAATAAATTTCCAAATGAAAAGGTTGACTAGCAGAAGACCTGAGGCCTGGAATTGGAGTTTAATCATTGTTTTAATTCAAAACTACCAACGTTACGATTATACTAAAGGCCATCCAAGCAATTCTCTTCTTGAAAGGATCCATGAAGGAGGAGGAATGGAAGGACCTCAATTTATGAATTCTGAGGCTGAGAGAACGATTACACATCCTTCCCAGCCCTTCTTTCACTGACTGCAGGGCAAAGAATTTACACCCAAAGATGGATCAAAGATGTATTTTAGTAAAGCAATGATTTTCATCTTGAAGATGCTCATCAATCATAAATCACTGCTAAGTCATTCCTTTGATCATCCTGCCTAAGAGGAAATTACATGTATTTTGCAACTGAATTTATTTAGCAGTAACTTGTATCCAATGAACCTGTTCCTAGTTGCCTTGTGTCCCACTTATGAGGCTTCATTTTGATGCTTGAGTTTTTACAGCACATCATCATATCATCTCTCCAGTTTGTCTTAAAGTAAGGTCTTAGTAAGGTGAGCCTTAAAACTTGTTTCACGTGCAGATCTTTTCTTCCTCTCTTTTGAAATCTTTCAGCTATTTCCATGTCTTCCTGGAACTTTGGAAACCAGAAAAAGAGGAAATATTCTAACAGAAGATATAGAACTAAAACTCTTTTTTCTTTTTTATTGGTATTCTGCTCTATCTGCATCCAAGGATTTTGGCACAGCTTTGCTTTTAAAGGCCATCTCTGCTATTTAACATGCATCTGCCTCTCTGTTTTTCAGATCTATCCCTTTAAATTTATCCCTACAAGAAGGTGCATCATGTTGTAGAATGTCAGAGCATTATGAAGTTTTGTGAAGCAAGAAAAGACTGCATTGAAAAAGAGGCAGCTTAGCGGTTGTATGGCAGAAAGAAAAAACAGAAGAGGTATGTGGGAAAAAAACCCCAACCCATCTGAAAAGCCCCAATGGTAGAGGCAGCAAGTAGACATGAGAAGGGCTGCAGGACAAGACAACAGTTACAGTGTCTTATTTATATTTCTCTTTTTCTCTTTCTCTCTCTTCCTTATTTTTCAAAAAAAATCCTTCAGTTCTGCATCAGAATTAAAAGTTGTAGGGCTTGCACCACAATGCTTTACTGAAAACTTCACTAATTTGTGAGAACAGGTCAGGTTTCTAGAACAAAATACTTTAAAGATAATTTGTCTTACCTATAACTTAAGAAGTATTTTCCTTTCTTTCTCATTCCTAAATTTATTAGCGGGTAAAAGACATTAAAAAAATCTATTTCTGAGACATTTGCTTTCTGTGCAATGCTGGAATTCTTAACAGCACCTGGTGCTCACAGAATGAATGGGAAGTGTATTACTGACCTTGTTGGTTATTGGACCAGTTCCTGGGTGAGAATGCATTTGATATGTATAGAAATAACTGCATCCTCAGGTGGGGAATAAGCAGTTGAAGCAGAGTAATTGTCATGACACAAAGACCCTATTTTCATATAAATGTCGCTTCTCCTATAGACAGAGGAAGAAAATAGTAACAGGACAGTGGAGAGAATTATTCCACTGAAATGTTTTCCATGAAGCATCAGACACTTTATTATATCAGGAGATGACTTTTCCTGTGGAAATGATAAACATTTCTTGCAAACACTTGTAAGCAATTTTCCATCCTCAATAGTGTCTAAAAAGTGACAATCTTTAACATTGATTTCTCTATCAATCCTTTCTACCAATACATACCTTCTAGATCAGTTCACTCGCCTCAAAGACTATCACAGTGTTTCCTAAACTTTTTAAAAGCTAGGTCTTCTGGAAAACAACTTCAGTTTCAGCAACCTGCTCTTTATCAGACATTATAGCCACACGTACTCTCCTCCTGTATACCTTTTCTAGTAGTCCTTTATTCGCAGCAGAGAAATACTTGAAAAAAAGGTAGTGTAGACCTTCATAATATGACAATTTCTCTCTTTTATTGCAGCCATGGGTAAGCAGTGGAGCTTTAAGGTATATTGGTGTTTGAGTTATCGCTAAAACTAATTAATTTTGACCTCAGAGCTATTGATTTATTGAGACTCATTGCTACCCTCCTCCTGTTAGATAGGAGAAGGGGAGCTAGCTCTGTTCGTTTCTTAGAGATTCATTAGGGATTCTTTTATTAGTCCTCGTATAAGTTGGCCTAGAAGATAGTGATTTGAAGAAAAATGATCGTCTGTGGTAACAATACAGGCTAGATTGGCCAGGGCTAGCTATGTTTGCTCTTTTAATAGCATCAGGATAAAAAGGATGCTGTTTCGTATCTATTGCTGCTCACCTGAAGAGAGGGTGAGGAGGTGAGGTCCAATGTGGAGGCAGTCAGCAGAAATAAAGGACAGCAAGCCTATCACTGATGTGCCAGAAGGTGTCTCTCAACAGGTTTCTGGATGGGTGAGCTTTGTGTAAAGGCCAGACCTTTAGTCCTAGGGGAGACAACTCCTAGCTCTTGGCACAACACGTAAGCTGAGTGGACAAAAAGATTTTGGTTTCGCCCCTTCTCCTTAGCTGTATTATCCTATAAACCTGCCTTGGATTCAATTTAGGCCTGGTAGGATTATAGTACTGTTCCTCTGTGCTGAAGAATGTGGCAGTTTGCCATTTTAATCTGCGCTGTGTGTCTAAGCAATTCCTGCCTGCTCATCTGAGCAACTTTTCATCATATCTGAGCTGGGGAATAAGAAGGAAACAATAGATGTGGGAAAGGCAAGCTGAACAGAAATTTCAGCTTGTGAATAATCTGCTCCTTCTTTCATCTCTTATTTTCCCATCTCAGTTTTACAACTTTACTTGCTCAAGTGTAACAAAACTTGTATTTACTTATTCTTTACATGAACTCCAGCAAAACATTGGAGATTCAGCTCTCGGAGCAAAAAATCCAGTGCTACATTTATGTGTTTTCTTTCAACATCTGGACACAAATCTCTTCTGCCTCTTCAAGGACTGCTTTGTTTATGACATTATTCATTGTTTTAGATAAGTACTTGGCTTCTGAAGTTGGCTCTTGTAATGTTTGTTGCCTCTAAACAAAGTCAGAAGCGCATTTTATCCTTTTGACTACTCGGTCTTTGTACTCTGAATGCGTTTGTGAGATGGAGCCTCCAAGAAAGGACCAAAATAGCTATGTTGCCTTCAAGCATGAATAGCCCACACCTGGGGATGTACTCGTTAGGTACTTACATTCTACTTCCCATGCCTTGCATATTAACTGTTTTCCTCTCCTTTCACTTAACTTAAAAAAGAATATTAAGTTAAGGGTCAAAAACTATCCCAGCAACAAACACATCACTCTCTCATTCTTAAGTATGGGCATGACAGAAGGGAGGAGTCTGAGGGATCTTATGAAACTTTACCAAGAAAGTTCAATGCAGCATTCTAATATAAAAATACAAACAATTATAGTAAAAGATGGACCTTTCTGAAAATGTGTATTTTTATTCTTCTGTTTACCTCTAGGACTGTTACAGCACCTTGTCATCTTCATACTTTTATAAAAGCTTAAGCCAAAGCTAGATGACTGTACAAATATCTAGAGGATGGCACTCTGTTGCAGAAAGTCATAACTCTCCTTGTTTCCATATAGGTTCAAGGTAATAATGACTGACCACATATCTATATGAAGAGTGACACTTTTTGGCCTTCTTGCTGATGGGGCCACCATTCTTCGAGAATTGCGCATGTTTGCAACCCTCTCCCAGTAATTTCTGCATTTAAGATGTAGTAAACCCAAGATTTTATTACTACTTACCTTCTTACCTGGACACTGATGTAAGTCACAAGATGGCCCTAAATAACCAAATTATGGGAAAATTACATTATCCCACTTTCAGAGCTATGGAAACTAAAGAAAGCGGTCACAGAACAAATTAAGGTCATAGCTGTTTTGAGCTAATTCAAAGATCATGTTTTAACTCAGCAAGCAGTTTCTTTGCGTATGTTCACTCAGTTTGTTCTTCATACATTTTTCATTTAAATTCAAGCCCTTCAAAGAACTGATTATTGTACATAACTTCCAGGTTTTTAAATCAACTTGCAAGCTGGTTGATCCTTTTTGTGATAGCCATACAGGAGGCGATCTGTAGCCACACTGCTCGGTGTGCTTTCCTGAGTGTATTGTGCCTGAGGCAGGAGGTTGCAGAAGCCAGGAATGTCCTTCGTTCTTTGCATGACAAGAGGTGCTAGTGTAACCCCATGTGAATATGGGATAGGTGCTGGTTCACTTATCTAAGTTTCTTAATTAAGACTGTCTGTGTAGTAATTTTTCAGAGGCAAGGTGCTGAGGCAGTTAGTGGTGACAGACCTGGATTCCAAGCCTACGAGCCTGTGCAGCAAGGTGAACGTCAATACGACCAGAAGGCCTTCTCATTTCAGAGGCTTCGTTTATGTTGGGCCAAGAGAGACTGAAAAAAATGGCCTAAGCATCTTTCTACATTTTGTACTGAGGTAAAGTGAAATGTGATCTTATTTCTGAGAGCCTTTTTTGGTGGAATGAAGGGCTGTATGTAGATCCTGCTTGAAAACCCATGCCTTCAACATGGGCATTTTAACTTAAAGAGGGATTACATCTGCTTTAATGTAATTTTAATGTGATGCATTAAGAAAAGCAGTTGCGCAGGTGGTTGAGAAGTAATTAACATTTGGCTGCTGAAAAAACTCATGTTAATAGAAGTTTGCTTAGAGGCATATTCAAAAGTAAGCAGGACAACCATCAATGCTGAGTGTACTTCTCTAGCATATCATAGCACATGATGAGGCAATAAATGTATTTTGTAATGTCTTACTTGTTTGATACTGATGTAATTTACTTTACAGCCTACTATTTTACGGTACTTAATATCAAATCGCACATCAATATACAGCAGCAAAATGTGAAAATGACATAATAAAATACAAGCGGCTGTGAGATGCATCATAAATATGACACAAAATGATCTGAAACAAATAATATTTTAGAGTAGAATTACCCAATTTGCTAGAGATATTTACTAGAAATACTTTCTCAGCATTGATTATTCACAACCTAGATTCTTCATAGTATAAATTATACTATATAACATGTTTTCCAAACCAGAGACCTTCCTGTACTTCTGGACTGTTTCCTGGAAGATTTTCCTTAGTGTGACTGATTTTAAACAACAAAGGAGATAAACCCCTGTTATTAACCACTTGAAAGAATTACAATGCGGAATAGTCAAGGTTCTTTCAGATTTTCTTCTTTTATTTTCCTGTTCAGATGGGGGAAAGTTTACTTAGATTCTTCCATCATTGCAAAGAAAATTTCAATTTTGCAAATTGCAAAATTTGCAAAATTGCAAAGAAAAACCTCTGCCCCCCCAAAGGAAACAAACAAACAAACAAATAAAAACTATTCAGAACAGAGAAAAGAAAGAGGGATTTTAGGCAGAATGCAGAACAGAAATTCAACAATTTGACAATTGCATCTGTGAAAGGGTGTTGAGCGAGAGTCATAAAGCCTCCTTGACTAGAATATAGTAGTCCGTATGAAAAGTGGTATTTTACTTAACCAGCAGTCTTGAAACGATTGTCAGTCCTGACAGTATTTACGAATAGAGCTCACACAGTTCCATTTTTCTCTGGTTATACCTCCATAAAACTTTCTTAATCAGTGGAAATTTCACATGTGGCACTGCTGCAATAAATTTTTGAAACAGTCCATTAAATGAAGCCATTTTCTGTAAGCATTTCTAGTATGTCTTAAAGGTTTTTCAATGATGATAAGAAGAATCTATAAAATATCACAAAATGTTGTCTAGAATTGTTGACTGGTACAAAAAACTAAGCAGCAGTGTTTTCTTTTCTGGGCAGAGTATGTAAAGTTTGTAAATTATTAAAAGCTTGTTTTGTAATTCCCTTTAAATCTCCTGTTTTACATTCTGTTTTGTAAGAAATCTGCAATTACTGTAGCCCCCAGCTGTCGTTTACTCAAATATTTTTCAACTGGTAAATTGTTATGGGGTTTCTGAATGCAAGAACCATGACAGAAAAACCTTCCATTTATTTTAGAAAAGAAAGAAAACACACTTTTTGGAATAATGTATCTATCTAGTATTTTCTGAATATGCTATGTGACTGCAGATAAATTTATAGCATGTTACACTCCAAGGGCTTCATTCAGACTCATGCTGGTTTTTTATGGCTGTAGATCTCACCGGGTTGCTTCTGTGGTGGCTATTTCTACCTGAAGAGGCATGTATTTTTTCAGCTACCAGTTCTACCAGTTTCAGCTTTTGCATCTTAAACAGCTATGACAAAGGAAGAAATTACACCTCATCAGGTTGAAGTGCTGGTGAGTTTTCTTCATAATGCAGATGCTTTTCATTAAAAGCTAGGCTTCCCGCTACTGTGTTCTCTTTCTCCAACTGTGGAAATAAGGCAATGCATATAAAAAGAGCAGAAGATACTTAAGCAGCTGAAAACATAGTCCCTCCTGTTCATAATTCTAATTTGGCTTTTGATTTCCTTCACAAGCAAAGTTATATCTTGGCTGAGGAAAATACAGTGGAGATATTAGAGAGCAACTTAAATCTGAGAAGATCAAAAAACGTGGCAAGCTTGTTTTCTTAAAATCCACATTCGTGCATTTCTGAAGTATGTTAGCATAGTTCTTTTTAATCTGCAGGAGTTAAGTCTCACAAAACAATATTGTGCTGTGATGTAGAAACACTTTCAAAATGTTATATTGTTATGCAGCAATACATAAAGTGCTTTCTATGACATTATTTTATGAAGATACCTTACTAGCTCTTCAAACCCAGTTTCTCAAAGTATCAAACTGTTACTTTATTCAGCTGATAACACTTGATTTGTTCAATTTTGTTTAGCAAAGCTATAGAAAAATAACAGAAAATTCTGATACAAGAAAATAAAGATGAATTGCTGAATAGTAGAGAAGCATGTTCTTCTGCCTCCAGCAGTAGCTGCCAAGCTGGAGAGCCATCCCATCCCCTCAATTAGATTGGAGCTGTATTGATGCCTGATTACCACTAATTAAGCATTTAAAATGTTTCACATAGGTTGGAGCTTCAGGCTACAAATGAAGAAAAACATCCATGGTTCAGTGTGTCTTAACGATCCTGTGGACAGATATTATTAACTCCTTACATTATCAATTCATATTAGACAATCTCCTGAAGAGCTGCTGGTCAGTATTTATATATGCCCCGTTATATCCTTGCAAATTAAATCACAGGCACAGATACTAAATGCTGAGTAAATAAATAAAAGAACAACATTAGTATTTAGCTGTCTATTTTTCAGTTACATTCCTACTTGCATGTGCGTCTTGCTCAGCTAATAAATGAGAAATCCATAGGCTATTCCTTATTCTATACACCTTTTAAATATGGTAAGAAATTAATTTCTTTGCATGTGAAGTAGTTCTGCTAGCACACCCCAAACATTCAACATCAAATTATTGATTCAGCATCATGTCTATAAAAAAAAAATCAACCCTCAAATAAAAATTCATGTCAGATTCTCTGTAACACACCTTCTGGGAAAGAAACACTGTATTGCGTTGAAGCTGTTATTTAATTGTGTGCCAAGTCAGTTCATGATCTTCTCTTGCAGCCTCACATATGTGTTGAACAGGAGATGCAAAAACATTGAAATAAGCTCAATGGGACACTGTGTGTCTCAAAGAAGATGATCAAGCACTGAAAGCAAACCTCTACTGTCTTTGCTAAGACGGAGAAGGAGCTAGCTTAAAATGACTCCTTTGATCCCTTCCAGGAGCCATACAGGAGATATCAAGGCCTTATAATTGACACCGTGGAAGAGCAATGCAGGGGTGTAAGGCATTCACGGAGGAGCCTGGTTTCTGCCCTTAGTGCTGAGCACGACCATCTCTTCTGTGGGCACCAGCAGAGCCATCCTTGCTGTGTCCAGCACCTGAGAAAGGCAGCCAGAGCGGTGGTGAGTCTCCTCTACAACTTGTGTAGGGCAACCTCTGAACTTTGCAGAGTGCCTCTCAGTCCTATTCTGCATTGCTGTTCATCAGCTTGAATGTAAAGCTGCAACAGGAAACCATGGGAAGATTCAGATCACAGCTTGCAGTCAAGAATAGTTTGGTGAGACCAGCTGTTGTGAATTCAAGTATCTTAAAAACTGGTGTGGCTTGTGCTGTGTGATGTTACAAATATTCTGAATATGAGTGCATGCTGTCACTGCTTTAGTGCATGTTAGATACAATATGTCATACCTTGGTACATACTTAAGCTAAAAAATTTGTTTAAAGCAGACAAATTAGAACAATATCTCTGACTGTACTTGTATCGGTACAAGTGAAACAATCTCTAGGCTGTGAAACATACTGAAGCAGCCCTTTAAATTGATTAGTATAATATGATTGATTTATTAATATTTGTAATCAGTATTGTTTTCTAGCAGCCTCTAATGTGGAGCGCAGCATGCCTAGCATCTTTTGCCTACAAGTCTGATTCTCTTGTTTACTCTATTAATACAGAGCCTACAGGTCAGATTTCACGTTGTTGCATTGCTATACTCCGCTGCTCAAGCAGCAGTGCGTGATCAGAGAGTTTTATTCTTAGATTTCTCCTGGCAAAGCAGGAGCAGTACACGGGGGATGGCAAACGCCTTCAAATACATCTCACCTGAAAGCAAGTGGCAGCCCTTTTGCACCTGATCCTAGTGCTTGCAATCCGATTGAGTTCAGCACCGGTGGAACCAGTGGGGGCTGCTCTTTGCAGCGACTGCGGATATATTCAGTATATACTCACTGTTCTTTTCTGCTCCCCTGGATGCCCAGCTGAGATATTAAGAAGTAATCTCTGGGCAATTGCCAGATAGGATATAGTTTGTTTCCTGGAGATCAATATCCTCGGCTGGAGGGACTGCGCTAGTGGTTCAGCACTTCTGCATGAGCACAATTAATTACATAGGTGAGCCCTGTGTTTAGACACCCTTTCATCCTTGATCTGCCTAACAGCCTTTCTGCTAGGGATTATCCTCCCTCCTCACTGACTAATTTGACAACAGACTTTATCCCATGTCCTTTGAGATAAAGATGAGAGACACAGAGCTGTCTGTTGGCATTCTGAGTTTTGTAGTGTTTTAAAAAAAATGCCTTTATAACGTAAACTCCATTATGAAGGATACAAAGGAAGCCTCCACTGCAAGTATTCTAATCAAAGGAGAACTCCCCTGGTGCTACTGAGGACAGAAATTGTGATGAGCTCTGTTCTGCTCTAAATTACTAATTGACTTTTTCTAAAGAACACCTACTAGGAATCTTGAAGTTTTATGGCAAATGCTAAACAGCAGCTGTCTTCTAATTGTGCTTCCCATTCTATACTTCTCGGAAATATCTCTTTTGAATAATAAGCTGGAGACACTTCCAGTTAAAAGCAGTGCAGATCAGAGGAAACTATGTTAACGTAAGAGGATAGGTCTTAAGCTCACAAAAGCCATGAAATTTATGGATGAGTTTTAATAATTCTCTCTTTAAGGTTCTTTTGCATGTTGGTATTTACATGGCTTGTTTTATGGCGTGAAAACCTGACATGCTGTTGTGAGAATCCCATGATGAATATCTGCTTCTCAGCACACAGAGAAAGAAGTAATTACAGCATTAATCCTGAGTTTTATGTCACTAAATCACTATTTGGATCTAAGCATAACTTACATTTAAAAATATGATTATCATTAGTGAATCATCATTGATGATCACTTTGAGAATTCAAGAAAAAGACTGGTAACAGGACTTTCTTCTAGACAGAAGCAGACCCTTTGTGCCAAATTTTCAAATGTATGACAGCTGCTACGGATGGGCAAGTACACATGTATGCTTCTTTGCCTACATTTTTAGTATCTTTCATTTTTCTTAGCTAATTCACTGGCTTGTGTGGGCCAGTGTAGAAATGCATATCTATTTCTTACCCCAGAGCACACATCTTTATGTATAATTGATACAAAAATTTGATACAGAATAGATGTATGGTGTTATTCTTTGGTGTTAATACTGGCTAGGTGTTTAAAAACCATAAAGATAGAAAAAGAGTCAAAATGCTGGTGGGAGGAATACTTAAAAACAGAAGATAGGAAAGAAGAAATGGGTTACAATTTTGAAGATGTTCTCTCAGAATAATTTATTTTACACTTTAAATAGGTGGCCTGATTTTCAGCTCTGTCAAGCCAATTTAGATGTCTTAGTATAGGTTTAGGAATGTAATTAAAAGTTTCATTAACTTTTTTGTACAGCTCAAAAAATATTTTTGGGGAAGACAATGGTGGTTGCAAGGGCAAGTACACCCGATTATTATGTTTTGATCGGTATAGGATTTTGAGCCAGATGAATCAGCTGTGACATCCTGGATCAAGTTTAATCCACAAATGTCCTATACCAAAAAGCTGGTTTTAGGTTTCAAAGTGCAAAAGCAAAAGATTTAACAAAAGAAAATTCTGGTGCCATTATTTATACATGGGCAAAACCTACGCTCGCCTGAGATAGCTGGTTCCAGCCGTGACTGGCAGACGGGAGCGTTACGGAGACTGAACCACGTTGGCTTTATGGACAGCCTGAATTCACCATACCCACAGTCCTGTTCTGCACTTGCCTTGGACAACAACAGGACCGTTTGCTAAGTAGGTTGTTCCGTCGAGTTCTCTCAATGGTCTGTCATGGGGTTCAGCTGCAAGGGCGAATGGGATTGAGTGGTTAAGCCAGACATGCAGGGCGGATAAATAGGCCCTGGCATGCGCGGCACTCCCCGTGGTGCATCAGCTACTGCATCACCTTGGACCTAAACAGTGAGGAATGCTTCAGGAGGTATGCCGCAGGGGCAGCTGGCCAGCTTAGCTTTGGGGCTACTCTTACACTGCCGTCTAATTATAACTGGAAACCGTCTCCGTTGAACCATGTCTGATTGGAGGTCCAGTGAATGCAGTGTGATAAATTGCTGCTAGGTTAGAGGTCTGGCATCTTTAACGTTTATCCACCTTGGTGTGAATGACTATAAAAATCACAAGGCAATGAGGGCTCTGGTTTCAAAGGGGACTGCGTGCATGAACAAGGCATGCTGGAGCTGCCTCTGTGTGAGCTTTTGAGCAAGGAGGCATTTTATATTAAATTGTCTTTTCCATCATCTAATTTTCTTGCTTTGTGAATTCAGTTGTGAACTGACCCCAGTCCATCATGCTATACATAAATTACTAACAGAACTCTGAAGTTCTTTCCACATTTAAAGAGGAGGTTCAAAAGTATATCCTGAAGGGATTCTGGAGAGATATGTTTTGAAAATTAAAGGAAAAAACAGGCAAGAGATTCAATATCCAAGTGAGTCTTGTATCAAGGAGGATGATATTAATAGTGACTCAGAGTATCAGTCACGTCAAAATGTACTAATAGGCAAATCAGCCTCCCTGCACAGCTATATATAGGTATGTGTTTATTTATAGATACACATGTGCACTTTTAGATGTATGGAGACAGGTATATAAACAAAACCTGGATTATTTTTTGTTATGGGAACACTAATGTTTGAACATTTTCTACCTTGTAAGTATACGGAATTTGTTAAACAGCTATTTTCCCTATGTAGGTAATGGCTTTCAGTTATGCCATCCTAACAATGATCCCCCATCAGGTTTTACATAAACAAGTCATCATACATTTTGTAACAATTTCTAAAATATAAATTATTTACATAGAGAATGCTTATTTCTCTAGGTGGGTGACTCCAGTAGCTTACAATACTTTAATAACAGGAATAAATAATTCATGCACATTTCTTTTTAAATCTGTTACTATTAAATCCTTTAATATTCAGGGTAACATATTTTAGGGATTGTTGACATTTCTTGAACGTATGTAGGATTATTCATTGCAGTGTCTATTTCGATAGTTTGAAAACTACTTGCGTGCAGAGAGCCCCCAAACTAAACAAAAACTTTTCACAACAATTAAGGACTTGTTTCAGTGATGTACTTAAGCTGCATTCTTAAATTTGAGCACATTCTGAACCCCACCCAACTCATTAAAGGCTCAGCACAAGCTTAGATACTGCTGAACTCAGTAAGAGTTAGTGTGTGCTCAAGTGCTTTCCTGAACAAAAGCCTAAACTTTTGCTAGGCTTCTACAGCCTCTAAAAGTCCTCCCTGAAGGCAGGTTTTATGCTGCAGATAGAACGTGCCGCAAGTCCTATTGCAGACTTTCTCATCTTTGCTGGAAGCTGCTTGCAACTGATCCTGCACGCTCCTGCGTTCAGGGAGTTTAAAGGAGGAGGGCGTGTGTGGAGTCACTATCAGGTTTCCCTCTTCCCAGCTTTTCTCATGGGCAAAGCCCTGTGTTCTCATGGAGAGAGAGACCATCAGCTGTCAGCAGATCTGCTGGAGAATAACTTGCTGCTCTGCCGTTTTGCACTTCTCATCGTCTGTGCAGACCAGAACAAACAGGCTCTCCTTCTTGCACAGTTCTGGGTATGCTTAATCAATTAGAAAGAAGCTCGGGACATGTCTTGCTTCTATGATAGTTACTATCCTTTTGCTATGTTCTTCAGGCATTTATAATAACTCATTCAAGAGGAATCCAAGCTGGATTTGTAGTACTAAGTGGGAATTTAATTTGATTTAATAATTGTAAATTTAGCTGTTATCCTTTTGTCAGGGAATGCTAGTTTTTCACCCTGAATCCTTCCTATGTTTTCTTAATATCCATCTTCTGTATGGAGTTTTTACCCTTCTTTTGTCCCTTTTATGCTTCTTGCAGCCTTTTCCAAATTTTCTCTTTTATACTTAACAGCCTCTTCCAACTACTCCATTATACCCTTGCAAAGATGCCTTGCAAAATTTAACATAGAATATAAATACATCAACTATATTTAAAAGTTAATAAAAACCACCCCCCCAACCCCAAACAAAAAAACAACCCCCACCCTCCCCAATTCCCCTCCAAAAACCAACTCAAACCCAACTACTTGTAGTATGCCTATCCCCACCCTAGTTCTTTAGGGTTTTTTTACTCCACTTATTTGTTTTCCTACCCCACTATATTTAAACTATGCCAACAGATTATTTGGCCAGATGTGATTCTTATTCTGAAAGAGAAGAAAAGTGATATTTCTCTTTCTTTAAAGAAGTTATTGGACTAATATTGCTCCAAAACCAATGCTGGAAATATAAAGTCGAAGTAGTGTAGTCACAGCGTACCTGTATCCATCCCTTCAGATTTATAAACTGACAAAATAAGAAAATCATCTATCCACACTGATGCCTTGGGACATGTTGGCGCACAGATAATTAGGAAGTTATTTTCCAAGAGAAGGTCACTGTGTTTTATATAGCCTGAGTATGCCAGAGATTAGGACTGCCAGTGATTTAGCTAAAGACATGAGCCAATGATCTGCTGGCTGAGAGGGTTCATCGTTGTTATGGATTCAACAATAAATTTGATGAGATGTTAGGACAATTAGGGTGATGATATGCTCCTTCACAAATATACAGAGGAATCATTATGAAATGGGAAATTGATGAAATCATTAAAGTGAATGTAAACTTGAACTGGATTTGTAAATCAAAGAGGAATTTCCCATGCAGAATCGCTGGATGGGTCTATTACATTATACATCACTCATAAATGCTTAGTGGAATCACTTTTTGATTATGAATACATTAACCCAACTATTGTTACACATTGTTTAAGTATAGCTGATTATTTACTTTACTTACTTGACTTTTTACCTCAAATTACTTAATGTGCGTTTGAGGAAAACATCATGAGGGTTTGATGGCACAGTAGGCTTTCATTAGGATGAAGATGGTTTTATGGTAATTTCCTACCTGACTCTTTTTTGTTTTAGAGACTTTATTATAAGAAAGAATGAAAGACAAACAAATGAAAGTTAGTGGAAATAACTCTAATATACTAAATAAATAAAATGTCTCAATTTTAAATTGGAATCTTTCACAGATAATTTCTTTGTGGAATGTTTACAAATTTTTAAGATTAATTCCTGTCTTGTTTTATAGTACCATTAAAATATTCTAGGTTTGATTTCCATCTAAAGAAAAATTTATTTGTAATATCAATGCCAAATATTGGAGCATCTCCAAAAAAGAAGAAAATAAATGTAATAAAACTGTAACAATAAGTTTCCTTCTTAGTTACAGAGTGAAACAAAAAAAGGAGCATTTAGGAATAGGTCATTTGCAGTGATTTGATGTACTCATGAAAAAAAGTCTTTTTGTTAGCTGAATTGCTCATGGACATTCATATTGAATGCATTTGCTGAATGTTAAGATTTTCTTTGAATAAAGTGAGGGACCATAGGGGCTATACTGATCTGGTGGATAGTTCAAGGTACAGTGATGATGTATGGATAGTTTATGCACGGTGCTGATTTATTTATTGGCTTGTTGTATTATATATCTTGGCTTCTGAAAGGTAAATTCTGTAATATGAGGCTAAAATTAAAAATTTCACCCAGGAGGTGTCAAATAACTCTTGAGATGTGGTGGTGGTCTTTCTGCTATGAGAAACAACATGTGTCATTGAAATTATCTGTTAGAAAGTGCTGCTTTTTTTTTAGAGAAGTTTGGTAAGAAACTTTTCTACTCAAGGGACAACTGAAATAACAAAGTGTCATGTATCTGTGGTGCAGGAAGCAATAGCCCTTCTGTAATTAGCTCAGACATGTCAGGAAATGTCTGCTGGCTGTCTGTCATGTTTAGAGAAGGGGTAGTCTTTCTTTGATTTGCAGAGTACAAAGTACTGTCCTAGCCTATGACACTAAACACTATGTTAAAGTACAGGAGATAATCATTAGGAATTGTATGAGAAGTCAAAATGTAGCCTATGTATTTGAGAGCTTATGTCAAAGACATCTGCCTTGGTCCAGACACATACCTGCTTTTGAAACTTGGTCTGTCTTTCAAATACTACAAAGAGTATTGCCATTAAACTCATGAAAAACTGGTATTCTGGTAGATGTGGGATTGCTAACTTTTCCTAAACCTTAGGCTTTGTGAATCGTATTTATAATTTTATTTTTCAGAGGTGCCTGGTTTTCACCTTATAATACATAGAGGTACATAGGTTGGTTAAGGGTTCTTTTCAAAGATGCTAGCCTATAGAGATATTGTGAAGAAAGTTGAGAAACTTAACTTAATTTTCTATAGTCTTCCTCAGATGAGCTATGAAAGGAAATATTTTCTTCCAGAATTATGGTTTGCACTGGTTATGTCTTTATTTATCCAGTTATGACCTTGCAAACAGCAGTATATTTACTCTTGATTATGAAGACAGATTGTTGTAGATCTTTTTGTGCATTATAGCAAATGTAAAATGCGACAGTGTGTCAGCTTGACTCAGAACAGTTGTGACCATGATATGCTTGCTCCGTTTGCTGTAATAGCTCTTTATAAAATAATTGGTTATATGATGAATAACTCTGTTAGATTTTTTTGAAAGCCCTTGATAAGGGGCAGAGATTATATTTGAAACTCTCTTTATGAAACTTCTCCTGCTTCATACTTGTGCTTTTACATGCCTTTCATAAAAGCATTCAATGAGTAAGTAAAAACTCTGGAAATATGCAGCAGAATGCATCCATTGTTGGTGAAAGTGAAGAGATGGGTGGTAGCAGAGTTATAGCAAGCCTCTGTGGATATTTGGTTTTTTTTCTTTAGCTGCACTTGCTGGTACGATTTGGATGAAGAAGGGCATCTGGGGGATCACCCAACAGCTTAGAAAAGTCACGGGTTCGGTTAGGGTGATGGGTGAGACTGGTCAACAAAGCTACCGACACAAGGATATGAATAAAAAAAGCTTCTTCATGCCTGACATCAAGGACAGCAGTGCTGATAGTGGGCAGTAGCTGCAGCATGTAGCAGGTTGTCTGGGCTGCAGAAATCCTCTAGGACAGGAGCCAGACAGGCCCAGGTTCTCCTCTCCCCCTCAGGCAGGAAAGTGGGGCAGCTGAGCAGAGTCTGTTGGGCTCTGCCCTTCTCCTCCCCTGGACTTTCCCTTCTTTGGACAGAGAGCTCACCGCATCCAGGATAAGGTCTGGCATAGAGATGTCATTGCTTGCCGCAATGTGGGATTGAATGTGTACTCCTTTGTTCCTAGATCGTGCTCGAGTTTCTGTTAAGCTGTAAGGAGACCATTGTCCTTGAATTTCTGCAGTGAAGTCAGAGATAAAATAAGAAGGTAGAAAGCGCGCTAGATTTGTAACAAAATAAATAGGCAATTTAATGACATAACAGGGAGTGATTAGGTTGGAAGGGTTAAATGCCATGGCTCCTTGGAGGGGGAGTAGAAGGGTATGCTGGCATCCTCAGCACTCGATAATCAAATGACATGGCAAAGTAGGGAGGGAAGTGGTGGAAGGAAGGGTGCCAGGATAACTTTGAAACCTGGTCTAAAGACCTGGTCTAAATCCACCTATAATGATTATTAGCGATTGACAGGGTTAGCATTTAACCTATATGATCATCCATGATTTACAGAAATTTTAAATCTCTTTTTTCCTTCTTTTTTTTGAAAGGGTAGCTTTAACAGTGCATGTATTTAAATTGCTCCAACTTTTCTGGACTCACAGTGCTATGTTTAGTACACTGAGAGTATTACTTTTTATATTTTATTAGACTTATATGCAGGCCAGAATAGACCTCAGGATGCCCTTATCTTTCTGTGATGTTTCGAAACATTGTCCTTGGATTTCAGTGTCTATAGATGTTATCAATTAGTTCCCTTTGACAGTGCTATTATTACATACATATTCCACAATTCATGTGTGCTAAATTTGTTATTGATCTTTAGAGTAGTATAAACAGTATGCATTTATTTACATGTATACACATGCATGAGGAGATAATTAATTTACTTGCTATCGATTTGTTTTCCTTTTGATTCTGGCAGACTTCAGCATTACATTTTGTTACTTATGCAATAATGTTCTGATGAAAGTTGTAAAAACAGAACACTAGTAAGCTTATTTTTGCTACCTTAGTAAATCTCTTTGCAAGGTAGATGCGCTAAACAGTAGTCTCTGCACCTATCTTTTTACTAGGGAATGTAAAATAAAAGATTTTTCTGAGGGTACGAAGCATAAAAGTGCTGAATTTACTTCAGCATTCTTGACATCAGTGTAAAGCCTCTGCGATAGATCAGGATCCAAAATGATGAGGTATCAATCTGCTAAGTTGAATCAGTGAGGAGTCCCAACAGTACTATTCAAATGTTAAAAATTATGTGTTTACTCCTGTACTGAAGTGTATGGCTTCTCTTCTCTCCCTGGAGTACCCAACCAAACCAAGAAAAATTCCACCACCAAATTCAAATCCAAACTGCTCAAATTAGCCATTTGTATATGCTAACCTCCAAGTCGTTTGAGTTACAGACACTACTAGACTAGGGAGACAATCAAGATTCAGTATGTGTTTATGCTGTCTCATAGACCATACGTATGCACGTATTTACTGTTGTACATACATTTAGATGGTTTGCTCATTCATAAGCCATAAGTTCTGCATGAGCAAAAGAGAGCCTCTCTGCCCTATCCCTCCTGACAGCCTGTCTGGCGTCAGGAGGGATAGACGTGCATGCTGTGTGCAGGGATTGTGTTTACACCTTGTCTTTTTATATTACAGCACTGCATAAAAGCAGGCAGAAAGGTCCATTTTGAATAATCTTGTTGTTAGCAAGTGTCCTGGTTTCAGCTGAGATAGAGTTAATTTTCTTTATAGTGGCTGGTATGGGGCTATGTTTTGGATTTGTGCTGAAGACAGTGTTGATAATACACAGATGTTTTAGTTGCTGCTGTATCAGTCAAGGACTTTTCAGCTTCCCGTGCTCTGCCAGGTGCAGAAGAAGATGGGAGGGGGCACAGCCAGGATAGTTGATCCAAACTGACCAAAGGGCTATTCCATACCATATGATGTCATGCTCAGTATATAAAGCTGGGGAAGAAGAAGGAAGGGGGGACATTTGGAGTGATGGCGTTTGTCTTCCCAAGTAACCGTTACGCGTGATGGAGCCCTGCTTTCCTGGAGATGGCTGAACACCTGCCTGCCCATGGGAAGCAGTGAATGAATTCCTTGTTTTGCTTTGCTTGCGTGCGCGGCTTTTGCTTTCCCTATTAAACTGTCTTTATCTCAACCCTCAAGTTTTCTTACTTTTGCTCTTCCGATTCTCTCCCCCATCCCACCGAGGGGGAGTGAGTGAGCGGCTGCGTGGTGCTTAGTTGCCGGCTGGGGTTAAACCACGACAGCAAGGAACTGTATCAGATGAACTTTTTTCTTCTATTTTTCTTTTGTTATTTTTACACGTATACTCCAGTGAAGATGAGTTTTGAATGAAACTCAAAAATGTGTAAGATCTTTTGCATCATTTTCAGTGGGTGTTGACAGAAATGGCAATCTGATTCATAAACACAGAAAAAAACCAGATTAGTTTTCGTACAGAGTTGCATATAACGTACAAAATGAACTACTGTGTACGGCTGCTAAAATGCAATAGATTACTCATAAAAGTCTGTATTTTCAGTAGCTCATTTAAGATGAGAGGGATATATTGTGCCATGGTTTATACAGCAGCATGTGTAATGGCTGTGATTCCTCTTGCTATGATTGTCTACATTCCTTTTAAGTTC
This sequence comes from Mycteria americana, assembly GCF_035582795.1. NCBI lineage: Eukaryota > Metazoa > Chordata > Aves > Ciconiiformes > Ciconiidae > Mycteria > Mycteria americana. The sequence goes on from NC_134368.1 coordinate 44,534,413, forward strand.
GCAAGATCTGTTTTGTGATTACCTGAACATCTGCTTTGTACCCAGTAAAATCTGAATTTTATTAAATATAGTGGTGCTCTCCCATTCTAATACAGATTTCCAGGCATTTTGCAAAGGGAATGTTGCTTCCCTTATCTTTATGCCCATTTTACAAAGATATTTCAATTAGGAAGAGAAGCATCTCTCTGAAGTTCTGGATTTAAACTCTGACAATAACACATTGGCTTCTGAATCACTTATGCCCTTTGAAATCATTATTCCAATGTCCAATATTTGTTTTTACTTGCATTAATAATTTCAAACCAGAAGGTAAATAAAATTGAATAGTTAGAGATTTGGGTAAATATATACACTCCTATGTTAGTACAAGAGGATAGATGCTTAAGAAATGTGGTATAAATTTAGTAGATGAGAAATGTATGTAATCATATGACATTTAGCAGTGATTATTTAATTTTAAAGCATTTACAGTGCAATTTGTGACAATTATATTAAATTATATCACATTTGCAATTCATTTTTTAATTATAAAGTATTGTGAAGAAAAGTACATTAAATTAGCATTTTTGTTTCATTTTCATGTCTGTTACAAAAAAGAAAAGAAAAGACTCTATAGTAAGTGACATGTTACAATGAATTCTTTTTATATTCAGAAGAATAATTTTGCTGTCTTTTGATAAAGAAGTAGTATATAATTCACCAGATATTCTTCTGTAACCTAACAGACGGCTACCAGAGGGCAGCGCTTGACAGATCCATTCAGCCACTTGCCAGTTATGGGTAGGGGTCTGGCTTTGCCCTCCTCTCTGTGCAGACCCTCAGGTTGGTGAGAGTAACAGTTCCTCTCCCCACTGCTGATATTTTTAGGAACACAACCTGGATGCAAAAGCTGAAACGTGCATCTTCAGACTGTTTGAAGCCCTGGAGTCCTAGGAGCTAAGGCCAAAGCTGTGGCTTCCACTGAGCAAGCCACCCGGGTAGCAAGAAAGCACTCCTGTGAGGTGGGTGGAAGGGATATTTGAGGCACAGCTGCCTCCTCGCTTACTCTCTCAGAACTCAAAAGGTCTTCAGTGCTCTCTCTGCTCTTGCTGTGTTCTCCTTAGGTAGGATTTAGCACCTTGGGTTCAGGTGGATCCTCTTGTGTGCACTGTCAGCTTGCTCTTCACTACTAATGTCCCCCGGTTCTGCAAGGCAACTCTGCCTTACTGAAAGAGACTGAGGCCTGTCCCTTAAGCAAGGCAGAACTGTCGCCTGTCTCCCAGAAAACACAAATTCTCTGTACCTTTAACACATCGATTCTGCCTGCGTATGTAACTTCATTTATAACTCAGAAAACTGTTCTTTTTTTGGAAAGCTCAAGTTTCAGCCTTCTTTGCCCCGCTACCTTCCTTACACCTGGGATGCAGGACAGCAGTCCTCAGATTTTGGGAATATGTGTGCACTGATCAAGCCTGTAGAAAAGTGCAGAATAATCGTTAACCTAGACTGCAGAGGTCCCAGACAGCGTTGAGCTGACCCACTCTTCCCGCCTCTGTCTGCCGTTGCCTTTGGATCCACTTCAGCACAGACCACTGCCATGCCAGGTACGTCTGCCCAGCTCAGGTCACCCCCGTCTTCTCTTGTGCAGCTACTGGGTCTCCTCTGAAATCCCTACATGAATTTCCTCAGGCGTATGTTGCCTCTTACAGCTCCTGTGCTTTGGGCATGCCCCGGATCCCTGCTGACTTCAGCCTTCGCTTTAGGGAGCCTGAGAAAACAAAAGCAGACCCTCAGGGCAAACATGAAGTGCTCAATAGCAGATGTCTGCTCTGAACAGCCGCATCAATGACATTTAGCCTCTTCAGCAAGCTCTTCTCTGAGCTTACTTGCTTTATACACGTACACCTCTGCCAATTAGCCCTCTATTATGAAGATTTCACCTCAGTTTACTCGGCAAATAAAACCAAATAACATATTTATTGGTACTAATGAGTAATGACTTGAGATATTGCTTCTCTATTCATGCGTAATGACTTAAATAACATCAGCACATTTGCTAAGCTGTAGCCGGCATCTTTGCTTTTGATGGGTTTTTTTTTCTTCCCTCTCTGCTCCTTTTGCTGTGAGAAGGTTGAGGCTGACAAGCGAGACATTACCAGTGCTCAGGTATGTGCCAGGTTTCAGAATGATGAATAATGCATCTTAAAAGCATGTAGGTGGGCAAAGTAACCTGTGCTTCCAGGATGAGGACCCGTCCTGAAAGGCTGACTGTCCCATCCGACACATCCAGCAAACAACTCAACTGCTGCTGTGGGAGGCAAAAAAGTTTCTTTCTTTACATCCTGTCGTTAGGGAGTGGAAGAATACGGGTTGTTCTTTTTCTCTTTCCCTCCAGTCCTTCTGTTTGTCTCTCCATTTGAGGTGAAGAGCACCTCCCCTGCTCGCTTCCTCTCTCCTTTACGATGTGGACCAAAAAGAGGGTCGGTGGGTGAAGAGCCCATGACAACTTCTCCCCACCCAGCCTTGGAAGGTGAGAGGAGATGAAGAATCTGGTGACAACTGAGACCGAGAAGATAAAATTGCTATATGGAGCTAATGGGAAGGAACAGATGTGGGGACTGTACTGATATGGGGGCTGTATAGTGCAGGGAACTGCTTAATTAGGTTTAATAACAGGAGTTCTACTTTTTGGAAGCCCTACTAAGTGCTGAGTTATAGCTGGAGTCACTGTGGATTTGAGGAATGTGATCAGGAAATAATGCTTGTCAGGACAAAATCAAAGGAGTGTACTTCGAATGAAAAGAAAATGAAAATGAAAAGAGTGTACTTTGTCCTTACGTCAAGTGTGATGCAGGAATCGTGTTATTGCTGATGAGGAAGGGTAACTTCAGGTTTTTTTCTTGGATATCACTGAGTGACCTACTAATTGAGAATGTGTGTATTTATATGACTTAGGTGATTTACCTTTGATTGATGATATTGTCTGGTTTTTTTCTGTGCCATATTTGGTGACTACAGTTTTGATTCCTTTTAGATCTAAAATTATTTATATTTTAAGGGTACATTCCAACTTTAAGTTCTGTTGAGCAGATCTTAGATAAAAACCTTTGCTCTCTTAACAGGTGAAAATCTGGTGAAACTAATGAAGATGATTTTATGCTTTAATCAGACTTCTGATCTCTACGCGTTACATCTTCATGTTAACCCCAACATTTCAATAAGACTCAGTGTTGATCTATATCCTAATACTTTCTGTAGATCATCTACTGTAATGCTACAGCGCAGGTGTTAGAATCTCAGCCTGCTGGGTTTGCCACAGACGCTCTCTGGAAGACGTCTTATGGGACCCTGTAGGCATCTTATGAAAGATAGTAAGGATGAGCAAATTAAAACAGTCTGTTGCACTGTTAATAGCATAGGTAAAGAACAATTAACAAGGGCAACCGTGGGAGAAGAAAATCTATTTGAATAACATGAAGGATGTGTGAAAAATTGGAGCTGTTCTGACTTCCTCCATTAGTACTAGACTCTTGTAAGAAAAAAAAAAGTAAGGGTAGAGAAAAATGGTGAGGCCTGTGATGATATGCACCAATTGAACTATTCTGACACTGGTATTTGACTATGTTATTGTGAAATAGTGTTGGCAATTCCAAGTATATGTGTATGGACAACTTTTATAAATTTTCTAAAACAAAATAGGAACAATCAGTTCTGTTGCTCTGATGATGTATTTTCTTTTACTAGCAATCCACTTGGTGTGACAATCTGTTTTTTCAGTGTATAACGTTTTGAGAGGGAGAGGTGCATGCAAAGTGTATTTATCTAGAGGTCTATAATTTATTGTCTGAATTTCACATAAAATATACTTGTGTGTCATATATACAAAAATATTTTTATAAATATTCATTGAGGCTGAATGTTTAAAACTGAAAAAATAGCAAATCATTTAATTAAGTATCAGAAAACATATCATCATATCATTTAACAAAATACTTTGTAAATGCTGTAGGAAATGGAGAGTGGCCAAATTTCTGTAAACTTCTACATGGCCTGTAGTCTTTGTTTAGTCAACATTCCTCTGATATTACTGGGAATTCTGACAAACCAGGACTATGGGGAGAAATTCTGGCAATTTTGAACTGAATAAAGAGGCATATTTGCTAGAATGGCAGCAACATTTAATCACAGAATGCAAACCAAAGATAGGAAAAGGATGTGCAGTTAACCTGACTGCTCAACTTTTATATAAACTGAGGTATATTTCAGATACACGTCTTAGAGGATGTGGACAAGGGAGAAACATGACAAAATTGTTGCCACTCTTATGAACAGTTTCAGTTCTGACTGTACATGCGCAGCTTATCAAAACATTTAAGTTTTCAGTCGGTGCTTCACCTTTCTGTTGAGCACTCTCACAGATGATGCTTTGAAAGAACAGGTTAAGTAAAGACTGTAATGAACTATAGATTTATACTTCATGAATTATGCTAAGTGTCCATCCTTCCACTGGAAATAAATTTCCTGCTGCTGGGGGTTTCAGCTAAGTTCTGATTTACTCACAGGGTAGCAAGATGTGGCATAGCTTGGTGAGGGCTGTGAGGACAATGGATATATATTTCTGTGAATCCATCACCAATTCCTTTCATGAAGGCTTGGCAACTACATAGAATGGTGAGAAGATTCTTTCGCTGCAGTGACGTAGATGCAAGGGTAACCATAATTGGCAAAAGCTGCTTTCTTTGGAAGATGATGACCATCTGAATAAAATGAAGCTGCAATGTAAAGCAGAGGCCATAATCTCTCTGGCCATTCACTGAAAGGGAATGCGTGACCTAGAGGTCACTTGCTATTCATATAGCTAAAAAAATTTAAACAAAAATACTGACCTTTTTATATTTTGAAGATTTAAAGGATTAATGACATTGGGTGGTGAATATGACCTACTCTTTGCAGTTGTAATCATTCCGTATTGTGGAGGGCTCTGTGCTGTTAACTGATAAGAAATCAAAAAACAGTCACTGATTCCCAAGTAAAAAAATCCATGTGTTCCCTTGTATTAAAATGATACAGCTTCACTGACACTGATAAGTATGTTTTATTACCTAAAGGACTGGCCTGGGAAGTGTAATAATTTTTCAGTAGCGGTTAAATAATTTACAGACCCAGAATTTTCCATGGTGGATCAGCTATTCAGAATATATAGCACAGAATATATAGCTCATCCCATATAGCACTTTGGATCTTTGATTTGGCTGAGATACGTACCACAAAAAGAAAAAAAAATTAAAAAAAAGGCAATTAGACCTTTCAGCAGGCAAAATACAGCACACTTCCCTCAAGCTGACTGCTCAAGCCGGCTGTTCCTCACAACACATTCAGTCGCAGAATCTGTCCTTACTCAGACACTGTCTCTCACTAAAAGATGGTCCTATACCTTGCCATCTGTCATGTGCTGCCTGTTCCCATGGTAAAAATGGCTCCCCCAGTTTAGTCAGATTTGACAGTTATTTCCATTGAGATTGGTGATGGAGTAAGCTTCAGTAATGTGTTCCTTTTCCCACTTCTTCCCTCAAACTGATATCATCTCACTTTCATATGTAGTCATAAGTGACTTTGATGGGACTTCTAAAGAATGAAGATTGATACACAGAAAAGGTTGTGCCTGAACCTTGTCATTAGGTAACAGTGTAGAAAGGCTTTGCTTTAAACTTCCTATACTCTATCAAACTTTCGGTAGAGTCACACCTCTTCAATGGAAAACCGTACATATTAATTGGACACTGTATAAATTTTCAGAAATATGTAGCAATGATGATGGAGGAAGAGTGAGTGAGAGGGTAAGAAATAAAGAACTGTCTGCAAAGATAATAAATAGCAGGGGTGTACTGTACGTGGACAAAATACACTTTCACGAGGAACAAGGAAATTACAACATTGTCATATGCATATTTCACTCGGATCTATCAGCTATGACATATAAATACTAAGCTGACAGCTCATACTTCTCTTTTCCCGATCAAATATGAACTTACAAATATTAATCCTGTATTTTTTCCAGTAGAATAGCAAAAGGAGACATGTTAGCACAAATTAGTAACTTCAGTGACTTCTGAAATATTTTTGACATGTTCCTTTGTCACTGTGATGCTAATTTTATGTTCAGTCTTCATCTCATTTCCCAGATCATCAGAGTGTTTGCATTTGAGAGCTAAAATAGCTAAGTCTCTCAGCAAGCATCAGCGACATGCGGATGATCTCTAGTTGCACGTGCACCAGCTGCAGCACATCTTCAGTGAACACCATGGATAGAAGAGATGTAGATGTGCCAAAGATGATGCCAGTGCATCTGTGCATAATCTGGATCTGCATGACCCCAATTCATTCCACTAGCGATATCTGCTGATGTCTCCACCACTCCTATCAGCCAGACGTTTCAGGTGCCTTGGCCTTTTTTGTGGTTGAGGATTCTTCCCTGTAAAAATGTCCGGAATTAATTGCCAAATTAAAAGGGTGTGCTCTCAGATATTGAGTCACTAACTCTGTGAATAGCAAGGTAAGAAGCATCCTAATACACAGATGTCTGTTTGGCTGCCACAATCCTAGGTAGGACATCCAAGTAAAACCATTGTAGTGCATGCAAAGAAAGCCTGATAAAGCAGGGAAGCATGTTTTGTATCTGTTGTAATTATAGCATATCCATAGTAAAGTGGGTACACTGCACGCATCCAGACTGCCATGCATGCATGACTTTAAATGCATTGTAATAATTTATGCTAGCTGAGGAACTGGCTTGATGTGCTATGAAAAATAAATTCCCTGGTGATTTGAAAATACAGGCCCAAGCCTCGCTGGCTGGAGCCTTTGTTAATGATCTGAGAAATATCTGCAAATCTAAAGCAAACATATGAAGCCTGCAGGCTTTCCACAATAGTTTTGGGAGTATATGTTTTCAGAAGCCTTGCTGAAGACATTTATAGACTGTGCGCGTGTGTCTGTACTTTCCATATAGGTGGGTTGGTCAATATTGTGCTTTACCTTACTGTGCAGTTGCTTTTAGCATATCCTAGTCAAACAAGCCATCAGGAAATCCATTTTCTAAGATGGGGTCTTCTGTCAGAATTATTTATATGAAGTTACTTTTATTCCTTATGACTGTGTAGTTCTCCCAGCTGAGATAAATGCCTTGAATGTTCAGATACAGGAAGGGACACTGTGGTTTCACAGAAAAGCACTAGCCACTAGGAATAATAATCTTTTTCCACTTGGGGAAAATGTTCTAGGTTTTCTCAGGTGTATCTAGGAATTTACATCTAGGTCTCTTTCTAAAGAAGCTCATCTGTGCTCTGTTAGCTCCCTTGCCTGGCGTAGGAGAAAAGCAAGCCTTCTATGAATTACCGTTTTCAAGTGTGGATGTTCTAGAAAATGGGGAGAATGCTACGACATGTGTCTTCTCTGTGTTAAATCAGCAGAGGTTCAGATCTTCTAATTAAAGACTTCATACTTGCTTCCCTTAGCTTGCACAGTTTATCACAAAACCCAAAAATTTCTATCAGGCTTTGCTATCATAAATGTAAACAGAAAGCAAATTGTAGCTCGTAGATCTGTACTTCAGCTCTTGTATTTTGATGTAACCCTGTAGGAACTCTGTGAAATCTTGCTGGTTTACAGCAACTGATGATTTTATGGTGGTAGTCACTGCAATATGTAGTTACGTGATTGTGTCATTTTATAGTCTTGTCAAGAAGGCATTTCTAGTAGGATCTCAAATTGTTCAGAGAAACCTGCCAGGCTCTCAGTGCATCTAAAAGGATATTTAGAAATATTCATGTTCATCGTTTTGTATTAATTCAAGCATGCAATGCATGACTTGTTTGCGTGATTAACTGTTGTTAAGACTTTGTACTGTCACTGAATCAAGTGTTTAGTATACATTTTTTGACTGAAGAAGAGGATTGCTCCTATTAGAAGGCAATGTGAATAAATAGTGGAGACAAGATTAATGCATCACCATAATCTGCAGTTATTAACAAATGTAAAAAAGCTACAGAGAATTGGAGCATGAGTGATTTTTTTACAGCAGAGGCAGTACAGTTTTCTCAATGCCTTTTCTGATGGTATATAGGTTACTGTCCTTTTGTGGAAATCCCGTTGTTAATGCTTATTTTTGTCTGTATTGCACTGCCATTGCTGCAAGGTGACCTCTTTGCTATTTGGAACGACAGTCCGGAATTGCCCCGTGCTAGTGGCTCCTTAACTACAGAAAAGAGAGACCACCTCCTTCCAGCAGACTTCTGTTAGCCACGGGCAGTCACGCTGGGCAAACTCTATGATGGCAGACTATATAGTGTTGAGAAAGATTGTGCAGCTGGAACACTTAATTCCAGATTTTGTGGGCTGATGACAACTTTCTGGCAGTTGTAGGCAAAGCTGTCTCATATCAATAAAGCTCCTAAAGTAGGTCCAGATCTGTGAGGGACAAAAATGATGTGCAGTAATCTTTTTCTGTCTTTCTGCATGGCTGCGCCTTTTGGTTGGCACCTCTCTGATTTGTGATCAGTTACTTCTGGAAAAAATCTTATAAATTAATATTTCATCTGCTTGGGAATCTTAACAGGTTACCTCAACAGCTAACTTTGTCAGACCTATCTCTAGTACTCATTCTGGGTCTTTAGGTAGTTTTTAAATCAGAGCCTACTTAGGGATACATTTGGCTAACCCAAGAGAGATTGCTTTCCCTTTGAGAGATTGATAAAAAGTTACGCTAAATTCTGTTCACTGTTTTTACTGTGGAAGCCTCTGAAAATCAAAGCTCTTTTCATCACTTATTTTTTGTTTCAGAGCCTTATCTTTTCTTTGAGTTATTCAAGTTAGTGATCTTTGTTGTTTTCCACTAGGCTACTAGTGCAGGCTACTAAGAATAATTTTACAGTTTAAGGACTATTTGTTTGGTTTTTCTTTTTCTGCATGGTATCATTCTTTATTATATCTTGTCATGTCCTGGAAAAGCATCTAAAGAAGTGCTATGAGGTATTTTAGTGACGTAAGTGACAGTTTTGGCCTTATGTCTCATTATCTGAAAGACAGCATCTCCAGCAGCACAGACATATCTCATCCTGCCAAGACCCAACGTAGAACATAATGTGTGAAAAAGACTCAAAATGAGGGAAATGGATCTCTTTCTTGCTTAAAATGCTATGAATTTTATTCCCTTAGGGTGAATGACTGTATTTTATAATTCCAGTTCTAAGGATAATAAATAATTTTAAGCCACTGCAGTGACAAGACATCTGTGTGAAAAGTGAATCATTTAGGGAATAGAAATGAGCAAGACCACTCCGAATTAAGTGCATGAGCCCACAGCCTGAGTTATTGGTTTGATATTCAGACAGTAGAGTGCAAGAACTTCCTTTGTGCTAGTCCTACGGCCAGAGATGCTAGAAAATGTGATCTCACAGTTTGAAAATGTTTGGATCAGGCTCTGAAGCAGAGACAGTAGAAACTGGTATCCTGCTTTCACCTTCTGGGCTGTCAGCAGTGTCTTCCAGAGCCAGAGACCTAGAAGTTGAAGGGTCTTAAAGGCAGTTCTGTGACATGTGCGACCTGGTGCTGAGGACATGAGGATCTCTGCAGGCAGCCCACCCAGAGATCCTACTGGCTGTGGGATCCCCAGCCCCAGCTTAGATGGGCGAGGAAGGTCTGCATGGACCTGGCAATTGTATTAGTGCCTGAAAGTTGACCAGTAAAATTGATATCCTGTTGTTAGGGCTAATGGTGATAAGAATATGTATTTGAATAGATGCAGACACTGGCAGCTTGCAGAGGTGGTGGTTTTGTGTTGGTGGGGAGTAGGGCTTTTAAAATATATATTAATTAGATTTGATTCAAATTTGATAGTAAAGTTTAAATTCAAACTTTTCTTTTTGAACAGGTCTTTGGAGTGTCACTTCTTACAATGACCCGAATTCTAATTAAAGAGAGCTCTGCTATGTCTTACAATGTCTGGAGAGGTCGCAAAGGGAGAGTGGCTGCAGGTTATTGATTTCAGGGCCTAAAAACCATTCAGTAACTATTATCTGTACTTAACAGATCCACAGAATTCAAGCTGATTAATTTCCTTATCTGAAAGCCATTCCTTTTCATACTGTAAATGGTATCTAATGCTCCCTGAAGGGGTCTGTAGTTTATAGATTTTATAAGTGAAGGAGAAAATGAATGCATTATTTTCTTGCCTTTTTGTGATGCTGTTAAGTTATTCACAGAATGTTCCATTTTAATACAGTTTATGCTTTCACCAGCATTTTAACATCTCACTGTAGAAGAAAAAAAATGAGCCTTTTATCATTCATATTGAAAAAAAGCTTAAGCCTTAACCCACTCAGAATTAGTAACTCTTATTTGATCCTAAAGAACGGCACTCATAAACTATAGAAAGGCAAGGGCTAAAACATTCTTTATTCTCTAAATGTTACAGTGCATCTCATATTTATCGAAGGGACCATCATTATGCAGAGCCATTATGGTGGATATTCATGGCATTGTATCAAGCAGTATCTCTGAATTTGATTTCAACCCTATAAGCCTGAATGAAGTACCTGTATCTTTTCATTATATTCCACTTTTCCTCCTATTTAAATCAACTCCCTGTGGAAGACCATGTTGTTGCATAAATATATACAGCTGCAGCAAAGGAATTAATGAAGACCGTAAGCGTGGAAATGAGACTGTGTAAGGTCTGGTTGGGTTATCATTAAATTGCTTTTTTATAATTTTTTGTAGCATGTTGTGTACCATCCTCTGTTCTTAGGTTTGACTCATATTTAGGCAATGTTCTAGTGCTATGGGTACTTTTTAGCTCCTCGTTAGGAAAGTACAAATTAATGTTTACTGCTTATTCAAAAGGATTTTACCAATGTTGCTTTTTCTACTGATTATTAGTGTGAAGCAGTTACAAAGCTGACCAAAAAGTACAGATTCCTCTTAGGTTTAGGAATCCCCCAATCCCCAGTTTTTGTGATGCTGGTTATCATTCAGAAAAGCTGAATTAATAACTGTAAATAAATGACATTCTGATATCACCATTTTCCCGAAAGCCTTATTGTCATGTAAGGGCCCAGGGAATTGTGTCAAAGGAAGGCAAATGAAGAAGGGAATACGTGCTCTTTAAGGCAGTTCCTTTACTGAAACAACCTTGCAACACTCTAAAACCTCCAGAAAACTGGTCCAGCAAGGGAAGGTCACAGCTAAGAGCTCTGCCTCCTCCACCTTGCACCACGCACTCTGCCCAAGTGTTTCAGTTCAAGGAAAACCAAGATCTCATTCTAAAACTCAGTTTATTAAACCATGCATCTTATCTAATTGCCTGATTCATTAGGAACTCTTTCTGATATACGTTTTCTGCATACAAGAAAAATAATACTAATTAAAACAAAAGATATACCAAAGCCTAAACTATTAGATGTAAATCCACCTTTACACAGTACATAATACTGTGTACAATTTTTTTTTTATGGTATAAAAACTTTCATATTTCAGAACAAAAACCCGTTAATAACTGCGAGAAAATTGAGGGAACTTTCTTTAGTGATTAAGTATTCCATAATTGTCCAATATATGAATTCTTCTGGTTCTGACCATACTTGAAAGCAAGCTGGCTGCTGTTATGTTGGTCTGGCTTGCAGTTTTGGAGTTGCAAGGTTTGAAGTTCAGGTTTCTGAAATGCTAATACATTGAATTTTTAAACTTTCAATTGTCTTTGTAGGTAGTAATAAAAACTTCAAAGAAAATGGTAGATGTTTTGTCCTTCCATCTTGGATCATATTTTTGATTTGCTGCAGTCAATTATATGGTGCTTACATTTTAACTATATTATTAAAATACTGGAGATTTTCTAAATTAAAATTGTTAATTCCTTCCTGACATTTAAAAAAAAGTTCTAATTTGTAAATCTCCATTTTCCTCAGATGTATTTGTTTACACTCTGTGGTATAACTGCATTGTTATGTAAGGGTTTATGAGTCTAACTAGAATAAATCCAAACATCTGAAGCTCAGAAGAAGGGGATAGTGACAGTAGCTAAAATATATTTAAGCACACTTTAAAAATTTGCCAAATGGGGATTTTCACAGAGATGTAAACAGTTTCCGCTACAGGTCTGGAGCTGTAGCTAGCTGTTCCAAATGTTACTAGTTATCACTTCTAGTGTCTGCATATTGTTTGCAAAAAAAAAAAAAAGAAAGAAAGAAAACCTTAAACCTCTCCTCCCCACTATTGGGAAAAAACAGCCTAAATAATTTCAAAGAATGATAAATTTACTCTCCAAAATGCACTGTAATACTCTGTACTTTGCAGTGAAATGGATTGCAAACAAGTATGTTGTCAGGCCACATATGACCACTGAATTTATTCCTAATTATTGACATTATGTTTGGGGAGAGAGGGTGACTCAGAAATCACTACCTCACTTCTCCTGCCCACTCTTTCCCAAATGGCCAGCTGATTTGAACTCATTGAGTGTTAATAGTTCAAAAGATTACGATTATGGCACACAAGACCGGGAAAACTAAATATTTGCTCAGTATAGTGTAGGATCAAGCTTATTTTGTGCAGAAGTCAGATGAAGAATTTGTGAATGTTCATCTAGAAATGAAACATCACTGTTCTCCTAAATGGCACCCTTCAAAAACGGGCCTTTGCTCTCATCTCAGAGAATTGCTTGCGTTTTGGAGAAGCTAATCCAACTACTGAATGTTAAACTGGAAAAAAAGTTGTTATATCACTGTGTATCTGAACTGTCAGGTTTTCTATTACCTGTTTGATGGTACTGTTTAATTTTTCTGTCATTATATAAATTATAAATGTAAAGAGAGAGAACTCCTTTGCTTTTGCTGCAGGCGGTGTTTTGCTATTGCAAGCCTGCTGTCTAAACCCTGATGCAAATTGCAGGCTAGATATATTACGACCTGTCTGTCTCGCCTCAGAGGCGTTGTCGAAGGCACAGCGAAGAACAAAGTATTTCTCTCCTGCGTGCTAGCCTAGGAGCGGTCCTCAAAGCACTTGAGGCTTTCTTGCTTAATAGCCTGAAAACAGCAACCAACCTCCCAGAACCCCGGCACGTTCAGTCATGCAGCGTGTATTGCAGCGTGTATTGCAGCGTGTACTGCAGCGTGTATTGCAGCCTTTGCACACACATGGGCACGAGCGCCCGCGGCGTTGGGTGGAGAGTGAAGGAAAATGGGGAATCTGCTGCTGTAGGAGGAGGTAACCGCAGCTCTCATCCAGAACAAGGGGCTGAGCGGGGCTCTCGGCAGCACAGGGATGCGGTGAGAGCTGGTTAATGAAGCATGACAGGCAAGGGAGGAACGAAATCACAGCAACTCGGCAGGCAGACCGTTTAAAATGGTAATACAGTCAGCCCGCATCTCATCTCAGTGCTGACACTCCTCAGCATTTGCCTGTGCCACTCACTCTGCTCAGATTGTCAGGTGAATATCAAAACAAACACGGCAGGCAAATAAATACAGGAATCTGAGCAAATATTCTCTCTCCTGCAGGAATCCTAGACAAGCGTGACTGACGGGAGCTCACTCGTGATCACGTTTTTATTCTGTGACTACACTCTGTGGGTTATTTCTTGTCACGCCCTGCATTTCAGGTTACTTATATAGGTCTCTGGTAAGCTCCCCAAGTCATATCAGCATTTAAGAATATAGTTTTAACTCGCTGTGTTACATCAGATAGCTCTCTGAATGATTTCTCTGAAGCAATTTCAGGGATAAACCTTCGTGGTTTAATGACAAAAGTGTATTGGCTAGGATTTAATAGACCAGCTATTAATAGATCAGGTAGTTTGAATTGCTGCTTTCATAATTTTTCTGCTTAAACTGACTGTATCTACCATTAGATGGAAAAACAATCACATAAAGGGGTTTTTTTACATTTCAAACTTTTATGCTCAAAACTAGGCAAAGTCTGTTAGGTCTTCATGTAACTGTTACTAATAGAAGTGATGCCTCATGGCCTGACCGCAATCTGTTGCAAAGAGACTATTTTCTCAGAAGTAAGGCCTGATATATTTCTCTTTTGTAAGCATAAAAATTACATCCATGATAGTTAGACAGCTTTTTTTTCTAAGTCTGGAGTCACAGACACAAGTGTCAGTATCCTACATCTCTGTTGCAGGGCAAATCACATAGATTACCTTCATCTTGACAAAGAGCTTTACTGACTTTGGTAGGCTTTGGATCAGGCTCATTACTATGCTAGTTCTTATTTTGAAATTGGGAATACTAGTAGTTGTCTACAAAAGAAGGTACACGAAAGAAAAATTAGTTCTTGTTAATAATGCAGTTCGGGGTTATTGCACTGAACAATTCAATGCTGCATTTAAAAATACTCTTGTTGGCTCTGATTTCCTCTGCTTGTACAACTCCTCTTTTGTATGTGGACCTGCCCGTGTTTATCTTCGCTTTCTTTATTCAAATTTTTTGTTTTCTCAAACATTTGTAATTTTAGCAGCTCCTTTTTACTTCTGGCCAGTTCCATGTTGCTGGTGTTGAAATGGAAACCTGTGATAGTCTCGCCTGCCGGGTGGCATCAGTGACACTGACCAGAAACGGGGGAGAAGGCACAGATTTTAGGTGCGCTAACTGTCCAGCTAATTAGGGCTTTTATCTGAGTTTTATCCCAAGCAACGGTGCAGTGATGGCATGGTGGTTGTGTCATCAAAAAGTAGTCCTAATATGGTACAAATTTTGTTTCAGGGAATGCAGGTTTCTAACTTTCCCAGCACTTTGGGTTGCTTTATGAGTTGAGGTAAACACTGAGGAATTTGAGTATGTGCCTGAGCTGCGTGCACGCTGTGTATTTCCAGGCCTTCCTGGTGTTTCTGAAGTTCTTAGCTTGGCCCAGCTGGAAATGAGCAGTAAACACAGTGTCCTTTCTACTGTTTTGTTTTGGGGTTCTTTTGGTTAATGCCCCACAGAAATTATTTATATGCGAAATCTGGAAATTATGATTGGAAGTAGTACATTTTGCAGTGGCTGTATATTGTTCTCGAATGAAGCCAATTTAAAAAAAGCCTTTCCTGACATGGCTACAATAGAGAATGTCACATACATGTACTTGGCATTTTTGGAGGCAGGAACCTAGCTATAGTTATCGACATACAGACTTCAATCGTTTTGCTGTTGGTATACAGTGTGCACGTATTCTGTTTTAGTGTCTGAATGTATATCCTTGTGGTATCTCCTCGAGGAGATATCTTGTGGTATCTCCTCAATAGAAGTCCAGTGTCTTTTCCAATAAATTTGCGTAGTCTTTGGACAAGTATCCAAATATATTCCTCTATTAAATTATTCTTACAAATCTCACTGCTAGGCTCATCCAGCTTGCAATCGGAGGAAATTTCTCCGATTCTGTGAATACTTCCTACCGGATTGCATGGAATATTTTGGTTAGTATGTGGAAATGACACTTGAGAGTCAGATGGAAGCGCTAATAATTTGTGAAGGATTTTTTTGTATCTTTGAACAGATCTCAGTAAAGATAATTTGCTTTATTTAATGCTATTCAAAAGAAAAAAACCACACACTATTCTCCAACTCCCAAGCCTTTTCATTACTCCCAGAGACCTTTTAATTGAGACAAAAAAGAATGGTTTTACTTTTTCTCTGTTTGCAGAAAGAAGCAGTAAGACAATCATATTATTTCAGGCTGATAGGACTAGATATGAATCAGCATTTCAGCTATTTCATATTTACAGACTTAGTTTATACAACCGTTATTTAGCCCATATTTTGGAGGAAGAATCTAGGTAAATGATATTAAGGTAATTTCCATGTTTGAAGAAATGTCCCTCAGTTCATGAAACAAATGTCTCTCTCTCCTTTTAGTGGAAATGGCATTTTTGTGAATGAAAACTAAATATCTTTCAAAATTTGTGCCGTAAGACATTCCTCTACACAGCATGCATTTACCCTGACTGCAGCAAATTAATGGCAAAGAGGAAAGGATGTTATAGCCATTTTGTTAACTGATTTTGATAGGGATTTTTCAGCTTTGCTTTCTTAATCTTCACAAGCTGTTTGAATTTCTAGTCTGAGGACTATTTAATTGGTACTGGCTGTTATTTGGTATGTTTTGAATCCCTCTCAAAGAAAAGATGATTTTTTTTTTAATTCTTACATTTGATTTCATAATCTATGAGTCATTTCATTATCTTTTACAAAGTCCTAGACATTTGCACCTTTACTTTCCTGCGGTTTGATGTAGAAAGAAGTCTGCCAGACATTTTACATACGGTGCAAGCTCTCTAGCCTGGTCATTGAGATAAATACAACAATTGCAGATTGACATAGCATTTGGTTACGGTATCACTTAGCTAAACAGTTAAGGGAGTTTGGGATCTTGCAGATTTTGCATCTTTGAAGTTGTTACTTGAAGTTCAATTATGTTTTCTTGTTCTTTTCAGCTCTTTTGAATTACTTTATCAATTTGTGTATTGTTATAGACAGTTTAGCAATAGTCTGCATGTTGCACACACAGTGTAATTTTTTCCGTAACCAAAATCACTAAATCCTTGCCACAGATCATTTGCCTTTTAAAATTTTTGCAGCCACCCTATTCCAAACTAACACTCCTCACCCAAAGAAACCTGTAATGCTACTGCATGACCTCTCAGCTTTGGAGCTCTAGAAATAGCTTTTTGTTGCACTGTTTATTTATCCACTGTTAATTTTTTTGCCATTAGAGGCTTTTGAATTTATTAGCCACTTAACATGAAGGAAACACCTAAGTAAACAACTTCCAAATTCAGCAGTGCATTGGGGTGATGTTTTTAAGGTGAACTCATGGATACCTTTCACTTCTTGAAGCAAAGCCTCCTGTACAGTTGTTGCACTTATTCCCTACAGCTCTCCTGGTTCCAGATCAGGACATTGTGTAGGAGGAGGCAGGGTAGTTGGGCAAGGCTCATCTTGGGCTTACAGGTGTGGCTCTAATTTATGCTAGAAATAATTTTTCATTCCTTGTGCCTGTGTCCTTCACCACTCATCCCACTCTTCCTCAGCTCTGCACTTGTTTCCTCCCACCCTCCCCACCTACTCAACCCCATCTCTCCCAACAAGACACCTCCCTTGTGCCTGTTTCCCATTGTCCTCTGTTCCTCAACTGCATATTCTGCTTCTCTCTCCCACTTCCAAACCTCCAGCTTTCAAGGAAGTAAATGTAATTTAGGCTTCATGAGTGATGAATCTGATGTTTTCTACTAATTGCTCATGCTCTCCCATCTTCACCCAGATGGGAGGGGGTAGGTGAGGCAGCTTCATTTTTGGAATAATTCTTTGTTTTGACAGCGGCCTGGGTTTTTAATGTATGCATTTCTTCCAGAGGCAAGGCTCTAGAAGAATGTCTTTCTTTTGAAAGATGGAGGCTGGCAAGATTAAAGGAATGGAGCTGTCAACCATAGTCCTTATGCTTTAGACAAACATGTCAAAAAATACCTTTTACCTGCCCACTTCTTTCAAAGGAGGGGAAAATGAAATCACTGTTAAGAAGTCTGGACCCTTGAAGACCATCATCAACTAGGATGCTGCCGAGGGTCAAAAAGTTATTAAGATCCCAAACTAGTCCCATTGCCAGTCTGACTTTTGACTTCAATATGGGTTGAACGAGTTCCTTACAAAATGAAGCAGCTTTGCAGCTGATGGATAAGCTCTATGGCAAGCAGAAAAGATTACTGTAATATTTTAAAAGAAGTGTTTTCTATCTGCCCTCAGAAGTTGTAATTAACCTGTGTGAGACCAGAGCTATGTATTATGAAAGAGTGAAAAGTATCTGTGCTGTTTGTAGAAGAGGCCACTCATGTATTTTACAGGCAGTGTAGCATTTTAAATTATAGACTTTTAAGGCTTTCATTTTAAATGACAGTGGCATGATCTGTAACTGCAATATACTGCTGTAAACCATCTTTACCATACTCTGTATTACCTCTGTGGCTGTTTGTTCCTCAGTGGGTTCTGAAAGAATAATTCAGACAAATTTCATTTATTGTTGCTTCACACTTCTTCACCACAATAATATGCTTAGCTAACAGGTTAACAAGTATGCCCTGCTCACTTTCTTTTTATATAAAAAGATTTAACAAGTCCTAGAAAGAACCTTCCAAACTTTACAGTACTCTGCAGATCTTACAGTAATAATAATTCCCTTTCTGTTCTCAGTCTTTTTTCTCTATTACTCTCCTGCTTTATTGTCACACTCAGCCTTTTTTATAACTCCTGACAGGATGCTGCCTTCAATCCACTCCCTCCAGCAATCATATTATGTGGGTTTGATTTTGTGTTATGTATATAATAATATATTAAACAAGAATCTTAGCGGGAATAAATCATTCTAACTTCACTTGTGCTGAAGATCTGAACCAGAATGTGTGTAAAAGTTGAAATTACTTCCCACTATCAACAGATGGAAATGTTGAAATTACAGGACTCTTAATTTATATGGTATCTAAAGAAGATATAAAGGGAAGGTAGGTGTAACAGTAATGTAGAAAACTCAATAGGTTTTTCCCCTCTGGTTTTATTAAAAACAGTCATTTGAAAATATGTTTTAGATACCATTTTAAATGTGAGATAGTTAGAAGGTATCATCCATACTTCTGTAAAGTTGTGGAGAATAATGAAATACATGAGGTCTTGCTGGTGGGGTTAAGTTCTGTTGACTAGATACTCAGTCTTAATAGAAATCAAGATACGATCTAATGGGCAAGAAGCACGGACTGTACTTTTTAATATGATTGTTTATCCTTCTGCTTTTGTAATTAGCTTAGTTTTCTCTGGTTTCTACTTATTCATGTTAATGCAGGTGAGCTATGTTTTGTTTTTGAATCACAGCAATGGCAAAAAATCCAAGAACAATCTAAATTTGTGTGACCTGTCTAGTGATTTTTTTTGTCTTTTTTTTTTTTTATATTGTAAAAGATTCTCTTTTGTTTAAACGTTAGAAGATTCTGTTTACAAACGTCAGTCGTCCAGTCAGCGATGAAAATCAGTATGGCTTAAAGGGCCGCTTGCACACCATAATCAACAAGCACCAAATATCAAGAATGAACAGTAAACACAGAGAGCCTAACTAACTCTTTGAGTAAACTAGACAGTGAATATTTACATATAATGAATGCATTCAGAGATATCATAAATATTAAAGAAAAAATAGATGTAGTTTTTTGCATAATCGTTTCCATAGTCTCAGTGATTACTTTGAACACTACCTCAAATTCCATATTCACTGAAAACAAAACCTAAATTATAAGTTTGCCCTTTGAATTTTCCACGTGTACCAAATGCTTTAAAAAGAATTTCTGATACTGCAGTGCAGTAAAAGCTTTGTCCCTGTTTATGAATTTTCTAAACATGATATTTTCCCCTTTAAGTAAATCTGTCTAAATGTCACTGATGTGTGATAGGCCACATAACCTTAACTCCACGGGCCAAGAGTCTAGCTTTAGGCTCTGGTGGAAGAATCTCCATGGTTAGTCCTCCCATGGTTCTGCTTTACCAAGCATCCAGTCATTCCAGCAGTTGCTTGCTTTCCATGTACATAGGACTCATTACTGTGAAAAACAAAGAATGGGAGGTTGTGGTGGTGATGGTTGTGGAGGTGGGAGGTGCCTGGGCTGGTCTCCATCCGCTTGGGGAATCAGGAAGGGAAGAAGAACTATAAGGTCCCTGTCGACCCCAAAATTATGTCTCAGTATATCAGGCATAACTACTCTGTTTGGACAGCTCTTCTGCCCTTCTGTCTGTGCTCCACCCCAGGGGCCTATTGACCTCTTTTTTACTCCAGCCTTTTACCCTAGCAAAGTAAGAAACTACTGCAGTAAGATTTTTTTCATTGTACAGCAAAGAACTTCAGATATCTTGCGTGACCCTAAATTGACCTAAAGATTAGAAAATTCAGCCTCCTGTATCTTATTTGTAATGTCTCCAAGTACCTGTTTTATTACATACACATGAAGACAGTAGGAGGATTAATTAATTTTAAATACAAAGAGAAGGATTTATTTCAAAGTATGACATTGCTTTGTTTTATTTTGCAAAATGAATAATTCATTATGAACTGATATTGGTGGATTGAGAGTTCAAAAATGTGCGTGATTCAAAAATATCTTTAATTTTTATGGCAGTGGCTGTTATCAAAGTATGAGGCATGATAAATCCCACACAATGGAAAGGCTGATGACGTGTTATACATTGGGCACGATCAACTGAAAGAAATGACTGATGCCATCTCAGAACTGTCAGCTGTTATCTTTGAGGATTTTATCTTCCAAAATAAAGTGGAAGTACTGGAATACTGTGAGGAGGGAAATATAAGGGTAGAAGGGAGAGCCAAGGTAAGAAATTTTAGATCAAACCACTAAACGTCAATCTCTAAAAATAATCACACTATTTGCAAGCACCTGGAGGGTTGCAAAGAAATCAGTACCAGGCAACATGGATTTGTCAAAAACCAGCTAATTTCCTTTTGACAGATTAACAGGCCTTGTTGTGAGTTACTGTCGTTGTTTAATCCCAGCTGGCAACCAAGCACCACCCAGCCGCTTGCTCATTCCCCCCCTCAGTGGGATGGGGGAGAGAGTTGGAAGAGTAAAAGTGAGACCACTTATGGGTTGAGGTAAGAACAGTTTAATAATTTAAATAAAACAATATAATGATTAATAATAGTAATAATAATAATAATAATAATAATAATAATAATAATAATAATAGTAATGAAAAGGAAAATAACAAAAGAGAGAGAAATAAAACTCAGGAAAACCAAGTGATGCAACTGCTCACCACCTGCTGATGGACACCCAGCCAGTCCCCCAGCAGTGATCACTGTCCCCCAGCCAACTCCCCCAGCTTATATACTGAGCATGACATCATATGGTATGGAATAGCCCTTTGGCCAGTTTGGGTCAGCTGTCCTGGCGATACTTCCTCCCAGTTCTTGTCCACCTCCTCACTGGCAGAGTATGGGAAGCTGAAAAGTCCTTCACTTAGTGTAAGCACTGCTTAGCAACAACTAAAACGTCAGTGTTTTATCACATTATTCTCATGCTAAATCCAAAACACAGCACTATATCAGCTACTAGGAAGAAAATTAACTCTATCCCAGCCACAACCAGGACAGTTACAAAGCCATAGAAGTAATTAATCTTCAATGTAGTAAGAGATAACTGTCTCTTTCTACATCTTCATAAATAAGCCAGGGAAACATAGTCTAGCCGAAACTATTAGAAGGTAAATGTAAACCGCATTGATTAACTGTACTCAACGGGATTTTATCGGTGATTTACTGTCAAAAAAAATATATCCAGTGCATTCTAGGAGGGTCATTTTTATGACCATAAGAAAGACATAAATAATGAATAAAGAATATGCTTGTTAAGGATATAAGCATATCAGAGGACAGGACTTGAATTTGAAATGTTCTTGGAAAATCATAAGAAAAAAATGGATGATACTGGATGAATGTAATATGGATAAGTGCAATCTTACGTTTAAGCAATGGTAATCAACAGCACAAGTTCTTTTTGGAGAACAAGTGGTAAGTTTTGTGGAAAAGCACATGGAGTTTCTAGCTAGTCTGACTGTAAGTCAACAGCGTCATGCCATTGCAATAAGCAACAGGCACAACCAAAGGGATGTCTGTGACACAAAAAGTTGTTTTCTTCTCTACCCATTTTGGTGAGATATCAGCAAGAGTGGAGCATCTGGTTTGAGGCAGCGCACAACAGAGTGCGTGTGGGAGAGCAGAGAGAATAAACAGTGGGCAGACTGTGTGCAGAGAGTGAAAGAGCTGGAGTAATTTAACCAAGGAAAAAAAAAAGATAATAAGAAAACACAATGGGAGAGTTTTGAGCGTGCAAAAGACAATTGCAAAACACAAGGAGAAACAGAATGAACTATGTGGCCTCTTGAGGACCCTGTTAATTCTATTTGTAAGGATACCGGACAAACATCTCTGCAGGAGACCTTTGCTCTTTGCAGTTTTTGAGTACAAGTAGAATTATATGTTTTTGTTTTTAATAGCCTGTGCATATGCTCATCCGTATGCTTTCTGGGTTACTCTTTTAAAATTTTGGGAGTTTAATTTTTCGATTAAGGACCAGTTTGCAAAATGCTGCTAGTTTCATCAAGGAACAAGTGATATTTTCAACTGATCTCCCATTAACCTGATAGTGTGGAAAAGCTTCATTTTAAAGTGCTTGAAGAAAAGTGAAATACATCACTATTTATTTTCTGTTGTTAATGAAGACCCATTGCAGAACTATTGAATCATGTTCAGTTACAAAGGGAATCAATTGTTTTATACATTAATATTATTTGTACCTTATAGTGCTTCTGTTTTACAAAATATCTTGTTTCAAAGGATGCTTAACTTTCTCAATGTGAAAGCTTTTGATTTTTTTTTTTCTTTCACTGTTCATTTGGTTGGTGAAGCATAGGCAGGCTAGCTGACAGGTTGCTGATGATATGTAGCAGGGGAAACATCTCCAAAAAGCTGTAATTTAAATAAATAAATGTTCCCTCTTGTGCTGGATCAGCTGAATTTCTTTTTTGGTCTGAGAATAATGTGTCTCTGGAGACTTGCCCAACCTTTCAGCTAGAAGCTGAGGATCTATGTTAGTGATTTCATTGATACTTGATATCAAGTAAATAAAAAAAAGTCCATGTCTGATTAAAGCCAAACATTTATACATACTATTATGAGCAATAACAAGCTCAGTGTCAGCTCTGATACCAATATCGATGCTCCAGTTACTTGACAATTCCATTACAACAGGGAAACTAATCAATTTATATCTACTTTCTAATATGTTACTGCAACCCCATCTTTTACAGACATTTGGAAAGACTTTATGTCAAGTCTCTGATAAAGACCAGTAACAAGTGGTGAAAACAGAATTTAAATAGTATAAGAGGACCTTCTGCATATAGAATTATACCACTTTGGATTTCAGTAATGGACAGTTTTTCCTCCATCACCTACAGTGTCCACAGGACTTGTAGAAAGGACTTTTTTTCCTGAGTGGTTCTCTGAGGAAAGAGACTCATGGCCATGCCTTACTCCATGTCGCTGCTGCTGATTTGGTGGAGGGCCTGAGTACTAGTGGCAGTAGGGTGAGTTCAAGTATGGTGCTAGGTGAAAGAGCTGAAAAAGGTGTGGAAACTTGGTACAAAGGAGTTTTAAGTAGATCATTGTGTTTCAGTGATTATCACAGAATCACAGTATCACGGAATCGTATAGGTTGGAAAAAACCTTTAAGATCATCGAGTCCAACTGTAAACCTAACGCTACCAAGTCCACCACTACACCATGTCCCTAAGCACTTTGTCCAAACGTCTTTTAAATAATTCCAGGGATGGCGACTCAACCACTTCTCTGGGCAGCCTGTTCCAACGCTTGATAACCCTTTCAGTGAAGTAAAATTTCCTAATATCCAGTCTAAACCTCCCTTGGCGCAACTTGAGGCCATTTCCTCTTGTCCTATCACTTGTAACCTGGGAGAAGAGACCAACCCCCACCTCTCTACAACCTCCTTTCAGGGAGTTGTAGAGAGCAATAAGGTCTCCCCTCAGCCTCCTTTTCTGCAGGCTAAGCTATAGCATTGTATTATTTTGCTTGGATTTTAGTCTCAAAGGGTGATATAGAATATAGATATATCTTCAAACAATTATGATTTTCCTGCTGATCCCATTTCTAGCATGTGTTAAAGCAGTCTGATGGCTGCAGTAAGTTAAGCGATTTGCATACAACCCTGTTGTTAGAGATTGATGGGACTTAAGGGGTTAAGGGTGTGTATTAATTATCTGGAAAGTACATTAACTGGAGTGATGACAGAGTTGGTAATGGATAGCTGCTAATTGTTAGGATTAGGGAAGACCATGAAGGATTTCAAGGGGGACAGAGCTAGAAAAATTAACAAGTGGTAGATGGATTTTTATGGTGAAGTGCATTGTAAAAAGGGGTAGGAACTACTTAGAAACTCTGCCGGGCTCAAGATTAAATGTAACAACTCAGGAAAAAAATGGTAAGAGTCAGTATGGATACAGGATTGTAAACTTTTATTCCTTTGAGTTACAATGAGAAGGGAAGCTAGATATCACGATGTTCAAGTAATACAATAATATGATATTACAGCCTCATGTGAATCATTGGTACATTCATCTCAAACAATTCTTACCCTTCCAGTGAAATTATGTATGTGCACAAGGGCATCATAGTTTGGCAATGAAATCCTGAGGGGTCTTGTTGAGACACTGTTCTGTTTTGGATTCAGGCTTTGAAGGAAGGACAGAGAAAGCAGGGAACATGACAGAGTGAGTAAAATAATGTAGGGCTTATAACTGTACAGAGAGAGCTCTAGTTTTTCCTAATCTGAGAACGAGGAGAACGGCTGCACACTTGAGAGTAGCAAAGGAGCTTTTATGATGCATTAATTGCCTGTGGAGTTGATTTCCAGCTGCACTGGGGACATCCTGATCAGGGAGCATCCTGATCATGGAGACCCGGCATCCCTGCTGAGACATGCCCTGAGGATCTTCTATACACTAGTCCATAGTCTTTATTTGGCACACATCACTGCCTATGCGTGAATGTCCCAGTTTGGTGGATGGATATGTAAAGTTCCAGCTCAAACCTTGTCAGTTAGTCCTCCTTCCTGCCTTCTTGTCTTTCCTGCTTCCTTTTTCCCTTCTGCCTTCTGTCTTTAAATTTAGTATTGCCTTATGCCTAAAATCTCAGCTTACCAATTAATTAATGCATTTTTGTTGCTGCCTTTTGCTATTTATGCCTTTTTGTTGTTTAAAAAGTTTCATTCTCCTGCTAGCCTATGATGTTAATGTAGATCATATGATTGTCTCTGTAGACCACAACAAAGAACAGCTAACACTGCAACCCTCCTACTCACTGCTGCTCTGATCGCCTCAGAGTGCCCTTGTACATTGCTTTTGCAATACCTATGTTCTCATAAGAATCTGGGATGCAAACATTTAGCCCCCTAGTTTATGTACAATTAGTTTCCTCCTCTAGGTATCATGTCTGACTGGATATATTGGGGTTTTTAGGATTTTTGCCCTAAAAGTCTCTATGGTTCAAAAATGTAATACCGCATCATTTTCTTGAACATTTGTTGCACTACTTTTATCACATATTCTTGGAAAAGCCTGGATCGTAAATATTTGTCAGACTCCAGGAAGTCAGGGCAGAAGTAGTAAAATCTAGTCTACCAAGAAGGATCTTTATGAGCCAAAACCAACATGTGTTTCAACTCCTTTTGTAGGAAATGCTTTATAATGCATCATTTTCTGTCTAGCTTGACTATTGCTTCTGTTTAGGCTGTTAAGTGTAATATCTCAGTTGAAAAAAATTAATTCTGCTTGCACAGTGGCTTAGACTCAGCGGTTTGTTCCTGTACTTAAATGACAGACCTACTGCACTGCACTTAATTCAACAGTGCCGAGTGAGTCAGCATAGCGTCATGTCACGGTGGAGATATATGACAAGGGCTGACACCAAAATGTGGCTTGTTTTCCTCCTCTGTGTTACAGTGAAGCGTGAGCCGCAACTTACTGTCAGACTGCCTGACACTGGTTCTTAGCTCATGTTCACCTGCCATAATAATCTCTGTTGGAAAGTTGTATTTTTGGCAAACATAGTAAATAGCAGTGGATCCGACTGAAGAGGGAATGAGGGAAACTACAAGATAGTATCTTCTTAGCCGTTAAATATTTCCTTTAGCAAGCTAATGTGTCTTCTTATTACATGATAGGTATGTAGAGCTCCTATAGATCTATGGCTATGTTTTCATGTTTGTGGCTCAAATTGAAAGCTGAATTTAATTTATTCTGTTACCAGCTTCAGATGGATATTTCAAACAGCAAATGCGTTAATATCTAGCAGCTAAAATATCATGTTTTTAATATACTTAAATATTGTGTATCAGAGAATCAGACAAATCAAGTAAATAAATAACTAGTAGATAATTTTATTCCTTCTGCCAAAGTTCATTTAGTCCCCATAGTCCTTATTATAATACGTGCAAAAAGTTTAGGCTAGTGCACTTCTAATGATTCAGCTGTTGGATTTCTACTGCCTTCCTTTTACAGATGGTAGTCAGTTTTTTCTCATCTTTTTTTTTTTTAGTGGTCAATCATTGTCATAGAAGCTATTAAAAAACTATTTGTTTTGCAGTGCATGCTTTCCCTGTTTTAATTCTCTGTTAGTATTTCACTAAAAATTGTGATCATTTTATGTACCGTTAAGTTAAGCTGCTTACTATAATGGATCCCCAAAAAACCTCTAATCTGAGGACTTTTGTCATTTTACCAAAACCTAAGAATTTGCAGTAGGCTGTATTATAAGATGAGCACTGTGAGTGTATGCATAAAAAGTCATGTTTCCCTAAAGCAATTGAGTAAATGTTTGCATAAGTAATTGCGTTTGCAGTTGTTTAGTTTGTATGTGCCTTTAGGTATCATAGGAGAGTTAACCCTGCTGGAAATCTTGGCCGATGTGATGGTCTTAAGCTCTCATGAGGCAGTCTAACACAAACTTTCATAACGTTGAGTGATAGAGTTCTAAATCATGTTTAATTTTCCAGCTTGGTTTTCAATGTTTTACTGGAATATTCTCTAGGACTTTTAAAACCATTTCTAACAACAATTAAAAACTCAACTTTATAAAAAAAAATGTGTATGCAGGTTTGGTTTGACAGTTGGACAGAAGTTTGTGGTGGATCTTATTTTATCTGAAACATTTTGACCATCCATAAAACATAACTACATTTTACCCAATTTCTTTCTTTTGAGCTAACACTTAAACCCATAATACAATACATCCCAATACATGCTCTCTATCTGTTGCCAACATGGTTATATATAAAGCTTCAGCATTAAATTTTGAATTCTTTGACTTTGTTAAAAAGACTGACAGAGTTACGAAGGGAAAAGTTTGTGGGAATGCAATTCCTCTTCCCTTTAGAAAAGTAATTTTAAAATAGAAGTTACATTATTTTCCACTTTTTGCTATTAGTAGATCTCCTGGGTACAGTTACCTTGGAAACATCGTATTCTAAAGGAATAAGAATATATGGAACATTTTCTTGCACCCATTGATAATGTCTGGAAAAATGATGCTGCTGATAGCAGTGGAAAAATATTCAATTTAGCTGAAGCAGAAGCCTGACCTCTAAGATGAAGTTTGGAAAAAGGAGAGTGTCCTGGTTTCGGCTGGGATAGAGTTAATTTTCTTTCTAGTAGCTGGTATAGTGCTGTGGTTTGGATTTTAATATGAGAAAAATATTGATAACACACTGATGTTTGAGTTGCTCCGTAATGTTTACACTAGCCAAGGACTTTTCAGCTTCGCATGCTCTGCCGGGCGCACAAGAAGCTGGGAGGGGGCACAGCCAGGATAGGTGATCCAAACTGGCCAAAGGGCTATTCCATACCATATGCTGTCATGCTCAGTATAGAAACTGGGGGGAGTTGGCCGGGGGGGCAGCGATCGCTGCTTGGGGACCGGCTGGGCATCGATCAGTGGGTTGTGAGCGGTTGCATCACTTGGGTTTTTTCCTGAATTTTGTTCCTCTCTCGCTCTCTTGTTGTTTTCCTTCTCATTACATTTATTATTATTATTATTATTATTATTATTATTATTATTATTATTATTATTATTATTATTATTATTATTTTGTTCCAATTATTAAACTGTTCTTATCTCAACCCATGAGTTTTCTCACTTTTGCTCTTCCGATTCTCTCCCCCATCCCACCAGGGTGGAGGGTGAGCGAGCAGCTGGGTGGTGCTTAGTTGCCAACTGGGGCTAAACTACAACAGAGAGAAATCTGGGTCTGGATTGTCTGTAAGTTGAGAAGGCTTGATGCTTTCAAACCTCTCCTTTATAAGACCAACTGGTGGCTTAGTGGAGAGGATTGTATTATGTGTCAACACTTTATCAAGTGTATAAAGATCCTCTAAATTAGAGCAAAATTTGAATATAATACATCTATTAGAATATAATTACATAGTTATGTTGCAAAGAAATATGATGCAATATTCAGGTCTAAACTCAGTGCCTAATTATTATTTACAGATGTCATGATTACAACAAAGCTGGATTAAACTCTGTAAATTCAGCCTTTCTGAATTATTAAAATCATGGAAGCATTATTGCTATTAATTACAGTTCCTTTAAATTTCTGAGAGCTGACATTGGCACTTGCTTTGTTTTGCATGAACCCTGATGGGGAGAGTGGTATCATGGTCAACTGAAGCTGTTGAAAGGCTTCCTAGAAGTCTTCCTTGAGTATGCAGGATGGGATTTTCTTAAACTCTAAAAAGGCACTTGAATCTACATTGTCCTTCAGATCTACACAGGATCGAAATCTACACAGGATCCCCTGAAAATTGTAGTCCTCATTCAACATTTTGGCACTTTGAAACCTGTCTGTATGTTTATGAGAACTTCATATGGGTTGTTTCTGTTGAAATGGGAATTCTCCAGATGGGACTGACCTGAAGGCAAGATCGTATGATCCACTGGGATCCTAGCAGTGACTGGAAGATACTTGGTAAGAAGCAAAATAATCCTACCACCTGTGAGGCTGTTGAGTGTTGTTTATTCATTTACCTCCATTTCAGGAGGTAATACAATCTCTATTTTGTGGTTTCATTTACCAAGATATTTGATTTTATGGTACATCACATACTGTTTGCACTTTGTTAAAAGGAGGAACAGGTAAACTTAGCTTTTTAGTCATCTGACTGTAAGGCTTATTCCTTGTGACTGACAGTCTGTTAAAACCAGTAGCAAAACATCCAGTGGTGCAGGAGAAGATCTAGTTTTCTATAGTTGTAAATCTCAACAAACGAAACCTTCAACAGCTGTCATGTACGGATGCACACAAAGAGATGGAGTATCTAGAAATGTAACATCTTTTGGTAAAAATCAATGGATCAGTTGGGATCCTCAGGTGAAATTATCTTCAAATCGTGATACTAAGTCATGATACTGGTGACATAAGTATTATATAACAAATTAACAAAGCAAATACATGCCAATGGCATTTTATATGAAATTAATCTATAACTGCTTCTTGTACTATTTCTTTTCAAATTCGATTTTTCAAAGCTTTGGTTTTCTCTCTGAAAATAACAAGTCTGAATGAGAGAGAGAGACATGTTCTCAGAGCTTCTGGCTGTGTATTGAGTCCTTTTTTTGTACTAAGTCATTTTAGAATAGCTTTTCTTTGAATTTATAACTGATAAATTGTGGAGTATTGAAAACACCTGAGAAAAGAACAGCTGCAACTCTGGGAGGGAGGAGATGTTCAACAGGTACTTGATCAGACTTTTGCCCAGGATACAAAGGATCTCAAAAAGTGGTGAAGTAACAGTGCAAGGAAAAAAAAGGCCCAAAAGAGAAAGAAACCTATTTAAAATTGCATTAGAGGTTACAGGAAATACTGTGGAGGTTGAATTGGTAGTTCTCTTAAAGACATAATTAAGATTTTAATCTATTACTGTGTTAGCACGGTATTGTTTGGGGTTTTTTTCCCCCTTCAATTCTTTTTACTGATACCTTTCTCAAGGAAAAGACACTCACCTCTCTCAAATGCTGCGTATGAGTCAGCTAGATCTTATTTATGCCAGGGTGCTGGAGCCATGTCTTTGACTGTGTCTTGTCATGTCAAGTTAGCCAGTTCTGTTAGTTTTAGGGAGGTGATGTACCACTAGGAATTAAAGATTATGGTGACAGCAGTGTCAGGCAGAACATCAGCCATGTGCTTGCTGGAAGAGCACAAATCAAACAAATTTTTTAGTATCACACCTTCAACTGACCCCTTGGAGAATGAAGTTTGTATACTTATCTCCAGCGATGCAGTGAGACCATGTGTGTGGTTAAGGTAGGTCAGTATGGTGCTATGGAAGTCAATATAGCTAGGCAGTTTGATGAATGTCTGACCTAGCATATGCAGGGGTAAGTGCCTGAAGATTGCTCCTAAAACATTACCTCATGCTCAGAGAAAAGGGAGCCAGTCGGCTTTCAGTTTAAAGAGACTTGAAAAAACAGAATGAAAGGCTGATGTGTCAAGTCAGCAGTGAAGAGAAATATTTGCATTGTTGTCAGTCCAATCAGAGATTTGGAGTCATTATCAAGCTTGGTTGATAAGGAAGAGAACAAAAAGAAACAAAACCAAAGATTAAATCACAATTAGAAAATAAAAATACGTTTTCCTGTGTAGCTTTCCTTTGACAAGTATTCTATAATTTCCTCTGGAATGTGTTGCATTACTCTAAACAGATCTTGTCTCTCTTCGAATTCATAATTATACCTGGGTATTGTAGTGACTACAACTCATGATAGAATTTTATATGTAGGCATCTTTATTCAGGCAATAATGGTAAACAAAAGCCAAACGCTACATACCAGTGGCCAAAGAACATTTGGTAAGGTCCAGCTCTGCAGCAGACCAAGCTCAAAGAAATGATCCCATGGGTTCCTTGTGCCTATGCATCTTTAATAAGTTAAGTTCAACAGGCCTTTGTATGCTGTAGCATTTATTTCCTAAAGGTTGTTTTCTGCCATGAAACTTCTATGCTTTTATTGACTTATTAATTGATTTAGCCAAAAGTCAAACAGATATTCAGGCTCTCGGTGCTAGCAGCACTTTGGCATTCAGTTCATGTGAGACATCTTCAAATGCTATATAAATAATGTTTTCCATCATCCACATCCTCACTGTACAATACGACTGGTGTCTTTATGTGGAACCTTGCTAATTCAGTGCCAGATAATACACATGTTGCTCATTAGTCTATTATCTAGCGTTTTATCAATCATCCTCTTGAGCACCCATCACTTCAGTTGCAACAGTTATGCTTCATATTTTTCAGGCCAGCTCAGCGTTGCATTAATGTGCAGTCACAATTCTTTATTGTGCTCCAGACTCTTTTCTCCATGAAAGCTCACTGCTGACAACAAAAGTATTCAGGTATCACGACAATATAGGGTTTGTGTACATGTGGTTGGCTGCAAAACGTGGGCTGCAAAATGTAGGCACTGGAAGAGATAAAAACTAGCTGACTCTTGAAGTGCGGGGTGGGTGTTCAGGGCTGGCAGCTGGAAGACAAAACCAACCCCCTTCCCACACACACTCATACCCATGAGACATCCTCCTCATTTGTGAGTAC
Organism: Mycteria americana; assembly: GCF_035582795.1. NCBI lineage: Eukaryota > Metazoa > Chordata > Aves > Ciconiiformes > Ciconiidae > Mycteria > Mycteria americana. The sequence continues at coordinate 44,565,636 of NC_134368.1, forward strand.
CTTCTGTTGAGAAGCAGGAAAACAGAAGAGTCTGAAATATTTATTCTCTCAACAGCTTTGAAGGGCCACCCTGAACAGCACCAGTCAGAACCGCTCTGCCATGTCGGAGATCAGCAGATTGCGTCATGTTCTTCTTAAAAGGTCTGCTAGCTGCGCTCCTTCCCAGCACCAATGGCTTTAGAGAGAAGTGATGAAGAAAATTTTATAGCTGCAAAGAATTATTCCAAACTAGGGAAATGTTCAGCTCCACTGCTCAGTGTGTATGCAATTACGTAGCTAATGCCAAATAATACAAAGTACATTTAGCAAGTAGATAAAAAAAAACACACAGTGGTCAGTGCTACCTTAGTGAATCACCTTTCCTAGTTAGGACCATGATTTAAAGATTGCTACAGACCATAAGCTAAAGGAAATTATTTTTTGGAGGTGGGGAGAAGGGTAGCTTTTTAAATCTGCTTTAATTTAACGTTCTGGAAACTTCCTTTCCATTTCAAGTAGCTTATTCAAATTTAATCATGGGGCTGTCGGAGTATGAAAATGTCTAGTTGTGATATTGTTGGGGAATTTCAACTTTAACTTTAATGATACTACTTGTGCCTGTACTGAGAAGAGAAGTATCCATGGAAACAGTGCAGTAATTCATAAACTGTAGAGCTGTATAAAGTCTCTCTACCACAAATATGTTTCAGCAAGAAAATCAAGAAGACACTTTTCATGTCAATGTCGCACAGCTAAAGAGTGCCTCTCTTAAGTCAATGATCTGAGCCATACCAGGGTATAGAGAATTATTCAGTATTTTGTGACTTAACAAGCTGAGAAAATCAAACCAGAACCACAAAACCCCCACCTTCCCAAGTAGATAACATATCACAAAAAAAGCCTGAAAATTAATTTTCATGTGAACTAAGTACAAAGTTGTAGTAAAACTGCTTTTAGGAGTATTTTTTAAAAATTATCAGATAGTAGTGAAATAAATGGAAAGAGAAATATTCTGCTGGCACCTGCCCAGACTATAGTCTGTGTTGCTGTTTAAGTCCAGTTAACTAAGCAGAATCAACTCGAGTAAGGTAACATGATAAAAAATGGTCATCTAAGCACTCTAGAGCTTGCTTTCTAGGACAAAGATTTTTGTAGTTTTTTACACACCTGTGGACACGTAATTTTACTCAAGTTAAATGTCAAACATTTTACTCTGTTGCTCAAATAAGTGCAAAAAATTTTAGTTCTGCTATATTGTAAAACGGAGATCAAGGAACTGGTTTTCTAGACTTGGACTTTTCAAAGAGTAGTAGTCCAACTTTGGTCAAGTCAGTGAAGACCACATGTTCACAAAGGTTGTTCCTCCTTTCTATTTTCACTCAAAATGAATGATTCGTGTTGCTGTGATCCTGACTGGGAGACCATCGTGCATCGTGCATTGACTGGGAGACCATCGTGCAGTGATCCCCGTAACAACGAGCCCATGTTAGGTGCAGCCCTGTGCTGTGCTGTGCTGTGCTGTGCTGCATGCACAGCGTGGCCCCCAAGCCAGTGTTGGGCTGATCATATCCCTTGGCCGCAGGATAAACTTAGTCTGCAGGCAGCTCCCACCCAGAACCAGCGATTACGCCACCTGCATGTCTTTGCCTTTATCTAAAAGTGCAGCAACAAGTTATTATGTGAAATGCTTTTTGTTTGACAGTGGAGATGACAATGAGAATGTTTTTCTCTTAAGAAAATCCTATAAGAGCTCAAAAGACCAAAATGAGGTTGCCTTACCATGGATGGGATCTGCACAGCATGCTGTGCCCTAGTTGGACATCTGTTCAGTGCTTCTCAGCTCAGGGTTTCCAGCATGTGAATGGATGTAGGAATGTCTATACTATCCTCTTTTTCTTTATAGTTTTAGTGCCAATAAATGGCATTTTAAGGGATAATTTACTACAGGGTCTGAGTGCCTTTCTCAATGGAATCATAATGAACCAGCATCTCCTGGTGCAAAACATGTATGTAATGTAGGTAATCAAATAAATTGGCTTTCTGAAATGCCAGAGGGATTAGACATAGCTCACGGTGAGAGCTGAAGCATTACTTTGCACACATTGCCTTTTTGCTTTGAATTTGGAAGTTCAAATACTGATATGCTATATTGGTGTCTGATACTTTATTCTGACATTTCTGGTTTACTAGTAAATAACTTCTTATACAAACTTTCCTTCCTCTGAAGAATGGCCCTGTATGCTAAACATCAACACATTTTTCAAATAACCTTCATTTCCAGTTACTAAGATAAGGTGCTTTTGAGATAGACCAAGTTAGAAAAGTTTTAGAGGAAATTTTGAACAAGATGAGCAGCACCTTTTCTTGAGCCCTCTGTATCAAAAATAGCTTTTCCAAATCACTTTAAATGTGGGTAAAATAAATTTTGCTGTCACAGTTCAAGGAGGCAATATCTGAAGTAGAAATAGCCTTTTTAATGAGAGTTTTAAGGGGAAGGTACAGTTGAGCTTATAATACAATACACACTTCAACATTAGTGTTGGAAACTACTCCTATATTGTCGTAATACAATTTTTACCAAACAGTGTTATACAGTAATTTCTTATTTCCAGTGAAATAGCAGGTTGGACTTTTCAATCTTGCAATACCTTCAGTTTATTGGAGCACTGAAAGCTAGCATCTGAAAAATAGAAAGAAAAATTACAGCCTGACTGTTGCATCCACATTTAACAGCCAGTCCTCAAACGCGGGTGACCAGACAAGTCAAACACAATGAGCAAGACCTTAGATCAAATGTGAAAGTGCAATTCCCTTTGATGATTATAAGACAACACTTGCATATGTAGTAGTATGGTACAGATTAGCAGAGTGACCTGCTCTGGATACCTGATTCTGAAGTATGGAGCCAGCACAAACAGTGGGCTTTGTTGCAGACTTGTACAGATGATCAGTTATGGGCAGTTTTCATAGACTGATAACACAGTTCTGTGTTAAGTTGTGTGATTAAGTTATGTGATCCTTGGACAGTTGTTGGCAAAGAATTTAAGAGAAAGTTCCTGATTTCCCTCACCATTCTTCAAACCATAAAGTCATCTTCAGCTGGAGATTCCTGTTTTCTCTCACCGCTGTTCAGGATGCACACCTTTCTGAGAGCCTGCTAATGACTTCATCAGCACAATTAAGCCGTGGGCATTGCTTCTGTTGTGCTCTAAAACCAGTGCCTTCCCAGGCTGCATTCAGATTGATCAATAAGTGGCCATCTGTGTTCACAGTCCTAACCCCTCTGGTTTCAACCTGTGCTTCTGCTTTGTGCTTCCAAGGCTTCTGCTATCATTCTGCAATCATTCACTCTACACACTAGCTTATTTTAGGGTCACTGGTAGTTCACTTGACACAGAAATGATTTCTTAGATGTGTATGCGTACATTACTACCTTGACTACGTGCTGTTAATATCTAATAATGGTAATGTCACTTACAAAGAAAGAACCTTATAAAGGTTCTTCCCTTGGTTACAATATGTTTTTTGACACTGGAATATATTATTTTTAGTTTACTTTTAGTGTTTTCCAGTGAAATTATTTTGTTTTAATGACCAAGGAGATGTCTTAATGAAGGTGTAACCTGGCTATCTAGAGGACTGTCTGTCATTTTGTAACAGGTGCAGCTTGGTATTCTTAACAGAAGATACTGTGGCTAACTTGCCGTAGTTTATTTTAGTACTATTTTCACTGTTGTTTACACCAGTTCCTATTCAGAGCTATTAGGTCATGTTTTGTATAAAATCTATCTTTCCCTTACCTGTCCAGTATCTTAAGTACATACCTATCCCACTGATATTCTCTCACTTGTATTTATAATACAAGCCTTTCTTGTCCACATATATTTTTTTTTACTACAAAATTCTTCTTAATATTTCATTTTCATAACCATTTCAGGTGCTTTTCTTCCCTTTTAATTACTTCCCCATTCTGATGCCAGCATAAACCAGAATGATATTTTATAACTGAAGTTAGATTTTCTCAGGTGTTGCAGATAAAAAATAATCTTCAGAGAAAGTAAGTAAAAATGGATTTATATCTATTAGTTGCTTTCTTCTCTTATCAAATAGTTACCAGAAATCAAGACTTTTTAGTATTTAAACTGCTTAACAAGCTGCTATCAAGAGTTTTCCATATCCATGTGAGGGTATACTAAGAAAAGGACAGACACTGTGCTTAATCCAAAATTACTGAAAGAGAAAGTGGAAGAGATTTCATTCTATATTGACATACAGATGTTCCTAGTAATTTTACTATGATTTAAAATTATGTCACTTCAACCTGGAGACCATCTTACAACCTGTTATTATATGCTTTTTTTAAAAGTCTTGAGAAAACATGTTTTAACATCTCTTCCCAACAGGTAATTGTAGAACTGAAAACACTTGATGCCAGGTAGGCTTTATGCATGGAATCCAACTGATATTCTCCCAAACTAGCTGAGCAAGGAGTAAGTCTTTAAAAAGTGAAAGGTTGAAACTCTGTAGAATATAATGAGATGGGACACTTCACTATGGTTACATTTCACTTTTCTCCCCTTTTCTCAAAAAACAGCTGCAGGACTTCCTCCTATCAGTCATGTCCTATCATGACTTCAGGAATTTTTCTGAAGCTCTAAATTAGTAAAAGTAATTTATAAAAAGATTTTGACTCTGTTTATTTCTCCCTGTTTTAATAATTCCCTGAAAAAATTGTCAATATCTGCTTTTTGGATCCTGAGTGTTGAGATGGGGCTTTGGATTTCATCACAATTTTATTCTCCATCAAAAGGCTTGGCGTGGAAGGCGTGCTGTCCTTTTGCAAGTTGACTTGTAATTGTTTTCCTACAATCAAGAAATATCTAGTTGTTTATACTCAGTTGTTGAGACTATCTCTCCTTTGCCATGTCTCTCATCATCTCCACTTGCTATTAACTTTCTCCCTAAGCACTGAAGGACAATCTTCTACACTTTCAAATCTATTTCTAATTACTGTTATTTCTGATTAGATTTTGTATTGCTCAGCAATTCTGTATTCTACCTTTGGTTCGCCTATTTCACTCTGTTCTATAATATAACAGGACTTACAGAAACACATACACATACTGTTGCTCTTACAGGATATTAATCCTAACCATAATTAAGTCTCCTTAGATTCTGACAGTATAATAATTTTGGACATTACTCGTGTCTTGAACTAATGAGAGTATGGCTAAGCTGATTGGTGAACTTGGATGTAAGTATCCAATTATGCCTGTTTAAGTTGTTATGAAAATACATAGTGCTCTTCGCAGAGTCTTCACAGATGATGAAATTAATTAATCTGATTTTACTGTTGCTAGTTACACTATGAAAGCATTCAGTGCCTATTGTTCATTTCCATACAACTTCCTTTCCTCTGTCATCACTAAAGTCCATACGGGCAACTTCTATGGCATGTTTTTGAGAATTAAAATTTGGAAGAGCCCATTTTCCAGTTCTGCACAAAATATGTCTTTTATATTGTCTTACTTTTCCTCACTAAGGCCTTATGTACTGATGAGATCAATGCTTTGCTTTTTCCTTGTATCTTTTTCTAATAATTCATTAACGCCTTCCAAGCCAAGATCTGCCAATTGCATAATTTTCTCAATTTGTGTTGTGCTGTTTAATGTCCACCATAGAATTATGCAGATATTTTAAATAGGAGAGACCTTTCTATATAACTTCTTGCAAAGTTGTGGTGTGCGTGTAGTTCTGTTTTGGGTGACCCACCACACTACTGAGAATCCCTGGCTTAGGTAAGCTTCAAACCACAACGGCTGTACCTATAATGTATAGCCACATGTCATATTAATAGTTTCCCACCCAGCATGATTTGAGAATCTTTGCCAGTTACACTTTCTTATGGGTGATGTTATGCCTGGTTCCCATTGCTTCTTAAGTCCGTCCCTGTCCTTGAACTTCCCTAGAAATATTCTCAAATCCTCTATAAAATTAAGATTTTCAGGCTTTTCTCTTGCCATTTTTGCACAGTCTTTATTGGTTTTGTCAATGTAAACAAGAAGAGAATCCGTACTGATATTTCAGTAACTGTCATCTTGATCCAGATCACTTAGTCTCCAACTTTATTCAGACTAAACAACTTATCTGAAATTATGATCTCTCTTTCCCTCCCCCTGCCCCAATCTCTTTTTTTAAAGAAATTCAGAGGAAAATAGCAAGGCTAGAAATAGATGAGTAATTATTTCAAATGGATCTGCAACCTGCTAGATGCAGTAGATTAACTCTAGCAGCAATTTAAGTGAATGGTAATTCAAGAGATGTGAAAAACAAAGCCACACTGAACAAACAAGTACAATGAGTAATGCTCAGGCCATCAATCTAAAAAAATTAGGGTCCTTTGTAGTCATGTAGAATCCATTCATTAAAATGAATCAGTCTGAGTTATGGACTTTGCCACTAAGGAAAGCATAAAGAACAAATCAGTGTAATTTATCAATTGTAAACAGCTAAATTTGTATCACTGGCAATAAAAAACCACGAGCTTCATTTTACCATTCTCAGATATAGCAACTTATTCAGTGATTCTTCACCCACAATCCTTCAACAATAACTGACAAACCAGCTCATCAATATCTAGTTAACAGCTTTAATTTGGTTTACTGATTTGTTGTATCTCTGTAGGCTTCTCTGTCCCTTACACCAACTCACATTTATCTCACATTTCTGCTGCTATAATGATTAGTACTGAGGCTCTTATACAACCTTTGCTACTCTAAAGGTTACATTTCATCTTGCATTTCTTAATGTACTGTTTAGTTTAGGTTACAGTGAGCTGGAGAAATTAAACCATAAACATCAAATATATAGTTAAAATATTGCAGAAGGGTCAATGGATTTACTCTGTAGAGGCTACGGAAATATCATTCTAGAGAAGCATTTGTTTTCAGTCTAGGTTCAGGGACAGATAACACTGTTGTCTTAGAAACCTGAGGTTTAGCGTGCTCCAGCTCTGTTTTTCAACAGAAGTGGGAAAACAACAGAGATTTACATTCTAGGAAAGATGTTCACAGGAAGCACACACTTAAAGTTTCAAAAGCATTTTTCTTTAATGCATTATGTTCATTACTGTTGGAGCTTTTCATATCCCCTGTGCTTTCCTTTGCAGTTTATTCTCACTGAATCTGTGACTTGTCCATTGAACAATACTTGTTGGAGGTGTTGCAAGGATGAGCACTAGCAATCCTTTAGGAAAGCCAGCATTTGACATCTAAAGAATCTGTTCTTACCACCTGTTTTTATTAGAAGAAAGTAAAGAATCAGATCACTCACATTCCCACTTGCAAATATTTACTGGGATAAAAAAAAGAAAAACAGGTGTCATACATTAGGGCTCTTGCAAAGCCATAACTTTTTGATACTTTTGTTACAAGAGATAAAGAAACTTGCTTTTGTTATATATGACAAAAGTGCTTGGGATGGCAGAGGAAACAGGGAGAAAGAAGCTTTTATTAAAAGATCCATGGCTCTAAATCCCTAAGCCCTTTTGCAGCCGATGCACGGATGTGTACACTGTCTGCATCACAGTGCTATTCATCTGCAGCACAGGCTGAGAATTTCTTCCAGATACCTCAGCCAGGGATTTTCAGAGACTAGCAGGAGCGGGGGTCCGGTATTTCTCAACAGGCAACTTCTAATGAGAACAACTGAAGTTGACAGATGGTCATGATGTGATCCCAGAGTGACGTATCACATCTCTGATCCGTAACATTCAAATGTTGACAATACCATAGATTTAAGCATAGCTGCTTTGTTCTACTGGAAGCAATAAAGCTTATTGCTGTGAAAGTACTAATCAGGTCCAGTCAAATTTCATCCGGGAGATGTGTTAAGGTCACAGTCTCTCCAGCCCTTCTTCCTGGCGCTCAGTGGGTTTGAAGGAGCTATCAAAGCCAGGAAATAACCCCCTCTCCTTTCTCTTCTGACTCTTCAGGTTGGAGAACACTTCATTAATGTAGCTTCTAAATTTTCCCAGTAGTCACTCCCAGTTCTAGGTTGGTGAACCTAAATGTGGTATTTTGTCACTAAATCTTAAAACCAAATGGAAATACCAGCAATAAGCCATTGGGAGTTACCTGTCCAATTCCAGTGTAGGTCCAACTCAGCTTTGTAAATTGTTGTGTGCCATCCGTGTATGGTCACCTGCACAGACCTCAACCTTTCATACACATTATCATGGGTTCGAAATCAGCAGCAGTAGCATCTTATGCCCAGTGTCAAACAAGTTGAATTGCTATCGCTGGAGGAATAAAGTCAGTTGACTCCCTTGTAGTGCGAGGATAAGTGATGATCACACAATTAAGCTGGAAGAAGTAGCTTTTGGATGTACATGTTAACATTTTGGTTTCTGCTTGGTGCAGCGTGCTGCTGCTGGAGTCCTGGGTGTGGGTGTGGAGGGGAGATGAAGAGGAGGAGCTGGATTCATATTTCTTTTACAGTTCCACTGATGGTTTGCTCAAAAGGCGGGATCCGCAAATAGCATTAACTGATGCAATCGTACTGGTGAGAGACATGTAAACACTTCTCAATACAGCTGAGAGTCTGTCATGGTTTGTCTATAATTTATGTTATCTATCTGAGCTCTTTTACATAGCTACACTTAAGAAATAGCGGCCTTAGGCTGTAGTACTGTAGAAATCTGCATTTTCTGTAGAACTGTGTCTGTGTAGGTACCTATCCTTTTATATATCCATCCCCCACGCAAGATGTTCGATGACTCACTTTTATTGGCCATTAGGCAAGCTAACCACAGCAGAAAGGGTGGTATTCCAGACCCATCGCTCCATTAAAGAAGTTGTGTTGTGCTGGTCTACAGACTAATTACCTCTGATTTAGAATACTGTCAGCATCATGTCTATACTGATGCTGATATAGATTTTAAACAGCTTTTAGCACAGTTTGGTAAACTGGGTAAGTTGAATCTCAAGAATAAACTTGCCACTCGCACCCCTCCCCCGCCCTGAAAACACTTTAAAATTCAGTTGTCTCAAAGCTCTGGGGTGTGTGTGTTTGTTTTGGCTTTCTGTTATTTGATTTCTCGCAGAACGTTGTAAAGTTTATGTAATTTTGGGCCTAGCAGTTAATGTGTCCCCTGCAGGCAGACTCCGTATGAATTAGAAAGAAATTCAATTACTGAACTACTGATAACTTATCTCAACAGAATGCAAATGGATTAAGATGGCTAAATGTTCACTCGCTTATAATGTACCATTTAACTAGAAAACATACTCTATAAGAAAAACAACAACACAAAAAGCTATTCTGATGTTTTATACTTTAAGTTTTTATACATTTCATATTACCCTATTTACAAAGCAAACTATGGTGGTCTTTGTTAAAATAATTTAGAATGAAACCCACAAAAATGGTTTTACAAACATGCCAAACAATCTAGCATATTTCCCAAACAGATACAGTGGAAATGTTTCCTCTTTAATAAATATGAATGACCCTTTTGATAAAAAGTGTTACACATTTTTGATACATAGATTCGTTTTTCTAGGACGTTATTTGCCATAGTACTGAAATTCAGGCTTTGTTTTATGTAAAATATGGTCATCTCTATGTGTGATCATTAGTTATTATACATGGAACAATGAGCTAATTTCATTTTCCTGTAAAAAAATCCTCTTTCATGCAGCTTTTGAGCTGATCTTAATTTTATATGTATACAAAAATTGGTCTGTGAATAGTGTGTGTTCCTCATCTTCACAACCAATGGAGGCACTATGTTTATTAACTTACATAGTTAATGAATTAGCTCATATTTCTCTATGGGCTTAGAGAACATGGAAGTTATTTATTCACAGTGCCTGTAATGTATATAGCTCTAGGCTCTTCACTCGTGCATTTCTTTGCAAGAAAAAAAAAAGAATTCTGTTATCTGTTTTATAGTTATCATATATGAAGCTGGTTGTCGTGTAGTTTTGGGAGACTCGTTAGACTGGAATTAAAACATAAAGACTAAGTTTACCACTACTTTTGATCTCAAAATTTTGTATGCATTGGTCTGAAGGGCTATACATTTTTCACAAGAAAATAAAAAAACACATTTAAAAATGCTTTGCTTGTGCCTCGAAGAATCACACTATGAAGTCATCCTACCAGCACTGCCAATTAAATTACATTGGTGCTTTATTACAGTAATAAGTGCTAGATAAAGGTGTAACTTTTGTAGGCTGAAGTCAAGGAGCTACTTTATCTTCTTTATACTGAATAGTTATAAATATACTCATGGAAATCATTGGCAAGAATCTGGGTACTTGATTCATTTCAGTGGACCTTTAGAAGCAAATTTGTTAAGAAATATCCCTGTATAATTCTTATAAAACTGATATTTCTTCAGATCACAAACCAATTTTTTTCTATTTCACAACAGTGAAGACATTAAATGTGACTTGTAGTTGTGGGGTTAGAAGGATGAGTTTCATAAATGTGTTTTTATGAAATAAGGTTGAAGGAGAAATAATGAATGATATATATCTGGTGTCACTAGCATAGCATGTTATTATTGGATTCTTCAGGATGTGGAAAATGTGTTTGAAAACCAATATCCTGGGATTGCAGCTTAGTCCTACAATGTATAGGGCTTCATAACCCTGTCAAAAAAGGCACACGAATAAATTCAGACATATTCACACATTCAGTCAATATTCAACTCTATGATATTGACACATTTATGATTCTTTTTATTCTTGCTTCAGAAGCATTTTATGAGTCATGTAACATGCTAGTTCATCCGGAATAACAGCTAACCCACTATCCTCACATACTCCTCTGCCAGCGTGATGGGTCCATGAGAGAAGATACAGCTTAATACACACAGCAAAGCTGCATAGTCACTTTAAATACTGAAGTGTGCTCGGTTCTTCTTGCTTGAGAAGGTCCAAAATAGTAGAGACCTTTTGGTACAGAAACAAATAATACAAAAAGATAGCAAAGAGAGAGATTTCTTAAATATTTATGGCTTTACCATTTTAGTAAATTTCTGTTTGCTTCTTTCTCTCTATTTTCTCATTCTTCCCTTTCTTTGTAAACTAGCATGGTCTAGCCGGAGAGGATTGATATACCTTCTGTTTTACTTTTTCAGCTCAAGTGAGTGAAAGCCAAAAGAAGATCTGTCCTGAGGATTTTCTGAAACCATCCCAAAGAGAAGTCTATTTTCTGCGGCTTACTGTCCTGTATTTTGCCACATAAGCAAAAAAGGTACCTGTAAGCTGCACACCATCAAGAGTTTGGAACTAAGGTGGTATGTTCATGTCTTCAGTCATCTGTGTCTGTGCTGTAAGTAATATTATCAAAGCTTACTTCCAATGTTCTCAAAGTACTACTAGTGAAGATGCCAATTAACATAACAATGTTAGTACCTAAAGCACCTAGAAACTGTGATTCTGATGATTTGATACTGAAGTTGCTGACCAGAGTACAAGGTCTTTCCATAAAAAAATAGTGATAAAGAAACAGAGAATTATTTTTCTAGGCAGTCCTAAGCAGATGACTACACTATTCTCTTTGAAATTTTTATCATTTAAATAGTTCCAACAGAAAACACTCTGAAGTCTTAACAAACTAGTCTTAAGTCCTTTGCTCACCCCATCTGTGGCTTAGTTTTATGTGACAACAAAGGAAAGAAAGTTAAAAAGGAACAGTATTTATGCTGAAAAAAGTTCCATCTATAGTTCCACTCAAAATCCAGTCAGCACCATATTACTTCTGTTTTCCTCAAAGGTACCTTCAGTAGCGCTAATCAAGGCAATGCAACAACTTCCACTGCCAAGGACAATAAAATTGTTCTATAGCCAACAAAAGGCATTCCTTGATGCTGTGCCAAAACAAGATGCGCTTCTAATTATCGAAGTTTTCACTGCTACAGTGCAGGAATTGTTTTAAATAGATGTACCTGAAAACACACAGATCTCACAAGATGTCTTTTACTATTTTAAGACCATCCCAGATACATTTGTTGATCATAAAGCTCTGTTTCTATTAAGGAACTTCACTTGATCCTATAACAGCAAACGAATTTCAAACTTTTCTTAAAAAAAATGCCATCTACTAAAACTTGCCAGTAAACAAAACCCAAAAATCTGTGATGCCTGTGAAAGTTGTAGATTTCACTAAACAAACCCACAAACAACTGTTCCAAGCTATTTCTTAGAGTAAAATGTAAGATTAAATTATTATTTTGTTAAAATTTTCAGATATTTGAGTAATAAAAAACTTTGACGCAAGGAAGGGAAAAAATCCTAATGTAGACAAACTTCTTCAAAACCATGTGAGTTGCAATGTTCACCCATCCTGCAGCATAATCTGAAACTATAGTGAAAGAGGGTTTAAGGTATTTATACTTTGGGAAGGAAAATAAAAGAACATTTAAAACCAGACAATGTATATCAATGTAAATAAGAATGTAAACAGCACTTTACAATATATAATTGCACAATTTCTTTAATGGAAATATTTAATTTTGGTCTTTTTATTGCATCCTAAAGGGGTAATGCTCTTCAAAGACAGTAATGGATAGATGAGTAAGACTGCTTGAAGGAGCCTCTAGAAAGGTGGAAAATTCCTTTTTATTAAAATTTGGTCTCCAACAGTTTGAAGGTATAATTAGAATACTTATACTGCTACATAGGTCTCTACAACAAACATTTGCTGCACTACTGTGCTTTTTTTTCTCTAAAAAGCCAAGTGCTATAAGTGTCTGAAGGATGCAATATTGTGCTTTAGTACTGGGTATCCGATGTATCCTTATAAGCTGGGATGAAAGTTTCTTAATTTTCTCTTTATCCAAAAACATCTCTTAGAATCACCTCAGTCTTCACAAAGAAGGAAGAACAAGGGATAAAGACAATAGAATGTATTAATTATTTAGGGAATTGCTGTGAAGGATTGTAAGGGAATAAATATTAAGGGAGATCAGAAAGCAGCTCAGGAATGCAGGATAATTATCAAAAGAACCAATACAAAAAAATGAACAATATCAAACAGTTTACAAAGATAAACTGTTTCAGTGTTGATAAAGAAGGAAGTGTTTATCTAGTAATTCTCAGTATGGGCCCTTTCCCTGGAGGCTATTAACGCACAAGGATCTGGGGTAGTAGTAGAAGGCAGTGTGGTCTAAGGACAGATTTGAAGCTTTTGCTCATCTTCTTAAGGAATTCATCTTTCTGTTAAGCTGAAAACAATATTTAAATATGCCCTATGCTACCTGCAGCTGGATCAGTAATTTATATATAAAACCCAAAACCATTAAATAAACAATAATATATAACTAAGGGATGAATATAAAGGGGTAGCCTATGGAAGCAGGGAATGTATAAATTACAGCTATTAAGAAAAGTGAAAGGTAAGAAAGAAGTCTATACAAGTATAAGGGGAATGCCCCATCAGTTAACAAGGAAAGAGAATGAAAAGTGAAATGCAGAAGAAAGGCTGTAGTATTTAATGATTTTTTTTCCATCTGTCTGCATACATTAAAAAAAGGCTAATTGTGACCTGTAGATTAGCATGATCATTTCAATAAGGAGGAAACATGGGCTCCAACAGGGAAAGAGCATTTAGATAACATGATGTCAAGTTAGCAAAGCCTGATGAAATGCACTCTGGAGTACTTAAGGAACTTGCCAAAACCTCTAGTGATTATTTTGGGCAGCTAGTGGAGAATGGGTGAGATCCTAGAAAACTAAAGCAGCTGTAGTTTAGAACTTCTCTCTGATTTTGGGGGTCAAATGGAGGGAATGTTAGAGGTCTCTGGAAATTATGAACCCATCTTCTTTGTTTTGTTAACTTAAAAGATACTTGAACAAATAATTAAGCAACCTACAAATATCTGGAAAATAAGTAAAAACCACCATTGATTTGTTCTTGAAAAATCCATTTGATTTTCTTCTTTGACATAATAATTGGTCTAGTAAAAGAGAGAAAAATAATAGATATTATAGATCTTGACATCTTCATAAGCAAAGTAGATTAATACAGTCTACAGTAAAATGACCTTTTTGTGGAGTGATGGGTCTATAATCCCTGTATAGCAGGGAAGAAATTAACTCCAGCATTAATTAGGAATGTAAAGCTGTAAAGGGACCCATCTGCAGAATACAGTACTGGAAGATGACTAGGAAGGGAAGAAAGCTGTCTGGAAAAATCCAGTCTGTGAGTAGATTGGGTTCCTAAGGAGGTCACATGCAGACTCACCGAGGGAAAAAAAGACAAGCTCTCTCAAAGCTGTTAATTGCAAAGAAGGCCTCATAAACAGAATAAGGCCAGTATGTGTTAACAACAACAGGCAATAGCAGTGCCTGTGGGCAAATTTCTGGTCTGGGACAGGATGACCCTGACTAGAAAAGGTTATCTGTTTACATTGCTACATTAGCCCAAAGTGTGATAACTCATCGCTTCTGTGCTGAAGGTCATGGAAGGTCTGCTCAGCTTTCTCAAGCACAACCATGCCTTTGTCTGCGAATTACAATGGGAATACTGATATATGACTGTGGCCCAACAGCAATGTCTTGGTGCTGGTCACCCAGAAGCAGTGAGTACTTTTGATACAGGCACTGGCTGAGGATGAGGACAGTAGGACTAAAGGCCTGGGCTGCCTGAAATGGCGTTGAGCGGTGGCCCTGAAGTGTCTGACTTTGCCTTATGTAGGCCACTTAGCTACATACTGGGCCTTACATGGGGCCACCTCCTTGGTGCCTTTCCCAAATGCCAATGGACAGATAATCAGAAACTCTCAAATATTCAGTTTGGGAATGGATGGTACTAATGTCTGTGTCTTAGCTGCTAGTCTTAGTATTATAGAACTTGCTTGGAAGAGGCTAAAACCAAAAACTAAATCCGTCCTGAGATGACTAGTCTAGCTGTTTTAGAGGGGTTCCCCTGGAACGCTTGGCTGTGGGAAGGTAGCATTTCCACTGATACTGTTCTGAAAATCTGAGTGATGGAGTATTGTCTTGCACTATTACACTGTCACCACTTAAAAGAGAGGT
This sequence comes from Mycteria americana, assembly GCF_035582795.1. NCBI lineage: Eukaryota > Metazoa > Chordata > Aves > Ciconiiformes > Ciconiidae > Mycteria > Mycteria americana. The sequence goes on from NC_134368.1 coordinate 44,580,665, forward strand.
GTGATGATATGTCATCCTTCCAGGCTGAGGGTACCGTAGGATAAAAGAAGAACCAGTTTGCAGTAGCCTCCTGGATGATGATGGAGTTAGCAGCAAACTCCTGATCCTGATGTAATTCTTGTGTCAATAAGTGAGAGGCAAAGGAATTTACAAATACAAGGAGGTAGATTGGGCTGTGATCAGGGATCCCCTTTGTCCATCCACATCAAACCACATCTGGAGTTAAGTCAAAGGTTAAAATACCAGGTGTACAAGAACAAATACAGGGTATTTAGCAGTAGATTCAAATTTTAAACATGGACATGAGGAAGAGGTCACATTTAACAAGGAAAATCTATGAGTAACACCAGGAGACATCATGTCTCAGAGGTAATAACTCTCAATTGTAACTTTTCCTCTGAGTCTTGTGATCTCCTTATATATGTCTCTGCAGATTCTACCGGTAAGAATACAATGGTGGAACCAGTGCTCTGGCTCTTTCTCAGCCTCTTGCTCTTGTTTATTCCCACTAGCTGAGTGTGAATAGGTAGATACTTCTGGTTTGCTACATTGCCTACTAATTTTCCTGTAAATGTCAGGAAACTGAATTGTTCTTGTTGTCTGACCTGTTCAGTCTGTACTGACTGATACTACTGCGCTAACAAAAACCCAGGAACCAGCCTATACGGATTTGACAAATATTCCAAGACAAATGCTGCTCAAGACTCTTGGGCCAGCTGTGCCAGCCTTATGCAGTGAGAAACACCAGGGGGAAGGGAAATAATACCTAAGAAATTGAATGAAACGTCTCCAGCACAAGAAGCAAGAAGTATCCAGATGGGAGCATATTTCAGAAAAGAGAAAACAGATGGTTACACCTAAATTACCACATCCTGAGTCTGGAAAAAAAAAAGAATGTTGGTCAATAGATAATGAGCCTCAGTAAAAAAATTACTATGAACATGTTACGGACATGAATAGGTTGATTGTAAATTGTTATGAATCCAGCACTAGAGGATATCAGCACTCAGAGTCACTGCTGTTCATCTGCTGGGCTCTGTGCCATGTAACATCTATTAAACATCTGTTAACCCTTTACAACTAAGTGGAAGTTTTACAGTAAAGTGTAACCCCGTGGCACATCAGATAGCATAGATAGTATGATATCTATGAAACATAGCTTTTGGAAGACAGTGTTTGCACCTAAGAAATAACAGAGAAGTTGGGAGTTTGAAGATCAGCAACACACAGATCCAGATCACTGAAGCCCTACTGTTAACACAATTACATTCTAAATCTATGTTTCAGTCCCATCATACAATGATACTTCACAATTTTAAATAGTCTTCTCTTATTCTCATTTTTGTAAAGAATCTTGGATTTATATTCCTCTGTGAACAAAGAACCAAAAGCCAATTACTGTTTTACAAACCTAAATAGAGTTTAATCTCTAACCTAGTCTCATTGTTCTGCAGTCATTCACTGCTCAGTAGAAATATTATAAAATTACGTTCTGTAAATGAATGCAGATTTTGATCCTATATTGGAGCTCATCAGAAGTCATTCAAGATTATGCAAAGAATGGGACAACCACATAAGAGGAACAAACAACAAAGCATGACAGACATTTTCAATGATGAAATTTGTTGATTAATGCTCTGAGATGCCAAGAAAGTAGCAAAAATGTGAGCAAAATGGTTAAGATGCAAGTATATATGTAATTATTATAATTTGTTGGAACTTTTGGGCTATTTAGAAATGCTGTACAACTTCAGCAAAAGTAATTAAAAATTATACTTTTTGCTAGAGCTGAATATTTTTTTAAAAGGATTTTAAATATTGTAGAAGAAAATTAATAGATCTTTTTGTTCTTGTTGGTGCTAAGAAACTTTTTCATTAGCTCAGACATTTGTGTGGGACACAAAAACCATTTTTTTGCCTTGGTGTATTAGTTAGCACAATTGTGAGTGTAGGCTGGATAAATGAACTTACAAATGGATAAAATTAAAATTTCACCTTTACAAATGGCATTCAGTGTTCTAGACTAAAGCCTTTCAAACCTGATGAAACATGGTATGTAGCAGAATGCATTCAGGAGGTAATTAGTACTGAGGTTGTGTTTAATCATTATATTGTCTTATACACCTCTCAGAATGCAATGAATTCAATTTGATTTTGGTATCTTTTCAAGGAACACACTTCTAAATATGCTAGAAAAAGAAGAAAAACAAATTCAGAAAAAAGTGCCTTTGGTTTACAAAAAAATTATATTTATTATACTTTATTATGCTGTCAAATTAGATTTTTCAAGTGTAGAGGTATGTATGGTAGATTTTTGAGACTGAGGTTATATTTAATCTCACAAATTTTTTTGTGTAACCTATGCAGTATTTTGCAGACAGCTGTTTTCAGTTTTATCTGAATCAAAGGTGGCCATGTCTCAGAAGATATATAGTGCTATGCCTCAGAAGATATATCCTGTCCTTCATCAAAGTCTTGACTTTGCAGACTCACAGAATGGTTGAGGTTGAAAGGGACCTCTGGAGGTCAGCTGGTCCACACCCCCTGCTCAAGCAGGGCTATTGTATGAGGATGTTATGGGACACACTGTCAAAAAAGCCTTACTGAAGTCTAGGAAGACAATATCCACTGCTCTTCCCTCATCTACCAAGCCAGTCATTTCATCATAGAAGTTTATCACGTTGGTCAAGCATGACTTCCCCTTGGTGAATCCATGCTGACTGCTGCTGATGACTTCTTTGTCCTTCATGTGACTAGAAATGGTTTCCAGGATTAGTTGCTCCGTCACCTTCCCAGGGATCGAGGTGAGGCTAACCAGCCTGTAGTTCTCTGGGTCCTCCTTCTTGCCCTTTTTGAAGACCTCCAGTCCTCAAGCATCTTTCCCAATTGCCTTGATCATTCAAAGATAATCGAAAACGGCTTTGCAATGACATCAACTCCCTCAGCACTCATGGAAGCATCCCATCAGGGCCCATGGATTTCTATGTCCAGTTTGTTAAAGTATTCTCTAACCTGTGCCTCATTAATAACCAGCATGGATCATTCTTGTCTGCTTGCAAAATATTGTAGAGTTGTATCACAGGTTATCTCCTCTCCAAGATATCCACAAAGTTTAAAGTCTCCTGGACCTCATCACTCATGGCTTTTCTTCAGTCTTGGCAAATGTGTTTTTGCCACAGCAATACTCATAAAGGATTCTGTTACAGTCCTGGACTCAACCTTCAGCTATATTGTGTTTGCTCTCCTCCAAACCTCTGACCTCTCTCCCGATGCCCTTGTCTGGTTCTTTGTCACCTCAAACACAAGCTGTTTATTTTAAGTTCTGCAGCTCTTCATGTCCTAGTTCTACTTGTTTTCTCTTGTTCTGGTTAGGACAAGTTTTCTTTTTATCACTCATCCATCATCCACTTGCCAAGTTTTCACACAAGCACTGTTGCAGTTTTTCTGCACTGCTTTCCAACTTTGGAGGAGCTCCCTGAAGATTTCACATAAACATCTGCATGTCTCGCCCCACCTTCCTCAATCTCTCCACTCTGTGTTAGGCTGAGCCCAGTACAAGCCTGTTGTTTCCAGTTCTGTCTTTCTCTATGTACCGTCTCACACACAGATGTCATGTTTGTTCAGTGCCCAGTAAGATCAGATTTTAGGATAATTAACATGACCGTACAAATAGTGCTAATATGGTGAAAGAGTATGGATTCACACCCATCAACAGATTACATATCACTTTAAATGCAAGCAACACGAGGGAATTCGTAGTGCTGTGTCGTGGGTGAAAGTGATTAAAACACTGCATCTTCACTGCCCCATGAGATGTCCTAATTTTTTATTGCTATTCATGAGTAGAAATAACTGTTCTAGGTGATATTTCTTGAGGGATTTACTCTGAAAGATTCCCAGGCCAACATTATTGTCAGTTGTTGCTGATTTATTCAGGAATATCAGTTGTTTAAACATGAGTTAATTTTATTTAATGCTTTGTTAATGGAATAATTTTATTTTAGATCAACAACAGTGTTGTAACCTGAGACCTCCCTTTGTGGCTGTTTGTAAAACCAGGCCACAAACTGTTCTTAATTTTGCCAGCAAGTACTTAATTATACTAACCTTAATTGTGCTGTACGATAGTTCATCACAAAAAAAAAAAAATCCTCTACTCAAGGCAGTGAGATTGTCAGAGTTCAATGTAAAAACAGGAAAATGACCATGTGTTAAAGGCAAGGCTAAGATGCAGGAAGCATCTAAATCTCCGAGGTCACTCCAAATTTTCACTGTGTTCTTTGCTAAGTCACCGAGGACAAAAAAAGTAAGATATTTAGGCACCCAGATCTGAAAAGAAGAACTGAAGAGCCTTTAAGGAGGACTTCTTTAGACTTCAGATACCTGGATCCAAAACTGAATTCCAGAAACTCCCGCACATTGGGCTGCCTAATCGAGTGCAGAAAAACTTACCAGAAAAAGCAAGCAAAAGTAAATGTACATCTATAGCCTGTCTGCCTAAAGAAGGAGGGTTTGGATTCTGATTTATGTTTGATATAAATAAATGAGCAATCCCATGGCTCCCCTCTCCCTCAAATCGTGTCACAGCTGTTTTGCAGAGTCATGTGCTGGTCATAAAGCAAGCTCTCTTAGCCACTAGTGTGCTGCCTAGCAGATAGGCATCATCGTGTTCTGGGTTGGGAAAAAAATGTACTCTTACCTGTTTGTACAGAAGAGTGAGCTGTAATCATAAGTGGATGAATGCCCTGACCTGCACACCGAAGTTGGGCATCTAAGACTTGAAGTGAGGCAAAGTTTTAGACAAATTCTTGTTGACAAAATTTTCTGGTTTTTTAGTTCACTGAGAATCTATTCTGAACACAGCTTAGTTTATACCACTTTTTGAGGTTCTCCATCTTAAACACAATGGGATTTTTGCATCAGGTACCAAAAAATTTATGGATTCCACTAAATCCCTTATTGTTATTATTCCTAAAAGCATAAATGCATAGCAGCAATGCAAATCTGAGAGAGGCATTCATTTGGCTTACTGTGTGTCTCAGGTCACATTTAAATGCTGAGGAGCAACATGAAGGTCCTGTGAGCATAGATACATTCACCTGGTGTGATGCTCAGATACTGCAGCAGCTCTTAATACAACTGCAGCCTTCCAATGTCCTCAGCGAATCCACCTCTGTTCACTTAAGTATGTAAGTAGAAAGAGTGTCAGAAGCTGGCTCTGCATGGTGGAAAACAATCTGTGGGGATCCTAGGAAAGTGAACATGAGCTTTGCTAAAATAAGATGCAGTTGCGCCAGCAACTGAGTCAATATAACTCTTATTATACACAATATACACATAAAATACTACTTACCAAACGCGTTATTGGTACTAAACTAGGCTCTATTGTAAATGTTGTCAATATGCATCGGTAGGTTTTCCTTTTCTTGGTGACATTTGTTGCATGTAAGGCACTAAAGCTTCACATTTATAAATAAAACACATTCAAGAGTGTATCATAACTATAAAAATATGTAGGGGCTTTATAATGATATAAGAACTTTGATAAGCCATCTGAGTTTGCTGTGAACATTAGTACGATAATGCACATGGTTTAATCAATACACCTTTCAAAGGAGCCTCATTTGGGAAAATGCAAAAGCCATATCTTGCAGTCAGTAATAAATATTTCATTAAATTATCTCTAATTTAACTTTCACTCCCATTGGCAAACCTCTAGTGGTACATATTTTTTTCCTCTTGATTTTATTGCCCTGGTAACATGCAATCATCTCACAGCCCTTTGCTTTCTGATCTGTGGTATATTGCCTCGCCTTAGATTAATCTCATAGTCATTATCTCATTTAAGTAGGTAATATTTGACCATCTAATCAGCTTAAAGCAACTTGAGTAGAATAATACAGGCTTACATTTGGCATTCAGAAACATTTCTGAAACAATGAGAAAGTGATTTGACAAAAATATATGATCTAAATTATTCTCTTTATGCATGAAAATGCACACTGCTTTTACTGACATAATTAAGTTGCCTATATATCTGACTTGTTAATAATGAAAAAGCAAACCCTAGAGCATTTAGATTATTTGCTATGTTCATTTAAAGCAAAGAATTCAGCAGTACCTATTCAGGCATTTACTCTTCTTGTGGAATGTAGACAGAATAAAATCAGTGCCATAGATTTTTAGGGTGGCAGATTTCATAGAGATTTGTTATTTTTCTGTTTTAAGTGCTCCTTTTCAGTGCTTGCATTTGTATATACTAATTACAGTGAAAAGGAAAAGTTCAGTTTATCTTGTCATCCAGCTATAGAAAGAAGTAGTATGTTCAGATTTCAAACCTGTCAAGTTACAGTTTTTGATAGATAAACAACAAATTTTTTCAAGGCTTTAATATGTTTTCCAGGCAGATAGTAAAGGCTTCTAGGTGCTCTTGGAAATCACATTTAGACCTTGCAAATTAATAACTACTGATCCTGATTCCAGGTTTTTGACTGGCAGGTAAGAGTTGCTGCTTTTTTGGTGGCTATTACAGCATTTGCACCTTGGGACAATGGGGATGCTGCCCATCTAGCAGATAAAAGTTCTTCAGAAACCTGAATGGAAATGAATGTAGAATTGTAAGGAAAATAAATATAGTGTCAAATGGGGTCTCATAAGATTTGTCTACAAATGGGACACAGGACACTAACAATTTAAGTCCAAATTAATTTTTAAAGCAGATTAGCAGTGTGAAAAGAATTCCCAAAGTGAATGTTGCCTCTGCAAGCTCATTTTCCTCCCTGTGTCACAGTGAATCAGTGCTATAGGTTAGATGTGTCGTCAGTGATCTAAATGGAATTGACACTGGTGTTTACCTGTAAAGGCTTAGCTACTTGCTTTTGTTTGTAAAAAGACCCTTGCCTTGCTTAGACTGAAGGTTAGATAACATGCATTTGTTAAGACATCTGCTCAGTTCTTTATATGTAATCTGTTCTCCGTGAAGCTTCATTTCTCATACCCTGCACATTATCCAGCCTCAGCTTCTTTGGATGCTTGCCTCATTCACTAGATACTATCCTTCTTCTCCAAAAGTATGTCAGTAGCTTTCCACATTGCATCCTACTGCTTTCTCGCATTCTTAGTTTATTTTAAAATTAAGACAAATTCAGGAATTTCAAAAATTTCTATACTAGGTATTTATTTTGACATAATCAAAGATTTGACAGGCATGCAAATTTGTTCCTATCTGCCTAAATCCTGGGTGGAAGAACTAATCCTACAAAAACAAAACCCTGCCCTTCTTCAGCTGCAATTTCCAGCACTTTCACAAGGCCCTCAGCAAATGTGCATAGTAGCAGTGCAGTAGACCATGAATCCTTCACGGTCCTCTAGCTCTCTAAGGAAAAGTATGACTCACATTTACCTATTATTCAGGATTGTAATATGGCCAATTGTCGGGGTTTCTTTTGCTTCTGCATTTAACAGTCTGGGTATTCTAGCACAGGGGATAGAAAGATGTGTATCGCTTTTTATGACAGAGTTTCAGATACTTGACATTGTGAATTAAGGGACTGCAGAATGACGAGAACTATTTGTTATGAAGTACGTATGAAAGTACCCAGCAGTCAAGACATGTAAGATACTCAAGAGTTTCCAAGTTACACCAACTTCACTTGCCGTATGGTCTTTTTATTTTTTCCTTGTAGGTATTTGGTGTTTTAAGCTTACAACAGAAGCTTTCTGAATCTGGAAGTGCAGTGCAGTTTCTCTCAACACTACTCCCTAAGAAACACTTCTGAGTTTAGTGAATTGGTGGTAGGTCCTACACTGAGACTTACCTGCCGCTTTGAGGGATAATTTATGACTACTATCACACAGTAATTTTAGCAGGACTTGTTCTGATACTGCTGTAACATCCATTTGTCATTTAGCTTGTTGATTAGCCGTTCATCTTCTCGAGAGAATACTAGATGTTTTCCTTTGGAAAAAGGGCAAACAAAAATTCCATGCACTAAATCCCTAAAATGTCCCATGGGTTTAACTTGGATACTACAAATTCTAGAATGTTGCTTCAGGAAATGCACTACATTTTATATATCTATGCTTCTGTAACATGATTTCAGAGCCTAGTAGTTGTTAGAAAGATATAATTACTGTTATAACTCACTCAGTTACCCAAATTAGGTTGCATGTGAAAGCCAAATACAAAAAAGTCAGAATATACCCTCCTGAGCAAAGCAAAATTGTAACCCTAGTGGAGGAATGTTTGATTATCTGGTTTTACAGCTGTTTTTGTCTGTGGTAAAGAACATGATTTAAACATGAAAAAAAAGTTGTTTATCTTCAAAGGTAGTACAATCAGTGTTAATTGGCAGGAAAAAAACCCATAGATCTATTCTAGTGGCTTGTCTGCAAGTACATTGAAAGAAGAAACTGCAAAAAGGCATCTGGGCTATAAAATAGAGTAAATAAAGCACTATACATTTAGAAAGTGATACAAACCACAGGAAAGAATGTGCAAAGAAGAACATGAAACCTTTTCTCATAGCTAAATATAATAAAAGGAGAGAATTTAGAGAATAAATCTGGCTTCATAATGTCAAATTGCAAATTGTTTTGAGACTCGTATTATTTATGCTGCCACAGTGCACTGCCATTGAAATTATGGACCTGTGTTATCTGTGTAGTATACTCAAGCCCAAAGTGTCTCAATTTATATGTTGAGTTTCACCATTCGTACACAAGGGGTTGTTTTTAAAAAAAAAGGTTCTGAAATGCAATAGCTCCCAAAAGTGTCTAATGACAATGAAGTGGAGATACTGCTTGTTCCTCTAGATGAGATGCATATATTCAGTGTCATTCTAGTTTTCAGACACTGTAGGAAAGAGGGATCATGGGTTTCTGATTTCTCCTTTCCCACATGGCACCGTTCATCCTCTGGTGAAGTCAGGAAAAAACAGTGTTTATACTTCTCTTTGCCCTGGAACCTGAAATAAAAGATGTTAGAACATAGGAGGCTGCTAAAGGCATTTTTCACAGTCATCCATTCCTGAAGGGAAGACATTTTGCCAATGGGTGGGCATTTGAAAGACTACTGTCCCTTCATGCTCAGTCTCTGTGTTTTCAACCTTATCTTTCTGGGCTTGTTTCTTGACCATTGGTTTTTTGTTATTATTTTTGATCTATCTGACATAGTTTAGTACAAACTTCTACACTGCCGCAAAGGCGCCCTCAGTTATCCCTTTTCTTGGAGCCAGCCTTGTTCCTCCTAAACACCCCTTTTGCACAGATATGTACTTTGGGCAGTCTAGTTATGGTTCACATGCCCAGAACATAAGGCCTGGAACATGACATGTAGACTTTGGAACAGGGACTCTTCAATACGGGTTACTTACAGGAGAGATCTGGATGAAAAAATAAAGTACTTAAATTACTTGCCTCTGAAGGAAATTAAGATATCAGTATGATATCACATGTATAATTATAATCTGCTTAAGTTTAGCTGTTGGGTATCCTAGACTCTTTCTGTTCTCCTCCTGAATAGCTTGCTTACTTCTTTTGTTCAAGGAGTTCCTGGGTCAGGGCTCTGATCTTGAGGGTTTGGTAAGCCTCAGATACTTATGTTGGTCAGCTTCTGTAAAATTGGAGGCCAAGTTCTTCTTGGAGCTGAAACACTCAGGACATAGACTTCTGATGCCAGAGAGCCAGGAACCCAAGAGCAGACTGCACAGAAAGTCTTTAAGGTGCTGGTAGTCTTGGGATCCCAAATGCTATTCACTTCCCTTGATCTGCCCGTCTTTGGAAGGAGGCAACTTGAAAGCCTATAAATTCCCAAGAATGGATTAGTCTGCCTCCTGAAGTTATTCTAAAGTAACAGACCCAATCTGGGAACCTAGATAGTGCATGGCAGGATGATAAAAACTTAAGACAGTCTCTGATGGAAGCCTGCTTGTGACTTAGCAAAAGTTTGCCAAAACTTCATGTTCCCATCAAAAGGTCGTTGCCGATATATCTTAATTGTATGGAAAAAAAATCTTTTACTGGAAAGTTCTCAAATGTCTTGATTAAAGATACTTAACCCATATTAACTACTCTCTGAGGTTTCAGTCCTAATTGAGTTAAAAAGGCATGAAAAGCCAGGCTATTGCCATAAACATATTGGGGCTCAGAAGTAAATACAGATGTTCAGAGTTCATCATATCAAACTGGAATGAAAAATTTTACACTGATGCTCAAAATCATCATTTTTATTTGATAGCATGGATTCACTTAATGGAGCATAATGAGGAAGATAAATTAATGCTTCCTGATTTCTAACCTTTTGTTCCATTCATTATCCTTCTTTGATTTCCACTAAATATAACGATGCCCCCACTTCCAGATGTTTCTTTATTAAATTCCTTCCAGGAGAGAGAAAAAACACAAGCCATCCCAAATGCTGAAAGTTCTCAACTCATTATCACATTTTACATATCATACAGACATACTGACAATGTTAATTAGTGAGAAAGGCTTGATTGTTCTTTAATTACTCTGCCAAGAGCCCGTACAAAATACGAAGCCACAAATTATATGACATATTATAAGTGGATTGGTTTTAATGATATCTTCATGTACCAACATGCATATTTCATTACTAAGCTTTAGTTATTAGCATTTTAACGTGGCCATTAATAATAAAAACACTGGGTTATGTACATGAATAAGAAAATTATTACTGCAGAATTTTAAAAGGTGCCTGACATGATGGTGCAGTTTTATGTGTTACAAAGTTCCCAGTATCAGCATCAGGACAGGGTGTGCAGATCGTAAAGCTCTTCCTAACTCTCACCCTAACTGTCATGTCATTATGTATTTTATGAAATGATTCCTTATTGAAAAATAAGCAGTTTGTGGAACAGAGTATACTCCTCAGAACATGTCCTGTTGGGTAGAGGGTCAAATCTGTCTTATTTTCTGTGGCCTTGAAGATCTGGCTTTCTGAAAACTAGTGTTCAGCTTTGGGGAGGATTCCTCTTGCAGTTATAAGATATTTCTCCTGCGTCTGTAGGTTTAAGGCTGAGATGAGAGTCAAATGCAAGTCCCTGACTTTCTGCATGCTCTGATAGCAGTTTATTATGTATAAAATGAAAACAGTAAGCTCCCCAAGCTCTTTCCAAGAAAAGATTGAGCACCCATTGACTGAAACAAGTCTCATCCCCTTTTACATTGAATACAGTTTTAGAGCAGTGCTATACTACCTTGAGTAAAATGACTATTGTTACTGATTGGTAATAAGACAATGCTAGTTTCATTTATTATATTTGTTTGTTTATTACTGTCATATTATGAAGTTGACATTTATGTATCAGCTTTGATTTGAGCAAATAACTTTGACATTCAGCAACAAAAGGTCAATCTCTCAATTTTGCTTTGAAGTTTAAAGTTCTGTTATTCAAATATGAACAAACTTTCTTCTCTTTACCTGCACCCTGTTTTGTGTTACAGGATAGGAATAGCCATGTTAAATCAAAAAGAATTGCAGGTATCTGGTGGTGGGACAGTCATATATTTTCTATCATTTGTCCATTCTCCTTTAAAAGCAAGAAAGGGAGACAAGATATTTCAATCAGATTTAATAAAGAGGAAAAGCCATCAGTACCCATTGTGTATGGGTATTCATACCCAAGTATGAAAACAACTGGGCTTGCCATTTTTTTCTCCAGTTTTATAATACTGTCATTTCACAGAAGAGTTCTCGGCTGGAATACCTCTTTCTCTATACCTACATTCAAGAGCGCTTTTGTCCTGAATAATTAAAAAGTCTATTGTAATTGCCTTTTCATGATATCTAATGCACTGCAAAAATGTCACATTTCACTTTGCTAAATACAATTAAAAAATCTAGGAGAAACAGATGGTTTGGCATTTTGAAGAAGGTAGACTGCAGAAGGATGCTGAGTTCATTCACAGGGTTGCCTTGTTCAATTCAAAAAGATGCCTTGTTCATCCCAGTGAGGAGCTGGGAATATTATAGGACTGATGATCTCTGTAGGACCCATGATCTCACTCTTCACAATTAATTATGCACACATAATCACTTTGAGAATCTTCCAAAAGCTGAGATATTACATTCTTGAAGGAAAGCCAAGGACTTCTGTACTGTAACATAATGCAAGAGAATGGATTTTGAACAGAGAGATTAGGATAACAGGTAAGAACCAACAAACACTCTTTGGACCAGAATGCTCTTTTAATTTTCCGAAAGGAAAATCCTGATCCACTACTGAAAAATCCTGATTTAGAAAATCTGGAATACTGTCTTCTAGACTAAAGGAGAATAACTGGAAGGTTTGAGACAGAGAAGTGACTGGCTATATGGTTGTATTTTGAGAATATTCCTAGGTATTCCTAGGAACTTTAAAGCTGAGCTAACTTTTATTTTTTGCTCACTTGTATACAGTTCTAGAGAAAAAAATGCGGTGCTTTAGAGGAATGGATACTGTGCAAAGACGACTCTTTGTGAAAACTTTTATGTATATTTAATTAATTGAGGGCTTTATTTTTGCAATCAGAGTGTAGGAATAGAAAGCTGTCATTCACCTTTGATTCTGAGCGAGTTTTTCACTCTCAGTATGACTCACCTTTTCTTTGCAATGGGAAAGACAGCTCATGGTCCATAGTGCCAAGTGACAATGAATGCATTAAAAAAATTCTGAAGGTGGCTGCAAGTGTTAATGATTTCCCTTTGTTTCTGTCTAGTGGCTAAGGCTATTTATTGCCTGCCAGTTTTGCTTGCCGTTTTCAGATATTGCCAGCCTTCATTGAAGTGATATGGAAAATGTTTCCATTAGGAACAAGAAACAAATACTCTATGCTAACATAATTTAGTCTTTAATTATTTGCTCATATATTATTTTTCCAAAGCCTCCTGGCTTACAAGAACACAAATACCTGGCACTCAATGATCAGCTTCACGTCTCATAGTTCATGAATGACCCTTTCCTGATTTATTAGACATTGTTCAAACTATGCTTTGAAGACAGAAGCAGGAATTTCTTACTTTTTCTGTCACTGGTCTGTCCTTTTCACAAAAAAATGAATTTATTTATACAACATTTTGTGAAGTAAAGGATATGGTATTTTCCAATTTTACAGATGTGAAACTATTCAGTCAAAAGGATACATTAAAATTGGGGCTGAACAGTTTCACAGAATCACAGAATCACAGAATCGTATAGGTTGGAAAAGACCTTTAAGAACATCGAGTCCAACTGTAAACCTAACACTACCAAGACCACCACTGTACCGTGTCCCTAAGCACCTCATCCAAACGTCTTTTAAATACTTCCAGGGATGGCGACTCAACCACTTCCCTGGGCAGCCTGTTCCAACGCTTGATAACCCTTTCAGTGAAGTAAAATTTCCTAATATCCAGTCTAAACCTCCCCTGGTGCAACTTGAGGCCATTTCCTCTTGTCCTATCACTTGTAACCTGGGAGAAGAGACTGACCCCCACCTCTCTACAGCCTCCTTTCAGGTAGTTGAAGAGAGCAATAAGGTCTCCCCTCAGCCTCCTTTTCTCCAGACTAAACAATCCCAGTTCCCTCAGCCGCTCCTCATAGGACTTGTTCTCCAGACCCTTCACCAGCTTCGTTGCCCTTCTCTGGACACGCCCCAGCACCTCAATGTCTCTCTTGTAGTGGGGGGCCCAAAACTGAACACAGTATTCGAGGTGCGGCCTCACCAGTGCCGAGTACAGGGGCACGATCACTTCCCTAGTCCTGCTGGCCACGCTATTTTTGATACAAGCCAGGATGCCATTGGCTTTCTTGGCCGCCTGGGCACACTGCTGGCTCATATTCAGGCAGCTGTCAACAAACACCCCCAGGTCCTTCTCTGCCAGGCAGCTTTCCAGCCACTCTTCCCCAAGCCTGTAGCGTTGCATGGGGTTGCTGTGGCCCAAGTGCAGGACCTTGCACTTGGCCTTGTTAAACCTCATACAATTGACCTCGGCCCATCGATCCAGCCTGTCCAGGTCCCTCTGCAGAGCCTGCCTACCCTCAAGCAGATCAACACTCCCACACAGCTTGGTGTTGTCTGCAAACTTACTGAGGGTGCACTTGATCCCTTCGTCCAGATCATTGATAAAGATATTAAACAGAACTGGCCCCAACACAGAGCTCTGGGGAACACCGCTTGTGACCGGCCGCCAACTGGAGTAAACTCCATTCACCACCACTCTTTGGGCCCGGCCATCCAGCCAGTTCTTTACCCAGCGAAGAGTACACCCGTCCAAGCCATGAGCAGCCAGTTTCTCCAGGAGAATGCTGTGGGAAACCGTGTCAAAGGCTTTACTGAAGTCTAGGTAGACAACATCCACAGCCTTTCCCTCATCCACTAGGCGGGTCACCTTGTCATAGAAGGAGATCAGGTTGGTCAAGCAGGACCTGCCTTTCCTGAACCCATGCTGGCTGGGCTTGATCCCTTAGTTATTCTCTACATGCCGTGTGATGGCACTCAGGATGATCTGCCCCATCAGCTTCCCTGGTACCAAGGTCAGGCTGACAGGCCTGTAGTTCCCCGGGTCCTCCTTCTGGCCCTTCTTGAAGATGGGTGTCACATTAGCTAATCTCCAGGCAGCAGGGACCTCCCCAGTTAGCCAGGACTGCTGGTAAATGATGGGAAGGGGCTTGGTGAGCACATCTGCCAGCTCCTTCAGTACTCTCAGGTGGATCTCATCAGGCCCCATAGACTTGTGAGTGTCCAAGTGGTGCAGCAGGTCACTCACCATTTCCCCCTGGATTATGGGGGCTCCATTCTGGTCCCCGTCCCTATTTTCCAACTCAGGGGGCTGGGTACCCAGAGAACAATTGGCCCTGCTATTAAAGACTGAGGCAAATGTAGGCAGTTTAACAAATGTAGGGCTTATCTTCCCTTGTTTTGTACTAAATGTTTTGGGGAAGCCCAAAGCCCAGCTCCTGTATCTTCAGGTGGAGCTGTGCAGGTGAATTGTCGAAGCAGAAACACGGACAATTTCACTTTCAAGAGAATTTCAGCCTGAATGCTGGTTTGGTAAAACTGAAGCTACTGGTAACAAATGGAAACAGAAGCATTGCCACAAAAGGCAGGCACACAAAATTCAGCTGTTATATGTTGTTTGGTGGTAGCCAGCTGGCTAATAGCACAGATGTGTCAGCTACGCAATTAGCAGATTTACAGCCCTCAGCTGCAGAATATGCTGATTCTTCCTCATTGAAGTGACACAAGGAGGTGGAGGGAGGGAAAAGGGCAGCTGAAGGTAAGAAAGGATCAAAGGGTACAAAACTATAGGAAACTAGGCTTTATTAGAGTCACTGTGCTCAGAACAACTTATCCAGCTGTGATACAGGGCTGAAATGGTCAGAAGATCCTTGGTATTAGTTTGGATTGAGAGGCAGTCAGACTGTGGAGATGTTGAGGGCAGGATGCTAATATCAGGTACTTTACCTAAATGCTTTCTGTCTTCTTTGCCTCATCAGTCTCCTACTTAGACAATTTTCTGACTTGGAGTTTTGTTATCAGATTTGTCAGTAACCTCATACATGTTGTGTGCTAGCAAGGTTAGTGTGCTCTATAAGAGCAAGGTAATAGAAACTTGAACTGTTCTGTATTATAAGTGTGCTGTACTTTGTGATTATGATAAAGTGAGAAAGTATGTGCATACCATACTTTCAGTTCTCTATGTAGTGACCAGGTTGGCCTACACATTTACATAGCTTCATATTGTGAAGTTTTCCCTTTCAGTAAGGAGCGACAAAGCTATTTTTATGTTAATTGAAACATAAATAAATCTTATACTTATCCAAGGACGGAAAGATTTGGATAGTGTGCTATAAGGATTTCATCTCAGGCCATCACCATGGGAAACTTATGAGATGCTTGAAGTGCTATATCTCAAGGTGACCTGAAAAATGTATCCATTTGATTTGGAAGCATCAGTTGTCTGTTTAATACTTTTAATTTGTGTGTTTATTAACCTCCTGACATACACAGGTCCTTGGCAGCAAAACCTGAAATCTGATGGGTATTAATACATATGTATTTTTTGAGGGTACCACAATGGCATGATCAGTTGTGGTTACACAAGCTGAAGGTAGTAAAAACAAAACAAATCCAAAAACCATCACAGCCCCAGGAGAGATAAGTGAGATTTGTCCATTTGAGACTGCTGGAAGGAAGCTGCACAGTAGATACTGTGAAGTCATAAATTTGTAATGTGTAGCCATTGTGGCTGGGGGGATAAATATTCAGTACCTGTTATTACCTGATAAAGTCATACATATGTATGGATCCATTTTATGTGATAATTAGAGAATCTAGTTTTAGCATCTGCTTTTACCTGATAAACCAACTTTATTATTTTAAATAAAGGAAAAGCAATAATTCACAAGCTACAGACACCATGAAGATGTGAAGCAAAGCTATCAAAGAGGAGGGAGGAACGAAGGACAATGTTTCAGATCAACATCCCCTGTTAAACAGGAGGCCATGCGAACAAGAACTGTGTGTGCTTGCTTTCTATATGGTTTATTGGAAATACTCCTGCCTGCTTTCAGAGTAAATTTGTAAATAATTGAACTAAGTTTCATTTTAAATAAAATGGAATTACGGACAAATCTGGCCACAAATATAGCTATTTTGGGGATCAGTTCTAGATATGAATGCTTACCAGGATAGCTGATTTTTATAGCCCACCTCTGACAGATAATTTGACCAATGTATTTTGATAATCTATTGTCACGATGGTCAGATAACAGCTGACAAATATATAATAAGAAAAGAGAAGTTAAGAATTGCTATTGTACATTACAGTCTTAGTCTTGGGCCATAACACATGCATGCTATTTCACCAAGCGCAAAATATTTGGAGTCCTTACTTTTCCTCCTCAGCAGAGGTGATGGGAGGAACTGGTCTGAGCTTCAGATTGTTTTCTTGCCTGCTGATAAGGTGACAAGCAGTTTTAGAAGGTACTGCCTCTTTCAGAGCTTTTAAACTCCCACTGCAGTTTGTCAGCATAAATTATTTTCTGTCTTTTCTAAGTGCCACTTCCTTAAAAAATTCCCCTTTGAGGAATATATCTTAGCAAGGTAGCCCCATGAAAGAGATAAGTATTGTTGTGAGAAAATGGAGAATGATATATAAAATAAATAAGTATCTATCTTCTCTATGTTGGAAAAGTACAGGAAGGAACCCAGTGATCCCAGAATTTTTTGGTGGGGTTTGAGTCTATGCTGTGTCTTACTCTTTTTAAGAAAGATGCCCGACTGCTTGTGATGTAGAAAAGCATTCTGGTACCACCGGCACTCATACAACCCCTTCCTTTGAACTCCTATTTTGGCTGCCGCTGTTTCACCCTGCTGCTGCCGCCTTTTCACAGACCCTTTTACTCAGCAGCAGTTTGCACACATTTCCTCCTGCCTGGTGCCCCTTTCGCATGTCCTCGTCACATTGCTGCCATGGACAGCAAAGTGGATCACAGCCCTTTGTTCCTGCCGACAGAGCCTGGCAGATGGGCTGTGTGGCATAAAAGCCTTTGATTCGGAGTGGAAAGGCACGCGGGTTGAGTCTTACGGGAGGGACGGAGTACTTAACTAACTACACGGCTCATGGGAAATACACCTCGCACCTGATATTCATAGGTTAAGGTCAAACCTGTAAATATCTGTAGAATTAATTTGAACAGGACACTCCTACCTTTATTTTTCAAAGGGCTTGGAGTCGCTGGTAGAAATCTGGTATTTCATAAGGTGTGAAGGCAAATTAGCCATTCTTCCTTTCTTTGAAAGAATAAATGTGTTTGCTTATCTGAATAAATTATCTATTCCTTTAAAGCCCCTTCGTAGTGCAAATATGAAGTAAGGATGATAACTTCTTTGCCTTACTGAGTTTTATTCCACAGCAAAGACATTTTTTACATCATGTGTTCTCAGCTATGTGGGTCCTTCTCTCACTCTTTCTCCCTACCCTTTTATGTGGGCAGCCCAAGGAAAAAAGGCCAAAGCAGACGTTTGCTATTTCTCCTCAGTGACGAATCCCTCAGAGTCCATTGCCAGCTGAAATATAATGGTTCTGTCTCGAGGCAATTCAGGATTTCCTTACATTGAGATGGTTATAATTAAGTCCCTGATGATCCTGTCACCCCTCCTTCTCTGTCACACCAGGTCGGTCTTATGTGAGATCCCTCAAGGCTGTTCCAGCAGCCTGCTGGATGGAGCTGGGCAGACTGAGCAAGCTGCAGCACCCTTCTAATGAAGGTCACTCAGCCTAAAAGATGTTGCAATTGAAGTACAGGATGTAACATGTTCTCCTGTCTCGGGAATATTTAAAGTATGGTCCTGACAGAATTAGTACTCATCTTGATGTTATGCATGATTTGCATCAATAATAAAAAAAAAAGAATTATAAAGTTATATATAGTAATATATATAGTATTATAAAGTTACATAAAGTAAATTATAAATTATACTGATAAAACTCATGAAAGACATAAAAATGACAGAAACAATAATTAAAAGAAGCAGGTGGTTAATGTGAATTTGCGACTGGGTATTGCGACTGGTCATATATTTAAGGACAAGGAATTCAGCCTGTATCTACAAGTTTAGAGATTCTGTCCATGAAAGCAGTGATTTTGAAACCACCTAGGTTTCATAGAGTGCCTACGTCGATACTTTAGTGCTGATGCGGAGCGTGCTTTTGAAACCAGTTTCCCAATCATCCCATTATCCTTTAGTTTGTTTTGTGGAGCATCCAGTGTGAGAGACCAGGCTGGATATAGTCCAAAGTAATATCTGCTGGGAAAGCGTGCAGTGTGGGCATGCAGCTGCATGAGAGTTCCCTGTGTGACGTGATAGCAAAAAAGGTTGATGGGCTCCTTGATGTGTAAACACAGTCTGTGGGATAAGAGATCATTTTGCAAATAGGTATGGATTTATGTACGGGTAAGTGACCAGGATATCGCATACGGTTCTAGTATCCACAGTTTCAAAGGATTATAAATATGCAATCATAAAGTATGAAGCTGATTAAAAAAGATATCTTAGAGCAAGAGACGTAGCCATCTGGATCTGTAAAGTGGTGGGGTTCTTTTGTTTTTTTTTTTTTTGTTTTTGAAGTTTGATTATTGTGAATAAGAATCTTCAAGAAATTATGGACTAAGAAGCTTTTTAACATACTTGGCAAAAGGTGTGATGTAAACCCATGGCTGGAAGATAGTTTGACAAATTTAAATTGGTGATATGCATCACTTTTTTTTTATGCTCAGGATTAATTAGACTTTGGTACAGGTTTTCTTGGGAAGAGATGAATTTTCCATCTCTTAATGTCCTCAGATCAAGACAGAATGTCTTCCTGGAAGATGTACTCTAGCTAAGCCCAAATTCTAAGTCCCACTGCAGGGAGAACTGTAATACACAGCAGGTCGAACTAAATAATGGCAGACAAATAGTCCTTTCTGGCCCTAAAATCTATGAATCTGTGTTATCAAATTTATATATGCCAACCTCTTACACAACTGAAACCTCATTTTGAGCCACTCTATAACCACAAGTTACCTGACACCGATGCTATCAAGTTTCTAGCATGCTCTTACTTCTGGAATTAGTATCTCTCCGTCCCGCACACTCCCAAGGCGCTTCTTCCAGCCAGTGCATTCATGAAGATAAGGTGTTCTCCAAACAAAAGAGCACAATGCTCTTTTGACAGGTGCTGCTGCGATGTAACCTTAATTAATCAAACATACTGCTTGGGATTTTTTCTGAAGAGCCTGGCAAGGGTATTCACTAGCTGAGGGCAGGGGTAAAACATGATTAAAAGGAGAGCTGATATTCTTTCCCACAACTGAATTTGTCATTTCATTTTATCTTGGAATGTTTTCAGCACCTAATAACCTTATCAAATGTTAACCTTTTCTGCTAAAATCTGCCATAGGATTCTTTCCCCCCCTCTTTTCCCCCCCCTCTTTTCCCCCCCCTCTTTTCCCCCCCCTCTTTTCCCCCCCCTCTTTTCCCCCCCCTCTTCCCCCCCCCCCTTTCCCCCCCCCCTCTTTCCCCCCCCCTTTCCCCCCCCCTCTTTCCCCCCCCCTCTTTCCCCCCCCCTCTTTTCCCCCCCCCTCTTTTCCCCCCCCTCTTTTCCCCCCCCTCTTTTCCCCCCCCTCTTTCCCCCCCCCTCTTTTCCCCCCCTTTTTTCCCCCCTTTTGCCCTTTCCCCTTCCTTTTTCCCCTAGGGCATGACGTTAGGCCCAGTAGCTGTATTTCTAATAACTATAATTTTTTTTCTTTTGGAAGCTTCAGTGCTCCATATGTCAGCATGAGAGGGAGTTGACATTTGAAAGGAAGATAAATGATTATGTTGGGTGGGTAGAGGTTTCATAACACTGTTTAGAGCGAGATGCCTTTCTCCTGTCACCATAAAAAAAACCCTATTTGATTCTGGCCTCTAAACACTGAAGACTTAAAGAGCCTTGGAGACTGGACTGTTGGTGAAGGGAACGGGTCAAGGCACTTTCCATTCTTAGATATAGTTTTGAGTGATTTAGAGTAGGTGTTATGAATAGAACTTATCTATGAATAAGGTTTATTAATATAGGGCCACAAATCTGCAGTTCTCTGTAGATTACTAGACATTAGATGGAAAATAGGGCAGCACAAATGAACCCAAACAGACCAGATTCTCACAACAATAAATAAGACATAATTTTACTTGAAAAGTTAAACAGTCTATAGCATGAGTAATTGAAGAAAAGAAATTCAGATATGACACACAAAATCCATATGATGCACAAATATATAATATATGCAGTTGGTGAACATATAAATAATAATGAAAACAAATAAGAATAATTTTTTAAATAAAATAGATTATTCTGAAGACCATTAATAAGTAGTTAATTTAGCAGGGCAGAAATTCTGTGTTTCATCTGTGTTTAAAGGAGCTTTTGGAGACTGCAGATAGAAATGTCTGCATGGACACATACTCAGCACTTGAAGACAGCATCCTGGTGCTGAATCCTGATTTTAGTGTCTTTCATAATGATCTTAATCTATATGAGGTAATCAGATACGTTACCATTTTATTTTAATCCAAATAATCTTAGACTTGCAAGTATAGGCTACTTTGTGAGCAATCTCATTTGTCTGATTTTTGCCTGTGGAAAGGTCTCTGCCTCACAGACCCACCTGTCTCTAAGATCTCTGATTTTTCCCTGTTGTCTAACTTCCTAGTTACCTAAGTAAAACTAAGCTGATTTAAGCTGCTTGTGTAGGAGCTTGTGCAAACTTGTATATGTTAAGTTGCCATCTTTCTTATTCTATCTCCAAGTAGTTATCAAATATTATTTCCAAAATTACCTTATGCTAAATAGTGCACTTGCGACCAACTAAAAGAGTGGTGAGTAAATGATAGCTTTATATTTCTCCTGCAAACTACAAATATTCATATAATGGACAAAAACCCAAGAGTAAATAAAGCCTTTCAGGTATATCAGTTACAAGCCAATAATATTCACAGAGGGTTTTGACTCACTTTCCTCCATAGTGATATGTAAATTCAGATACGATATCTTTTCCAAAAAGTTACTTAGAATACAGTTATTTTTTTTGCCTGTGTTGATGGAAGCTCGAAAAATAAAATTCATTGCTGAAGTGCTTTATTAACATTCTTACTGCTCAGTGACATGGTCTGTTGTTTGTGTCCTGCAAATTAATAGCATCAAGGCCAGTTGCCTGGAGACAGCATAAGTATTTCTGTGTTTAGAAATGAAAGGAGCGCTGGGAATTATATGAAAAATATGTTTAATTAAGTAGGGACAAGTAGGGAATTAAATGCATTTAATTTAAGGACACTTTAGAAGGCGCCTTGCTTTACGTGTTTGTAGCTGATGCAGGAGCTGTCCCATTAAGTTGAACCTGCTGTCCAATTCCATTCTTATTTTCTCAACTAAATACATTTTCAACTCAAAACCAAAACAAGTGGGAGTAAGTTTGGCCAGGAGATTGAGGCTTATGTTATTCTTCATTCCAGTTGACTCTATCCGGATTTACTCCATAAGCAAATATGTTTCTCTCCTTACTCAGAGTTACTGCAACTCGGAGAGAAATGCCTTGAGTTGTATAAACTGTGTTGCTATTCACCCAACCCCATGCCAAGTATCTCTATTATAGGCACTTTCCTCACTTCTCAAATGGGTTGCCAGGGAAAAATTCATACAAAGCAGTGCTCTGAGTTGAAAACTAAGGCGGCTTTCTTTACAAACATTCTTCTGCATTAAGATATACTTTTGAGCCTATTCTGCGTAGTGATACAGCCTATTTCTGGTGAAAGATGCTCTGCACCTACGAAGCTCCTCCTCCGAGGCTGGCCTGCGGCCAGCTGAGAGCAGCTCCTCAGGAGCAATGAAGCAAGGGATTTGTGCTCTTCTGAGAGTCAGTGACATCAGTTGCCGCTGCAGGCATGTGCTTCTCCTTCCCATTGCCCCCTGTCAAAAGACCGTGGTTAAGCGACACGGTGGACAGCTGAGGTAGCTTTTGGAAAGTTCCATTGCAGTGCTTTGTTAATCAAAATTAAAAAAAAAGGGTGAAGCTCAAGAGTTACAAAGACGCATCTTAGCATAACAAATGTTATGCTTGTTAACGCTTCTAGAAATGTGTAATAAGTACTGTTAACAACTAAGCTTTTATTTGTTACTTGAAGTGTGCTGAGCTGCCTAAAACTTTCCTGCTGTTTTATGTCTGATTTTTAGTATGTACCACTGAACAAATGCAGCCTTTATTTCCCAATTCAGACTAAGAAAACCTCCCTTCTCTTTACAGCATCAAGAATAGGGATTTCCTCTTCCTCAGCTTACAAGGACCTAATGACCATTAGAAACAGAGCAGAGAAGTTCAAAGCCCTTGACTCCTTTTTGACTTTCACCTCCAGCTTCAGAAGCAGCAAGCTCAGCAAAGAGTTGCTCTGCCCAGAAAGTGCGGAAAGGTAGCTGAGTGGTCAGTATTGGATTAACTGATGGATCATTTCTGAAGGCTGATCTTTTGAAAGGTCTGGATGATGATAATAAGAATGTGAATTTATAAAATGGCTCAATGTTTGGACTGAAGCATCACATCAACGTTTGAGTATGTCAGCTATGGACCTTGACCAGTTATGGATAAAGGAGGTGTACGCCTACAGCAATGAAAATACAGTGAACATATCCAAATTTTCTGAAGGAGAAATGGACAAAAAGAACAAATACTTTGCACATATAGGTCACAAACTATCTGTTGGTATTATACAGTTGTATGATGAAGAACTTGTCTCCGAGTACATTCTCTGAGTTTTGAGATTTTATATTTAACTACAACTCACTTTACCCTTTTGTCTGGGTAACTCTTTCTCATGTAATCCTAAAGTGGCTGAATGATTTATCTTTTAATTTGGGTCTTTACTTACCTGAGCTTGCACGCAGTGTCCAGGGGAATGGGAATCTGCAGCTCATTTTGACAGAATTCAGAACTTCAGTAAAGCCTCAAATATGGTTCTTTTTGAGCTTCCAAACTGTGTGCCACAGAATAGATGAGCCTGGAAGCGACTTCTGGAGATTGTCTAGTCCAACTGCCTTGCTCAGAGCAGGGTTACCTGGAGCAGGTTGCTCAGGACCATGTCTAGTCATGTTTTGAATATCTGCAAGGACGGAGACTCCCATGATCTCTCTGGGCACTCTGTTCCAGTGTTTGATCACCCACAAAGTAAAAAGTTTTTACTTAGGTTTAAATGGAACTGACCTCAGGGCCTTTTCTGCCTAGATGATTTCCAGCGGGTCAGCTCCCAGCATGTATTGGTGCATGCGGTTATTCCTCAGGTGCAGGACTTCGCGTTCCTCTGTTGAACTGCATGAGGTTCCTGTCAGCCCATTGCTCCAGCCTGTGCAGGTCCCTCTGATTGGCAACACAACCATCTGGAGTATCCTGCCAATTTTGTATCATCTGGAAATGGAATGAGAAAACCAGTAGTTGAGATTTGGAAAAGTCATGTGTTTTACGAGCTCAGTGTCTGAAACATATCACTGCAGCAAGAGCTGAAACGCAGGGTTGACAGAGTTACCAGCTCTTTTACTATATCTGACCTGTCTTACAGCGCTTGCAAGAATCACTGGCACGGTCTTTTCAAATTCATGATTTTCTGGCAGTTCTTAGAGCTCAAACTTTAAAATGGTGTAAAACCTGTGCACTTTTAAAAGAGCCATAACAAGAAATTCAAATAAGCCCCTTTTGTCAAATTTACTTATAAACTAAGCAAATGTAATTAACCCTATCATCTTCCCAGTAAATGTCCCCCCAAAATAACTGTAATCTCTTAATTAAAAAGATATGGCTGAGTTAATCACTTTAAATATTTAATTATATCCTTAAAGAGAAGAAAAGGTACAGTAGTTGAAGTACTAATTGAGGGGACTTAAACTGAGTTCTTAACTTTACTGGGTTTCTAACTTTACTGGGGTTTTTTGTGACTTGACATAGGCCTGCTAACAGATAATTGGCAGAGAAAGCCTGAATCATACAGTCAGGCTTCCCACAATAAGAAGAACCATATGGTAGACACCTCGTGTAGTAGGGTCCCTAGAATACTCTTTTTATGTGCCCCCACTCACTGCAAACCTCAAACTCATCCCAAAATTGATAGGAAACTCTGGGTCTACAGTAAAAGGTAAAGAAGCCCTGGTTATGTTGGTGATGGTCTCTCCAGCTCTATACTTGTTAGATGCTAATTTAATATGACCTGTATTCGACAAGGCTAGATACAAAGGTCTCTGCAGAAGAGTTGTTGCAGTCTTGGTAGACTTGGCAAGATCAGATTTGTAGGAGAAGTATTTTTTTTATTAGACCAACCAGCATAGCTGGAAAAAGAAACATCAAAAAGCTTCTGTGCACATGTGCCTTTCTTCAGGTATGAAATAGAAGCAGCAAACTTCAAAGCTATACACAGACTGAGGTAGGTACAAATGATTAGATACCTATCAGTTAGCCTGACTGAGAGACCAGGTATAGTATCTATGGGACAGATGGAACGTTACCAGGGAGAAATGTATTAAGATGATGATCTTTTCATTGCAAGGTAGGTCATTTCATTTACAGACTATGAAACATCAAGAGGTTAATGTGGAGAGAGATTATGAGTTGTCACAAAACCAGCACCTGTATTGGATCCCTGATATATGGTATCCAAGAGGGTTATAAATTGCATTGTGAAGAGTTACCTTTTGAAGATGTTTTGTATGTCTCCCTTAAGGTTTAGGACTGAGAGATCAAAGGTAAAGTGACTGTTTTGTGTGTTTCCCTTCTGAAAGTTGTACACATGTTGAGCTGGACTAGTGTAGCTTTGATTCCAGCTGGGGTCTGGA
Organism: Mycteria americana; assembly: GCF_035582795.1. NCBI lineage: Eukaryota > Metazoa > Chordata > Aves > Ciconiiformes > Ciconiidae > Mycteria > Mycteria americana. Next base: position 44,606,040 of record NC_134368.1, read on the forward strand.
AAGTAGACCATCTTAAACCTAATTTCCCTGGAAGGCTCCATGCAATAGCATTCATGTGACATCTAGGAAGAGAGACTTGCAATGGCAACATTGAGGCAATGATGTTCTTTCATTCCCAGCCTGCCTCCAGTTTTATATACAATAGCCTCCTTGTTGGTGTCTTATCTCAGAACTGCAGTTTCATCTCTTTCCTCCACTGTTTTTAGACAAAAGAAGCTGTATTTCACCAGATAGCACTACCTTGCTATTTTTAAATGACAAGAGTATCTCTACAGTGTTACTGTGAAACTTTGAAGGCACCAGTTTTCTAGACAGGGTTTTGGACTGTGCGTACTAGAGGACCTACCCGTGAGGGTGAATGTCCTCAACATTTTCTCATGGTTAATTACCTGAAAATGTAATAGGATGACTTGCCATTTTGTATATCCCACTTTGAAAGCCTGTCTTTTCCCATGCACTGTGTAGGATACCTAGGCACTTGTATAATTTTAGCCCATAATCTCTCTCTGATGCAACTTCACATTTATAAAATAATTGTAATGCTTCCTTATCTCACAAGGGGCTGCATGGCTGGATACACTAAATCACTATGAGATTCTCAGAGCCAAAGGTCTGTAGACCATGCTCTGAGGAATAGAGAACAGCTTGAAACTTTCAAATGGCAGAGAAGTAGAAGCATAAGATATTAGTGTTATTACTTTTGTCTGCCCTACAAAAAGAGAAACCATGCACTTGCCATATAAAGAGCTCTTACTTTGCATTTTAGGAGGTAACAAAAAGAGAAAAGAAAAAAAGTAAAATTTGCATGCAAGAGCACAGTGTAACTCCTCTGTAAGACGTGCATCGCGCTGTGCATTCCAGTCATGCATGAAGTGAAGGAGGTACTTTGCAAGCAGAAGCGAAGCAGCATTTCCTTCTTTTCCTTCTTCAGGGAACTCCCAGGTTCAGGGAGGTAAAAAATCTGACCCAGGCTCTAAAGGACAAATCGCTAAGGCTATGGGACATCGCCTGACAGCAGTTTAAACAGAATTATATTAACACAGTGTAAAACACATGAAATACATTCTTTTCTCAATTATGCCTCAAAACTTATTCACAGTCCACTAGTTGCTGGCAGGAGTGGATTGCAGAGAGGAAGGCAACCTTTTCCTGACAATATAAAAAAGGGAAAAGCTGATTGAAAAAATTTCAGCCTGACACAGAAGAAGAAGTGATTTTAGGGCAAGGTAATGAATTATCAGTAAATCACTGATGGGTGAAGCTCTTACACAGGTATTTAAACTTGGCAGCTTGCCTAAAGGCCACTAGGTTTCGTGCCGCATAGGTGTGTTTGTGGACTGGACGCAGGCATCTCCTCCAGCCATGCTCAGCTGCTCACTTACCAGTCTGCTGAGACAGAGGTAGGGGAAAAAACTCCACTCCCAGATTGACCTAGGCTGCAGCAAGGAAAAATCCTTCTTAGGAATGAAATTTAAGATTTTTAGATTAAATTTTAAAAAGAATGACATTGAGAACTCATAACAAAACTAGAAAAAAATAATCCTCTGTTTTTTTATTCATCATGGCAGAACTTCTAAAATGAAAATTGTCTGATCCATGTTGCCAGTATGGCAGAATATAATCCATTCTGCACTGTTCATTGTCTTCTGCTATATACAATCAGTTTTGTACACACACATGTTAGGGTATTCTTATTCCATTTTCTTATTTGTAATAAAATGAGGGGTTTTTTAACACTAAAGACTGAACCTGCTGTGAGAACTGTTATCTCAAAGGAACCATCCTGGTGTAAAATGCTTCATCAACTCTCTTCCAGATTAACAGTACTCTGTCAGCCATTTGATATAATAACAAAGCATGAACCTTTTTCTGTCTTCTTTTACATCCTGTTTTTATTTCAGGGTTTACATGGGCTGCAGAAATAATCCAAGCCTAGGAGCAGCTAGCCACTCTCGCAGCACAGAGAATAAACATTCTGGAATGCCTTCCCTGAACATAAAATGTATGTACCTCATACTTCATTTACTGTGAATCTTAAAAATCCTAAATAAACTTGACATCACCAAGACAGCATATCATGCCCCCCCGCAAAAAAAAGAAGCAGAAAAAAAAAGTAAAGAAATGAGACATCTCCTTGAAGTTCTATAGAGTCTATAAGACAATAATAATCCAAACTATGGACAAGCATAAGTACCATGTTATTTCTAAATGAAAATGTTTGCCTAATTGTATAAATTATGCATTCAGATGGAGATGTATACTTTCATCTATTAATTTTTCATTCATTTAGATTATGACACTGTATCATATTGCATCTGCTCTCATCCCATGGTGTCCTGATCAAGTAAATGCTGGAATTACAGCATAATCTTAAATTTTAAAGGAGACAGAAAATTCCAGGATGTGAAGCTTTTATGTATACGTTTCTGTTCTGCCTTGTAACTTTACAGTCATGACTTAATACAGAGTGAACCTAAAGAAAAAATTCTGATTTTATGTTCTACTCCTCTGGGTGGTAAATAGCTCTGAGTTAGCACAGGGGATGACACAGAAGGATGCAAAAAGGATATAAGGCTCATTTTAGAGAGGAGGAAAACGAGGCGGAGGTTTTCCATGGAGTTCTCTGCAATTTCAGCCTCTCCAGTAGCGTCTCCTTTTCCAGGCAGCTTCACCCTCCCTTCTTTCTGCTCTTCCACTTTGTTGAAGGATTGACCTCTGCTCAGGCAGTGCTTAAACGTGCGCGGCCGTGGCGGCAGAGCAGCCGCTCTCCAAACCTTATCTCCCCTGCTGCTCCGGGGCATGGCTGGCCCCAGCGCCTGCTGGCGCAGTAAGGCTGAGTTCTGGATGGGCCAGCAGTGGGTTTTGGATTTCGTCCTGTCCTACTGCCGTTCACGGCGCTGGGCTGTGTGTTGATAAGAAGGCAGCGATTAAATTAAATGACTGGTGTCATTTAATTTTGGTTCATTGTATTTGTTTACAGTTATCAACTTCTACAACAATATTTTTTCTTTCCAAACTTAGCTTCTGATTAGCTTCATCATTATTCATTAGCTGCATGATTAGCAGAGAGTTTCTCTCACAGTTGTCATGGAAATACTTATCAGATTTGGGTTTTTGTTTTGCTGTTTCTTAGTGACGTTCTCAAAGCAAAGATTTAGAGTGTTCATTTAGGTATTAAACTACAGTTCATCTGTAATTGTATAGTGCTGCCTTTTTGTCATGACTTCAGTTTGTGTACCTTTTTACTGAGTAACGTCAAGGCAGGGATTCATTAAATGAACATCTCTCTCAGTCATATTGTGTGAACTTGGTACCTGAAATCATGCTTATATTTTCTATTGTCTTCATAGTTTTCTGTATCTCGTTTTTCTTGTCTCTCCATTTTTAAAGAGAAGAGGCCTACTTTCATTGGCCTTTCTGCATAACTGTATTCCCCAGATTTATGCATCATTCAGTGTTCCTTTTACTTTCCTTTCTCCATCCCTGTAATATCAATTTTATATCAAGGTGACCTTAATTGAGTTTGGTATTATAATGTAGTGTTGTTGTAGGACCACCAGGCATCACATTTATTATCCACTAGCAATTTTTCTCTGAAAATTCTGCTTGCCACCAGGAAAAGAATGATGGAACTACCTAAGATGTATACTTGTTCACATACTGATGCTGGTCTCAAGGCATTTATTTATTTATTTTTTTAATCCATGCCTCTAGATTCTGCAGTTCATAACTCATCATCATTGAAGTGTAAGAAGTTAGGTGAAATTTAATTGCACGAAATTTCAAAGATGCAAATTGGCCAGGGAAGGGGAGACCATATTAAATCTATTAAGTTTTGAAAAGCATCTGATGCTGACATTAAAAAGGCTCCAGAGGCACTCAGTGTTCAGTGCATGATGAAGTTCCTCAGAATCAATTTTGCACAGTCTCCTCATAAACTGACAAAAGCATCTATATATCTGTATTTGCAAGTGGGGCAGAGAAAGGCACTCAGTGTGGTAATGACATTAAGCCTCTAATTCCCATACTACTCTCTCAAGCAATGTGTGAAACATTATGTTTATCTGCAGCTTTAATTTAAAGGCAGAAGTAAGTTTAAACCACTCAATAAATGTGCCAGCAATGCTGTGTTTTCCCACTGGTAGCTAGTGGGTAACTGAAAGCCTCTCACTTCAGGCAAGCTGGTTTGTCCGCATCTTAAATGGCAACGGAGCAAACCAGTGATTTTTGCAGTACTGTGGCTTTTTTTTGTCAGAAAAGGATGACTTGGAGGAGTATATCAATCTCATTGAAGCCTTAATCAGGCTGAGGAGGGAGGGAGTGCCCCACACCAGACTGGCAGGGCACTTCTCTAGCAATGGGATGCGAGGGAGTCTCGTATTTGGTCCCAGCTACTTGGCCTAATTCACGGGGGAGGGGAGGGGAGGGGAGGGGAGGGGAGGGGGAGGGTGCTGCTGTTCTCGGAGATACAGTTTGAATGCTTGCAAGAAGGAGGATTGCTCGAGATCTCTGAAAGTACTCTCTCTTATCTCCAGATGATACTGTAGTAACCTTAGCAATAGTGACTGTGAGCTATAAGGAGTGGCCTGAAGGAAGTAATCGGCTATCCAGATGGTAAATAAAGAATAAATAGCCAGACAAATTAGTCTGGGAAAGCACGTCTTTGGCCCGAGACTATGTGATAGCTTTAAAGTTTGATGTGCAGTATGTAATAAGTTAATAAATGAAAGTGGAAAGCTTTGTGTGAACAGAAATTGCTGTCATCTGTGCAGTGCGTGCTCATTTAATAATGTATTGTAATATGTCTTTAAGATTATTTTTTAAAGAGGATAATTAAAAAATTGTAGGCCTAGAGATACTCTGCTCCTCCTTTAAAGGGTCTGCACTTATCTGACTTGTCATATAGACTTCAATAAAAGCTTTTTGTAAGTAGGTGCTGCAGGAATATGTTGCGTTAAGCTCATCCCCTTTGTACAAAATCAAATCCATCAAAGTGGATCCATCCAGCTAAATTTAAGCTCATGTTTTGCTGTAAGCATGTGAGTTGTGATTAGTTTCATAGACTTTAGGCAGCTCACATGCCTGAGTTTTGTTCAATGTCTGCAGAAACAAAGCAAGAGTTGCTTGTTGAACACTGAAATAATAAAAGTAAGGACAAAGGAACGTAGTCTTGATTCATTCAAAATAACTTTTTAGTTCTCAAATGTAAGAGTAATTTTTTTTCCCAGCATCAAAGCCCATTTAGTAGACAATTTTACTTTAGAAATATTCTCTGAATTTTTATCTCAAGGCTTAATATTGTCTTCTCTTTCTTCCCATAATGCTTTATATACCTCACCGTCATTTTAATCCAATTGAGAACAATGATCACCCACTTTGTGCCCAGATTTCTTCTTAAAAGTGTCTCCGTCCACTTTCCCTACCACTTCACCAGTATGAGTGCTCTTATGCAAACAGTAAGTGAAGGCACAAACTCCTTTACTCGAACGTGCTTTCTTTTATTATCTTGGGTTATTTGCTGCTATCATCACTGTAAATTGGCATGATAGACCACAATTTCTTCTCTATTTTTTGTGTAGCACAAGGCTAAGTTTTGAAGTTTAGCAGACGAATAATCGAGAACAAAAATAGTTACACTTATGACAGTCCCAAAGTTTGCAGTAGCGAAATGAGGGCTGGTGTGAGCTGGTGTGGTGGGTCATAACTCCCTTCACTGACTTCAGTGAGATGGTGGTGATTGTGATGCTTTTCCCTTCCCATAATTTTTGTCTAGATTTGGGGATAAAAATGTCTGTCTGGAGAAACAGAGATGACAGCTATGACATATTTCTACTCTTTTTTTTCTTTTCATTCAGTCTTATATCTCGTCTCTGATATGCTGCCAGCTTTGGTTAGAGATCTCGCAGAGCATAATTTATATAGATGACAAGCCTAGTTACCAGATTTCCTGGGCATATCGATGATCACAGGATTCAATCCACTTCAGTTTATACTTCAGCCTGTGTCATAATGACTTACGGTAATTAACCAGCTTTCCCTAATGTTCAAGTACAGCAACTCAGAATATGTTGTTCATATTAATCCAAGCATTCTGCTAAAGAATCTTGAATCCTATTCTGTTGCTGATTTCAATTAGACAATTTTGTCACAGTGATTACTTAAAATTAAGAAAAGTAACAGAACAATTAATTATGAATTAATTATAAATTATTCATCATGAATACATCACAGGAAAGCTGTGTCAGTTGTCAGAGTAGAATGAAATTGGACAGGACCTATCCAACACACATTATGTTGGCTTGCTCATGGGTACTTGTAATGGAAAGAGCCGCAGTTTTACTTCAGCAGGAACTCAGACATGAGGAGGCATTCCTTTAATGTGAAAATCAGAGGATGAGATGCTGCCGTAGTCAGCGCTGCTCTTCATACTAGGATGTCCGAATCTACACGGGTCACTCCTCTACATTCATGTCAGTTCTGCGTTGGCAGCATCATTAATATCAAAGTGTTGTTAACATAGCTGTACTAGCATTTGTTTTCTTTAAAGGCTTGGTGTCAAAACAGCTTGACTTTCTGCCATTGTTTTCCATTCTAACTCACAAATGGGGGAACCCATAACCTTTCTAGGTGATGAAATAGCTTCTGGTCGCCTCCTGGCAGCTCCCCAGAGTGCTAGTGTCCCATCGCATCCCCCTTGCGTGGTGCGTGGGGCCGTCCCCGCTGTGTGCCTGTCCCCCGGTGCTCCTCCAGCGCGCTGGGCTGCCCCGCTTGCCCTCCACCTGCGGGACCGCAGCAGCCTGCGCTCTGTTAGCACGAGCTGCGCCGGGTGCTCTGGGAACCCCTCCTTACTGCCTCGGCAGGATGCTGTTCCAAACCCACAGACACTGGGTCTGTAGGGGCTCCAAGTGTTACTTTACATCATGGCGATAGCCCACTCTGTTTTTTGGCTTCTTTGATTTGAGCGGTAATTAGTGTCACAGAAGCACTGCATCATCTGTTTTCGGTCTTGATTTTTAAATGAAAAATTAGATCTTGCCTTCCTCATTGTTCCTTCTCCTTGAACCCGCTCCACGTGGGCAGTGTCAGCCTCTCCGCCTCCCCTGACGCGCCGGGAACGCGGCCAGCAGCGCCGGCTACGTGCAGCTCCCTCTCGCTCTGTCACGTGAGCCTGTTCTTCCTCCCCCTGTCAGCATCACGGCTGGTGCCCCCCGGTCTGTCCCCACTTGCCTGCTCATTCACCCCTCGGCTGCAGCTCCTGTGCTGCCCTGTCCTCTCTCTTGCCACCTTCAGGTCTGGCCACCCAGAGACTCAGGGCCACGTAGCAGCGGGAATTCCCGAGCCACACTGCATGTAACCAACACGTGAGGCTGCACCTCTCAGCACTCTCTGTAAAGTCCCTCCGGGAAGGATAACAATGGAAATACCTATTAAACAAGATATTTATCAAGGAAAAAATCATTGTAGCTCATGCCCTTCTCCTTTATTCCATCTAGCTGAGTGCCTTGATATCTGGGCAACTCTATGCATAATATACGTACAGTAAAAATAGCAATACAACTGACTTATAATTCAAGTCACTTTACAACAATTTTTTTTGAGTCCCCCCTGCATGTATTTCTGCAGAGGTAATTATGCTCCCCTGTAGGATCAATGCTTTACTAATTTAAATATGTTGTAACAATATTGTCACCAATGAATTTTACTGCTTCAAAAGGCAAATTGCTCTATGCCAACAATTAGAAAAAAATTGCTTTGTTTTTCCTATATGTAAATTCTTTGACATTAGCATTCACCTTTCCAAGCAGGCATTTGATACAGGACAAGTAGCAGTATTACATAAAAGGGTGGAAAGCAGAAAAATAATCACATCTCTCAAAAGAGAGAAAATTATAGTAATCTCTGTGATAAACAGAGAATTCTTAGAAATCAAATACTGAAGTTACATCTGCTCTTGGGAAACCTGATCAGCACATACCGTACACAGCAGGTAAGCCACGTTCTCACACCACTTATTGGAATTACAGTAGCAATCCTTACGCCTGTAAAGCACATGGAATGCCTGATTTATTTTTAAAACTTATGATTTGCTTTTCTTCAAATGTTAGGCACTATGTGCTTCTGTAGTGATTCACAGTCTTTCTACCAACAAACTGTTTTGGTGGCAAGTACTACTTGCCTTACGTGAACTATCACGTTGACAGTCCCTAACGATTGTTCATTTAAAGAAAGTAGATTTGCTGCCTCTCCTTGTCTGTTCTTTTAACTTCATAATCACTTAACTGTAAAAGGAAAGGAGAAAGAGCAGCATTGTCTCTTCCATGGAAATGCTCGTGTTTGTTTGTTTGTTTGTTAGAAAAACAATCGGTATAACTGGCAATTAAATGCATTGTATACTGAAATAAAACTAAAAACACTGTAAACTGAAATTGATGGAGTAATATCTCCCTTTTTGGCTTTGATTTTTAGTCTCTTGTCCTTTCTCTTGCTGCTTGGGATTATGAAGCAGTCACCAGCGCAAGACAGAGACATCCATTTTAAGGCACTGGAAGCGTTTGTCAATTCAGCTTGAGTGCAGTAAGCATTCCGTTCTTATGCTGAGGCTTAGAGCTGGTTTCGTGTATGAGCAGCAGCTGAGGCTTGCTGTTTTATTCAGTCGACATTAGGATTTTCAAAACATATTTTATGATTAGTCTGAGGAATGTCTGGGAACTGTCTTTTCTTTCTTTTTTTTGATGGTGGCTCATGCAAACATTCTCTTCACCTTTCTCACTTAGGCGTCAGAAAGTTTTATAAGCTCATTCAAAATTATGATGTGGAATAGTTGGAGGATTTTGAGTTTATAAAGCAGTTGTGTTTTTAAGTAATAGAACCAATTCGCCTATTTCACCACAGTGTAAAGAGCCTGTAAGTAGGTGAAGTCCTTATGCCGAGCACACTGACGCGGAAATTTATGCAAGAAAGGTGCCTGGGTAATTTGCGTGCCCAGCCTGCTCCATGCAGACTGGGAGTCCCTGGTTTGCCCGCGCAGCAGCGAGGCGTTCCCTCGCAGCTCGGCGCAGAGTGCCGGTGCGTGCCGGCCGGCTGACACCAGCACGGGGCTTCGCCCTGGCTGTGCCTCTGCCCTTGCAGGGCTGCGGAGGCGGCACGGCAGCCCCAGCTCGAGCTCTTTGCCATGGCTCGGAAGCGGGTCTCCTTGATGGGGATAAGCAAAGCGTAGGAGTAAACCTGAGCCGCAGTGTGGTGCAAAACTTCACCCACATCAGGGTGCCCAGCTGGTCATACTCAATGAGCAGTACTTGAAGTACGTATCAGTGAGGTGGGTAATCTAAACCGACATGTAACCTTTTACTATATCCTGGGTATGTCTGAAAGTGCCTATTAATTGGTGGCCACTTTACCTTCCTCTTATGAACCTGGTTTGGGAGCACGTGCCCTTGTTCTCTACAGAGCACAGCCCTTTTCCCTGCAGCTCTGCTTATATCGTTTCCTCAAAGCTTTGCTGGGCTGCGGTTTGGAGTTCTCCGCAGGCTGGTGTAACATCACTTTAAACTCTGCAGACCTGATGCTTAAATAACATTCAAATGAACTCTATTCAGCCTCTAAGCTACTGTTGTACCAGGTCTGCTTCACAAAGCAGTGCAAGCTTTCATGTCTTTCTCCGGAGGAATAAATCTGAGGCTTCATTCACATGAAAAATTTCAGTATGATTTATTTACAGGTTAAGGGCCCAAGCACATCCCTATAAATAATGCTTTAGCCTTATTTTTTCCTTCGTGAACTCTGCAATTTTTGTGTGCCTCCTAAGGCCTTCAAGTTATTATCACAGTGAATACCTCTACATTTTATGTACTGTGTTGGAAAAGACAAGTTGTTTTCCTCTAACCTGAAGAACTAACACCTAAATCTAGTCTGTGTAGTGCTGATGCTTCACATCCTTTCTTCTGTTAATTTCTATCATGATTCTCTTTCTTTCCAAAGTAGACGCCTAACTACCACTGGTCTATCTACTTTGATATGTATTTCAAGATGCTGCAAGTAGTCCAAATTGAATAAAAACTGATAGGTTAGACAAATTCTTTCAAATATGATTATAGCTGGGTAATAAAAAAAGTGAAAAAACCACATAACAGAATATAGGAAAAAACCTCAGTATTTCTTTTATTTTCATAACTGTCTTCAAAGGTTAAGAATAGTCCTTTTTAATTATTAAATCAAAACTATTAATATGGTTTACTAGAAGTCTAGCTTTGACAGCTTTTGTAGCTTTGCTACGAAATATTATTAGTCAACACGAAGAGATTATGCATTAAAGTCTTCATTAACTATGAACTATAACTAAAGTAAATTAATTATTTTAACGTAAGTAAGAGCTACAGGCCTGAACACCAGAACATTAACAAAATTGCTAGTTTACAGAACAAAATTGGAGTCAGGTAAAACTATGCAATTTCTCTGAAGATGGGTATCCATAAAGAGATTGTCCTTTGGCATTTATTTTATTGCTGCAATCATATAAATATGTCTTTTAAATCCTCTTTCTGATATTTTAATATCTGACGGTTTTAGCCTTGTGTGTGGGAATAAAATACAATTACACTTTTCTCACTGGGCTGCCAGATGATCTGTTGGTGGAATGACCCTGAGGTCAAAGACATAACAGGCTACTTGCTGCTTTTTACGGTGTTTTTACTGGGACTATTTTTATTAGAGTTATAGTGGATGCTGTTATGCCTCTAGTGAGTCAGGGCCTTGGGACGTTTATGCCACCTGTCATCCCCTCTTAACAGCTTTGATCTTGCATGCACTGGTTGGAAAAATTATTGTGCCATTTTTCAGTTTCAGCCTGCAGTGGTTTAACACAGCTACTGACACTTTTTCACAATATGAGTTGATACAGACAAGCATTTTTGAAGAGAGCCCTAAGGCTAACAATAATATTTATATCTTCTGCCATTCATGGAAAAGCAGAGCCAATAAAGCAGGCAAAGGATCTGGTATGTGTTCCCTTTTCTCATTAATGTTTCAGCTGATTCTGTGGGTGTTCTGTGGAAGAGTGGTTGCTTTCATTTTCTCATGAAAGGAAAATACTATATTTCTTATTCAAATCTATTGCCTATGAAATTCTGCTTTAAGCTTTTTCTTGAAGGATGTTGTTCATCTCTTTTACACAGGGAGACGCATAACATGGAAATATATGTGCATTGAACAATGCTGGACTGGCCTTGGAAAAAAAGGATGCACTGCAAGAATAGTATCTGTCAAATGCAGATGGAGAAACAGAGAGCCTGGTTCAATAGCAAGTGCCTGCAACCTTTCCAGGGTGCGTATCTGTTTGAAGGAGGAGGGGACTGGTTCTCAGAAAGTCAAACCTCTCCTTTCTGTGGTTGCACGTAAACGCTACCGTCCTGTATTTCTCACCCTGATGGCTCCACTAGTTGGTCTCTGGCTCCCTTGATGTGAAGAGTATCCAGCTCCCACTGCTCTTCTCCCCAGCTATCTTGCAACACATGCTTCTGTTCTCTCCCAGTGTCACTGTGCTGGGAGGTGCTGCACATCTGTCTTCTACCCCTACAAATTTTAGGAGTGCATTTCCTCCCTGAGCTCCTGCTCAGGTCCTTAAGCCTCACATCACCTTCCATTCCTTAAAAGCCTACTCAATCTTAGAAAGCTTATAAAAGCATTCTAAAGTAGAATGTAGAACAGAAATAGAATTTGGGTTGTGATATCCCACATTGTACCTGTTGGTACCTGTTTGGGTGGTTTAACAAAATGAACCATTTTCTGCCCATTTTATTCTTTACTGCAGTCTGAATGTCCCTTTGCAACCTCATAATCGCAATGTGGCAGGAGAGTGTTGTGACTTACAGACGGGGCTGACGCTTCGCCCCAGGATCTGCTAGAGAAACAGAAAGTCTTGGGATCCTGAGATGAAATGATCCTTTCTGCCACTGAAGAGTTGAGAGCAGCAGTCAGGGATGTCTGTGCAGGTGCATGGGACCAGATCCACAGCACTTTTCTCTCAAGCACATTTGGATTTGTGGTGGTTATAAAGCTCCATATTGACTGATGCAGGTAGTTTTGTTTTGTTTTGGGTTTTTTTAATCCATGTAGAAAGGGCCAAAAAGCCCATTCTACTCCCCTAGTCACATTTGTTTGTACAAATATCACACATGCATTTGAACCCAAAGCAACCTGACCAGATTTTTAATGAAAAATGTCATTAACAGAAGGAGTGATAAGTAAAATCAAATCAAAAATTATCCTTTTAAGAGAGAAAATATGCTTTGTAGATAAAATGGGACTGATTAAGACTGATTTAGAGAATATTTCTTAATCCAAAACAAGAGAGAAGAGTCCTAATCTGTAACCGGGATGGGATTTCTATCTAAAGTACCTTGAAAACAAATGCCATTGTTTGTATTGTATATAGACAATACACATACGGGATTTGTATGTATTGTTTGACGTAGTGTCACACACATACGCACACAGAAATACATGGTACCTTACTATTTTATTATTGGTTTCACAGATGTTCACTTTTAAATAAAAAGAACCAAATCCACTAGAAAGAAATGCATAGAAGAATCCATAGAAGAAATTCCATAGTGGCAGTGAATATATCAAAATTGCTTTTTCATTTTTGTGTTTTAAAATGCCACTGTGTGGAGCAAAGTTTGGATGAAGTTGATTTGTATTATTTAGAAACTGGTCATGAAAGTTCAGGATAATTCCATTTAAGTGTCGGCACCTGGCTGTTATAGTTAAATTAGGAGCCTAAATTAGAAAGTCGTGTTCTGATGATGTTTCAGATCTTCAGTGGGCTGAATCACGTTTGAAAGTTACTTCATTTGAAAATCATGGATAGTATAAGAAGTAATAATAGATTTCATTTAAATGCTGAAAATGAGATGACGTGAATTTGGAGCCCATCTACAGCAGTGGCATTCCAGCTGTTTCTCTTTGCACCTAAGTTGACAGTGGTCAGTGAAATCACTCTTTGTCACCAACTTCATATATTGCCTCCGCCTGTTCTTTCCACTGTTTCCCAGTAGTCCATATCATCCTAAACAATATGAAATAATAAAGTACTACTGAAATGTCATGGGCCAGATAGAAAAATCTGGTAATGAGTCAAAGTTGAGATACACTGACAATTCACAGGAAGATGAGAATAATACACAGGAAGATCAGGGTGACCTTAAAACAGCATTAATAGAAATGGAATGAAATGTTCTAGTACAAGGTCAGGTACTTACTAGAACTACTAATAAGAAGTCTACTGTAAATTGAAAATGAGTGATAAAGATGGAGACACAGTTAATCATAGAATAATTATGTGACGCAGCTCTGAAAAAGACAAAAGCCTTCCTAGAACGTGTAAGTTCAGAGACAGGGAAAGTGTTTGTGCTATTGTAAAAGGTCTTGGTGAAATAATGGCCGATCATATTCCAAAAAGACTAACACTTCATGCATATAACTTGAGAATTATCTGGTTAAAGAAAAACACAAAAACCAGCAAGAATAAACCCCTTCTTCATAATTCACAGGCATGACAGATTATATGTCTGTTCTTATAACAGGACATTAAATCACAGCCTGGTGACTTCAGATCCTTTTTTCGTTACTGCAGGTGCCCCTCTCCCCTAAACTTTTTACAGCCCCAGCCCTTTACAGCTACAGACTACTTGCTCCTGATCCAGTCCCATCTCTGATTTTATGTCATTTGCTATTTTAAATGTGCTTGTACTTGAAAATAAGTACAGGTTGTAGATTTAAAAAAAAAAGTGAATGTTTAAAGTGAAACAGTTTTACAAAAGAACGTGTGGGATGATCAGGACAACAGAGGGCATATCTTATGGTAGGAGACTGAGAGAACTCTGCTTAGCTTAGAAAACTCGAGTCCACAGAGGGTAGGATTGCTTTCTCTAGAAGTCCTGTTGATGTCTTCACTAGGGTAAGTAGCTTGACACAGAAAGTTACTACTTAAGATAAAAGGTAAAGCAAAACTTTTAAAGAAATAATAGTAATGGGCCTGAGTAAACTTAGATGGCAACTCTAAGAAAATAAAGTATAAATACCATAGGAGTTATATTCTGGAACAGCCTTGAAACTGGAGCAGTGGAGAAGCAAGCCCCCAAAGCTAATTGCTCCTCTTTGATTCGTTTGCAGAAGGGATTAGTCATCTACATTGTTTGTGGTAGCAGGAGGCTGGGCTTGATGACCCTCGAGGGACTTTCCAGTTCTCAGCTTTTTAGTTTTTCTGATAACAAAATCTGTGATCAACAAGGTCCCTTTTTCTTCTTTGCCAGATTTCGGGGGGGGGGGGGGGGTGGGGTGGGGTGGGGGGAGGGGGGTGGGGTGGGTGGGGGTGGGGGGTGGGGTGGGGGGTGTTGCCTTTTCCAAATTTCAATTTCCACAAGCAATATTCCTCAAGTCTTAAAACTGACACAGACTTTCTTCTGAGTTTATGAAGTACCTAGTTCTATTACAGCAGAAGCTTGGTCAGCTTGATTAAATTGGGGGTTATGTGCTATTTGTATATCAATCCCCGGGTGAGTTAATCCCAAGCACTTAAAACGTTATATAGTCTTTTCTGTTCAGAAACTGCTAAGTATTTTACCAGCAGTAATTAAACTCACAACAGTTCAGTGAATTATTGAACTCGTGCAAAGATACCTATCAAATCAATGACAGAACTGCAAAAAGAATCCTTCTCTAATTCTACACGTTAAGAATTCTGTTTCCACTCACTAGAAGGTAACACCATAGGCATAGTTTTAGCATATTGTACTGTATTTTATGCTACTGTATATAGTAAGGTTCTGTGAAGAAAATATTAGTACAGCTTTGCTTCAAAATACTGGAGAAATTCTATCTCATTATACAAGAATGGGAGGTTTCCACAGGCTTAATTTGTAAAGAGTTCACTCTTGCTATCTTTATCTCAGTTTTAGAGTTATTTATGATCCCTAGAATAAGCTATGTGGCTGAAAAAGTTAGGAAATTAAAATAGAGACTTTTTAAAGGCTGGTAGTAATGGAAGAGTGATGTCGCATCTGTTGTCTCTTTGCATCATTGGGTGAGCAGTGTTAATTTGTCCTAGGTTGACATTTCCAGAATTAAACACTTGCTTAATTCTGGTTTTACGACCCAGAAATATTGGTGGTAAAAACATCTCATATATATCCCAGTATCTAGATAAATAGGTATAAAAAATGGTACAAGTGAGAACTGCAGAAATAAGTGATTTATTCAACAGTGGTGAATTGCCTTGAGAAGTGTCTAGTGTCTGCTTTCAGTGTAAATCCTTCGAACAGCTAAGTGTTAAATAATTTGTATGAGAAGTATGTTAACCTGAGTGGTACTGAAACTCTGGAGGTTTGTGAGTGATAAATAAAAGATTTTTGTCTGGTTTAGCAGCATGTGTCCTTACCACTTACTGTCATGCTGGGCAACTGAAAATGAGATAGTGGGGACATGATGTCATACTGGTATAAGTTTGGATTTTTTAAAAAAAGATAAATTTGAGATCAAAGACAAAACCTGTGGGAGCAGGTCTTTTTTTCTAGTGTGCAAGTAAGTACTATACTAGTTTTATGGCTTCATTTGAAATAAAGCCATAATTAACTAAACAGTTGAAAAAGGTATATTGGGTAATGTAAGCAAGGGTGAAGACTTCCATTACAGACTCATGCTAAAAATGTGTGAGCCACATAGACATCTGCTACCTGCAATCACCCATCTGGATAGTTCCAAGTAATCAGATTTCCAGCGGGTTAACCGGGAGGTAGGCACCTTTCTTGATATCATATGCAAAAGAGAAAATATTTCTTCCAAATGCCAATGCAAATACAACCTTACTTTTGATTGCATTTAAAGTTGTGTCATGTACAGCATGAAATAGTGCAAGCCAGGGGAATGTGACACAAAATAAGTGAAAGAGGTGAATTCTTTGTATTGGTAGGTTAAACAAGCCTGCTCTTTTGGGTGATTAAAACATGTCGTCTCTGTCTTGCCCTCCCCACATTCCATAAGGGATGTTATGACAAAATTTCTGGCAGATACATTTTGATATACCCAGATATGATGTCTTTCCATCAAGGCAACTGGAAAAAGTCAGATGCTTATATCATTAATTTGTTATGTGCCGTATATGTCTTAGAGTTCAGTACCTAAAAGAGGATTGAAGAGCCTAGCGGTACGCACAAAAATACCCCAAAATCTCACCCATTGTTATTGCTATCCATTACTCATATAATTCCAAAAGTTGCCAGGTACTTTTGTAGAACAAAAGAGCTTGATTATTGTCAATCACTTGAAACCTCTTAGCTCAGGTACAGGAAGCAATCTAGCCACTAAGTACAGTACAAGCTGCAAAATTCATCTGTGAAGAAGGGTAATTTAGTTTTTACTGTGCTCCATGCTGGAGCTCTGTGGCTGGATGCTGCTCCTTCTAAGTTTGGACTACTTTGACATGAGATCTTTAAATTCTTTCTTTCACTCAGGATAAAGTCATGACTGCTGTGTTGATATAGTTTTGTTTTAGGAAGTTTGTAATCTAATTTTAGACATGGTAAGGAATAAGAGCAAATGATAGGTGTGTACATATATTGAACAAGTACAAAATGAAACAGTAAAGAAGACTCATTCCATTATGGGCTACATACATCTTGATGGTTCTCTTTGAGAAAATTGAAGAATATAATAGTAATTTGCCATGAAAGTTGCATCTGTTAGAAAGTAGCAGATTATTTATTGCTAGAAAGCGATACTACAATAAAATGCATATAGCAGCCTTTTCCCCCAGTAAAATATTTGTTCAAGGGCCTGAAGCTGTGGGCTCTGTCAAACTCAACCTGGCTGCCCTGCAGCTACCTATAATGTTTGCAGTGAAGATTGAGTTTCGAGTTGTATTTCAAGTGGCATTTAAATTCTCATGCACCTGTATATTAAACTCTCTTGTCTTGTTTTTGTGTGTGTGTGTGCTGTCTTGCCAAGAAAATTGTGGCTCAGTTTTTAATTGTCTGCCTTCCCAAAATGCTGTCAGGCTAAGGCATATTATCTTATATATCATCCATGAACAGTTCAAGATTAATTAGTCTTTCACCCATTTTAAAGGTATCATCTATATCCTGAAGGCAGAGTATGGTGTTTGGCAGCCTCTTCAATCACTTCAAATTCTTCTCTGTGTACTGTATAAATAATCTGTGGAAAAATTACACTGTTCTGTGAATAGCTGCAGATACAAATGGCATATTCTGTACTATTCCACAGTCTTCAGTCTATACAGATTGCCCCATTTGAGCACTATACAAAGGATAATAAATATTTTTCACATGTCCTATAATCTTACAACAAAACTGACGTATTATTTATCAGCATTCATTCTGTGATTTTAGGGCTTCATGCATTTTTTATTTTGCCTAGTTCACAGAATGATAGTTATTGATATGGGATGTGGAAGGTTTGTTTGCACTGCTGGAAGTAAATGTTATTAAGTGTACACAAAAAAAAAATGGGAGAGCAAATTATAAGCTGTTGCAGTGACGCTATTTGTATGCATTACCTATATGAAGATTATTAGCTGCTGCCATAAGCAGACTTAATAACCTACTCGTTTACTTCCTTAAGTTCCCGCTAATTAGTTCCATTTCTTATGAATTAAAATATCTGCCCAATATCCACAAGTAGGGAAATATGCTGTCTGCCATAATGGTTGTGTATGCAGTCTGAAAGTACACAGAATACTTTATCTAATGACTTCAATTTTGTGTATGTTTTGTTTATGATGTTGATTTTACCTCCCTTAACAGCCACTAGTGAACAGGGAGCAGGGCAAGCTTAATGTAGGCAGGCTCTTTTCCTGGGTAATGCACTGTGAACTGGCATCTTATTATCTCACTGTACACTAGGGTAAGTCCTATTAGTGGGCTTGGCTGTTAGCGTTAAAGATTGCTAACCAGTGCCTGAGGGTAAAATCCTCAGAGATCAGAAAAACCTAGAGCAAAATGCTATGTTTACTTTTCTCCATCCTTGTAATGCTGAAAGGAAGAAAACTGTGAGCGTGTATGGATGTGTTTTAAGAGCAGTGATTCTGGAAGAAGGCTTTACCAAAAAGGCGCATTTTACAACCTGATCTGATGTTGTAAGGGTTGGTTTCAACCTGATTTCTGTCTTGGCCATAGGTTGTGTGGGCAGGATTTTCTGCCAGGACATGCTCTGGCCCCAGCATCTGTGAGTCAGCTAGTTGTCGCTGCCTGACAGCACTGCAGCTGATAGAATCTAAGCTGTCACTTATAAATAAATAAACAGGCTTCCTGCATTGCAAAAACAGTATTCATAACGTGAGCTGATGTACCGCTTTCTTGATAAACTGCCTTTGCAGAAAATCTTTGTCAGCCGAACAACAGAATACTAAAGGTATGAGTTTTATTACCTTATGCTTCAATACTGCTTTTACTTCAAAGCTAGTTAAACAAGTTATACTATTAACCATGAAAAATGTGATTTTTTTCCAAGTGATTTGCAGGTAAGTCAAAATATCTTGGCCTGGCAAGGAGATAGAACATGTGACCTAGTGCATATTTTCCATTTTTAATGTTTCTGAACTACTTTTGTTGGAATCACTAGGAAGGACAGAAATTACTGCTTTGTTATTCCCCTTCCATTTTTCTGGATAAAGCATACCTAGCTTTTCTCTAAGGTCATCATAACAACAACCAAGCTCCAATATACTTCTGTCATTCTTAGAGAATTTATTTTACTTAATTTCCACTGTATTTGGACCTTTCTTCTGTTGTACCATGATTCAATTAATATTATTTTCGCTAAAGTGACATCAGAAGGCAGTGTCTGAATATTTTTTATATGTAAATGATAGTTTTGAGCCCCCCTGGCCTTTTTTAATATCGATTTTAAAGATGAGATTGTGCAATATCCTGGAGCTTTATATAATGACTTTGATATATTCAAAGCAATACTTTTCTTTGCATTGAAATGTTCTAAAGCTGGTTTAAAGTTATGGATGAGAGAAATGGTTGAGGTCTTTTGAGAATGTACCAAGACACAAAGGAGACATTTATATTAATAAGGCCCAAGCATACAATCATACATAACTTTCATCCTGTATTGGATCATTTTTAAAACTCGTGGTGAAAACTCACAGAGGGGAAGACTCATGAAATGTACCTACATCCATGGAGACTGCAGCTTCTGACATGATGGGTCTATGTATTTCAACTGTGTCTTCTATGCTACCAGGCAGCTGAGATAACAGGTAGCCCGATAGGATTACTCAACCGTAGGTCTCAGTTCGTAAGTCATGGAATCTACGGTAAAAACAAAACCCTGGTTTACACAGCTCCCATGCAGCCCACAGGTATCTGCAAGCATACGGGCACGGCCACTGGCTGTTGCATAAGCCATAGGCACGGTATATGCAGGAACCGGCTTCCAGCAGCTGGCAGGAGAAGATGTAATCACTACGTTGACGTTGGTTTTTCCTCTCCCAGTTGCAGACAATGGTGAGTTAGGAAACAGGCTGGAGAGTTTTCTGAAGAGTTACATAGAGAGGGTTGGCGTTTTGTTTGTTTCTTTCTTTGGTTGTTTTTTTATTTTTGTTTTTTAAGAATTTCTTGGTCCTTTTAATAAAAACTTGGAAGAAAAGCTCTTTTATGGGCTTTGGCAGGCCTCCTAGCCATACCAAACCACCACAGCAACAGGCAGCTTCTCTGCTTTCCTCCAGGCACAAAACATTTGCCCCAACATGTATATAGCATTTAGGGTTCCTAAATAGGTGCTGTATAACACCTGGCTCTTTTTGTTATTTAATGGATTCAGTAAGTTATAATTTTGGAAAGTTAGTTCTGAAATTCTCAGATCTCTACCTCATTTCAATATTTGAAGCGTGGCAAGCTAGGGAACTGGTCCGTGTCTACTTTATATGAACATCCAGTGTTTTCCATAACCTTTGCTATTACATTTATTATGCTGGTCATATTTTCCTGATTATTTCTGCTAGTATGAGTATGTCAAAGTATGAGAATGTCAAAGTGTGAGTGTATTGCGGGGAGAGCTGCAGAAGAAGGTCATCTCACCGCGCAGTGCGCACCTCTAATTTCAGGGGAATATGAAATTCAGACACTGTGTGGATTTTGGACATTTTCCACAAAACTGTCAGAAGAAAGCCGTGGCCTTTAATGATCACCAGCATCTATGTTCAATTGAGTGTGACTAGATGAAGGAAGAATTCAAACCCAGTCTCCTCAGTGAATTGTCTGCTGATTGAGATGTAGCTCAGTGAGAACAAAATGGTCCCATGAGAATGAATTTCTCTTGAAAAAGCAAGTGGAAAAACCTGATTTGAGGCTAGGAAGTGTTTTCTGGACAGGTTGTGATGCAGAATTCTGATAAAGAGGGAAGGAAGGGTGATAACAAAATACTTGGGTATTTTTTTCTTTAGAAATAAAAATGCGCATCACTCGTTTATACAAAAAAGATAATACTCTTAATTACTTGCCCTTTCTGTGGAAATACATTCTGTTTGATCACAGAACTCATGGAAATTCTCATGAATCAGATGTTGCCTAGAGTTTCAGTATTTCTTTCTGTGAGATATTTCAGATTAACAACTGTCACCTTGTGTTGAATTAAAGAGCAGTTTACAAGTCACACGCTCAGCTGTGCTAACTTTTCTCGGCACCTGATTGGATTTAGAATTGGCAGGATTTCCTCCCATTTCTACCTTTCTGTTATTCTTATCCTATATCGGATAGTAAAATATTAGAAAACATAGCAGAGAATAAAAGAAAAAAGAGAAATACAAGGATAGTTTATTATATAGCTCAGGAAAATTCCCCTAAGATGCAATCTCTTTTGATGCAGAGACAGAATAAAATACTGTCTGCCTAAACCAGCATAATGCATTCAAGCCTTTTCAAACCGCTCTGCCTCCTCACAGTCCAGGAAAGTGCCTCAGAAAAGGGTGACCTTTGGGGGTGAATGACAACCTACTCTGAAGTTCCTTCCACTCAGGGAAAATATATGGGGTCTCTCAGGCAAGGAATAAACGTCCCTATGAGCCCTACAGTTTAGATCTTATTAATCCAGGTTCCTTTTCTCATTCGAGTGGTCGTCTGCTGGAGCTGCCGAAAGCTCGATGCAGGAGAGCTCACATCAGCCTTTTGGAAACGCTGCTGGTGAAGCCCTCGTACCTGATCACCAGCTTGCTTTAGCAGCTGTCTGCATGGATCGCTGTTCTCGGTCCCTTTCGAAGCACCCTTTTTCAAGTGTCATACCTGCTTGAACTGAGGCTGTGTGCTGGCCACGGTCACTGGTACGCGCTGGACTCCTGCGGGGAGGAGGACAGGCAAGTGCCTGCAATTTCTGCCTGCGCTCGTTTACTCCAGCCAGGGAAGCCCGAGCTGGCAGCTGTGAATTCCCTGGCTTTTAAAACATATGCTTCTAGAAAGTAATAAAATACTTTGGGATTGTGACAAAATATAGCAAACTGCCCTAGTTGTGCTAAATTTATGTTTTCAGGTGAGAAAATTCTTAGACCCAGTCATTTCTTTCAGCTCCACTCCGAATCGGAGGTGCTTAGGAGAGAGCCTGTTTGCCATGAGTGATGTCTGCAGTGATATTCTTCCAACCAAAATATTATCAGCAATTTTGTAAATGAACTTACGATAATTTTTATAAGAAGTCTGACCCTTCAAACTCTCATTTGAATACGGATAAGTCCGTGTAAACTATCTTTCTTGTTTTGTAATGAACGTATTGTAAGTGTATAACTGTCTGCCCCGAAGTCTGCAATAGACAAAATGTAGATAGAGCATAGGTAATGAGAACTGTTTGTCACAGCCTTATAGTCTTCAGGGATCTAATATAAATCAAGGTCTCACTCCTCCCAGAGGTCTAGTAATTTTTAAAGTATAGGTTTATTTTCCATTTGTATTCTGATAACGAGTCATATTTATTATGGTCTTCCTAATGGCAGGTCTTCACTCAAGTATTAAAGAAGATATAATTCACAGGTGACTAGAATTGAAAATAAAAAGGCCCTGAAGAATATCATTCCTACATCATTACTCAAGCCATTTTTAATGAAAAAAAATGTGCATTTAGATGAGACAATTAAAAAGGATGCAAATTAAGAAAAGGAAATTGAAAATTCACAGTACACGAACCAGTATTTGCATGGGGGCTACCAACTTAAAGGTGATTAAAATGTTTTCACAAATTAAACTATAGCAGGAAAATTGCTCAGTTATTCATATAGTTAATTACCTGGCTATAGAGTAAGTGCTTTTCTTATTATATTGCATCATTTAAAGGCTGGCTGCTACAGAAGTGGCGTGTCATAGTTTTGGATTAAATCCAGTTTTAAATCATGGTTATACTGAACAGTGGACTCCAGCTGAAACTGTATCAAGCACTACAATTTGGGAAGTGTACTTTTGAAAAAGTAAATACCTAAATTGGAAATAGACAACCATTTGATTGCCTGGGCCATCACCAAGGCTGCAGAGGAAAGCATTTGGGCTTGGTACACAAAGCTAGTTATCCTTCCATGTTGGGTTTATAATAGCGTAAGCCCCGAAGCATGAGATTCAGTACCGCTCTACAAAGTTTACATTAATTTTGATAATGCTGTAATGTTCTGTGAAAACTACTGTGAAGCCATTAAGTTACAACATTCGGATGGTGGAAGGCCAGATTCTGCTTTCAGTTGTAGGCAGGTCCACTTGCTTATGTACACTCTAGGGTAAGATCAGCTTCAAATCTCAGAACTTTATTAAGTTCATTAATTAAAACTATTATTGACTGTGTTTACAGTTGTCTGCAGGCCGTCACTCTAGCTTCTGAACATGGCAGTCCCATTTCTTCAGTTCACAGGGCTGAGATTCTGAGATGTTTCACCCTAAACTAGTTTTAGTAGACAACTGGAAGAAAGAAAATGGGACTTTAATGCTTTTAATATTATTTACAAAAATGAAGTATATTTGTTTACATAATATGATTCAAAGCTTTCCTATGACTATCTATCTTAATCTGTAACCTTCTACTTGTATTGCCACATTATTTTTTTCTAATAGAGTAGGTTATTGCTATTGTATGAAACTTTTTAATGCCAATTCCTGTTAAAACAGCAGGTGCAATTCTGGATGAGAAGCATTTCTAATATCTCAGCAAACTCTTATTGACTTTCTATAAGGAGTACTGAATATGTTCCTCTTCCTCCATGCCAGCAGACTGAAGTGTTCTTCTAAACAGAAATAATGATTTTTCAGATTAAAGAAATATATTTTGCTGGGAATTATGCATGTTCATATACATAACAATTTCTCTAATGGGTTGTTATTAATTATGTTACTAACTTGTTTAATATATGTTTGAAAGGTCTCAAATTTCTTCTGTGATGCAAATATTTCTTTTAACCATGATGAGAGTTTACATAAAAGGACAAAAATAGGTAATCAGTAAATCTGTTCAATTCTAAAAATTTGGAGAAGACTTTCTAATTCACAAATGGCAAAATAAAGCAGATTACATTGCCACGAATCTTCAAGATACGTAACTGGGATATAGTTAGATGCACAATATCTTTATCTTACTTATATTTGGTTGAATAAATAAATGTATAAGATTAAATATGTAAATAGCATCAATAAAATACACTTTTTGTTAGTGTTCACAATTTTTGTTTGTTCTTGCAGGCAGAGCTAAGTTGCCTTTGGTATAGGTACCACAAACACAGAATGTTTTAAATTTCAAATGGACCAAATGCATAGGTATAATTCCCAGAAGCATAAAAAGTATTCAGTTGTAACATACAATCCCAGTTAACATCTGCTTTGGAGGATTATGAAGACCCGATATAATTACAACTTGGAAATATTTGTTCACGTTTGTCAATATATTCCTAACCACCATGCTCATACCCATTTCTTGCTCACTTTGACTGAATATTTGTTCATTTGGATCTCTCAAATTTACAGGACAACACACTCTGTGAATCAAAATTTATCTGGCGTTGCTCCCAGCAAGCATCAGGTCTTAGCATGAGCGTTGGGTAAGGCCAAAACCTGAGCAGAAGTTGAGTGAACAGCCATAAGATTCGTGTAAATATGTCACCTTACATGAATTTACATTCATCTGTCCTCACTCCTAAAATTCTGTTGTTTATTCCTGCAATTTTCTTTTTCTCTTGCTCATTCTGCCCATTTTTCTCTGAATTTCTCCCTGAAAATTTCCTTTCCTTTTTAGTACTAATATTTACAAAATGTTGTTATTTTTTACTAAATATTAGAGTCAAATTTATGAGTTTATGCCAAATAGAATGTGACACAAATGAAAAAAGGAATCCCAAAAGTGATTTTTACCTATCTTAAACCAAGAAAGATTCACCTGCGCCCAAAAGAGTCCTTCGCTATCCATGACTTGCCTGAGTTATTTATGATAATTAAGCAGGCTTCATGTATTGATTTTTATGCTAATTAGGTCCTGTTTCAATTCTGCTAGAGAAGAGTGTTTCTGTCGGGTGATTGTCATGCTCTTAGTGAAGGTACAATATCTACTGGAAGCATTTCTCAGGAAGGTCACAGCGGAAGAAATTATAACTAAATTACTAGTGTTAGAGATAAGCTTCTGCTTTTCAGTTTTAGTCTTCTCGCATATCTAAATCATTCTCTCCCCTAATTAAATATCTTAACCTTGTTAGCCCAAGGTTTACTGTTACTGAGGATGAACTCTTCATGCTTTAAGCCTGTAAATCACTTACGGTGACAGACCGGAGTGCCATCCTCTAGGAGTATTTCAAGTGGAAGATAACAAAATATCACTACTGAGCATCAGAAGACCGATGCATGACTTCAGGGTCTCTTCAGCTCCTTTTAATCCTGTCGGCTACATGTGTTAGTTAACAGAGGTAGCTCAGGGGAAGTAGTACAGCATGGCCTGCATCTTTATGGGTAACCTGCCTTTCCTCCAAAGCGAGGTGCCTTTGCCTACTCTACCAGGAGTAGGAGTACTCTACCATTGCTAGAACAAGTTTTACACTGAAGAAGCCAAATTGTGTGATGGAGCATGTTAACAATTAAACAGTGTGGACCATCGTACGCCCCAGCACCGTGTAGCTTACTAGTTATGAATATAGCCATTTTTAAAGCCATACTTTGCCACTGATTTTGGAGGCAAGTATGTGATGGATGATTACTTACATCAGTGGTAACAGCTCCATGTTGCCTGCAGAAATTCAGCAAGAGTTAAGAGCCATCACAGAGCACTGGGACAAGTGGTCATCCATCTGCACATCGGCTTTTGCATGCGAAGGCTATGGATCAGACTGTTATAAGCAGGTAAGTATCTTGCTAAAATCTATAGATTTTTAGTCAGGTCGCCCCTGTATGAGGAGTTGAACCATATCACCTGCAACTCAGTGTACTTCATATTTTGCTTGATGTTGTGCCTCACAGGTGGGAAAATCTTCTTTTCCAGCTTGTAAAAATTCCTAAATGACAAGCTGAGGTGAATATGAGAAGCATAATTCACTATCTGGCCTGTCTTTGTGGGTTATAATTTTAGTAAGTTGAGAGTACATTAATGAGCCAGTTTATCTGTCAAGAAGATACTGACTACTCAACAGTTCAGTCCTGTGAGATACCATTCTCCCCACCAACTTTTCACATGAATACTGGAGAATGTACAAAATCCCTCCAAATGGAGTGCATTGTGGTTGCTTTCCTCCCCTGGCTCTTACCGCTTAGAAATTAGCATCTCCTTATGTACAACCCATTGATCTTAATAACCGTGAACAAAATTCAGAGGACAATTTAAACAGAAGGTGTAAGTGAATCATGTTTTTAATAAAGTATGGTGTTGGAAAAAATCTGGCTGTGGATATTCTGGTATATAACACAGTGGGTAGAAATGGGAAAAGGTCTATTGGGTCAGGAGTTCCCTGCAGGTTTGTTCTCCATAACACATTTGTTAAAAATCTTCCTTGTTCTGTCTAGTGTGGAATCCCAAGCGATAGGAGTCAAAGACAGCTTTTGAAAGGCCATTCGACAACTTGATTTTCATAGGTGTCAGGAAGGTATTTCTAATATAGTTTCTAACTTTCTCCTGCCTTAATAGTGTTTGGCTACATCACACTAAATTTTTTTCCCACTGTATTATACATGCCCTTGATGCACATCTGCCTCTAGATACTCGCAGGCTCTTTCCTACTTATCATCAGCTATTGCCAGAGATGCACAGCCAAGGTTTCTATTTGCCATATTAGGGACTCCGTACTCTGAGTACTCAGTCTTCCTTAACCTCATTTTGAAAAGATCATTTTTAAAGGTGAATGAGCAGGTCAAGTTCCTTTATTCTTCCATTTTTGCTTTCATTACTAAAGGTGAAATTTGGTTGCCTTAAATATTGGCATCTGGTGACAGTTTAGACATGTTAAAGCATCCTGCCTGCCCTCCAGCCACCACTGCAGAATAGCGTGGGTCTCATCTGCCCTATTCACCAACTCCATGTGGGTCATTGTCCCCCAAGGATGTATCAGAGAAGATTGGGCAACTTAATCATAATCAAAATGCACTGGACGTGGACAAGTGAATTTAGACCATCAAGCAACGTGATTAAAAATTGACTCCTGAAGCATTGTTAAGGATAATGACTCAAAAGTATCCATTTAGAGCAATAGCAGATAATAACTAGGAAAGAGTCTGTGAGTATGCTAATACAGAGATGTAAAATTCACTAGAGAAAAGGAAAAAGCATTAAAATGTGGGAGTGCAGGCTGACTAGTGACTACACACACACACACAAAATCCTACATGCCAAATTTGAGTCTCTTTTCAAGAGCATAATAGACCTTTTAGAGATTTCTGTTATCCATCTGTGGGTCAGCCCACTTCATAATTACTATTAATAATTGTTAGAGTTCATTTGGGTAAGTTCAGGTAAAGACAAAGTATTTGGAGCAGTGTAGTGACTATTGATAATAGTATTGAAAACTAAATTTAAAAAAATACATGTGAAATAATTCTGTAATCTTGTAGAACTTGTAAGACAACTGGGAATGAGGAAAACTGTATTCTGTAGCTCAATATTGAATTAAAAGCATGTGTTTTTCAAGTACAAGTATTCATGCTAAGTTACATTATTGTATCGATTTTAGCCCCTTGCAGTAATTCTTTTGTTGTTCTACAAATCATCCTAAAAGAATAATTTGATATAAAATAGTGCTGACATGGAAAAAAATAAGAAAGGAAGACCCTGCACTAGTGAATAATATGATAGGCTCAACACTTTTTCCATTTTTGCTGTGAATTTGACAGCTGTGTCTTTGTAAAAGCCAAACTAATAAGGTCAAAGGAAAACATCCATAAAAAGAAAACTGCTGGTCCAGCAACGTTTCATGGTGCTGACACAAACTATGAGGTAGCACTTCAGCTTGCTTAGTGCATATAGCATTTTCTACTGATACTGATATTATTTTGTTACTTTTTTTTAGTCATACTGTTTTCCTCACATTTTAGCTGTGTTTTATTCTGATGGTACCCAACAATATACTTTATATATTTAGGATAACTTCTGAATCTATTTTTTTTTCTCTTCCAAACCATTGTCTGTTTTGACTAAACTTTCCAGTGCAGCAACTACTTCCTAGTAGTTGCTAGTTTTTTTTCTAAACCAGTTTTTTTAGAAAAAAACTAGGGTTTTTTCTAAAACAGTTGACATGGTAAGACTTGTTTAGCCATTGAGAATCCCCAGCAACAATCTCCCAATAAGAATAATAAAAATATTATTCATTATTTGTTTCAGGAGCTCTTAGTGTGTCCCTCCAGACATAGATAACAAATTCCCTGTACTGAATGAGTTCACAGTAATGCTATTCAATTGATTTCCAGGAATAGCAACTTTACAGTAAAATGGAATTGTAACTTAGGAACATGGGAAGTAAAATAACCATGGAATAGTCTTGTACAATATTTTTATTGTAAAAAAAAAATTTCATTAAATTAAAAAGCATCCTCTGCTTTCCTGAGGACTTGAATATTGTTCTGTTTCTTTTTTCACAAAACATACAATAAAGCATCCTCTTGAATTTCCTTGATGATATATTGAGAAGCTTATGCAAAGCCTATTAAAAATGTTGTTCATAATGTTGTGGAATAGCTAAATAGTCCTGATTTTGAGATAGGCACATACACTACAAAATAGAAATAAAGGTTTGCTTCCAATGTTTTAGTTTGAGAAATATATAGCAGAATGTCTATAAAGCACCACCAAAGATCATGCAGTAATTCTATATTGTTCCTTGAAAACCAAACTCAATGCCAGTTAAAAAAAAATCAGTAGGAATCACTTGTTCACATTGAAGCTGCTAGTCTCAAGGACATCACTTTTCAGACGCTTGCGGACAGCTTCATTAGAAAACGAACAAGCAGCCGATTAGGGTGTCTGGTGTCCAAAGAGTGGTGCCTGTTAACACTGACAGCTTAAATGGATACAGGGGTAATTGCTAACTGTGTTTCTTTTTTCTTCAGGGGGTATTAACTGGTAAGGCTGGCAGAACAAAACAGAGCTGTGGTTAAAGCAAAGCTCCTTAACATCCAGGTTTTACTTACAGACCATATTCATCTCACTGGGATGTGTGGGTAACATTGAGCATGAGTTATGGAGCTGTTTTCTGAAAGTACGTTGAGCTATAGGGCTTTGTAAAGCTTGTCAGTACTCTCTTTCATGGTCATACAGGAAAGGTTAAGGGGAGTACTGAAACTATAGCAAAAATTAGTTGGTTAAAAAAAAAAGTTGAATTTTTTTTTATTTTCACAGGCCTCCTTTTTTTGTCTGAAAGACAAGATCAATCTATTTTAATGGAATCAGTGGGGAATGGTAATAATAGAATTGTCTTAAACTACAGGGAAAAGGATCATGAAAATTGGCTTAGCTGGATAGCCAAGGAAGTATTTCAAAAGGTGATCTTTTCTAATTAGTCATATGTTCTATTTTTATATTTATTTGAATGGAGGTCTTTTATGAGTCCAGTCTGTAGATCTGCTGAAGCTTAAACTCTGCTGGAATAAGTTTTAGTCTGAAAAATTTTGGAGGACTACTGCACATAATAAATGCCTGGATAACGAGATACAGAGATGTGTCACTCCACTCCACAACATGCCATAGGAACCTGCTTCTGGGTTATTAAAATGTGCAGGTTGCCTACAGGCTTTCTAGGTTAACATATGAGATCTTTATTGAGCACACAAGAATTAGAATCCAAGAAGTGAGTACACTTTTTTTAATTAAAATCCTCTGAATAAATACAATATAACTTCCACTCCAAATAATGTTTTTTCTTATGTTTTAATTAAATAAAATAAAACTCAGGTTTTTGCGCTTTGCAGTCTGTGCACTTCCCCAGGGAAGCATCATCTTTATAACAACACTTATGCTTAAACATGTCTGTCATTCTACCTCTCAAAGACAAGGCCTTGGATTATTATCTCCAAGCCCATAATCACCTCAAATTTTCTTTTTACCATCGTGTCTGAGCTCAGGAAAAATCTGGTAGCTTTCTCTTAAGACTAGACTATATTGCCTGTGCAGGTGAGAAATTCTACTCATCTTCAAAATGGGCTAAGAATCTGGTTAGGGTTTAGCCAAACACCAGCACAATCATTTTCTGAAAAACAAAGGTCAAATTTCCTCCTGATGATATTTGGACTGAGAAGGGGCAAAAAAATGAGAAGGGTTGACTTGAAGAACCTCATGGTCCTATCATTCATTCTCCATAAAGTGCACCCTTGAAAGGCTGGCTATGCTTTGGGACCAACATGTGCTTTACCTCCATAACATGAATGCCTGGAGTTTGTCAGCTGGAGACAGAAGGGAAGAGGGAGATCTCTGGATCTGGTGCTGCAATATGTAGTCTGGTCTTCTTTCCTCTCAAACACCTGCCTTTGTAAGTCTTTATAACTTTGCATTTATGAAACTCAAAATAAACAAATATACTTTGCTTCTGCCTTAGACTCTTGTGCACCAACAATGATTCAAAGTAGCAGAGTAAGAAAACCTCCCGTCTTTAAAGCACTTCACCTCACTGTAAACTCTGTTTTGGAAGGCTTGCTGCACACTCAACGCTCTCAGCTTGCACCCCTGATTTGTTGCACAGGTCACTTTGTGTGGAGTTGACAAGGCAAGGATCTCCTAGTGACTGCTGTAAACCAAGCAGACTCATTGCCAGCAGCAAGGAGTAAGGGTTTACTGAGATGGGACTTCAATGAATGCAGATATTTTTTGGGTACCTGATTTTAGTATGTGTGCACCATTTACCATACTTGTATGTTGAATATGGTTATCATATAAATAAATATATATATTATACATTTAAAGTAAATCTGTATTATATTTTCAAAAAAGCTTTTTAGATGTAGGTTCCTTTTCTGCAATATTAATTTTTTTCTCATGCAATTTTAGCTCTCTTTCTGATGATTAGTTTCTGCTCAGCTGATACAACATTCCCCATGTTCCAGAAACATAACAAAGACTTAATATTGATAGTCACATTTTTATTGTTAGTACATGAGTTTTATAGCCTTTGGCCAAATTACCCCCTTGCTTACACTGAAGACAAACTTTGGTCTTTAAATTTGTATGAGCTAGATATGAAAACCCATATATGACTGTTAGTGATTTTTTTCCTAATAGCAGAGTAATAGTTCATTTTTTCCCTAATAAGTTTGTGGGAGTTATTGTGGCCATTAGCATGGATCAGAAGAGCAATAAACCAATCCAGAAGGTGTATTTCCAAATTTGTCTTCCAGAATCCTGAGATGGCTGCGCCCCAGCCACTCCCATTATATAATCTAGTGAAACAACATGGCACTGGTACCTGTAGCTTTTGGGAGATGAGTAACAGATGGCCTGAGAAGTATTCTGCAATTGAACTCAAACAATTTTTAAGCAATTTTTCAAGACCACAACATATTGTGGCTTATTTAAATGACAATGTGCAAAAATAGCAGTAAGTGGCCATAACTGAATAGCTTTAGCGCAATCTCTCTGATGCACCTGGGGAGACTTGCTCAAAGCAGAACTGGAATTGTATCCTGGCTTAGCTGCACATCAGTGAAAAGAACCATTTTGAGGCTTTATTACGGCGAGTTGGACAGTGCATTCTAAAATACGCTTTTCAGCCACTTTAAATTTGATCTGATAATTACCTTTGATTTGAGATGTCTCATCATTACGCCCATCTTGTAAATCAATTTGTGACTTTTCAAAAATTATATTTATCAATAAGTCAATGTATTTTTCAATACATTTGCAGCTTTTCAATATCTTTTTCAGCTCTGAGATCATTCTGAACTCTTACACAGTTAACACTTTCACTTGTATGTATATAATTCAGATTGGTACTGGGTTCTTTGCCATGAGCAAAACGCTTGGCTGAAAGATGATATTCTTCAAATAGATAGATGTAAAATCCACATACAATGTAATGATTTCTTTAAACTTAGTGATGACACAAGGCAAGAAACGCAGAAAAATATGGTATGTAAATAGTAAATGTTTGTATTGTTATTAGAACTGGAAAAGCTTATTCGTGTCAGAAGTGAAATTGTGGCCTCTCTGAAGTGTCTGGAGTTTCTTCCACGAGCTTCAAGTGAGCAGGTATTCATGTCAGAAGTAAGGACTTAATGGATTAAACACATCACAATTTCTTAATGGAGTCACTTCCAAAGTTGCTTTTGAAAATCCTGCTCTTCTTCATGATGACAGTTGCGTAACAGCTATGCACTCAAGCACATTTCTCATAAAACAATAACCATTCTGAACTCCTTAACTTGCCATGTACTCATTAAAAAGAATAAACCGCTTGAAGTATAGTATGAGGTCATCCTTGAATGAAAAAAATTATGGGTTTCAAAGTAAGTTGTAACTGTCTGTGACCCAAGCCAAAGGACACAATTGTCATCAGCTAATTCACACGTGCCATGGGTGAAGTTTGGACTCTGACTGCAGCAGACAGGATACATGAGCTAAAAGCAAACCCGTGCACGACGCAGGGTACAAGCCTGTGGTAGCTCTCGGGTGTGTTACTGCTGCCTGCCTGTCAGCTGAGCTACAGGAACAGCTAGCACGCATCTTCTTAGCCTATCCCAGCTGCAGAGTGAAGCAAGCCATCTGAAATCCAAGTTAAGAAAGTCTCTGCTAATGCATTTGACTTCCCAGTTTGGAGGCTAGGGGAGAAGCTCAGAGGACATAGACTGATATTCCCACTCAGCTTGGGGCACTAGTCGTTCCTCATGCCAGCGGACCATTCTGGCGGTCTTCAGTTAACATAAAAAAACATAGAGAGTATTCTTTTTGTACCAACTTTATTCCCTTAGATTCGCCTTCCACAAGAGAATCCCAGTCTTCCTAGTCAAATAAGTAAAGTAGTAGCTCACAGAAATTTGCCCATTACACTTAGAAAGCCATTTAAACACAGTGGCAATGAATTGATTTCTTGCTAAACTGTTAGGGGTGTTATATAGCATCCTGGTTGTATTATCATGCAATTATCTCATGCAGGTCTGCCTGGGAACAAAAAGTGAATTCAGAAGAGATATTTGCTTTTAATTTCCTGCCTTTTCTGCTACTGAAGACTCAGTTTTAAAATCATAAGACTACACCTTTGTGCATATGTTGTGGTTTAACCCCAGCTGGCAACTGAGCACCACACAGCTGCTTGCTCACTCCCCACCCTGTTGGGATGGGGGAGAGAATCAGAAGAGTAAAAGTGAAAAAAAGCTGGTGGGTTGAGATAAGAACAGTTTAATAATTGAAATAAAATAAAATAAAATAGTAATAATAATAATAATAATGATGATAAAAGAATATACAAGGCAAGTGATGCACGATGCAACTGCTCACTGCCTGCCAACTGACCCCCAGCCAGTCCCCAAGCAGCAGCCCCCTGGCCAACTCCCCCCAGTTTCTATACTGAGCACAACAGCATACGGTATGGAATAGCCCTGTGGCCAGTTGGGGTCAGCTGTCCTGGCTGTGCCCCCTCCCAGCTTCTTGTGCAGCCGGCAGAGCATGGGAAGCCGAAAAGTCCTTGACTGGTGTAAGCACTGCTGAGCAACAACTCCAACATCAGTGTGTTATCAACATTGTTCTCATGCTAAATCCAAAACACAGCACTATACCAGCCACTAGGAAGGAAATTAACTCTATCAGCATAATATATTGTTATTCTATTATGACAGCTGATGAGCTCGTTCTTTGATGACATTTATTAAAAATTATTTTATACAACAATAATTCGCAAACAATATCACTGTATTTCTGAACACTTCCTCAGTGACTTATTTATTGGCACTTCCCTTTAGTACTACACAAACTATAGCGACAGATTTTTCTCTCAGAAATCATCCATCATTGCCTTGAACTTGTCAAGATGAGTAAGGCTGTGCTATGCTCATCTACAATGGCATTCACCTTTAAAGCCAAAGCTTTCATAAAGAACTTAGGTCTCTTGGAGGTAGATAGATTTGTTCAGGTTCTTTGAAACAGTTAAAATCACTTCTTACTTAAATATCTGAACCCTGGAAACACAATTGTTATAATTTCTAAAAGCTCCTAAAGAAAACAAAGTTGAATACTTTACTTGTTACTTTCTTTTAGATTGGCATGAGTAAACATCAATTTTCCTTACTGTGAAAAGGGAATAGGTAAAGTGTGCCTTTTAAGCCACTTCTTAGTCATTGAACTTTATACAGTATTCATTTTCATGTATATGTTAAATGTAAAGATTTAATGTAGCAAATCACAATTCTGAGGAAGAGAAAGAAGAGACAGTATCATAGATAAAATATACTAAAAATAATGTAGTTCTTCATCGAGGATGTTTGTGCATGGAGCCAGCATATAGGGCGTGTGGCCCCTGTAACAGCGTTGGCCATGCAGTCCCCTGTCTCATTACTGCATGATCAGCACGCCAGATGCTGCTGCTGGGGGGAGACCAGAGCCACCTTCACCCCGCTGCCTCTCCCATGACAAATCTGCCCGCATGCTGAATATGCACGCACTGGTGTCCTGGTTTTGGCTGGGATAGAGTTAATTTTCTTCCTAGTAGCTGGTATAGTGCTGTGGTTTGGATTTTAGTATGAGAATAATGTTGATAACACGCTGATGTTTTGGCTGTTGCTAAGTGGTGTTTACACCAGTCAAGGACTTTTTCAGCTTCCCATGCTCTGCCAGGTGCACAAGAAAATGGGAGGGGGCACAGCCAGGATAGTTGATCCAAACTGGCCAAAGGGCTATTCCATACCATATGCCGTCATGCCCAGTATAGAAAATGGGGGGAGTTGGCCGGGGGGTAGCAGTCACTGCTTGGGGACTGGCTGGGCATCGGTCGGCAGGTGGTGAGCAGTTGTGTCACTTTTTTTCCCCCTCCCTTGGGTTTTGTTCCTCTCTCTCTCGTTGTTTTCCTTCTCATTACAATTCATTATTATTATTACTACTATTTTGTTCCAATTATTAAACTGTTCTTAACCCACGAGTTTTCTTACTTTTGCTCTTCCGATTCTCTCCCCCATCCCACCGGGAGGGAGTGAGCGAGCAGATGGGTGGTGCTCAGTTGCCGGCTGGGGCTAAACCACGACAACTGTGTAGCTTTGCCTCGCTCATGTGAGAACTCGGTTCCGACTCCTAAACTGAAGTTTCAGTTACACCGCCTGTAGTATCCACCTACACTCCAAATCAAACAAGGCAGGCATGGAGTACGTGGCTGACTCAGATTTCCAGTGGGTATCAGCATTCATAAACAGCACGCATCTTGCTTTTTATAGAACCTGTATATTAAGAGGGAATCTAGGCTGGAAAGCTGGAAAGCAGATGACCTTATTCGGTAAAGATGTATAGCCAAGAATCTGAACCGATTGCTTTTGGACTTCCAAACCATAAATAGCTCTCCGGGAGCAACAGCAGCTGGCCGTGCCTGGGGTCATGCCAGGCAGGAAGAGCCATGCCTGGGGACGGGACAAGTTCCCCAGGAGAAGCTACCAGCAGATCAACCTCCATTCTAGACTGTGCCTTCATTCCTGTCTGTACCAGAAAAAAACGATCCCAGATTACTGTGAGCACATTAGATATGGCTCTCTCATTATAATTTTAATTGCATCTAATTGCCATGTTGCATTCCATTGCATAAAAGTCTGCCTGTTTCTCTGACAGATGCGAATTCATTCAGCTTGAAAACCTTTCAGAGTTTGAGGTATGTAAGTTCATGACAGGCATTGCTCTTGCTCCAGATGGCTGCAGCTTTAGGTGTGTCGCATTTTTTTTTAGGAGTACGTTTCGAGTCTTTGGTCATGCTTCCACATTTTTGAGAACACATGCTCATAAGGAGCAATGATATTAGCTAGCGAGCAGAGGCCCCCTGTATCCCCCAACCCCAGAACACCTCATCTTCTGTTATTTATTTAAAAATAAAAGAATGGAATGGGAGAACCTGGCAGGATTAAGATGAATTTGAAAGAATGTAAATAGGATGAATGGAACTTAAAAATACAGCATATGAGCAGACGGGAGAGAAATGAAAGTGCTACAGGAGAGGTAGCATTTTAGTTTATTTTCTTGTAGTTTGCACTACAGATGCCATTTTTTCTATGGGGATAAAGTAAACAGATTACAAATACCACCATGATTTTCTGAAAGTGGAATTCAAAGATAATGGTATAATTATTTCATACAATGTGTTTATATGTGTTTATAAATACAGATGATAGAAATAGTTATATTTACAGGTCTGTCTTAATATAATATCTAAAAGCCTCAACCTTTAATATATCGTAGTTGCAACATTCCTGGCAAGTTTGAAAATGTGATTTTTTGCCCATATAATAAATAAGAAACTGAGGCAGAGAAAGAGGGAGCCCTACAGAAGGACAAAAATGTTGTGAATTACAGGTGCAACACTGAAGTTGGTAGAGAATGGATTAAGTAGACTCTTAAGAGGGCGAGAATATAAGTTAAAGGAAGGTTTTTTTAATAGTGTCTGGAGGCAACAGGTCTTATATATTTCTAATGTAAGATTTGGAGAAAGAAACGGCTTTGTTAGACTGCTTAAAAGATACATTCTGACTTAAGGGAATTTATCCCATTTATCAGCTGTGTATTCCTGCTATTTTTGTCTCTCCTCTTTTGAGCTACACTAGCAAAAGCCCCAATTCTGACCCTGCATTTACTGGCTCCAGGGAGTTTTGGTGCTCCATGTAATGTTTTTTGCCATATAGAGTGATGGAACTTGGCTTACTTTGTTACCTTACCCTTTTACTCTTTACCTGTATGAACTGTATTAGCTCTTCTGTACGTATCCAAAAAAGAAGCCTTTAAGTTGTTTAAGATAAGGCAGAAGAGCCTTAGCTAGTCTGAATTATTGTCGCTCAGCTGATTCCATCTCCCTGCTCCATCTCATCTACCTGCCTGGGGAGTGTTTCATTTTTGCCTGTTGAATTTTGTCTAGAGATACATGTTTTACTTAAGCTTTTCAGGTAAAAAAAAATTACATATGACATTAATAGTTAGTTAAACATATATTTTAATTAGTTAAAACCATATAAATAGATTAGATAATTATACAGACAAAAAATGAAGTAGAGAGAGACTAAACAACATTTCTGTAAACAAGGGAGATTTGTAGTAAATTTAATATCTGAGCCCCATTTTCTCTACATGTTTGAAATAAAAGATTTGTATCTTAGTTAGCAGGAATAGCTTCTGTAATGACAGAAGTAGTGAGAGATTTCTTGACTCTAATTTTTCATAGAAATGCAGAATCCTTTTGGTTGGAAGGGACTTCTTCAGATCATCTAGTCCAGCCCTGCCCCTGCTCAGCCAGAGCAGGTTGCCCTGCATTGTGTCCAATTGGGTTTTGAATATCTCTATGGATGGAGACTCCACAACCTCTCCGGGCAACCTCTGTCAGTGTTTGCCCTTCCACTTCCCCTCCAGTAGAAAAGTGTTTTCTTATTTTCAGACAGCATTTAATGCGTTTTAATTTGTGCTCATTGCCTCTTGCCCTGTCACTGGGCATTACTGAGAAGTGTCTGGCTTCCTCCTCTTCATTTTCCCCTCATCAGGTACTCATACACATTGATGAGATCCCCCCCTGAGCCTTCCCTTCTCCAGGCTGAACAGTCCCAGCTCTCTCAGCCCTTCCTCATATGAGAGATGCTCCAGTCTCTTAGTTGTCTTGGCAGCTGTGTGCTGGACTCACCTAAATAACTCCATGTCTTGCTTGTACTGAGGAACCCAGAACTGGACCCAGCACTCCAGGTGTGGCCTCACCAGTGCTGAGCAGAGAGGAAGGATCGCCTGCCTCCACATACTGTCAATACTCTTCCTTACGCAGCCCAGGACACTGTTGCCCTATTTTTGCTTTGAGGGTGTGTTCCTGGCTCATGGTCAGCTTGTTGTCCCCCAGGACCCTAAGGCCCTTCTCAGCAAAGCTACTTCCCAGCTGGTCAGCCCCCAGCATGTACTGGTGCTTGGGGTTACTCTTCCTCAGGTGCAGGACTTTGCGCTTTGTTGAATTGCACGGGGTTCCTGTCAGCCATTCTCCAGCTTGTCCAGGTCCCTCTGAAAGATGGCACGACTATCTGGTATTTCAGCTACTCCTCCCTGTTTTGTATCATCTGTGAACTTGCTGAGGATACACCCCGTCCTGTTGGCCAGGTCATTAATGAAGATGTTGAACAGTATTGGGCCCAGTAGTGAGCCCTGGGATACAGCACTCATGCCTTGCCTCCAACTGGACCTTGTGCCACTGATTAAATGGAGACACTGTCAAAGGCCTTACTAAAGTCAAGGTAAACAACATCCATGGCTGTCCCCTCATCCACCAAGGTAGTCCCCTCATTGTAGAAGGCTGTCAGGTTGGTCAAACCTGATTTCCCCTTCCTGAATCCATGCTGACTATTCCCAAACACTTTCTCATCCTTCATGTGTTTGGAAATACTTTCCAGGAGGATTTTTAGCAATGAAAGAGGAGTTAACAAGGTAGATTTTAACTGTGTTATTCTCTTCTGCATATTTCACAAATAAAGTCACAAGGTCAGAAACTGTGTGTTTCTAGCAAAGGGTGCGTTTTGCCTTATCAAACCTTGTCAGACAATAATAGTTAATTTTTCCAGTGCTCTGTAGTTTGTTGAGATATTACGAGACAATGACTACAACAACATGGGCAGCCAGAAGAAGGAACAGAAAAATACAGATACTTTTCAACTGGTGTTTCCATATTCATTTAAAAATGCCATTACTGAAATTAAACAATACAATTATCTCAAATACCTGTGCTCTGTAGAGCCATTACTTTGGACATTTTTTAGTTTTGGGGCAATCTGTCAGGTATGACCACTGCTCCCTCAGCAAATGTATATGGTTATAGTTCATAACAACTTGAAAAGCAAAGAGGATAATTGACGTGGCTGATTATCACAGAGCTAATGTTATGCACTTGACTGGGGTGCCTAAATTAGGAGTTGCTCTAGCCTCTGTGTCTAGAGAGAAAAGAGAGAAAAATAAACACCTTCAGAGGGTAGTTTTGATCCTAGGAGATCTGTGTTGCTTCCTTTACTGCCTTTCTCTCAGCAGATGATAGAGGCCATGAACAAATTGAGGTGAAGTTGTCAAGAGCCTAGAAGTGGGAGGGAAGAATTAAAGCCTCTGTGATAATGAGAGGTGTTAACGCTAAACACGTGTAAGGCTTCAGCCACACCTTTGCCACACACCATTGCCTCACGTGCCTATGAATGTGTTCACATGTTAAGTCACGTATTATTGCTGCTTGATGGGAGACCTACATGAAACCTGATTGACTTCAGTGCATCTCCGCATAAACCCGCAGCAGAGCTGATTGCAGAGCGAAAGGGGAAGGGGACTCAAACTTTACAAGTGGAAAGAGGCATTAGTTAGAGGCCTTCAGAATAACGTGGTGCCTGCTTCTCTCATGACTGCCGAATTGAGAAAGAGCATGTATCAGGGTGTTCAATAATGGTGTGAAAAATGAAATGACTTTTTAGAAATAGAGCACATGATACATTCTGTAAAAGAAGCCTTATTTTCTACCTATCAAGCTGACCACTGTGTATCCATTTGGAAGGGAAAAATTAACGTTCAGTCTCCCCTATTTTGTCACAGTCTGAGAAGGACCATTTCCTGTCTCTGCAATAGAATTTGCTAATGCAGAGCTCCAAGATGTTAACAGTATATACCAGGTGGAACCAAAAAACGTTCAAGCCTTGAAACATCACACTTCTCCTTTGAATATGCAGAATACTTTAATTTCTTTGTCCATGACCTGGAATTGATTCTATCCTCAAATTTAGGCAAGGAGGTTTTCTAGGTTTTATGTTTCTTGATAAACTCTGAGGCAGATATAGATTGTGGTGGTGTCCTTTCCTGTTCACATGAAGAACAGGTATTTGGTTTTGAGATGTCTGAGTTTGATAATATACTGTATGGGACTGGAAGATGCATTACAAAAATAAGTCAACAAAAGCTTTATTCATATGCATATATATTAGGTCATTCACTAGATGGCTGAATAAATGCATTTTCTGACACAGAAATCCACTGACACCATCAAATTCCTCAGGAAGGAATGTAACTCAGCCTGCTATGTAGGCACATTGCTGGATAATATGAGAGAAATGGTGGTGTTGGCTCAGCCAACCCAATAAAACTTTGTCTTTCTTTATATTTACTGATCTTATAGCTTGGTTTCATCCCTATGAACTTTAGATATCTAATGGAGATGCTTAAGTTGAGAGAGAAATTGTCCTCTGCTCCCTCTGTAGACTATGGTGACGCAGAGAGGCCCTCAAGGAGTGGCTCCTGTAGGGGTAGGTGCTGTTTGCTCTCCTTTGATGACAGAAGGAGTTTGGGTGGCTACACTCAGCTCGAGAGACTTAATTAGATATGGGTTGAAAATTATTAGCTAAATGCTAATGGGTTAATAGGTACAACTAATTTAAATTTACAGCCATATCATGGCTTCAGTATGAGTATTGAATGGCCAATGGTGAGGGCTCAGGACCCTAGCAGCAAGTTTCAGTCCCTTTGGCTTAATTCAGATTTTTGGCCTTTTCTGTGAATTCTTTAACTACTGAACACAAAATAGTGAGGTAGGTGAATAGAGCTGTTTGGTTTATATTTTGTCTTGATTGCTTTATTTTGTTTTTTTCTTAATAAGGAATGCTGTTAA
This sequence comes from Mycteria americana, assembly GCF_035582795.1. NCBI lineage: Eukaryota > Metazoa > Chordata > Aves > Ciconiiformes > Ciconiidae > Mycteria > Mycteria americana. Next base: position 44,646,301 of record NC_134368.1, read on the forward strand.
ATACCTTAATTAAAAGATGTGTGCTGACAAGCCTGATCTCACAGAGGAGCCCTCTCTACATCCTATAAATCAGTGTCTAAACCTGGGAAAGGGTAAGATTTCAAGTACACCTGTCTTTCTAGCATCCCTCACTGGCCAGTTTAGACAGCTTCCTACTAAAAACTTGTAGGATATAGGAAATGAACTGTAAATCCAGTTTTGAGTAAAAAACAGAAAAAAAAAAAGCGCCCTACATGGAGCTCATGCACAGGGCCGTAGACTCCCTTCTAGAAGTGTGGCAGTGATGGGAGAGCGGTTCTGAGCCGCTTGTCCTCTCACCTCTCAGCCTCTTTGAGCAGCTGTGGATGTTGGCAAAAGGACAGATATAGCAGGTCAGAGTCTGTGTATCTCCAGAAAACACAGTCTCAGTTTCAAACCAAATAAATTATTCTGAAGTCCCTAACCCATTCCTACAGGACTTATGTATCCAAAGTAAAAGGCTTGGTCATGGCAAATATGTGATCTGATACCAAATCAAAGAGAAATACCAACACAAAGAGTTTGATGGGGGCTTAATAGTGCACAACACAGAACTCTTGTTTTTAAAGTAAGAAAAGAAAAAAGGGGGGGGGGGGGCTTAGTCATCCCCAAATCTCAGCGCTGCTGTTCAAATCACTGCCTCTGTGCCCTTTCTTATAATTACCTAGCTTTATGTTGGGTAAAGTTTCTGGAAACAAAATCACTGTAATCTGTGGCTTTTTTTAATCATATTTTGCAGCTGTTAGGGTGCCTGAAGTTACTGTTTCTAAGGGCAACCTACCTTCTCTTCATTTCTTTTTATCCCTCTTTTCACAATTGTTTAGCCATAAATGTGGATGGGGGAGAACCCTATTTAAGCTTGCCTCGCCAATCCACTGCTTTGAATTTTTGATGATGACAGCTAAATAATAAATGCTCCCCAAAGGTAACAAAATCACAGTAACATTCTGATGGCTTCTCTGTAGTCTGCTATGGAAACAAACATCTGTGAAAGATGATTTCCTTTAATGCTGCCTGACGAAAATGACCTTTAGAGTTATCACAAAAGCGAAGCCTTAACCACCTGCTGAGGAATAAAAGGCAGATATTTACACAGTAAATTTTTTAACTACTGCAGGGGAAAAAAAAATAAAAAAATTGTTTTAGGTAAGTCTTCAAACAATATGATAGTTGGAAATTGGGCACTAGGAACTTCTTCAAAGTCAACTTGTTACATTTTGTATTCATATTCAGTAGGTAATAACAACACAAAGGCATACCTCAAAAAATACCAAATATACAGGGTTTTGAACAGGGACACACAGTGTTTCATCTGTAAATTGAGAAAAGAACAATATTAAAGAAAACTTAAATATTAAAGAAAAAGTTACTAAGACTTTGGTAAGTATGGCAAAGTAACGACTGCAGTATAGACAAAACGAATCTGTGCTAGGGTAGCCTCAAGGCAGATGCTGGGAGTACAGGAGCTGGTGGTGATGGTGACTTGTGATGATGCAAACTAGCAAATGTTTTCTGAAAAATTTTCTAGGTTAAGTCAGAATGGGAAGCCACATTTACAGAAGCCTTCCATAAAATACTGTACAGAATAGTTTGGCGTTCCTAATATTTGGAACATTGGATTACTAAGCTTTGAGTCTATATCAATACCATTTTTTCAAGGGGAAAAAATGAAAATATTTCATTTTAAGGATGTTATCACGTTTTTTACTAAAACCCAGTTATATTTAGACACAGGTAATATTATGCAGACATATCAACATAATTCCATGTATTACAAATATCCACATAAAATGCAGTATAACTCTGGAATCATTCATTTTATTGTGAAATTTAATTATATTTTTCTACTGAATTACCCTTTTAATTGTTTTTCATGTTTGATTTCTGAAATACTGGACTTCTGCCTGCAGTTCTCAAACCAGCTGCAGTCAGAACTCATGGGTTTTTGTTCAGTGACAAAGTTTGTACCTCCAGAAATGCATTTCCCCCAACACTAGCTGGGGACATTGATTAGTTTTGCCTTGAAAATGTAATGATCCTTAAGTAAAGTCTCAAAAGATAGCACATGCTGAACTACCAGCATTTTCGGGAGACCTCTCCTTTCATGACCCTGCTTATGTTGTCAGAAGCGATGGGGTCACAGCACATGGCTCAATGGTTATCTTTGCTGCTTGTTATTTTTTTCTCCTCTTTGTTTCCCACTCAGATGGGACTGATTCCCTAATGAAGAGATGCAATAATCTCTAGAGTTTATGTGCTTGGTTTTTTTTGGTTGGTTGGTTGTTGGGTTTTTTGTTTGGGTTTTTTTTTTTTTTTTGGGGTGGGTGGGTGTTGTTGTTTTGGTTTGTTTTTTTCCCCTATTGGCATAAATATTTGGCCTTCCCAAAGTGATCTCTGATACTTAGGGACTGGACTGTCAACAAAACATTATGTGGGGAGGATGCCCATACTTGTCAAGAATAAAAATAAATAATAAATCTAAAGGCATGAAAATGTATCTTTATTTTTCCAAGACATTGATTTAGTAACTGGAATTTTTTTTTTTTTCCCAGAGAAAAGCAATTATAAAAGTTGGTTAACTGTTAACCACAGTATTTAATAAACCTTAAATGATCCAGACAGAAGATAAAGCATTAAAGTCCACCTTTAATTATAGAGGCTGGGCATTTCTGGTAGGAGTTCATGCAAAGTATCATCTCTGTACAAATGGTGTGGATTAATTTCTTTTAATATTTCAGATATCCTGTAAGATTTTGAGAATGGTTTGCTGAGAAAAATTTAGGTAAATTAATTTTAGTGGGGTTTTTGTAGGGTTTTTTGCGGGCTTTTTCCTACCTCATACAAGCTGAGTCTGGAATGATCTTTCCTACAGTTTTACTGGCATGATTTTCTGCTGCTTTACAGTTCCTTGAGACCTGGTGTTCCAGAAGAGTTCACGGATACAGTTTTTCTGATGTGCACGCAGCCCATTTAGATTTTGGCTCTACAGTGGCTACGTGTTAGCGGATCACCCATCTTGTCACATAAGCTGTTCTGAGCTAAGTTTTGAGAAAATATTTCTGGATTTGCATGGATCCATTCTCAGAATAACAAATAATTTCCCTTTTTTCCAAAGTCTTGAGATGTGACTACTTGTATGGTGTCTTGAATTTCAGTTTGAGCTACCCTGGAAGTGGTCTGGGTAGGTAAATAAGAGAAAATAAGTGTCCTTTCAAGAGCCTAAAACTGAATCATTTAAGATCACTGGTATCTGTAGATACTGGTTAGTCCTGGGCTAACACTACTCTTTGCTTACAGGAAGCTTGCGCTTGTGAGAGGAATTCATCTGATGCTAAGATGAAATATATTAGTTTGAGCTGGTAGAAACCAAGAGTTGCAGCTAATGTCACAGAAATTTTAGACAGAAGGCAAAAATGCCATGTGGATCATATTATGTGTCAAATAGTTCAAGCATACTCTCAGCATCTACTTTACTCATGTAACTGATAAAATTCAATTATCAGTTCTCAGAGGCAAGAATGTGTGAAGTATCTTCTTTAGGGATCAATGTAAATTTTAATGAAGGATTACATTTAGGACTTACAAATCAACATAAAGCTCTCTCTGTTGGTCTATGGTGAGAAAAATCATGAGGACTGAAATATTGATGATTCAAGGATTCGAGGGTTTAAGCAGTTTGTGTATGGCGAGATTGTTTTATAAGACCTTCATTAAAATTTTGTTTGAGCAGTTAAGGAGAGAAATAGCATTGCTAAACCCATTTTCTTGTAGTTGGACTATTAGATTATGATCCACTTATATTCTAATTGAAGCTTTTAACCTGTTTCAGTCTGGGACACAGGCCCATATCCACAAAGCCATTTGAGAACCTAATTCTTATTTGAACACCTAATTGTCACTGATTTTGAGAGAATGTACTCTCCAGAATGGGAGTTAAGTGCCTAAATACCTTTGAACAGCTGAGCCGTAGTGCTTTTCTTTGGAGCTGTAGTTTATACAGGTACTTATGTTGTAATTTTTTGGGAGATACAGCAACACCCTTCTAACCTTTCCTATTCAAACAATATGTATCTGCAAATTACATTCTGGCAAGGCTAAACAGAAAGGCTTTTATCATGTATTATTTTTGTCCACATTGCTGCGGAAATACCAAAGCTAGGAATTCACGTAAGCAAAGATAACACTTTACCAGTCCATTTCTGCAATGTACTTTGACTTTGTAGTCATTAATGCTCTCTTCATGAAATGTTGATGCCAACATTAACAGCCAAACTAAGCTCTCCTGAATAAGCAGGGGAATTTTCTTAGCTGGAAGTGCAATACTCAGCCAGCAGAACCACCTGATTACTCCATATTTTTATGTTTATGTAGCTATACTCACTTCCATGTAATTGGGCTGCTCCTATTAGCAGAAACCATTCAGACTTTATTAAACGTATTTGTAAAACTCATTTTCATTAAATATGTGACATCTGCATTTCTGTCTGCTGGGTTCTGCCTTCCTAACCGAAACAATCAAAAGTAGACACATTATACATCTGCCATCTTTCATAATCTAAACCGCCTCAAGTAGGAAGAATGCATTTATATTTTATAACGAAAAGAAAGCCTCTGAATGCCAACTAGTAGACACAAAAGATTATCTTCCTATTTGCCAGGCTTGGATTGTCAGACATTAAATTTTTTAACAGCCACTTCTGATGAATTATTGATGTTCTCACTATTTAGAAAATGGATCACATCACTAGAGTAATTAGCACCCTGCCACTTCTGCCTATCATGTTTAATGTGTCATGAGAGACGGCTGTGTTGAACTATTTCTTTTTAAATGAATGACTAGCTTTGTTTCTCATCCATTGCCCCGTTGTGTATTATCATCTAGTGCATACAGTTGGTATTCCATAGGGTTAGGATCCAACATGTATATGGGGCTTCCATTTAGTATATGTGTACATGTTTCTTTTAGGAATTTAATGATGTAGATTTTTCTTCTGAGGATAACTATGCCAAGCAAAGGTTTGAACTGGTATTTTTTTACACACCAACAGAACCTCTTGATCATAGTGAAACACTTTCTCCACAAAATATGCAGTTTTATCACATTAAAAAAGAAGTAATTCCTAAGTAACTGGGTTATGATGTAATTTAATAGTACTAGCTCAATATTTGTTTGAGGTTATCACAATACATCGTTTTCTTTTATTTAAATTATTAAGAACCCATAAAACTGCTGAGGAATTTAGTAGAGATTAGCCATGGTGTGGATTTTCTATATATTTTGGCTTAAGTGATGTAGAATTTAATTTTCACATGTGTGACGTGATGTAATTTTCACATGTAAAACATATAGAATGGATGCCTTCTGAAACTGTTAAGCTGCAGTAAAGCTAATAAGTGAAGTGTATTCAGATTCGTATAACCAATTGTTATCCCCTATATGTAAGATATCTCACTTCAGGTAGGCCTAAGTATTTAGGAATAATGTTGGTTAGCAGATTTTTATACTTTCAAATGAATAAAATAGAGTTCTGTTTTGAAGTTTGTATCCAACAAATATCACTTCTTGAAATAAGAAATGCCTACAGATTCAGATGAAAGCACTTTAAAAAAAAAAAAAAACAAAAAAACCAAACAAAACCAACAAACTAAGCCTTCAACATAAATACAGGCCATGGAAATCTCATCAGAATGAAAGTTACTTGCCATAATTTACTGTACTTTTACAAAATTAAGGTGCAACAGTGGTAGTTTTGCTTTCTTCTTGATTTATATACCTCTATGCATTTTGGAATTTGTCATGCCTTAGTCATCCAATTCTTCCTAAGAGCCTGCTAGAACTGACTGAAAACACAGAGGTAAATGTATACCAGCAAAGTAATTGTTATCAGACCAGTAATTTACAAACATAATGCATGGTACTTAGAAATAAAAATTTTAAAAGATAATCTGGAACTGCATATTTGCCTGGGTTATTGTGCACTTAACTGAGCACTCAATTATTCTCTGCATTTAAATGATCTCAATACCTGATACTTGGGAAAGCAGAAATATTAATAGAGGTACTTAAGAAAATAGGAAAGTGGAAAGAAATATCACATGCAGTTCATGGTCATGAAGGTTTTACAAAAAAAAAAAAAAGTGTACCTAAATAAAAGACCACAGAAACTGACCTCACTCTGGACACATGTATTTAAATGGATATGGGCATTGATCAACATAATTAGATGCTTAACTGGACACGCTAGTCTTTGAACTTGAATGTGTGACTATGACACACTGTATTGAAAGGTAACCTGTTCTGTTTCAAAGTGCTTTGATTTCTGGTTTCAGGCTCTTTAAATTATTGAAGAATATAGATTATGTAACAAGGGCAAGAGTGGCAAAAATTCAAAGCCAGACGTAAACAAAAATCTATTCAACAGAATAAATAAAACAAAAGCTTAAAAATAGGGGATATAGAACAAACTCAAGCAATTATGAAAAGGATAAACCTAATGACCTCCAGGCACATTTTAAGATAATTTATTCTTAGTGGTAGACATCCATTTAAATTGTGCCCTGCAATTGGAAAGTGAAATTGTTTCCTTATTTCCAAGCTAGGGTGGACTTTGAGCAAAGAAGTGATAGAGGCTGAAGAAGCGGAAGCTCCCCCCTTGGCATCCAGCACGGTTGGGGTGGAAGAGCTGCCCAGCAGTTACTGTGATTGCCTGGCAGCTGTGGTAGGTGCTGGAGCACCTGTAGAGTCTCTAAATTGAGTGCATTAAGCCTTAGGATATGCTTAATGCATTAGTGGAGGATGTACTGCTCTTCATCTCTCAGCTTGACTTGTCTGTTAGGCTGTCAAGCTGCCTCCATGCTGCTGGGGAAGCCATGGCTGTGTAACGAGCGGAGGGCAGAGGTGGTTGTCCCTGCACTACCTGCTGCTGCAGTGGCATAGCGATAGCTTCGTTTCTGCTGGTCAGCACTGGGATCCACTTAAATATGTGAAGGGTCTGCCAAATCTTTCTGTATATCCAAGCCATCTTGATTTCCTAGCTAGACCTACATCTCTGCCGTGCTTTACAAATGTTAGCTGCTGTACTGTCTCCTTTTTGGTGCTGCAGAAATACATTGTACATGATTGCCTCCACCCGAAGGTATATTAATTTGTGATTACTTCTTATTTTGATTGGTAATAGGGGCAAAGGGAGATACTTGGTACTGTTTACTCAATACAAGCTACAACAAAATTAGCAAAGAACGTCTGTGTTAATGACTGAGGCAGCGCTGATCGTGCTGCAAATGTGAGCACATAACTCATCCATTCATTTTTGCTGTTGTTAGGCTGAGCCTTTCGCTGTACGTTGGAGAGCTGAATACAGTGCTGTTAGGAAGGAGACGTGTCCCTGCCAGACTGCTCAGCTTACCTTCATGTTGATGTAGGAGGCTTTGATGTCAGGTTGGGTTTCAGGACCTGAGAACAAGGTAGCAGATGCGTTGGGCTGGTGTGCCTGATGAGCCTAGATATGGGTCATGTCGTTTTGGTAGAAGGTTGCTCCTGGGGAAAAGCACCTCCAAGGAAGCTACTTCTAAGTGGGTGTCCTGTAAATTAGGGTGCTTGCATCACCCCAGAAGGGGCTGTATTCTGAGGCGATTGAGCTTATGGTTCGTGAAATACTTGTAGTGGAAAAGCAGGATATGCTTTCCATTCTATGCAGAATGGAAAAATAAGTGGTAAACTACAGTGGAAAAATAAGTGGTAAACTTCCCACAGAGACAGATTGAGATATTTGAACTGGGCAAGTCACCTGGCCACTTTGTCTTTCTCCCTTTCCTATTATCCCTGCTGATACACTCTTTCATACCTACTAAGTTTTCCTGAGCAGACCTCACTCTGTTTCTGCACCATGCTAAAAAACTCACTGTGCTGGGTTCTTTGTGTTTCCTGATCCTGCAGCTGAACTTCTTGCTTGCTGACTCAAAGTCCGTGAGTGATTGCAGGGTAAAGTTTGCCTTCTGTTGTAGATTCAGGTTCAGGAAGAGGGTCTGAAAATTCTTTTGTTCCAAAAATTATACCATTGGCCAGAAAACTAGAAAATGTTTGATACTTATCACAATGTGTTTTACCTTTTCCCTCTGCTTTAGAGTTAACACTTCAAAGCCTCAGTTCTTCTCCAGTAGCAAACTGAAGTAAGGAAGGAAAAAAAAAAAATTGAGCTGTATGGTCTCTAAGCTGAATAATCTGCACTCCTGCAGCAATACTAGGGCTATAGCACTTAAGTGGCATCTCTGGCCAGTGGAGGAGGTCGCACAGAAGAGGAGTAACTCTGTGCACTGTCAGTTGCTAGGTGCACACCTTGGTTGGCAAAGGGTGTACCACCAACACTTACATACCATTTAAGATAGTCTGTAGGAGAAAAGGGAATGCTATTATGTTCTCAGAATACAAATAAGAAAGTTTGTATAAAGAAAAAAAGGATGTGTGTGTTAAAAAATCACTTGAATTATGTTATTTTTACGTTGTTGCTTGTGTAATTAACTTGGATGTACTTCAAAGAACAATTGTGGTTTACAAATCCTTTTTTCCTAAGTACAGCCAAATAATAATGAACAAAAGATGCATAGCAAAAAATAATGTAAAAAAAATCACTTCTGTTGCTTCTCAAAGTAATTATGTACACAAAGAAAAAGTAAGAGACATTGCACACTAATCACTGAATTTAATATTCTCATTTAGCTTAGATGGCTGCAAGGGTCCAGAAGAATACTTAAGTCTTCTTTCTACTAGGATTCTAAAATTCATGCAACATTATATTTTTACTCACATAATGTCAGTCTTGGATCTCTCTGCTGTAAAAATCTCTGTGGTATTTGACATAAATAATTACATCACACTGATTAATGCAAAGAACAGTAAAGAAAAAAGTACTTTGGTGACTCAGGACTTCCTTCTCATTGACTTTCAATAATAGACAGATGTCTAAAAGTCTCATCAAGTCATACAGAAGGACAGTGAACATTAAAATGGAATTTAAACAGACTTCAAGCCCATACTTCTGTTCAAAAACCCCCATTCAGCAGTCACTTTCCCCTATAACTGCCTAAATTGACCACTAAATACTCCTTACCTGATCTGGCACTTCCATAGGTTCTTGTTCAATGTACCCATGCAGCTGCCCCAATCTGACCAGCTGACTCTTCACTAAGCTTTGCAAAGATCTAGAAATTAGGTCAAGTGACCCTTAAGTCCTTCAGAGGACCTTTCTGGCACTTGTGCTCTAGGGATGACCCTCAAAATGCTGACCGTGGTGGCCCTCCTCCCTTCTCCATATGTGACAGGGTGCAGATGAAAAGAGAGTGGTGTTGCTTGCTGTTTACATCATACTCTAGCAGTCACAGCAGTCACCCAAATAACAGGATACTGCTATGGGGATCTGGATGGGTACCTCCATCTGGATTCTGGGTCTAATGACCCTTCACCTAGAAGTTGAGCACTGCTGAAATCCTGTATTGGATCTAACTCTCCTGGAAACAGGATTTAGAATTTATATCTTGAAAAGATTGATTGAAAGTTTTACCCAGATGGACCAATGACAAGCTCTTTTCTTAAAAAAAAAAACCCCACAAATCTCTAGTGGAGCTTCTGGGTTTTTTTCAGCAAGTACATTAATAATTTTTTTTTCCCCCAAAGTCTACTGAATGGCGGAGCCCACACCCTTCCCTACAAAGAATACCTGTGCTCTTGCAGAAGATCTCGGAAGCCTTATCTCCCCTTTCATGCCCTCAAACACTGGCTATGTGCAACAGCCTTGCATTTTTTCTTTTTTTTAAGTAAAGTAACATTTTTATGTGGGAGGCAAGACAGATTTTTTTTTTTTTCCCTGACAGACAGCTGAGCTGCCTTTGGGAGTGAGCACTTCAGGGTACAAGATTCAGATGCCTTCTCTGGCTTGTAATGGTGAAGAAACAAAGGGAGGGTGCTACAACAGTGGCTTACATCTTGCCATCTATGGACCATTCCAGTCTCCCTGAACCCTTTCTAAAGGCTCCAAAAAAGGAAATGTAGTAAATTAAACCTATTATTAAGTCTTCATTCACAATACAGGAACCTATTCCTTCATCAGAAAAGGACAAAAAAAAAAAATCATTCATTTACATCAATTACACTGCTTCATTAATTTATACCAGCAAAGGACTTGATCCTGAACTTTGATTTTTAGGTGTTTTTAAATGCTCATCTCTTTAACATTGCAGTGAGATAAAAAGTGTTTAGGGATAAACATATGTTCATTAACAGCACATCTAAATCCTACATTTAAGGAATCAAAATAGTATGTTAGTGTGCTGAAAAGCTATTTATTTGCTAAGGCATCAGTTTGAGCTTTTAAATGGGGGACTGGGAAGATCATCAACATCCTGCAACATTAAAAGACCGCTTCCCTCTGTATCTGGAGTCATGCCTACGAGACCAACTTGCAGCTTTGCCTGTGTTCTTGCAAAGCATGCACACAAATCTACAAAGATTTCATACCCTGAAATAAAGTTTAGCAGAAAATATAGACAGTTCCCCTGGAAAAAAATGAAAATAATGCTTATGTTTTTCTCTTTGGTAAACTTCCTGTGAAATAATGAGGAGAAAGTGCATTTTCTGTGATAGGTTGCCAGGAGGTTAATTAAAAGATCTGGATATATAAAGCTGCTCAATTATTTCTGGATCTTGTACACTTCAATTCTGCTCCCATATGTTTATGGTTTTACACGGCTTGTGTTTAAATGAAAACTGTATATATGTGCTAATATGCTCCACCTAGGGAATTCCAGTACAGAAACTAATTATTTCTTCAAACTGATCTGACACTATGCACAATTGATACTGATGGGTGATGAGATTATAATTTTCTTGTGATTAAACTGATTTTATAAAAGCAGCATCATCTGTTAGTAAGTTATTATCCTGACATTATAATTGAGTGATGGTCATAAACTCATCTGATTGTCGTGGTATAATTGCATTATTAACTGTTCATAATAAGAATCTATTGGGCTGAAAGTTTGGTAGAAATTGATTTGTCTTTTTAACGTGCTCCCAAGCATATACGAGTAGTGGTTGTACTAACATGACTGCTTTTTCAAGCAGTTGTGGTAAAACCACCTCAGGGCTAGTCCATGTGGAAGTTGGATATGACATAACATCAGAGCCTCTTTCTTCATGGCTTTGACTAGAAAGGGGAGCCCATAGCAGAGGTGTGAGGGGCAGGGAGCAGAGTACTAAAGATGCGTTCTGTATTCACCGTGAACAGCTTGCTTATTTATTTTTGTATCGGGGTTGGATGGAGACAAGGAAAAAAAGAGACCCTGAAATAAGATCTTCTGTGCATCTATCTTATCCTGATATAAGCTTTGTTTTCCTTTCTTGTCAGCCATAGATCTTCTACTGCATTGGCTCTGTGATGTGTTTGGTTTTTTGGGGGGTTTTTTAGACTTTCGTATGTCTGGAAGGTGACAGCATTGCACTTGAGTTATTTACATATTTTGGACTTGAGGGGAAATCTCTGCTCTTTGGGAAAATGCAAGGTTAGAGGACGAGGAAAAGAGCATCATAAAAATGTATAAGGAAGCAGACTGGCTCCTCTGCATTAGTTAAGGCCTAACTTGGACACTTCTTAAAAAATTTAACATTATTACTAGGATTGCAAAGTCAAATATTCAAAAGTGGTTAATGCCAGGATCATTTCAACATTGCCGTTTTGAGCGTGTGAGTTGCAACAATCTTAACATGTCACATACCCAGCCCCCTGGCTTATTCAATGTGCAGAATGTGCAAAGCTCACATCCATTATTTACTACCTTTTAATCTTGTTGCTCAGTATATGGTGCTCAACTTTATCTACTGTTCGTTGTTCTAATCTACTACAAATATAAAATTATTTCCCCCATAGGCTTTTCTGTAAATCTTCATTATCCTATCCAAATGCTTAAACTAATTTTCATGAGACTGAGAAAAGGGATATTTTTCCTTTAGTTCCATTTCCCAGATAGAACACCTGGGACGCCAAATAGCATCAATACTGGAGCAGCTTCTGGCTTTCTTCTTTGCAATAGCTAGCATTGCAAACTTCACGCTTTGAAAGCACGTTTCTAGTCAGCTTTAGGCACAGTTGTGACTCTTCTGTGACTCAAACTCCACAGTCTCAAGATGAGTGTTTATAAGTAGAATATATATTGGTAACCAACTGTGGAGTTTAATTTCAATGACTAGTCTAACATCACATCAGAGATGTATTACATTTCACATTAGTGCATTGCTGTACAGTTATATCTCTGCTTGCTTAAATACTAGACCAGCAGATCTGCATTAGTATTACATTCCCCCTTTGGCTAATAAGGACCTGCTTTGTTTAGCCTCAGTGGAGCCAGCGTAAGTATCTCTGCACAGTTCCACATCGTGCTATGCCGATGTGTCCTGTGTCAGATGCAGCAGTAGAATCCAGCTCTGCATGATGCCATTTAAGTCCCTTGTTCATAGGAGTAGCTTCTGTCTTTGTGAAAGCCCTGGTCTTTATTCACTACACATATTCTAAACCCTGAAACACTGTAAGACCTGATAGACAACAGGTCCACCTGTATATTTAACACCACCTGGGAAAAAGTAGTGCAAAATAAGGTGTTGGAAGACTTTACTTTCATGCATTTGTGCAAGGTTCTTGATTTGAAAAGCCTGACTTTATTCGGTGGGGTTTCTAGAGGAAAATGCGCTTCCAGGAAATTCTGATACCACTTGCCTGGTTTATTCCTTATTCTAACCCTCTTATTACCAAAATCTACTTACCCTGTTGCTTATTATGGCAACGCCATCTTGCTCACATTGTCTTCTCTCTGTATCCTTCTTATGTGATCCTGTCTCTTGCCCAGCAGTTGCCCTCACTCCCTAACAAGCTAAAACTAACCCAAGAATGTTTCCCTAAAAGGATGCAAAATGTTAGACCTTTCCAATGCATTTTGTAATACAAATGTCCCTACTTTGACAATCATTTTAACTAAAAGTACTGTATTTTTAAAATAATTATAGCACAAGCATCAAGCTGTATTTTGGTTTTCTGTTTGTTTTTATTTTTTTTTCCTCTCCAAGAAATTTATTTGATCCTATAAACCCATCTTTGGTAAGTCTGGTGCAGGTCTGTTCAGAACTCATCGAGCCCTGGGAGGAGAGTGCGGAGCCCTGGCACACAGCAGGGATCAGACTGGGACTCTGAATCACAACTCAGTTATCGCTTAGCATCAGAGGGGAAGCAAATTCTATCATTCTTATTCATGGGGTATCTTGCTTCTCCCTTCTTCTTAATTCATGTCGGCTCATCCTTCACCTCCCTGTCTGGGAGCAAAAGTGATCCTCTGTCTGTTGCAGAAGTCCTTTGCTTCACATATACAGAATCTGGCATTCCCTGCTCAGAAGAGTTCAGGAGATCAGCAGAACATCCCCTTTGCTTCCTCACGAGCACATGTGGCTCGGCCCACAACCCAGTCACTGCCTTCCGTTTGCTTCAGCCCTGCTCTTACCCCACAGGTTGTATTTGTGCTGGGCTCATTTGTTATGCTTGCTTCTTACCTTAATTTTTGTTAGGTGATCTTCAGGTTAGGCTCTTACCAGTTACTTCTGAAAAACCAAAGTATACAATATTTCCACATGCCTGCCACAACTGTAAGAGCTTAAAAGATCTCCAGCAAGCTAGTTATGACCTTTGATCTCTTAAATCCATGTTGGGTCTCTGCCAAAGCATATTTTCCATGACCCCTGCTCACTGTGAAATGTTTGTCATATATCCTCTATGCTGAAAGCTGATACTAAATCAACTTGTCCATAACTCTGTCCATCCTCCTTCAGTGGTGCTCAGCTATTTTATGAATACACTGGACCCATTTGGGTACACTGAAATGGTGTTATCCTTCTAAGAACACTTTCTTAAAACTGTATCTTCTGCCATTTATGGGAGGGAGAGGCATTATTTTTTGTACACAGAGAATCTTAACATATATGATGTGAGCTTGTACTATTTAAATGACCCAAACCTCCGTTTACTTCACAGTCAAAGTAATAGTATGGAGAAATCAATACTGAAGGTTCAAGGCAAAAGAATATCTAGCTACAGAGCTTTCCTTGTTCTGCTTCCCGTTTAAGCCAAACTAGGGTTTTAATGTGTCTGCTCTGCAGTCATAGGACTTTCAGAAGCCAGAAGTTTTGTTGTCGCAGGCTAGAGATCAGTGGATGCACCAAAACCTGCCTGAGTAGCAGGGTAAGTTAGCCCATGCTGTGATAGCACAGGACGCTTCTGATTTTTGCACTCCTCTATTGGGTATATTGCAAATGCACATTCTGTTGTGCTATTTCAGGCAGTGCAAGGAGGCCTATTCTCCAAAAAGATTTTTCTTTTTCCTGGCTGTGATTTGAGAAGTTGTCATTATAGTTTTGTGTCAGACTGGGTAAAGTGACTGGAGTCCTTTCTATGGCTATTTTCTGAATAGTTGTAATGTTCTAATATTTTTCAATCTTTTGACTAGTGTGACAAAAAACTTTCTTCATTTCCATCTTCATTTCCTTTCAGTCTCTTAGCTATGTATCACTAGACGTGGTACTTTGTCTATTTTAATATATGACTAATCTTTTCAGACCCATTTCCATTGCTGTCTGTGCACTACAATTGCTAACTGTATTATACCATGGAATATGGTATGCAGCAGTCCATCAATCCTCTTTCTTCATCTAAAGGCAGAAAATATAGTAATTGCTTAATAAATCTGCCATTTCTTTATCTCAGTCTCCAATTCTCCATTTGCATTTTTAGTAGTTTTATCTTTAGGGCTGGCTGGTCATCTAACCAAGACAGGACGATAGCTAACTTTTATAGTACAGAAAGCAATAGGATTCTGTGGTGAATTAATATTTTTTTTTTTTTATTAATAATGGGTACTAAATCTTGATGGAATTGTTAATGTCATGCATAGCTGCAGGTGTATTAGGTACCTGGGATGGATAGTGTCTTCTCCATTTGCTTCAGGGTTGTAACCCAAGGAAGTTTCCTGCATTTCAACGCAAAGAATTTGACAACAAATTCAGGGCTGAATTCCAGCAAGATCAGTTTTTCCTACATTCTTCAGCAACTCTTCTTTGTCAAAAGGATTACAATATTTTTAATGATGAGTTAATGGCATATTATTGGTACCAGGGATTTCTTTTTGATTTCCTGCTAAGCAATGACTGGTTCACCAGATGTGCTCTTACTTTTCTGCTATAGTAGTAGAGATATCATGCTAGCAGAGGATCTGAAAGCAGCTACAACTACTAGTGATTCCAGTTATTTATGTATATTGACAAGAATTGTTTGCCTTGAAGAAATCTAAAAATTCTAGCTAAGAAAAAGAAAGGAAAAACACAAAGGCTTTCATCTCATTTATTAATTACACTTTTGTTTTGCACTTTATTCTGTGCTGCATCAAAGAAGCTTCAGAACCCTCCATTACCTAGCTGAAGTTGCATTTTCTGTGCTTTGCCTTCTGAACTTGCTGTCTGAGTTGTGTGATAGGGAGGATTTGCAAGAAAGCATTTATTTCTGGTCTTGTTTATCTGTACTTCTTGCCATTTGTGAACTGGAGTTTCTGTTGAGCAGAGCTTCAGATTTGATAATGAAAATTTTCAGCATTTAGGAAGCATGAACTGATGCAGAATCCTAAAGCATATCTCATCAGCAAAGCAGGCTTTTGTGAACACATCTGACCCATCCTACCCCTCCTACTCCTCAGGCTTAGGTGAGAATGTCAAAGCAAGTTCAAGATCCCTATCTTCATCTTGAGGGAACTCCATAGCATGAGTCCTCAGATATCTAAAAGATCTTAAGAAATTGCAGTATAAAGCCTGTTTTGGAAAACTGCCATGATGCACCTTCCTATGTAGGATTAAATCTCATTTCTGATGACAGTAAAACTCTTAAGGCTGTGCTTGAGACCAGGGACTAAACTGGGACTTTGGACAATTACAAATCTTGCAAGCTTCTCTTATTAGACTATGCCCTTGCCAGAACAAATACATAGCAATAGGCAGAAAAATACTTTAAAAAGCAAACTAGAAAACCCACCGAATCAAGACATTGATTGCCTGTGCTCCTGAGGGACTAATAAATGAAAACGCATGGCTGATATTTAGTTATTTTGCTTAAATAAATACCCAGAAAGTATTAACAGAAACCTGTGGAGGACTGCTATAGAACTGTCAAAATGTACTGCTGCTTGCTACTATTACAATCTACATCAAAATCCAGGAGTGATATAAAATCCCTCATTTATTTTGAATTGAGTGCCAAAGCAAGAGGAATAAGCAATTTTGAGAAAGTAAGCACAATGATACGACACACAGCTCCAGTTCTATGCTTCAGGGAACCTAGGAGATTTTATTCCTAGGGGAGTAGAGGTACATAAGGGAATATACAGTTGAAGAATTACTGCTTTATCTTTTACATTTTTAAAAATAATGGGAAAATAAAAAGAGAAAAGCTTTTCTAGTTAAGCTGAACAAATATTTCTTCATGGGATCTCATAGCGTAATCTTTTGCAGACATAAAATGGACCAGACAGCAAGTATTTGACACGAATCAGGCTTCCTGTGGTGTGTGGTCCAACACAGGCTGGATACAAGTAGGGAGGCTGACTCGGATCTTTAAAGAAAATATTTTCATGTTGACAAACAGGCACAGCAAGAGACAGAGATATATTCTGTAGAGAGCAAAGACATTTGCTAAGACTTTAGATCTTAAAAAGTAGTTACAAGAACACTTAATCCAGACTTATGACAGAATTGCTGCTTGAAAGGTGGGATAGCCGTATCCAGTTAATTTACTGTCTTTTAGAGAACTAGATATGCAAACTATAATCAAAGATCGTAGTATAGTGAGATTGCTGTGTGTGTATATCTCCCTCTTCTCCTCTCCCATAACAGAGGAACAGCCTCTTTCTTACTCTTCAGTTTGATTCTGATTCACCTAGGGACCTCAAATTCCTTTCCATTTTTCAGACTATTCAATTTTTTAAAATATTCTCATTGCTTCTATTGTTCTTGATTATTCAATCTTACTTGATAAAATTGGTCTCTGCTGCCTTATTTCCTTTTAGCTTCAGCCTGGATGAACTTCAGTTATCTCCTATTGCTTTTGTGCTCTCCTTTGCTAGATTTCTTTCACATTGTTGAATTTCGATCATGTTTCCTTAGAGTATTTTACACTATGTCAAAGCTACTTATATTAAAAGAAAACAGCTTTGTTTCTTGTGATAGTACTTACACTCCTGGGTGTTTACGTTGAATGACAGTGGTTTAGCTAAGTGTTCCTAATACCAAGTTTACCTGCTTTACCTTTTCTCATTTGGCATACAAGTTCATGGATAGCCTTTTTCCACGTTGCCTCATCAGCAAACCAAAAGGATCAATCCCATTCCCTTTTAAAGCCAATGGTAGAAATCCTTCTGATTTACCTAGGAGGAGGATCGAGGCTTCTTATAGATGTCCCTAGAAATATCTCCATGTTCCAGAGCTGCAGTTCTCCCAAACAATACCTCTGCATTTTTCACAGGTCTCATGAAACCTCTCCTGCTGTTCTACAGATGTAGAGCAGCATACATGATTCATTCTAACAGGCAAAACGAACACCTAGATAACTTCCCTATTTTTCTTGCCATCTATCATTCTCTACCATTACCATTGACCCTCCTCCTGCACTGCTTTTTGCTATCCATTTGATAAAATGTGCATTCTGGTATTTTTAGTTCCATATGATGTTTGTCCTTCAGTCAACCTTTGATATATTTGACGGGGTAGGTTATGTGGAGAAATGTATGTGTGATTTTCTTTCTTTCTTTTTTTTTTTTTTTAAAGTAATCAGTGTTTTCTAACTGTCTTCATGGAGGTAAAAAGGCAAGCCAGTCTTTGCTATCTGTTGCATATCAAGTCTTATATATGTAGATAAAGCACAAATGACTTCACTGAATAAAATCTCTGAGGTCTGTTTTTAATGGCTATGGTTCTGCAGTGATGGCCACAGTAAAAGCCTGAAACTGCTGTGAATAAAACAAATATAAAATGGAACCATTTTATTTTCTGTTCTGTAACAAAAAGCCCTTTCTGGGAAAAAGAGACTTAAATTGTTTTGTGTCAGCAACGTATACGAAGTTGGCTTCTGTGTTCAGGAGGGGAAAAAAACTAGAGGCAGAAGGCAAAGGAATCAAGTAGTATTTTGAATTCTTTTTCTTTTCTACATGACATGTCTATGAACCACTTTAATTCTTATTTGTGGGTTTATTAATTCTTATCAGTGTGGGTTTTACAAAAAAACCCCAAACACATAACAGAAACAACAATGAACCAACTTGAGGCTTGAATCATAAATTAATTTGGGGATTTCTACAGAAATTACCATTGTATATACCCCCGAACACTGTTGTGCAGAATGTATCTTCCTCTAGCTTGCTTTGATCAGCTACACAAGTGCAAAATGTATCAACTAGAGGCTCAACAGGGATGGAAAAACTGGGATCCTAGTAAAGTGCTAAACTTTCACTGACTTCAACAGAGCCAGGGATTCACCTGAGCAGCCAGGAGCCTTTCCTAATTGTCCTGGGTGCACATGTGGAGCCGAGTGGGGAAATTGATATAAACTGTACTGAGACACTGCAACTAATGACGCATAGTGATCACAAACATTCAAGAAATCGGTTTACTCTGTAGGAAGGGAATGCAGCAGTGAATGGATATTATATATGTGTAGACAAACTGTCTTTTGTAGTGACCGTAGTGATACTATAGTGGTAAATAAACTCAAGTTCTGCATTTAAAAAGAACTCGCTTCCACAGTGGCCTCAGAGAAATGTTATTCCTCATTACCAATCTTATGGCTGGAACAGTAAGTTCATTTCTAAGGCTTCAGGAAAGTAAGACATTTGGTATGGAGGTCCTCTGAAAGTCCAGGAACACTATTCCTCCAAGAGGGCAGGATCTACTTGCTAACTAACTGCTCAGTGTCATTCCTGCAAAGTTTTTGCTTCTTGACAAGCAGCAACAAGCAGGATGGTTCAGATCAGAAATCAGGCTGCATCCTTAGGTCATCAGTGATTTAAAAAGGCTGACTCATATATGGCGTGGTCACATAAATAAAACATGTATTAGCTGCCCAAGGTAGAAGGGCTGTGAGCATAGTGCACACTGCATGCCACAGCTATGCATGCATTGAAGGAACAAACGCTGCAGAATACTTATGGTGTCATTGTGTACTCCAGACAGTACGTAGTATGGACACAGTTAATGTGACTTGAACGGTATGGATGTGGGTTAGTCCTTATCATTTGACCATGATCAAAGCCTGGACCACACAAGACAATGTAGATATGTTCAAATGTGTTAAGTCAAATATACCATAGGCCAGGCAAGGAACAGAATAGGACAACTATGAACTATATGTTTGTTTTGAGCTATCTTGCAAAGCTAACATTAACATAAAATATTATATGCTATAATGATACAGAATGCATATAGATAGAATGTTAATTATGGACCAAAATGTCCATCTGGACCATCTTTGTTTTGTTTAGTCTAAGTGTTTCCAGTTCAGACATATGAGAGTCTGGAAATCACTTTACCCTTGCCAGTGTATATAGTATCTGTTTCTGGGTTTTATTGCATTTCTCTTGAAGCTGTGATTTGTGGCCATTTGCATTTTTGCTGACAGGTACTAAGAGTAAGTCAATATTTATAAAGTACTACTTCTATGCCTTCCTTTTACTAGAGACTTCACTGATCGTAATGAGCTGCTGCTTCAGAAAATGGAATACAATTTGGGTGCACATGCCAACAATAATTGTACTTGTCAAAAGAAACAGATAACATTATAATACCCAAAATCTAATTACCAGAATGTGATAATTCATACGGGAAATCATGTTTTACAATTTCTCCCATTTCATGGGGTTTAGAGTAGATCATGAAAAAAACCCACACTGTTTAGGCAAAGCATGCAGAATGGTATAGAAAGGTAATTACATGCAAAGCTTTTAAAATGTCTTGGTGTTTCCTGCTGATGGAAATGTACCTGAGACTTCAACAATAAAAACACCATATAAGAAGTTGGGAAAAAAGTGATTATAGTTAACTGTTGCATAATATACTTAATTTGATTTAGTTAAGAACTATTTTAAGATTTTTCTGGCAAAGCTGCTGGGAGCAAGTATAATGTAGCATATAAAAGAACCTTTCAGCTGTGGAAGGTGAGATTCAGTTCTGTCATTAGTATAACTCTGGCCTAATTTGTTAAATTAGATTTGTTCCATATTGATAGCCTGTTGTGGTTTAAACCCAGTCAGCAAATAAGCACCACAGAGCTGCTTGCTCACCCTTCCCCCTGCCCCGCCCCGGTGGGATGGGGGAGAGAATCGGGGCGGAGAAAAAAGTAAAACCCGTGGGTTGAGATAAAGACAGTTTAATAGGACAGCAGAGGAAGAGAAAACAACAATAATAATAATGATAACAGAATGTACAAAACAAATGATGCACAATGCAATTGCTCACCACCCGCTGACCGATGCTCAGCCTGTCCCCGAGCAGCGATCGTTGCTCCCCAGCCAACCCCCCTCAGTTTCTATACTGAGCATGACGGCATATGGTATGGAATAGCCCTTTGGCCAGTTGGGGTCAGCTGTCCTGGCTGTGCCCCCTCCCAGCTTCTTGTGCGCCTGGCAGAGCATGGGAAGCTGAAAAGTCCTTGACTGGTGTAAGCACTGCTGAGCAACAACCAAAACAGCAGTGTGTTATCACATCATTCTCATCCTAAATCCAAAACACAGCACTATACCAGCTACTGGGAAGAAAACTAACTCTATCCCAGCCAAAACCAGGACATAGCCATATAAGTGAAGTCTGAATCTGGGTCAGATCTTGTATACTAAAATCCACCACAATTTTAAATTCTGATTTACAGTAACAACAATCAAATTACTTTTTAACAGTATCTGCTCATTGCGCTAAAAGCAAACAAACAAACCAACCAACCCAACAAAACCCATCAACCCATAAAAATCAGCTAATCAATGAAAAAGTTATTAACACAAGATTTTTTTCATTTTCACCTTTTAATTGGTATTTTCATACCAACCAAGATGTCATCTTATGTTGCTTGGACAAACTGACAAATTGTATGAAGCTAGACCTTTAGAGACAGACTTCAGATGTGTGTGCCTGGCTGGAGGGAAGTGCAGAGAGCTCCTGTGCTTGGTTACTGTACAGAAAGCCTAGCTACAGTCTGGGCTAGGGTCTGGCACAGCAGCTTAGCTCTGAGCCTTAACTTGCATGCCAGCTCCTCCCAGTGAACATCTTTGTGATCCACCCTCCTCTGGTGGTGGCTTGATACCTTATGGTAGCCCCATTTACTGGAGGCATCTTGGTTAGTGACAGTGAGTGGATGATTCACTTGAGATATGTCTAAAAACTACATGTAGTACAGGAAGAATGTGTAAATGCAAATTCATTACTCAGCCTTTGCAAGAATACAGTCAGGATGAGGGTTTGCACTCTGCTTTTTTGGGTGGTTTTTTGTTGTTGATTTGGTTTGCCTTTTCTCAATGTTCTGCAAAGCAATACCCTCATTGTATGATCCAAATTAAATATAGAAGAGTCAATAAGTAGTTTGTCATAGTGCTCCTCTTGGAATACAATGAAAATTAATATGTTGTTTTGCCCTGGAATGACCTCCTTGAATTTGGTCAATGCGTAATAGGGGCCTGGAACCAAGAAGAGACTGTGCCCGCTTTGCTTTATACATACTGATTACAGGATTTTTGCCCTGCAAAAGGGGAAGCTGAGCGATTCAACAGTCTCTTGAGGTTTTTATAACTGCACTGTTCCCTGCCTAGAAATGGAGTTCTGCAGCAGAGTGGGGAAATGAGCAGCAACAGGAGGCTTTAAAGAAAAGAGGCCACAGCAAAGAAAAACAGGAAGTTTAACACGAAGATGATGATAAATGCAGTTCAGAATAATGACTACGTACTTTTCATCATCTGATAGAGATGTCTTTGCTCAGCAAGGAAACTTATCAACAGCACGATGTAACAATCATGGCAGGAGATTCTTTGTACTCAATACCTTTTAATGTGTAAAGGAAAAAAATGGCTTGTGGGTTAAGTCTTACCAAACTGCTATAAGCTCTTGGTTTTGTTCAACACTGTAAAAACACAGAAGATGCAGAATGGGATCTTTTTTATACTCATTTTTATTGGCTGATATGAAATGTGAGCAGTTACACATGAAAACAGTTCTGCTGACTGGTGTACTTAAATGCTAGTATGACCATAGTAACCCACTCTGGTTTATATTTCAAGGGCACTCTTCTAAGAACAGAGTAAGTTTCCTTCTTCAGTGAGAAGGTCTCAAGCAGTATACAGTGACTTAAAGCTGATATGATAATATATCCCTAAAGAATCCAGCAAATAATTTTGAAGAAACTAGCTATTTATACTGAAATTTCATGTAGCAAGACCTCTGGAGATGTAATCTGAGAGTTTAGAGCTCTGTAAGAGTACTAATCATCAGAAAAGTCTGACAGCTCTGTAATTTTGCTCTCTGTGGGTTCCCATGGTGTATTAGTAAGATGATTCATAAAACAAGTCAGCTACAGATTTAGGATTAGAAATATCTGGACTAAGAGAAAATATCTTTTAATCATTTTTTTATATTTATATGGAGCCAGATTTGCTATTGGATTTGAGGAGCATATACCTAGAGAACAGTATCCCCTGTACACTATTGGCAGTCTGATTTATCACCAATACATTTCACAGTATTACAGAATTTATATTAGAATGTAGTTTTAAGTGAAGGCAAAGCAAAACCTCCTTCAGTCCTGCAAAAGCGCATAGGAAGAGGGTAGAAAGATTAAGCTTTTGCCATTTTATTACTCTCTGGGTTCTTAAGAACTCATTCTTGCTTTATTTTTAAGATCCCATTTTGCAAAGAGATGTCCATATTGCTCTGTGATCTTTTTTTCATAATTATATTCAGCATTTGAGGTACCAGCAACTTTTGCTTTAAGTTTGATAGGTAATATGATTGTTATTTTTTCCTTCATCATTTTACTAGTGTTGGTGACTCATGAAATAGCTGCAAGTGATGCATCTGATGCTGCCACACTGTTGGCAGTATTCATCTGCCACCAAGTTGGGGGTACATACCAAGGGCGTAATAACAGTTTCTGAGAGAAAAGAAGTTGAGAAGAATATGTATGTGAGTTCTGAATGCATCCTTTGTCCCCTGAACCATGCCCTATGCTTTTTAAATGGTGGCACTTAATTCTAGCCAGATGCTACAGGAAATAAAGAAGAAATCCACACCTGAAAGCATTTTGATTAGAAATTTCTCCTTCCCTACCCAGATGGGAGAAAGGTTGTTGTCCTACCTGTTTCCCAGCTGGTTTGGGAGAGCAAATAAGAACTCATCAAACACTGCTAGAGCTTAGAGAGATATCAAAATTGATTTTTAAGCTATCTCGACAGTTTGGAAATACATTCAGCTGGATCACTAGGACACTAAATGAATTTGGGACATGATCAGTAAGTCCATTAAAATTTCCCCATCTATTACATAAAGCAACAGGGAGCAAGAGCAGCTCATTTAGAACCACGTCTTCCAAATTCAGCAATAAAAAATGAAATACCATCTTTTTCCATTCCTAATGCCTGCAGGAAGTAGATAAGGGAGAGCTTCGTGTCTTCTCCATCCATTTATATTCCTTCCTCCTATTACCTTTTAGTTGCTTTAGTATTTCAGGATATTGTGTTGCATTAAACAGTAGGTCTTTCCACTGTATAACCTTCACAAGGGTTATACAGTGTTTTCCAGCCTCTTTAGTAGGTGGACTGGATTAAATGAGAAGGGGTCTTTCTCTGGAGAATAACATATTGCTAAATGGGAGTGAATGATGTATGAACTGATCTCCAACAAATTGGAGTAGGTAAGAGGAGTGCAGTGCTTGAAATGAATGATTAGCATATGGAAGTTGGGAAAGTGAGGAGACTCAAAGCTAGTTGTTTTTGTGTAAGAGGGTCAACGGAGTTTCTTTAACTTATTTGACAAATAAAAATAGGCATTATTTCTTTTTCCCTCCATGGAATAAAAGTATTAAGCTCCTTCTTCAGAGAAAGCTGGGAAAAAAGCACTATGAGCATTTTAAGCATGGAAGAGATGTGTAAATAAGGTCAATAGTTGGTGTGTATGTATGCATGAAGATGAGGGAGACAGGGGTGTACGCTCATTTTTCCTCCAGCATTTGGGAGATGGTGGATATTAGTTAAAGAAACTTTGTAGCCTGCATATCTAATAGTTAACCTTTCATGTCTTTAAGTTACAAATGTTTAGAATAAACAGACGTCCAAATATCCTTGTACGTTTTAGAAATTCAGAATTGAATCTAATCCAATGTAATCCGATCTAGTATTAAGACTTTCACCTGTCCTTGAACGCCTGATCATCACTGATAAAAGAGAAGAATCTCTTAATCTATGTAATTAATTCATGTAGTAAACACCAAATCGCTCTCTAACTATGTAGAAATAAATCATGGAAGTAAAAATCATTTGGATAGAATAACTGCTTATCGGGCAAATGATTAAAGAATTTTAAAATAAAATTTAAAATAATTGGAGAATTAAATAACAACAAAACCCCTGAGGAAATGAGGGAAAACTTGTATTTCAGGATTATGGTTCAGAGCCTTTCCTTTTAGTGATGGAAAACTGCAAGCCAAGATAAAGCAAATTTTATGGCAACTTCTGGGATAAATTCTTTGCAGATAATATAAACCTAGATGAAGGAGAGCCCTATGCAATTTTAATTAAACAAATGCATCAGTGCCTTCTAAGTATTAGATGGTGGGATGAGCCACCTACCTCAACAGAGTGACAGCAGCAGTGCACAACATTACAACACTATCATCTGTTATGATAAGTGGCTAGCAATATCAGACACTGACTCTGAACATGATCTTTTGAGTAGAGCTGTGGAAGCTTTGGTATCAGAACCATGTGAAACGTTACTTTGAACAGAAAAGCAGAGCTCTTAGGTTTGCACTGACCCAGGGCAAGCAAGGCCAATGTCCTGGTGACAAATATGGTGACTTGTCCTGTTCTCATAGGCCATTTGCTAATGGGATATAGTCTAGTGACATACTCACCCCTTCAGGACACAGGGCAGCAAGGTCACCATCTAGCATTTCAGCTATTTCAAGGGAAATAACTGGTTAACAAACTTCATGCTATATTTTGATCCTAACTTACATGTATGATTAAAAAAAAAAAAAACCAAACAACCTTGGTTGGTGCTTGGATAAGTATAGAAATATTTTGGGGTTCAACTGTAAGTGTGGAACTACCAGAAATTCACCTTTGCAACTTTGGCTTGTCTTTCTTCCTGATGACTGTTACATATTACAGTGTCTCTGCTTCAACTATTTTTCCTTTTGATGCTAGAATGAGGTGGTGAAAGGTTATCTGAATATTTCAAAGATTATTTTTCTTAGTTCCCCTTATCTATATTAATAGTTACATCTTCAAAGAACTCTACCAGAAATGTGTTACCTGTCCAGTCTGAATTCATCCTTAAATGTGCTAGTTTTTTCAGTTTCCATTCATTACCATTTCTAAGAAATTCTCTAAAATTGACGGAAAACTCACAGGTTTATGGATTTATTTCGTTTGTCTCTAAGCAGTCCAAAACAGTGCAATTGTGTGCCATTCTCTCCTTCAGGAATCTCTTTGCTCCACAGGAGTCTTCCTAAAGCAAATAAAAAAAATATAAGGAAGCATTGTGAACAATTTCCACCTGGAAGATACCTTTCAGACGATCTGTTGGTCTGGATTTAATATCTCTGAAACTTCTCAAACCATTCTAATACAGTATGCTCCATTCGATAAAGCATATTTCTGTACTCAAAGTGGGCTGCTTTGAAACTTTTGTTGCAGGCAAGTAAAAATTGTTTTCAGCATTACCCGCTCACAGCATGATGACTGTCTCAGAAAGGTGTAAGTTAAAATTTAGAATTAAATTTTCAGAATGGACTTCCTGTTAATCTCTTTTTTTTTTTTTCTCTAACAACTTGTCTTTTCAGCAGTTAATTGGTATTTATTGGGAACCAGATACTTCTCTTGAAATGGCACCGGTGGACTGGTGCCCTTAGCATTGAGTATGTACATGCCTCACACACACAGCCTGATATTCGCATGCAAATACATAAACCCTTTTATTTTAAAAGCCATCACCTGTTATTGGCTGCACACAAATTTCTTAGATGTTTTCCTTTTCAACAAAGGGAATCAGAACAGTCAGGACTAGTTTATCATTTTGACATTATTCTGATGGTGATCAGTACTTAAGGGCCAGTGCCCCAGGTGACAACGTCATTGTAACATCTGTGAGCTAGCAGGTATTTTGCGTAGGTCCCTATGCATCCTTCTTGCTCTTTTCAGTTTCTTCTAGATGCACAGAAGAAAGGAAAAGGCTTCCTTCCATGTTGTCAGTGAGGCTAGTTATGCCACAGGCTTCAGGTTTCAAATCAGGTATTTTTCCTAATCATGGCATAGTCTAATGAGTAAAACACTCTTTTTTTTTTTTTTTTTTTTTTTTTTCCCCTTTAGATTATCTTTTAATTAAATTTACTCAGGAATCATTCAGTGATACATGATGACTTTAAAACTCTTCCTCTGTTCTCTGATTCCCTTGCCACCTCCAGAAGCATCTAACCACAGTAAAAACTTCTGTATCTTGTCTCCAAATCATCCAAGAGTCCCTTATCTCCTTCTAACACACACAATAGCAAGAAATGATCTGACTTGCTTGGAGTAGAAGACTAAATAGGATCGTTGATGTCTTATGCACACTCTTCTGCGCAAAGGCTCGGTTAACACCAGTCAGTCACAGAAGCCAGTAGAGAAGAGAAAAAGCCAGTTTTGCCATGGAGAGAGGAGGAAAAAACCAAACAACCAGAGTATCAGATCAGACACCAGAACAGGGAAATATCAGCACATCACAGGAACAGTTTCTGGCGTTCGAAGGACCTGTGCTGCTTTTGCTGATATGTCAGCTCTGCCTGTGGTTCCTATAGTCACGCTTGCTTCTAGACATGCTCGTCATTAAGAAAAAAAAAAAGTGTTTCAATTGTTAAATAAATGAGAAATATGAATTCTCTTTTCAAACAGGGAAAGATCATTAAAAAAAAGACAAAATGACAAAAAATTACACTAAACGACAAAGCCTGTGAAATTAATGTCCCAGTCAAAAGGGTAGAACAAACTGCATAAGCCTAATGAGTGTTGTGACTTTTTCACTTTGAATTTTGGATTTTCACTTTCAGTCCTGATTCATTGGTGTGTATGTAACGTGAAATTCAGGACAATTTCATTTGCATACAACTACCTAATAAAGTTAGTTAATGGTTGTTAGAGACTTCAGATAAAATCTATATGAATTTAATTTTAGAAATATCAGTGTTTTAATGTATTCTGTATTTTTAAAAGTTCTTAGCTTTCACAAGCGAGGTCACTGCTATAACATTTTTATAGATAATTGTTATGTCAGGGAGGAACGTTAAATGTTCAGCTGTATCTAACTGGCTATCCTTGAGCTTATGAATAGTCATTTAGAAGTTTAATTTCACCATATTAAATACAGATTTTTTTTTTTCTTCCTGAAAGTTACCCTTCCCCCCCTCATCAGTGTAGCCTTCCATTGAAGGTTTGTAAGAAAAAGATGTTTTACTGGCTTAAAACATGGATATTAACTGTGTATGGGTAAATTATGATTGTAGACCACACCTTCATCATCAGTGCTGTGTGTTAGATGCTGTTAGATCATGGGCTAAGAGAAGGATTTGCTAATTTCAGGCACTTAAAATGGAGAGCTAGGACCAGAATGAGTTGGAACAGTAGATGTGATTTATCTTTCAAATAGATCAGTCTAAAGCATGCATAGGTTCACTGATTCAGTTGGAGTTACTTCTGCTTAGATGTACAGGAACATATGGAAATTAGAACAGCGAGTCAAATGTTGCCTTTTACACTCTTGGGAGCGTTTCTTATTTTTTAACTGAAGGAAATGAAAAGAAGTCACAAGTAGAGCAAGACAAAGTAAAAAGAGAAGAAGTAAATAAAAGATAAAATCATATTAAACACTTGTGCGCTATTATCTTCTTATTGCTCTATTGTAAGAAAGGAACTAAAGCAAAGAAAAATAAGCTGTAAAAAAGAAGAAAGAAAATAAATCAGAATATCATAGTTTATAAAGAGATGGTGCATATAGCGAGGTAACTGTCCATATTGGAAAGTGCTACACAATACCTCTTTTCAGTACTGTATTTCCAAACTTTGTGACAAATATCCCTGTATAGAACATCATTCCACAACTATTTATTAAACAAAAGCTTTAGGATCAAATTGTTAGCTTATATTCTATTATGAATGGAGAAAGATGGGACTATTTACTCTGCAAATCATAGTTATTTCCCTAGCTGCCTTCTAGTTCTCGGAAGGAAAGTAAATTGCTTTGGATCTAGCCTGTCTCTACATTTTGGGTGGACCAATTCAGAGTGATTTACTGCTCTAACTGCTAGTTTGTTCTATTTGGCTAAACTTAATGTTTGTTTGCCTTGGTGAAAAATTCCACGTGCTTTCTCCTTCAGACTTTCAGGGACTATAACCTACTCTCCAGGTATTCCAAGAACTATCTCAAAATTAGTTTTCCAGTTGTGCATCAGATATCAGTATTTGTTGTTTGCCATACGCTGCCTCTGCTCTGAAAAAGCCATTTTGAGATGAGCTAATGGCCATTCAGTTGCAGAAAGAAATATGGCATAGAGCAATGCTAGAATTGATTGGACCATGGGATATCATTACAACTTGCATAACAATAAAACAAAAGGTTTAACTAGCAGGATGAATTAAAATCTGACCTATATCCCCCACCACTTGGCAGAAAAATCTGAAAGCGTATGCTCCCACTATGTGACAATATGCTGAAGCTTTTTTAACTTTCTCAGAATATTCTGATTCTCTCCAAAGTGGCACTATTTCTTTACGCAGCTGTCCCATTTTTCATCTTAAGCGTTCTTTTACACAGAAATATTTTCACTTCTCTCTCTGATTTGGTTTTGTTGTGGGGAAGGATACCTCCTTTGACATTGTGCACATTCTGAATATTTAATTAGGTATTTCAAATACTCAACATACAATGAAGTTTTTCAAGAAGCCTACTGCAGAGGAAAAATACTGATTAAACTTCTGTTTATTTCTTTTTGAATTCAGAATAATGCATTTCACAGGTTGCCCGGAGAGGTAGTGGAGGTCCTATCCCTGGAAACATTCCAGGTCAGGTTGGATGAGGCTCTGAGCAACCTGATCTAGTTAAAAATGTCCCTCCTCTTGCAGGGGGGTTGGACTAGATGACCTGTAAAGGTCCCTTCCAATCCAAAGCATTCTATGATTCTAAGATTTCCTGTTTTAGTGATTCTCTTGCACTCATATTTTATAGATTCACTTTTGCTAACAATCCATATTGTAAGACTAACAAAGTACTCGCTTTCTCCTAGTAGTTCTTGTGACTGCATGGAGTCCTTTCAGTTGGTCTTGTGGTGGTAGTTGGGTTTTTTGTCATTCTAACTGGGTTTCTGTAATTTTAATGACTGAAACAAGCGTTAACGCTGGATTACATCCTGCTTTTCTCCTTCATCATCTCCTCTGAGTTGATATAGAATCCTAGAATAATTCATATTTTGGCTTTTACATAAGTCCCTTTTGTTATGTATACATATGGAGTATATGTATACATGGAATATTAAAAGACATGTATCTTATGAAAAAGTACAGGTGAAATTAATGCTAAATAAACATTTCACTTTGGAACTGACTCCCGTAGTTTTACAAATATCTTTTATAGGAATGCAAGGTCATAGCCAGACATGATTGAAGTCAGTGGAAAAGACTGTCATTTAGAGACTGATCTCTTTTTCTACAATTTTTAAAAGAAAAAATTAAAATTTGTTAACACTAAACTGTTTTTACAAAAAGTAGTCTAAAAGACACATTGAAAATTAAAACTGTTTTGCTTTTCACAAGTGTACTTTTAAAAATTACAGGACTTACAAAGTATATTAAGTGCAGGAGGTTGCTTGACAACTGTAACGTGTTGTAAGATTACTGAAAAATTGCAAGACTTAAATAGCAGAATACAAAAGAAATGTATTGAATGTAATTTAAAGAATCAGCTGAACAAACTGCCTTGAATGAATATCCTTTAGCTGGCAGTTAATCAGTTTCCAAATGATGCCCATTAAAGTCACAATGAAAAGTTGTAACTTGAATAGGAGCGATGATGTGTACGCACGGAGAACTGAAACTCAGAACTTAGTTCCACTTGGTCTACCCGTCTAGGAAGGGATGTTGTGTTGCCCACTGCCAGCTGCTGCCTGTGTAAAACTTTAAATAAAAGGATACAGAAGGAAGTGAAATACTGTGGCTAATAAGAAAATACGGCATAAAAGCAAAAATAATAGAATGTTCTATTAAAAACAGGAGCCTTGCACCTGGGTTAATAGACATTTGGAGATTAATATAGTCTTTAGAAGTATTTTTAAGGGATTTTTAATTTTAAAACCTGGATTCTAAAGAAACTAAAGAAAAGAGCAAATAAAAGATACTCTTCTGATAGTTTGTGCATGTATTACCCATCAATATATGCCCACTAATTGGAGAAATATTTGATGCATTTTTGCAGTACTAAATAGGATAATGAACTAGTCTTTCCAGAAGAAATGATAATCACAAAAAGACTATTGCCATGAAAGCATCCTTTAGTAATAATTATTCGGTCAGAAATTAAATAGCCTTAGTAATAGGATTTAGATTTAAATTACTGCTACACTTGCCTACCAATTGTCTTTCAAAATATCATTGTATATTAATTCCATACCACTGTAATATCACCCCATATTAATTCTAATAAAACAACATTACGTGCTTCCATACCTCCATCTTAATTACATGTATGTAGAAAATTGCTGGAGGAGAAAATAGATATATGTCACTTTTCAAACTGACTGATACTTCCAGTGAAAAGGTGGTTGTTACCATGGAAATGAACTCTGAGTTTTCCAGCTGCTGTACTTACAAAAGTAACTGCTCACATAAACATCCCACTAGAAGTGGAACAACAAAAAAACCCCCAAAGAGTGTAACTGACCTAGCAATGTTCATGAAGTGTTCTTTAATCACACGACAGGTTGGATGAATGGCCAAACCATATAATTACATTTTCCAGCTTTTACCATACATTGTGTTTACCAGTGTGTAAATAAGAAAACATATACCTAGTTCTCAACTGTAAGTTAGACCTCTTTTAGTTCTACCTGATGTGATAAAATTCTTCATGAAACAGATATGCAAATACTAGACTAAAGAAACATTAAGAAGTGTTATGGTGTTATGAAAAAAAAAGAAAATGTTTAATTTGTATATTGTGAGATCCCACTGATTTTATCCTCAAAACTTTTTTTTTTTAAAGTCTATTTTGACAGGGAAAAGCATGCAGCATGAATTTTAGTAGCATTGTTGTTATCTGGAAAACCTGAGCATCTTTTTAATAGCATGCACATTTTGTACGTACATTATTGACTTCAAGTTTGAAACGTCTAAATCCATACTTTGACTATGGGTTAAGTTTACACATTGTTAATACAGATGTCACAACAAGTTTTGAAATATGAAATACTGACATTGAAGGAGGAAATTTAACCAAACTAGGAAATCAAACTGGTTAACCATGTTTATACTAGCTTTAAGCCATTTCCAAACACTGTACAGAAAAACACAGATAATGAATATAGTCATTAAATTTACATAATAGTCATTGTAGAGTGTAATGCTGTTTCAATCTCTCTCACCATTTGACTAAGTAAAATCTAAGTAATTTTTTTCCAGTTACAGTAAGAAAAATAAAGAATCAGATGTCTTATATCTACTGACAACTTTCAGACCCCCCTTCTTCCATCTCTGCCCCGCTGACTATTAAAGATAGCTTACGTTGTCCTTGCCTTACAGATGACTCCGTTATCTCAAGCAATGACATACGTGGGACTGTCTGTGAAAGGAGAGATCACTCCTCCTTAATTGGATGGTAGAACTGGAATTCCTTCATCTTAAAATAAGAGTTTCTCAGAGGAAGGAAAAGGTAAGCAAGCAAATAGCAAAGAAGAGAGAATGATGAAAGATGAAATGATGAGTAAACATTAAAAAGAAAATAGTGTAGCCTTTCTCTAAGTTGACATCATTTTGCATCATTTTTTGCCCCCATTTTTACGGTCTTGATGTGGCAGACCTTATTTGACAGTCAGAGGCAAGAAACTACCGAAGGCCAAATCTTTGGGTGCTGATATTGATCTTACAGGAAGGCTAATGGAAAGACGGCTAAATGCTCTTGCAGTGGATGAGTACTTCTGGAGATTTGCTGCTTTTCAGTTCTGCTGGGTCAAATTTGGAAACATCAGTTAAACCATAAGTCTTGATTAAGGGAAAGTTTTGAAGATCTGGTACTTTGGCACAAACACACTTTAATAATATTTCTGCAAAAGTCCTTAATTCACCTACTTTCGCTTCAAGAAAGCTGAGTGAGATAAGGTCTTCTTGCTCACAAATGACTATGCCCTGCATAGTTTTGTTGATGTTCATTTGCAAGGAATGTTCATAAAGTTCAATCAACGAAGACTGCATTAGATGGGACACTGAAGGGATTAGGGGAACAGAGAGGAGTATGTATAGCACAGCTTCTTTGGGAGACAAAAAGCAGCTTAGTACTGATGATGTATTCTTCCTCTCCCCAGAAGTTGCTTGAGACCAATAGCTGTGGACAGAAGTTCAACAAGAGGCCAACACTTTGCTGTGCCTCAGTGGAGAAACCCAGGTCCACTCAATCTGATTGCATTACAAGTGGCTTTCTACAAGATAAGCTCAGTCTGTTACAGACTCTGTTTCCAGTAGCTGTATTATGATCTGTGGGGATGGGGCCTGTCATTTATGTGCTTAATACTGCATCCAGATTATGCAGAAGCTAAATTTAGCATTGCCCATTTGAAGTCCTGGGTTTGGGTTGTTTTTTTCTACTGGCAAGAAAGAAAAATGTACAGGGTTAAAAATACATACTTTAAAAATACTACTGTGTTTGTAGAATCAGAGTCTATTTTATAAACAAATTAGTGGAGCTTCTTGAAAACGTTATATATATCTCCAATGGCAAAATTTAGAATACTTTATGTAGCAAAGATAAATTGTGTGCTTGTAGTAAATGCTTTGCATTTTGTGAATGCTTTGAAGAAAGAGTTGTTTCTTGAGGACCATTTGAACTTTTTGTATGTTTTATTACAATCTTAGAGACTCTATGCGGCATGCTAGTCTTGAGGGAAAGAATGGGCAGGTTGGAAGGACACATTGCCTCTTTTTGCACCGTACTACTGTCCAATGCCGCTTGGGAAAAGTGTACCCTTTCAATGATAATAACATCTGAGTAGTTGAAGAGGTATGACTTTATCTAGTGTAAGGGAACTGATGGACAGGTAGGATTCTTTCTGCCATTAAGATACCCTTTTAACAGTCTCACACTCTTCTGGCAGCCTGAAGGACAGAGTAAAGTTCTAATACAAGGAGAATTAATAGAAATTGCTTCATACTGCCATTTCACATTTAAGCAAAATCGATGTTATACTAACTGCTTCTTGTGATAAGTTCATAGTTTTTATTTTAAAAAACACATGCAGTACAACAGAATATAGTATGTACAAGCTTGCTGTTATCTGTGTCAAAACCAGCTTCCTTCAGCCAGGGAAAACCAAACAGGAATAAGAAAAGATCTCCCAGGTTCTAAAAAAGACTCTTTTTGCAGGCATGTCTACACTGGGGCATTCTGCCAGTAAACAGGTAACAACAGTGTGTGCTGATCTGG
The DNA here is from genome assembly GCF_035582795.1 of Mycteria americana. Lineage (NCBI taxonomy): Eukaryota > Metazoa > Chordata > Aves > Ciconiiformes > Ciconiidae > Mycteria > Mycteria americana. The sequence continues at coordinate 44,680,349 of NC_134368.1, forward strand.
ATGCTATATTTGATTTCTCTTCTTGTTAAAAATGTCCTCCTCAAGAGAAATTCTGTCAGCAGATGGGTGGATACTCCTGTGCCTCCCATACCTTCACCTAGCTGCTTGTAGAGTATAAACACTTCACTCGGAGAACTCAGTGCGCTCAAATCCAAGGAGTTGTAGTTCCGTTTCTTTTTATGATCTTACCCCATATCATCTGGGCCTTGCCCCCAATCCCATGGTCCTCCAAGGTTGCTCCTTGCTCTCTTCCTGTAAAGGTGCCAACAGTGTTCCCATCTCTGTTTCAGAAACAACATACACGGTTTCTATAGCATTTCACCTACTACAACACTATGTGTTGTTACCTTGAAAATGAGAAACTTGAAGGTAACGAAAACACACAATTGTTTCAGGATGTATCAGACACTTGCCAATTAGTTCTGCACCCTGTGAACTGGTGCTTCTAAATTTCTGAAAAATAGCTTGGCTGTATTATGATATAGATACAACGATTAACTGTGTGTGTATTGCAAAATTTCCAGGGAGTGAACTTGCCTCATCTGAGGCTCTCAGCATGGAAACTCTAAAATACGAGAGCTTCTTTGAAAGTATAAAGGAAACATTCAGCTCCCTACTGATATGTGTTATTGCGCGAGTGGTTTACAACCGGGATGACAGTTATGCAGATGGGGATACTGAATCTTACAGAAAGGTGATTCTAAACAATGCAGAAAACAAGAGATAACGCATCCCAAGATACCAGAATTGTGTTGAGGGATAGCCTCAACACGTCATTCCCTAATGCTGTTTGTGTGTACAAAGTATCTTTGGGAGTACTAGTGAATGACTGGGAGATTTCTCTGATACTAATATGTTTTTATAGAAAATGTCTTCTGCTCCCCAATTCTGGAATATGACACTGCTTAAAAAAATTGCAAATTTTAAGTGGAAAGAATAAAGTGGGAAAGAAAAAGCTGAAAGCAAGCTGTTCCTTCAACAGCTAGACAGAAGAAGTTACAAAAGCCTTTCATTTGGTGTGCTTGGCTGCGGGAGACTTAAAAGAATGCCTTAGAGTGCCAGGCATCCATCATATATTGTGATGCAGCTCTAGTAGAGTAAAAAATGGGTAATTATTGTAATTGTTTGCTGTAGTTGGCTCAAGTACACATAGTAAATGATCTGCAAAAGCCCATTTTTAATTAGGGCTCTGATGCAGTGTATTATTAGAAGTATGTTAGAACATTGTAACAAAAACCGAACACGCTAACATTCAAAGCTTATAAAAAGTAGTCATAATTAAATTTCGTATTTTAAAAAAGTTGAGTGCAAGCCTTCTGCTTAACCTTTTACTATATCTGAGTTTTAGTGCTGTTTTCTAAGTGGTAGACATAGCGATATGACTGTTGTCTTGGCCTGGGTGGATGGCTTTGCTGCTTTGAAATACACTGAGCTGCCTAGGAAGTATAAGCATTTCCACAGATGTGGAGATTTTATGGGTATTTTTGCAGCATTTGTGTTTGCTGCCTGAAAATGACATACTATCCTGTTGCTCTTATTACATCTCTGGGCTGGGCTATTTTCTCCAGGAAGCATTTCTTTTGATCTTGGTTCCTTTGCTATGTCAGAATTATGACCTGTATATGAATTTTCCCTTTGTTTTCCTGAAAGTGGATTTATGATGATCACTGAATTTGATTTTGCTTAAATCTTTTGCAGAAAATGTAATCTGTAGGAAACAGTAGTAAAAAATGTTCAGCCATTTTGCATGAAATTGCCAACAACAGCAGTAGCAGTGGCTGATTATAAGACCCACGTTTTCTCCGTTAACAAGAGGCAGCCTTACCCTTGCCAAATAATCTGGTTTACTACACACACGTACATAGATCTATTAATTTGTGATAGGCTTACACTTTGAAAAATGGTCCGATTTCCTTGATATCCGTGGAACAACTGCAGATGTTTCTCAAGCACTCTAAGAAGATGAGCTGCTCATGTCACAGTACTTTAATTCCAGCTTCTGTTGTCTCTAAGGAAGCATGCATTTACACGGAAGGCTATGGGACTTGTGTGTCTAGCATAGCGTTAGTGCAATGCGATAGCACTACTTGCCTTCTTGCTGCAGTGCTGTAGCAGGGAAGTAACATGCTGAGAGGAAACACAAATGATTCTAAAGACAGAGCTACACAAATAACTTCTACTGATATTAAAATGCTAGTTTCTACAAGAACTGTAAGGGTGCATGGCTCTTACTGACATTCTTGCATTAGCTTCTCAGAGAACTACAGTCATAAAACACATGTGCAATAACACTGGGGTGCCAGAAAAGCTTAGGATAACTGTAAAGGCATGAGTTCTAGTATCTGCAAGCAAAGTTTTCAGGATCAAGAATTTTTATAGGTATAACTAGTTATAGTGTAAGGAACAACCAGGAACACTCCCATTGTCAAGTAATATCCATTTTATCTAAACAAATAATTAAAAAAGGAAATAAGATATTTTAATTTAAAAATAAAATAAGGAATGGAAAAATTATCGCTAGGACAATGTGCAAGTACAGGAATTGCAATAACTTGGCTTGCACCTCTAACGTGTGGTTGAATCCTGACCGATGTTCAAAAGAATAAATGTGATTTTTCAGTTATCACTAGGGGGCACTCCTCTCCTAAATACATTAAGAAAAAGGCACACACAGTACATGCCTATAAATAGGTTTTCTCAGTGAGGTGTTAAGAACATGCACATGGGTCTATTTAAAGAGTTTTCTATGTTTCTAGAAGTAAATGCTAAAAGGTAAGAATATGTTGGTAATTAACCTTTTGTCACACTCCTTGAATTTGCGAATCTTTAACTAAATTCAATTTAAAAATAAGTTTAGAAACGTTGGTTTCTATTTTTAAAAAATAACTGTCTTGAGGAACTGGGATGTTTAATGTATTCTCCTTGATTTGTTTCAGTTCATGAAGATTATTATTAAATATCTTATTCTTGCTTAGAACTCAAAGATACTCTCATAACACTGTCATGTTCTTAATCTTCATTGTCAGTTTGTAATCATTAGCTTAACATTAGTTAATACTTCCCTATTCATTACCCATATACTTTTGAAGAAATTTATAATTTAATACTCTCTGACTTAAAGGAACAAAAGATAAAAGCTTTCCAAACGTTCAGTGTATGTAAATTGTTAACTGTTAGCATTCTTCAGACCTTTAACCCAAGTGTGTATTTGATTCCCTGCGAGTACATTGGCACTGTATATAGGACAAAACAACTTCATTTCCAGCTGCATAAAACAGTTTGTAAGTGAGTAGATCTGAATAGGATCAGAGAAATGGAGAAGTGAAAAAGAAAGGAAAGATCTGCCATTAAAAAAAAAAAAGGAGTAGTGGCACTATAAAACATGAAACAATATTATATATCAAACCTCATAGATTTCAGTGTTTACTTTTCAGTTTAGTTTGCTATAAGCTCTTCAAAAAATATCACTCCAAAATATAATAAAGGATTAGAACAACAAGCACTTTATGTACACATGCTTTTTCAGGTTGGGAAAAACACAGTGAACAAGTTATGGAAAGGACAGTTATATTTTAAATACCAAGTTTATTATTAAGAGGAAAGCATTAATTGCATGCTCTATAACTGCTTGTCTTTTTATATTTTGTGCGTACATGGCCTAGGATCAGGGATAATCAGATTCAAACATAATTTCAAGTCTTTAGTGATCAGTGCAGACTTCTGACATACATAATGTGACCTGGTATATATCGATCAATGCAGTCTATTCATTTAATCTTCTATGTGGAAGATATAATTTTCTTCTGTCATTCTAATTCTATTCACCGTTTTCAGAACAATTTCTGAGAGGAGGCATCAAGATGAATATTTCATACGCACAAGTTCTATGACACTTTCTAAAAATGTCTGTGCCATGTCCGTCAAAATATTACCTATCACCATAGCTTCTGTTTTGGTCTGAGAACTAATGTCTGTTCAAAAATTGTGGAGCTAATTTTCACACTACTGAAATAGTTACAGGTTGATGTCAAAAGTCAGAAAGCTCCATGTCATTCACTCACTGCTGGTTTTCAAGCTTCTCTTGGTGCATGATTCCCTCCCTCTTCCAGGAGCACTTTAGGTGAAAATGTAGTTGTTTATTTTGAGTCTCTCTCTAAAAGAAAGGATTGAGTCATCTCAGCATTATGACTCTGACATGTGGTCAGCAATGTAAAACATTATGGAGTGGTGAAGAATGGGGATGTTCCTCACCCTTGATTAAAAGGAGGTCTTCTATCATGTGGCTAAAACTGTTCCTATTCTGTCACGCTGAATCTCTGAAAGAGACCCTGTTATGAGGAACAGGTGATTCTTTGATAGTGTTCTGATAAACACGAGGCTGGATGCTATGCAGTATTTTGGAAAAACTGGGACATTGATTTCTTAGAATTTGTCTGGATTTGTATACTTTAATGAATGCAATGTAATCCCTTCTTCAAAGGTGTTGATGGTTTTGGGTTTGGATTCTCAAAGATGCTGGCAATTATCAACTCCTATGTTCTTAACTCTCCCTTTTGCTATTGAGTGTATGAATCAGAGTGGCATGTGAAAATTAAATTCCTGTAGAGAGTCCAGAGCTGTGCTTGCCCAACCAAGTAAAAAATCCTGGAAGGACCTGCCTTCTTTCTCTCTCGTATTTCAGCGATAACTTATTTTTGGTATTTAGAAAGACTATGCTGGGTAGAAGAGCTTTCCCTGAAACACAAGCAGCCTCCTTGAGATGCATGCTGGAGCTTGGAAGAGGCACTCTAGGTTATTGATTTTAATTTATGATGTAAGGAATTTGTGACCTGCATAATGTTTGAAGGTAAAAGGAAGTCCGAGATCCTTGGTGTTTATCTTGATGACGTGACGTGGGGGGACACACCACAAAACAAAAAAACGCCTAAACGCATAGCAGTGAGAGATCAGCACTACTTGCTGTTGTACTCTCATGGATTGGTATAGTTATGATGGATGTGATGTATGTTAATATAATAAAAGGATAAATTGTAACAATTGATTATGGTGACATAGATATAGAAAAATCACGATCTTCAAAATCTTTAAAAAAATTGGGACGTACTATGTTGTCTATTAACATACTATTATTTTACTCTAACAAATTAGGAAACTATTGGGCACTTAGTGTTTTAAGCTAATAAAATACCAAACAAGGACTCTTTAGAGAGCTATTAATTGGACGTCAACTTACGGTCTAGTACACAGCCTAGCCGCATATGAAGACAGAGAAAGGGAAGAGGGAAGTTTCATCAACTGGGTCAATAAATTTCTGCATTTCTGTTGAGCTCTATAGGAGCCTCTGGAGGAACTGAGGTCTACTGGTGGGGTTCCATCTGCTGAATCTAGACTGCAGCTCAGTGCATTCCCATAAATCTTGATGCTAGCATCTTCACTGCTGTTTGTAGAGGCACCACACCATACCAAAATATTCTGTAGAAAAACATGTGATCCCCATTCTAGACCAGAAAACTTCTGTAGAAGTGACCTCACCAATCTGGTCAAATCTAGCTGGATTAAAGTCTGGATAAAGTACAGACTTTTAAAGGTCTATGCTCATGAGTGTGTGCGGAGGGGCAAACAACTGTTTGAGTAATGTCATCTTTTTCTGTGCCCCCAATTTTCCAACCATGGCTATGGAATTTTTTAAAGGCAGCATTTGTTTTTAGGCACTTTGAACACTGAAGCAGGACTGAAGTAATATAATTTATTAATGAAATTATTTTTTGCACATGGACTTGTACAAACTTTAAAACTATAGTAGCTCATTTACACACCAGTATCTTTAAACCACCTTTAAACCACACATCTAACAAACATTTATTCCAAACCTGTATATGCACAGCTGTTTGGTATAGCATGGGTCTATGTTAGGAAGAAATAGTTTGCCAAGATTGTGGAAAAACTGCCATCTCGAGGGGACTTAGATTTAAGATTGGATTTATGGTAATTCTCCCAGTGGTATCTTGTGCCCTTTGAGCCAGATCATCCTAAAGGAAAATCATCATTATGGAAACTTGCCTGCCATTTACAACAGATTTATGAACTGCTTTCCAGACTCCTCACTAGGTGTAAGAAAACTTTCATTCCTTTCACATTTTCTTTCATGTCAAATCTAGATGGAAAGTCAATGTCCTAGCACCTTCTGTAGAATCCAAACTTTTAAAAAGGATTTTTCTTTTAATTTCAGTGTTTTGATTGCCCTGAATTAAAATGTTAATTTTAATTTAATGTAATCTGAATATTCAGAATTTCAGTCAGTCAAATTGCATCTACTGGTATCTCTAAACTACTTCTTTATTGTCTAAAGGCTTTGGGCTTCTATTCTCTCCTATGGTCTACCTAAGAAGCCAGATGGTTAGAAATCTCCAGGTCATTGACCAGGCTCTGTGGCTGAACTACATCTCCTACAACTCATCATGATCTGCTTTGAGGTTTAGACACACATCTGGCCTATAGAGACTAGGACTCTGAGGAACTTAGTCTTTGAAATACAGGAACTACAAATTGCAGCCAGTTAATTCTGACTAACTTGGAAACTTAATGTCCAGTTACTTTTTGACAAAACAAAATCTTTCAATTTGGTTGAATAAAGTGATTAATTGTTATTTTGCTATGTGAAAATCCCCACTGTGTAAGAAGAATTTGCATCCCACAGGAAAAAATTATTTTTCAGAAATACATTTTAACTGTTTAACTGGATTATGTATTAACTGGAGCACCATGGAACTGGAAATCCTTTGGGGTTTTTTGTTTGGTTGGGTTTTTTTCCTTTGGAACCTTGTTTCTGGTTTTTAATGTACCAAAGGTGCTGAAAAAATTATAGTAGTAACAAGAATGATCATATAGCAAAATATCTAGTTCCTACATGTCCTGATTAAGACAGGCTGCCAATTGTGAAATACTGCAGCCAATTCAAAATGAGCAAATGACCAGCTCAGTACAGAGAGATTTGGCTGGACATCGCAATAATTTATAAATTTGTACCAATCTACTCCCAATAGCTTCATCAACCCCAGTAATCTGGAAGGCCAACTGTACTCTACAGCAGTGTTGTTTGTGTTGTGTTCTTGTTCCACATCAATTTTCCACTTCTGAAATAGACCACATATGTGACTATTTATTAAGTTAAAAATACAGCCAAAGCAGTCAACTGAAGAACGCGAGAGGCCGAGGGAGAGAAGAAAAAGGTGGAAAGGAATAAATAAAAGACAAACTAGGTATTTGTATTCTGAAAATCATAGAAAAGGAAATGAATTGGAAGGAAGTGATTTTGAAAGACAGCAAGTGATAGAAAGATGAGAAAGGTATAGGTGATTTTAATAAATGAAAATTGTGTAAACAGGGCCTGTGAAGCAATGTGTCATTGCAAGGTTTTGTTCTACAGCAAATTTCATATTTTCGTATTTCAAAATTGGATAGAAATGTGCAAAGCCTCTTCTGAATTATATCCTAAAAATCCTATTTTATTTTTGCAAGATTTATGATTAATTTAATTTACTTTTGAATCACAGAATCACAGAATCATATAGGTTGGAAAAGACCTTTAAGATCATCGAGTCCAACCATAAACCTAACACTGCCAAAAACCATCACTACACCATGTCTCTAAGTTTTATACAGAAAGTTTAATGGTTACAGCACAAGTTTATTAAAAAAAAAAAAAAGAGATTGTTTCAAAGACCTAGACTGCATGTCAAGGTTATTTGTAAAGAAATTGTACCTAATTGTGTAGCCTCCTCTTGCCTCTAAATGATTTGGTAACAAGGTAAGACATATAGCATGTGTAATAGTGCCTACAGGCCCAAAACAAATTAATGTAATGGGCACAAATGTGTACTCTTGTCACATTACATATTTGATTAGCACTGGACTTGGCTCCGACAGAAGATATAGTTTTGAAGAAGAAAAATATGCCAGTAAAGTAAAACCATGTAATTCTGAAATGTCTTACACAGGTATAGAAATGGAGCCAAAGAACAGATGTGGTTTGTGATCGACTGTAAAAGTAAGATTCCTCTTCTCCTGTTGTAATACAGATTACTTTAATGCTTACACTTTGCTCCAAAATCTAACACGATGATAACTAAACAAAGTTGTCATTTGCTTTTTAATTATGGTTGTATCAATAAATTTTCATACTGATACTCCCCAAATACCAGTGAATTTCATAGCAAAACTCTTTTGAATATGTGCAGTCCTCCAGACTTACATCAAGGTAAAGAGTTATTTTAGGTGGATTATGCATGGTGGATTCAACCAAACTCTAAAAATTGCACCACTGTGGCTAATTCCATAGGTTAATTCATCAGCCTACTGCTAGTCAATAATGTATTACAGGTCAACCTGTCATCACTATAAGATACAGCATACTTGTGGGGGAAGGACTTTGTCCAGTTGCTGATGGAAAAAAGGGGCAAGATGGTTCTTACGTTTGATCGGCTTTGCTTTTGCTTTTGTGAAGACTTTGGTTCCCTTAAATAGTAATGCTATCTGCATTTGGAAAGATTTCCATCTTTCAGAAACATGAGATTAGGCCAAATTAGTAACTAGTAGTACTTTGTAGCTAGCCATCTTTGCTCTCCAAAAACATATGTCTAGTTTATTTTTTCATCACATAAAACATTTTCATAAAGAATAACTTTTTCATAAATGACAACTATGAACATTTTTAGACATTATGAACATTCTTTAGATTTTGTGAAATTCTCTGTAACAGTCTTGATAATGTGTCAATGACTACATTAGAAGCGTGTTATAATATGTGTTATATTCAGAAGATATAGCTAGATAGACAGCTGTGCCCAACACACAATAACCAAATATGTTGTATTGTATCAAGTGCTTTGGATATCATGCATAAAACATATTACAGGAAAGTATTTATTTCTCAATAAATGAGATTTCAAAAAAGCCTAAAATATGAACTGATATAAAGCAGAATATTTCTGTATTTGATAAATTTGATTAAAAATGGGTTTAATTATTTGAGTAAACTTTGCCATTTTGATTAGTATTTTGGTAAAATAGAAAAAACTAAACTCAGTTTTGCACAAAAAAAAAGAAAGTAGAGTCATGCAGAATGTTGAAAAAATGAAAAATGTCTTAATGTTAGAATTTTATTTGTCATTAAGTCATTTTCTTGCTTGCCACATTATGTATAGGCTAGAGCTACTGTTAAGAGAGACATTCAAGAATTTTAAGAACCCTCTCTTCAAAATAAGATGTAAAAGCAGACAATGGCTTGTGGTCAGGGAGAGTAAACATTAGAAAGGAGATTAATTAGCATGTCAAAAGAACTTTACTAAGATGAGGAGGCTACAATGGGGCTGAAAATCTCCTGCTGTGCAGAACTACCAGGAAGGAGGAAAAAGTGGTAAATTAAGAATCAAAAAGGACCCCTACCTGTTTAATCAACTGCAATGATTAGAATAATTCATGGATTTTTCAAACTGTATGATGAAGAGATGTTTCTTATGAGATGCTGGTGATCTCCATAGTAAGGAAAAAACAGGAGAGCTTGTTTCAGAGAGAAAATGAAAAAAAATTTCTGCAGATATGTAGCATGCAATTTTTTCATGTTGTTTTCATTCATATTCAAAAGAATGAGACCTAACCTGCATAGTTAACTATGTGGGTTGGGATTTATAAAAAACAGTTTCATCACATACTTCATCCTCTAGCTTTGCCTGCACTAGAAACACTTGCTCAGATAAGTTATACAAGTGGATTTGCAAAATGATTCTTATAACTTATTTCAGACCCCAATATCCATAATGAAATAAGGTCACCCAGCAACGATATACTTTTCACATCATAGTGTCATCCACAGTACCTTTTGTCGAGCATAACTCAAATTGTACCTCTGTATTCCTGACCAATAAATTTGGGCTAACAGGAAACTTTCAGTAAAAGTAGCAGAAGTAGCTAATTCTCTTTGCTTATCCTTATTTCTCATTTTTGCCCAAGGATGAAAAACATGTGTGGAAGACCTTGTCCAGCCATATACTTTGGAAAACTGAAACTATAGGGGGTATGAATTAGAGAACTGCTGATCTACAACTTCTAGGATACTTAATTATAGAAAATTGTGAAGTAAAGTTTTTCCCCTCTTGGGACCTGAAGGAACAAAATCACACAACTGAACAAAAACATCATATAGCTCATAATATGTACACTCCTAATGACGAAGTTCACTAAAGCCAAAAATATGAATTTCCAAACTATATATTGAATGATAAATAACAGAATAGAATCAGGGGAATACAGTGGCAGTTGAGTCCACTCTGCTGATACGGGAACCTGAACTCACAAACGTTCTTATCGATAAGAAAGAAATTTAGAGAAGTCAAAGCTCACAAAGGGTACCTATGTCCTACCCAGCTTCTGAATTGCTTCTATTGAGATTTTATGGTGCAAGATGGTTAAAACAAGTCACCATCCAACACACAAAGCTCTACTGGCTGCCCAACATTTTTTGGTGCTTAAATGGAGTCAATTCTGAAAATCAAACATCAGCTATGGAAGCTGAGTACTTCTGTATAAGGCACATATGGATAAACAAAATAGCTAGAGATGCCTAAACTAGGAAAGTGTGTTTTCAAGGAGATTGTGAACAACACATGAAGGTTTTAACAGGCATTGCTTTAATGTGACTTCAGTTAAAGGGTCCATCCATCTTACGATGTTATGACTGTTTTGTTCACAGAATATCTACTGCATAAAATGTTTGTTTGGAAGGGGTATATCTGCGACTAGGGCACAGGGAGATGTTTGCCTTTTTCTGGAAGCTGTGATGTGTGCCAGAAGAAATTCCTGGGTAGGAAAAGATTCCAATTTTTTTATGGAACTACTGAGAACAGTCAGATGAGAAGACTTTTCAGTTTGTAATGAATAAACTGCATCTAAAATATTTGACATGCAGACATAGAAGACTGTCCTTGGCATCAAGATGCTGCATATTATTGTGCTCTAAATTTTAACATACAGTTTAAGTTGTTTACTGGATATGAACAGAATTTTTAATTTTTGAACATCAGGAAATACAAAATTTCATTGCATGCTTTCCTAGAGATACAACCTTAACTTTGACATGGAAAACAACTTAAAATATTCTGTAGTTAAAGTGAAAAATGAAGATTTCATATCTAGACAAGATATTTTTCTTGAATAGGCTAGTTCAAACAAGAGCTGCTGAGGTTGGTGTGGAAGTTAAGAGTTCTGCAGCTTGTATTATATGAAAAGCCCGATCCTTGTGTTTAAAAGCTTTAGATATAGAAGAACTCAAACCCCACGAAATTCTCCTATTTTTGAAGGCTTGAGTTCCAGGATTTATCTATGTGAACTCCTGTTGCATCTGCTGTGGTAGTTAGGGCTGTATAGAATGGCAGAAAGATTAGATGAGATGTCAGGCAGAGATGCCACACCAGTAAGATGATGTTCTCTTTTTCAGTTCTAAGCTTGTGAGGACTTGGATTTTAACCACATACAAAATCCAGAGCTCAGACAAATCCTGGACAAGATCTTGGACAAGCCCATTCATCGATGCCTTATTCTGAAGGGTATATAAGCTGCCAATAAGCACAGATGGATGTGTGGTTAATGCTGATCACCTGAGCTCCTGTGCTCTCTGGATCTTTGTTTGTGGTCTTTGGCTTTTTGACAGTAGTTGTGTCAGCAGAGATCCACAGATGTTTAGTAATCTAATCATATTCATGAAGAATGAGAACTATGAGCATCTTGGAGCATTTACCCCACAGGAAAAATATTAAGGATTAAATTGCAATAATAGCAGAAGAATAGGGAAAGTCATAGAAGACAAATATATTAAATCTTGAGGTCTGCAGTGGCCTGAAGTAGAAGATGAAAGTCAAGGAAGATTATGAGAGATTAATATTTCAAAGCAGTTCAAGACACAAGTACCAAAAGCCAAGGGGAAGTTGAGATGCAGCTAGCAAAAGCCATCAAGGTTAATGAGAAATCATTATAAGCATAGTATGTATTAGTATAAAGAGGGTAAAAGAAAGCGTAGTGCCCCATTGTGGAGGAAGAATGTAGTAAGCAGAGAAGTGGAAGAAACGCTCATTTAAAACCTATGCACCAAAAGTCAATGGCAGGTAGGTGGTTAGCTCAGCTATCACAGCAATGACAAGAAAAAAGAAAGGGCTTAGATAAGACTTTGTCTGTAACAACTCTAACAACTTCATTTTGTAATTTTTGTAAAAATGTGATTGTTTTAATCATCTTATGAACTCTGCCCCTGAATATTTACAGAATTGTTTGAAAGGATCTCAGAATTGTTAGCAGTAGCTTTTGAGAACTGTAGAGAATCAGATGACTGTAAAAAAGCAAATTAAAAGTTTTTTTTTTTAAAAAGGGACCTTCAAAAGAGTGGGTTGAAAAAGGGTCAGAAGATGAAACTCCTGTTGTCCTACTCTCAATTTCTAGAAAATACAGGGACAGGTAATTCAGTACACTATTTCTAAGTGTCTGGAGGATACCAAAAAGATGCACAGCAGTCAGCATATATTTGACACAACAAATAATATCAAGCCAAAATAATTTCTGTTTATGAAGTAATCCTTATGCCAGTGGGAAGGCATAAACAAGGTATTCTAGTGTTCTAGGCACCGACAAAGAAAAAAAAGGTAGCCTGATTTGAAAGATTCAACAGGATAATAGAGAAAGTGATCAGAGGTCTCAAACCCATGGTGTAAGATTAAAAGAATAGGGTAAAAATATGGTAATAAACATCACAGGGAGGAAATATGAAATGGAGATACAAAAGTTTACAATATAGAAGATACTGCTGAACAGAGGAAGATAGTAATTTGTTCTTCATGTTTTTGGTGAATAGGATTCACCATAAGGAGTTATAAGCTTAAATTGCAACAAGAAAAACTTGTTTCAGGTATTGGAAACCTCTTCTGAAGTTCGACTAGTAAAAGTCACCGACATAGATTAGTGTGGAGTTTCCATCACTGACAGAGACTCCACCGATGGTGACTGTGGTCTAAAAATAGATTTAGATCGACATCTGCCAGGAGTGACAAGGTATAGCTGGTTTTGCTTGTGGGCAATAGGATAGCTAAATGTTCTCTTGGGATTCCCTTCAGCATAATTTTAAAAAATTATTTTAACTGCAAGGGTTGTGTTGTTATATTTGCATAAACTTAACGCCATGCTTTAGTGCCTTAAATGAATGCATTCTTCATTTGCAGGAAGCAGGTAAAGCACTTTTGAGACACAGTGTTCCAGGCATATATTTCTTTGTATTTCCTAGTAATTTCTCAGCATGTCCCCTCTGTTTCATCATTAACCTAGACATATGAACTTTTCTTCCAATATATCTCTTGGTGCATCTATTACATAATTCCAACAGGCTTTCATATAACATAGATGTGTATACAAAATAGATATTTACATCTATACTCCCCCTTTTTTCATCTCTCCATCCTTTTCCTTATGTAACATCCATATTGTTTACGACAGTCTTGTAACCTACAAGTACATTACCAGCTACACCACCATCTTTGCTATCCCCCTGTAGGCTCCTTCAGCTAGTCAGAGGTAAAGCAACCTGAATACCTATGATTTTAAACTAGTAAGTCTTAATATTTGAAACAGCTATATTACTGAAAACTTGGAAAATATATTTTGAAATTAAGAAGAAAGACATTTTTATTAATAATAGCAGTATTTCTTAACTGGACGATGATGAAAAGAGCTATTAGAGTTTCTAAACTCTCAGTTTGGAATTATGTAGCTGTTACCTTTAGTATTATTCTATTATCACTATCGCAGTACTGGATTCCCTAGCACATCAGTATGTAACAATACAGATATTTTCTGTGAGAAATGTACTTGCATTTAAAATAAAGGAAAGAATAATTCTCAAGATACATAAACTTAATCTTTGAAGAACAGTGAAGTTATTGAGGAAAAAAGAAAACTTAGTTTTGTATCTTCAAAATGCCATTTCAATCAAGTATCTTTTTTTGTGTGCTTGAATAAATGGAATTACCAACTTGTGTAAAGTCCTTGATCAGAATGAGGCTCTTAAACCAATTATGTGGAGATCAGAGTGCTTAAAATTATGAGGAATACATTTAGAATTATTAAAGGCTTCAAATAGCTTGGTTCAGGCAAAATTACATATAATTGATCATTTAGTATGTGTTGTCAGTAGAAACTGCAGTCATAGGTGTGGAAGATCACTTTTCAGACAAATCGCAGTGAAGCTTTTGTAAAACCCAAACCATACCAGAGCTCCCTTTTCTAAGGATTTTTACTGAACACAAATCCCAGCCACTTTATTCCTCTTCTCTAAGTAGGGAAAGAGGCACTATAAGTTGAAGTACTGAATAATATTATCTGGATGAAAATGTGAAACACAGATGAAGCAAAACCAAAATAGGTTACCTTGATTGCTAGGTAAGTGAAACCACAAATTTGGGGATTGGGATGCTTTTTAAAAAGTTTAAATAAGTGATTCTTAAAAAAAAAAAAAATCATTAGCTTTATAGGGAAATTTCTTCTTTGCCAAAGGGCAAAGCGATTTGTAGGAAATTAACATTAAGACTGCCAAACACAAACTGGATTGTCAGAGAATGATTGTATAAGGGACTGACTTTACAACCCACCCTGAGAATAACATGACTGTTTTATTGATTCTTATTTAGCCTCTGTGCAGTCCTTCTATCCCTTTGCTTTCAATTTTATGATTCATTTATTACAGAATATAATATCATTCTGGATAGGTAGCATTTTCAGAGTCAGGCACATAACTCCTAATCTGGCAATCATTCTCCATACCTGTCAGACTGGTGACAAGATTCTCATTGATTTTAGTGATACAGGTTTAGGAACAAATTGGCATGTATTATGTAGTGTAACATGCAAGTTAGCAGATTTAACTCGTACTTTACTATCTGTCTGTAGTTACAGTTCAGACCTCAAAACTTGCTAAGATCAGTCACAATCTCATATTCCCTTCTCTTTTTGCATGAAGTGGCATTTTTCTGCTCATCAGATCTGAGAATCTCTTGATGGCCTTGGCCCTAGTTTCAAGTCCGAAAGTAACTCTCACTTTTTACCGTGGAAAATACTTTCAGGAGTGTTATGTTCTTTTAATGTACTTCTTAGCAACCTTGTGGTGGGTTAGCCTTGGCTATCAGCCAGACTTCCACCCAGCTGCTCACAGCCCCTCCACCAGTAGGACAAGGGGAGAAAATAGGAAGAACAGGACTGAGAAAGCTCATGGGTTAAGATGAAAGCGGGGACACTGCTTACCAATTACTGTTTCAAACATAACAGACTTGACTTGGAAAAGATTAATTTATTGCCAATTAAAATAAAAATGTAATTGCTAATTTGGGTAGTGGGAAACAGGAAGACACATGTTAAAACAACACCTTTTCTCTGCCCTTTCCCAGGCTCAACTTCATTCCAGACCCCTCTCCCTGGCCAGCACAGGGGAAATGGGGTGTGTGTGTGTGTGTGTGTGTGTGTGTACAGTCAGTATGTAACGGTTTTTCATCGCTCCCTCCTTCCTTCTCACACTTTTCCTCTGCTCTGGCATGGCTTCTCCATGGGCTGCAGTCCTTCAGGAAAATGTGCTCCAGTGTGGGCTTGCCACAGTTCCTTTGGGTATATCCATTTGCTCCAGTGTGGGTCTTCCATGGGCTGCAGTGCTCTGCCATGGAGCATCTCCACCTCCTCCTCTCTCTCTGACCTTGGTGTTCCCTCTTGTTTCTTACTCTTTTTGTTCCCACCTCCTCTCTTCACACAGCATTTTCTGCCCTTTCTTAGCTATGCTTTCACAGAGGCACCACCAGCTTTGCTGATGGGCTCAGCTGTGGCCTGCAGTGTCTCCACTGTGGAGCTGGCAGGAACCAGCTTGTCCCCAACGTGTGGCAGCCCCACACCTCCTCCCACAGAGGCCACCCCTGCAGTCCCTGTGATGCTCCTGCTACAACAACCTTGCGACACACAGCCAATACAAACATAAAAAGCAGAGTGTTACTCAAGTCTAGGGAGAGAAGTTAACATTACAGAATTAGATGAATTAGGTCAACAGGATGGCAGATGGAATTCAAAATTAAATATGGAGTCAGCTATTCTGGAAAGGTAATGGAACTATTTATGCACCTTGCTCATTTCTAAATTAAATTTAACTAATTCGGGAAAGAAACCGGATGTCACTGAAGGCTTTGAGTTAACATACAGCTGCAGTTTAAAAAAAAAAAACCAGAAAGAGGGGGAAGAGTGCATGATTCTCACTGAAGGGAGTAAGACAGGCGGCATTACAATGCCAGCATGTACCTAAATCAGCAGAGGCGATCTGAGAGTTTGTGTGTCTCCTTTCTCCTAAGGTTCAGGAAGTTTTATCCTGAAATTACTGGGAGTCTTTAAAGATCGTAACCGCCTAAGGATTTTCGCAGACTTAACTTGGGGTACGAGGTGCCAACACAGCTGTAGAAAAGTTCCAGCGGCTTCCATCCCCACCTGGAGGTGCCGGCGGGACGGCGCGGCTCCTGCGGCGCCACGAGGGGCGCGACGAAGGTGGCCCGAGCGACCGGCCGGCGGGTCGGGCGGCCGTTCCCGCGGAGGAGGCAGGAGGGCCGAGGCCGAGCCGCGGCACCGGCGCTCCGCAGGAGAGAGCCCCTCCCGCCGCCCGCCCGCAGACCGTTAGCCCCGGCGCGGCGTCGCCGGCGGCGCGCGGAGCGGCACGGGGGCGGGGCGGGGCGAGGGGCGGGCGGTGCGCGCGGCGCGGCGCGGGGCGGCCGGCTGCAGACAGCGGCGCGTGCGGGGAGGGAGCGGGCCGCCTTTCCGGCCGCGACGAGGAGCGCGGTTGCGGGGCTTGCAGCAAGGTGACGGGCTGGGCAGCCTCCCCTTCCCCCCCCCCCCCCCGCTTCTTCCGAGCGCTGCGCGCTGGGCTCCCTTTCCCGCTGCCCCTTCCGCAGCCCTTGCCCCTTTCGGGTGGGCGAGGGGCCCGCTGCGGGCAGTTGTCCCTGTCCCCCGCCGGCTGCCCCCGGCTGGGGTTCGGCTCGGGTGTGGGTAACCCCCCTCCTCGTGTCTCCTCTCGCCCAGATGCTCACGGTAGCAGCCTTCGTGTGCGTGTGTGCGGCAGCCTGGTGCAGCCCGGCGCTGGCGGCGGCGGCCGGGGGCAGACCGGACAGCGGCAATTTTCTGGACGATAAACAATGGCTCACGACCATCTCCCAGTACGACAAGGAGGTCGGGCAGTGGAACAAATTCCGAGACGTAAGTTCAACCCTTCCACCCTGCCAGCCCGCAGCCGCGCCCGGCCCGCTCCGCTGGCAGCCCCGCGGCTGGCGGTCTGGTTCCCTTCGCTGAGGGCATCCCTTGGGCAGCCAGGGCTGGGGTGCAGCCTCAACTTCCCCCCTTCTCCCCAAATTTTAATTTTTATTTTAATTCCCGGCGGTGCCTCGGCAGGAGGAGCGAGGTCCCACCGGGCAGTTCCCGGTGCGCTGCCGCCGCTGAGCGGCGAGGACCGCCCGGTGTGCCCCGGGCCGTGCAGAGCGCCCAGCCCGCACCTCCGGGGCCCAGCGGGCCGGGCCGCGGGAGCTGCTTCCCGCCCTGCGGGTCGCCAACCGTTAAAAGGTGGCGGCGGAGGGGGAGTTGCGTTTGTCCTTCCTCCTCCCCGTTTCCCGCCCCGCAGCGGGAGCGGCGGTGGCTGCGGGCAGGGCTGCGGTGGGGCGCGCACTGCGGCCGTTGGGCCCCGCTCCCCGCCGAAGCGGGGCGAGGCCGGCCCGGAGTGGGGGTGGGGGGCTGGGGGCTCGCCCCGTCGCCGCTCTGCGAGTGCTGCCTGGGGAAGAGCCCCCTGCCAGCTGGGAGCGTGCGGCGGGCGGGACTGCCCGCTCTCACCTTGCCGCTGTCAGAAGTGCCGGGAGGGCGGGCTGGGGGAGAAGGGGCTGCGCGCACAGCCGGGGGCGGCTTGTGGGAGATGTGGGAGCGCGGATCGTGGCAGAGAAGTCCGCTAAATAAGGCGGTAAGTTGTGTAAATGGTGCGTCCGGAGTGCCTTGCACGGAGTACGTGAACGCCAGACCCAGTCTGACCCGAATCTCGTCAGTTACGAAACCTGCTACTGTGAGGTGGCTCTCGTCCTCCAGAGCGCTTCGCTTTTGCGCGTAGTTCCTTCTCTGTTTGTGGCAAGTTGTGTAAAACCCAATCAATTTTCAAAAGTCCTTCACGTTTCTTTCAGTGAAAACCATTTTCCTTGATCTTCCAATATCCTGCATTCTTTGATGGCACTTTTAAAAACCTGAATTCCAAGCATGCAAAATAATTTTCTATTTAGCTTTATTGTATTGCTTACTGGATTTCTTTGATTGGTGTAAAGCATTGATTTGGTTTGCAACTTCAGAGTCAACAGGTTTCTCGTGCTACAGCTTGCCGGTGACTGTGGTTTGCCATAGTGAACTGAAGTAAATGTCTCTGAAAAGTCTCTTTTATTTTTCTGAGCACTGTAGTGTACTTGTGATGCATGTATTTTCTAGCTTGTTATATATGTTGCATGTGGGATGCAAACTTGGCTATTTATGTTCAGTAACTAGGAAAGAAGAGCTACTGTTAGAGTTGTGGGAGAACTTATTTCCCCAATAGTTTCTATTAAACAGCATAATTTTAGTGTTTGGGAACACTCAAATTAGTATTCAGATATTTTTATTTGCTTTGAATATCTTAAAAAACTTACGTTAATGTGAAAACAGCCTGTTCAGTGTACTGTAATTTGGGACCTGTGATTTTGGAAAAAAAATATGCAGTGTTATATAAATGTTTTAGGATGAAAGGGTGCTGCTAGAAAAGTATAAAATAAGTATATCAGTTATGTTTTATAATTAGGCAAAGTCATTTACGTAAGGAGTACCCTGCAAGGCTGAAGAAGCTAAGTGCTCTCTAATGCCTGTCTCCTGGGTGCCCACTGACATATACTGTAATATTGGATATTAGCCAGATAATTTATTCTGTGACAAGTAGGTGTCCCCAAGGGTTTTAAGAGTGACTGCTTTGAGGACATACTGCATACTGATTCTTCCAGGGCAATTTACAGATATGCTGGCTTATTTATTTTTACAGTGTTTAAGTTTTATAAGGCTGGTACTTCAGTGAGGAATATGCTTTTATTTCTTGTGCAGAATCCTTATATCCTATTGATTGGTACTCAATCTGGAATAGTTATGGATGGTCCTAATACTTCACAAGACTCTCCCTTTAAAGCATGGATGGTTTTCAGTAATTCATAAGATATAATTGTAAAAAAATTAAAAATTACGAGTTAATCTACCTGGACAAAAACGCATTAGAAAAATATCTTTCTTGTGAGGAAAATATCTTACTTGATGATCAGTTATCATTATTAAATATAACATGGTGGAGAAGTTTTATTAATAGCCTACAGTTTTATATAATTAGTAAATTTACTTGTATGACTGTAATTTGTTGGGTTTGAAATTTTGATTAGCAATTTAATTAGTGATTCAAATGTTGCCTCCTGTTAAGGAGCAGCACAACTGCATTTTAAACATATGTAGGGGTAACTGTCTTGCAGAGTTAAAATCAAAATAAAGGTATGCAAGGCCTGTGTTTGTAACTTAATTCTCTAGTCAGAGAGTAGCATATTTTTTGCAGGCTTTAAATACCCTACAGATGTAAGGGTGAGAGGGAATTCTGGTGTGAAAAGAAGTATTTAAAGGCTTAACTTAAGACTTAACTGACAGGACTGATTAATGTAGAAGATAATGACCCTGACTTCTGGCTCATTGGCTCAGTTTCTTAGAGTTTTAGATCACGGTGAGAAAGTACCTAGTCATTCAGAAAGGGAACCCTTACAAACCCTAATAAACCAGGATATGATCTTTTATTTAAAAAAAAAAACCCAAACCAAAACAAACACAAAAAAACCAAACCTAACTCTCTTAACATCCTCTAAAATGTCAGATTTGTCAGTAAAGGTTATTATTAATATGAAAATATTAGCTAAGGTCTTTTCAGTACTTTGTACAGGCAGAACGGTAAATGACTCTTCAATTCTCTTGAAAGATCTTGATCATTCTGACAAATCTGTTGAAAATAATGAGCTAGGTCTAGGCAAGAACTGTGTCTTAATGTGGAACAGTGGGAAGCTAGGTGCATGTTAGAGGCTATCTTCTCACATCTTTTTCTTGTGCAAAAATTGAGAACGGGCTCTTTCTTAAATAGGAGATTTTCCATATTAAAGATGAGGGGGAGGAAGTGTATTCTTCATATGTCAAATATCAACTCCCTCAACCTGTGTGTGTGTGTCAAACATTTTGGGTTATATACAAGGATGTGTGTACTTTTTGCCTGTAGTAGCTGGGGAGGAAGAGTTTTTAACCTGATCTTAGTGCTGCTGCAGTCCAGTTGCTGAGTAGCTGCAGCTCTTACATCTGTCACTAAAATAAGTCTCGGGGTTGATGTGTTTATTAAGGTTTTTCAAGCTGCCTGGTTAGGCTGCTTCAGCAGCCAGTGGTGTCATGATGCTGGGATGTCCTAGCCCACGTGTATATATCCTTATTTATTTCATGCTTGGGAATTGAGGTTCTTCAGTAGATGCTAAGTTAGGGAAATCTTCTTCATTCATATTTTGTTATATTTATAGTGCTTTGTGCTAATGGTCTTGTCTATGATGGTTGCACCAGATATTTGATAAAAATGTATATATAAACTGCGGTTTGTCTAAAATGAAGATCATTCCTTTTAAAAAAAAATGTAATCGGGTAATGGCATTACATTTATACTTTCCTGCTTAGAACATCCTAAATCTTGTGTATCAAACCTTCATTACTCATAATACTGTAAATCTGTGGAGAAAAACAAAATAGAGGAATAATTCTTTATTCTCTTTATAAGTTGATTCCAAATAATGGTATTATTTTTAATCCTAGAACAAAACATAATGGCTTTGTCATTTATAATCACTTTGTCTTTTTATGTGGTCTTCACAGCCAGTTGGACAAAATTTCATACAACTGTAATTGTCTGTTGCATTGCTATCTGAAAGCCTTTCAGAAACTTTAATTTTTATTTCTGTAAAATTCCATGAAGCAACATTCTTTAGAGTCATTGAGTCATTTTAGTAATTGATATTTGCAAACAGTGTCCTGTCCATTTGTGTTCATTAAAAGGACTGCATAATAAATGTATTTGATATGGTAAATTTTACTTGCCGCTTAAGGAGAGTTATTTATGATCTAACTTGCTTGATAGTGATTTTTACTTTTTCTTTTCAAAGAGATCATAATTTAAGCAATTTCTGTATTTGCAAATTTAAGACGCATCGGGAACTTTGTAGTGAAAGATACTTTTAGTATATAAATAAACTCTGCACAACTCAACTATGGCATAGTATTGTTATGAAATAATATGATCAGTTGATCCATGTGATCAGTTGCATCATACAACAGTGTTACTATCATCCTACCATATTAATACAGTTATCAGAAGTAAAGAAGGTAGAAAAAATTCAAGTAACAGACGTTAAAACCTGTCAGCTATGAAGGGGAAGTTTGCATTCTTAATACTACCTTTTACTCTGCTTCACTATGAAGTGTTCTCACATTGACCATCAAATACATTGCCTTCTAAAACATTTGGCAAGTTTGGGCAGCTCATGTTGGCCTCCCAAATGAGTCTTTTGAAGATATTTAAATAATACGTTTTTTCAACATTAGTGAAATCTAAACCTCTGATTTGGAAAGAAGATGAACCAAATACCAGGTCTCTGTACCAATTCAATAATTGCCAGCATTCATTATTCTTCTGTCTGTTTGGAGGTTTAAGGCTTCTCAAAAACAAGCAGCCCCCTGCCCCCCAACTAAGCTCCCCACCAACTATACACCTGGTCTTTCTTTACTGTTGTGAGCAGAACATCTCTGCCCAACTGTATCTCTGTACAACTAAGGCAAAGGCTGTTTTAAAAAGGATTCATCACAAGTGTTTCACACTTTATGCATGATCACCATGTAAATATTTAGAAACTTTTCATGTGGAATACTGAACCTTATTTGAAGAGGAGAAGGACTTCTGTTCAACAAGTTTTTTGCATTGGGCTAGAATCCCTCCTAGTTTATGGAGGATTGTGAATGTACTTTAGAGGAAGTCAGTATTTAGGATTGGGTAGTGCAGCACTCATCAGTCTTTCCTCACTAATGTTAACTCATTTGCTGTGAAAATAGGTCTGGTAGGCTTATTTGTCCTGTACTTTTTATGGTTCAGGGTAAATAAAACATACCTCTTTCCTTATCAGTGGGTAGGGCAGCTCTTTTACTGCATACATACGTTTTGATAGAAACATATGATTATTAAATCAGGAAAAAATGGAATTGCAGAACAGCAAAGATGAACTTCATTATGTTGTCCTAGGCCTAAGTTAAAGCAAGAACTTGCTAATAAGTTACGGTTACTTTTTCAATTAGGGTATTGAATCTGTTTTCCACATGCCAGTTTGTTACTTGAAACTTGTTATCGGCTATTCTGAAGTGGTATCAGTCTTTCTCTTTTTTTCATGACTTATTTTGTATGATCTTAGTTTTATTAATATGGTGAAGGAGCAAAAATTTTGAAATCTAGGAGATCTGAGAGAAAGAATGAGTATTTTGTACCTACACCTCTAATTACTACCTTTGAAATGAAACTAATAAAGACTTGAACACTGTTTTTTAAACTGTGAAATATAGGAAGATGTTAGGAATTTGCATTAATTTTAATTAAGGAAGTGTAAGAAGCTATTTAATTGTTCAGCACTTCTAAACTGAACATGGCAAATTATAATGGGAAGCAGTAATGGAAATCTTAAATTTTCATTTCTTCTGTATTGTAGAAAAAGGCTTCTGATTTTTATATGTGCTTTTAGTTTGTTCTCAAGTATGGATTCCTTTTTTCTTTCACCTGATTACTTTTCCTCTGGTCTGTTTTTGCTGCTCATTTCTAGTGACGAGTCTGAGTCTGCTAATCTCAAACTATTGTTAACATTGAACTCCTAACTGTCTCTTGGAAGGCATTAGCTTGGAAGCTCTTTATATAGCTAATGTTTATGAGTTAAGTAAACTATAATGTGCTTTTCCTTAGATTGCTCTCATAATCTAAAGTAAAGCTGATAACATTGTTTCATCTTATCTTTATCTCCTTTCTCCGAAGAATAATCTTTATTTTATTTGCTGTAGGTTGTTTAGTGGATATGGATACCCAGTCTTCTCTTGTCTTACCATTAAATCTTATTGGGATTGACTTTAGCCATCTGTGCTTATTACAGTGTAGTATAAATAGCTTTGTAATACACTAATAGATAGTAACAGAAACTGCATGGGCTGTCCTGGTTTTACAAGGAAAGGAAAGAAAAGAAAGATGTCTGGAGCAAGAGGTATATTATAAAGGGAAGCTGAATGTAGAAAACAATGGAATATGAGCGCAATTAGAATATCTGTTTTTAGACTAACACCACCAATTCTTTTTTTCTGTCTCCTCCATCTCTATTACTTTATAATCATTGAAGCATTTGAAGGAACTAGCTGCAGAAGGGAGAAATAATAGCTTGGCTTAATATGTTTGCAATTCTTGGCCAGTTTTCAAGCATAACTCCTTCCTTTAAAAAGACACTTAAGTTTAAATAGTTGTGTGTCATGTCTGTGTTGTCCCGTGTTGTGTTCCCCCCCTCTCCCCCCCGCCAAGGTATGCTGAATGAAATAAGGAAATCTTTGAACAGTTTGTTATATTTGGTACCTAGCTTTAGAGCAACTCCTTAGTTTTCAAGCATAAGGAAACTTATTCTAACCAAGGGATTTCTATCTTTTCCTATCAGTACATGAAAAATACTTGTTTGTAATATAGCTTCAGTTTTGCTTTGTGGATATGTTTCTAATGTAGACCTTTTTAAAAGTCATGACATTGATTTTGCAGTGGTGTTTTTCCTATTGTGTATTTGTCTTAATCTGACATATTTGAATGTATTTGTAATCACAGATGAACAGCTGCTTTTTCTGCATCTGGTGTTAAGTCTCACTTTTACTATGCTCAGTGCTAAAAATCTGCCTTGTTTGCCCTAGAAAGAGATATTATGGAGGCAATGGTAGTAAATGCTAACATACTATATCGCATTAAAAGTTCTTGTAATTTTCATACTTCTTGAAGTTTAATTTCTGAAAGAGAAGTTTGTGGCTAGTAAGATCAGTGTTCAAAGCTTCACTGGGCATTCTTACCTAATGTATGATCTTTAGTTATTTGTTAGATTTTTTTTTTTAAATGATTTTTCACTTTTGCTTTCTCATCTCACATCATTTCACATTGATAGATTACAGTAGCGAAAATTACTGTGGGAATTAATGATTTACCTAAGAAAGGTGGTGCAGTGTAAGGTAGCAATCTTGGACACAACACAGGGAGAGCCAATATGAAATTCTAACCCATGACAAAGCTTTTACATTACAATGAGGATGTGATTTCACTGCTCAGTTACTGTCTTCACAAGTGACTGCTTCAAGAGAACGCAATAAGAGAATGGGTTTAAAAGATGTAAATCATCCAAACTTTTTGGTATTTTGTCACTTCCAGAGAGTATTATCTTAATATGTTGTTATTAAAGACTGTCCAGTGCTTGACATTTTTCTGCAGAAAATTCTTATGAACTAGTTTTTTATTTTCTCAAATGATGTGTAATCATTGGCTCAAAGGCGACTGTCAGTTTGCGGCTTGTTCAGCATCTCTCTAAAACAGTCTGCAAGTTATCAAATAATTTTATGTAGTGCACTTACACTGGGGCCTGCATACAGCTGAAAACAAACTCCTTTGACATTTTTGAGCTTCCATCGATGATGAAATTCATTCCAGTTGTTAAATCTGTGTAGCATAGCAATGAGAAATTCAGAATTTACTCCTCAGTATATGCTTCCAAGTGTGGAAAATGGCCTGTTTTTTTACAGCTGTTTATTAAAATAGAGGGAAGTTATTAATATGAAGACTGTGGGATGTATATTTAATGATGCATATATCTTTAAGGATTTGCTGGTGGTTGTGTTGGTGACTGAAACATCACTTTAGCAGAAAACCCAAACAATGATTCTTATAGGCAGAATCAGTTGGCTGGTATGTAAAGCAGCAATGCCAGGAATCCATTGTATAAAGTGCCCTTCCAGCCTTTTGCAGAAGAATAAGTTAATAACCAGTTTGGTCAGATTTAGGAAGCCCATGTGAAACTCTGGGACCTCTTTGTATTCATAAAGTTTAGGGCCAAAATAGACCATTGGATTTGATAATATACTCGCCTGTATATAGTGGCTCATTAACGTTTATCCTGACAGATTGTATTAAACCCAAAGATTCTAGTTGGGCAAAAGTGTTTCAGGAGGCTGTACTGTGTGTTACTGGCACAGATTAAGATTAAGATTTGATCTCTAAGACCTGCAAAGTGAGGGAATTAATTAGCTGCAATATTCCCAGATGATCTAGGCAGCAAATTTATGCTGTTTTGCAGCAGAATAAGGAAGAATACCACTTAAGTTCATACTAATCTGATTTGGGAGTGTTTCCTCCTTTGGCCCAAATATGACAATGACTAGGACTGGTGCTTGACTAATCTTTATACTAATTTTCTGTTTAAAAGGAATTCTATTCTGCCACCTTCATAGCATTTTCTTGTGTGTATTGTCAGTAATTGTGGCCAATTACTTTTATGCAAAAAATCACAAATTATGTTGGAATACAAGCCAATTCAAATCCTAAGGAAGATGGAGAAATGGCTTCTGAATTTCCATTAAGATATTCACCGAGATATATATTTGTTGTCTTAATCTGGAGTGTAAGTGTTTAAACATACTAAGGATTATGTAAGCAGTTTTGTTTCCAACAGCCAGGAATAAAAAGCATGAACATGAAGAGCTCAGTAGGTTCATATATTCCAAAGCCAGCAAAGGGCTATCAGATTGCTCAGTGTACTGCAAATAGTGTGCAATATTTCTTATGTGAACTGGATTAAAGCACACTAAGTGCATATCTGTTTTTCTAAATCTTAATAAATCTAGCATTTCCCTCCTAAACTATTAAGCTGTTTAATTCTTCATCCATGTGCTTATTTTATTTTAAAGTTGGATGTATCTGACTTTACTCAGGAATTCTTGGTAGGCAGTTACAAGCTCGTGTTTTGGTGAACTCTGGTGCTTGGGGCATGAATGGACAGAATTTCTTTACACTAGTAAGAAAAAGACTCATGTTAGGAAAACAGGCAAGTGGTTCCACCTGTGGTGTGATATTAATGGGCTCCTGGAAAGAAAATATCCTGTCAAAGGATGCAGGGATGTATGGCCAAAACTTCATTGGAATTACTGCAAGTAACACCTTAACTAAATTAAGTGTAATATGATGATGAATCATGGGATTTTGCTTGTGAGATCTGGAGGTGTAGTCTCATAAAGATGGAGAAGGAGCAATATGCAGAAGTAGACTTAACTATGTAGTTTTGTACTGCAGATTAAACGAATATAGACATATAAAACGTCAAAACATTTCAGTGTTCTTCACTAGGACTGAATGTGCATTTATAAACTGGATTCTACACAGCCTTAATCTTCAAGACCACTGTGCCTGGTTTGGACAAAAGCTACCATACCTTTCTGTCTTTGCTTACTTTTTACATATGCTGAATGTCTACAATTCCTCTTTTTTTCCTTTCCTGCATAAAAATGATAGTTTCTTAGGGCATATGAAACTCTCTTTTTTTTTTTTTTTTTTTTTTTTTTCCTCCCAAGTTTTCTACGTTTGGATTCTAGCATAGCTTCTATAAGTTGAAGACATGAGTAACATTTTTCCCCAGAGGGTTTTAAAGTAGTAATGTTATGGAGTATTTGATGTTCAGCACATTGAAAAGTTGAGCTCTTGTGTTTTTTATAATAAACAAATAATATGAATGCATGCCATGTGCATGTGTGAGTGCATGCACACACACATGCACAGGCTAACCGGTATCTCAGATCAGTAATAATTTAAAGAGGTTTTACTGTGTCCGTCCCTCATGCTGGGGGGCAAAATGCCTCAAAGAGTGTTAGAAGTATTTCATTGGTCCAACTTCATCATGTTTGCAGATTTTATCTTACCATCAGAATTTGATATCCCATTGATTGCAGATCTTTTTAGGGTATATACTGAGAGTGACATGGATTCAACGATGTTTGTGGTGTGCAGAATAAAATAATAATACTTAATTCATATCTCAAACATGCGAGGCAGTTGTCTACAATAGTTTCAGTTCATTGGCTGGAAGAAATACCTAATTTTTTACATGTCTTTAAGTATCACATAAGAACAAGACAAGTATGACTACAAATGTCTAGAGATTTTCAAGAATATGTTTGTGTTGAACTCCAGTTTCTCCAGGAAAGGTAGGTGACGGTATCAAAAATATTTTAATAAAATTTGTGAAATTATTCTGTGAAGCAAAACTGAAGTTAGATTCTAACAATGCTTATCTGGTTGTAAAATGTGATAATATCTTCCATAGTTTACCTTTAAAAAAAAAAAATCTTTCTTGTCAAACTGATGTTCCTTTAATTTGAAAGTAAGGGAATCTTTAGAATTTTTTTACAAAGAGTTGGACTGTGACTTTCCAGCCCAGTTTGAGTGTAGTTGGACTATTCAACAGCATGAATGTTAGGAAACTTTTTCTTAAAATGTTGCAAGTTACTGTCAAACATTAATAATAATGAAAAGTTCAGCTTGTTAATAATATCTGTATGAGACTGTTTTTTCCACAGATATTTCTGCTTTTTGATCTTTATTCTAATGCAGATAAAGGTTAGTAATTTGCACACGCTTAATTCCCACATACACAGATCCTACTCTTGCTTGGATTTAGCAGAAAGAAAATTTTTTACTAGTTGAAGTACTAGTTGAAGCTAAAATTTCTGTGGCTGTAAAATTATACACATTATTTATACAGCTGATTTAAAATATATCAATGTTCAACTTTTACTTATACTGTGTTAAACCAAAATTAAGCTTGAAAATCAAGTAGATGTATTTTCACATTTGACAACTGAATTTTTCAGTTGCTTAACTTAGGTAGCTTTAGCCAAACAGCTTGCTCATTAGACCAAAAAACCTGCCAAGAGTAATCAAGCATAGGGATGAAACAAAAGACATTGTGATTTACTGTTTTATGCTTGGCATTTATCAAGAGAAGTGCTTGATTGAAGGAAAAAGAAGGAAAAAAGAAAAGGAAAAAAAAAAATCTTCATAATGCTGGATTAATTACCATCATAAAACTTGAAAAACCTCAGTGATGTGTAGTCAACTAGCCCTGTAATGCCTGAATTGTTATAGGAATTCTTTCAAATAGTGTATTTTTAAGGAGTTTTGCAGGAAGTGAAGCTCTTCTGCTGAAGTACCCCCCCCCCCCCCCCCCCCCTTAATGAAAACTTCATTGTGGATTTCACTGTGATAATGTTGTATTAGACTGGATCTCAATCCAGTTTGTGTGGAATCTTTCCTTGTCTAATCGAGGTCACTGAGAATATGTTCACTGATGTTTGTGAGAGGTGGAGTAAATCTTTAATTATGCCAATCTACTTATTTAAAATCATTATTTGAACATTAAGTCTACAAAACAGACTTCTGAATATATTTTGCACCTTTCAAAAATGGAAAGAAAGAAAACTTGAACTGGAGAACAAACTAAGCCATCCCTGCAATGACAACTTCTTTTCATTAGAAAATCCTATCTAGTGTTCTAAAGTAGAATACATATCAAGATTGTTCTGTGGGTGGATTTTTTTTTCCCTTTTCTTTTTTTTCTTTTTACTTTATTAGGTATAAGGGAATTCTTAATTTGTTGCTACTTGTTGGAGCACAGTGGAACATTGTTTCTTTATTTCCTTAAGCTACTGGATTTGATTGGGGATTTTATTTTTCTTTTTAAATGAATTATTTTCCTGAATAAGTTGTTATGTGTTTTTATTCTGGTCCCGTCGTGTCGTTCTCCCCCCCCCCCCCCCCCCATTTGTGAGGTGAGGGTAGAAAACAATCTTTCAGTTTCACTGACCTGAATCAAAATATGTCATTTTGGCTAATTCATCTGAGAGAGTTTCTGTTTGTGTATTTATAGTCTGTGTCTGATTAATTTGCTGCATTGCTTCATGGAGTTGTAGGTAGGTGCCTTTGTGCTGCCTTACATGCCAGGCTTCTACAATGAATTGCATATTGTATGATGCACACTGCTTTCCCCTCTAGCTGAATCCCATGTTGCACTGTGCAAAACAGTGCAGAGATTCAATTAAATGGGAGGATGGCAATTATTAAGTAGAAAAAAAAGCAAATTAGACAAGCATAAAAAAACTATGCAGTGCATAGCAAGACAATATTACAGAGGCAAGATTTTCATCCTGTATCAGAAAGGCCATTTATATAGATAATAATACCATTAAAAACTAAAGCTGAATAACCTATTTTGTGAGAGGTATTAAAGCATCTGCTTCATGGCTTAATTCTGTGGGAAATTATAAGAGTTTATGGCAAAGCTAAGCACTGGGAGGGATTTACTTGGTATTTGTTTCTTTTATCTGAAACTGGATTTTCTTTTTTTTTTTTACCACACACCCCCCTCCGGGATCTGATGCTGGACTAGATTGATCATCTAGAATTAGTAATTCTTAGATGTCCAAAGTAAGGTGCAAATCTGTAGGCAGTGTTTTATCTTGATTTGACAAGTATATGGTGTTTCTTTTTGTGTCAGAAATCTCACATGAGCAAACTACAATGTACCAAGAAACCAGGGATCTAGAGTAAATCAAAATCTGATTTAAGAAAGATATACCATGGTATAATGCAAGCTAACTTTTTTGAAGTCTGTAGTTTGTTCTCTGTTCTTATTATGGTATATCCTGCTTACTCCACTTGTCTTAAGACTTCTGAAGTTCTGTTACACCTGTCTCAGCTTTATTTTCTTACAAGGTTACTGGGTCACTTGATGTTTCCAACATTTGTATTTTTCCTCATCTTTATTCAGATATCTATTAAACTATTCGTTACTTCACTCCTCTGCCTAGGCAACACAGAGATTGTGTTGTATACATGTAAATATTTTCTCTAAACCCAAAGCATTTTACATCACTTCCCTTTTATGAGGGTCACCAGAAAATTAGAAACGAGAGAATGATGAAATGAAAATCAAAATTGTGTTGCTATTGTGTCAACTATAGGGATTTGCAGCATGTACATTCTTTGTATGGAGATTTCTTTGATACTGGTCACATTGATAAATGTCCCTGTCTATCCAGCCTTTACACCAGGTTCAAGTCCCTGGTCATTCTTATAAACATTTCAGTGGCAGTGTCCCTGCTCAGAGGCTCCAGACAAGAACCAGTGATTTTATGGCTTCTTTACACCAGTTGAAATTATCTTTATGTATCAGGTATGAAGGAACTGGAAAAACGGGGGTGAAGAAAGAACCCCTTTCTCTTTCAGCCTGGATCTAGGTATTCAAGATCTCTTCTGTTTTAGTAAGTTAAATGCATGAGACTATAAACTCTGAAACTGAAGGTCAACAGTACCAACCATTGAACGCTTTGGGGGGTAGTGTTAGTAGACATGTGACTCCCTGCCCTCTTTGAACGCAGATGAGTAGAAAATTACTCAGTATAGTTGCATTGTATCAGAAATAGAACTTCTTATCTAATGTGACAGAACTTGAGTATCAATTCAGATCAGAATTCCAGATCTTATCATCACTTACACCATGAATTTGGAAGAATTTTTTATCATTCTGTTTGAGATTTAAACTTCGAGTGAGAGTTCAGAGTTGGAATATTTTTGTCCTTTCTGACACTAGACTGTGTGAATCTTTAAGTCTTCCTTCTTGCCTCCTGCAAGTTTAAGTTTCTTAAAGAAGGATTTGAGTGAATGGTGTGCTTGCTTAAGTTAAATGTCTATAACAAAAATCTGTTTTATTTCTGTGTGTATCCTGTGGAATTTGACTGTGACTCTTAGATAACACTTTCTACTTTTCAAAATACAGTTACTGTTGTATTTTTGTGTTTTTCATTTAGGAGTTGCAATATGCCTAATTTCTCTTACAAACCAGGGCAATTTGGCAGGGAAAATGTCCTGAAGACAGTGTAGGTTGTTCACTGGGAAAAGGGTTTAAGGAATGATCCAGTTATATGTGATTAAGAGGAGGTTAAGGGCTTCACTCCAATGGCAAGTTAGTTAAGGATCTGATACTGTAATTTAGCTGTGCATTGCTGCTCTGAGTGATTTTTTGGCTTGAGCTGTTAGGAACAGGTAGTTCTAATGACTGGCTGGTATCTCTGTTGCCAAGTAGATTTCTAGGACAGGGGAGAATCCCAAAATCTTCAAATGCTATGTATTAGCTTTCCAAGAAAAGTGTGAGAAAATATGGAACAACAGAATACTCTAAGCGTTTTGTTAAGTATACAATAGTATTACCCCACCCCAATAACCTTTGCTTTAAAGTTAAAAATAGGTGTAACAAATAATGAAAGAATTATTCCACATTGTCCTTTGATTTACTGTTTCTCTCCTAGTTTAATGTCCGTATTCAATTTATGTTATTTCCTCTCTATTTTGTTTCTTACACACAGCAATTAAATCAGCACTCTAGGGAGAAAGCTTAAGAATAATTTAGAGGGTTCTTAAAAAAAATCATGGTTTTATGATCATGAAAAGAACAGAGTATTGTTTCATGATTTCTTGTTGTGAGAATGGAACAGCACAATTTGTGAGAATATATTTATCCAAAGACATCTGGGTACCAGAGTTCTTATCTCATTGATGTCTAGTTACCCCAGCTAGACAACCTACTATATGTGCTTATTTGGAGAAGTGGAATTTATCTGATTCTTTTATCTATCTAGGATTCCTAGTTTATTTCTAGGAGTCCATCTTTTACTACACTAGAAAAATAACTTGCTTATTTCCTTAAAATCTCTTAGCAATGTGATGAAAATAAGACTGAGTGCCAAGTCTTAGTTTTCACAATGATCATTAATGTTTGAACACACAAGTTTATTGCATCCTTAACTATGAAGGATGAGATGGTCTAGTAGACTGATCTGTTAATACAGCATTTGAAGATTCATTTTTAGTCCAGTACCATTGATCAATATGATTGACATCAATCTTGGAGGAGTTCTGACACTGGGTTTCTAAGATGAACCAAACTGACAGTGTAGTCATGCTTAGTTACTCGCTACTAGGACTGTAGATATTTCCGCACGATGAATTTGAATTTCTCATGTCCTGAGTGTTCTGTGCTCTATCCAGCAAAGAGTTTAGGACTATGGTTAATTTAAGCCTTATGAATAGGCTTCCTTTGAAATCACTTGCTATGTTTCAATTAAGTGAGGCTCTTAGTTTGTGTTAAGATCATTCCTATCTGGCCAGTTTCTTTTTCTGCTCTTCATTCCAATAGGTTTTCTTTTTTTTATTTTTTTTTAGGTGTAATTTTTGAGTTCATTTGCTTTTGGTGTAGATAATGCTATTATTGGTGGGCTTGAAATTTCTTTCTCATTAAATATTTTTCCTATAAAGCTTTTTAATAAAATGACCTTCGTTTAAAATAGATGATGTTTCATGAAAAAAAAAAATGGATACTTTCTTCAAGTGGAAAAGTTATATGAGAATTTCTGTGAATCATTGTATATCCTATTGGAGAAAGACATGCTACAGTGTTATTAGGAGCTTTGTTCCTTTGCTAAACATCTTCCATAAGACCTCGATTGCAAAACATGAAATTGAACGGAGGTATGAAGGTAATATAGCATAGGGTAACAGGGATGAAACTTTGAATTTTCCTTTTGGTAATTTTAAGTTTTTGTTGTTTTTCCCTGGGTTTAGAAGATATTTTCTCCTTATAGCCAAAGTTTTTTTTATTACGTGTTTTACTGACTACCAAAAATTGATTTTGGTGCCACTACCATTTAAAGTAAGGTATGTAAAGTTTTGAAACTTCGTTTTTCTCTGTTGACTAAAATCCCATTTTTTAAAATTTAGATTAAAAGTGTGCCCTTTGCTTTGAGTAATCACTAGTAGACCTCTCTGGAACATGTAATGACTTAATAAATTCAGAAAGAAATAATGTGGAGAGTGAAATAGTCTATGCCTTACATTCCTTTAAATATTCAAAAATTGAGGAATTTGGTTGGTTTATTCATATTTTGTGTTTGATAAATTTCTTAAATAACAAAACACAAATGTCAGTCTCCTTTAATTTTAGAGCAGAAAAAAACCAAAAGTTGCAGGCATTAATTCTGAGGTGGTCCAACAAGCTATGCCATTATATTTTGGTGGGAGAAAAGATGGAGGTATTGCTCTACCTGTCCAATTATGCTACTATTATAATATGATCTACATGATTTTTGAATCCACTTTTCTGAGTTCAACTTCTTTTTACTAGCATTTAAAAGAAATGTTTGCATTTCTTCTTTTGACTTTTAACAGATGTTTTTCTATTGAAAAACAACAATTTTTATCCATCAATGTTAGTTGCATGGGAAATTAGATGTTAAATTTAATGGAACCAACACGAATATTCAGAATAAAGTTTTTATCCTGCTTCTGCAGTGACACGTTTTTCTGCAGTGCTTGGTGGGTGTGTGTGTGTAGTATTTTTTGCTGTGTAAAACAATCTTGATAACAAGAAGATTACTTTGACACTTCAGAAAGTAAAACTCGACTACTTTGGAAAGATTAATTGTACCACCAGTTTCTTTGACAGTCTACTTCACATTTTAGACAAAAAAGGAAATACTGTAAGGTGTCAAACTACATGAAATGCAGTGACTAAAATATTTTGGTTCTTTTTTTAGAAAATGTTAATATCACTACTCTTGTGGACCAATGAAACTTGCAAACTTCTTGTAAAATTAAGTTTCTCATTATTATGCAATGTAAGTATCAAACCCATAGAATTTGTGGGGGATCTGCTGTGCAGGAGCAAATAATACTAGTGCCAGTTAATATCAGATCAGGTATGTAGAAACTGGTAGATTAATTTCTAGATAGTTATTTGCAGGTATAAGTATCCAGAGTAAATACTATTCTTTTCAGTATTTTAAACTTAATTCCAGAGGAATATACATCAAGAAACCCAAAGTCTTTTCAGTAATTTACGTAGTTGATCTTATGTGGGACAGCTTTGAAGTTTTTACGTTTAACAGTAAAGCTGAAAGGAAGATTTTGTTTAAATTTAAGATGTCACTCAGTTTCTGCAAATTCAGCTATGTACCCCATCTTTTTAGTGTACTTTTCTGTGCCTGAAAATTCTATGATATTTCCTTTATGTCTGGACGCACCCCACCCACCCCTGCCCATGACTTACTTCTTTTAAAGTTAAACACAAATTGTTAAATTAAATACACAAATTAAAGTTAAATACACAAATTGTCAGTTAGTTTATTTTGCACCCTGGCTTGCAGGACATGGATTTTAGATACTTGCCTTGTTTGTAAACCTACTTGTTCTTCCATAAATGTGTGTTTGTTGTAGATCTTTCACAATAACTTACTGAAGAATAATCAAGTACAGCAGAAGTTAAGGGCATGATCTCAATTTTTTATATCCTAGGGGAGCACTTACTATAGGAAGGGTAATAGGAATATCATGACCTATGGGCCAGGTTTCCTCTAGCAACCAAATCCCATAGTTTTTGTGCTTTCATTACAGCTAGAGCTGCTGCTCTGAAGATGCTGTTCTGAACTAATTTGTATGTTTTTTGACTTCCCTGGGACAGTTTAGTGTTGGTAAAAAAGTGTTTCAGGTTCTATAGGACTATTGATGAATTTATCAGAAGATGAAAGTAACTTTAGATTGAACACATGTAAAAAGCAGTTGTTTTTTAGATGGAAAATAACCTTATCCAGTGGGATTTCTGTATCTTTTTATTATTTAAAAAAAGAAACAGAAAAAAGAAATTTGGACTTTTTTGTGTGAAGTTAATGATTTTCATCAGATCTGATGATTTGCACTGAAATGTTTGAAACTGTAAACAGTCAATTTGTCTTCATCAAGACTATTTTTGTAGGAAACAAAGTGATATTTATTTGAGAAACTTGGTATGAAAAGTTGCATGCTTAAAGACTTGTAGCATTAAGTGTTACACAACACCATCTGGAAAAAAATCACCGGATGTACTGTTTATATGTGAAAGGTTCTTATGGGTTGTGGTGATTTCAAGGTAGAACTCTGATCTAGGAATGAAAATGATGTACGCTATCAGACTATTGAAAAAATATTGTAAATTACATGATGAAAACTCTGGAATGAAAACTAGGTGTGTGATATATTGCTATTTACAATCCAGTGGTATTATGCACTCCTAATTCTTACAGTTGTTTAGCAATGCTAAAAGTTAATTTGTAGTCTATGCATTCCTTGGTTGTTTCTGTCAGTATGTATTCTTCCCTCGCTGCTCCCGTATCACTGATTTAGTATGAAAGCATACAACATGATACTACAGTGTGATTTCACAGTAGGCGTTATATTTCTTGATGGATTTTGGTGATCGACTATGTGTAGAGGTATATGTTGTTCTTATGCTTGTATTTAAAAAAAATAAAACCAAACCAAACTACAATAAAAAAACCCAAAAAAGAAACAACCCGCTGCATATAATTAAATTTTCTGGTTATTAAGTTAGTATTACTGGATTTAGTTGTTTGGTGAATAATTATCTTGAGCATACATAGCCTAATTAAAGGGGCAAAGTATGCGTAATATTTGCTTTCTGTTTTTAAAGAGTAATTCCATGTGCTTTGCATTTTCACATACTTTCCCGTTTGTTTTTATTGCTCTACTACCACGTTTTTCGTATTGTTGTGTCTTGTGATTACTTTCCTGTTGCTTTATTAGATTACTAATGGAACAAAGGAAGCTGAGAGGTTCTCTAGGGGAAACAGCAAAATAAAATGTTGATAAATATACAGCATAAGCACTAGAAGGATATTCTCACTGATGTAAAAAAAAATCATAGCAACAGCATGGTAATTTCTGCATAACTGGATTTTTAAAGTCAGTATTATGTGGTTTAGATTCATTTAGGAGCAAAACAACAGGGCAAATGTGCAGCTGCTTGCAGCAGGAGCAGGGGTTTTTTTTTGTGTGCATATATATGCACATGGTGGATATTTTTCAGCGTAAAGTCCTTTGACTATTAACTGTAGGATTGAGACATTAATATTCTCTTGTTTTTAGACTGCAAGAAGAAAAAGCAGATGAGACCAGATGTTTGTTTTACTTTTCCTTTAATTCTAATTACAGAGCTAAGCTTGAGGAAAGTATGTTCTAGGTTCTTTTTATTGAATGCCTTGCCATACATGGTGTGGCATAAATTAAGTTTGTAGGAAAATTAAAAACTTTTTTTTTTCTTTTGCAGGTAAAATTTCCATTATAAGTTGTTGTAATTTTACTTTAAAAGGACTCTTGCAAAAATACAGACTTGTTAAATTTGTCATATGTACAAGTAAACCTTTGGTCTCATATAGAAGTTTCTCATTTAAGTTGGGAAAGTTAGGAAGACTTAAATCAGTTTGCGATAAATGAACAGTATGTTATCCTTGCCATCTCGATTTTAGTGAGCATAGAGAGAAGCTTGGTATTATGTTTCTCCCCAAATGAATATGGAAGATCTTACTACAATTCTTTGTCATGCGTTCAGAAAAGTATTTGTCACCAGGGCATCAGTCACTCCTGTGGGCATTAATTTCTACTGAACACTTTTTCTATCAGCGATGGAAATACATCTTTGAGTTTTATCTTGAAGAGTGATATAAGCTACTGATTCAGGTAATATTTTGCTGAAGTCACCAATAATGTGCTGAATTAAGTCCTGATCACAAAATTGCAATCAACAACCGATACATGTATATAAACATTAGTGTAGCATAAGTAGGGATGGAGAGCAAACTATAATGCTTTAGCTATTCCTTCTAGTATCTCCCTGTGGAGAGACTTAAGGTGCATCTACATGGCAAAATGTTCTCAAGAGATTGCGTGTAATGAGTGAGGATATGGAAGTAATAATAATAATAATATAAAAATAGTATAGCTCTAGTAATGCAGGGCATTAAGCCAGCAAATTTATCCTGTTTCTGAGCAAAGCCTACAAAAAGCAATATATGCTCACACTCTTATTCATTTTGGTATTTGAATTTGGTGTGCAGAGATGATTTGGGTATTTCTATGTGGTACTTTGAACAAAATGTATGGTTATACAACACAGTACTTAAGTGCCTTTGTATGGAGTAGCTTAATATAAAACTCATTTTTACTAACTCCATTTGAAAAGTTACTGCGGAATAGTTAGTTGGCTTGCTTGTACACAGCAGTTAGTTCATTGAGCTTATTTTTGAGCAACAGCCACTGAAAAAATTTACATATTGTGACTAGTAGGATATGTATGACTTGCTTTCTGAAACAAAAAAAAGTTCAG
This sequence comes from Mycteria americana, assembly GCF_035582795.1. Taxonomy (NCBI): domain Eukaryota; kingdom Metazoa; phylum Chordata; class Aves; order Ciconiiformes; family Ciconiidae; genus Mycteria; species Mycteria americana. The sequence continues at coordinate 44,717,860 of NC_134368.1, forward strand.
GGGCAATGTTGTGAAAGTAGATTGGTGATGTGTGGTGATTTGGAGGCAACTGAAAATCACTGCTCTTATCAAAAAGGTTCCAAATATATTTAGCTTATGAATTGTTAAACGTGAAACTTGGAAAAAATATTTCAGTTGTTGGTGGTCCCAATTTCCTGACTTGGTAACTAAATTTTAATTCAAATGAAGAAGACAGAATATTTTTTTAAAACACATATTTGGCACATTTCAGAAACGTTGCTTTCTCTTTCAGTAATACTTCAGAGCTGTCCAAATGCTTATGAGTACCAGAGAAAGACCCCATGGAGATCAGTGGCTCTGTTTACAAATACTATTCATAAATCAACTATACTGCTATAGCATTTCTGATATTTCAGCTGCGACTCAATTGAGCCCCAAGGTTTCAAAGTGACTATTTTTTTATTTTCAGAGTACCTGTTTTCTTTGATTCCTTTTGTTGTAGCAACCGCAGTAGGTATGAGAGAAGGAGAGAGTCCTTAATCTATGGGGAAAATTCTTTAGGCATTTTTTTCAGCCATGGTTAACCTCAGCTCTTAACTAAAGGAGTAAGAGCAAAGAGAAGAATTAAATCGGGAGAGGAAAATAAAAGAGTATACACAGAGAAAATTTTAGAATAGTAGGAAGAGATGGGTTTTCCCTTGTCTGTTTCTGACAGTGATTGGAGAGAGGAGAAAACTTCAAACAGACTGAGTGAAAGCATTGTTTGAGATGTTTATGTCCTTTGCTATGTATGCACATAATATTTAAGTAATTTGCCTGTTTAGCAGCAAAATGAGAGAAGCCTCTTCCTATTGATGTGTTGCTTCAAGGTTCTCAAAGATAAACCAGCCTCTGGAAAAGAGAGGTATGTGTTCAAATACCTTTTAGAGATGTAATTTAATTTACTTTAGACTATTGCATCGTCCCTTTCCCTGCAAGGACAGATTAGGAGCTCAACCCCAAAGTACCAAAATAAAAGATCATACTCATGTGGGAAAGCATGTGATTGATACTGGATATTGTTGTCACTGTTCCATGACAGCTTTATGATTATGAGAGTATTTAAGACAAGCTTAAGACTCTTTAAGTGTGTTTATAACAGTCTTGACAGAATTGATATTAACTAGTAACTCCTATTCTAATATTATAGTAACCTTTCTACTCTGTTAAGTATGTTCTGTACATTAGGCTCTATTTTCTGTTTTTCATTGTGAGACTATCTGGAAATGGAGGAATTAGTAAGACATTTATCTTTTAAGCCTTTCAGCTTTGATTAATGTGACAGTTGGAGAGGGAGAAATTTTGCAAAAGTTTCCATCTCCTGAAAGGTCATCCCTTATCCACATAATTTGAGTTGTAATTAAAAGCAAGAGTTGTTTAAAAGGGGAGTGAGCTTATTGGATACTACACTTGATTAAAAGGGCAAATCTGCTATCAGTACAAATGCTGTGTCCCAAGTGCCTGGGTTTCCTTCTCAAGAGAACTTTCTCCTATTTTCCCCCCTGTATGAGCCTTTTAAAACCTTATGTAAGTTTATTTTTCCCTCCATCCTAATCATTAAGAATACAGTCCAGGCAGGGGTAAATTGCTAACATTATCATCAGAGGAGTGAAAAGCCTTCCAGCTCTGTAGATGCCCATGTTGGTTTTGCTGACTGGCTGTTACCATCTCTGCCTTAAATCAGAAGGAGTGGTGTGTGCAGGGTCTGTGCTCTGTATTGGCACATCGCTAACTGCAGTATCCTGGTCTGTTAATTGTGCACGTTATTGCAGCTGCAAACAGTAAATACTTGACTTGCTTCTGGTATACCAAGATACAAAATTTGCTAGGGAATGATTTGACCAATATTGTCATCTTTCCCGCTTTTGTATTTCTTTCCTGTTTCCCTCCCCATCTCTTGCATGCTGAGTTTTTTCTTGTCACTTACTTGATCACATATGGCAACAGTCAGTTGGCAGAAATATGTCATATGTGAAATTTTCCAGCACTGAATAATTCTAGGTAGGATTGCTCAGGATCAGTTCCACCATAGATAGTTACTGCACTACTAGTGTTTGTTGCCTTTCTTTGTAGCTATGAACATAGGCTTCATGGAGTAATTTTGCTTTAATCCAGATGTCAAGTACTTGAAAACTTCATTGCATTTCTCTGTGCTAGGAGGGAAAAAAGTGTCCTGTGATAGGGCAAGAGGAGATTTTAATTTTTATTTCTGAACAGTTTTGGTAGTAGAAATATAAGTGAAGAAAAAAGCTGATATTTTCTGCAACCCATCATCCCTCCTTCTAAGCTCCACAAAATCTACTTTTGTCATAATTTGTATCTTTGCCATTGGGATACAAATTCTTAGAACCTGAGAAAATGAAAAGAACCAGGTCATAAAAAAGTTTTGATAACAAGAATGCTATTTCTCAAGCATGTCAGGGTATCGTGCAGTTCCTCATGGCTAGGTACATCTATCACCCTGAAAATTAGGTAGCTAGTAGCGGAAAAACTTTAAGGAGAGACCTGCTTTGTACAGTTCATATATCTTTAGGTATTAATTTTTCTGTTAAAATTATTATTGGGCAAGAAATAAAATTAGATTATAACTTCCATGGCTTGTGTTGGATCAGGAAAGCTGTTCACTGCCAGGACACATACCATAGTCCCTTAAACAATCAGAAATTTCTTTCCCCTTATTTCCCTTACCTAATTTCTGTCATTACATTTCTACTATTTCTCTTCTTCAAGTCTTTTAAATTATGAGTGTTATTTTCACCAAGGCTTGAGGCTAGACATGGAAATTGTATTTCCTTAAGAGTAGTGGAGAATGTAAATTAGATATTGCTGTATTATAAATGGAGATATTGATTCCTTTTGTCTAGAAAAAGGATATCAGCATTAAAAATACGTCAAAATTTTTGTTTCAGGGAAAAAAGAACAAATGTAAATGAACTATTTTTAGTAGCTTGCAGAAAGCTGATTCTGATGGAGGTTGAATTAACTGTGGTAGCAATGTATTGCTTCTTTTTGTTTGGAGTTTCTTAATGTTACAGCCTAAAACTACTATGTAGATTTAAAATTCCACAGTGCTGCATCTGGAAGAGAAAAAAAAGTGTCAAGGAAAGACCTTTTTTTTCTTTTTTTTTTTTTTTCTTTCTTCCTTCCCAGAAATAGCCACATTTGGAAAAGTTCAGTTATCTTTGGGTAGATTTTGGAAAACAAAGAAAACTTGTTCATTATCCTAGGTAAAGCACTACTGGGTTTGTGTGTCTTGTGATAATCAGGGTTTCCTTGCTTAACCAAGTAACTATTGGGGAGTGAAACTGAGGTATTCAGAAGGTAAAGCTGAGACTCATCTTGCCTAACTGTAACTGTTTAGAAGCTTAGTATAAGCTCATTTTCCGCAGGCTTCCTCTATAGTAAGTGGAGACAGATGTCTGCTTTAAACAGTTTTTTGTTGTAATTTTGTGTATGATGTATCACCCTTTCAAAGTGGTCACCTTTTTCTGTCAGGAAGGGTACTTGTCATAGCTGCTCTGTACTGATGAAACAGCTAGTTTTTAAATGACTAAAATTAGATACAGTTAGACTGTATTAGATCAAGACCCAAATTATAGATGTTTTGTACAAGTGGATGGAAAGGCAATTCCTTTTTCTTCTGTAAATTCAGTCTGTAATAAAGTATAGAACCTGCATGTTAAAGAGTTGCTTTATGTATAGACTATTTTAGTTTTCCAGTGAAGCATTATACTGTTAAAAAAAAAAGTAAAAAATTTAGCCCTGATATGTACAGTTATTATGTAGTTAGCTGACCTTTCTCTAAAACCTGTTACTCCAAACATTTACTGAAGCATAAAGATTATTTTGTCTCAGCATTCTTCCACTTCCAACTGGGTTTAAGGTTATTCCTTAAGCATAAGATAGACTTTCGGAGTTCTTCCCCACAGGGACTTTTCAGGGTTTTTGTTTCTTTTCTATCCTCTAATTTCAATAAAATTGTTGATGACTAGATACCCTTTTATGACCACACCTATGTTAGAGAAGATGCATTATATACTTAAATTATTTCTCAGATTTTTCACAGATGTGGCTGATTTTCAGATTAGCTTGTTTAAATGTGAAATATTGCAGTGTATTTTCCGTATGGTGCAGGACTGATAAAGAGCATGACCTGAAATTCTTGGAAATCTTTAGAGTACTTCAGTGAGACCTTGAGGACAAAGTGCCGATTAACGTACTCAGTGGATATGAATGTCTCGTAACATGCTTTTTCCCTGCCCTGCATGCGATATGGTACAGTACTTTCTCTGAAGTAGGTGTAGGCGTATATATTTTGTCAAGAATTCTGTTTCTGCGGTCCTGCTGCAGTCTGCAGAGCAGGTGTTACTTTCTTCAGGGAGATACAGAAAGAACATTCTTAGGTGTGGTATAGTTTGTTAAGGAAGTGTAGCTGTGTAGCTGCGAATTGCTCTTCTGTCACTCAATGAACCACATCCAGTTATTTTCAGTAGTTTCAGGGAGAACCTTCAAAAGCTGCTGATCAGAGTAACAAATCGAAGGAGCAGTAGTAAATTCTGTAGAAAAAAAGGAAATGAAAGCAGATGAGGTCAATGTTTAAAAAAACCCAACTTCATAAATGAAGTGAAAATGACACGAATATGAGGTAAAATATGCAGATATATCCATGCACAGGAAAAAATGTTCAGCAAAAAAGGGAAGAAATCTGAAAACAAGTAATGAAGCAAACAAAACAGCTTTATGTATACTAGATGTCATAGTCTGGTTATCTAGGGATACATTGTATAGTATTTATAAAGTTGCTACTGTACATACAAAGAAAAATTGTGAAACCTGTAAGCTTTGCACTGTGACTGTTTGTTTTTGAACCTGAAGGAAAAAAAAAAAAAGATAATTGCACAATGTATTAAATTTACCTATGCAGAGCTAAAAGCTTGGGACTTGACCCCAAAATGCCCAAAACATTTGAAAAAATGGATGTGATGACTATTTTCATCATGTTTTCTGAAATGAAACCGCTTTCGTTGTAGAAGTTTGTTTTTCTTGTCCTACATAGCCTTAGCCTGAGAGGCAATGAGAGTTCAAAGTAAAAATATTCTGAACGTAGGGTCTTACCTAAGGGACTTTGTTTTAGAAGAGGGGTGAGGGTGGGGCATCAGGCTAAAAAAGCATTTTGGTGGCTCATTAACACCTGAAACATCCTGACTAAAGGCATTCTTTCTCCTTCAGCCAAAAGAGAAGAGGCAGCTCTCTGTCAATAGGTGTTTGCAAGTAGTTCTTTTAAAAACATTCACTGATTGAATTTGTTTTCCTAGCTAGTCAAAAAGTATTTTATTATGGACTCTAAAACGCTTGTCTTCAGCTTGTAAAATTAAAGTGATTTTGGGCCACGGGATATACTCAGGAAAACATTCTGGAAAGAAGAATCAAAAGTAGACTGTTTTATATGAATGGGCTATGTAAAATACTTTTTAAAAGTCATTTGAGTGCTTTAAAAGGAAGCTTTATTTAATGGAGTAAAGCAAGCAAAGAAATTTTGAGCAGCTGGGAATAAGTAAGTGCTTGTTTTGAATACAGGGTAATGCTTTTAAAAATTCTTGAGAATTAAAAATGCTGGTCTGTGTTGCGCAGAGGAATTAAGATAATGATGATATGATCATCATTGCTTTTGCATTTTAAACGCAAAGGATAACTGGTACTGCACACGGGAAGAAAATCTTAGAGTTTACTTTTTTCTTTAGTGTTCTTTCAGATAAGCTAGATATCTTCTATTTTTTGAGTGTTACAGCAGCCTTTTAAAAAAAATCTTACTGGGATAGGAAGTGTTAATTCCAGATCCTGATCCCTCAGTCTATATGAGGTTCAGGTAAAGTTGATACTCTTGCCAGTTTGTTTTTCGATGCCCATGGAACATAACTTGTTGTGAACAAGCGTAGAGGAGGATCCAAGTAGGTTTAGTCCCATCTTCCTATTTTCTTCAGTGAAACCGGAAAAAAAAGTAGTATTTGTATAGGGTAGTTCTTTCAGAAATTGTATTTTGTTTAAAACTTTCAGTGCAGTTTCATAGTAGTAATTTAAAATAATTGAAATTACAGTTGTCCTTACAGAGAGTAGTTAATCCACCCTGATAGGAAAACAGTTCTTGTGTGTATACATTGTTCTAATGTCATATGGCAAAGTAGTTTTACTGTAAAGCAGTTTTACTCTTTAAGTCTGACTCCTTTTTAGTCAAATTGAATGTACCCTCAGGTCTTAGACTTGTGAGTTCACCTATATTGGGGTAGCCTAAAGATGAGTTCTCTAGTTTTCGGCAAGCCCTGAGCTCTGTTTGCAGAGTTTGTGTCACGCAGAGCTGTGACCATCTGGTGGTAGATGTTTTATTTCTCCTTCTGGAAGTATACTTTGTCCACTGAACCTAAATATTCTGTAACTCCTTTGAAAGTAATTAACTCGAGTTCTGAAGAGCCCTGGCAGTCCTTTTTATCTAGAATGCTCCTATCCTCTTAATAGTAACCTGGGGAAAAAAAAGCTTGCTTTCTTTAGACAGGAAGCCTTCATCTCTCTTTGTATACTGAACAATACATAACTGTCTTTGGGAGTTTCTGTTTTGGGTCTTCACTGGTTTGGAGGAAAAAGGTGTATCTTGTATCTTCATTAGAACTCAGACTATCCTTAGAGCCGAGAGTCTGGTATGGTTACTTTACTGCTCTTGAAAATTTTGTTGAAATTAAGCCACTTAATACTGTTCTGCTTCTTTTTGCCTTTCTAGAGAGCCTTTCTCTTGTTAACTTAAGACAATATAATTATACAGAAAGTACGCTAATGACTGGGGTGTTATGAAACTATTATAGGATAGCCTTAAATTTCTAAATGATCATAAACAGGAATAATTCCCTAATTATTTTAGACATAATTACTCTTGGGTAAGTAGAGAATTAAATTATTTCTCTTTTCAGTAAATGTTTTAATTGTTGTTTCTTGTAAAGTACAAAGGCATTCTAAAATCTAGAAAAAAGAAGTATCTTCAGTTTTACCAACACAAATTATAAGTTTAATGACTAAGGAGGTAACACACACTTCTTTCTTATTTACAGTTGTGTTTCATTGTATTGAAATTTATGGTATGAAAATAATCCTGATGTACATGCAGTGGCTTACCATTTGAAGTAAGAGCTTGCTGGCATTAATGGCTTTGTTTATTGGTGAATGGGAGTATTTACTTTCAGATAACAGAATTAAGAGTGTTCTTGCCATGACTATATAATTTCTTTTTATACTGTCTTACAACACTGCGGAGAAATTTTCTGGAAAAAAGAAACGTCTGAAATTTATGAACTAAATACATGGCATACTTATCAGCCTTCTGTCTATTTTTAGCAAATTTATAGGAAATTGCACTAGTCTTAAAAATATAATCAGTATTGCTAAGATGAACTCCAGTACTACTTTTGTATCTCATGTTAGTGGCCTGTTTCTTGTTCTAGATTATCGTAGATGAATCTGAATTCTAAGGAAAAGATTGCTTTTGACTATGTGTGCAGGTATGTTTTTCTTGATAAGTGTGTATCTGTTCAAGAAGAAAATGTAATTTTTTTTTTTTTTGAAGAACATCACAAAGTCCTATAGAAAGGAAGGAAAACAATGCTGAATTTCTCCTGAAAGGAGAGAAATGTATGGACAATTTCAGAAGGTAGTTTAAAAAACAAACAAGTTATTCTGATGCCGGAATTAATGTCACTGGTAAAGAAACCTTGAATCAGGATTAGTAAAATGGCTTCTCCACTGATAACCAGTTAGATCTTTATATTACAGAATTGTGTGAAGACAAACCAGGCAGATATTCTTAGGTGTTTTTTTCCTCCTCTTTCTTTTCAGTAGCTTATATTGCTGGAAAGTGTCTGGCTTGCAATCTTGTTTGTATGTAATAAAGGTATACCTGGAAGAGGAAGACTTTTTGTAACTTGTGTATCCAAAAATCTGTTCTTCTATGATAAAAGGCTGTCCATTTACTCCACCATATGCTCAAGTATCAAAACTACTTAAGAAAGAAATGCAAAAGCCACAAAGGCATAACGCTGTCATTTCAAAATGATACAAAGGCACTTCAGAGCAGCAAATAATATTACAGACATTATCAGCATTGCATCAGTTCTTTCCTCCTTAAACTCTTTTACTATACAAATCAAAATAATCTGGTATTTGACAAAAGTGATCTAAGGCAAAAGATGCTACTCATCTCCAGCATAGTTAAAATGACTGCAACTGAGGAACATAATTATTTCATCGCTCCATCCACAATTCCCCAATTCATCTATAAAATGTATTCAAAAAGACTTTGTAATTTTGGCACTGTGCTTATTGCAGGCTATTTTAAACTAAGTAGTTGGCTCAGGTGCAATAGTATGCCTTATTATGCATAAGTCACTGGAAATCTTGTTGTGGTTTTTTTTTTTTTTTTTTACTTAGTTGCACATAAAAGTCCCTTTCCTTGGCTATCTTATACAGAATACAACAAAAATATTTAGAATTGTTGCTTCAGTTGGTAGGCAGTCATTAGAGGGTAACAGATATTCTCATCTTGCTTTTGGTCTTTCCAAAAGCTCAGGCAGCTGTCTCTGTGCATTTATTTAGTGTGTGAGGCAGAATTGGCAGCTTATTGAATGTTTGCAATCAGAATACTTTTGTTAGACGTGACAATAATGGGGCTGCAGGATTGCCTAGAATCTTCATCGGGATAAACTGTTAATGTCAATGTTGTTTGCTGAAAATACGGGCTTTATTTGCTAACTCTTGAAGTCTTGAGTCCTTTTTAATTTTCCTATACTTGAAACTCTTTTTGCAAAAGAAAGCCCCTTTGAGAATCTACCCAACCTAATTGGTTTCAAAAATGGGTGACAATAGCCCTGGATTTGATGAGAAGTATACAGTTGATGCATATATTTGTTTCAGACCATTGCAATTTGGGGAGAAGAAAATGGAAAGGAATTTTTTTTTTTTTTTAAAAACAACTTGGTGTCCTGTTGCGTGCTGGTCAACTTGATGTGTTGCTGTTCAGAATCACAGAGAATCACATATTCTCAAATAATGCTTATCTGACTAAGTATCTACCTAGAACTGAAAACTGTGAAATTTTTAGGGTGGTATTTCTGTGCAGCACAGCTAGACCTGATCCCATACAGAAATTTGAAAGGGCTTCTCTTCTCATTTGACAAGTCAGTAGCTACTGTTTATTTCAGGTTTGTTCTGTCCTGCTATGAGTTTCTTCATCAAATTCTACCGAGAAATGTTCCCAAACACTCTACTGAATCAAGTTCTCTACGCTTAGAGGTGTATAGTGGGAACAGTCTGCTTTTGAGTGGTAGTTGTCAGTTACCTGTACAGACAATTTCACAAGTGCTTTTGAGAAACTCCAGTAATTTTCTCTGGAGTTCTCTGTTTTTATCCTCTGATTTGCTGAAGTCTAGTGGCATAAATCAGCCTGTTGTTTCTGTCCTCCGAAACTGCCTTTCCTCCTTCTGCACCATTTTCTCTTTCCAAGAGATTAAAGAAGTTACGTTCTTTTTGTTTTTAAAATATCTTAAATCTGGCTAAAGTCTGGATCTGTACCAGTGGTTTGTTAGACACTCAAAGGTATGTAGCCAGAAACTGTAGGAGGAATACCAAGTTAACAGCTACAGTTGTGTGCTAAACATATATGAGGGGTTAGATGAACAACTGAAAAAGTAATTGTAACATACCTATTGCCTTTTAATTATACTGATCCCAATGTGCATTCTTGTTCTCTTCTAAAGGTAGCCAAGGTTGGAATTGGCCACCAGAGGGCAAACTAAACGTACATGCTCCCCTCTTCTATATGTTCTTGAAAATCAGCTGCAATTGTTCATGTCAATATAATTTGCTTTTTCTCTACAGTAATTGTAAAGATTTTTTCGAGAAAATGTTCTTTTTCACTGAAGAGGCTGTATTGTCTTGGCTCATTGTGTGGCAGTAATAACCTGAAAGACCAACTCTGAAACAGCAAGTAGCTGTTCAGTAGGAATTATATAAAACATGAACAAACTAGTTATACATCTTACTGCTACTGGGTTTTGATGGCATCTGTAAGCAGAAGATAGTCTGTGAGTCTTTTGCTTCTCCTCACTATCTGAAAGAGCATTAATCAGTATGAGTGTATCAAAGAGGCTATTCTGTGTACAATAGGAAGTTTTTAGTTGTGTAAGATCGGAATAAACTATTCTGAAGTCCCTTTCCTCGATACTGGAAACACTGACATTCAAAGGGAATTTTCCGTATGTTTGAAACAAGATAAAACTTTGGTGTTCTGTACTTCAAAACAGTTCCAGGAGTTTCCTTTTACACTTGAGTAGAACTTTGTTATTTGCATTCCCTTTAGATCAAACCAGTTTACTAGGTAAAATTTTAGGAAAGTTTTGGCTGAGGCATATACTGAATTGGTTCTCAGTTTACTTATGAAAGATGACACATCTCAATGTTTATATATTTTTAGGTCAGTAGAAATAGACACAGAATTTATTTCTTTAAATAATTATGTACAAAATTAAAATGTATTAAGAATAAATAAAAAATCCACTCTGAAATAACCTTTTAACTATTTAACAAGAAGGGAATTGATTATAGTCACTAAATTTAGCAGCTTAAATTGAGATTATCTTCTGTCATTGTGTACTGATACATATATATTTTAATTTTAACGTGGCTTTCCTTTAAAGAATATCCTTCCTATTTGATATAATCTTATGGCTGTCAGATCAAATAATATGTGTAATGAAATGCCTTTCTTGATGGAATGGGATATTACAGTGACTTAATTTAGTGTCAGTTTACACACTGATTTTAGAATATAGGTGAGTGCACTTTCTTCCCAGTGTTTTTCAATACCAAACTATGATTTGTTATGTTTCTGTTTGAATTCAGGCTTCTTGGTCATGGTTAATTTTATTTCATCAAAACTTCAATACGGCCTGGATCAAACCTTTGTGAAGGTAGATGAGGTATTGCAGGATAGAAGGAAATGCTCTGACAGGTTCTATATTGAGTAACTTTGATTTGCAGAAATTTTGGATTTATTAACCCTCATGTGAATTTTAGCTCTCTTGCAAGACAATGATTAACATGGCCAGTATGTTTATCATAAGATTTATCTGTTGTTCTTTGACAACATTTTTAAATATATCTCTTAACATTTGTTCTTTGGGATTCATATGACCTTATAGAAATTTTGGATTGGGTTCATTTAGAATTGCTCATTTTATAATGAGACCACTTAACAGTTGGAAAATGATCCTGAAAATAAAAAACTTGTAAATTAAGTATTTGACAGCTTTAAGTGGATGTGTTTTGTAGATGGTATGTTGTAACATAATTATGTTTTTGTTCTGTCTGGTAGAGGGAAACTTTGAAGTTTTACATCTGTATACACATACCTACTAAAATGAATTATAGTAAAGGACCGTTTTCTTTAGTGGCAGTTTGATATATTTTCCACATCTTGACCATATCCATTACACTTCACAACGCTTTTCTTTTGAAAGAGTGAGTGGGCAAGATGAACATGTCATTGTGTGGAGGTGTGTCCCTGAGTCAATAAAAAAATCCAGAAAACCAGCAAAAGACTAGAAACTCTCTTACAACTGAAGAATAGCAAGCTTCACACATTTGTTTCATAAAGAAAAATATGTACATTCTTGTACATACAGAATTGATTCTAAGGCTATTTCAGACACAGTTTTTTTAATTTTTTTTATCATGTGACTCCAGAGGTTGGATGCTGTTCTGTAGCAGTGCAATTCAATGCTGAAGGAAGGAACAATCTCAAAAGTCTGTAGAAGAGGAGGAAGCCCCTGAAGTCAGCAAGCACAGAAAAAGTGATCTTAATGCCAGATTTTTCTAGAAATTGTGTTGCGACTTGTAAGATGGGAATCAAAACATGCAGTGTTGTTCAGGATTTAGTTACTCTGTTAAAAATATTTATTATTCACCTACATTTATTCCATTTAATGGCTCTAGAGAAAGTGTGTGTGTTAAACCACATGTAAGTGAGAACATGTGACTATGACTGTTCTTAAGGGAAAGAAGAACTTATGAGCATAATGACTCCTCTCTTATTGGTGGCTCCAGTTTTCAGTAGGTGGGGTTGGAAGCCAGAAAGGTGAATGAAGGGAATTTTTTGCTTGGAAATGTCAGCTTTTCAGAAACAATTTCTACATAACAACATTTCCCCACCTTTTACTTTCCAAAGGCTTTTGTAAAATACTTGTTTGTGTCTCATCTCTACAGTGGATCAAAGAACTTAAAGACTTATTTGATAACATTTAATGCTTTTTTGCTTTTTCAACAGAGGTTTGTTACCTCAAAACAAAATTCGGTTGGATTTGAAGGAGATTCACCCGAATATAATCCAGAATTAACTGACTTATATTCATAGGTTCTGATCCAGCCTGATTTAAAAAAAACAAACAAACCAAAACACCCCCCCAACCAAACACAATTAAAAAAACCAAAAAAAAAAACCCCAAAATGGAAAAAAACCCTAGTAAATGCTCCCAAGTAAGTAGGAAATGGAAGTAAATCCTTCCAAGTTACTGATATGCAGTAACCCATAATGGCTGCTATTTGTGAAAGTCTGGTCTCTCTTCTCCTTTTGAAGTAAAACACAGTAAGCATGAGAAGAATAAAAAACCTGTCTGTTATTTTGGCAAATTGCTGTAAAGGTGAGGCATACTGTATGTACAACTATGTATATTTTGTTCCTTTGCTTTTTTTCAAAGCAGATGAGCACATGAAAATACTCTGTATTCAATATATACACTTATTTTTTTAAACTTTGAACATCTTATTTTAATAGGAAATTTTGGCAGCGTTCTTTCAGAGTTTCCACTAAATTGTCATGAAATCCCCCAGAGCTGTTCTGTAGCATGCAGCCTTGCATTATAGGAAAGACTATGTTACAATTGGAACAACAGTCTCTATTAATTTTCATAACTTTATAATAGTAATGTGGGAGATAATTTGTATTAAGGCATTATAAAATTTGGCAATTTTAAGGAAAAATATTCAGTCCTATTATATTATTATTTCATTTTTTAAAACAGAAATGGTGGTTTTGGCATGTGCAACTGAAGGAGGCATACCTATGGTATTACACAATATTATTTCCTGAATGAGTATTGAAACATGTTTTAGAATTCATTTAGAAGTTGTTTTTTTCATGGCATTGCTACCAACTCCTGTCCTGTTTGAACTCCCATCTGTATTAATAATACAGATTTCTTTTCCCTCTCCCTTCTTTTCCCTCAAACAGACTTGGCCTACCTGTTCATGATGTTCTTGAACAGATGTAGGAATGTAACTCCATATGGCTCCTAGAGAGAAAAAGTATTTTGCAAAGTAACTGCAAAAATGGGAACTTTCTTGGTGTATTACTTGTGTTTCATGAACAGAGTATAGTGAACAACTCTAAGGGAGGTGATTCATAACATATCAACTGAATTATTGAGATAAATGAATTTCCCAAAAATGTTCTGTTTGCACATCAGCAGAGGGATTTCCAGATGCATCAGAAAAAGTGACATAGATGGCTTTCCTTTCACTGCCTTTTCTGTTCCAAACAGAAGTTCTTGCTGCCTCTGCATGAGATAAGTGATGGTTCAAGGATGGAACATTGGAAAGAAAAAATGGCTTTTCAATGATTGTATTCATTATGACTACTCTAGTTTATATTAAGTCAGAACTGCTTCAAATATGGTGTTGACAACTTGAACCTTAATGACTTAGGATGCATGTTTTATCTCTGTGGTAGAGTTCTTTTAAAAAACTGGTATTTTCAAATAATCCTAAGCAATACATTGTTCTGTCCTTATGAACATATGTTGTATATACAACTATGTGATACAGCATTTTTTGAAGGTAATTTTGCTTGTTTGTTTAACAAACTGTCTTACTTTCAAGGTTTGTTGTTATTATTGTTTTACTAATGGGTAGTTAGTGAATTATAGACTGCACATTAATGAAGTAATTATTGTGGGAAGAAGAGTCTGCATCCACTTTATAATTGTCTTTTGCTGGTTAATACAATCAAATTTATAGTTACACCCATTCAGTTTTTTGTGTCTCTTCTCTAGGGTCTTTTAAGTGGTTTGGTCTATTAATAAACCAGTTGGTCTACTTGATCTTGTAAATATTGTGGGGATTTAAAGTTTAAGGTCTTCTCAAGGTGGGGTGGGGGTGGGGTGGGGATGGGACGGGACAACAATCCCAAACAATTCCTTCATTGATAGACAAACCCACGTATGTGCAGGGTTGCCTATTGCTTTTTACAGTGCTGGCTATTAGAAGTCTGTTTTGTAATTCTTCCACATTTGAACTGAATCTGGAGTTTTCAGGAGTCACTTAGCAACCATTTCAGCTTCTAATAAAACATAATTGGACCTGATCCTTCTGCAGAATATTATCTGAAGTAACTATATCAATGGCTCTGGAATATTTTCTACAAAAGTAGCAGAGTTGAGAGAAGAAATAAGATTAATTTTTTCTTAAGTTATGCAAGAATAAGGTTGTTTGGAACCAAGATATTCAATCCATATATCAAACATTAGGTATATACGTAACATTTAGATTCTGGTAAGATTGCATACAAATTTCTATATTTCAGTTATCTCAGTATTGCTTTCATAATCAAATAAGAAGCTTTAAAGAGTAGGTAAAGTGTATGACAAATATGTGGTATTGAAAGGCTCTGAAACAATAGCAGTACAAGACATCAAGGTTGGAAAATGGCTTTGGGGTGACATATTCATGATGTAAAGCTGAAGCTGTTTCCCTGTGTGTGCTTTAAGGGAAAGGTATGTTAGGCAGACAACAGTTGACCAAAGTTAAGACACATAGAGTACAACTGGGTTACCTAAGCACAGACATCTAGTTTCAGTTTAGATGCTGTAAATTATTGTCTGCTCTCCACTTGCCAGTCCAGGAGTACAGGTTTCCCTTAAATGTTGTGTCATGTACAACAGCCCCTACAGTTGTGTAGAATCTCCTGGGTAACATAATGTTTAGGCAGCTGCATCCCATCTCAAGTCCTAATACAAACTTTTTCATAAGGTAAGCAACAGGTGAGAAGTATGAAAAGCAATTTTTAATTTGCAGGGTGAAATCTGAGTATCATTTGTGCTTCTGAAAGCAATACCAAATAGAGAGATTGAGTTAGCCCTACACAGTCTTCAGTACCTTTTCCTTGAAACATTCTAACTGATTTGAGGACACTGTTGAGTAATAAATAGCATTTGTAAGTATTTGGACCAGCTTGTAACCTTCGTCAGTCAATTACCAAGTTTATGTAAGCATTTTATAGCCAGGAGTCAAATGTTTCCCTCATACACCAAAATGGTATCCATGGTATGAAGCAAATTATAAATCTCAGATTATTGTTTTGTCTTGTCTATGAAAACTATCAATCCACTCTTGCTTGTCAAGGTAGATGTTAGAATAGTGTGCCTAGTTCTGGTGCCCTCATCACAGATGAACAAGTCTGTATTGTGACCCCTATCCTCCCTTTTAAAGTTTACCTTTTTAATATATTTGGGGATAGCTATCCTGTTTGAATTGAACTGTAATTCTTGTTCATAGATTTATGGCTTTGTATGAAACTGGTTTGAAACATACACTGTTCGCTTGTGGAAGGCAAGCCAGTGATGCACAGCTGTAGAGATGTTAAGCTACCTGTTGGCTTGCCTTCTGCATTATTTCTTTCTTGCACTTGTTTTGGCTATATTATTATTTTTTTTTTTTAAGTATAGAATATTGAAAAGATAAAAATTATATGTGGTCAGGAACCTAATGCTCATAACATCCTACAAGAAATAAATCTCATGCATGCACAGTAATAACTTACTTGTATGAAATATGTGTGGGAATGTCACACAAGTTGAGCTCAATGTCCATCTAGCCCAGCAGCCTGTGTCTGATAGTTGGCAATAACAGGTGTTGGCAATAACAGGTGTCTAAAACAGCAGATAAAAGCAGAGAAGCAGTTAAAGATCCTTCCTCAAATTGCTTTTCCATGTTCTTAAAAATATTAATTTATTTTCTGAAAATCCATATTGTTATGGTATCTTTCTATATTTCTGTAGTGTGATATAGCTGCTCCCTTTTTTTTTTTTTTAATGTTCTGTTGTGCCTTT
This sequence comes from Mycteria americana, assembly GCF_035582795.1. Lineage (NCBI taxonomy): Eukaryota > Metazoa > Chordata > Aves > Ciconiiformes > Ciconiidae > Mycteria > Mycteria americana. Next base: position 44,734,056 of record NC_134368.1, read on the forward strand.
CATGGCTGTAGTTGCAGCCTTGGATGCAATTTACTATCCTATTGGTGGGATAACTGTTTTAATGCATATTCCAGACCTTGTCCCATGCAGATATTTTAAAAATTAAGAACAACACTCCACATAACTCAAGGTACATGAACCATATCTAATCCATAGTTCCATAGAATTTAACCAGGAGCTGACTTGACCTTCTGGTTAAAATAGATCAGATATCTTGTTACTTTTGAATAGAAGGTATTTTACCAACTATGACTACATGCTTTGGCTTCTACCTAAACAAGGAACAAAAAAATATAATGGATACTTTTGACTTTGAATTTTCAACAGTAAATCAAAAAACATTTCCATCCGATAATGAAGGAAAAACATATTTACGGTTTTATTTTGAGCTTCATTACTTTAAAGATTACTCCTGCTTTCCTTAAGTTTGACCATATATTTCTCCTTTTTTCATCCTCATCAGTTGTTTTTTATTTCCTAGCACTTGATTTGTATTTGTGGCTGTCAGTGATCCCTTTTTGCTACTTTTGAAAACTAAAAAAAAATAATTAGTCGTCTTTTCCTCATGTGCGAAAGGGGTTTTTAACTGTTCTGAATGGCTGTGGCATTAGCACTATTTGGAAATCAGTGATGTTCTTAAAGAAATCTCAGTTGTCACTTACATTGCTTGTTTGGGTTTTGTTGTGTACCACTAAAACAATTCTAACAATTCTGATCAAGCTACAATCAGTTCTGCATTTTTTTTTTCTTTACCGCTGGTTAACAACTGTTTTAGTCAGATGCACTGCTTTCTAATTAGGACATTACCATCTGTAATACTTAGAAATTCTAAAGGTGTTTGAATTCTAGCAGTGCTGTGTTTTCATCAGATTATCAGATAAGAAAAAGGATAAACCAACAATTTATCAGAGAATTTGTTAACTGGGTTACCATAGCTCTTCACATCCTATAGCTCTTCGTATCCTACCCTCCTATCATTCTCATGTATTCTATCCTCTAATCTTTAGCCTTCAGTATGAATAATATTATGATGCATATTTTCAGGGTGAACTTGATAGTTGTGTTGAACTTAGCTCTCATTAGGTACTATTGTGGTACTTTTAATTCACTTTTTTTTTCTTTTTTTGGTGTGGAAATCTCTTTTCAAAGAAACAAAAAAACTGTGGATTGTTGTAGTCATGACTGAATTTACAGTTTACTTGTTATATTTAGGCATTTTATATAAGGTAGGCTCTCATACTTTCTCTTCGCATCAAATTTACTGGAGTGTACTGGTGTATTGCTGCTACAATGAACAGGACAGACATATGCAGCAATTCAGGTAGAGATACTCATTTGTCTTTCTAGAAATACATTCAGACATGGGTTGGTCCATTGTATTCAAAGGCAAGTTTCACTCTTTTGTCACAAGAATTTGAGTTGGAATCATTTTATACAGTGCTCTACGTTTTTAAGCGGCATACGCTGGCTAAGCGTTTTTTCTCTTCACAGATCACCGATCTTCAAAAAATTAACATAAAGTAATATGAAATTTTCTGATAATGTAGGGAACACTCAATAAAGAAAGGAAGGAGAAAAATTTCAAAATTACTTTAAAAAATGGGAAGTGTGATAGTTAAATGGCCTATTAAATTCATTGCAGAGGAATCTAAAATAATGAGGCTATTGACACAACCTTAGCAGATATAATGGGCCCTCAGTGGCCATGTGGTACAAAACAGTGAGTTTGTGAAATGTGGAATAATGGTGGATAAAAGTCTTAAACTTTGTAATGGTGCCTTATGTCTCCAATTTTGGAACACAGAGGCTTCAAATAGGAGACAAGAAACAATTTTAAGACTGTGCAAATCACCTGTAAGGTTACAAAATTAGTATTCTACACTTTTGCTCCTTTGTTTTTCTTTCTCAAGAAGAGCATTAAATAAATGAAGCAAAAGACAATGTATAGTTTTCAGTAACTCCAGTGTAATTCGGATGATGAGTATGTGAAGTATATTTTTGGAATTTGTTATTCAAGAATTTTGAATTTATACCTCATTTAGGTTTGCTGTGGAGGTAGTTGAAGCTGATGTTATGGAGCTGTCTCATAGATAAAGAGGAAAAAAAGTAGAGGATATCATTTGGCAATCGGTGATGGCAAAACAGAATGTGTAGTCACGTGCCGGAGCTTTGCCAATTTGAGTAAGCATGTGCATGATTTTAGGTTAATAATGCTATGTTATATATTTATCATCTAGTACAAAAATGTTTGCATTTTATATATATATGTATAGATATTTAAATCCATAAAGCTACATTAGTAGTAGAGAGTTGAGGTAATCTTAAAATTCAGTCATTGAAGTAAACTGCTACTTGTCTTATATTTTGATAGCACATTTGGGTTTCTTTGAGGTCTACACAGTTTTTGTGGGTGTCCTGTCAATGAGGAATCTTTAAAGGAAACATCAAGTATTCTTCATTACTTGAACCTTACACTCCTAAAAGTTCACTGAGAGCCAGTTTCTCTCTTCCTGCTTGAATGTTGCAGCTAGCTACTTCATCTTTCAATTTCAAGGTTTCTTTGTGGTCATAGACTGAAGTTCATTGTTTTTTCTCTCAGTTGTGAGTATTCTTTACCTCCAATAGACCTGTGTGATTATGGTGTTGTGTCTTCCCCCCCCCCCCCCCCCCCCCCCCCCCCCTTTTCCCTCCCTACTTCTTTCACGTATTGGTATACAGGAGACAAATGGTTGTAGGGCAAAGGCATCTTCATATGTGAATTGTCTTTTTCCTCATCCCAGCTCCCTGAGTCTGTGTAAGGGATCATAGAGACAGTGTAGGTTAGTAGGTAGTGGTATAATAACCTATGTATGATAGCACTGTAACCTCAAGAAAAGATTTAAAACAGGAAGAATTCAATTTGATCCCCTCTTCCTTTAACATCTATGCTGGATTTGGGATTATGGATATTTTAATTTAGATGCATTCTGTACTCTAAAGAAACATATGATTTAGGTTTGAACAAAATAAATCATCTTCATAAATATTGTTAGGAAGAAAATGCAGATGGTACCTACCCGTGCAATAATTACCTGTGTTTGAAATGGACAGGCTGATGATGTGCACTGATAGCAGTACGCAGATACTTAGACTTTCACTGTCCAAAGATGGACTTGGAAGATGGAGCGGTACATGCTAATAACTTTAATTTTTCCTTTAGTGTCAAGTTAGATAATGCCAAAAAAGAAGCAAACAGTATATTTAAGTGCGGAAGCAAATGTTTAACAGCCGTAGCCACTTTCCTGGTGCCCCTGTGTGGTGGGTTGACCCCAGCCAGCAACTAAACCTGCACTAGCTGCTTGCTCCCTCCTGCGTGGTCCTCCTTTCCCCCTCAGCAGGATTTGGGAGAGAATAGGAAGAGCAAAAGCGAGGAAAAGCTCATGGGTCAAGATAAAGACAGTTCAGTAAGTGAAATAAAAAAAAGAACAACTAAGTGATGCAAAGGCTATCACTCACCACCTCCCACAAAGCAGATTGATGCCCAGCCAGTCTCTGAGCAGCAGCCACCTTGGAAAGACTCTCTCCTGGTTTTTACTGTTGACCATGATGTTATGTGGCATGGAATATCGCTTTAGTCAATTTGGATTAGCTGTCCAGCTGTGTCCCCTCCTATCCTCTTGCCTACCTCTAGCCCACTTGCTGGGAGGGCAGAGTGAGAAACAGAGAAGGCTTTAGTTTTGGGTTAGTTCTGGGAGTAACTGGTGCTGCGCAAGCACTGTTCAGCAACAGCTAAAACAGCAGTGTGTTACCAACACTGTTTTGGTTGCAAATCTGAACACCATGCTGCTATGACAAAAAGGAACTTCATCCCAGCCAGACTCAGTACTCCACGTTGCTGGTTCATGTCTTGCACGGCATCCATCAAAGCTAAATAAGATTTCTGAAGCTTTGAGTACTACTTTCTGTCTTGCCAGAGTTCTGCCTCTTCCTTTCTTCTTCCATGTTTGCTTCCACTACTATACTGCTATGAAGCCTGCTGTGAGAGACAAGACCTTCACGTAATTTGCCTTCGTTCTATCTATAAGAGCACTTTTCAAACTTTGATTTACTGCTGTAGTCATACATTGCTCATAAATGGTTGAAGTCAGAGGTAGCTGCTTTTCCCAGATGCCAGTTTAACTTCTAATTTAGAAGCATTACATGATGAATTAGTGCTGAATTACTCCCCCACATGTATTCCTCTCTTAAAAGGACAATTACCCACTTCATCGGTGTTGACTGAGTTGAATACTTTTAGTCCTCTGTCCCACTCAGTTTGCATTACTGGTGTGTTGGTTTTTTTGGTTTTTTTTTCCTTCATTCACTACATGTTCTTTGTCTTTTCAACCAAAACAGCTGGAGTCAAGGCAGGTAGCTTATTTCATTTTGTACATACTTAAATACATGTGTAAAACTTGTTTTTGATGAACTTAATTATAGTTTCATCTTTTAAAATTATTATTGTCCTTTCCCTAATGCAAAATAAGCACTTTGATTTGGCAAACAGACATGACTCAGACGTTTTAGAGTCCTAATGAGCCAAACTATCTGAGAAACACTATGAAATATGTTATTTCTGTATGGAAATTTGCTGAATTCTTGAAATTGTCTAATTGAGAATGGTTGACTTAACTCCTCACAGGGTTTTGAAATTATGCTGTTGGATAAGGTATGCATGAAGATTTTAGTAAGTTTTAGTTTTCTTTAATATTTTCTTTTTTAAAAGTAAGATGTATCAGCATGTGGCATGTGTGCTATGAGATGTTCACACTCGTTACTGCACATCAGCATATAGGAGGGGACTTTCTTTTTTTGGTGTACTTGGCAGATTCTTGCTTTACATAAACTTTGATGTTACAGAAATTGTACTGTTAAACTTTCACTGTAATAGGATAACATGTTGCAGAGTTGTGTGCCTGACCAGCTTTAGGAATTCATCCTTAACCATGTATTTATGTATTAAGGGTAGTATGTACCCTGGTTCTTTGCCAAGGATCCTTTTAAGATTGCAATATTGAATACTTTATCCTTTTTCATTGTTAAACTCTGATTCTTGTGTCATTGTATTGATTAATTTTTTTTAGTTGCTGTTTGTCAGTGAACTGAAAACACTGGAGACCTAAGGTTTTTGTTTATAACAGTCATTACAACACAATGCTTTTGAAGTTACATTTAAGCATTCTCTTGCATTTACTCTCTCCTTTCTCTTGGTTGTAACCTTGTGGGATAATTCCATGGAATAAAGGAGAGAGCACAAAACAGTGGAACCACTTATTCCTATGAATAAAGTTTCTACTTAATTTTGTTGAATAGTGTTTTTTCTGCAAGTGATCCGGTTAGTATACATCCAGAATTCAGGTGATGAGTTACAGAACATTATCATTGCGAACAGGACCCAGCTGAGTGTAAAAAACAAAAAGAAAAACAAACAAAAAAAAGTTATATGTTAACAACTATTAGAAAACAAATTAGAAGATATGGTTAAGTTCCTGTATAATTCTATGGGGCACAATGTGTATATTGTCATTCCCCCTCTGCCCACCCCCAAAGATATAGTAGAATTAGAAGAAATATTAAAAAGAGCAAAAGAAGTGATAAGCGGTATGAAAAAGAACAGATTCTCATAAGAAGCCACTTAATATTTTAGGATTCTCCAATATGGTGAAGGAATGGTGACTAGGGGATATTGCTTTGATTTTTTTTCTCTAAAGACCTCTATCTGTTTGTCTATCAGTCTGTATCTGTTCAATAACAGATTGTAGCTATCTGTTCTTGGCTCCAGTTGGAGATGGAACCTGGGGTAGGTGGTTCCATGGGGCAGGGGTTAATTGCCTAAATACAATGGCATATATTTTAAAATCAGAAGCATGTATGTAAATGGAAGTATTTCAGTGCACAGGAGATCTAATGGAATGAATACAAGATGGATTCGTTTGAAATTTAAAAGTGAAGACAGTAGAATAGTTTTGATAAAGAAAATAGGAAAGGTCTATGTGGCATAAGTAATGGACACATTAATGGGTTCTCAGTCTTGACAGGGACCATGCATTTTGAGAGAAGAAAAGAGATACTTCTGAATCTGTGCTCAGTTTCACAGGAGAAACCCTTAGGATCACAAGGACACTGAAAAATTTATTTTCCGTGGCTTATGCCAGCCCTAGAAAACATATAAGCTGTGTGAATTTTGTATTTAATCCAATGCCAATACTAGCAATGAAGAAGAATTCTGAAAAACAGATGATGATATCGTGACATGTTTTTGAAGTGTATTGCTAAATTCATTATTTTATAATAACAATCGCCCTCTGTGGAAACATGATCTGTTTCCAGTGTATTGAAAACAAAATTCATGTGTAGTTTATCATGTAATTTTCCTTGCTACTTGCTGAAAATCAAGATGGCAATTAAAAAACAAAACAAAACAAAAAATCCAACAAAAAGCCAGCAAGCAAAACCAACAAAAAACACTCATGATTTTTCCTTTAGCTTTTATTGTCTTCAGTTCCTCTCATTCTGGTTTTCCTATTTTTGTTCAAGGTTAAAAAAAAAAAATCTGCAGATCAGTGAGCACAACCATCACCTCCATTAATGAATCGGGATTCATTAGCCCTGTTCTGAAAAGTTCCAGTCTCCCATATTTATCACTGTACTTTCTATGAATAGAACTGTTGTGGTAGGTTTTAGTAATTGAGAAAGAGTGGAATCTCAAGTATGGAATATCACTGCTGCAACATTGAACTCACTTTTCTTTGGGGAACTGCTGAAAAAACCACCAGCTGGTGACCGATACAGGCAAGGAGGAGACTCTCTATGATTTCACATTGCTTTGTCCTTATCATTGAGATCTCAGTATCTTTCGGGACTTTCATAATATGGCATGAGTAGGGTTTGACATGTGACTTTTTTTTTTCCCCTAAGTGAGTTTTTAAACTTTGGTTTTGCTGTATTTTTTTTTCTTATTTTCTGATGATGATTTTCTTTTTTCTGGGAAGGTATGACTAGAGGAGTGGACATTGCATTTTGGAAAGGCAAGCAGTGATGCCTTTGAAATGTGGTCCTTTAAATCCTGTTGCTGTTATTGATTGTATAAGATATCCAAGAAAGAGAAAAACAGAAATAACGTGGAGAAAGAGTCTTCCAGGAAACATTGTGCCTGGCAGATAATTCATCATGGCAGAGCTAAATTTGGGTGCACTGTCAAAAACTGGGTCTGAACGATGAGCATTGAAGCTCATTGCAGAGGGATGGAAAGACTGGTACTTGGCATAAATTATAAAAGTCACCTAAAGAATTAATTTCTTCCTGGTACACTTCTTTGAAATAGATGCAATAACTGAATAAGTAATTGGCTTTGTCAGTCAAAGCATGCACATTTTGTCCTTGTAGGAATTATACAGCTAGATTCAGAGGAAATTTGACCCAAGCCCTAAAATGCTTGAAACTTTCAGATATGACAGCAAGCTGAATTCACAAAAGAGAAGCTGGCTGGCAGAGAGGAGCTAAGCACGTGGACTGTATGACTGTTTTGTTTGGCAGTCATTTCAGTGATACCAAATACTTGCTAACCCTGTTTGTGGCTGTAACAATTCTGCAATAAGTGTTTTGTTGTTTGGTTAGAGTTTTTTTGCTTCGGGTTTTTTTTTGTTTTGTGTTTTGGCTTTTTTTTTTTCTTTTTGTAGATTGTAGAGGAAATATATAAAACTATAGTTTTATAATAATAAAGACTCTTTTTTTTCTAAAGTAGTTTTGTTCCTTTTGATTTGTTTTGTTCCTTCCTTTTAATTTGAATGAGCTTGGGCCATATGTGGCCATAATTTCTCCTTTCCTTCTCAAATGCTCTTAGAGGATTTTGTGGAAATAATAGGCTGCAAATCTTGTAATATTTTGGCATCTTGATTCATATTTGCTTGATGTAGGAGAGCTGTTGCTTAAAGTTGTCTCCTCGTAATGGAGATGGAGTGGTAGTGGAGTGTTTAAGACTGTGTTGGATGACTTAGAATCATTTCGGTTGGAAAAGATCCTTAAGATCATAGAGTCTAACTGTAAAAGTACTACTCTTGCATTATTCTGATCCTTCTCTGGTAAAGCTGGAATAAAGCAGTTCTGAGTCAGGTCAGTGAAATTTTAAGTATGCATTTTTATGGTACACACAAAGATAATGCCCCTTAAACACAGTGTGAATAAGCAACATCATGTTTATAAAGTCTTACTTTCTTTTGAATTTGCATAGTGCCATCCACATGGTTTATAAAGTGTCTTAGGTTAGAAAAAACCTGATGAATAAACAAAAATGAGTACTGAAAATGAGGAAAACTTAGGTAGTAGTGAAGTGTCTAAGGTAGCATTAAAGCGTCTAAGGTTAGAAAAAAGCTGACTGAAAGTAAGGAGGTTCTTAGGTAGCAGAACAGGATGTCTTCTTCCAGGTAGTGAATGATACATTGACATAGAAGAAATATGGCAAACCAGCTATTTCATTCAACTGAAACTGAGAAAAAAATTCCTTCTTCATGTATTTAGCAAAGATTTGTTTGACTAATGCAGCAGGAGCTAGGCATGATATATAAAGGAATTTTACAGTGGGCTCCGCATTAGTAGTGCCCTTAGCAATGTTAGTCTGACTCCTTGGAGTACAAGGATTGATGCTGCTGATTTTTTTTTTTTTTGGAAGTCCTTTCTAATGTAACTGAATATTTTCATCCTGAGATGTGTCTTAACTTTGCTAATGCTTTTGGCCTTAGTTCTTTGAAGTGAATATAGATAACCTGTGATTTACTTTGGAATGTCTGTCCAGATTTTGCTTTGTCAAGTATTTCTAATAATGTAACCTTTTTTTTTTAAACTTCACAGTCTCTAATTTTTCATATACTGTTCCTGAAATAAGACAAGTAGACCCACAGAGCATGTGCAACGAATGAGAAGCCATGTTCTTGATTGATAATTTTAAGGCCAGAAAAAAAAAATCAGTATTTACTTATTCTAACTTTGTGTTACATAGGCCAAGTAATTTCACTACTAATCCCTCAAAAAATAAATAATTCCTTAATACTTTGTCTGATTTACAGATATCAGGCTGATCCTTAGCATATGAAAGTTATGAAGTCAAACATTCAGAAATTATGGAATACTTAAACTTTTGACCTGATACCTGAGCTGGTCCTTTTTTTGATATGCAGTATGATACAGGCTGTAACTGCATGCTCATATCTTTTACCTATTAAGTGAGAGGGATTTTCTATGAACTGTAGATGAATCATGCTTGTCTTTTGAAGGACTTTGAGTCATTATACTCATGTTTCAGTCATGTTTCACAGTACAGAACAGGAACTGAATAAGGCACAGAACTGCAGGAGGGAAAAGGAAGGACTTCTGACAAAGGTAGTTGATACTTCAAGTTGTGTACTGTAATCTCTTGTTTCCATGTTTATTTCTTAGTTAGCACCCCACTTTTTGAATATGCAAGCTTTCTAACTTGAAGGAAATAGTGATGTTCTGAGTGTAACTTAAAGAAGTTAAGTGAAGTAAATGTTTTGCACAAAAGCTGCTATTAAATGTTTCGTGAAACAGAAGTGATGGATCAGTACTGTAGCGTTGTCATGTCTAATGGAACATACACTTGGCGCTCACACCTGAAGAGAATGCTACACTTAGAAGCCTGACTCTAATCTCATTCAAAGATTTTTCGAGGGAGGTCCCAAATGGGCTTTGTGTCTGTGAAACTCAGAGAAAGGTTGCATATCCTCAGAGTGAGTATACCTGTAAATCAGTTTAAATTCTTAAACCTGATGCTACTTTAAAATATAAGGCAACTGATTAATCTCATGTTTTGCTGCAGAATAAACTGCAGAGACTAAACATAAAGTTTCAGTAAAGTTTCTTTACAGAAACTTTTCTACAGCTGGAAAATATGTACTGCATATGTTGTGTAACTATGCAATTCAAGTTGTGGCAAGCACAAAGTTTATTTCTGATATGTCCGTTGTTATCTGTATAGCATCAATTTATACTTCCAGAAAAACAGCATGAAACTTAATCTATTTTGATTAAGCTGCAAATTATTGTATGACTAGAAATATGTATTCAGTGGTAGTAATGCACCAGTTTCGAGTTTCAAGTACATACGTTGCTAATATATGTGTGTGTATATCTGTGTACCTCATAACAAAATGGCCTAATCTGGCATATTTTGCTGTGGAATTAAGTAAACAGATTGAAAGAAAAGCTTCTTTGTGTAATGAAGATATGTATGGATTTTAGTACATAATTCTTAAACAGGACTTAAGTGGTTTCAGTATACTTCTGGAAAATAACTGGCTTAATACCTTATAAGCAGGTAGATAAGAAAGCAATTTCTTAAATTTGTGTGTGTGTGCGTGATGTACGTGTTAAGCCATCAAACTGTTTAGCAAATACAGTGGTTTTCATTGGCCATTTTAGACCCAGTCTCTACTTCCTAGTGAAAAACAAAACAAAACATGCCATTATAAAATTGATATGAAATATTATTCCAAAATACATTACTTATTTGTAATGTAAGTACTGCAGTGCTTTAGTGGAGATTTGTTTCTTGCTGTTGGCAATAGTATAGAGAGGAATTCCTCAATATTTAACTTTTTTGGATGAATTTGGAGAACTCAGTGAAAAGTGCTTATCTAGATTCAGATATCTGTAAATATTCCAGGAGTAGTCTTAATATTTCAGTATAAGTAGGAAAGCTGCAATGAGGCTAATGATACGGATAGTGGGAGGATAGGAGCTGAAAAGCACTTTTCCCCTGTACGTTCTTCTTCAGAACCTGGAACTGAACACTCTAGCTCCATGATAATAAATTCCTTAATATCAGCCAAAGCTGTTCAGATACTAAATCTGTATGCAGATATGCATACAAATTGAGGGGGTGGTATTTTTTTCTTCTTCCTCCTTCATTGTAAGCCAAAGCAAGTAAGGTCCTGTCGCTCTTCTCTGTGGTGTTGTCTGAATACTTAAAGATGACTTAGTATAAAGGGGCTTGGGGTAAAAAGCCAAAGGAGTGTTAGCAGTAAGGGAGTCTTCTCAACAGGCTATCTCGGTTAAGTTCAAATATGTTGCTCTCCACTTTCAGAGGAAGCACAGAAATGGAATCTGGGGGGTGACAAGAGAACTGAAGTTTGCAAATGGATGCAGCCATTGGTCCTGACATGGCTGCAAGCAGTGCTGTCAAGCCAGAAAGCACAAGGTGAACTGGAACATGCAAATCACATTAGGAATCTGCCTGCCACCTGTATTCTACTTGATAGAATGAGTAATCCTGTGAAAATCAATTAAAAGGGACAGATTTGAAGATGAGCACTGTAACTTAGAATTTTATATTATTGCCCGTCAACATGGTACCTGAATGCCTTTCATGTAATATTGAAAGGTTTTCAGAAGCCTCTGGAAAGATTCAATATGAGTCACTGCTGGGGCTGTCAGATGTCATTCTGTATCAGAGCACACCACTAAACATAGTATTAGCTCAGCAGATTCATTTAATTTTCCCTTTGAATGCCTTAATTTCCGTTTTTCGGAATTCTTGTTAAAATAATTTTTGAACACTTTTGCTTCCTTTTGATGTTTCATTTTTACGTGAAGTTTTCTTTAGGAAGATCAAAGTAGGATATTCTTCTTTTCTGAATTTTAAAACTAGTTTTATTTTAAAATTCATCCTTATAACCAGCTGTGTTACAAAGTTTAAGTCTTGTAATGCATGCTATTAACAATTATGGCTTATACCTTACAAGTATTGAGTTACAAGTGTTTTACATCATCTGTATTTGAGTTGTTTATAATGATTGGAAGTGCCTGTGCATGTTACCATGATTACCAGTTTTCTGAGACCAGTTTGAGCAGGTAGTGTCCAAACAGATGGCACATATAGTACAGCTGAATAGTGACCTGCTGAGCATCCAGTTTATTTACCGGCTCTAATATAGTTTAAAATTTACATAGCTTTTTAACCTAACCTAAATAGCAGATATGCAGAACAGTTTTTAGTTAGTAGTCACTGAGTTACATTGATACAATAATCATGCATTTATAAAACCTTAATAGTCCAGTGCAAGAGCAGGGGCCCATGATGGGGCTTTCTGAGCTTTTGCAGTTCATGGTATGAGGTGTTTTAGGCCACTGCCACACTTGATGACTGTACCTACTATACATTTAGGCTAAGGGATTTGTTACCCCTGGGAACTGTTTTCATAATCCCAAAGTACTGAAGAAGAGAGATGCTGTGGCACGGCCTCCTACTCTAAAGGTCGATAGTGTAACAGATTCAATTGCTTGGGCGTCAGGGGCAGCATATGATGACTAAGGCAGCAGCAGATCCAAGGAACAGAGTAACACTGAAAAATCTCTAGCCTAGGGAGCAGAGCAAGGGACAGCTATAAAGGTGTATTGAGTTTCTGCTGTGCATTTCAGAATCCACTTAGAGTCTGATCCTAACCAGAAATAAACCTGCCATATATAGGCTTCATTGTGACTAATTTCTGTGAGGCTAAACTAGCTTTATTGTCAGGAACAGCAGTACATGATTTGCCACTTGATCTGGGACAGTGGTTCATCTAGTTTCTGTAAGTGAAGAGACTTGTGAGAAGAAGGTTGCAAGAAGCCCTGAAATAAATATATTTGAAGACTAATATTTGGTGTTTCCAAGGTATAAGATTTTAGCTTTTGTTTGGCAGTTATGCATATAAACTGGAAAGTGGAGATTTATCCCATAGTGTTGGTTGTGATCCATCACCCAATTGTGTATTTCTTTGATGGCATCCAATGAGTCCTTGGCTTTAACGACAACTATAAGACAACTGGTTTTAAAAAGTTTATACAGATGGAGACATGAAATGGGTCAGGATATCAACTTCTAATTCAAAAGATACCAAGTTTCCAGGGTATCAGAGATTTCAGATTACCAACAATGAGTTTAAAACTGTACCTTATCTAGAGATTCTGAAAACTTTTGAACTTAAGTCACAGAGCTAAGTATTTGTGTTCTCTACATAAATAAGCTACAGTCCTATTGCAGAGAATATTATCAAAGGCAGATTAAAAATTGAAGTCCACAATATTAGTTGTTGGCATTCATAATAAATAAACCTGGAACAGCTTCTTTTCAGAAGTTTTTGCATTGCCAAGATTACCATTTTTGCTGAACTGCAAACCTAAGGAATATCTGTGGCTTGCTCCTTTATTGTTATTTGCTGTGGAAAGGAAATTTTATTCTGATAAGTCTGAGAGCTAAAAGGGTTTCTCTTTTGCATGTCTCTCAGAAAAATCAGTAACACAAAACTAAACCGCATGAATTGGAACAAATGAACAGTTTTCTTTCATAATGGAGTCGCCCCCGCCCCCCCGCTTTTTTTTTTTCTTCCCCCTCATCTAAAACATTCTGCTAGTAGAAACTGCATGTTTTAAGAAACAAGCAGAAGACTCCAGTACAAAGCTGACCTATTGTGGAAACCCTAATAGGCTATAAATAGGCCTCTGAATTTACTTACTAATTACAAATTTCTGTTAGGAAGGCAATGTAAGGGTATTTCCTACTTCTGCAGAGGTAGAATTTGCATTTCCTTGTTCTCCATTTGCTGTTACAGAAGGAACCCTTAGATGTGAACTTTCTGAATCAACCTTAAATAACATGTTTGATCTGAGTGCCAGAATTGCATCAGAATTGCAGAACTTCTGTAGAATTCGCAATGGGAAAGCAGCCTTTCCCCATGCACAAACCTCTCTATGGCAGCTACTTCAGTCTACGTGTTATTTGTGCATCCAATACAAATGGAAATATAAGGAGTTGAATATATGCAGTAGGGGACCCAGCAATCATGTCTTTATCTCTGTTAAAACTCTGTAATACATGCCTTTAAAAGATGTCACGTGGAACCGAATTTTGTGACATCCAGAAGTTTTTGATTTTTGTTTCCTCGGGGCTTTTTTGCACAAACTCTGAAAGTCCATGTGTCCTGGAACCTCTTCTGTTACTGAAAGTACTTTCACATCTACATAAAAAAAACAGTAGGGATTTATCCTGAAGGAAGCCTTTCGCTTACTCAGTTCTTTTTTTTTTTTTTTTTTTTTTTCACTTCACAGAACGACAGAATGGTTGAGGTTGGAAGGGACCTCTGAAGGTCATCTGGTCCAACCCCCTTGCTCAGGCAGGGCCACCTAGAGCAGGTTGCCCAAGACCATGTCCAGATGGATTTTGAGTATCACCAGGGATGGAGACTCCACAGCCTCTCTGGGCAACCTGTGCCAGTGCTTGGTCACCCTCACAGTGAAGACAGTGTTCTCTCATGTTTAGAGGGAACCTCCTGTGTTTCAGTTTGTGCCCATTGCCTCTGGTTCTGGCACTGGGCACCACTGAAAAGAGCCTGGCTCTGTCTTCTTTGCGCACTCCCCTCAGGTATTTATATATGTTGATAAGATCTTCCCTGAGCCTTCTTACCATTTGTAATAGTGAATCTTACTTGTTTCTTGTTTAACCTAGCTTTATTCCTGAGACAATTCGGGGAGGCTTTTATTTCCCTCAGCTGCAAATCTGTGCTTTTTGGATACTGTTACATGAAGTAAATCCACTGATGAGAGATCCTCTGGATGAACTAGAGTCACAGTCAAAACCTGTAACTGTTTTGGGGTTTTTTCCCCATATATTTTGAGTTTCAGCAGTGACACAAAAAGCTTTGATGTACTTAGGAAGGAACTTTTTAAGGCAAGTTTTGGTGACTAGCATAAAAGTATTCAAGTATTGTATGAGTGTGATTAACAATGAATATGATTAATGTCAGACTTTTCTTCTGCTTTCCTAATTTGTTTTATGATAGTTCTGGTGCATTCTAAAGATTGGGCTTCAAGGTAGTTAACATTTTATAGACATAGGGAAAGAAAAGATTCAATCAGTGAATAATTTTTTTCTAATTGGACAAAATAAATAAAAGGTTCTTGGATCCAGGAGATACTGGCCAGGGAGGTATAGACCAGAGAAGGGACTTGCCCAAAACTCAAGTATGATGCCATTACCAATGTCTGTCTTAAATTATTTTGATCCTGACTGAATGGAAGAATACCCAAAAGACACCTCATATCACACCAAGTAGAAAATGTTGATGAATATTTAATTTACAGGGAAGTGTCTATCCAATACTGAGTGTATGGAAAGACACAGAAATATATGGAGGAAATACTCTTATCCTTGTGGAAGAACTAGGAGTAGAATGACAGTGAGCATTGTGTATTGTGGATTAGATGTGAATAGCTGTTCAAATAGTCTCACATATATTGTGGATTTTGACCCAGAAATGAAGGAAAACATTTTTACTCCAAATGCAGTTATTAAAAGAGCATTACTGTATGTATTCCTGTAATGTGATTTAGGTAATTTTTAAGTATTTGTCATGGTAGTGTCTTTCAGAAGTTAGAATTTGAAACAGACATAATAAGAAATGTCAGTATTACCTTTAGACAGTGTAACAAAATGAGAAGGAAAATAGCATTATATTACTGCTTTCTAGCATATTTGTCTTCTCAGTCAATCGATGTCTTGTCACTACTTTACAAAAGACATTTTTTCCCATGTGCCAACTAACTGTTCACATACATAGTTTAGCTTTATTTTTTCTGATTTTGAACAGAATCTGTAGTTTTAGCAATAAAATCTGAATTTGGCAAGGAATGACTAGAAAATCGTTAAATTCTTGAAATGGGAAGCCATATTGCTAATGTTCCATAGACCCAATGGATAGGATGTGCTGAATGGACCCAATGTGCTGAATCTATTGCCTTTCAGTGCTGGCAGGTGATGAATCTTTTTCATAGTAATTCATTATTTTGAAAGTGAAGAAAAGAATTCTGTATAGATTCTCATGTGTTTTCTCAGCAGCAAATCTGTATGGATGCACAGTGTTAGATGAAACTTCTTGAATTCTTGTGATGAATAAGGATGTTGATGGTTTTTTTTTTTTTGTCCCTCTGTCCCCCTTTTCTTCATTGCCTTAGTACTGTCTGTTTGGACTGCAGTATGCGGTTTCAATTCAACATGAAAATCTTTATTTTTTTCCTGAAGTGTCTGGAATAAAAGCTGTGTTCTGGAGTTTTGATACAGCTTTTACAAAAGACCTAAAAGCTCATTCAGTGCAACGATCAGCTCTGTACCTCACAAATGCTAGAAACTGGAACATCAGAAATAGCAGTTCATATCTGTGAATCAAATGATGGAAAATCCACTTTTATTATTTTGGAATAAGGTGCTGTCTGACAGCCTCAACTATGTCGTTAATACAGCACAAAGCTGTTACTTCAGAAAGGCACTGTTTCCAATTTTATGGTTACTCTAAGCCCTGAAACAGTTGAAACCATATCTGTGGCACAAGTGAGGATAAGATACTGGACCTGATGGTCACCAATGCAAGTGAGCTCATCAGTGATGTCAAGGCTGGAGGCAGCCTAGGCTGCAGTGATCATGCATTGGTGGAGTTCACAGTCCTGAGGCATATGGGACAGGCGAGGAGTATAGTCAGGACCCTAAATTTTAGGAAAGCAAAATTCCAGCTCTTCAAGGAGTTAGTCATTAGGACACCCTGGGAAACAGTCCTCAAGGACAAGGGAGCAGAACAGAACTGGCAGATCTTTAAGGATGCTTTCCATAAAGTGCAAGAGCTCTCAGTCCCCAGATGTAGGAAGTCAGACAAGGAAGGGAAGAGATCGGCATGGCTCAGTCGAGACCTGCTGGTCAAACTAAAGAGCAAGAAGGAACTGCACAGACCGTGGAAGCAGGGACAGATAACCTGGGAAGAGTATAGGGACGCTTGTGTAGGGATGGGGTCAGGAAGGCCAAGGCGCAGCTGGAGCTGAACTTGGCAAGGCATGCAAAAAATAACAAGAAGGGCTTCTACAGGTATATCAACCAGAAAAGGAAAGTCAAAGAAAGCATATCTCCACTGATGAACAAGAATGGTGACCTAGTATCAACAGATGAGGACAAGGCTGAGGTACTCAACAACTTTTTTGCTTCAGCGTTCTCTGGCAACTGTTCTCCTCACCCTTCCTGAGTCAATGGACAACATATTGGGGACCAGGGAGGTAAAGCCCCTCCCACTGTAAGGGGAGATCAAGTTCGTGACCACCTGAGGAATCTGAACATATATAAGTCTATGGGACCTGATGAGATGCATCCCAGAGTCCTGAGGGAATTGTCTCATGTAGTTGCCAGGCCACTCTCCATGATATTTGAAAAGTCATACCAGTCAGGTGAAGTCCCCAGTGACTGGAAAAGGGGAAACATTGTGCCCATTTTTAAAATGGGTAGAAAGGAGGACCCTGGGAATTACCAACCTGTCAGCCTCACCTCTGTGCCTGGGAAGATCACGGAACAGATCCTCCTAGAAACTATGCTAAGGCACATGGAGGACAGGGAGGTGATTTTGAGACAGCCAGCGTGGTTTCACCAAGGGCAAGTCCTGCCTGACCAACCTAGTGGCTTTCTACGACGGAGTTACCACATCAGTGGACAAGGGAAAAGCAATGGATGTCATCTATCTGGACTTATGTAAAGCCTTTGACAGGTCCCCCGCAACATCCTTCTCTCTAAATTGGAAAGATACGGATTTGATGGGTGGACCATTCAGTGGATAAGGAATTGGTGGGATGGTCGCATCCAGAGGGTAGTGGTCAATGGCTCAATGTCCAGATGGGGATCAGTGATGAGTGGTGTCTCTCAGGGGTCCGTACTGGGACCAGTGCTGTTCAATATTTTCATCAATGACATTGACAACAAGATGGAGTGCACCCTCAGCAAGTTTGCAGATGACACCAAGCTGAGTGGTGCAGTTAACACGCCTGAAGGACGGGATGTCATCCAGAGGGACCTGGACAAGCTGGAGAAGTGGGCCTGTGTGAACCCAGTGGGGTTCAACAAGGCCAAGTACAGGGTCCTACACCTGGGTCGGGGCAATCCCTGGTATCAATACAGGCTGGGGGATGAAGGGATTGAGAGCAGCCCTGTGGAAAAGGACTTGGGGGTACTGGTGGATGAAAAGCTGGACACGAGCCAGCAATGTGCCCTCACAGCCCAGAGGCCAACCATATCCTGGGCTGCATCAAAAGAAGCGTGGTCAGCAGGTTGAGGGAGGTAATTCTGCCCCTCTACTCTGCTCTGGTGAGACCTCACCTGGAGTATTGCGTCCAGCTCTGGAGCCCTCAGCACAAGAAGGACATGGACCTGTTGGAGCGAGTCCAGAGGAGGGCCACGAAAATGATCCGAGGGCTGGAGCACGTCTCCTATGAGGACAGGCTGAGAGAGTTGGGGTTGTTCAGCCTGGAGAAGAGAAGGCTGCGGGGAGACCTTATGGCAGCCTTCCAGTACTTAAAGGGGGCTTATAGGAAAGATGGGGACAGACTTTTTAGCAAGGCCTGTTGTGACAGGGCAAGGAGCAATGGTTTTAAACTAGGGGAGAACAGATTTAGACTGGATTTAAGACAGAATTTTTTTACAATGAGGGTGGTGAGGCACTGGAACAAGTTTCCCAGAGAGGTGGTGGAGGCCCTATTCCTGGAAATGTTCCAGGTCAGGTTGGATGGGGCTCTGAGCAACCTGATCTGGTTGAAGATGTCCCTCCTCTTGCAGGGGGGTTGGACTAGATGACCTGTAAAAGTCCCTTCCAATCCAAAGCATTCTATGATTCTAAGATCTTTCTATTGTGGTATATGCTTTATCCTATTTTGCAATTATGATATTTGTCATGTAAGTGACTGCTGAGGTACAGAGGTTGATGATGCCAGTTCAGATAATCACATCTTTTCAAGGTTTTCCTTTTTGTTACATTCTCTTGCTTCCCAGCTCTTCCAAACCTCCTCACATGCGCAGACCCTCATGCATGTTTACAGATAACTAACCCAAAAACGAGACAGTGATCACAACTTAATGTCAGAGGAGCTTCATTGCAATTGCACAGTTAGAGCTACACTCAGCTTGCAGGACTGTACACCATATTGACTGGTTGTGGGGTGTTCTTAACATCATGTCACTCCACTGTGTGAATCTGGTGCCTGGTAGTATTCTTTGCACAAAGGCATTTTCTTCCAAGCTACGGATTAATACTCAGTGCGGTATTTGGAGCCACTTACACATTTGCTGTTTATTTTTAGATGCTCATTGGAGAAAGAGTCTCCTTTTCTTGGAACATTTCTGTCTCTTCCGTTTGGCTTTTGACTTAAAGTGTTATGTCAGCAAGGGCTGAAAAAATTATTGCAAATTTGAGGGAAATCCTGAGGTTGTTCCTTCAGAAATGCTGTTAGAGGGGTTAAGTATGTGTGTTTTTGAATAACAGCAATAATTTGATTCCCGTACGTGGATGAGAAATGGATTGGAATGGTAGAATGCAAGACATGAGTTGGACTTCGTGTTCATAACCAGTGTGCTGGTAGAAACAGTATATTTAGAGCATTGAGAGAAGTTTGAGGCCTGATGGTCTGTTTTTCCACACAGGGCAGCGTGAATGGTTATGGGAAATTCTTTGTCAATAGGATTCTAACATTTTGTCTTGAATCAAGTCTCTTGTAAAATGATGTAATGTAAAAACGAGATGGCCACGTAAATACGATGAAAGAAGAAATCTTTCAGTTTGGAAAAATACCCACCCTATAACAGTTTGGAAATAGATGCTTTTCTTTATTGAATAGATTTAATCATAAAAGGTAATCAAGACCTTTCCATGTATTGAGTAGAAATCTGTAATAAAGACATAGTTGGCATCATAGAACAGTTCTCTTAGTCTTGCACTTTCAATTAAGTATTATCATTGAAGTCTGATATTTCAGCAAGATAATGGTCAGGTTTTCCCAGTGTATTTTGGAAAATAAGAAAAGGCATTAATATGTTTGAGTATATTTCATAGAATAATAGAATGGTTTGGGTTGGAAGGGACCTTTAAAGGTCATCTAGTCCAACCCCCCTGCAATGAGCAGGGACATCTTCAACTAGATCAGGTTGCTCAGAGCCCTGTCCAGCCTGACCTTGGATGTTTCCAGGGATGGGGCACCTACCACCTCTCTGGGCAACCTGTGCCAGTGTTTCACTACCTTCATTGTAAAAAACTTTCTTCCTTGTATCTAGTCTGAATTTGCCTTCTCTTCATTTAAAACCATTACCCCATGTCCTATTGCTACAGGCATATTTGTTGTGTTTCTGTTATTTCATAGGTCATTTTATTATTAGCTAAGCAGGAACAGTCAGTAGCTGTTATACAAAAACATCACACATGAAAATACTTTATTAAAAAAAAAACTTGGGCAGTGATCTTCTTGAAAATATTATGTGTGGCTGGAAATTAGGCTTGTCAATGCTGATATACTGTAATAACTCAGAAATTGGCAGCTTATTCATGGGCTCAGCTTCAGTATTCAGTCTATACTGTAAAAGAACAGCTGGCTTGAGTATGTTCTAGGGTCTGACAGGCAGAAAATAGATCTGCATTTTTTTTGGTAATCTGTAAATTATAGTCAGAGGATAACGAACTTATTTTATAGATTGTGATCTGCATTTATGTACTATGTGTATTTTTTAAGCCCAAACTTGGAAATCTGTTGTAATACCAAATGCCTGGTGTAATAGAATAAAAAAGCATGGACTTACTTATTTTTGCCTATTGTCTCTGAAGAAATGTTTATAACGTACTTGAAAAGTGTTTGCATGAGAAGAGGATGAGAAATGGGTTGGTTCAGCTTTAAAAAGTGAAGACTAAGGTGGATCTTGTTGCTGTTTTCAACTGTCTTTTTGTGGTAGTATAGAGAAGATGGAGCCAGACTGTACTCCTTCACTGATACACGGAGGCAGCATTAGAGGTCAAGGACACGTTACAACATGGGAAATCCTAATTAAGTAAAAGGAGAGAGTGGACAAACACTGGAATGAGTTGCCCAGGCCAGGCGTTGGAATCTCCATTCCTATAGATACTCAAAGCTTGACTGGGCATGGCTCTGAGCAACCTGTTCTAATTGGACGTGCTTTAAGCGGGGGTTAGACTAGATGACCTCCAGAGGTTGTTTCCAACCTAGATTATTTTATGCTTATAAGGAAAATTAGTATCAAATAAGAGACTTTGTTATACTTACGAAGTATAACTTATAAGGAAACTATTAAAACTTGGTTCACTAGACAGTTTGTGAAAATATTTTGTGTAATTTGTGAATGTAAATTGGAAGCTTTAAGTATTAGATCTGGTACTCTTTTGTGGAGGAAATTTACAGGATGTTCCATCCTTTACTAATTCAAAATGTGTGTTACAATTATCCATTATTTGGTAGCTTGTTTGAGCAGCAGAGTATAGGAGATATGTGAGGGAGAACGATACAATAAATAACCCATTTTGCTTTTAGATATAACACAAATGAAATATAATTATAGAAGTTAAATTGCAGAACAGTTTTTAGAAAAATGATGTGTATTTATGTGTACATTACACACATACATAGATACATGCACTGATTTACAAAGTCAGAAATTGTTGCTAAGTGTTACTATCAAACTAGGAAACTTACTTTTTGTCTCTAGTTAAAAATAACATAGAGCATAGGATATAACCATTTGTCTATCTTACAAAGGTGGTTTTCTGTTCATGCCATTTGGTAGCAGTAAATATTATTATTTAAAATCTTTGTGGAAAACCTATAATTTTATTAAATCACAGTTTCATCTTGATTTTTAACTACGATTACCAACAAAAATGCATTGAGAAAATTTTTTTTTCAGTGTTAGGTTTCTGTTTTAACTTTTGTTCAGGGTGTTTTGGCTGAAGTTTCCTTATCTGTTATGGCCTGTCTTACTGTCTCCCTTTATCTGTATGCACAGTGGTTTTGGTATAATAATTTCCCTATCTCATGAGAGTAAAGATAGCTGTTTGTGTGTGTTGATCATAATAGCAAAGAGTAGACTGCTTCTACCACTTTTCTTGTATCACTACATTTTTGTTAGGATTTCTCCAGCAGGGCAGCTTACAGACATACTTTTCCTCTGAGCCTTTTCACTGTTTTATCTCTGCTGCTGCTGAGGCAGCTGATTCCACCCACACCACCTCCCTCCCTCCCCCAAATTCATAGTGACATGGGGAGCAGGGGGAACACAATCTCAGGCCCAGGATTTTTTTGAGGGGCTGATGGAGTGTCTTCTGATTTTGGATCTAACAGCGTTGTTGAAGCACCTCTCCTAAAACCTAGAGAGATATGCTATGGTAGAGGATTTGGGAGAATGTATTGTGTTCCCAGGCACCACGATTTTCCTGCAGTGCTTTAAGGTCTATAGAGAAACCAGGAGTCTGAATGCAGAGGCTTGGAGAAGGCTTCACATCCCAACTGACCTCATAGTCCAAAGCAGGCAGGTTCTCTGAAATATTTCATGGAGAAGATTGTTGTTCCAGTGCAGTAGGTTGTAGCTGTTGACCTGGAAAACATTTTCTTTTTTGCTTTTATCACTGAAGCAAACTACAACTGATCCTGGCAAAATTATGAGTAGTCAAAAATGGGAACTCAATCTATCTTTAAAGTATCGCTGAGAAGAAATGAACTCAAATGTTAATGTACTCAAGTGCCCTTTCAGGCTGTTGTTTTTCTTTTCAGCAGAAGGAAGGTGGCACATGTAGGGCATTAGAGATAATAAATGACAGCCTTCAGCTGTGATTGCAATTTATATATCAAGTGCGTTATTACTGAACATTTCCAGTAGACTGAAGAAGGGAGTTGGAATCTAATCTTAAATGTTAACTGTAGTTCTTGTTAGCGTTGAGTACACTGCAAAGATTTGGTATGTTGTTTTATTTTCATTTTGTAACTGGCACATCGACAGCCACGACATTCTGCTACTACCTGTTTGTCACCATAACTAAGACAATCTGACATATAGTACTTGTAGGTAGACACACAGTAAAGGCACTAAGGATTTGGTCCCCAGTCTTGATTTGTCACTGGGTTTTAGTGCAGAACTTCAGTGGCAGAGAAAGGAAATGATATGTGAAGCATTTTAGAAGTTAATTTTATGATAGATCAAGATTTTTCTAAAATGCCATTAGCATTGCATCTGCTGCATTGAGCCATCATTCTCTGTAAGTATAGCTGGTTTTACTACTAAAGTCCTTCTGTTTTTATTTGTTATATTCTTTCAGTCTGCTTGATAGCTGCAAAACCTGTGCTCTTTACAGGATAAATCAGAACCAAATATTGATGTCAACATTTCAAGGAAAGGTCAGGTGAAGGGGACAAACAGACTGAGAAAGTCTGATTCTCCTTCCACTTATATAATGTACCTCTTTTAGAATCAAAGTAGAATTAAACTAATATAATGAGTTATGTTTTCTTTGCAATCTCCAGTTTCCATATTTGGAAATGAGAGGTCAGCTGTTTTCTACTAGAACAGTCTCCTCTGCACCAAGCCTTACTTGGGCAGGGAATCTAGGTTTGTACTGGCAGACACATGATATCTCATTGAATTTGGTATGCCATCTTTAAAAAACCTTGGTTAGAAAAATATTTAATTTCCATAGTGACATCATTGTAAAATGGAAAGAAGAGAATGTGTTTAAGTAGTGATATATGTACAATTTAATACCAGTCGTCTTTTCATAGGACAGATTGTGCTACTTGGTATATCCTAATGAAGTAAACTCTGAATACAGATGGTCTGTGTTAAATAAAAAGTAATAGTAAATAGTACCCATCCTATTTCTGCTATTAAAAGATCAGTAATTCTTTTTTGTGTTACAATTTGGGATAGTATGAAAAAATGCAACTAGAATATGCTGAATGCTGTAAACCACCATTTCAGCGAATTGTGATAATTAGTTATACTGTCAAAGTCTCTTTTCCTGCGTACTCTAAGTGTGACTTTTCATTTGTATGATTTTTTTTTTTTTTTTCCTAATAGTGATTAAACTAATGGTGAAGCCTGGTCCCAAGGTGAGGAAAATCTTTGGAAAAGCTTTTATTGGCTTACGTGGATTTTGGGTCAAGTCTATAGGGAAATGTTCCCGAAAGCTAGGCTTAGAAACTCGATACAGTAAAACGAAAAACAGGGTGAGGTGATTTTCGATGGAATTTTTCAGCATAATGCTATGGAGGTTCTTACAGGATTAGAATGGAAGTGAGTATATAGACTGGGGGTTATAGATACTATAAAAAGTACATTTAATTTGATTTTATATTCTTTTAGCTCAGTTTAGGCTTTTAACAAAGATGAGCTTCAGTAAAGTACTACAGAAAATTTCCAAACAGAAGAGACAGCACTCTTTGGTGAGGACGAGTAGACAGTTGTGGGTCTTTTTTCATTCTCAGTATAGAGCACTGCATCAGGGCTTAATTCAGAAACTAAGAGATCGAAAGAAAGAGTAGGAAGAGGCTGAAGTTCACAAATTGCCTTCTATTTGGAAAGATCCCAAAATATATTGCATTGTATGCTGTACAAATGATTAACATTTGGTAACAGTGAAATTAATCTCGTTCTGGGGCAGGATATAGCAGATTTTAGTGCTCAGCAATATAATTCTATTTTAAGGCAAATTGAAGGCTCTCACTGTTTTTGAAGCATAGGGAAATCTCAAGAATGCAAAACATAATTTCCTAATTGGACACTAAAAAGGCTAATCTTCCCTTTTGTGTGTGTGTGTGTAGAGTTATGTCAGTTGTAATTACAGCTGCCAAGACTTTAGCCAAAGTAAAATAGTCAAGTCTTCACTATTAAGTCCCACAGAATAAAAAATGCTTCTTGCAGCATAGTCCTTTCTAATACACTGCTCCTCTATGAGTTCAACACTGACTTTGTGTGTCATGTACTGAAGCATCAGCAGGGTTTTCTGCAGCAACAGGGATTATCCTTTGTCAGTCATCCTGGCAAGGTCCGAATCTGCTCGGTTTGAGATTAAAGGCAATAATAACCTGGCATAGGACCTGAGGGACTGAGATAACAGAATGCTCTTGTGAATGGGAAAGGAGGATGATGTTAGGGGTGCAAAAAGGTTGTGAAAGTAGGACAAGGAAATTGCTTTAACTGTTGAATAACCATTTGTGTTGATTCTGGTGTTTTATCGTAATAGTTCTAAGGTGTTAGCAGAAATTCAGTATTGGCAGTTTGCAGGTAAGAAACAAGCTTTGTGATAAACCTAGCTTTTCATTTTCATGAGAATAAGCTAATCCTTTAGTAGAATCAATGAATGGGAGTTAGGCATTTGAAAATTCACCATGTCTCACTGAAGTCAGTGAAAATATTCCTGCTGATCTCCTTAAGAGAGACCCTGGAGAAACCCTAAAGGCTCGAGGACTAGACCAATATTTTTTACAGATTTACTCTGTCATGATTTTGGCATAGTAATACCCAAGGGACTTTTTATTGATTAGGCCAGGGAACTCACTGGATTCTCCCCCTTTCTAGCCCCCATCTTGTATTTCTGCTTCCACTATGCGCCTCTTCATTTGAAGAGAACAAGATAGTCGCATGTTTCTCTTCTTCAACTCCACCTAAATCAGCATTGTTTCTATTATGGGATATGTGTGTAGTTTTCTGCTCCTATATAGGACCTATGGAATTAATTATAAACGTGAAATAAATCAGGCTTTTGGATGAGGATTTGCAGTAAGTGAGACTAATAGACAATAATTTAGGCAACAATAGTTACTATGGTGTTAAAAGTTCCAAGTAGAAACCATTGCATTTTATTGGAATAAAATTTGCTACATTATAGCGCTGTGCTAAATGGAAAATTATGCCAGAAAAATTGGTATTTCAGAAAATTTCCTGATCCTAGTAAGCTCTGGGATCTTTGGATCTGCAGTCCTCAGTGGTGAGCTGTCTGGGGGGACACCACAGTTCCCAGGCATCTGGATTTAGATAATCAGCATAAGGTTGCAGCTCATATATAAAAAAATCAGCAGGAAAGGAAGGAATATGGGGAAGAAACATAAGGAAAGATTGTGAAAAACAAAGAATGGGATAATATGTCAAAAGACTGAAATAAGCAAAATGTACTTTTTACAGAAAAAAAGCTGAAAAATTTTCAGGAAAAAAATCAAATGATAGAGTAAGTTAGGATAGAGGGTAGGTGATTAATAAATGAAATTTTGAGAATATGATAGTGTCCATTAGCGCACATGGCAAGAACCTGCTGAAGCAGGGATACTGGCCAATAGACTTTTTTCTTTCAAAAGGTTGGATTCTAGTCTTAAATTAAGGGTAGTTTTTCCACCATCAGTCTTATCCCAACACAGGGAAGGAGACTTTCTTTACTCGTGCTCAGTCTTTGCTGACATTTCTTACTGTAGAGCTTAGTCCTGTTACACATTCAAGATGTCTGTAGTCAGAGAGGATCTATACCAACATTCAGGGAACCATTTAGGAATGGCTTGCTTCTTGCTCCTCATTTTGCTGTTCTAGAAGGGGTGCATTGTGAGGCATCTTATGGGACCATTGTCCAAAGTTGATCGGAGTTTTCCATGTAAAGCAGGAACTTCATGTTATACTGCATATGAAGATGTCATATATTGTTTCAGAATAATGCAGTCACTAATGATCTACAAGAAATGGGTCAATTAGTTTGAGTTAAAGTTAAATTGCATGTAAGAATAATTCCTTTAAGAAATTCAGTACTTGGTGACATACTGGTTCATTATCCTCGATTAGTCTAATAAAAGAATAATGCAGATATTTAAAACTTTCTTTTGTGCTTAAAATTCACTAGATTCCTTTACTGAGCTGCCTTTGAGCACTTTTATTTCTTTTTTTCTTTAAGCTTCATGAGTAGAAGTTACTCCTTTAGGGGCTGACAAATAATATTCTCTTACAGAGACCTGCATGTTGAATTGCTCTTTTTCTGAATAGCTGCTGTTACTCGCAATGAGGCTGAAGGCAGTCATTGCTCTTAACAAAAATGACTAATGGCTTTATTTTCTTTAGAAACAATGTAAGATAGCCATTTTGGAGGAGAACAATTCTTCATTAATTTCCCTAAAGAAGACTATTCTTATGCAGCAGATTTGACAGATAACATTTAGTGATTAAAAACAGTCGTAAAAAGTATATGGCACCAAAGTGTGGCTTTGTACATAGTATCACCTCTACTCAATAGAGAGGTTAAGGGTAGGATCTATATATACGTGTAGGAGAAAGAGACAGCTGAGCAAGCTAGGAAAAAAGAAAATGAATGTAAGATGTCTATAAATAAGCAGAAGAATGGAGGTGCAGAAAGGATATCTGGCACATTAATATGCCAAAGAGAAGAGCAGTGTAGGGGATGACTTACAGAAACTTCTTTGGGGCTGTTCCCAAGCATTTGGACTAGAATTGGGGCTAGATCAGCTGTTCTGGAAATGAATGGGCAGGAGGGGAAAGTGAGTGTGTCCTGTAACAAAGATTACATGCTATACCTTGAAATATTAATAGAGGAGGCTGAACCTGTCTGAGTCCTCTTCTCTGCTGCCGCCTCTGCTGTTAGTAAGCCTACACCTGCCATTCGAAAGACAGAGGAAGGCCACTGTGTCTCAGCTATTTTGCGGCTTCTGCTGATGCAGAGCAGGGTGTTTTGTCGCCTTCATGTTTCAGTGTAACATATCCAGATTTTCTTGGTAAGTATTTTATGAAAGTTAATATTTAATAAAATAGTTTTACTTCTACTAATATTTACTTCATGTGAGAATTTCTTACTTTCCTTTTAGTGACATTTGTCATATATAAACAGGAATTTTCCACACATGGTTAGGATATCCAAACAACCTTAACTCTCCACAATACTGGCATGACGGGTGGAGTTAGGGAAGAAAACATCTGCAATTTCTTTAAAATTAATTTACTTTTATTTGGGATACCAAGGTTTCATAAACCTTTGGGCACTTCAGTGTTGGTGAGATTCAACCTAAACTTCTTGTCATATTTATAAACCTGGTATCACCATAAGGCATTTTATTTGAAACTGCTGAAACTCTCTCTTGTTAACTCCATTTTAGCGTAGCTTTTGTCAAGGGAAAAAATAATTAGAATGTACAGTGTTGTCAACATTTTTTTTAATTCAATATTTGCGAGTAGGATAAAGAAAAATGTCACAAGACAGGTGTTTCTTAAGGGATGAGTAAAACTAGTGTTTGAGAAATTGGAACATCAGAAGGCTTTCTGAGATGGAAAAAATCTGCTGATTTATCTCAAAAGTATCATAGTGCTATATTAATCTCTGTTAATGAACACAGAACTTTTCTTGGGAGGAAAACATTACTTCTGATTAGGCAAAGTTCAGAGTAGGTGAAGTAATTAGTGGCATTATGAATTTTAGACTTAATTTTCCCTTTAAATATAGGTTGAATGAGCCCAAACCTTACTGGTTCTTGTTACAAAGACTGGCACATTCTTGAAAAGAAGTTTGTAGTTGTGAAGTACATTTCCTAAGGAGATTGACTAGAACCTAAATTTCTTGTTAAGCACAGGGGACATAGGCTTGCAAATATTTTTCTAAGAAATGAACCCTGACTTGGTTTTCTTTAAACAAACAGACTAAGACATATCTGTGAAATTCCTCTTTCATCTATAGAGTAACTATTTCTTTTCCATGAGGCAGCTGAACTTTTCCAAATGTATTTAATAATGGAACCCAATTCCAGTATGTATTACTTGCTGAATTTTTTTTTTTATTTTCCCAATCCACAATACATTACTATTATTCTACTAAATAACATATCACCCTGAAATCTGTATGTGCTTTATCTATTGTGTTCTCCAATTTGCTAAATTTGTACTTCTCTAATGTTGGCAAGAAGTGTGGGAAGTTTTTTGTGTCCCACAAATCAAAAGGGATGACTGACTTACTCAGAACATAGTTCTTTTCTTCTTACCAACATTATTTTCTCTTGTCTGTATACTTGTTCTATTATTGAATTTAAACTGTATGACACCTTATTTATATTCCTTAATTGTAGGTGCACAATTACGATTGTATTTTCAGAGTACTCTGAAATCTACTGATGAAACTGCTACTGTTTTTAGAAATTAAAACAACTCAACTATCATAATACCTCAACCAGCATAATACTTATAGTGCATGTACAGATACAATTAAAAAAGTAATTAATGTAAAGCTAAATATATATAAAAAATTACAAGTGATGTAATACTTGAGACAAGTTATATCATCCTTGCAAATACCTTTGATTATGTTAGGATCCTGCCTAGAAGGTACTAAAATAAACAGTGATATTTTACTAGTTTTAAACTTTACAGTGCGTATGTTCTCATTCGGATAAAGTAAGTGTTTTGTATCTAACATTTGAAGGTTAGCTTGTCACAGCTGCAGGGAATATTGGGAAGGTGAGTAAAGTGCAACTTTGGAAAGTGGGGGGAAAAAAGGCACCTAGGTGGTCAACACACTCTCAGAGAAAAGGATGCTAACTGTATCCACTAACTAATAACATCAAAATTGAAGGGGGACTGAATGACAAATAACTTTATAACTAAATTGTATGTATAAACACACATATACATATATGTATATTTGTATGAAATAGTGAAAAAAATAAGGAGGGAGTCCCTCCCTCCACCCTCACTTGTGCCCAACCAGCAGTCTTTTCTGAGCACCATTTTAGGAGTAAAATCTGCAAGAACGTGCCAGCCTGATATTCACTGCTATTAGACATAGAAAGCATGTGCCTTTTTATTGTCTAAGAGATTTGTTTGTAGTAAAAAATACACACACACACACACACCCCCAGCACACTAGTTCAATCCTATATAATTTTACCAAGCCTGAGGTGCAGAGAGGACCCTCCGGTCATCCAGACTCAGTGTTTTCCCATGCTTCCAAATTAAGTGATATGAATAGTGAACTGTGATAGTAACCTGCACCCTCAAAGGAGATCTTGTATTAAAAAAAAAAAAAGTGATAATAATTCAGGAATATATATACATGCACAATCACACATTTAGTGTAGGGTTTTGGAATCACACATGTACTATCTCAAAACCTTCATTTCCTTTTTGATTTTTTCCTTTTGTAACTTTTATATTTCTTCGAGAGAATTGACACTTACTTTATATAAGCTTGGTAAGACTTCTCTTGGATTTTCTTTAAGTTGCCAGGATATGCAAAAGTATGTATCAACATCAAATACTGTTATTTAATTCCTGCACAGTTTTGTATCACAGTATCTCAGCTGGTTAGGGGGTGGATTTTTTTTCTTTTTTGTGTTTATATGGCTGTAACTGTATTGTTTCAGTGGTACAGCTAAATAGGGCTTTAAATCAAGATAGCATCTCTTTTCTGCAGGTTAATGACTTATAGATATAAAAGGATTCTGAATGAAAACTTACCAGAAGTTTGAATGACTTTTATTGTTCTTGATAAAGTGATATAGTTTTGTGTGTTACAGGTGTATATTATTTTAAATACAGTATTGTGCAAGTTCTTAGCTTGCTATGCATAATTCAGAAATTACGATAAGAACATATAGCTATCTGAATAGTTAGGATGCACAATGCTGAGGCCATGTAAAGGCTATCATTCAAAACGCAGGAGAAATTGGATAACACTTTAATGTGTTGCATCCAGATTGCAACCAAGCCTCAAGACTGGGATACTGTTATAAGCAGTTGGGATATATATTTCACTTTAATGATAATATTCTACAGTGTACTGCTACACATCCATGATCAATTTTGCATTCCCAGTTCTGAAGTCTGGTGCCAGTGCAACTAGTTGTTACTTGCTGTCAAAAGACATGTCAGCCTGTGTCAATCATGGGTAATTCTATACATGTTCAGCTTTCCTTCTAAAACCAGTTCTACCCAGCTCTCACTTTGAATTTCTTTAGTGATCAGTAACTGATCATTTTTGATTTGATTTTATATTCTTTGATATCATTCTGTGCTTGTACTTTGAAGGCCTCTCATATTATCTTCTTCTTGTTCTTTTGGGGCCCTGTTGCAATCTCCTGTTTTTCTTCAACAGCCTTCAAGTTGTGGTTTTCTGATAACAGAACTAGTGTTTATTAACACAGCCTAGTCGTGTGTAGCCTCATTCTAGGATCAGTGATTATTTCACTCTACAAAAGTAATACTTTATTAGAAGACATATCTACATGTTGATTTATAGGTACTTAGAGATGTTACAGATGTAATGCTTTAGTAACGGTGTTCGTTTTTTTTTTTTTTTTTTTAAATTACGGCGGTATCACTGATACATTATTAAAATTGCTTAACAAATGGGAACTGTTGTTAAATTTTTTCAGCTTTTATGGACTTTTGTTTTTAAAACGATTGCAGTCTTTTTCACTATTAAATTGGCTGTGTGATGCTTTTTCACTTTGTCATGAGCGTATAAGTGTACTTAGTTTTTCAGATGTATCTAATCAGTGATAATCAGTTTCCTTTAGTGTGAAATACTGTCCTACGATGCAGTTTTCTGTGATATGTCTAAACCAGAATGTTGAAGATTTAAAGTTGGCTTCAGCTTCTACTACTTCTGTTCCAGAACTGACTGCTGCGAGTATTGGAAGAGCACTCTAGTTGGTTTTCAGAGGAGCATAAGAGAATGTTTGCAGAGGGAAGGAAGCAAGAGAGTTTTGTTTTGTTTTCTTTGCTGCCTGGTTGTGTTTACTGTTTTGCAGTAAAAACAAACAAATAATAACCCAGGAGCTTTATCCTTGAGATCTAGGTGTTGAGGTCAGTTCCTAAGTACAGTACAGAGTTGTGTGCCTTGGAGGCAGCCTTGCTCTCCTACTGAGAATTCAAAAGAACTCAGGATTTGAGCTGGTGGTCTTAACGATATAAATGATTGAAGGGAATAGGCTTTTGGGATATCTTAATGCTGACTCCAATTATTGACATAGATATAGGCTTTAGCCCAATATTCAGCCTGTTTAGGGCATTCCTTCCCCTTGATGTGTTTAATCTTCTGTATCATCTGGGAACAGTAGCTGTTATCAAATGAGTGTGGTTGTTGCTTACCATGTTAAAAACCTTGTTTCATGACTCACTACATGGGATCTATTCCTCCCTGTTCTGGCCTTTTTTTGGTAACACCATTCTGCTTCTCAGAGAAAAATTACTTTTCAGCCCTGCAGAAAACAGTATTTCAGTGACCATTCAGAATTTAGTCCTATGCTAATGAAATACATATGACACTCTAGGAATGGCTCAGATTTGGAAGAATAAATGTGTGTATGTCAATGTTTCTACCTGATGCTCAGAGTACAAGATCTATTATCTTACTTGAGCCTTACAGCCCAAGAGAAGTCATTCATTTCTAGTGATTTTTGTCCCACTCAGTAGTGAGGGAGGGACCTTAGAAGGAACGACTAGTTTTTCCCTATAAGTACAAACACACAAGACATTTTTGAGAGTTAAAACAGCAAAGCTGAGATTGTACTGCCCACAAAGCTCTTTTATTTTTTTTAAAGAACTGTTCAATTACTGCCAAGTATTAATTTTTTTGTAATTTCAGCTGCTATTTTCTTTTGTCTGTCAACTTTCCTCAGTCAAGCTAAAGCAGACAAAAAACCCCAAACAACAGACTTCAAGGCCGTGTTTTCAGACACATAGAGCCAAGGCCTTGTGATCTTTGAGAAATATCTAATATAATAGTATATGGCCTTGATTTGAGTGCTGCAGCAGTAAAATACATTTTAATGTCTCAGCACTAAAACATTTCAGTCCATCTTTCAAATGTTCCTCTGTGAACCTGTTTCTCTCTGGACTGTAACTATCAACCTTGTGAACTGTTGACAAGATGCAGTTGACTAGCAATTGCAGATATTCCGTTCCAGAAAAATTGGCTCTTTCTTTTGATTTCCCTTCAGTCTGGGCTCTAATAATTGATTAGAACTGAGGAGATGGCCTTTTTCATTCTGTTCAATGGTTATCAGTATGTTCAATATGTTTAACTGATGAATTTTTTTTTTCTTTGTATTGAAGAATGCTGTATCTTTTTTAATTTATGGAATGAGACCAAAGAACACTGTTTCTTGTCACAGGGAAGGCTTTATTTCATATAATTAAGTCTATACATGAACTCAACAGGAAACGCAGGTTAGGTTCCATCAAGGAAAACAGGTTGTTCCTTGTGAACAGATACTGACAAAACAGTTTTGAGGGAGCTTTTAAATTTTCTATATTTTTTAAAAGCATGGCAGCTTTAAAAGAATAGCAGCATGCTTGATCTTGTAAAATAGCTAAAGCAATTCAGTTGAAAAATATTCCAGGTCAGCATTTTTATTTTGTCTAAATGTGAAATATAAGCTAAAGTTTTAGTACAGAGATCATCTTATAATCATTCTTCCTCTGTTGTTAAATACTACATTGTAGTAGTTTTGCTGGAAATTAAGGCATCACTTCTAAAATACACAATCAAACTTTTATGTGCTGTAGATTAGTGTACATGCAGATACAGTTAAAGAGTACTTCTAGAAACAGCAAAAAATTAGAGGTAAAAATATTGGCAATACTGGTCTGTAAATAGATTAGGGATTATGAGATGGCAGTAAATAGCCTGTTTTGAAAAAGTCAGTACCAACAGCTATAATTAGTTCTGAGTTGGGGAAAATAGATATGCATTAAATTCATATGTTTAATATAGAAAAATATTTAAGTATATATCTCTCATCTATATAAATATGTGTATATATACACATAAAACCAATTTTGAGTTGAGGAGAGAAAAGTAAATTTCCCATCCCATTATTTCATGTGTTATCTGCTACTGACTTCTGGGTTTGTGCCAAATTGACAGAGGAAAACATTTTAGTAAGATATGGAATGACTGTAGAAGGGAGTCACAGAAGATACAGGAAACAGGTTTAAGCCTTTCCCAGCACATCCCAAGGAAGTTTGCAGGATCTTTTTCCAGTTACAGATTTTGTAGCTAAGTAACTGCTTATGTTGAAAAATGCTTTGCATGCTGACAGCATAAAAGGTAATTCCTAACATCTTTCCTCAGTCTTGTGGTGAAGTTTTGAACACTTCCATATATTTGTAGTATTTCTCATTTAAAGTATCTAATGGTTTTATGTGAACTAATAATATTTTCAGTCTAATGCTTTGTTATTCTGTCTGTGCCCAGCGGTTAGGAAAATTTTCCTGTCTACCTCTATTTCTATGAGACTGACCAAAGGCAGATGTAGTAAACTACTCAAGCCATTCTGCTCTTCCATGTGGGGGGCGATGATACTGCAACGTGAAGTCCTAGGGTGATCAAAAGAGACTTGAGGGCCTTGGGACAGCTAGTAAGAAGCTCAGGAGCGCAGGTTATTTTCTCTTCTCTCCTTCCAGTGGTGGGCAGTGACACCAGAAGGAATAGAGATGCCCAATCTATTAATGCATGGCTCCGTGGCTGGTGTCATCGCCACGGATTTGGTTTTTTTGACAACGGAATGGCCTACGCCGCACCGGGTTTGCTGGCATCCGATGGGATTCATCTTTCTCAAAGGGGAAAGAGAATCTTTGCACAGGAACTTGCAGGGCTCATTGACAGAGCTTTAAACTAGACTCGAAGGGGGAGGGGGATAATATCAGGCTTGCCCGAGAGAAGCTGAGGGGCGATGTGCCATGGTTGGAGGGAGCGGCTGACAGCGAGGACAGTCGGCCTGAGTCCTCGAGATGCACGGGGTACGCTTGGGCACAGCCGAAGTCGAGCGGAGTTGAGCCAGGGGATACTGAGGCAACGGGAGCCAAGAGGGAAACACCAGTGAAATGCCTCAAAGCACGCAAGGGGTGTTCTTCTATGAAGGAGGCATGGACGACACCCCAGCTGAAGTGCCTCTACACCAATGCACGCAGCATGGGCAACAAGCAGGAGGAGTTGGAAGCCATTGTACGTCAGGAAAACTATGATATGGTGGCCATCACAGAAACATGGTGGGATGACTCGCACAACTGGAGTGCAGCGATGGATGGCTATAAACTCTTCAGGAGGGATAGGCGAGGCAGGAGAGGTGGTGGGGTAGCCCTATACGTCAGGGAGAGTCTGGATAGTTTAGAGCTTGATGATGGTGATGATAGGGTGGAGTGTCTGTGGGTCAGAATCAGGGGGAAGGCCAACAAGGCAGATATTGTGGTGGGAGTCTGTTACAGACCCCCCAGCCAGGATGAGGAGACAGATGAACTATTCTATAAGCAGCTGGGAGAAGCCTCACGATCGCTAGCCCTTGTTCTTGTGGGGGACTTCAACCTGCCAGATGTCTGCTGGAAATACAATACAGCAGAGAGGAAACAGTCCAGGAGGTTCCTGGAGCGTGTGGCAGATAACTTCCTGACGCAGCTGGTGAGTGAGCCAACGAGGGAAGGTGCCCCGCTGGACCTCTTGTTCACCAACAGAGAAGGACTGGTGAGTGATGTGATGGTTGGAGGCTGTCTTGGGCAGAGCGATCATGAAATGATAGAGTTTTTGATACGTGGAGAAGCGGCGAGGGGGGTCGGCAAAACTGCCACCTTAGACTTCCGGAGGGCGGACTTCAGCCTGTTTAGGAGACTGGTCGACAGAGTCCCCTGGGAGGCAGCTCTTATGGGCAAAGGGGTCCAGGAAGGCTGGACATTCTTTAAGGAGGAAGTCCTAAAGGCACAAGAGCGGGCTGTCCCCAGGTGCCGAAAGACGAGCCGGCGGGGAAGAAGACCGGCCTGGCTGACTAGAGAGCTCTGGCTCGAACTGAGGAGAAAGAGGAGAGTCTATGACCTCTGGAAGAAGGGGCGGGCAAGTCAGGAGGACTACAGGGGTGTAGCGAGGCTGTGCAGGGAGAAAACTAGAAGGGCCAAAGCTGAGCTAGAGCTCAGTCTGGCTGCTGCTATAAAAGACAACAAAAAACACTTCTTCAAATACATTAGCAGCAAAAGGAGAGCTAAGGAGAATCTCCAGCCCCTAGTAGACGGGGGAGGAAACACAGTGACCAAGGATGAGGAAAAGGCTGAGGTACTTAATGCCTTCTTTGCCTCAGTCTTTATTAGCAGGGCCGAATGTTCTATGGGTACCCAGCCCCTGGAGTTGGAAGATAGGGATGGGGACCAGACTGGAGCCCCCATTATCCAGGGGGAAATGGTGAGTGACCTGCTGCACCACTTAGACACTCACAAGTCTATGGGGCCTGATGAGATCCACCCGAGAGTGTTGAAGGAGCTGGCAGATGTGCTCACCAAGCCCCTTTCCATCATTTACCAGCAGTCCTGGCTAACTGGGGAAGTCCCTGCTGACTGGAGATTAGCGAATGTGACACCCATCTTCAAGAAGGGCCGGAAGGAGGACCCGGGGAACTACAGGCCTGTCAGCCTGACCTCGGTGCCGGGGAAGCTGATGGAGCAGATCATCCTGAGTGCTATCACACGGCATGTAGAGAATAACCAGGGGATCAGGCCCAGCCAGCATGGGTTCAGGAAAGGCAGGTCCTGCTTGACCAACCTGATCTCCTTCTATGATAAGGTGACCCGCCTAGTGGATGAGGGGAAGTCTGTGGATGTTGTCTATCTAGACTTCAGTAAAGCCTTTGACACGGTTTCCCACGGCATTCTCCTGGAGAAACTGGCTGCTCATGGCTTGGACGGGTGTACTCTTCGCTGGGTAAAGAACTGGCTGGACGGCCGGGCCCAGAGAGTGGTGGTGAATGGAGTTTACTCCGGTTGGCGGCCGGTCACAAGCGGTGTTCCCCAGGGCTCGGTGTTGGGGCCAGTTCTGTTTAACATCTTTATCAATGATCTGGACGAAGGGATCGAGTGCACTCTCAGTAAGTTTGCAGACGACACCAAGTTGTGTGGGAGTGTTGATCTGCTGGAGGGTAGGCAGGCTCTGCAGAGGGACCTGGACAGGCTGGATCGATGGGCTGGGGTGAATTGTATGAGGTTTAACAAGGCCAAGTGCAAGGTCCTGCACTTGGGCCACAGCAACCCCATGCAACGCTACAGGCTTGGGGAAGAGTGGCTGGAAAGCTGCCTGGCAGAGAAGGACCTGGGGGTGTTGGTTGACAGCCGCCTGAATATGAGCCAGCAGTGTGCCCAGGCGGCCAAGAAGGCCAATGGCATCCTGGCCTGTATCAAAAATAGCGTGGCCAGCAGGACTAGGGAAGTGATTGTGCCCCTGTACTCGGCACTGGTGAGGCCGCACCTCGAATACTGTGTTCAGTTTTGGGCCCCCCACTACAAGAGGGATATTGAGGTACTGGAGCGCGTACAGAGAAGGGCAACGAAGCTGGTGAAGGGTCTGGAGCAGAAGTCTTATGAGGAGCGGCTGAGGGAGCTGGGACTGTTTAGCCTGGAGAAAAGGAGGCTGAGGGGAGACCTCATCGCTCTCTACAACTACCTGAAAGGAGGTTGTAGAGAGGTGGGGGTCGGTCTCTTCTCCCAGGTAACAAGTGATAGGACAAGAGGAAATGGCCTCAAGTTGCGCCAGGGGAGGTTTAGACTGGATATTAGGAAATTTTTCTTCACCGAGAGGGTTATCAAGCATTGGAACAGACTGCCCAGGGAAGTGGTTGAGTCGCCATCCCTGGAGGTATTTAAAGGACGTTTGGATGAGGTACTTAGAGACATGGTGTAGTGATGGTTTTTGGCAGTGTTAGGTTTATGGTTGGACTCGATGATCTTAAAGGTCTTTTCCAACCTATATGATTCTGTGATTCTGTGATTCATCCAGACATGTAATGTATTTTGCACACTTTACTACTAGATTTGTAAATTCCTCACAACTTAGTGACAGGCTACGTAAATTCATGAGCTACAAACTGCTGCATTATAAGTAAATGAGCTTTTCCCTTACAGGGCAAAGATAGCAATAATATCCCAAGTGAAAGTAATTAAAATGGGTTTCCTTCTCCATTTTGAATCACAATTATTTAGTTAGTCCTCTCAGTGTTCATACCTTTCTCTCTTTAAGAAAAAGCAGCATTTGCAGACAATGAAAAGAAATGTTTATGTTCTGGAAATCTGTAAAGCAGCACATACATAGCTCAGCATTGGTTTCATGTTATATAGTCAGATTTGTGACTTGTGATTTCTAAGCTCTGTTAAAGGGAGAAGAAACAATATAAAAGATGATGACATAACTTAGTTTGTCCTTAAGTATGGGACCTTATTTTATGTAGGACTTGGACACAGCTTACTATCTACTTTAAGTATGTACTTGTCTAGAGAAACTAATACTATTCAATTACCTTTTGCATGCATATATCAACTTCTGGGATATTGAAATGGAATTCACTCATTTTGGCACTTCAGTAAGGATGTGGCCTCTCCCCTAGCATCTAAGCGTATGCAATGGTCTGCAGACAGTGCTGCACAGTTTCACCTCAGATTTCACGCGTGCCAAAGAGGATGGGGGAAACACTAGCCTTTGCTTTGTAAGTTCTGTGAAAAGGTGTAAAACATTGCAGATAATAAATTTTCAAACAGTGCTTACTTGTTTTTAATTTGTTACCCACAATGGAAGCACTGGGACCTGAGCAAGTATAGTGGCAAATTTAAAAATTATAATTAGGTGTATCAGTTGTCTCATTATCTGCTAGAGTGATTGGGTAATTTCTTACTAGTTATTTGCTAGAAGACAAAATGGTTTCCCTAAAAACTTGGAGAAGGTATTTGTCATTTAAACAAGATAGATCAGAGTCACGGCCTGTAGGATACCTAAGGTAACACTTGTCAATAACTGGAATGAGATATCTTAACGATTATAAAGGTATGTTAACCACTAAAATCCAGCTATGGTACCAGTGACCAAAATTTATTGTCAGGTATTTGATGATCTTGTTGAAATGAGTTCAATTATCTTGCTAAAATTCACAGTACACTTGCATATATTGCTTTTTTTTTTTCTTTATCTTTTCTGTTGTTTAAAAAACTGCCTTCTTAAGCTTTTATCTAGGAACTTCCATGAGCATTTAACTATGTTCCCTTATACATGTGACAAACCTATTCTTGCCCAACAGCATCAGTAAAACATGTTAATGGCATGTGTTAGAAGATACAGCATTTGTCTGTGTATTATTAATTGTTTGATTGTATAAAAATGATGAAATACAATGGCAGTAAAAAGACAGTGTATGTTACAAGTGCCCATACTGTTTTTCACAAGCAATTGTAGTGACTTTTTCTACAGTTTTTTATTGTTGTTTGGCTCAGCATTATATATTTATGAGGTTTGCTGATTCATATGATCTTTTTAAGCTTCTCTATTACTGACCATATCTGTAAGTTCCATAATTGCAATAGGGCTACTAGGAGCAAGAGGGCATAAAAATGCATTGAACTTGATGCTTTTTATTGATAAATTCAGGACGTAACTCTTGAGAAATCTTGAATCCCATCTTGAATCAGAGTAGTTTGCTTACATTATGAATAGCTTTAACAAAAATAACATCTACCAGGGTGTAGTTGTATAATGATTAGATTTCTGAACAAATCGATATATATGCATATAGATTTGTTTCACATTATTTTAACAATATGTATTTTTCTATTTTTACTGTCTGTGGATCTACCCAATTTGCAGTACATTTTTTTTTTTTTCCTCCTCCCCCTTCCATCTGGTACAAGCTACATAGGCTTGACTATAATAAATATATATAAAAATAACCATCCAGTGTTAATATTCACAAAGAACATTGACTGAATAACTCTATCACTGGTTTAATTACAGATTCTGAAGTGCAGCTTATGTCTTCACAGATTCTACGTTCAGGTATTTGTTGATTTTTAGAAGTCCTCAGCTTGTTTAAAAGGGATATTTTTCTCAAAAAAAACCCCCAAAACATACGCATCATATAAAAATAGGTCCTAATTCTTTCAGCATAGCTTTTACTTCTTAAAATCTGTGCAGCAGTCTTCTTAAACTGAGACCAATAATTTTAACTGCTTCCTTCTATTATGTTGCAAATATATTGTCCTTTGTAGACCTGTGGTTTTCCTTCCATCCCATTTTCTGTTGCTACATCTGTTCTTATTTGCTTTGTAATGAT
The DNA here is from genome assembly GCF_035582795.1 of Mycteria americana. Lineage (NCBI taxonomy): Eukaryota > Metazoa > Chordata > Aves > Ciconiiformes > Ciconiidae > Mycteria > Mycteria americana. The sequence continues at coordinate 44,774,013 of NC_134368.1, forward strand.
AATTATGCTGTAATGCCTCTCTCATAATCTTTTGTATTTCTTAATGTCTTCCATTTTGGACTGTTTTTACACTAGGGTGTTCTCTGTCTCTGTGGCAATGAGAGAGGCAGAGCAGAACACTGTTCTGAGCCATGGCATAAGAGAGTACCTGTTGGGAGAAACATACCAAAATCCTGTCCATGCGAGTGGCGTGATACAGCAGACCTCATGATTATCTTTGTAATCAATTTTCTCCAGACTGAAAAAAAAACAAACAAAAGCAATGACAGCAGAAGTATAGTATCTGTTTTGTAACTGATTCCAGATTTTTCTCCTTGACATGCTAGAAATACAAAAACTTTTCAGCTTCCTGAAAGGAAGCTGATGAGTAGCACTTTTCTTTCCTCTTGCTGTCCTCAGATATGGTTGAAAACAAGTTTTCTAGAAATTGAGGAAGGGCCAAGGCCTTTGCAAATACCTTTTTTAAACACTAAGTAGACCCTTAAAAGCAAGACTGTTTCTGTCTTTGTGCCCTCCATGTGTCCTTCACGTCTTTCAGGGCTTCTGTCCTGAACACAATACAACAATTTTCATAGCTGCATTATAGGGAAAAAAAAGGCGGGGGGAAGACACACACGTTACATGAGCTCTTGTCATTTGTGGAATAGTGCAACATTTGAAGCAGAAGGACATTTTTCTTCTTCAAATTTTTATTCATCACATTTAGTCCAAGTAGGCTGTTGAGCTAGTCTACCATCCACCCTTTTTTTTTTTTTTATCTGCAGGGCTTCAAATGCCATCAAAATTAATACCTCCAGTGATTGTTCTGATTCTTACTGGTGATTTATCTTGAATTGCTTTGGTTTATTCTTCATTCAACAAGAGCCCAGCATCAGGAATTATGAGACTAATGCTTGTAAAGGATGATAGATGTCTTCAGGATGTTGTAAGGAAAGAATGAGCTTTTCTCACTCAGTCTTAAATGAAGAAGTGAAGCTATGACTGATCTTTTCTGAAAGGCATGCGTATTATAAAGTACAACGGCAATGTACATCAGCCATGTTTTTAGTGCTGTGGGAAGGTACTTCCTTCCTTCTCCTGAAAGATACTTGCTGTGTCCCACTGTGAAGATTGTTTAACATGAAAGAGATTTAGAAATGTCAAATTGTCTTGTCTCTGAATTTTTTTTCTTTCTATGGTTCTCCATATCAGTCAAACTGACCCTATTTTTGTGGAGTTCCCTTATATGTAGGGTTTGTTATTGGTTATTGCTGGTTATTGCTTTCTGGTTATTGCTGACTTGCTAGTAGTTTGAAAAAAGACTGTTTCCTAAGTTGTATAGCATTGCTACAGTAGATTTAATTGATACTCAGTAAGCTGAATAAACTGCTGAAGTTGGTATTTTTCTGTATCAGATACTGCTCTGGAGGGTTCTTCTAATGAAGTGTCTCAGAGAGAGATCCAGTTTGCCTCCCTTGAAAGTGGCACCCTGCTTTTTCTGCTGCAAGGCAAAAGTGTCATTATCTGATGCAGTACAACAAAAAAATTCTCTTGACTTTGTTTCTAAATATGTTCTGGAGTATGCTAAAAACCACTAAACAGTATTTTCTTGATCAACATGTTTCCCATATACATAATTTGAATCACTTTTGGTCAGAAAACTGTAAGTTTTCCCTATTTCAAAACCAGAAAACTGTTTTCAATATATTTCTTATTCTTGCTTCAAATAGTATCTGCAGTTTTGGATTTAGTGTATAAACCGGTCAGTAAAATGCATCTATTTCCCAATTTTAAACTATGAATTGTATATCGTGTAGCCTGCAAAAATCTTAATGAAAGAACATACATATCATATGGTCTTGCTCTTAAAAGTTTGGAAATGCCAAAATTAAAACTGCGTAGGTCTAGTTTCTGTCATGCATGCTCTACAATCATTAATGGCATGGTCTTTAATAAATATTCAAACATTATTTTTCATAAGACCCCGGTACTGTTCACTTCATAGAATAAAATGAAACACTTTCCATTATTTTGTTCTATCCAGCTTGTTCAGTTTGTGACCCTAGTCTTTGATCTTCTTGCTCAAACCATTCTGAAGACAATGATGACTTCCTCTTGGATTTTTAAAATGATCTTGAGAACACAAAATGCTTTAAAAATTACTCATGTTCAGAATAAGAAGAAAGGTAAAGAAAATGAGGTGCCATTCTCCTCTGGAGTAGCAGGAGGGATGAGATAAAGATCATGAGTGTATGCTCTTTAGAGTCATAACCTTTGATCTGAGCATTTGGCAGCCTATCTAGCATTTTTATATACAGCCTATCTAGCATTTTTTATATATACTGGAGCAGTGAATTTAGCACTTGATCTAACTGGATTCTGGGCTTGACTCTAATGATATTGATTCATCATAGATTTGCATATAAAATTTCCTATTTTTTAAAAAAGCAGTCTGAGAACACCGTAGGAATTTGTATTTAATGGAGTATTGACGCATTATTAATTTTAATGGACTTGTAGTTCTTAAAGTCATTTGAAAGCCCAGACTTGGTTAAAAACAAAGTTTCCATGTCATGGTATTTTTTGGCATTTAGAAAATGTTTTTGTTTCAAAGTGGAATTAAGCTAGAAATTTGAAATTTCCTTTGACAAGAAATATATAAACCAGCTTCTTTTTAGTTCAGTATTTTTAATAACCAAAATGAACACTTCATGTGGCTCTTAGTGTTTGAGAGAAGACTAAACAGAGAGCAAGCTCTGTTTGAGTAGTAGAAACCCCATTGTTATTTGGCATGCCAGGTATGCATCATGTTCTGTAGAAGGAATTTTCAGTAGTATGGAGCTACCTTGAAATAATGAGAGGAAGTTGCCAATCAAGTTAAGCAAGGCATTTCTTTCAGTAAAAAGAACCTAACTGTCTAACAGTCAAAACTCGTCAGGCTTGGTATGTTTCTAGAAAACATCTGTTTTGACAAATATCAATTTTTTACCAAAAAGCTAAACAAACAAGAAAAAATCCATGGAAATTCTCATCCAGCTTTGTGCTGACCTCTGCAACTTAGGCTACAGAGGTTACCATTCTCTATGTGAAACACGTGGGTGAAACAGTTTGCTCTTCTTCAGTATTTATTGAGAGACTGAGACTCAGAAATTTAGGATTGCTTTCCAGACTGTAAGGAAAACATTTGTGGGTTTGGTTATGTTTTTTTTACAATCCTGTTTCCTCCACAATTTAATTATTTCTTTACATTTCTTCAAACCTCTTCCGGTACCAGTCCTATTTCTACTGTTGTTGATTTCTCATCCTTCCTTTGCTTGTCTAGGCTTAATACCAGTCTTATCCAATCACTCTGAGATGCACATCTGAATTCTTTATTTTTTTCAGCTAATTTCCACTTCCTTCTTATACTACCTCCTTCCAGTTCACTGATCAAAAAATCAGTCGCTAATGTTGACTTCTTCCTTCTTCTTATTTTCCTTCATGTGGCACCTGCCTCCTGGCTTTATCTTCTCTCCTTTCCACTTACCAGTCCCATTCTACCCATTTGTCTCCTAATGTCTATGTTCCCAAATCTTGGTTTCCAGAAACAGCTTTGTGACTCCTCTGTTTACTTACCTTGTTCCAAACCCCTCTTTTTGTTTGGTGTGCTCCAAGCTTCTCACCTGTTCTATTTGTTCCTTTTGTCCCAGTCATCAGTTACTTTTTATTTTTTTTTCTCATGTCCCAGTATTAGAAACTGTTGTATACGCATATGCCAGTTCAACTATCTAAGCAGGAGACAGGTGAATAAAGAAAATAATAATACATTGCAAAAGGACAGTAGAAAAGAATTGTTCTTTTTCTTCAAATAATTGGAGTTAAGAGTATTGACATGCTGTAAATAGTCATCAATGTAGATAAATTTTAGTTGGAAGGTACTCCTGTGGCACCTATAGACCTATATTTAGCCTCCCACTCAAAGTTGGGGCTGTTGCAACACTGGATTGATTGGGTCAGCTGGGCATTTTTTTTCCAGTCAAATCTTGAAAACCACCAAGAACAAAGATGCCATGATCTCCATGAGCAGCTTGTTCTGCTGCTGCACGACACTCCTGGTAAAGAAATTTTCCCTCATATCCAGCCTGAACTTCCCAAGCTGCAACGTGTGACCTTTGCACCTTGTTTAAATCATTTGGCACTGCTGACAAGAGCTGGTAATTGCCCTTCGATGGTTGCAGGCAACCGTCCATTAGCCTTCTTGTTCCCAGACTAAATAAATCTATCTCTCTGAAATTCTCCGGCTGTCCACTGTAACTCCCAGGCCATTTTCAACAGAGTTCAGTTGTTTTGCAGCCCGTACCCCACATTCCTTCCTAGTTATTCCTTCTTAGGTTCAGAACTTTCCGGTTCTTACTGAACCTCTTTTTTTCTGCTGGGCAAACCCTCAAGTTACTGAGGTCTCTCTGGATTGAGCCTTTGCTATTTGTTGTGTCACCTGCTCCCACTAGTTCAGTTGTTTATGGCATGCTCTGTGTTTGTCATCCAGGTTGTTACTGAAGATGTTAAACAATACGATCCCCAGAAATGACTTGGGTGCTTTAGTCATTGGTGGGACACCAGTTGGATGCTAAGCTGTTGACCACTGATGTAATGAGTTTTCAGCCCACTTAACTGTCCAGCCTTTACTTCCTCAGCTTCCAAATGAACGCACTATGGGAGACTATATCAAAAGCCTTAGTAAAGTGAAGGTACACTACACCCACCATTCTCCCCGTGTGCGCAAAACTTGTTATTTCATTGTAAAGGCAGTCTGGCTGGTCAAGCACTGTAAATCCTTGGTAGATCTGCACTGAGTATTTACTCTTGTCTGTCATGTGCATGGAAAAGGACTCAAAGAGGACATTTTCCATTGATCTTTACAGGGACTGAGGTGAGGCTGCCTGGCCTGTAATTCCCTGCATCTACCTTACATTTTATTTTTTAATGTCCAGTTCCCAGACATCTCCCTGATAGGATCCACCATTTTTCATAGATACAAACCATAGCCTTACAATCACACTGACCATCTCTTTCAACACACTTGGGTAAATTCCCTCCAGCCCCATAGATGTGATCTGTTCTCTCTGTATAGTCTGTTACTGTTCTGCCACTCCTCCTCTTCTCCAGACTGTGGCATTGTATGCAGAGGCCAGGGAATAAGTTTTGCCCTTGTTACCAAGGGCTTGTGCATTAGTGAAGAGGCAGCTGAGGAAATTGAACACGGACCCTTCTGAACATGCATGTGGAAGGCCCACAGATGGCCTTCTCCCTCACATATGTCATCTGTTTTCAGCTCTGTTAGCCTACAGGAGCTGTAGGCTAACAAACCTGTTTTAAGGCCCTCCTCACAAGTTGAATCTTGACAGCATAAGGGGAGGAGCATGGCCAAAACTTTTTGTACGTGTTTGTAGTGAAAAGATGGTTCGTTATTTTTTTATTTGTGATGAGAAATATGAAATGCACTTTTAAAGAAACAATGTTTAAATTTTATTGGGATTTAGAAGCTTATAGTGTTCATGCTTTGGTATTAATTCCTTCATTTTCAAAATGTTTTTCAGTATTTTCTCAGTATTTCTGAATATAAGCTTTAGTGAGCATTTGGTATTTCTTGGCAAATGATTCCAATACTGTGCTATTCAAACCTGCTGTTAGTAATGCTTCTAGTACCAAATAGACAGCCTCCACAGAAATCTTACTGAATGAGATCCATGAAACAGAAAGAGAGGGCTGAAAAGTGGTGGCTCTTAGCCCAGCCTCATCAACGGTACTAGAAGCGTGAGGGAGCGGGATAAACATTGAGTGTGGTGAGCCGAGTGCCAGAGTTGCTGGAAGCAGCTATTGATTCTGATTGTGGTTTGCCAGCGCCGTGAATACAGGCCTCGGGCATGGCATGGCCCCGGGGTCTGGAGCGGCAGAGGAAGCTGACATCAGCCTCCCTGGAGGCTGGCACTGGGCGACAAACTACCATCCTTCCGCCCATCACATCGCTCCAGCACCCCACTCAAGGAGGCTAGGGGCCAAACAAGTAGGAAAAGAGTTTTGCAGTAAGGCTTAATGTCACCTATAGGTGTTCAGATCCTTCACTACCAGAGGAGCAATGCTGATATTACCTTGGTGGTGGCTCATTATTTTGGAGTTTGTTTTCTCATGTTGATTCTTTCACTCACTAAACTGATCTTTAAGATTACCTGATTCCCGGAAGTACTGGATGTGAAGTGCCGCTGCCTTCATCTGTGTCTGAGGTGCTTTATGCACTGAACTGCTTCTGGTGATTTTGGCTAAACTAATTATATTTCTAATGGGACACCTAATCTAGGGAAAAGGAGTCAAATCCAGCAGTAGTCACCTTTCTATGCTAGCTTGTAAAAATCTTCCAGACTTTGTTTTTTCTTAAGTCCGGGTAATAAATCTGATTGTTTTTTCTTTAAACCTTGGTTCACTAAAGAAGGGTTCCTGCTCTGTGCTTCTTCGGAGTGTTGGAAAGGAATCCTCAAAGGTGGCTTTATGGGAAGCATAACAGGTATCTCAGCTGGTGAGGAGAGGTGGATCCTGTTGAGAAGAAAGTATAGAGCCAAAAAAATTCACTAGACAAACAGTCCCCACCCTCCTGGAGCTAGTTCTGCTCCTAGTTCTACTGCAGATAGAACTGCATAGGTAGCTATGTGGCTTCACATAAGATGTGCGCATATTGTCCTACAGATCAAGCAACCGATTGAATACATCTGGGACAATTAGTAAAAAATGTGCACAGGAGCACATGGTCTGTCCAGGCTTCTTGCCCTCGCAGATGTTTTGAGATATACAAGATGCTGCAATAGTAAATATGCTGTTGGGGAGCGTGGTAGCTACCTTATTCCCTTGAGTGCACTATCCTGCAGTTAACTGGCTAAACTAATGCTCCACATTTATAAAACAGAGTGCTCACATGGCTTATGATAGATCAGATGTCTATGCAGCTCAGCAGAGATGAAAAGCAGCATCTGATAGGCAGGCGGGTATCCACACGCTGCTGAGGAGCATGTCTGTAGCCTGGATGAGGATTCCAGACTGGCGTAGATTTCAGGTTGAAGAATTTCCCAGTACACAAGCATCATGCATTTTCATGGTGCATCATCATGGTGCAACTTATACTTTACCAGTTATGGTTTATGTTTTGGGGTAGTACTCTCCTTAGATGAGGTTGGAGTATCTTAGTTATTCTATGTATGCTGCCTGTGGTCCTCATTTATTTCGGGAAACTGCAGTGTTTAGGAGCAGTGGATTTCCCATATGATGGAAGCTTTGATGGTGTCTCATCCTTTTATTGCTGTAACACTTTTCCATGTGACCAGCAATTTAAGGCTGTATAGGATAATGGCAATCTTGCTGACATTGGGCTGAAGGTCTTGGAGCAAGATATAACTCGAAAAAAGATTTCTGCACACGGTGCTAACTTTCTTTTTGCAGCACTGGAAAGAGGTTGGGACAGAGGTATGAGGTGACAGCCCTACCACGGCTCTTTCAGTGAGACTTAGAATATAAATACATGTTGTAGTGTCACTGGGAAGGTTTGGTGCAGATGAATCAAACCCACTGCTATTGGAGAGGTGCAAAGATGTGAAGGGAGATACTTGGTGAGCTCAAGTCTGCTGCGGAAGTGGGCTTGAGTCAAGTGGAGGGCTGCAGTGTGGGACTGTTGACTCAATTCAGTTGGCTTGTTGAAATGGAGTCTGAAAATAGCATAGCTACCGCATAGCAAAGACCTAGCCTAAAAGAGCTAAAGAGCTTTCAGATCAGATGAGAAGCAGATGTATGTACTTGAGATGCAGATATAAGAAATGGAATAGAAAACCCATTAAGAACTCCTTGAAATTAAAAACAGCAATATGTTCTCATACCTAATGGCAGCAAGGAAAAAATCTAAATCTAATACTGTAGGCTTTAAGTTATATTAGGGAGCATGTGCAGCCTTGAAAGACTTTTGTTTCTGAAATTGTCAAAATGGGATTTCATGTCCATCTGCAAATTGGAGTATGTAGCTCCGATAAAAACAAACCAACCCCTGTGTAGGAATAGGGAGGCCAGCAGTAAAACGTATTTTTTGCATTATGATAAGTTGTATAAAATTTGACTGGAATTTTGTATGGGCAGAATTTAGTTTGGTGTTGAATAAAGTTCAGGGAATCTTGTGTTTTTCCTGCTTTGGTAACTTAGAAGTATTGTTACTTGAAAAGGCATTATATATGAAGCAGTACCTCACATTGAACAGTTGCCTATTAGACTTTTCCCTAAATTGGTAGTTTGTAAGCCACACAATTAAGAATATCCCTGCTTTACAAACTGTGCTGTAGCAGTGTTATACTTGGATAAAATATAAAGATAATTATAAATTCAGAAAACTGCTTCAATTTCAGTGGATTCTCTGACATAAATGAGCTTTGATCTTAATATATAGGCTTTTAATGCATAGGCCATACTACAGATAAAATGTGAACATGAAACAAGGGCTGCATTTGCTTTATCCATTTTTTCAGGTCAACCTTGGTCTGCAAATATTTGAGGAAACTGCCCTCCTTGCTCTAGGACACCTTCTGTTCTCCGAGTCAGACTTACCATATCTACCATGTATTGTTATATTTGTTAGCAATATATATTTCTGTTGGATAATAATTCAAATGATGTCAGCAATATATGGCAACTTCTACAGAAAATGTTGCAGAGGAGAGATCAATAAAATGATGTAACAAATGCTCTATGCAAGAAAGAAAATTAATAGGATCATATTTTTGTATCTCTATTGAAAGCTGAAAACTTCTGCTGCGTAACTACGTTGTCAGATATGATTTTTTTTCTAGTGAGCTTTTTTGTCTTAAATGTGTATTTCTTAAAACTCACGTAGCAACTGCTTTTTAAGAATAAGTGAAGAATTCATATAGAAGAATATTGTGTTCAAGGCAAAATACCTTCCCCCCCCCCCCCCCCCCCCCCAAGCTTTTCTGATTAAGCTGCTTTTGGTCATTTTGAATACTTTTCTTAAGGCTGTCAGATTTTCAGACTGCATACATGATATGTTTTTAAGGTAAGCCATTTTCAGGAAAAATAAAAAATATTTATTAGTCTCAAAATGCATATGTAACTGTAGCATGAACTTCAATTCTTAGAAACACTTCATCACTATGACCCTGACTGAGCATAATGCTTAAACATGCATAATTTTAAGGCATGGATATTAAACTCGTTGAAATCCATCATACATAGCTCTTATAAGTACTTTATGTGTCTTTCAGACAGAGAGAGACTTGAAAGAATTACTGAAATTTCACGTAGTTTCACGTAGAGCAGTAAGGATGAATTTTCTATTTAAAATGCATGGATACCTTTAGCTAGAAAATGTTGAAAAAGTGGTATGGTTACTGTGACAAATTTGTGACTTTATTCTGTATACTTTTACAACCTGCCCTTTAACATGCTCAGGACGAAGGCAAGAAAGCCACTGAAGAACATCAGAAGTCATAGGCTCTGTCCTGAGACATTGCCTTTTGCATTTATAGATTGTTAAAGGATAGTTTGGCTAGAGATGCTGTTATGCTACTCAGCCTTCACTGTAAACAGTGTATTTGTTCATTCTGTTTTTAATTTTATATTAAAATTATGAAAAATGAAGCTTTGTAAATTATATTATCATCTTGATGATGATTCTGAAGAGGATATTGAACATTATAATAATCAAACTCTTACTGACTGAAGATCAGGAAAGGTCTGAATGTAACAGGAAGCCAGGTTCTTATACACGTGATAGGTTAAATAGCTTTAGGAATATTTGTAAAATTGTGGAACTGCAGTTTATTGAAGCAATTTCCTTACTTAATCTGAGAATCAATTAACTATTTTGTTTTGGTTTTAGAGGCACATAAAGATTTTGTTTAACATATCCAGTAATGGACTTAAAGTAACAGGTGATCTGAAAAATTAACTCTTTAGGAAAATCAGTGTAGGTATATATGGTATATGGATATATATATTGGATTTAGGATAGAAAATTCCATGCAAACCATAATCCATTCAAACCATAGTACAATTCAAAAAGCCAAAAACACCCCTCCCCCACCCTCAACCTAAAAAGAAAATGACGAGGTAGGCATAATGGGGAGAAGAATACAGAACAAAATAGTGTTATTGTGTTGCATTTAGATGTGTAGTGCTGCTTCACGTTGAATGCTCTGCACAATTCTAGTCATACCATACCAAAAAAATAGGCTTGGAAAAGATTCAGAGAAGGGTAACAAGAAAGGTGTGGACTGGCTTTGTATACAGAAGTCATCTAAGACTCTTACTTCCAGAAATGCCTGAGGAATGTTATATTTGGGATCTGTGAAGTTGTCTGCAGTGTAGAGATGAACAAGAATTGATTTCTCCTGTGGCTGGTTTGAGGCCAACTTGAGAACATGTAATTCATACAAGCTCCACTTCCACGTTCTTCCTTAAGCATAATGTATGATGCTTTGCCTTAGAAGGGATTTTGGTCTCGCTGAGGGTGACCGCTCTTTTGTTCCAATAGCCTCGTGTTCTAGTTATTCTAACTTTTCATCATTTTATTAATAAACATATTGTCTGAGTAGGCTCATTGTGGGTGAACATTACTGGTTTAGTAGAAATGGAAAGAGAATTTACCACATTTATGTTTTTTCAAGAATTGAAAGTTTTGCCAGTGTGGTATGATTCATGGAACAGCATTGCATTAAAGCTCGCTCAAACCTGTTCAGAACACCACTGTAGGAATAACATCTCCATAGTTACTATTAGGAGGGTTATAATTGGAAAACACTGTCATAATTGTCATTTCTATTTATCTCTTGCATGATTTAAAAAAAAACATTTGATATGCCTGTCTATTTATTTACTTTCAAAAAAATAGTAATTAAAAAGGCAAATAACATACACTGATTCATGGATTGTTAATCTGTGCAGCATCAGAGTAAAGGAATGCATAAGTGTTGGTACAGAACTAAGGTTCTATTCTGCACTTCCAGATTCTGCTAATTTCTTCCTCTTTCAAAGCACACATTCCCATAACAACATTTTTGCTAGTAAAACATCATCAGTGAAATAAAGTTTAGGCTGCAACCACTTTTTTTTTTTTTCCCTCTTTGAGGTAAAACTGTTGAACTATTAAAACCCAAAGAGTGTTTTGTGCCTGTAAAGATGTGCTTGATCCTTGATCATTTTTAAGTTGTGATTATTTGACTTTGACAACTGTATGAGACTCACATTTTCCCATTAGTTCAATTTTTTTAGAAATGGAGCTTTCTTTACGCTAGTCTTGGTGATCTTTTAGCAAGTGGGATGGAACTGGTGGATGTGACAATGCACCCACTGCAGTTTGTGAACTTTAATTTATGCAGACATTAAAATGTTGGGTACAGTCTCTTTAAAGTTTTGTTCTAGAGAATAGCGAGTTAAATTAAGACATAATAATAAATAATTCCAGTCATTTTTCTCATCCACATATTATCTGAGGTGTGCAGATAAATATATTTACGTCTCAGCTATGAATTCGTAATTTATTATTTTCTTAAAATCTTGAAAGCAATTTATTAAATTCAAGTTTTTACTTCTTGAAATTGTAGCCTAATACAGCTGATGACATAATTAGGAGGATATTTTATGTTTAGGAAGATGATTTGTAGAAAATAGAACTAATTAGACTTATTTAATGACAGATCTTACTGATGCAGTTGAAAACTACATAGCAGAATATTTATTTTTCTAAAATTCATGTATGATTCTTTAAAATATAGTTATATTTATTGATGATGACTTTGGAGCTTTGGTTTTGAAAAATCATTAATGAAAAATTTAATTAACTTTTTCAATATCTTAGAATTTAAAGTACAAGAAAACTACTGTAACATTTTAAAAGCAATATTAGAAACATTACCTATAGAAGTACTGTGAGAAATACTTTTTCTGTTTTAAATGCTAGTAAGTACATTGTTTGAATAGCATTTTTACTTAATGAGTGCAAATGGCCTCTGAATTACACTGTTTATTCTATATGAGTAATTTGTCCTATTATGATAACTGTAATCTTTTTCTCATTTGTTTTTTACTGCTTGCCTTTTCTAGGAAGTAGAGGTTGGTATACATCTTATGTCTTTCATGATTCTCTGAGTTTTTAATGTATACATTGATTCCTTACATTTTACTGAAAGTGGGTTGTTTTTCCCTCTCCAGGATGATTATTTTCGTACATGGAGTCCGGGTAAACCATTTGATCAAGGTAAGATTCTGCTGCTAGTTATGTGTATGGGATAAAATTTAAGTATTTATAATTGTGCTTCTGTTCTAGAATACTTACAGAATTCTGTGAATTTGTGTCATTTTCTCCCTGGTCAAATGATGGATTTGAAGAGGGCCAGAAATTCAGCCTAATCATAATTTTATATCTGTGATTTTTGCGAACTTTTATTGGTTAGAGACAGAGACAGGAGCATTAAGAACCTCCAAAGTAGCTTAAAGTTAACCAAAGTAGCCCTCATATAAACAAGTTCGTGGGGTTTGGGAGGTGGGGTTTTTTTGTTTTATTTAAATATTTAAGTTAAGCACAGTTGCGTTTTCAGTAGGACACTTGCAGAAAAACAGGCATGCAATCTGATACTTGTCTTTTGCAGTTAAAAAAATTCATTAGAATGTTGATAGTCTCTTTATATCTGGTTGATAGATGATCTAGGAAAACAGTTTTGGAAGTCTCTGTCATGTTCAAGTGATCTGTCTTGAGGCAAAACACAGATGGAGATTTGAGAACGGTACAGTACAACAATTTCAGCCTTAGAATAATTGGAGTAAACGCAGCAAATTTTCACATTAAACATTCCCTCCCCAGGCATTGGAACTTAATATTTACTGTCAGTATAATCCACTTCATGTATGTTGTTTCAAAGTGTATGACTACTGTTGTGAAACTACTGAGAATCTTGATACAGTTTTTTTAATTACTACAAGGAGCACGTCAGAGACTTTGCCTTTTCTGATAATACCAATGGCACAAATGCAATGAAGAAACTGTAGGGGCTTGTACGCAAGAGACTGAGATAAAAATATGTTGCAAAAATAACGTTTACTCAATTTAAAGAACTTTCTCCATAATGGATACTGACTTTTAAGGGAGTTTTATAATGAATTGTATTTTATTACAACCACATCTCTTGGGGATGGACTTTCCACCATTTTCTATGCCTTTGTCACTTTAATTCAGGATTACTGTAGTAAGGCTGTGAAAGGAAATGCCTTAAATGAATGCACCTGGCTTGTTTTGCCTGTTTGTGGGAGAGAGGAGTAGAGGGAGGGGAAGAAAGTCACATTTACGTTATCACTATTCTGTGCATTGTGGTGATTTTCTTCTGGTTTGGTGGAAATTTATAAATATTAATTTAGATCCATGGCAGCCTGAATATTTTAGAACCTGATAGTTTCACAGACCGTGCATGTCTCCTCATTATATACAAACACATTAGGAAAATGTACTTTACTTTAGTCTTCTGACTCCTCAGAGAAAAAGATTCCTTTCTTTTGGTGAAGTACCTCATCTAAGAAGCAAGCTTATCACTTCACTGGGAAGTGCCTTTAGTCTATTCCTTTTCTTCTTTGCTTTTTGATAGAGGGGCATGGTCTGCAAATATGGTTTTAGTATGAGAACTGGAATAGGTTATACTTTAATTAATGACTTATTGGTGGCAAAATCTTTTATAAGAAGACATTGAATTGAATATGCTGTAAATTTTGCTGATTTTTTTTTTTTTTTTTTTTGTTATGCCATACTTGATATGGTTTGGGGGGTTTTTTGTTTTTGTTTTTTGTTTTTTTTCAATTGGCTGTTACTTTTTCAGAAGATACACTGAAATACTATTTTTTTCCACCAGATTTACACTTTTGCATACTCTGGCTTGTTCTACTACTCTGAATTCTTTGGGGATCGTGATGTTAATGTTTGTAGAATACTTTTCTGAATTTACAAACAACCGAACTAAGAAAACATGTTAAGGTTATCTGTCTTACCTTGTTTGCAAGATGCATTGTGTATTGGGAAGTGAATATTTTAAAGCATGCCTACAGAGTTCAACTTTCTATTTTCATATCCTTGTTAACTGAAAATTAACATTGAAGGGTAAAATGCATTTGCTGAGTAGTTTTACCTACATTTTACTGGGTAATTTATAACTGAAAAACAAATAATGCTAGTTGGGAACACTTTTTAATAAGGTACACTGAAGTTTTATGGTTAAAAAATGTTCCCAGTGTCTTAATTTGTCAATCTATCATTTAAAGAATATCAGGTATTTTTACCTGCCAGTGCACTGCTTTTCAGTTTTCCTACAATAACTGCTATGGTCTTTGTACTGAATTTATCAATGATACTGAATTGAACTGTATGTCAAAAGATTTACAGTTTCTGAAGACGTTTTCTGGACTCTAATTGACATACAGATATTCTTTATTAATCAGAGACTTGCATGCTGCTGTTATTTTTCTGAAAGTCTGTAAATAACATTACTGACTAGATCTAGGAGATATACTAAGAGATCAAAGAAGGTTTCCCAGTCAATATCTTGGTCTCCATGTTGTCAGAATTGGCTTCCTCTTACTTTTGGATATAATGGGAAATGATTTTTTGAAACACAGCAAAATATTCCTGAGAGTAAAATATAACTATGGAAGTACCATGTACTTGTTCATACATTTGAGTCTCTCTCATCAGATGGGAAAAGTGATCATGGGTGATATTTTGTGGGAGGAGCCATTCATATTTTAAAAGTGTGGCAACCTTGCAAATGTTAGTTCCTAAGGAGTGGATGTAACGTTCATGATTTACTGAAGAAATCGGGTCTTTTGTGATTCCCTATGTTATCCAGTAAAAGACATATAGCAGTGACAATCTCAGCACATTTTTTTTCCTCATAATATTTAAGGAGATAGTTTTTATAGTCTACCAACTCTCACTTTTTCCTAAGTTTTAGGTGTACATTCTGATAATTTCTGTTAAGTGTCGTTCTAGGGCTGTGCCATAAGTGCTGCTCCAGCACCATTCCACTTCAGTTGTGTACCACTTGGCTACTAAGTTTAAAACAAATAAGGTTCAACTATTAATTAGCTTTCTCACCTCAGTAACCATACATGTAGACTTACAGGTTTTTAATCTTTTTCTTTTCCCAAAGTGAACTATTCAAAAGAATAAATGGGGACATCATGAGTGACTCACTGTTGGGTCCTGTGATCTGTTGGGGCTTGTTGCAAGCCAAGCTACCTGTGTTAGAGAATCTTTACGAGCTTTTCCCCTTCAGTCTTCTGGTTTTGGTTTGTACAGCAGCTACTCTCTCAAATGAGAGCATTCCATAAAAAACATTCTCCCAAATGAAACTCCTAAGTGAAGACAAATTTTTAAAATGTAGAGATAAAGTTTCAGTAAGAGACTAAAATTGCTCACTAAAGATGATATTAAACAGGAACAGTAACAGCTTCCCATGTCTGTTGTGTTAAAGTTTGTAATAATACTGCTGAAGATACAGGGAGATGAATTATTTGAGGACAGAAATAAATAATATCCTTAATTTATCTCTATCAGTGTTTTATTTAATTTCATTTTATTTGTTTTATCAATATCTGGCTTTTCAGAAACTTACCTATAAATCTGTGAAAGTACGGAATAAGCAAGGAATCTTTTTGGCATTAAAAGATCTGAAGTCCGGGTCTACTAGACAGGGTATTTTTTTTTTATATTCTGTGAAAACAATGGATTATAGGAATTACTAGTGCTTTTACAGAAATATGTTTTTTCCTTTGCTGATTTAAATTATAGCAACTTTACATGATACTTTCCAAATAGATATTTGGAATTTTTAAAATCTATATATGAACAAAATATGAAGACCTTTAAACTGCATAAACTCCAGCTGACTACACGTAATAGAGGTGGTGGTGGAATATTTACCTTTATGTCTGTGTTTTCAAACTGTTCATTGCCATTTAAAAAATGCTCAATCTCTGTTGTGCCCCTTTGTCTTTTAGGCTGTGGTGTAGATACCGGATACACATGTAACTCCTTGTCAATATCACTAGTAGTCAGACAAACGGGTTCTCATTATTTACATTTATTATTTTGTGCATCCATATTCTGCTCAAAATCAGCAATATATGGGGACCTTTTCCAAATTATTTTTAGCCAACACCCATATTAATTTGCAGGTAGTATTTTTGAGGAACCGGTGCTTGCCATATAGGCATATCTTTGAGGTCTACACATAGTTGTTATTTTCCGAAGATTTATATGACTATTAAAGCCTTTTCTAAGATTTTCATAGATTTACTGTATATGGATAATATATCTTTATATTTTTTTCAAAACGCATCCTTAATCTGAACCCAAATCTTAATGCTAGTATTATTGTAATATTTGAAAAGTCTGTGGTTCAAGGAATCAATAGTTGTGTATATGATAATAAAATGAGTGTCTTATTAGTGTCTTAATTCAGTCTTCTATACTTTGGTGTATTTTGAAAGGCATTCTTATGTTAATATGATTAAGTGTCAAAATTGCTCAGGTAGACAGATCTGTGTAATTCCGTTGGTATTAATAAGAGTGGTTATATGGAAATACACATCCAAGCATTCCAGGAGGCTAGCCCTTACTATGAGAATGTATAGTGATATTTACTCCTGGGTTGCAAAATATAAGTTATTTTAAAAGATGGAAAAATATTATGACTTGCATTGCAATCCACCAGTGCCATTCCTTAAAGCAACATCTGACATTTTTCTAAAGAGTACTTGTTCCCGTTGAACTCTCTTTTGCTTATATACATATAAGATAGAAAAATATATTTAAATAAATGTTTTGACTAGATATAATGTGCATTTACACACACATTAATGTTTATGTATTTCTATAAATATCACAGTGTAAATTCTTAATAAACAATTGTGTGGGGCAGGTATTATTCTCAGAATTAATCTGAATGTTGTATTAATCGTATTTAGTTACTGCTAAAAGGCAAGTTTTGTCCTTTCAGTGGTTATAGAAACAAACAATTAGGGTGGTTTGTGTTTTGGATTATTCAAAGTTGAATATTTTACTAGCTTTAATGTATCTTTTATCAATGTTTTCTCAAATTAAAACAAACAAACAATACTTGCTAACACATTTTCTTCATATACCACTTTTACATCAGATAAAAATATACAGGATACTTTCGGTACATTTTTATTTTTAGACTACAGATGGTAGCAGAGCTTGAAGGGTGTAGCTACTGAATAAAATTGCATACACAAAGACACTGGTGTAATTTTTTAAAGCGCAAAGGATGTTTTCCTTTGCTCGATAGAAATACCTTGGAGGAACAGTGGAGTATTTTCATGTAATGGAAAAAATATGAAATGACATTTCCATGGAGGATGAATACCCTGAAGGTATAGTTGGTTTGTAGATATATTTATAAAATTTCTTGTAGATCATTCCACTGAACTATTTTTGGCTTTTGTAGTATCAGGTTATATTAGATGTCTGTTTACAGCAGAAATGTTGTAGATACCATCTTACAGCAGAAATAGATTTTGAAACAATTTCAAACACTTGTATTTTAGTTGAGTCTTTGCCTTTTAGCTCTTTGTGTTTGATCTACCTAGTTCTGTAATAATTTGAGTAACTAAGGATATGCAAATACATGCAAACACATCTATAATTTGTGAATACATTTCTGTACTGTGAACTGAAACCATTTAGAGTCATATGCAATAGAATAATTTGATTCACTCATTTTCAAGCCCTGGGAAGTCATAAGGGAGTTTAATGAAGATCCATTAGTTGAAGACTGTGAAAACAGTAATGTAGATTTAACTTTGCTACATTTGATATATGCGCTCATGATGTAGTTTTTATAGTAAAACTATTGATGTTTTAAAACTAGAAATATATATCCATCACTTTCAAGATAAGTTGCAGTACTTTGTAATTAAAATGCATCACATACCACTTTAAATGTAGTTTAGTCTTAATAGTAAATAAGCATGAAATATTTTTAACAGCTTTTCAGTTCTATTCTTTTTGAAATTCATAGTGTCTTCCTACAAAGATGCCATTTCTTTATCTGAGCCAACATTTTAACCTGGTGAACAGTTTTCAGCTTCAGGTATTTAGATATCTTTAGGAATCCTGTTCACCAAGAAAATACACCAAATTCTGTGTTAAATAGATTCTCACTGCTTTTTATTAATTTCAGCCAGCCCTTGCCTGAAAAGATCTTTTGTAGATGTCTGAGGAATGCTTTAATGGTGCTTTTTCTTCATTATCTGATGCTGTGCTTTAGTGGTTCTTTATTATTTCTCTTTTATAAATTTCTCTACTGTGGTAACACCACAAAAGTGCCTTGTCCTATACGGTTCACAGTCTTGGCTCCTAACTCGGATTCACTGGGTAGTACACACCTGTTTTTCTAGTTGTGGATCTCAAATTGTTTCAGTATTTATTTCTGTAGAATCATTGAATGGATTCTAAATTCTTACAGATATTTTAAGAAAGGCTATATAAAGGATTTTTAGTGAGGCTAAACCCAGCCTGTAATATGAGATTTTTCTTGCCTTCAGTAGCAGTTTACCTCCTTGTTCCTGCTCCCCTGCCACCCTTACTTTATGCCCTGATGTTAAGGTCTGTAGGGTCACCAAATCTTGAATTGCCATAAGATAAATTAAAAAGTTTAATTTTTGTTTGTTTGTTTTTAACCGAGCTGAATCACGGATTCAGGTAGCCATTCAGACTCACAGACAGTAATGTCAGAAAAGTGGACATGTGGCACAGGGCTACAGTCACTGGCTAGAGGTAGAGTGCCAGACCTTAAGCTGGCAGCATGCTGAGCAAGGGGTATGTGGAACTGTTTCTTTGCATTTCAAACCTGCTAAACTTTAGTCTTGCAAACCTCTTCATTTTTAAAGTCCTTCTACTTCTGTCTACTGTGCTGGGATGTCCCAGCTAACTGTCTGGAGTCATGGGTGCCATTGATCCCCAAGGACTGTGTGCCTGAAAATGTTTCGGTGTATACCAGGGCTGCTGCTTCTTTACAGGCTCACTTAATGGCCTAATGAACTTTCTTATGTTTGCCACAGGAATTTAATAAGAAAGTTTGTGAAATAGCTGATAGAGGTAGTTATTAAGGATATGAAATCTGAAATCAAACATTACTGTTTAGTGGTGAGGGAAAAACAAATATCTTAAATCCCTTTAAAAAAAACAACCAAAGAATCTAAAGAACAAAAAAGGCTGTACATAGTTTTTCTTGAACTTGAATAGAAGAATAACAGTTCTTAAAGCACATTTTAAATGTTAAAAGTTGCCTTTTGGACCCATTTTTATTTAACCACCTTATATTTAAAAACCTGTTTTCTTATTTAAGTTGTTTTCTTAACTAAGATGTTTCTTGTCTGTTTCTGTAATCTTGTTTATCTCTGGTTGACATATACATAACTCGTTACTAATTTTTAATTTGCAGCGTGTAAGGAACATACATCCCAGGACAAATAAGATGCAGTATGGCATTGGCATGTAAAATTCCTGTTAGTAACCTCTGCATTGTTCTTGCATTTTGATGGACAGGATTGTGAGAGAACGATAGGATTTCAGGATTGTGCCTGAAGTTCTTATGTAATTAACAGGAATTGTGCTATTATTTATCATCTGTGACACTTTAAGAAACCACTTGACCTCTCATGTCAGAATCTGCATGGCCAGCAGTAAATAAAAACAATTTTATTATTTGGACCTTGAATATATTAGATTTGAGAATTGGTGAGACTGACTAAAGGGCAGATCTAGGTTACGTTTTTATTATCCCCCCCCCCCCCGAGAGAGTACGTTAAGTGCTTTAAATAAGAATGGAAAAGAAAGGAAGCATATACTTCCGGAACGTTAACTCTGCTTTTATATACTACAAAATATGCAATTAAATATATTCAGGCTTTGTTTTTTATTTAGCTAGGTCTCATTTTAAATGAGACTTTCTCCCTGTAAGTAATCTCCAAGTCACAGGTTTTAAACTAACATTTCATTCATAAAAATGTGTTCATGGATGGAAACAAATGATTGCCTCAAGTATTGAAACATATGCTGTGAAATGGATAGGTACGCCCTTAAAAATTTCAAAATGGGACTTAGCCAAAACTGGAAGAAATATCTGTAGGTCAGATAAAATATGAATATGGGTACTATAAAAAATATTTGTGGTAGTAATAAACAGAGGTTGTTAGTAAAATGCTCACTGGTATTCATTAGACACTTTTCTGTATTTATGTGCTAATACAAAATATAAGTCTAAGCTGTCAAATTGTTATATTGAGTTAAGGTGCCTTTTGGAGAGAAAGGCCAGGTTTGGCTGTGGAATGCTCTTGTCTGAATTATTGCATGCTCTGCTGTTCTGAAGTCACTGCGCTTGACTACTTCTCTCCAGTGTTCCTTCTGAGCTACTCTCCGCTCCATCCTGTCCACGGACAGGGAATACACAACTTCTTCCTTTTCCGTGCTCACAACTTCTTCCTTTTCTGTGCTATGTCAGGTGTTGATAGCTATGAGTCAGGACACAGGTGCCTACTCAAAAGTGACTGAAATTGTAGATTTCTTTTTTACAAGTTAGTAACTGCAGAACACCTGTAGTTCTGCCTGTATTTCCAAACTACAGGATTCTCTCAATCTGGAGACCAGAAGTGTTTCATGCAAACAAATCTAGTGATCCAAGAGAAACCCTGGAAGGAACATTACAATGTGAATTTTTAATGGAGTAGGTCTAATTTCTTTACATTTATAATTTTACAGAAGGTAAATTCTTACCACCGCCATCCCCCCCCCCCCCCCCCCCCCAATGGCCACTTAAATCTACTTGGAACTTTTACAGGTTTGGTATATTTCTGGTTGTTAGCTTGTAACAGTGAAATATCTTTAAATACTAGAAAACTGAAGCATTAGAGGTTTGCCTTTAATTTCAGTATTTTAAGCTCAAAGAACTTTTCATAGATGGTTTGTCTGAGCCAGGATGTATACAGAAGTTTAACTGACTCAAAAATTAATGTGCTCTGTATATGGTGATGCAAGATGTGATTTCAGCTTTTGTGACTTCTTTACAGAACTTATTTTATGGGGAGATCTTCATTCAGTTTTATCACAAGTACATTTCCTGATTATTTTTGTTATGCTAGACTTCTTCAAAATACATATATGTATATTGCTGATGTATTAGATACTTTGTATGAATAGTCTACTGGATTCTGTTTTAATTGGTTTCAAAAATTTAAAAGGTGAAGAGTATTACAGTAAAAAAATTTTCTGATTAAAATGCCCTCTATTTTAACATAAAAATACATAATGAAGTACAGAAATTGACCAGTTCTGCAAGAGACTGGAATAATTAAAACATCTTATAACATGTTGTTTTGCAAGAGTAATCATCTTGGCATGTGAGATAATAGGTGGGAAAGTTTCAAGAAGATGCCTTTCTGCTGTTACAGGTATGCAGATGTTTCTTTCCCCTGGTTGTCTGAGTTGGAGAACCCAGAAGTCAGTCCTGGCACAGCCAGCATGTCTCTAAATTATGATTTAGTGTATTTAGGAAAAGATAATATAATGCTTAACTGTTTGCTAGTGATATATTACTATTGTGAACTTTCAGATAATCTTAAGGTGTTACTTATTTCTGCCAAATCAAGGAAGTGGACATTGTGATTTAAAAAAAGAAGCGCTTCACTAAAGCTACTGAAATCTTAAAGGATGCTAGCCAAGTATGCACATGCATTTCTACTAGTCATAGCTGGTTTGGATATTTTTGCAGAATATTTGAGAATTTCTTCTTATGTATAGAAGAAACTGGATATAATTAATTTTGTTAAGTCTGAGTCCAAAGTAACTCTGTTCTTTGGCAATTTAAATAAATAGGATCTTTTCTGAATTTGCAGAGATAAAAGTAAGGGTGGCATTTGACTTTTACTTTGTGGATTTTCTCATTTACATAAACTTTTGAGCTATGGGTAAGCTATTCTCTTGTAAACTTTCAAGGAATACCCAAAAGAGAAAACACAAAATTATGGGAATGTTTTTGAAGCAGAGCTCACAGATATTTGTGAAGGGGAGAACTTCCTATAATTTAGAAATTACAAAACCATTACTGCTGACCACTGAGAAAAGAAAAATGCAGTCACTTCAGGATGTGGGCCTGGGCAAAGATTGTCAAAGGTAACTAAGGATTTTGGGGTGCCTTACCTCTAGAGGGCCAAAAAAGTGTGTGTGGTTTCTGTTTTGTTTTGGTTTTATTTTTGGTGGGGGTCTTTTTGTTTTCTTTTTTTAAATTTTACTACTAATCATAGGAGTAGACTGCTCAAATGCCTTTTGAAAATCTGAAGGTAAGCACCCAATGTTTGAGAAATTTGGAGTCAGTAATTGCTCTTAAAATCTTGATAGGAAAGTTTTAGATTTTATATTTCCCCCACTCACCCAGCCATGCTCACACCCTTGCCCGAAACCTGAGTAAATATGTAGGATTAAGTATAACCTTCATTCAGGTAAAAACTCTGTTAGGAAAACTACAGCCTATAGTAGTGTAATATCTATTAATTTCTAAATATTTCAAGTGAGAGTTTGATAGTAAAGATATCAAAAGATTTAATAAGCATCAGTATATAAAAAGTTGCAACATCTCTGTTTCACAGATGAGAAATGTAATGCACATTGGTTACCGCAATGCTAAAAGATGGTGGAGTGCATCAATGGATGTCGCTAAGCGCACAGTTTGAATTTGGGATGAAGCGTGTAAGCCAGAAATGCAGAACTTCGGCAAAAGTTGTCCCAAGAGATTGCGTTTTTGATGATTTTAGAGATTTAGAGAATAGGGAGACATTTAGAAGAAAATTAGGAGCTCCTTAAATGATAAACTGGTTATTTGGCAATCAGCAGTACAATACTCTTTTAAGTATGGTTATTTAAACAGTTATGTTTAAAAAACCAAACAAACAAACAAAAAACCCCACCAAACCAAAGAAACAAAAAAAAAAAAAACAAACCGGGGGTGGTTTGGTTTGTTTCTTCTCCCAGGGACTATATTTGCCATTTAAGATTCACCATATAACATGAAAAGTAGAATAGGTAGCTACAGCTGGACGTTAACAACAGGAATCTTCTTGTATATTTGTTCCATCTGGCCACATGAACCTACAACTTCAGTAAGAAGGACAGAGAAGGTTTTTATGTAGGTGGATACATAACTGAAACACACACGCACGCCCTCCCCAAAACAAATGGGGGACAGATGCTTACTAGCTATTTTACACACATTTAGTCATGCAGGTACGTGCACCCACACAGACATATTTTTATGGTATAAATTATCTGTCCTAGCTGTTCATCCTGGAATGTGCTCACTTGAAAAACTTGCTCACCCCTCATATTGTTGAGGTTGCTGAGAGTAAAGTTTCTCAGTTGGAGACTACAATAGAAAGGAAGCTGCTGGTGGAACATGTCCTGTGCAATTTCCCTTCTCTAGGACACAAATAACTACTCTTCTGTGAGCTAGAATGTGGGAGTGGATTAGGACATATAAATAAGGCTTACACTTCTGCACAAGTGACTAAAAAATGTGTGGCTCAATAAAGATGATTGTTTTAAAGGGAGTGGAGAAAGAATGAGTGAAGTATTTTGAAACTGTGAAAAAGAGATGAAGCTGTAGTGGGTTTGTTCCAAAGGAAGAATAGAGACTGCCAGCTTTTATTTCATTTTTTTGAGCAATTATTTTGACTTACATTAACGTACCCAGAATAGCAGGTACCATATTATGAATCAGTATAAATGTATTTTTATGTACATCTTTTTGAAACTTTAATTGCAGCAGTGAGCAAAAGGGAAATATGGCAATACTTTATTTTGTGTCAGATGGTTCTAACTCAGTATTAGATGTTTCTTTGCTTATCAGAACTTTATCTAGCATAACTGCAACCATTGCAGGGTAACTTGACACGCAGTGCTAATGTAACAGAGCTTAGTAATATAAAATGCTAGGAATAGCAACACATCTGAAAAGAAGCCTGATAAGAGGCTTTACACAATTGTCCCTGATTCATCAGTATGGAGACTTCTGAGCACTCGTGAGATTAGGTATTTCTTGGGTAGAAGCAACCTCCATGCACACAGCCACCTTAATTGTTGAAGCATTTGCTCACAAGTTAGAAACCAGACTTCTAGACAGCCCATAACATTTCAGGGGTTTGAATCTAAACTCCTACTTACTTGCTTGGCCACCTACATAAAAACCTTCTCTGTCCTTCTTACTGAAGTTGTAGGTTCATGTGGCCAGATGGAACAAATATACAAGAAGATTCCTGTTGTTAACGTCCAGCTGTAGCTACCTATTCTACTTTTCATGTTATATGGTGAATCTTAAATGGCAAATACAGTCCCTGGGAGAAGAAACAAAAATTTGAGATTCTTCTTTTTCAGAACATTCCCATCAGGTTACTGAGGTAGGCTGTTTCTTGTTTATTCTCTCATTTTTATTCATGAATCTCGGATTGTTAGCTGCACAACGATTCATTTTCTTGTTGAAGTTAAAAGGTGTTTATTCTTAGTAGGTGTGTTGCATAGCCAAGACAGGGATGTCTTGTTATGTATCCACAGCAGTGTGGGTTCAAACCATCTGTGGCTGAGGAGCACCTATATGCACGGATGCAAATTTCAGATGCCAATCACTGTACAATTTACGCAGAATATAACCACTATCACTGTTAACTGTAATTAAACATTTATCTGGATTCCATGTTAGCTAATAACATCAACTTGAGTGTCTTGTCTATCTGTTCTGCCTTGCTCTCCTCCCTACTGTTTCTGGAAATTGCAGTGCTGGGATTCTGCTCATCTCTCTAGATCCAACACATTTCTCAGTGAGAAATTCTGCTTTAGGAGGTGACACATCACCATCTTTCAAAATGGAGAAGTAAAGACACTGATGGCCTTCAGGTATCTTCAGGAATTGTGTGGTTTATCAAAGCAGGCAATATGAGTCATTCCCTTCTAGCTTTCTGTCTGCCTAGGGTTGTAACATAGGCATTTGACCTAATTATTAATATTTTAGCTAAAACTTTAAGATAATTTATATATCCTACCCCCCCCCCCCCCTTGTGAAATGTGAAAACTTTGTCGGCGAAGAAGTCAGACCTGACCTGCCTTTTAAACTGGAGGAATCAAACCACTCATGGGATACTCAAAACATAGATTGTTTTGAAGTGTAGTAAAGAAGAATGCCTAGCTGGTTCTTATTTTGCCCATCAGAAATGAATAACAAACTTTGGAGGAGGGAAATTTAAGTCTGGAAACTTTGTGCTTAATCTTTTCCCCCCTTTCATTTTACTGAGAATGGAAAATTAGGAACATGTCAGAATGTACTCAGCAGATTGTGAAATAATGGTAATTTACTGTGGTGTCTGCCACAGAGCTCCTGTTAAGAGGACTCCTATATTATGTCTTGCTACTCTTGATTTCCTATTATATTCCCAATAAAAATGATGTTCTGGCTAATGTCAGTTTCTGGGAGTACTAGCTGTAAATTAACCTACAGAAGAGATGGTGGGAAGCTTTGGTGAATTTGAATTATATTCAAAATTTGAATTATAAATAGATAGATCCATTAGTAATAATGGAATCAATTTTTTGAATATTAATTGCTTCCTTAGCATGTGAGGATAACAAATCCATATCAATCTATAAAAGTCATCAGGTGATCCTAATTCTATTCCATAATTTTTCAGCAGAGCAAATTATTTTTAATTTACAATATAAGTTCTTAGAGAAATAGTAGATGTTATAAAGCATTTTATACTTTTGTAATACTTTTTGTGACAATGATATTTTTCTGCTTGTTGAAATTTAATTAACACAGCATTTGATACTATTTTAGGGAAATATATGGACAAATGTAAAGTAGGCATATAGGCAAATAACCTAGAGCAACCATACTTTTCTGAATATTAGGAGCTAAATAAAATTGAGTATTATCAAGTAGATAAAGCTAAGGTCAGGCCTGCATCTTTAGAAGCTGATTGTATCTGACTTTCTAGGAAGTCAGCTGATACATTATAGCCACTAATAAAGAAATGATTTCTGTCAAACCTTAAACAAACATATTGCTGACATCTAGAGTCTCCTCACCATAGTGGAAACCATCACCTATTTTTAATGACAATATAATTGTGCTGTACAATCTACATTTTCACTTCAATTATGGAAAAAAAAGTCCTATAGCCTTCATAATTATTAAGATATTTTAGTAAATGTGAATCTGTTAAAAACTCATAGATTGATGTCTGTTTCATGTTGAAGAAAATAGCTCAGAGGGATACATAAATGACTCCACAGTGGGATTTTGACGCTTGTGATATTTTTGGTGTGAACATTGTACTGTTTCATAGCTGCTTATTTTAGCAGAAATAGAAAGGAATATGTGGTGTTGTCAGTGCAAGTCTGCATACTCTGAGTGAGCTGGGGTAAAGCAGGCATGTTTTGTCAGGGATTGCTAGAAGATGCAGTGAAGAATTAAAGACTCAGTGCCATGTATTTCCTGAGGTAACTGAGTTATATGCTTAGATGAAATCAATGGTACTTTTCCTGGAATAAATTTATGCATTTTCATAATAGTTTAAGATATTTAGGATGACACCATGTAGAGACTAGACATAGTCAGATATGTCCCTACATTGTAAGGGGAGTCCAGTTCTTCCCCAGTATGAAAAACTTCAGACCATGGTTTTGAAAAATATTTTTCTTGTGGTTTAGCCTTCATTTTCCATGAAAATTGTCCCTTTGTCTGTTGCAGGTATGAAGTAAAACAGGTTTAAAAAAAAAGGCAAGCCATTTCCATGCTTTCACAAATACCTAATTTTTTTTAGTCCTTTCGAAGCTGGGAAAATCACTAATGCAATCCATAAGTTTACCATTTTTAAAGAGCAGGTTAAAATCTAAAATTGTGAGATTGTGCAAAATAGATTCATAAAATTTAGATCCTATGATCCTAGTGTAAGGTTGACTCCAGCATGTGATATTGAAAGAAAAAAGATGAAAACTTGCACTGCTTTTCGCAGTTCCTGGCAACATTTCTTTCTGTATTTTATCCTCCGGCTTGCTAAGCTACAGTGTCAGTCCAGGCAGACATTGAACCTTCAGGTAGGTGACTGTTTCACATTCCAAAAATCTGTATTTTTCATATCAGTGATTTATTTGGTCTCTCCCTTGCTGTTGTAAGATACTGCAGCTTTTAAAAAATGCATTCAAGGTCATACATTCTTCTGTGGCTTCTGCATCACTAAAACTGGTTCAGTAACTAAGAAATTTTTGCAAAAAAGTATTGGAAAAAGTGAGGCCATGTGTCACATGTAAGATGAGGAAAAAAAGCTTCTGTAGGGGGTTCATAGCTGACAGAGAACAAGAAGTCCAGCAGGTCACTGAGTGATAATGTGAATTAATGTTGATAGCAAGACCATGAGTGGTGAACATGCCTTTGAATCTAATGATGGTCTTGTGATTTTGGCACCCGTGGCTCCGGTGGCTTACTCACTCTGCTTATTACATAGTAGCCCCTGTACTAACACAGTCCCATAGCCATTCTTGCTGTATAACGAATGTATGCCACACCTGAGGTGATCAAGAGTTTCATGCAGGGCATGGTAACCACTGAGTCAGCAAATACTGGAAGATTAAACTGATACTGTGAACTTCAGATAGACTCCAAAACGGATTATGTGTCCTGGCTTCCAGTCCTTGTGGAATATGTAAACCTTTGGCAGGAGAGGGCCCAGTGTAGCTCAGGAAATGGTTCACTTTGGAAATGTCTAAAACAGGTCTCAGACTCTCCTGTCAACTGTTAGCTATAAAGAAATACCTCTGAGAAGTTAATGAACTCTCTGGTATATTCTTCAATGTCTAATTGGTAGGGATGGTGTCAAAAATCCCTTAAAATTCTTCATTTCTCTGCAGCTGGACAAAGCTGCCAAGACAAAGTCTTATGTCTCCTATAAATATACAGGTGTGCGCACAGACACACACATAAGTTTTGTTCTGTACTTCTCTTTGATTTATAAAACAAGCCCTGACCCTAAAAGAAACAGCCAGTCAAACCCGACTTCTCTGTTTCATAGCAAATGAGACATTTGCTATGTCTCACCCGAGAGTGTTGAAGGAGCTGGCAGAAGAGCTCACCAAGCCCCTTTCCATCATTTACCAGCAGTCCTAGCTAACTGGGGAGGTCCCTGCTGACTGGAGATTAGCAAATGTGACACCCATCTTCAAGAAGGGCCGGAAGGAGGACCCGGGGAACTACAGGCCTGTCAGCCTGACCTCGGTGCCGGGGAAGCTGATGGAGCAGATCATCCTGAGTGCTATCACACGGCATGTAGGGAATAACCAAGGGATCAAGCCCAGCCAGCATGGGTTCAGGAAAGGCAGGTCCTGCTTGACCAACCTGATCTCCTTCTATGACAAGGTGACCCACCTAGTGGATGAGGGAAAGGCTGTGGATGTTGTCTATCTAGACTTCAGTAAAGCCTTTGACATGGTTTCCCACAGCATTCTCCTGGAGAAACTGGCTGCTCATGGCTTGGACGGGTGTACTCTTTGCTGGGTAAAGAACTGTCTGGACGGCCGGGCCCAAAGAGTGGTGGTGAGTGGAGTTTACTCCAGTTGGCGGCCGGTCACAAGCGGTGTTCCCCAGGGCTCTGTGTTGGGGCCAGTTCTGTTTAATATCTTTATCCGTGATCTGGACGAAGGGATCGAGTGCACCCTCAGTAAGTTTGCAGACAACACCAAGTTGTGTGGGAGTGCTGATCTGCTGGAGGGTAGGAAGGCTCTGCAGAGGGACCTGGACAGGCTGGATGGATGGGCCGAGGTCAATTGTATGAGGTTTAACAAGGCCAAGTGCAAGGTCCTGCACTTGGGCCACAGCAACCCCATGCAACGCTACAGGCTTGGGGAAGAGTGGCTGGAAAGCTGCCTGGCAGAGAAGGACCTGGGCGTGTTGGTTGACAGCCGCCTGAATATGAGCCAGCAGTGTGCCCAGGTGGCCAAGAAAGCCAATGGCATCCTGGCTTGTATCAAAAATAGCGTGGCCAGCAGGACTAGGGAAGTGATCGTGCCCCTGTACTCAGCACTGGTGAGGCCGCACCTCGAATACTGTGTTCAGTTTTGGGCCCCCCACTACAAGAGGGATATTGAGGTACTGGAGCGTGTCCAGAGAAGGGCAACGAAGCTGGTGAAGGGTCTGGAGCAGAAGTCTGATGAGGAGCGGCTGAGGGAGCTGGGACTGTTTAGCCTGGAGAAAAGGAGTCTGAGGGGAGACCTTATCGCTCTCTACAACTACCTGAAAGGAGGTTGTAGAGAGGTGGGGGTCGGTCTCTTCTCCCAGGTAACAAGTGATAGGACAAGAGGAGATGGCCTCAAGTTGCACCAGGGGAGGTTTAGACTGGATATTAGGAAATTTTTCTTTACTGAAAGGGTTATCAAGCATTGGAACAGGCTGCCCAGGGAAGTGGTTGAGTCGCCATCCCTGGAGGTATTTAAAGGACGTTTGGATGAGGTGCTTAGGGACATGGTATAGTGGTGGTTTTGGCAGTGTTAGGTTTACGGTTGGACTCGATGATCTTAAAGGTCTTTTCCAACCTATATGATTCTGTGATTCTGTGAAATGAACAATGTCCATATGCACAGAATGTCTTATCAGTTAGATTTATGGGTAAGTCTTTCCTTTTTGTAAGCTGTTAGATTTTCTTCAAAGAAAATTCTTAGGAGAAAAAGGAAGAGAACACAGCTGAGTTTGGTATCAATATACGGCCAGGAAGGGGTTGCCTCGCAGATATTGTTGTCTTGCACAACTGATATCTGACATTAGGTTCTCACCAATGAACACCTTTCATTTAAAAGGTGCAATTTGTGAATGGGTGCTGCACAGAAATGTATTTTTTTAACACAGAATTCTAAACAATCTGGTTTATCTTTGGTGGAAAATGCCTGTTAAATACATAAGGAGTGTAATGGAGCATTCTTACAGTCTCTTTTTCTTCCCAACAGTTTTCTTTCTGATAGTGCTGTCAAAATCCAGCACTTCTTTCTGTCATCACTTACGTGTTCAAAGCCATTTTCTAATTTGATTTCCTAGTAAGATCTCTTGGACTTCCTTTGATTTTTTTTTTTTCTTTTCTTTTTAGAACCTTAAAATGTTTTCATTTACTTGAACGTGTGGGGTTGGGGGGGGGGGGGGGGGGAGATGTGTGGGCTGTGTGTCCAGTGCTTTTTTTTTTTTTTTTTAATCTTCAGCTCTGACCTCTGGAGTTCTTTTCTAGGGGTAAAGTCATTCTGATTCCAGCAATAAACTAGATGTCTTCCCTAGTTTGATACCCATCTTTATGTTGTCATAAAGGCAAAGTGTGATAGTACCATCTCTCGGTTGTAAATTTGGGTTCTACATGTAACATTGCCAAAAAGATATGTTATGGCTTGCTAAGGTTTGATAGAATTGTCAAAACACGCCTTCAGAGTCCCAAGAACTTGGGAAAAGAAATAACCATTTCAATGGGAATGGAAAGCTATGTCATCTCCTCCATTCACCTCTTTTCCTGAAACATGTTTTCTACTTATACTGAACTCAGCATCCTTATGTGATCCCAGATTTCTCTTACTTATGTATTTTTATTCCATTAACCTGTTCAGTTTTGCAAAACAGTTACCTGAAGATATGCCAATATCATATTCCAGTATTGCTACCCTTGTGTCTCCATCAGGGGAGCATTCTTGGAAGAGGTACTTAGACCAGTACATTAAGTGATAACCTGTTCATGCTTCCTAGGGGCTGACATTACATTCTGCGTGACTTTAAGCAGAGAAAGTATTTCTCATGGATTCTGAAATGGGAAGTATATTGGAGAAGGATACTGAATATGCTCTTCTTAATTTTGACTCCAGCTCTGTTATCCTAGTTCAGTCATTTTTTTCTGCATTTGCTTCCCATTTGTTTAGAGTTGTTGTAATCAGACTTATTCTGGATGACTCATTGTGGATTTATGGCTGGTTTGCTGTAGGAATAAATAAAAATACCTGGAAGAGGAAAGCATCTTTGCATATGTCTTATGCTGTAATTAGCAAAATATTTCTTTTCAGTGTGCATTGAATTATTATTATATTACTGATTCCATCACTTTTCTGCTTTGTTGGTAATATGATGTATATATTTTGCACAGCTGAATATATTGTTAAAAAGAAAATAAAACTAAAAAAGTCACTGCTTAGACTATATTTAATCATACTTAGCACCACAAAGTCATGTGTTAGAACTGTAACTAATGATCAGCCTGGTTCTTGTTTCTTAGGTACATGGTTAGTCAGCCTTATGTTAATATCATCTGACAGCTCAAATAGAGGCATGGTTAAAAGTTTACTTTTGATCATGAAGAACAGAAGAAACATAACCTCCCTTTCAGAAAATATGTATACAAATATATATTTTATAAGCAAATGTAAGTAACTGAAGACTGGACAGTAATATGCTAAAGTGAAGATGAGCACAGAGAAACTGAATTCTTGTTGTTCATAGCTTTCTTGCTTGATTTTTGCAATTTAGGATTTTCAGTAGTGTGTCTTTAAGCTAGGCTTTAGTGTTTAACTTATTAGGGTGTTTGGTTTAGTTTTTTGGTTGGTGGGGTTTTTTTTTTGAGGAGTGTTAAGCTTTAAAAAAAAAAAGAATATAAAAAAGGAATAAAAAATTAGTTTTGGAATATTTAGATCTACCTGAAAGACACCATGGAGATCAGAGAAGAGAGAAGTCGATTGTTTTTTGTGAGAGCATAAACTGGCAGAAACTTTTCTGCATTATCATGTAGGCATGGTTACTCGAGAAATATGCTATACAAATTTAATGAGTAACAAAGAGGATTATTTGGGTCTTCTAGTATTATAGCCAGAAATTAGTATTTGTAGTTCGAAGTGTAGTTCAAAGATGAGTGTGGATTAATGATTAAAGGATCAGCTACAAAAAAACCCCCACAAAGCAAAAATAAGAGACCTAGAATATTGAAGGTAGAATTTGTATTTAAGGACGAAGTCATACAAATCACTCACCTGTATATTTTAATATACTTTTTCTTTTAC
This sequence comes from Mycteria americana, assembly GCF_035582795.1. NCBI lineage: Eukaryota > Metazoa > Chordata > Aves > Ciconiiformes > Ciconiidae > Mycteria > Mycteria americana. Next base: position 44,806,183 of record NC_134368.1, read on the forward strand.
TAAAGTCTCATCTGAGTTATAATTTCTCAGTAAATTCAGACAGTGACATTATTCACCACTTAATGTTGAGTTGGAAGAACCCAGCTGTGTTTTAGTAAGAAGGAAAGGGAAACTACTTTCAAGGTATAAATAACAATATTTGGGGATTACAGTGAGAAAATGTCAATTGTTTAAAGAATGTGGCGTGAGTACTTTCTTAGCTACATGACAACAGCCTTTAGCCAATGGATGCTTTGCCTCTTCTCTGGGTTAATTTGCTTATGGATCCAGGACATCACCATTTATGTCTTGCTGAATTATTACTGTGCAGTGTAGCTTAATAGATTTTGTTATTTCATAGTAAGAATGATGAGAAATGGATTGAGAGAAGTACATTTTTTTTATTGGCAACCTGGCTTACAGCTTTTAAAAAGATCTTGTATGTGGGAGATGTGGCAGCCAACATCTGAATGATCAAATGTTCCAAACTCTTGATCAAATGTCATTTGCCTTTCTGACTTCTTTTCCATTACTTTTTTGGCATACTGTTTTATTGTGATTTCAGAAATGCGGTGGCTTCTGAGCTAAAAAAATCACAAACCTAATTCTGTTTAGAAGTGACATGGCTGAAATGGAGAACTGTAGACAACAGAATCCAATTCAAAATTGTTTTCTTTGGGAATTTGGTCCTCTGAATGACATAATGGGTATGCAGACTTTCTAAAAGTCCTAAGCAAATTCTAATATTAAAAAAGTGTTTTCAGCTAGAGTAAAAACCAGCAGCCTTTGATTGCCTTTGTTACAAATGTTGACTAGGAGAGAGTTTGATAGGATACTTAGTGTTTTTGTAAATAAGAAACAGTAGTATTGGATGAGAATATACAGAAATATACATGTTTCATGAAGATCCATTTTCCTTGGTAAAGAATTTTGCACAGCTTCATTTTGCATTATCATTGAGTGTGCTGCATTTTATCCTGGTGAAAATCAGTGCCTTTCAGTCCATCATGCTGTACAAGCAGAAGGCCAACCCCCCTCCACGTACTTGGTGGGTTTTATGTGTGGTGTGTTTCTTTTCTTAATTGCATGTTTCTAGATAATTGTTAACAATTTTCTAAAATTATTTTTAGCTTTAGATCCGGCTAAAGATCCATGTTTAAAGATGAAATGTAGTCGCCATAAGGTCTGTGTTGCGCAGGATCAACAAACTGCTGTTTGCATTAGTCACCGAAGGCTTACACACAGGTAAATACTTTAAAAGTTAATCCTATAGACTTTTTTAATAGTGTTCGTGACTGACTGTAAACCATAAATACGCTATAATTGGTTTAGTTATTTAACAACATATGAGCACAGTAGGAGTGGATTTTAAAGTAATTATATATGCATAATTTGATTAGAATCTTTAATATTTGATTTTTTTGATAGGCTGGTAAACTAGAGGGTGTACATATTTAAATATCACAAGCTGCTGATGCAAATACATTTAAGGAAATACCAACAGTGCCAGTACCAAATGAGTATAACAATTGTGATAATGACCTGCTGCTGTAGATTATTTTGACTTCATCACTTCTTATATGAAGCTAGAGAACTCAAAACTGCCTGTTAAATTGTAGGTAACGGCCTGTTATACTGTAAGTTGGGGGTTTTTTGTTGTTGTTTTTTTTTTTTTCCTTCTTTTTTGTCTTCTGTGCATTCCAATTTTCTTTGCATTCTGGCCTGGTTAAATAGAAGGAACAAATACATGATAAATTTATTCCAGAGTTTGAATGTAGATGATTTTTATTCTTACCTTTTTTTGGGAGAACAGTTCCAGATACTCTATTTATATACGTCTTAGAGTGGAAAAATATTAATGTACTGTGGCTTTATCTGGGGCAGAAGGTGAATATATAGGGGGCTGAACCATACACTTAGTTGAGTCATGAGATTGTTGTTTGCCCAGTGGATGGAGTCAAGTTTCATATTTGTCTTGGAATTGTTCATTTTTTTTGCACTTCATTGTGGGAACCAGAGCATAGTAAGAAAGGCTAAACTTCAATAACATGATTGAAATAAGTGTGTGTTAAAGTGCTTTGCTCAGTAGGGGCTGAAAAGAGCTAAGGAAAATAGAGACTTTCTTGTCTGATGCATGAGGATCATTTCAAGCTTTTTAGAGAGCCAGTACAGTTTTATGAATGATACAAGGAATGTTCTTCTGGGTGTCTAGTTATGTTTAAATACACCCATCTGTAGCTTTTCAAACAAGCAAGATAGTACATAGTGAAAGGAAAAGTTTAAACTATCCTCAATCTGCAGCTGCGGTTAACTAACAAAAAAGCTCTACGTTATTTATAGAGCTATACTGTTTATATCAATCTCAATGCAGAGCTAGACATTTTGGTTTGATAAAGTATTATATAAGGTGCAAGAATTAATATCAGACAAAGCTAGGTAGGCTAATTTCAACTGCATGTGAACTGTCAGGGGAATATGTCAGTGTCAACTGTGAAAAGACAACACAATCATTTGAAATTTCTGAGAGGTATTACATTATTGAAAACAATGAAAAAATGACATCTCCAAGTTAAGTATACATGCAGCAGGTAAGGCCTGAAAACTTTTTTAGACTAGATACAGTGGTTGAATTAATAAACGTATTGACATCTGCCTTCATACCTGTATTATTCCTCCCACAGTCCCTGGCACCCTTTTAGAAAGGTAATATTTCAAGGGGCAAAGCTTGTCTGAATATAATACAATCTCATAATGGGGAACTTCAGAATGGCAGAAACTTGGTGATTGTAATAAGCACCACAAGTCTAGTCTTGTAAGCTAGATGAAGCAATTCTCTACCTACCTGTCCTGAGCCAGAACAGCGATTTCCCAAGCTTAGATCTCCCTGTTCCCCCAGGTTACCAGGTTCAAGGAGAAATCAACTAATTTGTGCTTTCTTTCTAAAGAAGTTTTCTTCATGCAGTCTCTGACCTTTCTGTAGTGTGGTGGGATAAGAGTATGAATAGCATATTCGCAAGCAGTCGTGTCTGCTGGCCTCTACCTCTATTAACTTCTTTAGCCCAAGATTTTATTTCTTCACTGATATCTACAATTTGCGTATTGATTTTCAACAGAGCCATCTGTTTTTCCAAGTTCCAAAGGACTAGTCCACTCATTTATAAGTCTTGGTAAAAATTATATGAGAGAGGTTATATTATCAACTGTCAGGTTATATTATCTACCTGTATCCATTTCTAATGCATCAGTTGTGTGTAATTCAATCTGTTGGGAAGACACCTTTACAAAATTTCATCCCAATAATTTTCTCTTTCTACTTTGTCTCTGTATGTGTGCATGTGGTATTATTCAAAGATTTGATAATTTGAATAATTTTTTTTTTTTTTTTTTTTTTAAAGAAAAAGCAGTTGAGGATGTCTTCTGGAAAAATAGTTGAGACCTTTTTCATGGGTTACTAGGAACTCCTTTGTAAAGAACTTGCCCATAGATTTATTTTTGAACATATTTGCTGTAGATGTTCCGTAGAACATCCGTTCCTCTAGAACATCCGTAGATGTTCCAGAGATTATTCCCAAGACTCTTGCACAGGAAAAGTAGTTTTAAGCATGTGAACTGATACAGTGTCAAAGACTGTCCTCGAGAGACAGTCAGGGAAGAAGAGACTCTGCATACCTCCAAGATAAATAAAAGGTTTATGGGCACCTTTGGGCTACCCCAGGGAAAGAAGCCTGAAATACACTGTTATAGCTGAATAGATTATTCTGGAGTATCATCAGGTTGAAATTCTCAGATTTACAGTTAAATTCTCTGTTACTAGAAGCAGCATTTCCAAGCAGCCCTATTACCTTGTTCATAAAATTCTGTATATAAATTATGTCGCTCTTTGAGGTAATAGCATAGACAGAGACGTTGCTAATCAGTGAAGGCTGATAATTGTATCAAATGGAGAAATGACATTAGTAATGTCTTTTGTTGTTTTGTTAGAAATTGGCTTGCAGAAAAAACACTTAGGCATGGACATGCTGTCCCAGATGTTCTTATCTGTACAGTACAAGTTCCACGCTATTGGAACAAGTTCCAAGCTAAATCCATACCCTGTATGGATTACTAAGGGTACCTCAGTACCACACAATGAAGCATGTGATCGGTGGATATCCCAGCCATCTACAAGGCTATTAATGAAGTGATATGACATGGTCCAACAGAATTAATTAACATGACAGTACACTTTACTGATGTGATGATTCTACCTGTGCTTTCAGAAGTGTTAATATTTGTATTATCTCAGGGATTTCAGCACTGTGCTCTTGCTGCGGTGTGCTTGTCTTTGCCTGGTTTCAAAACCAGCTACTGCATCTCAGTCCTTTTCATGGTGGTGTGGATCAGGCAAGCCTATAGTTTTGCTATTTCTTCAGGTTTCCATGGCAGCAGAGATCATGGTTTCCCCTCAGTCTTGAGGTGCTGTGCACAGGGCTTGTTTCCTTTTCTGGGAGACTGCCAAGATGGCAAGTCCTCTTCTAGCATGCTTCTACAGTGCCACAGAGTCCTGATGCAAGAGCTTCTTTTATGTACTGTCCTGGAAAGACTGAACAGTATTTGACAAAAAGGTGAAATAAGTGTTGTAGATCATTGATCATGAGAGTAGTTTGGAATACAAGAGCTTTAGAATGTATGGGGGCATGGTTAGAGGTGCCAGATTTTTGTTGGTAGCAGGTAATTGCATTTGCATCTCTGCTGGCTATAACTGTGTTGGAAGCTGTGTTCTGTGTGCTGTGCTCTTAGCTGTGTCCTATGAAAGAAATAGGAAGTACTTTAAGAGGGGAAAACATGCAGGATATATATTAATGTTATTTATCCAAGTACTTCCATGTGTATTGATGTGGGAAGGGAGTAGCTGCCTGCACTAGAATGCATGGTAAACAAATAATTCAAAGTCTGGCATAAAATAGAATTTTTCATTGATTCTTTGAAACTCAGGAGATTGACATTAACGTTTCTTTTTGCCTAAATGGTGTTTTACCATTCCTTTGTGCTTTCCAATTTATCTTTATTGGTTAAGTGATAGGCTTTATGGGGAAAAAAAACCCTGTAAAGTATCTGTACATGCAATAATGAAATGCTTTGGAGTACACCTCATTCAGTTACAAATACAACTTGTATAATATTGGAATACAGTATTGCCAATACTGTGATACAGTGATGTGAATGTTGTGGTGACAAGCAGGATATTCATCATACTAATAGAAATTTGTCTACTCGTTTTAGTTTTCAGTCACTTCACTTTCAGGAGATTTAATTATTTGAATCTGCAGTACTGAGAATATCTGGGAACTAGGAGTTCACCGCTGTGAGCTAGGGGAAGAGGAAAAAAGTTACATGAATGTTCACCCAGAAAAGAATTGGACAGGAAATAAAAAGGGGTGAGTCAAAGGAGAAGGGCTGTAGGTGGTAATGGATATTTCAGAATACCTGCAATGGAATGTGTGCTCTTTGTATACGCAGAGCAGCAGGTGGTAAAGATAAATCCTTAAATCTTCACGTACTTGTGATTGCCACTTTGAGCAAAGAAAGAATTTGTGGTGACACCACAACATGTAGGAACTCATTAAGGCCATGGAAAGGTGGCAGATAAACAGGCTCAGAAAAGTTGAAAAGTTAGTCCAGCAACGAGCTATCATAGATTTTCAGGTCCTGATAAATAGTCCATTAACTTCATCTTAGATTTGAAACAGACAATTATAATATGAAGTGACACATCACGTAGATTGCTCTAAGCATAGGCTACTGTACAAAACTAAGCAGTGTATAGGTGAAGTTCTAAGCAAGTAGGTTAGCTGCAGGTGAAGAGCAGGACTCTAGAAAACTTGAAAAAAATGGGGCAGGGTTGCTACCCAGCAGAGAATTTTAACGTAAGCATAACAATAAACATGGGATAGTACCTGTGGTTTCAGTTGGATTACTTTTACTGAAATTCTTTTTAGGTACTGCATGTTTGTCAAAACAAAAATATTTAAGTTAATGCTTAAAGATGAAAGGGGGAAGGGGGAAGCATCTATCTACTTCAAATGTTTCTCTTTGCTTTTATCTCAAACCAGCTGCAGGAGACAATTTACAAATGAGGTTAATTCAGTTGAGACCCAGTCATGACACAGTCCATTCCAAGATTCGACTGCTTACTGCAAGAAGCTGGTGAAGTGATGACTCGCTCAATAACATTTAGAAATGTTTAGTGTATAAGCTGTGGAAATGAGGAAATTGCAAGACAGTTTTGGGCTGAGTAAATCTGAGTGTCTTTGATATATTAGAACTTACTGACTAACCTTGTACTGATTGATCCGAGTGGAATCTGATAAAACAGTCTCTTTTTCTTCTTCCATAAGTGAAAGAAATGTACTGTGTAAAATTGATTGGATACGTTAAATCAATCGGTGCTTGGATGCATTAAATTAATCAATGCATTAAATGAATGTGCAATTTTTCTAGGTAAATGTAGATCTGTCTCTTTTATGAATTCCCCACCATACATTATGCCCCCTGTCCCCATTATGAAAGTCCTGCTATGCTTTTTATGGGTTTGTTTATGTAAAATGTTCAGATCAACACAACAGTTCCCTGCTATGGGAGGAATAGATTGCACTTGTCTCTGCCATGTTATATCCATGGCATGTTAAGATGGAATTGAAATGTTTAAAGACTGACAGCTATTACTTGTGTAAGGACCTGGAACTTTCTTTTTCTTTCTACTGGATTTCTCACCCTCTCCAATCATTCATTCTTAGGTTTCCAGTAGGAAGCAATTGTAACACAATTCAGGTATTCCAGATCTAGTTTTTGTTTCACATATTAGGTATAGGAAATTGCTGGGGAATTATTTAGAAATAAGGGATCATTCCTTTTGTAGCACGTCTTTTTATTTATGATTTATTTTCTTTCTCTTTGCAGATTATCCCTTACAGTAATTTACAGTCCCTTCTTTGTCTTGTTTTTGTACTGTTTTTTTTTTTTTTCTTCTTTATGGTAGCAGCCTATACATGTAATTTTAATAACGTAGGGAAGGTGTTCATAAGAGGAATAGAATTGCCGTGTCATAGGTTTGCGCAGCTTTTTGGATCTTCTTTATGAGTAACTGATTCTCAATAAATATTAACTAAGCAATAGATTTTGATGATACTAGCAATTCTAAAAAAATAACCCATTTTGTTAAAGTAAAGGTCAAGGTAGGAGAGGTGACCTAATAATGGTAAAAGCTAAAAGCATTTCAGTTACAGATTGTGATTTACCTAGAAAACGACAAGAATTCACTAGTCATGAGTAGAGAGTCGTAACAAGTAAGCATTAAGTTAAAACAAAGAAACAAAAAAAATTACAATTGCTCTTTCTGTATTAGACCTCCACAAGGCAGGTTCCAGACAAGTGTGCAGGCTGGACATCTATAAAATGTGAAGCTGGATAGAGGTGAGCAGTGTAGAGGGCCTAAAGATGCAGAATTCACTATTTTAAGAATTAAGGAAAGAGTGGTGGGCGCTATCTGGGTAAAATGTTTCCTCTCCTGTTTCTTAATAGTTCTGTGAAATGAAGTTAGGTTTGGTGAGAATTGTTCCCTGCCCCTAAACTTGTGTGGAGTAGGACCTAAATTTAGAGATTAACAAAAATTTTCTAATATTTCTGCCCGTGGATGCAATCTTGAAGTTACCACAATTTCCCTGTTAAAGCATGTTAAAGAGTATCTCTTTATCATAGACTCACAGAAGCTGATAGAGGTAAAAATGTTATATTGCTTAATCAATCTGATTTACTAAGGTAAGGTAGCGGGATAGTTTGATAGATTTTGTGCTAGCATTTAATCTTATTACAACTTCCGTTAGGCTTTTCAGTTAAATGACATTTCCAAGTGCTAATTTGGTTCAAATCATTGGTCATCTGGTCCAGTATCTTGCCTTGGACTCCTGCCCTCTTACAGTGTTTTTGAAGAATGTGGAAAACCAGTCTAAATACTTTTTTTTATATGAGCTGGATTATCAGAAGTTCTTCCCTGAGTGTGTTCACCTTAGTATTATAACATGAGGAAAATGTTCCATCTCAACTTTGAAGTGATGAGTGTTGGGCCCTGAAGCATGAGATGGGTTAACCTTTTCCTGTTACGGATGATGTGACAGAAGCCCAGAGTAAATTTAAAGTGCTGCAGAACTGTAACACTGATTCCACTGTGAAAGGAAACCAAAACCTCTTCTGTTTCCATGCTGTGGTACTGCATAGCTGGGATTATGTCCCCAAGCATAAAAAGTGACCAAATCCAAGTACATGAGAGGCCCTTGATAAGAAAAATGCACACGCATACATACATGCACACATGTGCGTACATACGTGCACATACATACATATAAATAAATATGTACACATGTATATGTATTTTTTCTGTTCATATCTTATGGACATATGTATCTTGGATTTCCAAAATATCGTACTTTGGAATTTGAGGTATTTTACGATCACTGTCATTTTACAATAAAAGAAAGAGGGTTTTCAATTTAGACTTGCTACCACTAAGGTTTTGATTAAAAAAAAAAAAAAAAAAAAAAAAAGGAAACAAAAACTGTGATTGCAAATCTGTAGTTGTATTAAGTAATCTGAACAGTTTTGAAAGAGAGTTTGTTAGAACTGATATGGAAGATGCTTGTTCTCATTTGATCAGAAAAAAGGAAAAGAAGCAGAGAAGAAGGAACAGCATAGCTTTGTAGCTCTTCTGTATCTTTAGGTGCTGCAGCATTTTATTATGATTTCAAAAAAAAGACTTCCAAAAAACTGAAGCAAAACAAAGGATTTGCTTTGAGCAGATTGTGTGAAAGTTGCAAACAACACTATTTAGGATGTCATCATTTCATATTATAATGCTGCTGAAGAAGGCCAGCTGGTGCAGTTAAGTCCCTTATTGGAAATTTTAGTCTGATTCATTACTGTGATTTGTAGTTGTACACAGAAACACTTAATCATTCTTATGCTCCAAGCTCTATTGAATCTACTGAAGGCTTTCTGGTTCTTTGCATAATTTGTGCTGCCAGTCTGCCAGCTTGGCAGTGTTTCAAGCTTGTTGCATTATCTGTGTTTGTTTGCACAGGAAGTGATGCTGCACGTAGGCTGAATTTACAGTAATTCTTTTGTAATAGGCTAATGAGCAATACTACTTCATTTACAATACTAACTTTATATAGCTTTGATTAGTCCAATTATTGTGTAACTATGCCATTGTGACCACACTTACTTTCTACAAAGTACTGAAAAGGAAATTTGCTTAGCTATATCTTAATTGAACTTGTTGGGAAAATAATTTGGACTTTTATGTGCTTAAAAGAGAGGTGAAAATGTGAATATTTTGGAGATTTTTCTATGCTATGCAACTTAATTTATTAAAGGAGAAAAGTGAACCTTCTTTTTTACTAGCCATTTCATTGCATTGGGAAGGAAAAAAAGGTGACTAAAACTATGCATCATACGTCTTGCGTATGTTGTAAGGGCCTATTCTTTCCTTGGTGTGCATGTGTATTCATTTTAGTGGGAGTTATGGATACACAGCTGGAGGAAAACAGGATCCTCTAATGGAATTCATTCTCTCTCTGTAAGTAACTTCTGGTAACACTAATGGAAAATGCATATGTGGATTGCAAGAATGTATATTGCAGTACAAATGTTGTCCCTATCAGCCTTACTATTTATTAAGGTTGTAACTTAGCCATACAGTATTTTTACTTTTTGCAGCCAAACTTCAAAACTCAAAAATTGCTGTCCTTAAGAAAAAAAAATACCATCCCCCTGTGTCTGTAGAAAACTAAAATAGAATTTTTTTTTAGTTTTTAATGCATTTTTTTTTCTTAGTATGTATTATATGTTTTGTAGGAGATCAAAGCACACTTGAAATAAAGGAGACCTAAACAGAACTTCCTTATTCTAATTATTAGCAGAACAGGTATTTTCCACTATACTTTTCCCATTCAAAATCCATGATACACCTATTTTTAAAGAAAATATGGAGTCCTACTCTAGACTAATGCAGATGGACTTCAATTAATTGAGTAAGTCCTAGGCCTACTCATATTTTACCTGCTCCAGTAATCTTGTTCAGATTGTAAGTGGCATGTAGGAGTGAGAGGGTGCACTGGATAATCACTTGGCATGATGAGTTTTTCAGTGATCATGAGTGTCCTACTTTCCACTTCTGCAATGAGATTATAAATTAGGATTGGGATTTTTTTGCAGGAAAATGGATCCTAGCTTTCTGTATTTCTTTGTCTCGCTGACAGTGGTCAAAGGCACACTCAGTTGTACCGCCTCCTAAAAAGCAGTAAGCTAGGGCACTTCTGTTCAAAAACTAGAACACAGGAAAGAATTAGGAAATGTGACATCTGATCTAGGAAAGCATTGCTGTTAGAGTGTACGACTTTTTACTAACCCCGGGGGATGTTAATGTGCTGTCCCATTAATAAAAAATGGTTTGTGAGCTTTTTTTCATTGTTGCTGTTTAAAATGGTCTTTTCCGTCACAGTATCCCTGAGAATCTACTACTTAAAAATATTGCCTTTTTGTTAACAAAATTAAGAATAACAATGAAGATGGTGCTTATAAATGATTTCTCTGTCCTTAACTATAAAGTTGTGAGTGTAGTCCATAGCAATAAAATTCATTGTGGACTATTATGTAAACATTGAAATAATACAAAATACTAAGACTAAAATCTTTGAATATTCCTTTATCAGAAAAATTATGCAAAATGAATTCAGGAACAGTTCAATACCCCTTCTTACAAGTACCTATCTAAAATAAAGCTTGCCGTTAGTTTTGTAGGGCTTTAAAAATTATCTGTCAGTATCAGTTTTCATTGTACTTTATTAGAATACATTATCAATTGTAAAATAGCTGATGCAAACATTTGTAATCAATTGGTGCTTAATTTGGAATTTGTTGGTGGGTTGTGTGTTAGGGTTTTTTTGTCTTTCAGAGTTACTGAAATACTCTAATACTGGGTAATGGAACGGAATAAAACTTCAGGATGCTTGTATGTGAGGGGTTCTTTTACAGGTTTTAAAATTTTCATGTGGATCTGGATCTGATTATAATTAGGTGCTTTTATTACTAGCTAGCGTCAATTCTAATGCATTTCATTTCATGTGAAGGTCTTGCTTCATAAGTTGTGTTTATAGGCTCGGAATACATCTGTTGTTTTGCCTACGTACCAGTGGTGAGGAAACTGTTAAGTGTGTGAAAAAGGGTAGGAGTAGTGTTCAGGGAACAGAAATCATTCTACTAATTTCCATTTGTGTAAAACAATACTTTTAAGGCTTCCAATGGTGAAAAATATATTAATTGTAGCAACTGGAGATATTTGTCATCATAGAGTGAAGTATGTGCATACATTGGTGCTTTACAGTAAAATGTACTACTGCTTTTGGAAATTAAATAGCATAGTTAATGACAGTAAAGGCATGTCAGGAGTCAGTAAATGTTCGTCTTTGTTACATGGTTGGTTATATAAGGGGGTTTTGCGTCTGTTTGGTAGTATTTTTATATTTCTCTTTCATTTAAAATCAAACACCAAAACCCTTTTCGTGTGTCCAGATTGTCAAAAGTAAGTTCACTTCATAAAATGCTGTAGTCTGCTACAAGAGAACAGTAATATTATACTTACAGGTATGGCTTCTTCCACAGACTACTACATATTCTATATCAGATCCTTATTGCCTAAAAAAAATCTTTGTTATTTTGTGGTTTAACCTAAGTATTAGAACATTTATACCATACAAATACTTTTCCTAAAATCCTTATGCAACTTCTGTATTAGTAGTAATAATAATAATAATAATAAATTCTTATAATCACAGTACAGTTAAGGCTGGATTTAAAGCTTCCTAAATCTGTGGGATCCACTGCCTTAATTCAGGCAGTATCCATACAGTTGTTTCAGGTATGCTTTGCATTTATTGCACACATGCAAACTATCTGCATGATGCATGGCACCATAGATTCTGTGTCCGGAAATCGCAGACAAATGCTCTAATTCTGTCTAGACAAAACTTCTGGGTGAGGAAACGAAGAAGTTATATCTCAGGAAACTTGCACTCATGGTGGCTGTGACTCCAGTGTGCTCTGGTTCAATTCCTTTGAGGGAGACTTCTTTCAAATACAGACCTTCAATGATATATTTGAACATCGAAGGGCAGGTAAACTTTGGGGTAAAATTTATATGAGCATTTTATAGTACTAGTTTTTTTAGTGGATTTTTTTTTTTAATAGGATCACAAAAGTGCACAGAATTCAGGATATATCATAATTTTATAGACTGACTGTTACCTGAAGTTGCAGTCATAATAGCAATAGGTTAATACTTATAACATAAACACTGCCAGTAGACACAGACTTGCAATTCCTAGCCTGTTCCATAAAACAATAAAAAAAAAAAAGTCTCAATTCTCTCCTCTCTTCAGGACAACTTTTTTCCACTAACTGAAGGAATAGTGAGAGTAACTGACCACTAAACTAGCTCATAGCACCTATGGATCAAGCTGTCCAAAGTTATCATTTGAGAGAATATACAGTAATCAACACCTAATTTTTTCACTGTGGTTTAAGATGATTTAATTCTTCTTGTTTTCAAGCATGACTATACATGGTGACATAATTTATCTATTCTGCTTTCTAATTATTATTCTTTCTACCTTAAGCGTATATTATTTTAGTACAGAGAATAAGTACAAACTGTTGTAAAATACAACAATTTAAATCTTAGAAGTAATGCCTCTGGGAAAGATGTTTCACATATCTAGGTGGGCTTTTTCTTGTCAGAGTGTTTCATATATGTGAAAATTTAAAATAGTTAACTTTATTGTAATTCAAGGATTACTTCATTTCTTGATCAACTGAAGATCTTGGCATATTTCTGAAAACACTTGCACATCTTGAAGGATGAATTCCCCTTGACTTTTGCCTTCATCACTTGCACACTCATTTCCAATGAGTGTTTGTAGTACCAAGATTTGCATACTTGTGAAAGTTAATTTGAAGTTTTGATCCTAAATTCAGCACTAGTCATGTTCCAAGCTTTTGCTGCTGGGCTTTCTTTTTAAAGAAAACCCCAAACACCATCTTCTCTCCAACCCCAAACTCATTTGTGCAAGGAAGAGCAAATAAGAGGAAAGATTATCTAAGAGGAGATTTAAGCTGAGGAGTAGAGCAATACACTTACGACTACAGGAAATGAATATCCTGAGGATATGAATGATTTTTTTTTTCATCTTTGAGGCATGCTACTGGAGTCTCTAAAAGGTATGAATGCACAGCCAAGATGATCTGGATCAGAATTAAATCCCTTTCTCTTAGACATCATAAAACAAACTTGCATGTTATGAAGTAGGATGTGAGGGCTTGCTGCCTCCTTATTCATTATTATAGCCAAAGCTGGGGACCCATGTACTTTTGACCCTTCTACCCATAAAATTCTCTTTCATGGGGAACCAACAATAGCAACACTTCTAGGGTAACTTCAGCCCTATATCTCACAGATTTGAGGCTTCTGGAAAACAGAATTTCCTTTCATATTCTAGAAGTATACTGACATCATATAACCATTTACTTCAAAGTACAAATGCTGGAGGTTTTTCACCTACACTGCAAGACTTTTGTCATGCTCTAATTCACCTATCTTCAAATTGTAAAACAAGGTAATTTATGTTAGAATGAATATTGTCTACATGTTCTACTGAGAAGCAAGCACAAAGTGCCATTATGAAGAACTCAGGGCAAAGGTATGCAGATGCAGTAGTTACAAATGCAAACAAAACATTGAGATTTGTAAAGAATGGTAAAGTGAATAGTCTGTAAATGTTAAGAAATCATTTTATGAGTGAGGTCTCACAATTTATTTGTGTTAATAGCCCTGTTATCTGTGGCCACCTTGATAAATGACACATAGCAGAAACAGAAACACTGCAGAGCTGTTAAAAATATGATCAACATCCTAGAGAGACTTCTGGATGAAAAAGCACTGAAAAATGGGCACTTAGATTAAAGCTAACGTAGTAAGAAAGACCATGACAGAATTTTATTTCTGGAATCGTTGCTCAGTTAGTTTTGTTTACCATGTCAATGAAGAAACAGGGAGAATACATGAGGCAGCAGATTCAAAACAAATTTTAGGAACCTGTTTTAATTTTGACATGACACTACCTCCACAGAGCTCTTGGTCAGCATTGTGGTCAAAAGGAAGGTTTAGAAACGTGTGTAGAGAGCTAGAACAGTTCTCTAAGCTAGGATACAGGTAAGACAGCTGATTTTTCTGACATGTTCTTGGCAACAGAGGTGTAAGTTTTGCCTGTGATCACTTTCCTGTTAAGTTTGTAGTACAGCTGCTGTCTGAAAGGAAGTGCTGTATTTGATCAGCAGACTGGTCACTACTCCAATTAGATACCACAACTTACTTTCTTACCAAAGCTATTCAGATACCAAAAGATACAGTTATTTATATATGCTTGAACCTATAAAGACTGCAATCAAATTAAAAATTGAGCTAAACAGTGAACTACAGAGGGAAAAATACCACTGGGAGAAGTAGCACTGTTTGCTGTCAGGATTTTTAAAAGGAAAAAAATCATGCTTTTGTGCAAACAGGTGCTTTGCCAAGCAAATTATGAAATGCTTTTTGTGCACCACAGTGGGGGCAGAAAATCTCTTTTTCTATTTGTGTCATCTCGCAACAGATTACTTTTTTCCTTCCCTCATGTAACCACGGCCTTTTAGTCACTCTTACTACACTGCAATTTTGGGACTTTAAAGCTGGATTTGTGGTTGGTCTTATAAAGCAAAGTATTTGGAAACATGTTCGGCTCTGGGGCTAAGAGTGGCGAATTTGTTGTTTTGCAGAGTCATGACTTTGAAGATGAAATTACGCAGCTAAATTAGGACATATGTTGTGTTTTGGTATGCAGAAGAGCAGGGGTGCCCAGCTGGGGCACCAGCAAGGGCCCCAGTCGTGTGAAGATGGAGTCCCTCTAGGAGCAGCAGAGGAGAGCAGAAGTAGAAGCCTGGAGTATCTTATTTTTCAGTTTTTCTGAACAGTTTGAAATAATTTTTAAAATATGTAGGCAATTTTCCAAATTCTGCATGATGCAGAATGAAGAAGTCAAAGTTTAAACAAAGCCCTAAAAGCTGAACCACAACTCTTGGTGTTACCATCATATAAATATTTATTATTGCTATTTTACCTTTTATAGCATGTTGTTGTTTCTTCAGGATTTTATCCCTTGACATTTTTCCTGTAGTTTTCTTTACTGGTCTTCTCTCTCTTCAATAACTCTTCTCCTTTTTTATGCACTACTTTGCTCTTTCACAGTGTGTCATGTTTTCACTCAGCATGGCTTAACGTTCATGCACTCATGCCTGCAAACCTGAAATAAGCCCTGGTAAGAAATGCTTTATGGGGGCTTGAATGGAGAAGGGATAGATTATGTATTATCCTGTAGCTACCATTTTATGGAACCCACATTAGAATAAGTAAGGAAGAAAGAAAAAAGAACGAAAAGGCTAGACTGAGGATGCTTATGTACATTAATAGGAAAAAAAACCCCAAATTAAAATAGGAACGTTACCAGCTTTCGTAATGACAGAAGAACAAGTTATATCTAGCTTTTTGGCTACCAAGTTTTTTTGTGGAATCAAGTTGATTTTTTTTTTTTAAAGATATAATGGGGAATATAATGCTGACGTACATAAAAGAGAACTTCTCTCATGCTAGCCTAAATAACATGAGACAACATTACAGTAGTTAGTAAAACTTCTTTTGGCAGTCTTAGTGACAATTTGTTTCTCTTTCGTATCCTGGCACAGATATTTCATCATGCTTATCTCTGTTTTACATTAAATTTTCATCTTTAACATGATCTATTTTATTTATATGTGTGAATTAACAGCCAAGAAAACCTCATACCTCAATCTATTTGATTTTCTCACCTCAAGCAAGAGCACAAATAATACTTTATGTTTTTAAAATAGCTTCATTTATAGATGCCAATGAAAATAGCAAGGTTTTGTTTTAACCTGCTTGTTTTTTTCCCAATACAGCAATATCCCTGTTTATCTCTGTGGCTTTAATATGTCTTTTACAAAAGCAGGCTAACACGTAAAACCAACTACGAATTAATTTAAATTGGAATTTTTCAAGCTGTAAAATTTCACACTTACAGTATATAAAAAATGCTAAATTATTTCCTAACTGTGAAGGGAACATTTTTTCCCCCAGTATGAGCCTCACTGTTGACAATCCTTGGATTTGATCACAGAGCAAAAAGAGTATTATAAATTAAAACTAGCTTTTGGAGAACGTCAGTATTGTTGCAAAATAGGATTAAGTTTCAAGGAATAAGGACAAACACAAGCAATATGGGGCCAAAATGGAGGCTGCACAAGTGTTAACTGTTTCTTTTAGCAAGTTTAGCTGCTGCAGTGCTTTATTGAATTAGGTTTTATATTTATCAGCGTTTTCCCCTCTCCTCCCAGGAAATTTGTCAACACAGATTTTGATCCTTGTTCAGGGAATTTCTGCATATTTGGCAATATGGCTGACCACAGTGCACAGATGTGTTGCACAGTGAATGTGTGATAGAAATGGTACTCTCTGATGCTTTGGGCTTGTCACGCGCATGCATGAATTTCATTGCGTAGGCAGACTCTGAGATGAATTAGCTATCTGAGATTTAAGGAGAAACACTCCTGACCTATGAGAAACTTAGCCTGTCTTCAGTAGTAAGCAAAAGAAAACAAAAAAAGGAAAATCTTGAGGTTTTTTTAATCTAAAAGAATATCAATAGAATAATTCAATACAATCCAGCAGATGATCCTCCATGAATAGTTTGACCACCCATTTTTGCTCAGCTATCATCTTACTGTATACTCGTTGCTATATGTTTGTTCTGAGCAGACCTCTACATCAGCTTGTCAGCTTTGTCTTCCCATTTTCTGATGTTATCAGACACCATTCATAAATTCAGAAGATATCATACTGACAGAAAAGATAATACCAAGCTGAAAGATGTTCTGTCTCTTTATTTGTTTTTTTTTTCTTTTCTTCCCCTCCTTCTGGGGGTGCGAGAAAAGTAGTGCTGATATGCGCTCTTCCATCTATCTAAAGAGCACTTGGAAGATTACAGTACAATAAGTTGACAGGTAGCTAGATGATCTAAAGGAGTTCTGTTTTTCATAGAAATGCCATAGCTGTTAACTAGTGCCAGAATACAGAAGTTTAGTTTTGTGAAGCACTGATACGCAGAT
The DNA here is from genome assembly GCF_035582795.1 of Mycteria americana. NCBI lineage: Eukaryota > Metazoa > Chordata > Aves > Ciconiiformes > Ciconiidae > Mycteria > Mycteria americana. The sequence goes on from NC_134368.1 coordinate 44,823,466, forward strand.
ATACCTCATTCTCTTAAAAAATCATGAGCTGTAAAGCAGTGTTGTTTGCAGCTTGCAGATGCTCTTCTAACACCTGATTAACAACATCATCTAAAAACATCGCAGCCTTTGTCACAAGTGAGTTAACGTAATCACAACAGCAAAACCAGTTCAAGTTAACACTGATTCATTTTTAATTTAAATACCGTATGGAGATTACTTTAGTCCTGAGCACCATTGCATAAGACAATTTTCTGTCCAAGTGTGTGCTATGCCTTAGAATCTATAACTACAGGCATGATATTGTGATGCTTCTGAAATTATTTTAGGAAGACAATGTGTTTTGGCTGTGGAATAAAGGGCAGGTAATGCTAGCACTAGCATTATCAAGACAGCTGGCCCATTTCAAGCCTTATTGCTCCTCAGCACCAGGCAGTAGATAGTATATAAAGAGGCTTCACTTTGTCTCATGTGGTTTTCTTGTTTAGCAGAATTATTCTTTATTTAGACTAGTATGAGAGTAGAGTCCAGTTCAGAGTTGTTTAATTAAAACAGGTGTCCAGGATAGGTAGAATTATATTACACAGTACCTGTAATATAGCAGATTAATGTAAAAAACCAACCAAACAAACAAACAAAAAACCAAAAAACCAAACAAAAAAAACCCCAACCAACCAAAGAAACAAAAAAACCACCCCAAAACCCAAACCATTTTTACTGTTTAAGCAAAACAGATGTGGTACTTCTGGAGGTGAGGAGAACAATAAATTAAAACTGGCAGATTTAAGAAGTTGAGCTGTCACGTGATGGGAGCAGCATCAATCACGCAGAGGAACATGCTGCGTTAAGTACTGTAGAACGAAAGCCAAAGCAGGGCGGGGGGGGAAGTAACGCTCACTGTAAAGCTGTGATACAGAGCAAAGAACATTTATTAAAATAGATGGCTGCAAGGGTGTGTGGCATAAAGAGACTCTGAAGGAACCCTGATTCACTTACGCAATTAAGGGGCACTCAGATCCCTGACCATGAATACTTGGGATGTATTCTTTATGTAAGTGGCTTATTACTTCTCACAGGCGTAATGAGGAGCTTGGAATTGCTATATACAATCTGGAGAGGCAGATACTTCCTTATGGCTCTCCTTGAATTTTGCAATTTTGGCTTAAAATAGTTCTATGCTACATATACCTTATAAGAAAATAAGCTACTAAGCTTGAAATACACTGTTGTATGTGGCATTAGAAAGCAATTTCAGGTAAATTTTGCCCTCTAAAGAATGGATTATTCTCTATTCTTCTCCCCATGTCTCAGTTGGTGTGAGAAAAGACATGATGATGATGGAAGTGTCATCAATATATATAAGGTGGAAAAGGAGAAACAAATAGCAACTGTAGTGAATGCGACAGTAATTTGTCTTAAATTCAGAGCTAAGAGACTCAAGTGGAACATGCTGATTTTAGGATACTTCCAAAAGTTATATTGTGCCATATGCTTTTTCTGTTAAAGTGCTAAAACTAAAGCTCATATAATTAAAAACAATAAAAATATGAAAATGTATCAATACAGTAAAACATTCAAAGATAAGTAGTGCAGAAAATCAATTTGCCAGCTTGAACAATTATTAAAAAATTTGCTTCATTTTCTCTGTGGGGGTGGGGGGGAGGCAGCTGAGGGATTTTTTTGGTAGTTTCTGGCAAGGGAAGACAAAGAGAACGCTTGTACAAGCTGCATCCATTAATATCAACCATACTGTATTTGTTTTCATTTGTTTTCCCTTGTAGTCTGATGATTTTGTCAGCTAAACTTGGGATGTGATGGAGAAGAGTCAACTTCTGCTTTGCTCATTATAAATCAGTGGCTTGTCATTTAAGCAAGGTATATGAACAGACATAGTGTGTGTTCTGCTGATAATTGCAAAAATTGTCACGAGCTATGCACTGACGAACCCAGATCACAGAACTTGAGTGGATTTGCAATATACATACGTCCATGCGTGCGTATTTCAATACACATGGGTTTATGAAAAGCAGGTCCTGCTTGACTAACCTGATCTCCTTCTATGACAAGGTGACCTGCTTATGGATGAGGGGAAAGGCTGTGGATGTTGTCTACTTAGACTTCAGTAAAGCCTTTGAGACTGTTTTCCACAGCATTCTCCTGGAGAAACTGGCTGCTCATGGCTTGGACGGGTGTACTCTTTGCTGGGTAAAGAACTGGCTGGACGGCCGGGCCCAAAGAGTGGTGGTGAATGAAGTTTACTCCAGTTGGCGGCTGGTCATAAGCGGTGTTCCCCAGGGCTCTGTGCTGGGGCCAGTTCTGTTTAATATCTTTATCAATGATCTGGATGAGGGGATCGAGTGCACCCTCAGTAAGTTTGCAGATGACACCAAGTTGTGTGGGAGTGTTGATCTGCTTGAGGGTAGGCAGGCTCTGCAGAGGGAGCTGGACAGGCTGGATGGATGGGCCGAGGTCAATTGTATGAGGTTTAACAAGGCCAAGTGCAAGGTCCTGCACTTGGGCCACAGCAACCCCATGCAACGCTACAGGCTTGGGGAAGAGTGGCTGGAAAGCTGCCAGGCAGAAAAGGACCTGGGCGTGTTGGTTGACAGCCGCCTGAATATGAGCCAGCAGTGTGCCCAGGCGGCCAAGAAAGCCAATGGCATCCTGGCTTGTATCAAAAATAGCATGGCCAGCAGGACTAGGGAAGTGATCGTGCCCCTGTACTCAGCACTGGTGAGGCCGCACCTCGAATACTGTGTTCAGTTTTGGGCCCCCCACTACAAGAGAGACATTGAGGTGCTGGAGCATGTCCAGAGAAGGGCAACGAAGCTGGTGAAGGGTCTGGAGCAGAAGTCTGATGAGGAGTGGCTGAGGGAACTGGGGTTGTTTAGCCTGGAGAAAAGGAGGCTGAGGGGAGACCTTATCGCTCTCTTCAACTACCTGAAAGGAGGTTGTGGAGAGGTGGGGGTCGGTCTCTTCTCCCAGGTAACAAGCGATAGGACAAGAGGAAATGGCCTCAAGTTGCGCCAGGGGAGGTTTAGATTGGATATTAAGAAAAATTTCTTTACTGAAAGGGTTGTCAAGCATTGGAACAGGCTGCCCAGGGAAGTGGTTGAGTCACCATCCCTGGAGGTATTTTAAAAGATGAGTAGGTGTGGTGCTTAGGGACATGGTTTAGTGGTGGACTTGGTAGTGCTAGGTTAACGGTTGGACTTGATGATCTTAAAGGTCTTTTCCAGTCTAAATGTTTCTATGACTATATTAATATAGATTTAGGTATAAAAGTATCAAATTGTGAAGATAAGAAAGAAGCACGCTATATCAGAGTGAAAAGCCACCACATTTAAAAGTGTTGAAAAACTATTTAAATAAACCTATAGTATGACATTTGGATCTGAAATGATAATGTCAAATACATAACTGGAATGACTTAGGGATTTGTGAGTACTAGTAAAAATCTAGAGTAGTAATTTTAAGAGTTGTTAAACTAATGCAGTCATGTTGTAGTGATGCAATACCTGGGTGTTTTAAAGCTCCTACTTGAGAGAAAGCAGCTCTGCATTCTCCTCCCCACCTTGGAGAATGTGAGGAAATCATGGGACAGGCATAAAAACCTTGTTATATTCTAAACAGTGCTTAAAGTACTGCAGACAGCATTGAGTTGGCTGTGACCTTAAAGATTGCTAGATAGTGGGGGAATGCAATAGATGGTCAGCCCTGGATGACCAAGTGTGGTTTAGGCAGCACATGCAAGTGTTGTGCTTTCTGTTCCTCCATGCTTTACAGTCAGTACGCAGCATGGAAGTAATATTAATGGTATGGAGCAGGAAGTAGACTGGATCCTGAAGGTGTTTGGAACATAATGTCCCAAGGTCCTTTGAGCAATCTTGCAGCCTCTGTGGAGCATACGCATAGATATGACCAAGTATTTTTAAATTAGGTATAGAGCATTTTTAATATCTCTAGTTGTTCTAGTGGAACTGCTCCCACCATACTGTACCATCCGAATGCCCATAATTCAGGAAGAATATGGAGAGTTAGAGAGTATTCAGAAAAGAGCCACAAGAATAGCTGAAGGTCAAAAAACATACCTTATCGTGAAAGACAACAGGAACATCATATGTATTTGTTTGACAACAGAAAAGAGGAAGAAGGATGTGCAGCTATTGTTTGAATACTTACTTGGAGACAAAAACTTTTTAACAGGCTCCCCAAACTAGCAAAGATGTGTTAAGATTTCAAAGAGGAATCCAGATTAGACAGTCTTAAGGGTACCTTTTTCCAGCTTCGTAATATTGAAGTTTCCTAATGTGTTACGCGAAGCCTTTTCTTGTTATAAAGCAAGTGATGACAGTAGAAATTGTATCAATTTAGTCAGACATGAAGTAGTCTTCAGTAAATAGTGTCATACCTTTTTTTTTTCTTGTACTTGCTTTGAACAGGGCATGTTGCCACACTTATCAACAAGTTTTTATGCATTATGAGACATTCATACATTAATCATTACATTTAAAAAAAATATTGCCATATGATTGTTTGGCAATTCAGTGTATATTCAGTTTAAGCTTTCTTTCAGACAGGTGTATATGCATGTAGTTCAAATAACACAGCACAGCACATCTGGATAACAACAAAATCAGAACATGTACCTGCTTATGTAGGTTTTGCTGAGCAAGACTTACAGGGTTTGTTTTTGGCTTTTTTTAATAGAAGTGAACACAACTACAAATGACCCTAAACCCTCCTGAAAAGCCTTGCATATAGAAAAAACTTAGAAACTAATGTCTGTGACCATAATGAAGATTTTCTGGAAAGAACCCTGTAAAATGAAAGTCAAGATCATAAAAATATTTATAAGGGCCTCATTCTTTATCACCAGATGTGCTGATTTATTTATAATGTATTCAGCTGTTTACACCTGATTTACATTGGTGGTGGTGATATCTCAAGTCCAAATATATTTGAGAAGTGTCCAAGTGTGCTTTGAAGTTTACAATAAGTTCATGACCACAAGGTCTACCGTACAGGAGGATGATCAGCCAAACTCCTTGAATGTGGTCAGCAAGCTCCTTGTGATTATATGTTGCTGTAGTTTGTTTAATTATAATTAACTTCAGCATATTTCATTGAGAGCTAGGCTTTTGCCATTGAGTGTGGTGATGACTCTTACGTCTTTGGTAATGGTGAAGTTCTTTTCACAACAAAGTTGTCTAATAAAAGTAAGTTCAATAACATATACATGAATTTAACAGCAATGCTGATTGGACCATAGTCCTCTGTTGTTTTAAGTCTTCCTTAAGAAAGGGTAAAAAATTCAATAAAATAATTTCAATTCCTTTAGCAAGTCCAGAAATAACCAAGTTCAAAAATAAGAATTGGTTATGAAATCTTGTTTGCAAAAAGTGCATTTACCAATGTTTATATGAGTATGAAGGTAGGAAAAGGTGTACGTTGTTTTGTAAGTATTGTAGGTCAGCTCTTGCAAAAGCTGTAGAGGCAATTTTAAATGCACAATTTGGAAATGAGTGGTGTGGTAAATTAGTTACTGAATATATGAATATAAATTATAAGATGTGCAGACAGTTTCATAGGAGTTCTGTGTAAATGGAAAATATATGTCCATGTTCCCTGCCAGCAGCCTTATTTTTACGAGTGCTTCTCTGTGGGAAGAGGCATCACAGAACTGAGGCAGTATTAGTACATACATTTCACATTCCTGACGAACAGTGAGGTTACAGAGATTATCAATATTACTCAAAATAACAAAAGGTGATCTTATTAAAGTTTATGACATTGCTGTCTCATTTGTCTGCCTAGATATCACAACATTGTGGGAAAGTATGAGTAACCATTCTGACATGTAATGGCACTATTCCTGAAATACATTTGCTCATTTTAAGTTTTAAAAAAAAAAAAAAAAAAAAAAATTGCTTGTTCCTTTTCTCCTTACCCCAGTCCACTTCAGGCTGAAAAACATCAGTTTGATTTTGAAGAGACTTTTACTTCTTTACATATCTTCACTGATAAGTGTCCTGGGTCATATCAGAACGCATTTGACGTCTTCCAGTGCTGACAGGTGAAGCTGGATTTAATGAAACCGGAGTTTTTTAAACAGATTGGCTGACCTTATAAAGACAAGAATGGCAAATATATTTGTCCAAGAGAACTAACAAGTGTGAAACAGAAATCCTAAAAGAAGGCTAAAATATAATTTCCTCAGGTGTTTACTACTGCTTTGTGTTTACCATTTTATTCTCTCACTGACGTCTCTGTCAGAATAATGTATAGCACTCAACACTTAGAATTCCGTTTCTTCTTGTAAAAGGCTGAATTTTACTACATTTTAAGTAAGATGATCTTAGACTCTTCCTTATTCCATGACCTGAAAATAAAGCAGGTCTAAGATCGTGCTGCTGTCAGTAGGCAGCCCCAAATATTACCAGATGTTACCAGCTGCTTGCTCACTCCCCCTCGGTGGGATGGGGGAGAGAATCAGAAGAGTAAAAGTGAGAAAACTCGTGGGTTGAGATAAAGACAGTTTAATAGGTAAAGCAAAAGCCACGTGCAAGCAAAGCAAACCAAGGAATTCATTCACTCCTTCCCATGGGCAGGCAGGTGTTCAGCCATCTCCAGGAAAGCAGGGCTCCATCACGCGTAACGGTTACTTGGGAAGACAAACGCCATCACTCCAAACGTCCCCCCCTTCCTTCTTCTTCCCCAGCTTTCTATGCTGAGCATGACGCCATATGGTATGGAACAGCCCTTTGGTCAGCTGGTGTCGGCTGTCCCAGCCGTGTCCCCTCCCAACTTCTTGTGCCCCCCCAGCCTCCTTGCTGGTGGGGTGGGGTGAGAAGCAGAGAAGGCCTTGACTCTGTGTAAGCACTGCTCAGCAATAACTAAACCATCCCTGTGTTATCAACACTGTTTCCAGCACGAATCCAAAACATAGCCCCATACTAGCTACTGTGAAGAAAATTAACTCTATCCCAGCCAAAACCAGCAAAGGGGTTTTTTGGTTGGTGGTTTTTTGTTGTTGTTGGGTTTTGCTTTTGTTTTGTTTTTTTCTTCTCCTTAAGGGAGTTGCATCATCTCAGCATTTATGTTATGTCATTGCTGGGAGGGTGATATGTTTTCCAGAATGTTACAAATGCTGCTCATGAGAATGTACTATCAACTTGAAGTAATTTTAGCATTGGTCTGTGAATGCCTTCCAGTAGATATGCCTTCCAGTAGATAAGAGATTAGTTCGCTACGTGAAATGGATTTTTTTTTTTTTTTAATGTAAATGCACAAATGAGCTTTGGGTAAAAAGATGAGCAAGTACAGAATACACAAAGAATTAAAAGTTTAAATGGTCAAGCTGTGCATTATTTTAACTTCTACACTACATCAGTCAGTTTGCAGAAGTAATGTTTCTTTAGTTATCTTCTGTACTTATTCTTAGTATTCATGTTATTCTGGAATTGATCATTAACTGATATTTTCTACCTATAAGCCTACCTAAAGAGTTGCACATAAAGCTTTGATGAATGCAAATAAACTCTTTAAGTGCTCAAAGAAATAAAAGTTTTAGTTTGCCTGCTGGCTCTCAGGTTGAAGTGATTGACACAGCAGACATGTACGATGATAATATTAAAGGGAGAAAATGGAAATCCTTCTTTCAGACATTGATTACTGTGATGCTTATAAATGGGCTTTTCTTCCTTCTTTTCTGTCTCCATTTTCAAGCAGACACTGTGACTGTTCCCATGTGAGGGAAGAAAGCTGGGAGCATGGGCAGCAAGAGTGAAACTTGCACTTAAAGGCAATGAGAAGGATAGATTGCATGTGAATCACTCTGTAGGGTTCTGAATGTGATGAGTGGAATATCAATCTACTTTTATAATGGCAAAGAATGTTTTTGTGGCAGCCAGTGTTTTGAGCCAATAGGAGAATTAGCTGTTTTCTAGTGAAAACTATTCTGTAATTATACTCAGTATAAAATAGTAAATCTTGTAGGAGTGGCCATTCTAATGGTAACATTAATCAAAATATTGTCACTATTTGTCTTCTTCGGGCTGTAGAAGTGATTATTAATTATTTGATTATGTTTTCTTTTCTTTTTTTATTTTTTAATGTTACATTTATTTTTCTTCACTCAGTTATTTTTTATGAATCATAGGCATTAAGATGCTTTATGATGAGAACTATATCTGTAATTGGACTATCAAATGCAGGTAACAAAAAGCATCATATTATGCAAAACGGGTACTGAATTAATAACTGTGGCTTCTCTCTCAATAGTAGATACATAATCATTAAAAGATTAAACCAATACCCAACCCTGCAGTTTTACAAATACAAAACATGCTGATACATAGGACCCATATTGAAATTACACCAACCAAATCCGATTATTGCACTTCACTTACTATTAGGGACTTTTAGATTTCTGTTTGACAAAGTATAAGACCGTAAGACTTGATACAATCTTCTGGTTATTATATCTAGTTCTTAAAATTATTTTCATTGACTGAAGAGAATGGATATCTGTCTTTAATAAAGCAGAATACTTTTTTTTTTAATGTGTAAAAGAAAAAGGAAATTATTTTCACCTCTGTGTTATCTGTATTGGAAAACAAGTTGAAGAATTTCTTTGCTTTCTTTTGGAACACAAATTGATGTCTTTGTTAATTTTTTTCAATAACACTAATAGTGAATGTATTTATATTCAAACAGGTAAACTCTGCAACGTATACTCTGCAAATTATAAAATTATATAATGTTCTGTCTTTGCAAAGTAGAAAATGATGGGTTTGAGAGCTGTTTAATAATTCAGCTTTATAAAATGAAAAAAGAAGTTTTGAGAAAAGGTGATAACTCTAAGAGAAATGATTAAAAAATTGCATTGTGACAAGGTCAACCACTTAGATTAACATAGAAAGCACTTATGAAAGACATCTGCATATCTTGGCAAATGATCAAAAGGTGAAGTATAAGTTCATACCTTAACATACACTATCAAAAATCTTTCTAAAATAATACATTATTACTTCACCAAAGTGGGATGTGTGTGTGTATGAATCTTAATTTTATTTTTTAATATTGCCTATACATTATATCAACTAAAATATGTATAAAATTATTTGAGGCTTCAGTTCTGGAATCAGTTAAAATTGTGAGCATCCCGTGTAGTCACTGGAGCTATTCAAAGCTGCTCGACTTTATTACTGTCATTTCTGCAGTGCTTTTGAAAGATTTAACCATTGATTATTAGTGAGAAATATCATAGAATTTTTAAGATTTCACAGATTAAAAGAATAGTGAAGCCATTTTTTTTAAATAGCACTTAAATAACTGTGTAAGTTAGGAGATCCTGAGTTTCTCAATGTCTGTTCGGGTGAGTAAAAATGCATATGTTCACAGAAAGGAAAGAAGTCGTATTTAGGTCAATATTTTTATGAAGTGGAAGAAATCTTCTAGACAACGTGAATTAAGAAAAATAGTAGGTGGGTTGATAAGCTTAAAAATTATGAAGTCAATCTTGCTAAGGTAATTTTGCACCATCTACAATATGTGAAATTAATGTCTAGCAAAGGAAGCATCTTTATCATTTAAGTGAGAATATATTTTCATATAATTTCAAAATTATTGAAATACCTTTTTCTGTAATCTCACTGTTTTTTCACCACCTGATTTTATTTTCTTTACCTTTATATCCTTACACTCCTCTTCAAAAAGTTGCATTAGAGAGAAAGAAAAAATTGTCCCTTGAGTGACATTTTACTTTGCATATTGAATAAACACAGAGCTCTGATTATCGTAAACTTCTTTCATGTACAAGGGTCTTTTTATGTTTTGTACAGTTTCTGAAAACAGTAATCCTTGAAAACTTCTAATAGTATCTGAATCATTAGTAACGCTTTCTTTTGTCCTCAGCTTTGCTCTATCATTTTATGATGTATTTTGGCAGAAAATACTATTTGCTGTGGTAATTTATCTCCGTTAAACCCAGCAGATTTTTATCATGATTGCTAAACTAGGTGTCAACCCAGATCACTTTATTGGTTTTAGTTTTGTTCTGCACAGAACTAACAATTTAGGATAAGCAAGTAACTTAAGAGAGATTGCCTTCTGCATTGTTGTATAAGGTATCTGAAAGAGAAAAAGAATTTGCCTCAAACTGCGTGGATATTGCAGAGTCTGGCTTCAATGCCTGTGATTCTTCAGCAGTTTGTATTCTTGCAGTTTGATTTTACTTGTTAATGCCATGGGGTTTTTTTTGAATTATATTGCCATAGCCCTTTTGGCTGCATCTGCCCCTAGGAGCCTGCTGAAGAAATAACTTTCACGATGAAAAGGGAGGAAACAAAAGTGAAGGCCCCTGTTTGTATGTATAATCTGTAGGAATCGTTGTTGAGTATGGATGGATGTGTGCATTGGGTCTTAGCAGGTTTCTGTGTGTCTGCTGTACAACTTTTTCTTCCTTTATAGATTCACAGACCTTTCTTCAGTCTCTGTGGAGCCTGCGGAAAAAATGAGGGACAAGAGAGTGTAGGACATGCTGGCACAAATTAGCTGGTGGCATTTTTTGTGTTGTGGGGAGGGCAGTTTAGTCCTTAGAAGAAACAGGGTTCTGACAGTGATGCTGTAATTTACAAAGGCACAAACTTGATAAATTGTTGTACTCACTGAAAACAAAAAAATCATGAAAGAATAGGGGTAATTTTACTGGTCTTCTGTATTTCAGTGAACTCTTCTTTCTTTTACTGATACTATGGACTGGCTGGTTTGGGGTGCAGTGAAGCTAATAGAGTAATGTAATGTTCTTTTGGAAATAAATTTTTTTCTTCGTCAAAAAACATAGGCTTAAAAAAGGAGGAGGAGACAGAAAAACTGAAGATTAAAACCAAGGTAGCAAAATCCCCCATATTGTCTACACTAGTGTTTTGGTTCAATTGGGAGTGTGCTACTGTGTGAAAATCTGATCATCTCACCTTGCTTTGGTTTTAATAGTGGAGTGGTGCATGCAATGGATTCATTTCCAATGAAAAAAAAAAGAGGTATGTGCTCTAGGATCCTACCTAATGTGTGCCAGCGTGCCACACTAGAGCAAGTTCAAAATTAAAAAAACTAAACAGAAAAACAACCCATCACCCCCCCTCTCCCCCAAAAGCATGGGCATTAGGTTCTAAGCACCAGGTGTTTCACTCTGTATGTGTAATCCTGTGGTACTTGTTTGTTAATGCAGATACACCGGTTGTGTTCATTGGAAGAGTGAACTGTGTTATTCTGTGATTCAAGGTCTATGTCTAATACTGCTGAATTAGTCCCAAAGGCCTTTATAATCTTTAGGAATCATTCTCTTGTTGCTATAGAAACACAGCATCCTGAACTGTAGTTGTGATACATGAAGCCTAATGCAACAGACTAAAACTGTCGCCCACTGGAGGTCGATAGGAGTTTTCTTATTGAATTCAACAGGACCAGGATTTTACCTACAGTCTTTAAATCCTAACCTGCAAACAACTGATATAAATTAAAAATGTTGCATCTTAACTTTGCTTGATGAGAATTCACTGACCATTGTACTGTAGAAGTTATAAAACGTGAGGTTTGTATTTGATGATGTCAGCTTTGAAGGTTGTAGGGAATGAGCTTGTTTCCCAGCATATATCTTTTTTTTTTTTAACCTCCTTATATTTCATATCTCTATTAAGTAATGATCGTTGCTAAGTAATGATCAGTGATAAGAGGATTTGTCAGTGTGGCCTCTAGATGGCACAGTGATTTGGACATCCTGTACATTCATATGATGTCAAATGGATGCCTGCATAGAAAATAGCCTCTAGAGAAATGAGATCCTATGCTGTAAAAAAATTTAAAAGAAAATAAAAATCTGGTGTTTCCTATTGTTTTGTTGAAAGCAATTAGATGTAACAAAACTGCCAACATTAAAAGAACTGAAAAATACATGAATATACTAGAGATCAACCAATACATAGTTTAACTGTCTTGTAGAGGTAGGGGTTTTTTTATACAATATAGAAGAATTAGTCATATCTCATGTTGGAGGCTGAAATAACTATGCTGAAGAGTCAAATCAGAATTCCTGTGATAGATGAATCGCTCTGCCACATGCAAATGCCTGCTTCGTCCAAGTTTTTCTTCCGCTATGTTCTTCACTTCTGAACCTACCATTATAATCTTCCCTCTCTGCACCACTTTGTTCAAGCAATTTTTAAAGTGCAGAAAGGCTCTGTAAGCAGGATGCGTACTACCTAAAAGTACAAAATTATTTGTTGTCAAATAGACACAGTATACAGCTAGGACTAATTTGCTGTCAGACTAAATGTGAAGATGCTCTCCACCTCTTGCAAGATACCCAAAGAGTCCTTGCTGGCCAGACAGTTCAGTCAAGTATAACAAGTATTGACTTCTGTTGCTTCTTGAAATGAGCTGATTCTCAGTATTGTTTAAACTGAGGATCAGTTTAAACTTCTGACTCTGTGTTATCCTTTTATGATTTTATAACTTTTCATACTTGTGGCTTGTTTTCCCCCCACCCCTGACTGACCTTGTCTCAACAATCTTAGTTCTGTCTGCAGTTTTATCTTTCTTATATTGCATAGTTCCACTCTAGATAATTTCTCATAGCTTTCTCACAATTTAGTAGTTTCCTCAGAAGTCTGAGCCAAAGTTACTCATCCATGGCACATCAAAACCTCAGTCCTTAGGAGGAAAGCTAGGCAGTTAGCTGTGAGTTAACTCCATGAGATATGTGCCATTCTTCCTTATTCTGATGGTCCAAACTGGAGATACTGATGGAGTGTGCTTTGGTGGTCCATTGACCTGCATGTCCAGATTTCCTTCTCAGAGACAGCGAGAAGATGGTTTATGCTCAACTCTCACCCTTAGTGCGTGAATCTAAAGTTTTGACAGCTTCTGTGGCTCAGGACTTCTTAAGTGGGATTTGTGGAGTAGGCAGGAATAGAAGACAAAAAGTTATTCAAAAGTTCACAAAAGTCGTACAGAAAATTACATAAGTCTATGGCTTTCTTATTAAAACAAGCAAAACCCCCCGGACTCTGCTGTCCTCTGACCTGATTATACACTAAATAGCTCTGTACGTATGCTGAAGCGATTAAAAAAAAGGATGAAGTATGTCTGCAGTATCACGAGGTGAGAACGTGGTTTTGATCTTATGCAGATTTCAAGGAATTCAACCTTTCTGAAGTTGAAATATAACATCTATAATACTGATATTCTATGGGAAGATGCAGTCTTGTTCCTTATCTTCAACAATACTTTATACCAGTTCATACAAACAAACAAAAATATTTGTTTAAAAATATTATAAAATAAAAATATTTATAATATTTTTATTTTGTTTGTTTGTTGTGTTCAAAATGGTAAATACTCATTTTTTTAATAGTCTCATAATTTAGAGACTGTTGGTGCTCATGTGCCTCACTTGGTTTTCTTGATGTAATGTTATGTATCTGTTAGTTTAAACAGAGAATGTAACAGAGGTATTACAGATATTCTTATTAAGGGTCAACTTAACATCTTTATCTTTAGAAAAGTTTGAGTGCGGTGACAGAATTTTCTGTGACAGAAAATAAAGCCTGTGATATGCATGAATGCTTTCCAGATCTCCAGTATATGCCAAGCAAAATCCGCTTCAGATATGTATATGTGACCATTTCTAGTTAAATATATAGGAAATGCATGGAACTATGTCAGATCATTTCGGAGGAATGCAGTAGGCATATCCATAAATAAGGCTAAACTTTAGTGGAAATTTATTATATTTCTGACTTTACAGTGTATATAAATGCCTGTGTCAGATAACTTGTTAGATAATAATGGACAAATCATGCTCTCTAGAACTGGGACTTCCGAGAGTGCTATCTCTGCAGTCTGGGGTCTATGCTGGAAGGAGAAGTGAAAGACAGGAGGAGCGTGAAGAATGTGCTCATTTTTGCCATCTAGATTTTACTAATTTTCCTAGGGTGTTTAGGAATAGCGTCAGCTGGGAAGGAAGGGAATTTTATGTTTATGGAGGAGAGGATTCTGATGGAGTTACTTGCTATCTCTTCTAGTACAACCATCATCTTAATCCTTTAACAAGTCTATATTCTGTTGCTGTCTCTAGGCAATATTTGAACATCCTTTTTCTGTCTTTGATCTTTAACTAAACCAAAAGTTTTTAATCAGAACTGTTTAAGGAATAGCTATAGCTGGGAGCTGGGAGGACTCCAAGATTTTGATCTTAAAAGAGCTATTGTCTCTTACAATTTGGAAAGAATATTTAGAACCTTTTCTACAGAGGTCAACTTTTCCTTCAGATTCCAGTAGAGTTCTCTTATCATGGGCTAGCTTTTTTAACACCACATATACATAATTAACTACTATCTGGAAGTTAGGGGCCTTGGTAAAAACATCTCTGATTTTTTTTTTTTTTTTTTTTACGTCTAAGTCTCTAAGCCAGGTTTTCTTTCCCTTTATTTGCCCATTATCTGCCAATTACCTACCCTAAGTCTCCCCGCCCCCCCCCCCCCCCCTTCATTTAGGTTATTTGGATTTTCTTTATAATTTTTTTTGTAGCCGTATGTCTCTTAAAGTTGTGACCAACCGTATAGCAGTTCTGATCAGAATACTATGATAACATGTAATGATGTTGATTCAAGCTTTTTGAATGTTGTTCCTTCTTTGTAAGTTATATTTTAAGTGTGTTAGAAAAACATATGCTAATCAATGCCTAACGATATAAATTACAAGTGTAGCAATTTGAGAGGTCCTAAGAAAAACCTTCAGTCCACTTTGTGCTGATAACCTTTTTTTAAAAAAATATACAGTATTGGTATCTGTATATAGTATCTGTATATCATATCTCTAATGGACACTTTTTATATTTCAACATCTCAAATCTTCCCCACCTCCCTTCTCTAGTGATTTACATAGTAATTTCTAACAAATTACTCCTTGAAATGCCTGTATCATTTGCCAGCCTAATGGAAAAGAAGGTTGGCATGAGCACTGCATTCAGCCGTTCACACATTAGGCTCCCTTTCACCTCTCAAGCAACTCCATATAAGTTAAATAATGAGAAAACTCATTCTGTGTTGCTGTGCATTCTTCTCTTTTCTGTGTCATTAAAATGCTATACTAGCTAACTTCACTCAATCAAATGTAAGCAAACACTATTCCAGGAAATTTCAGCAGCATTACTTAAAACTGTTTTTTTAAAATACATAAGGCTGTTTTGTTTAGGTTTTAGTTTATTATATAGACATTTAGAACAAAATACTGGTTTATTTGCTTGGCAAAAGGAGGCAAAACGGTACTGAAGATAATGGAGCTGTATGACAACAAGGCAAGAAACTACCTTAAAGTGTAAACTCATCTTTTTAATGATATGTGTGGGTGGAAGGAGGTAGTAAGAATTTGTATCTTTAAGATATCTACTTGTTTTCCTTCTCCGGTGCAAATGAGTAAATAGCATTTTCTTTTTACACACACAGAAAGAAATATTCTTCTAAATTCTGAAATAATACTGAGTGTGTATGCTTAGTGATCCTGACAAAAATGATAGATCATACATAATTTTCTAATCTAATGTCTTGGGTGCAGATGCTGGGGAAAAATAATGGCTGAATTTATATAATCTCACATGCACCTGCTAAACATTATGATGGTCCATCAATAAATACAAACATCTTGCCAACACTCTTAATTTAAAGTTGCTAAAATGTATTGTATTTTGGTTCCCATATTAACTTTATTAACCTTTGCTTTATTTGTCTCAGATTCATTCAATTATTATTAGTTTCTTAAGACAGATTTTTCTTGTATTTGTTAGGTATAGTGCAAAATAGTGAAACAAGTAAAAATAGTATAGACATACACACACAGAGCCTGGCAATAATGTCTTGCTTTCCTTTGACATTTGAAAGAAACATCTCAACAATATATTGACAGCTGTAGTTTTCTTTTAGGGTGCCTCCACATGAAAAAGGAACTTTGAAGGAAATCCAGTCAACTCTAATGAAAGCAAATTAGATTTTGCAATACAAGTGTTTTTTCTGATTCTGTTATTCTGACACAGCCTGATTGTGTCCCCCAACGGCCGTGGCAAAACATAATCAGGCAGTGTCTAAATTGGAATAATTCTAAGATTTCTAAAAAATGTAAATGTAGTTATAGAGAAGAGTTACAGGAGTTCTCTGAAAGATTAGATTTTTAGTAACTCAGATTTGTTTCTGTCAGTCTGTATTTGAAGATTCTCAAATCTACCTATGAAATAATAATTTTTTCAAGTGAATTGGGCACTCGTGTTTTATAGATATCATTAAATAAGTTATGTTGCAAAAGAGTTGCTTGGAGCTAAATTTTCAATGGGTGACATTAAGCATTCCCAAAGTATTTGCAGGCATGATCACTGTGTATACAGGAAGGTAAGTTTATGTATGCAAACAGGTACACAGGCTAGAGTAATTGGGCAGATTGGCTAATTATGTTTCTAGGCATGCAGTTGCATATGCAGTCTAAAAGCATATCCACAATTTGGTGTATGCAAATTAATGCAATCACAAGTGTTGCTGGTAAATTAAACCCATGTATTTAATTTTACCCTTTAGGTGTCAACAGTGTCAGATGAGGCGGAGCTTGTGTATTCAGTAATAGTTATTTTATTACTAGTCAGAGCCCAAAGCCCTTTTCAGGAAATTTAGAAGTATAAAATTTGTCAGTGGAAGAGGTTGACTTTTACATGGCGTCATATATTTATTAAGGCAAAATACGAATAAGCGCGAGAACATTTATAGTGACTACAGTGGAATCACAAAATTAAATGGCAGTATTTTAGTAACTGCAAGTTGCAGTGATCTGTGTTTTCTTCTTGCATGTTGAATCAAAAAATAATAAATACAAGGAAGAGAAAATCAAGTAACTCATTTCTTTGTTTACTATTTCTTTTCCTCTGTAACATTTTAAAATGTAAAAATATATTGCTTTATCTGCATATCTCAAGTGAAGGATAACAAATTATTTATGTTGTATTTAAGCAGTCTTTCTGTATCTTATTTCATGACATTATGGACATATACCCATGGTCTTTATTCAAGATGATTTATATCATCACAGTAGTTTCTCAGTTATTTCCATGTCAATAGTTGGTATGTACGCTTATTGTCTAGCTGTAAAAAAAAAAAATAAAATAAACACAACACCTGGTAACAAAGAATAGTCAACAGGAACAAATCTAATGCAATTAAATAATGGTGAAAGGAAATGTTTGAGTACATAAGTAAAAGGCGTTATTAATATATTTTATGAAATGCACGTATGTACCATAACTAGTATTAAAAATGTTTTTAATTGACTTTTCATATTTGCCTGCCATCTCAGTGACTGACAATCAAAAAATAGCTGTTCAGCAGCTATAATAATACAGAATCTAGTTTCTGCATCATTGTACTAAAGCTTCTGAACAGATGTCTGTCCAAAGCATTTCCATGACCAGGTATCTCTGGATTGATACCTTCAAAGTATCCTTATTTAGAATTTATTTATCATTATACCTTCCATTCCTAGTTTGGAAAATACAGATATTTCTGTTTTGTAGAAAGTTATTATTAGTTATACAGAAACCAAGATTCTGAGAAGAGTGATTTGCTGAAGGTGTCAGGTGAGCTCTGTGTATAACAGGAAACTTGACTCTCTTCACCCTAAATTGAGTACCCTGGGACAGCCTGCATTTAAAAGCCTAACAAAGCAGAGGTTAGTTGAGAGAAGGTAATCTATCTGACTACATAGAAATATTTTCCATTTTCTTCATACCTCTCCACTGGTTGTCACAGACCTGCAATTCCCATGTCCTGACCTTGTTCTAGTGTCCACCCCTTGTTGTGGTCCTTCCTGAGACACATCATTCTGTTTTCCTTCTAGGTGATTTTACTTATCCGTTTTCCTCCATCTAAAACCTCATTGAGGGCATGTACAAGGGTGCAGATATGCTAAAAACCTGTAGTCACCACTGGTCCTTTCTTTGATATGTTTTAAGCATCTACACCCAACAGGCCCTTGTCTCTCAAAAATCCTGCTTCCAAATTCTGTTTTTTGCTGATGTGAATGGGGTTCTCCCTGTTGATGTCTGGAACTTCTGCAATTGATTTATGCAGCGTTCTAACTTACTGTATCTCAAATAAACAGAAATTGCATCAGGTTGATAGTTGGGAGTCTGGTCCTGTCAGTAACCTCAGGCTACTGGGGCACTTCTGGAAAATTATGAGCTATAAAAATAACAAGAAGTAAGAGGAAGATGCAGCCATCTAAATGATCTAATTACGCTGCAGCTCGTGTGGATTGTTGGAAAATTCTTCAGTCGACTGAGAGGAGCAGCAATAGTCAGATTATAACTATATATTATACATAAGCAAAGATACAGTTCAGCTTTGCTTTTCTTTACTATAATAGAAATGAAATGGTTTGTACTTAGTCTTCAAATGATGCAACTCAGCAGAAAGGATTGTTATTTATTATTAATTAGGGTGGTATGTTTGAATTTTTTCCTTTTTATATGCTTCCTGATGGACATAAAAACTTCCTGTACAGATATTTTACCACTCATTATGCTACATGTAATTTAAGCTATTACTGGCTTTTTCGGTAGTAACTAACAATTTCTGTGTACAACATGTCAGGTCCCTGTTTACACTATAAAAAAAAAATCTGTGCAGTTCAAAATTTAGCCACAAAACTTAATCTGAATGTAAACTTCTATAACTTACATGATTTTTTTTTTTCTTCTTAAAGACCACATTTACAGCCAAAATTATGAATAGCATAAAAACATTAGCGTAGCTGAGAAACAGGGTTTTGGTTTCGATGGTCACCAGTTTACCGTTAGGTGTGTGCTTTTAGCCTTTTACTCTGCACATCATAAAACCGGAGGATGAGGACTTTATTTTCTCTAATTTAATTTCTTTTTATTACTCCAGACAAATTCTTCTCAAACAGTGATTTGTGACTAATTAGCAAAATAATTCTTGATTATCTGTAGGAGAAGCAAGCTGAAAGAGTTCTGCTCCATTAAAGAAGATTTGATATGAGTTTTTTGTAGGATAAGTTTGAACATTTACTACTTGAGTGTGTCCTGATAAGTCATTGCTGTATTCTAAGCATAATTATTTTTAGAGCCCTCATTAAGATTCCAAGCAGAAAAAACAATATAAAAATCATGCATTATTATTCTATTTTCTTATTTATATGGAAGCCATTAATAGATAAAGCACATTGTAGGTTAGTCTCTGAATCAGGCAGCTCTCATAAAACAGCTGTTTCAGGATACAATGGCTGCTAAGTGCTTTCATAGTTGCAAAAAGCAATTGGAAAAATTCATGAAATACAGATTAATTCAAAGCTACAAAGAGAAAACGTGTTTGATGATGGCCATATGCCATGAGTTACTGAAGGCTAGGAGAGTATTCTAAGGAAGCATCAGTTACTTATTTTAGACTTTTAGTCTGACCCAGTGTAGCTTTTTTCTGGGTTAAAATGATCCATCTAGCTATATCTATCTGTTTGTATAAGCATACACATACACGCTTACGCAGATCAGCTCTGTGCTCCAGTGGATTACCTTTTTTTTTTTTCATTTGAACTTTGCATTGGGTGCTAGAGTCTGATTTTTACAAAACGTAAGCTGTGAAAGGCAGTGGTCAAAGTGGGGCAAAAAGTACTCTGACGGACCACCTACCTGTTTCTATAGAAGTATTTATGATATCATTTTGTAATACTTAAATGTTACTTCCTTAAACACCAGTATTAATACAACAGCTCCATTCATACTATTTAATAACAACAAAAAAAGTAAATGCCACTCGAGTCAGACATCTTTCACTGATCAAGAAGTGTAACAGTCACCAAAGCATCATTTTAATCATCTTTTTCTACTAAGATGTCTTAGAAAGTGAAATAATACACAGCTATCAAGTATCACTACAGTGAGTAATGTACAAAGGTGAGCGAGTGTATAGCCAAGACTTGTGGCAGTTCTTTACTTAGAGGAAAATTATATGGCTGAAATTATGTATGGCTTACTATTTGTAAAGGCTCATTAAAATACCCTGAATATGTTCTATTTTTACTACTGCTTATCAGAATTACATACTTTTTGTTTACTTACAGTATGAAAGAGGCTGGTTTAGGCCATAAACAGTGGAGGGGTGGTCCCATTTCATCAAACTGCAAGCAGTGTCCAGTAGTTTATACCAATCCTGTTTGTGGATCAGATGGTCACACATATTCTTCTCAGGTAAGAATTAAATAAAGAACTAAATTATTCTTTCATTGTTCCCGTCAATTCAAGCTCTTGGAAAATGAAGTACTGTATTGTAATACAAATCAACATTTATTTGTTTTGACTAAAATATATATTACAGACTGCAACCTACAGCAATTCTAGTATATTGTAAGGCAAAAAAGCAAAATGGTAGCAAATCCTAAGCAGCATGAAACAGTAGTACCCAAAGAAGCACAGTGTAAGAGTGCTCCACAATATAACAGAGCTCCAGGTTAAGTCTGTCTGCGACAGACACCAAGGCAGGGTTTTGAATGAGGAAAAAAGTGTTGCGTGTCCCCAGTTTAGGGTAGGATAAACATGTTAAGTCAGATTTTTCAGTTGACCATTGAGGGGATGCTTCGCATTGCAGTCACCGAGGCATAGATGTAATGTACCCAGATAAAAAATGTAATAATGTAAATAATTGTTGCATATCTTTCCTTGCAACAGAATTTTATATATTTTAAGACCATAATCAAATCTTCCTTCTGTATTCCTGAACCCTCCTGTCTTCTCTGTCATACTTATTTGGAGATTGAATAGTAATTTAAAAATGTTTCTGTCAGTTTATCCAGTCTATCTTGGAGAAGAGATTTTGTGCTGGTCACGCTGAAGTCTAGAAACCATGGGACTGCATTAGTACAGTGCTCAGGAGATGGGAGGTGGAGGGACTTGATAATGCTGAAAACAAATCAATTTGTTTAGCATTCTCTATTAAAACTTCCAGTAGAAGAATGTTCAGCCAATGTTAACAACGGAATCCTCTCTAGGAGAAACAAACGTGTGCTCTTGATGAACCCATTTTTGTCAGAAACGGCGTGCAATTCAGTAGTGCAAGAGGAGCTACTGTATTCTGTCATTCCGACATCATGTCCTTACACTAACAAAATGTTTCTAATAGTAGATAATATCCACTGCTTCAAGAGTAATATAGTAATAAAAATAATGCTGATTGTCCTAGATTAAATTGATGGAGATGCAGAAGCTCTGTGTTCAGTACTTATAAAGAAAAAATTTCCATATAGCATTTTAAGCAAAATATTTTTTAGGATATTTCCAAGTATTTAAAGATTCCAGAGTTAGTATTTGCTGCATTGAATTTTCTTTTGTTTTTCTACTGCAATCACAAACTACATCTGAATTTTAAAGAAAAGGATTAGAGTTTCCAGGAGTGACTTGACAATTGGATTGAACACTAAGTATCCTCTCCAAGGATGTTTTCTTCTCAATAAAATAAAAGCATCAGAATATAACTAGTGCTTCCTCAACCTTGAAAATTCTTATGCAATCCTACATCTTACATTAGAAAATGTATTTCTTACAAACTGAATATTTAGTTATAGGGAACTAGTCAAGAATATTAATTTTCCTTTAAGAAAGTAAACAGTAAAAAAAATTTCTAACTCTTTACACCAGAATATCTGAGGCCCTACACACGACTTTTGGACTCTGGCTTAGTAGAAAAATAATTCCTTTCCAGTGACGATATGACGTAGAGTTTTAATTTAGGTATTTGAAAATATTCTGATTTTCATTCACAGTAATCTCCTGTCTATGTTTTATCAAGAGCTTGAAATGTGCTTACATCTTACTAGACATTAGATGATACTGTCATTTAGCATTTCTTTTGCTGTGCCATGTGAAGGTTCAGTCTTCAAGCCCCAAGCCTAGGCTGCACATAGATATCAAACAGACCGCAGTCTCTACGATTTAGCAATTTAAGTAGACAAGGTAGATAATTTGATATAGGTAATACTGAATGAGCAATTTTTTTAAAAAAATACTGTATACTTTATCCATTACAATCTCTCCCTACATTCTTCCTAATGTAATATAAACATCACAGCCAGTTTTAACCTCATTGCTTATTTCCTATATTATCATACAGGAATGCTCTGTTCTGCTTAGTTCTATAGGCAGAAGTGACCCTTACGGTCTCTCGTGGTTTTGTCTGAAGTAGATGTACAGAAGTCTATAAATAATGATGAGATGCAGATATTTTTACATCAGCTCATGTGTTAAAGGTGAGGGTGTGCTTCTCAAACAGAATGATGAAAAATGAGTGGATTAAATAGATGCACCTGCTTCCATTTCAGTGAATTATCAGAGTTGCAGTTAGTGCAATAGTACATATTATCCAACCTCTATGTCCCTTCCGTGCATATAATGCAGAAGTAATGTAGCTTCAGAGAGCTTTTGCAGGGTTCTCCTTTTGTCTTCCACTACCTCTTAATGGTAGATTTCAAATCTAAGTTTATGGCAGCAAAATGCTAAAAAAAAGTTAATGACCACAGAAGATCTGTATTAGTCTATAAATATTTATTTGTATTTCTTTTCGTTAATGTTACGATTTCATATTCCATGGTTCAGTTGCATCAAAATAGAGGTCCTTGCAAGGTTATTTCAGGAGCAGTCATTTTAAAAATTGACATAAAGACGAATATTTGTGTTCCTTTACTCCAGGCAAAGTGTAGTTTCATTGTGTCATCAAGCTCCAGTAGCAGTTTATACAGCAATTTTCTTGTGTTTAGAATGCATTTGTCAATGACTCTGGCAAATTGTATAATACATTTTCTGAAAACAAGTCAGTAAATAGTAATAGTATTGTAGAACACAGCCGGGCAGCTGGCAGTTATTGGATGGACGCTACTTTGGGAGTATGCCCTCCCTTTTCAGGCCAAGCGCATGCAAATGTTTGTATTAAATTATGTAACTATAGATATCTCATACATGTTTTTTGCTTCGGGGGTGGGGAAAAAAAAAAGATTATATAATGGATAGACAATGTAGAAAGAAAGGTTAACTTCTAAATTGAGCTTATCCAAAGGCAAGTAAGGATGTTTTGTTTCCCATCCATTTTAGCAGGCTGGGTTAGGTTTACTGTGTTCTCAGCCCACAGTTAGTCACATGCAGTCAGTGTAAAGGAAAAGTAGCAGGTGTAAGATACTCATTATTAGTATTATAAGAATGTTGAAATAAAAATATTACGTGCTGAAATGTTGAGTAATCAAAGCGAATGTTAATTATTATGTGAGAGGAGATTCAGTATAAAGAGATCCTGCTGTTTCCTTAACCAGGGTGGTGTTATAAACAATTTTTAGTTAATAGCCTTTAAATAATACTGCATGTGTTTTACACTTTATTAGTCTAGTTTTGCCTTCTGCATTTCTCTAAACTTTGGCATTGAAAGTGCATTATTGATATTAACTCTAGGAATTCTCAAGCGGTGCTGTAGCGGAGGTCTTTGGTACCCCATATATTTCACACCCCATCCATTCTCCAGGGAAAATGCAGCCACTGCTGCCAGGACAACTTTTGCAGCCTGCTTCTAGCTTCATCTTTCCTGGGATTAATAGGGAAATAAAAAGGATGTGGAGTGCAGCTCAGATTGGGTGTTTTGTGGCAGCAACCCACCTCCTGCCACTATTTTACCCAGGGATGCAACTCACTGCTCTCCAGCATGGATACAGTAAAGCTGGTGTAACTGTGGATGAGATGATGATGCTCAGGCTTGAATGCTTCCGTTGGAATGATTCACCCATATTGTACTACATTATAACTGGGCCTCCTGAAAAATGGCCACTAGGAAAAAAAATATGGTCACACATCAGATGAATTGTCTTTTGAGTGTATTTTGCCTATTTTAATTACAGCTCTGGTGTTTGGTGAAATAGGCTGAAGTTTTCTCTCTTGGGTTGAACATGGTCGACAAGTAGTCCCGCTATGACAAAATATAACCTTAAATAAGATCAATGAGCAATGCTTTGAGTATTTTGAAAGGAAAACACCATAGAAATAAATGTTTAGAATATGCCCATTGCTCCATGATTTTATTCCAGAATCATCTTGGCAAGTAAGTCCTAGATTGGTTTTATTGTTAGCAACAATTTGCTCAAGTTGGTTTCATATTGACAGTGAATTTTTTTATGAAATACTTTTTCTCCTACCTATGAAAACGTCATGTGATTGATGCCATCCCTATGGGTATAAATAGCAATAAAAATCATGTTTTACAAAAATAATGGGTCTAAACTAGCTTCTCAGACTAAGATGGAAAAGGTACAGAAAAGCAAACAGTCAGAAAAAAGGATATGAGTTCTTGATGTACTTTACAGATAGATAGGTATGTGGATTTAGATTTTTTTTTAATATTCAAATACTTTCTTCAGTCTCCAAAATTATGATTCCTTTCTCATAACAAGGGTGAAAGAGAGCCAGTGGATAAAATCACACTGTGTGTGGAGGGGGGAGTTTGGTACTGGTTGCTTACTCTATCCAAATTTTGTTTATAACTTTACATTAACCTGAATTCCTAGGGTTTTATTCTCAGGGCATCCCATATTTAACTCTTTTTTTTTTTTTTTTTTTTTTTTTTTTTTTTTTTTTTTAAATCATTGCTCTTTTTATTAATCTCAGGTGTTTTTAAGACTTAATAATCTGTATCAGTTAGCAGTGTGTTTGGTATCAGACAGCTTGTTTGGAGGAAGCATAAAAAATAAGTATCAACATTTTTACTCCTTGATGTTATTTTAAATGTTGTCCTATTATAAAAGTTAAATAGATTTACATTTATTTATTAGCTTATTGTGAGTTTTCAGGACACATACTTGAGCTGTTGACAGTTCCTTTCTACTTCAGAAAATATTGCACTAAAACCATAAGTATTCAGTTTCCATAATGTCTAGGATTATTTTATTTGAATTACTCCAGATTGTTATCTTGTGAGAGATCATGAGAGATCAGAATGTTGAAATATCTGATCTATCTATTTTGTAATAGTAAATGAAAGTAATTTTCACAAACCCGATTCACTGTATGTCAGTCTTTTTAAATAGGGCTAATCACTATGCCTTTTGGTTTTTATCTGCGTTGTTATTAAGCAGACTGCTGTAGGCTTAACTGTCAATTGAAACGTAGCCAAAAATACTAAGGTTAAATCATTGCCTGCCATCCTTATAAATAAAATAATGTAATCTCTCAGAAATAAATTATTAGACAGCATGCTGGTCCATATTCTTGCAGCTGGAAGAAGCAGCTTCTTCCAGGTGCTCTGCCAGCACCAGAAAGTCGGATAGTTTCAATTTGTTTTTCTAGTAAAAGTAGGTTTTGTCAAAAGGGGCCTCTCAAAATTAAGATCTGTGTGTCTATCCAGTTCCCAAGCAAGACCCAGACCAAATCACCCTGTTCAAGTGGGTAACTTTAAAGCCTTCTGCAGACCAAATCTACGTTGGACTTTTACAATGAAGAGCTTGTGGCTGAGGTACATTGGCAAATAAAACAAAGTTGTTGGCAAATGAAAAAAAAAAAAAAAAAAAAAACAACCCACAAACCACAACCAGCTCTCCTCCCATCCCACCCTCTCCCCCCACCAAAAAAAAAACCCCAAACAAAAACCCCTAAACAAACCTTTCTTGAATGAGACTGACCAGTAGTCACTGAGGTAAAATGTATCTTGATTGATTGATCCATGGAGTATCCTTTATCAGAACAAACTGATCTTTACAGAAATACTGGAAACTCCTTGTTTATTGTTTGAATGCTTAAAACAGGCTAATAATAAAAAATCAGGAAATGAGATTGTCTAGTTTTCCACTTTCTGCCATCAATGGATTTTGCCAGTAATGCCTGAAATTTTATCTGGAACCTTTAAGTTGATAGGATGTGATATTCAAAAAAAGGCAGAGAAACGTCAGAAGGGTGATTCACTTTACGTAATCCAGTTTTCCAAATAGGCTGATATACTAAAAATTCCAAATTATATATAACTGATCTCTTTTTATCAACTGCATTCAAAATAAATAGCTGCTAAAGCTGTAGAGAATGGAGATGGTAGCTTAGATGACAAATTAGTTTATAGAACCTTCAATATTTTGAAATTCTGAGCAGCTCAGTATTTCCTAGACTAGGATGACATATTTATACTAACAAGAATTGAATTTGGGTCCCTTTTTTCATTTCCAGAATACTATGTTTGCTTAATATAAAATTATGTATTGGATTTACATTAAAAATTGCATGAACTTTAATACTTCAGTAAAAATAGAAATTGCTACTTTATGGACTGGAAAACATTTTCGTAAGCCTTCATCTGTGTAATGCCTTTACATTGTTTTTTAAAACAGTATTAAGTTTTCTCTAGATTAGAAACAATCTAGGCTGGAAGGGCAAACCAATAAAAGAATAGGACAAATAGGGGAAAGTGAAACAAGTGTCAATGTTTATTAAATGTGTCTCATATCACAGCAGCAGTATACTGATACAAAATAATGAATGTAGAAATAACTCAGATTCAGAACCTATTCATGAAAATCTAAATTTGTATGTTAACTGTCAAACAGGACAGCCAGTAAAACAAGAAAAAAAGTATTACTTAAAGTGAGGTTGAGAACACAATTAAAGATTCAGGTTTCTTAACTGTTAGGTTGCATTAGAGACATCCATACTTATCTGGGGACTAAAGAACAGTCTTGCTCTGAATGGTAGCTTTAACCAGCAGAAGTTAATCTTTTGAATATAGTATTAAAAAATGCTGTAACTAGAATTACAGCTAAAATAATCAGAATAATTTTGGCACAAGAATTCTTTTCCAGGAGAATGTATCATATGCAGGCAGAAGTGCATACGGGCTGGACACAGGAGCTGCCAGTGGCATAGTTCTGCTTGTGGAGTGATGGTGGGGAGCAGAAAACAGTTCTGAAAAGAAACCAATAAAAAGATGGGTCTGGAGCATTAAGACACAATAAATAATGTTCTTAAGTTTGCGTAGCTGTTTGAAACATTAAGGCACCTGAGAAAGCAGCGGAGAAGATAGTGATGAGCTGTATCGGTTGCAAGAAGGGGATCAAAAGAGAAGGTTGTCTCAGATTTACCAAGCAGAAGCTCATTAGTGAGCCTGATTTCAGTGGAGTGGAGGATAAAGAGGGTAGTAATTTGAGAGGTAATTAGGAGGGATAAAAGGATTTTTATGATCTTGGGAGGCTTTTGTTTCAGCATTTTTTTTTTTTAAACAAATGGAAAAGAACCTTTCTATAAAGGAAGAGAGAGAGTGGTTAAAGACAGTGGACATGAAACAAGATGATGTCAACCTACAGAACAAATTTTGAGAGTTAGTAGAAGACAATCTATGATGAGAATGGGATTAAAGAAGATGAGATTGAAAGTGACAAATGGCAAACAAGAAAACTGGCTCAGGTCTTGGCCCAGTGAAAACATTTAAATATTACAGTAATAATTCTCTGAAAGAAGACCCCAAAGAGTGTGCCAGTGTAGGAGATGGTATGGAAAATGCATGTAAGCACTTCTTAGAAGGGAAGAGGTTTAGTCGTGCATTTCTGTTCTTGTCTCTCTGACAGCCTTACATCCCACCCTGGGCATGTCGTTCCGCTCTCCTGGGAACATTCCTAACCGTGACCCAGGGGTGGGGGGGAGCCATGGCCACCTAAATTGTCCTCATACACAAGGGAGGCACTCCAGATATGTGGAGAAATGGAAGAAAATGTAACAATGAAGACATTTCTCATTTTGCTACAGATACATGAATGGGATTATGTACTTTTTTTTCAGAAAGCAGTTTCTCTCTTTCTCCCTATCACCAATGTGTCATGGAAGTCAGTAAGTTTAGGTCCTAAAAGGGATAATTTTCCTACATTTATCCTGTAGGATAAAATATGTAGCTACATAATGGTACCTTTAAAAAAAAAAGTGCCAAAAATCTAACTTAAATGCCTGGTATCTATCTTTTTTTTTTCTCTGCTATTTTCTCTTAATTGTGATGCACCATTTGTTTTTGCATGCATATTTAAACCAGACATCACTTCCCAGTGCACTGAACCATGGAACCTTGTGGGTTTTTTTTCCCTTGAATGTGTCTCCTTGTCTCCTCTTAGTCATAGTGGAATTTAAATACATGCTTATCAAGTAGCAGTGGACCCAGGGATCATTTTGTTGCTTTAAAACAGCCTGTTCCACGTACCATGTGTTATGGAGAGTTATAATAAATGTATATTGACTCTAATTTATTTCTCTTTTTCTGAATCTTTAATCTTTCTCAAAATTAATTCTATTTTTCCCTTTAAGAAGGGTTTTGGAACAACATAGATGTAGCAGACACAAAAGAAGATGTACTTAACATTACTTAGCCATTTTGGTTTTCTTTAGCAATTAACAGAACAGTAAACATTTGAAAAGCTACAGAACTGCAAATGAAGTGAAAATTACTAGAAAAAATGTAATTATTCAAATGAAAATTTTTTAGAACTTGCAATTAGGTTTAGTAATCAAACAGAACAAAGTGTTTAGCTTCTAAAAAAATATTCTTACATACTGTTTATTTAGGTCACACTTGCACTTAGCAAGAAACTGAAATACTGTGAAGTTTCAAGTAGCACCATCAGACACCATAACAGAAATTTAGACCAGCAGTGCTATAAACTAATTATGCTGTCCCAGAGAAAAAGAAAAGCTTCAGTCCTAGTAATTTAGCAGATGTCAATGAGATGGAATATCTGTAACATTAAAGAATCATCTTCCAAGTTTCTCTCTTGTTTGTTTTTTTTTTTAAATTTGTAATTCTGAAAAGCTCACAATGAAGTATTGTAGGCGTGAACCGATTACTATGTAGGAAATTGAAAACAATTTCAGACATATCAGCATTGTTCAAATATTCCTTCAAGTTTTCAGTATTTCTGATGCGCTAATGCCAGTATACTATGTTTTTCTATACTTAAGATTCTCTGCTTAGAATACATCTGTAACTTAGAATTTTAAAATTATTACTGAAAGGGGGATGATGTTTGTGTAGTCTTCTGTTATATGCATACTAATCTTATTTAATGGGCTTTAATAAGACACATTGAGCATTGTGATACTAAACATTGTGATACTAAACAAATACATGTTACCACAGCTCAGGCATATTAAATTTATGGCTGTAGGATATACAGTTCTTCAGTTGAACCACAGAAAACTGTCTGGGATTCAACTTTTCTAATGTAGTGCCTAGTAACCACATTCACTTCCCTCCCAAAATCATGTCACTTTAAAATATCCAAAGCCACATATGGAAACACGCATCTGGAAGTTTCTGGGTTGTGTGAATTTTACAACACTGGGTGTTGCTGTGAAGTTCCTGTTTGCTTCAAGACTCTTTGAAGCGTTAATATACACCTCCCACCCTCACTCCTGGGGAAAATAAACCAAACCAAACCAAACCAACAAGGAAGAAAAAGCCTTGAAGAAGTGAATACTTGATATTCAGAAATGTTCAAAATGTTTTAGCTAGCTCTCCAAAAAAATCCTTAAGGTTCTCCTGAGATTATGGAGTCCTTCAGGAAGCCTGCTTTCTTTCTACATTCATCAGTTGTCTTCAGGGGTGTGGTTGTGATCTATCCTAACTTCAGTCATTTCTAGCAAAGAGAACTGTCCAACCTGTTTATTTACATGTCCAATGACTTTTAAGCTGTCAATTTCTGCTAAATTTACAAGCAGCAAATAATAATAGACCTTTCTTCCACAAGTTAAGACCTTCCTACTTGCTCTGCTTGCTTGCTTGGTTTTCTGCATTAATCTTGAGATCAAGGTGAAACCAAGTGTTTCTTAACAAATAGATGTACTCTTGGATGAGACCTTGAGACAACAAGACAAAAAGTATGAAAGTAAAATAACTTAGGTCCAGAAAGAACAGATCTGGACATTGATGAGAACTGAGGGGGAGACAGGGATCTGAAAATATGACTTGAGTATCAGAAGTAGGTCCTGTGCATCATAGCAATGTTTCAGAAAAAAAATGAAAAATCATAGACCACCACGGACTAACTGGGAGAGAAAAATAAGAGTTTGTGTAGCAAAATTTGCCACTCTAGCTCTTCATTCAGAACATGACATATGAAGACTTGGCTTTTTGTTTTCCTGATTTTAATCCATATGTGTTTGACACAGAACAGGGAAATCTTTTGTATATTTTAGAAATTAAATACTAACAGCAACAAGTAGAAAGACTTAGGCACAGGTCTCTGTGCCTGTACACAAGATATGTCTCTTTAAGTTCAAAAAGAGATACATGTAATCCAGGGAAAAACAGCCATGCTTTGGAGTATTAACTGCCACTTGCACAGCAGCATGTTTCTTCCCTGACAGGATGAAAATCGTTATGAACATGGAATTGCATAAGCATTTCCTCCAGTGGCAGCACATGTAGCCATGTAGCCTCCTATTTTGGACTGTTTAATAAATAAAATCTAGTACTTTGAGTTCAGATGAATTTTAGCATACATTTTTAGGTGTAGATAAAAAAGAGTAGAGAGCTGTAGAGGCAATGCGATGGTAAGAGAACTGAGAGTGCCTAGGTGTATCTAACTTTGGATCCAAAGGGTGATTCTGTAGTGCCCTGATGAAGGTCTCGCCTAAATGTACATTACGTAACTATACAGAATTTCTATTTTTGCTTTCTCCCCCCCCCCCCCCCCCCCCCCCCGCCCCGATTGACGTAGTATAGTTTAAATGTCTTAGAAACTTGGACGGGATAACCAGCATAGACTAGCTAGGTCCATGCACATTACTTTTATCGCTTTCATTATTTTTCCTGTAATTGAAGACTAATGAGCACGCCCTTTAGATGCTATTTTAGCTCACATGTAACTATAAATATTTCAACTTAGATACAATTAGATAAATTGAATTTGTTTAATTACTGATGCAATCAGCCAGCATGGTTTAGGAAACCATATCACATTAAAAATACAGTGATAATGCATGTTAATAAGCAATAAGCAGTTTCTTTTAACAAAAAATTCCATGCTTTTACAAGCCATTTGTGTCTTATTATAAGGGTTTATACCTTTGCCGTTACTTTTATTTTACCGTTGCCATTATTCAGAAATTTGCATGTCAGCTGAAAATCAGTGAAGATCTTTCTTGGCTGATTTTGAACCAAAATAGTCAGCTGTTTTTAAGGTGATGGCTGAGGAGAATTGAATGTTTTTGCTCACATTTTCAATTTTTCTTTGAATATTAATTTTCAAATCTGAAGTGGGAACTTGAAAAATGTAAAGTTAGTTTTGTCTGGGCAATATTCCTTTTTCTGTGTCTCAATAAATTTTCTCCAAATTACAAAACTATGAATGCCAGCAATGAGGTACACCAGGGATCTCGTGTACATAGAGTGTTGAGTGACATTCTGTGCTTGGATTTAGCTTGGATCTGCTAAAAATGATGAAGTTTGAAAGAAGGAGCCTGATGAAGTGCTGAAATTTGGACTATATGGGTGAGAGCTCTGAATAAGAGCCAGAATTTATAGGCTTAAGTATAGGCTTCTATATGTCAGAAAGAGAAATTATTTATATTACGCATGCTTACAATAAGCTGTTACTGTATTTTCAAACTGCAGCAGTGTTTATAATTTTGGAATAAGCCAAGATCAGAAGGAATAATATAGGTAGGAGTAATATGGTTATATATTTTTACCCCTTTTGTTAATCAGGTTTTTTAAAACACTCTCTGAATATTATTTTTATATTTTTTATATTTGAATTATCTTGTGTTTTACAGAATTTATTGTCTTCAAGGAATATTGAAATATTAATTTGGATATGAGGTAATACATTACATTATTTTACACAAAAAATGACTAGAAGCTTTATTATTAATACTTTTAATTTACTGGAAATAATATGTTTCAAGTAGGGATATCACAGGGTTTTGTCATTTAGCATTAACTAAGCTTTACATTCTCATTTGATGGTATAAAATATTAGTTTACCTGTTTGCAAAATGTGTAGAGTAAGATGATGAGGTATATATTTACCGAACTGAGTAGGTGCCTAAAAATTCAGATGGCTGATTTAAAAAGCAGATAGGTCTTTAGAAGCATTTTCAGAAGCTCCTAAGCGGCATGTGTCTCTAAAAGCCTCTAAGTATGAAAGCAAAGACAGGTAGGTGCCTAATTTAAATAATCCCAGTAGGTATCTATCTGCATGTTTCTGTGACATAATATGTTTTTTAAGGTGTACGAAAAAGATTAAATAGCTAGTTGACCTGATTTCAGGCTTTTCTTGTTATGCCATTGCACTGCAGAGTGCTGAAGAAAACAGGCAAGAGCTATAGAGGTGAAAAGGAAGGAAACTGTGCATACAGATTTTCATTTTGTCATGTAAATTGCTTTCTCCAGTTCATAGCTTTATAAACAATGTATCATCAGTTCTCTTTCAACCACAAAAGATTTTCTTTGCTCAGAGTCTTGGTTCAATAGGCACATTTCTTTTTGTTCTCTGATCAAAATGCTAGTTGCGTGTCTTTAAGGTTAGTATTTTTTAATTGTTATTTTCATTTTAAATAGTAATACTTGTTTGCTGAAAAGCTTTTTACCCAAACTCCTATTGTTTGGCTAGGTAATACATATGATTAACAGGTTGCTGACAGGACAAAAAGGCATCTATAGATCTGGTTGATACTTCATAGATAAATTTGCACATTAATTTTTAGTTTCTAAAGCTTGAATTAGTTGAAGATTTGGTATCTTGGCATTACATCTAGCTGGTTTCAGTTAAAAATTCCATATTGCAACTACTTATGCCTTCTTGGCTGCTTTTTGTTAAGAATTATAAAATGGCATAATAATTTCAAAATTAGGTTTACCACATTAATGTCACTAACTCTGGCCATGTTTTCACCTCCGTTTTAAGCCAACCTAAAGTGACACCACTGCACAAAGCAGCAGTACCAGCCGTTGCCTGGAACTGGCCCCTTGCATCAAGCAGGCCTTTACCTCTCTTCCATACTCTGTATCAAGTCATGCTCTGTGTTGAACTGGACCTGGAATATAACCTGATCAATACTCTGCCAACCCTGTCCCCGTGATTTGTGACAGGAATCACCAACCCAGTTAAAGCATATTGTAGTTTCTTACATATTTTACTTCAAGGGACTTAAATCTGAGGCCAAAATTTCACATAGCAATTTGTACAAAATACAGTAAAAGCAAAGTTTTGAGCAGGGGAATGTATGTAAGCTTTGTGAAATGGGGATAAAGTGAAGAAATGGGGAATGTGAGTAAGCAAAATAGCTTGAAATGAAGTTGAAAGCACGAAGTACTGAGTACTGGTAATCACAGATTACCTGTTCAACTGTCAGAGATAACAGGTTCTAAAAACGGGGAGAAAACAGAGATCTGTATTGATGCATGAATTTGGAGTTCTACAGGAGATGTTTCTACCAATAAGATACATGGTGATACTGGAAGACATGTTTAACACTTCATTCTCTTCTTCAGCATCTGTTGTTGTGGTACTTTAACAAGAGCTCTTTTCTCAGAGATCCTGTTGATTGCATCATACAAAAATCTCCTAACCACCCATTGCTGATCATCTAGAAAACAGGCAGAGAAGGAAGAACTGTGAGCGTTTTTGGTAGGAACATGTACATTTGAGGTGATATTCCAAATCCTCTTCTCTCAGCCATTCTGTTTGTTTGTACTATTACAGCTAGGTTTCTCTGCTTGACCTATGAATGTTCAGTTGGTAGTTAGCACTGCAGAAGGCTGTGGCATACAACTTGTAGACTGTTGTGGTAAGATTTTGGAATTCTCCAATGCCTACTGATTTTCCCCAGTTTCATCTGCACTAGATAGCTTACTCTCCTCTTCTGTACACTGGAAGGTTTGGTTAGAGTTGAGTGAACAAGGGTATGGAAGAGTTGAGGAGTCAGCAGTAGGGCCTCTTACTCTTTTCTCTGTCACTGGCTAGTGTGAATCATTATCCATGACCACAGTTTGTAATAATAAGGAAAAAACCTCTTAACTTTTTCCCTATATGGATGCATATATTCAAATGAAGTATTTGTAGCATATGAACTAATAATTATTAGGTGAATCTGAATTTAATTATTCATCAGTCTTTTTTTCTTAGAATTAGATACCATGCCCTGTTTAATTTTAAATGCACAAAGAAGTCATGGCCCTCTACAGAGCTCTCATTATGCAGATAATGTACAATTAAAGATGACGGTTACCTTTCAAAGATGAAACATTTTTTACAGTCGCATAGGTATTAGTTATTGGTTGTGTAAAAAGTAATTTACTAAATGCTCAGCATTAAATGTGATGGTGTTCTAGAAAGCATTTCTTAAAGTGTCATATACCTCAGCACAGGAAAATTTCTAAAATAATTTATATTCAATGCACACTTCATCCGAAACTGTGAATATATGTTTATATGGTAGGAAAGGTTGTGTTGATGTGTCTGACCTAACTTCAGTCTTTCAATATCAAGGGCTAATAGCAGTGTTGCTGTGGCTTGAAGCACATAACGGGCGCAGTACATGCTGGAGATCGAGGTGAATGCCCTGGCAGCTAACTTCTGCTGACTTGTATACTGTAGGGGTGTACCAGATCTGCCTCCAGCTGTCCAGTATGTATAAGGTGAAGGAAAGGAGGAATGGGAGGGAGTATCTGCAGACTGCACCTGAAGACACCTAGTGCATGAGCTTCTGTTCCTTACTTGCCAGAGAAATCGCATGTATCCTCATTACTTAGCTTTAGTTAGTTTGTTTAACAGCCACTAGATATTCCTGACAAGACAGTACTACTGTGGAAAAATATGTTATCTTGCCCCTGAGGTAGTAGCATTCTCAAAAAGGGACAGAATTAAGTGCATGAGAAAAAGCCAAGTAATAAAATGCTGGGAAATGTCAAAGTTAATGTTGCACAAGCACTGTTTTTCTTTTTGGGTAGACATATAATGCAATCTTAACTTAATTCTGTTGCCGTTTCTTCCACAGGGCTCTTCACTCACTTAGCACACAGAATGGACATACCTCTCTTGTATCTAATGAGTAATGTGTTTTCTCTGCACTGTTCAGTACAGTCTTATGTCTTTTATTATACAGTAGCCACACAGTTAAACTAAATTCCTCATCTGCTTTAATATGTCTGTAGTCCCTGTAGATTTTGAGAAGTCTGCAAATAGTAACTAATTTCCGCTGTCTCACACACAGTCCCTCTGTGTGATACGAGAGTGTTGTTTTATAGGTAGAAGATGGTTCTGCAGATAGATGGGCGCAAAAAATTGTGAGATTTAGATGTCCAATTAAAGGATTGTTTTTTTCATATTTCACATTGCAAAGCATTTATATGTTCAATTCACTTTTGTTTTAGTTTACCTGAAAATATTTAGCATGTTCCCAAATCAGATCTCAGGTTTTCAGGAGCTCAGGAGAGCACAAATACACTTGGTACCAAACAGAATTTTGCTGAAGTAAGTTACCTAAGAACCATGGACCAGCATAAGCATTATTTTCTTTTTCTTTCATGCAGTCTCCCTAGTTCATTCATTACGCATCTTTCCATCTCTCCAGCAAATGAACGAGATTTATGCAAGCGATAGTCTCTTGACACTGGTTCATTCCCAGGGCAGGTCTATCCTGTACTTCCTCACTGAATAAGCTTGATGCCATCTGGTCCACCCATTTTCTTAAAGCAAGATAAACTACACAGGTGTCATTCCTGACAGACTTATCTAATCCTGATTGTAAAGACAATGATTAAGATTCCATAAACTTCTCCAACAATTTAATACTTCACTATCATTATTATTAGAAAGTCTTCCTAGTATCTAATCTGAAACTTTTCTGCAGCAATTTAAGCCAAGTATTTCTTGTAACATTCATTATGATATTCTTTTCAGAAGCCTTTTACCTATTTGACAGCTGTTATGTGAATCCTCTTTTCTCAAGACTGAACATCCCCACTCCTTGAGCCTCTTTCTCAGTGACTCTATTTTCTAGGCCTCTGATCATTCCTGTTACTCTTTTTTTTTTTTTTGGACTTTTTCCAATTAATTCCTGTCTTGTTTGAAACCTTGTCACGAAGCTGGACAGGATGCTCTATTTTAAGTGCTGCCAGAGTTGTATGGAACTATTTTACATGTTTTGTAGGCTGCAGTCCTGTTTATATATCCTGGTATGGTAATGTTTTTAAACACCATTCAATTGTTCATAATGATCACTAGATTTTTACTCTTCCTTTGGAATGGATGTCTACCCAGTTGTTCCGTAGCTTGTATTTCCAATGTGATTATTATGTCTACCTAGGAGTAGAACATAGCAGTTTTCTATATTGAATTACATTATATTTTTAGCCTATTTCAATAATGTATTTTTATTATATTCCTATCTTCTAAAGTTATTCCAACCTCTTCCGTGTTTAATAGGATATCTTTTATTTCATCTTCCAAGCCATTAATGAAAAGACAGAATAGTTCCAGGGTTGTGACTTACCCTTGCAAAAGTCCACTCAGTGTAGCCTTCCATTTTAACAGTGAGCGGTTGATTGCCACTGAGGATCACTTTCAGCTAGTTTTCTACTCATCTGACAATATGAGCACACAAATAGCATACTTCCCAGTATGGCTTACAAGGCTGCAATGTAAAAGAGCGTGACAAGCTTTGGTAAAATTAAGGTACTTGCAATCTAATATATCTCTGTTTTCTAGAAGTTATTCCATAGAATGAAACGAGATCTATTATGATTTGCCTGATAAAACCCTATGGCATGGTCCATCTCCTTTCTTCTTCTAGGTGTCCAGAAATCGAACTTTTTTAAAAGCTGTTTTTTCTATAATTTCTGAGAGCATATTTTCCTTCCTTATTTATTGTCTTCATCTTTCATTAATTTCCAGTCTAGTAGTACATCTTGTGTCTTCACAATTTCTCAATGGCTGTAAGTTTGCACAGCCAGTTCTTCAAGTGTTCAAGGATGTAAATATCAAATTCAACTAATTTGAGAACTTCTAGACTGTATAAATATTCTCTGAATATTCTTTTTCGCTCAACATAGAGATTTTGCCACTGTATGCGTGACACTCGTGCTGACATACTACTCCTTTCTGTAGAGGTTTCCTGTGTATTTGAAGTGATCAAAAAGTTTTCCCAAGTCACAGGTTTTATCAGTGTCCTCCCCATATATTCATGACATGCATACTGTCATTCGCACTTGAAAAATTAGGTCAGTTGGTCACAGGAGGATGTTTTGGGGATTTTCTAAAGGTAAACACGTATATATGGAAATGTATGATACTTACCTGGAACTTGGTTTACAAACACAAGGGAAGTTGGGATTGTTTGGAACATAATGTAATAAATAAAGTGCATCCTGTCCTTCCATTCATGCCAATCAAATGCACACAAAAAGAATAGGGTTTTTTCCTTGTATTTTCATTTTTTTTTCATTATTTTACCATGGAAAAGTAGGTGGGTTTTTTCCATTTTGGGGCAAAACTAGGCTCTTTGTATGTACAATATACAGAGATCCATTTGGCAGCCTTTGACAGGTAGCTACTTTGGAATGGAAGGTGGCAGAGCTTAATGAAATATATTACTGTCATTTAATCTTTCCAACTCTATAACAGTAGTTCTAAGAGCAGAGCTCATGTATATTAAAATAACATACACTGTCGTAGTTGTTCTAGAAATATAACTATTCTAATCTTTACTGTAATAACAGTAAAGCTGCACGAATCGTGTCTAAAGATGACAGTCTTTGATGTTGTTCCCACAGATTTTAATTGTTTGTCTCTAGTTCACTAAACAACTACTTTGGGCAAATGTTGAAGAATGTTGGGTTCATTTAAGATTGAACAGGTTTTCAAACAGGCAGAAGAATATGAGTAAACAAATTGCATTTTTCTATGGGAAACTTGACAGTACAGAAATGAGGAATTTTTCATCCTGAAATACATTGCCAAGAGACCCTGACATGGTACATATTCTTTGTACTGAAATGATTTTTTTTTAAGCACTGTGCAGCATATTGCTCTGAAGTCAGAAACACCTATTCTTCTGTCTTGAAACAAAATGTGTGAAAATTCAAACAGTTGAAGCATCCTTAGAATCAAACATACAAATGAGACACGGTGAAACTCCCGTGTAGAAAACTGATACGCTAAGAGGAGAGGGGAGTCAAGATCAGAAGATAAAACGCTAGATATATAAAATGGTATTTTTTCATGCATATAAGGGATTATGATGAAGGTAGCACAAGGAGTTAACAGTTGATAAAACCAATATAAATAAGGAATATTGTGAAATCCAACAATGAGTTTCTTGAAAATTTCATGACATATTTTCCCCATATAGAAAAGTCACTAATAAAGCCAAATAAATTGGAATTATTTTATTGCTATACATAACATAGTAGTTCATGTCTTTTTCTGCTGTTTAAACTACTCACATGTTTTCCCCACAAAACAAATTATTTTATCACTGTTGCCAACACTACCTCTCCTTTGTACCACTACTTCTCATCGTGTCCTCATATTCTGTATGCCACAGATTTCTTTTCCTATGAGTTTTTCAGGTATGTTGCTCACTCTTCTACCGGTTTGAGACTAACGTTGAGGGAAGTCTGAACTGTCTTTGTTTAGCTGAGCTGCTTTTGCAATATCCCAGTGCATTGTTAATTTGGGGGAGAAGGACAAGAGGTTTGAATCAGGGTTATATTCCTGGTGTCATTAGCTGCTGGTATGAAATTGTCAGAACAGCCTATTGATTTCGTTTCTGACTTATGCAAGCACCATGATTTTGCTTTGTTTCTGGAGACAAGGAATCTGTCTCTGTGCCTGCCTGTCCATAAAATGAGTTCAGTGAGTGTAAAATTCTAGCATACCTGTGAATGGGAATACTGATTTGGAATTGTTATGTGTTGACCTTGCACTCACTAACTCAGGTATCAGTGCCTGTGGCAGGTGTTGGGCATTAAGTTTTTTTAACATATAAAAGGACAATGTTATTTGCAAATATAGCTGAGTAGACAACTTTAAAGAAAAATAAGTCAAAAGGACTAAACTCACAACTCATAACTATTATGTTAGCTGGAGCAACTTTGAAGTATTTACTCGTTTCTTCAGCAGCATTCAAGTGTGTCGTGGTTTAACCCCAGCTGGCAACCAAGCCCCACCCAGCCGCTCGTGCACTCCCCCCTGGTGGGGTGGGGGGGAGAATCAGAAGAGTAAAAGTGAGAAAACTCGTGGGCTGAGACAAGAACAGTTTAATAGGTAAAACAAAAGCTGCACACACAAACAAAGCAAAGCAAGGAATTCATTCACTCCTTCCCATGGGCAGGCAGGTGTTCAGCCATCTCCAGGAAAGCAGGGCTCCATCATGCGTAATGGTTACTTGGGAAGACAAACACCATCACTCCAAGCGTCCCCCCTTCCTTCTTCTTCCCCAGCTTTATATGCTGAGCATGACGCCATATGGCATGGAATAGCCCTTTGGTCAGTTGGGGTCAGCTGTCCCAGCCGTGTCCCCTCCCAACTTCTTGTGCACCCCCAGCCTCCTCGCTGGTGGGGTGGGTGAGAAGCAGAAGATGCCTTGACTCTGTGTGAGCACTGCTCAGCAGTACCTAAAACATCCCTGTGTTATCAACACTGTTTCCAGCACAAATCCAAACACAGCACTATACCAGCTCCTAGGAAGAAGATTAACTCTATCTCAGCCAAAACCAGCACAGAGTGAAATGAAATTGAAGCACTGGAGTCTGTAAAACAAAACAAACAAACAAACAAACAAAAAAAAAAAACCCTCCAAAAACAAAAAAAAAACCAAACAAAAAAACCCCAAACCACACAAAAAAACTCTCAAGAAAAGTATTAAAGAAATCTTCAGGGAAAAAAAACAGTATTCCTTTGTTTTGCACTCTTCATATTTTGATTCTCAGTAAAAGAAACCTGAAATGGGTTTATATGTTCAGTTTTAAATGACGGTCGCATTAAGTTCAGTCACTAACAGGAGTAATCAAAGCCTAAAGCACAGGTATTTGTAGGTTTCACTCCTTAAGCTACTAAGATTAAACAATAAAAATTCTCAGATCTTAAAGGGAAGAT
Organism: Mycteria americana; assembly: GCF_035582795.1. Classification (NCBI taxonomy): domain Eukaryota; kingdom Metazoa; phylum Chordata; class Aves; order Ciconiiformes; family Ciconiidae; genus Mycteria; species Mycteria americana. The sequence continues at coordinate 44,863,642 of NC_134368.1, forward strand.
ATCTCTTTTCCACAGAAACATATATTAAATTCAGGCTATAATCCATTCTACTAATTCTGAAGATTGTTTTGTGTATTAAAATGTGAATTAGGTCATGTACTGTCTGAAAAGAGGCCTGGTGGGCATCACGGCTGATGCAAGCACTCTCCTGTCCAGCCAGGATAATTGTGCAGGGATCCAAAAGGTAGTCAGTTGTTTGATAGTCAACACAGGCAGAGCTGTTTGCTTCGCTTCAATTTTCTGGTCCTTTATGAGATGCTAGTGCTATTCATATAGCTTTCCATTGGAGCATATCTGTTCTTTTTTGTTAGAATTAAAAATTATTGTAACCTCATTGTCCTTTAACTATGCCTTTTCGGCAAAAGGTAACACATTCGGAACTGAACTATAATGATGATTTTATGTAAATGTACAAAATTTGAGGTATTCTTTTCTTTCTCTTCTAATGTGTCTTCTTTTTGGTATTGGGAGTGGTGCAAAATGGTATTATTTCAATATGGTGATTCAGTTCAGCTTGTGCTAGGTGGAGAACTGCATGACAGGGTTCGAAGTCTGACTGCATGAAAGGTTGATAAAGTTCTGTAAATTCACAGTGCTTATATCTGCATACTAGTAGGAACCTCAAGTGCAGTCTTTTAGGAGGCTCTTTTATTCTTACATAGCTACAGCGCTCCCACCCCTTACTCATTTTTAGGAGAGAAACTTCAGCTTTAGGGTTTGCCAGAAATCCTGATAATTGTATAATGGAATTGCATTAAACTGAAGTTAGATAGCCAAACAGAAGATGAATCAGAGAATATTAGACACAAATTCTGGTGAGATTGTTCTGAAGTGTTGTGATGCATAGAAGACACTTCATGTTTTTATTTGTTACTTGAGCTGATTTTCTAACTCCTACACTTTTAAGTTATATATCCCTTACCTGACTAATGAGACACCTTCTATCCTTTGTTCAAGGATGAAGTGTTCTCCATAACCATCTTCCTCTTTTCCTTTTCTGAAAAACCTCTTTGTAGATACTTAACTTAGCCCCCCCGCCCCCCCGCCTTTTGTTTTGGTTTGTGTTTTTCCTGATATTACTTTGGCAAAATGTCCTGCAGAAAGATCTGTATGTCAAAAACTTTTCTTTTGGAATAAATGTTCAGCTTTTCGGTAAGAATGACAATGTTTACAATAATGTTATCTTCTGTGTATGTGGTCTTTAACTATGTTATTTTTATATGCTTGAAGCAACAATTCCATTTCCTGGTTAGATTTAGTTAATTTTTGTATGGTTTCTAAATTGGAGCTGTAAGTATACAGATCAGAACCACACAAATTAATCTGTTTCTATATCAGAAAAGACTGTCACTGTGCAAAATTGCAAAATTGCCTTCCATTTTATTTGTTTTTTGCTTTTTACTAGTATACTGTCATCTTAAAGGTAGAAATTAAGTGATAAATTCTATAATAATTCACTGTTAATAGCTTCCTATCAGTAACGAATATTGTTGCCTTGTTTGTTTGCTCTTATAATACAAATAAAACCAATGTGGTCTAATTCCATTTAGTATGCATATCCAAATCAGTCTAACACCACAAGTGTATTCATGCTTGAATTGAGCCTGAAACTGTAGCCAGGTTAGAGAACAAAAACTTTGTACCTTTATCTAATATAATTTTTAGTACAAACAAAGCATATACTGCAGAAAAGTTTTCCTAGCACCTCTGTCTGCAAAGATTTAAGCATTTCACGAAAGGTTGCTTCAAAATACTTAAATAGCTATATTTTTTATTATAGAAGATGTTTATATTAATGATAGCCATTCTCTCTCCTTACAGTGCAAATTAGATTATCAGGCCTGTGTCTCAGGAAAACAAATCTCAGTGAAATGCGAAGAACGTTGCCCTTGCCCTTCTGACAAATCCACAAATGCAGGCAGAAATGATAGGAGAGGTGAGTGATGGTAATTTGTATGATATTTTTAACAGCTCGTTTCTAGAAGGAAATAAGATTTTGCTCACAGAAGAGTACAGTGATCAAAAACACTGATTATTCTTGAATAAAACCAGCCTTATTTTATTCAAGGTTGTTTGCTGTGGGTTTTGAAATTGTGCCTACAGTAAAATACCACTGTATTTTTCAAATGCAGCTATTGTAGTATGAGTTATTGTTGTTCGTTTTTTATTCTTTAATATTCTTTGAGATGCTTGTGGCTGTACTTAAGACAAATTCATTCCGTGCTCCTCAGTGTTTTCAATTGAATATTCAAGAAAATGAAGTGTGATAGAAAAAAGGAAACTTAAAAGTCCTTGTTGCTTCTCATAGGAGCAAGCAGTTGCATGTAAACTATGGGACTATTAGTAAAGGCTGTCATGCAAAAGTAAGTTCTGTGTTTGAAAAGTGGTTGATAGGAATAAATCAGCTTCCTTTTGGACCATGCATGAGATTAGGCTGCTGGAAAATGCAGTTGTTTTGCACTGCTGCTTAGCCATTGGTGCAACTGGAGAAAAAAAATTGTGCCTAAGCATATTTGTATTTCAGTGACTCCCAGGTGACTTTGGAACGTTTTTGTTAAACAAAACAATACCATCTGTGGTGCTCCTGAATAGAGATCCATCATAGCATGAGGTTTTAGGCCACCATGGACCTGAATTTTCTAAGAACAGCATGACTGGAGGTCTGCATTTTTCTGTTTCTTTAGACTGATCTGTTAGATGTATTTTTTTCTTCTTTCTGTATCGTCACGCTTTGGATGAGTCAGCTAAAATCTTTATGCACAAATATCCTGTATCCTCATTGGAAGCACACTAGAATTCATTTTTGAAGATTTTTTTTTTTTTTCCTATAGCAACCTTATAAAGATAAAAGAAACCAGCATTACATTCCTGGATTATGTTAACGTTGGTATTCCATTATGCTTTGATGCACTATTCCAAATTTATAGTGCAAGACAATCTTATCGTTTCCATGATAAGCTGTATCTATTGCCAAAACTATTTTGTTTCCTAGTTTAAAAAATGAGTGAATGTTCTTTAAACAATGAGTAGAGGTGACCACTGCAAACATCGAGCTGTGTGCAGGCATACAGTCAATTAAAAAACTGCTCTGAAGCACTCCTTTAGGTAACTTTTTTGGTCTTTGGCAATATCATTGATTGTGTAATTAAACATTAATTGAATATGTGTAATTAAATATTCCCTATGTTATAACCCCTCTGCAAAATGATACAGCCTTGAGGGTTTTTTAAAGCATTAATTTACAATTTCAGGTAGTAACTGTAAAAAAATAGATAAATCTGTCATCTGCTCACATTGCCAGCCCAAATGAAAAACACTGGAAGACCCAGGCTTAATGTAGGCCCTTTGATAAGACACATAGTATAGCATTAATGCGGTTGCAGTTTTCACTAGCAACAGTTTCTGCATCTCCAGCATAATTGTTGGGATATTTGCTTAACAGTGGGCATGAAGTGAAATTAAGATAATCAGCCATGAAGCATCTCTCTGTGAGTAGTAGGCCTACCACTCTTCAGTGTTAGTTTTTTAATATGGTATCATTGCCTTAGGTTTTTACCAAAATAAAATTAGGATTTTCTCTGCTGGAAGCTGTTTCGCCTGATGCAGTTATTTTTATCTTTGTGTGTATTCTTTCAAGCACATTCTATTTCTGGTACTCCTGTACTTAAACATTGAAAACAATCTATAGATAAATTTTATTGGCTTCAACAAAGTGGTATTGTTTTTAATTAGGAATGAACTCCTAGAAATGAACCCTTCTTGAAGATTTGTACTGCCAAGGGATCAAGATTACTTGTGCTTAGTTATGTAAAAGAGAAGGAAAAAGGATCCTATATGAGTATGGGAATTAACACTAATCCTGTCCTGACAGATTGTCAAGGCAAGCAAAATACAGGGCTTTTCCAGCTGCTACGTTTTACTGCAACATTGGATTTTGAATATCATTTCTTTACAAAGCCAAAGGCCAGGGGACATGAGAAATATAAAAGTGAGCTATTATTACTGAAATTTCAGCCATTATTGTAACAGAATACAAAATTTGTTATAACAAGGTTAAAAGAACTTTTGTGGTAAGAATACAATTATTTTCTTTAAATTGAACTCCATTAAGTGTTCTAAGATGTATATGCACATGTCAGTTGCTCAGAAATTTGATGAAGTCCAAGAGGCAAAGTAAGATTAGTGCTCCATTTTCAGGGATAACTTAAGTGAGGGTTTCCTAAAATACATCCCCTAAGACAATTTTTCATTTTTTCAGATTGACAAATTCTGCTGATTTTTTGGTGTACCTAGGGAGCAAAGTATGTCTATGAACTTTCCTCCAATAGTCTCGGTGTGGAATTTCATACTCCTCTGGGAAGAAAAATTAAACCAGTATTCAGAAAAACAGATTTGCCTCTCAAAATGTGTGTGAACCTAATCATAAAATCATAGGAAACTTCTCCTATGAAGTTTTTCTAATCCAGCTCTCTGATCAATCCTGCTTTTGTGAAAGGTGGCTTATTTTAGTGGTACGTTCAGTAACGTTGAACCTGAGTTATGTGCAGGGGCTGCTAGCTTGAATCCAAAAATGAAAGAGCTAAGAACTTGATCTAGAACTAGATGTACAAGTTGGTAACAAAACAAACAAGCAAAAAAGGATGCAATAAAATAAAGATCTATCCTTGTCATCATTTGTTTTGGGTTTAGTATAGAGAAAGCAATGGGTATCATATAAACTATAAACTACAGCAGGTGCTCCAGTAATTTTTAAAAAGAGAAAGAAAAGAAAAACCAACTTGGTCCACTGCCATAAAAGAGTGGGAAAATCTGAAGAGCACTTGAGGCAGTGTTAGAGGGAAGGATCACACAAAGTTAGAAATAAATGAGGATGGGCAGTATGGAAGAGAGGGATGGCTTGGGGAGTTGCGTAGAAGCAGAATGAGAAAGAAAGGTAAACCAGAATGCATGGGAGGCACCTACAGGACCCTGTTTTATTTTCCAGGTGTAGCCATTGCCTCGTCCTATTTTTGCCCTAATCTCCTTTTCAAATATGTGCCAGGACTTGGGGCATCGGGGTCATACTGGCTTGCACGTTTGTGAATGTAGAGATTTCACTGAGCTGGAATCGGCCGGTCTTTATCTTCCTAAGCTCTTCAGCATCTTTGTTCCAGTGATTATGTGGAACCAGAAATTAGGAAGGCTTCTGTGGCACTGCACATCTTACAAAGCTGAGGAGACTTTTGTCCCCTTAGCAGTGTCTGGGCACCATTTTTTACTCCAAATAGAAGTTATGATCCTTTTGCTCTGAGACATACTGAGCCCTGTCCCTTGCCTGCCATAGAGGACAGTGTTTTTGCTAGTCCTGCTCTTCAATCTGATGGATAAGAACAAAAATGTGTGATGTAAAGTGTAGGCTTAACAACTGTGTCACTGGGATAAGGAGATGAGACCAGTCAATGGGGTAAATGCAGAAGTTGCACTCCTTTTTAAGAATGTACAAAGTCCTGTTAACCTTTAACACTGTTACCTCTGCACATCTTGTCTGCTTTACCTTCTGGCGATTCAGATCACCCATCCTCCCACCCATCCCCAACTGCCCAGAAAACAAGCACCAGATGAATACTTTTTATGCTTCTTTTTTGGGTATGAAGCATGCCTAGCTTCCATGTTCAGCTATCTAAAATGAAGAGGAACTTGTAGACCTACCATCTGCAATGAAGGTTAGGCTATTCTGTAACTGTCATGGGCAAGACAGGGTAAACAAGAACCTGTAGCACATCTGGATACTGGGATTTATTTAAGAAGTGACAAGATTAGAGCTTTTACCCTACTTGGTTTCTTCTCACACAGTCCCACTCTTACCCTCCCACCCAGCGCTATCTTCACTAGATCTCAGCTTGCCTTCCAAGCAGGGAGGTCACTGCTGACCTGGGACAGTCAGGCAGAAAATCATGTTTGTTTCTGCTGTGCAGCTGCATGCAGTTACCTTTCTCAGGTGTTATTGGCCATGGTCCCTGGGAGTCCCCCAGCGTTTGTCTCAATGCATCTCTCTGATCTCCAGGATCTCTCCTCACTTCCAGCATTTTTCCACCAGCCAGGATCTTCACTGTCTTCTTTCAGGGACCCCTTCTTCTTTCTGGGATGCCATTCTTCTTCCCATCCTTTTGGTCCCTACCACCCACCCCCAACTCTGTCCCCATTTTCCCAATCTAAATATTCTATGTGCAGGGGCACAATGCACGATCAGTCTCCTAATTGTTAGTTCTGTCCCATGTCTCTTTATTTAATGTAGGATTTGGGAAATTTTATCAAAATTTACGCCAATCCATACCGATTGCAGCTAGCAAGTAGCAGCCTTATGCTTCAGGTTTCAGAAGTTCAATTTTAGACATTCACACACACACAGACTTACCTGCTACTTGTTAGTGTTCACATTTTAAACTGTTTTTTCACCTACTGCAATAGCACATTTATTTGAAGTTTTGTAACATTTAGTAATGTACAATTCACCAACCTACATCTCTTTCAGTAATTTAAAGTGTATTACAAAGCTTTTGGCAGCTGGCTATTTTGACTTTATTTAAATCATGTTTCCTTTCAGCCAACTTGAGATTAAAATATTAACAGCAAAATTTCTTAAGGAAAAATTATGTGACTTAATAATCACAAATAGAGAAGTAGAGGTGAAGGAAATAAGGCTTTTCTATTGGAATGTTTTCTTGTCTCATTAACAGATTTTCATTTTACTTAATGTAATTTGTTTCCTTAAAGTGTGTTTTTTATAACAAAAATTGTTTTATCAAGTGCTCTTCTATCATTTGGTACCTTTTGCTAATTTTGATTTATTCTTTTTTTTCAGCTGTGTCTTTTCCCAATTTTATTTCAGTTTAATTTCCAGTTTTCTAGTCCAGTACTGATTCATGTTTGATTTGTACTGATTTGATTTGAAGCCTGTGAATAGACACTCAAATGGACAAATTTGTGTAACATAAGTATGTATTTCCAACACTCCTCAAAGAAAATAAAAATTTAAGTTTTAAAATCTGATTGAAAGAGTGGGGTTGTGGGAGAGTTCTTTCAAGTTCTTAACTGATTTTAAGGCTTTTGTACAGGAATTTTACTATCCTGTTAGAAAAGAGAAATATTTCATTTTGTAATCTTAATAGTTAATAATGGGTGGAAGATAGCAAGAACAAAAAGTTGAACGAACTGTAGTCACAACTGAACTTTCTGCTTCGCAATAATGTTTTATTTTGCAGGTTAATATATTCAAAATACTTTTCTCGGTGCGTGAGCTTCTTTTGATGTTAATGAACATCATTAATGACCGTTGCAATTGCCTAACAAACTTACTGATACCTTGGAACGATCCCAGATGCATTGTCTTGCTTTTTAGTTTATTTAGTGTTGCTTTTGCTATTTTGAATTTTTAACAAAATGTAAAATGTATCTCTCTATAGCAGTGTATTCATATTCTCAAATAATTGTTTACATTCCATTTACTGAACATGACATATTGACTTGAAACCTGTTACATTTTGCTTTTTGAGTATATATTGAAATGGACCTCATTCAGGAGATAGCAGATGTTGCTTCATTCCTTGCATTATATGTGATGTAATTCAAAAGTCGTGATTAAAACCTTTAATGAATATGCTTAGCAATATGTTTTTAACAAAAACCTCTAGAAGTATAATGGAAAGTTCCGTTTTTCTTTTCTCTCTCTCAGCATGAATAGAAAAGGCAGGCAAAAGAAAAGCTATTTTAAAAGTTACACAAACCTTTCTACTGTTCATTGTTCTAATTACAATGAATGATTATAATAATGAATAATTATAAATATATGGTCTTACACCATATTACCCGCTCCTAATAACTGTGGTCTTCTGTTAATTTCTACAAAAGTTTAATAAATAGCTTATTTTATAAAGGTGGAAAAATAATCCTGAATATCCTTTTGGATCTACTAGAGAGAAAATTATATATCAGTAAGCTTAATTAAAAGCTTACTAGGTGTGAAGACTTAGTACGTGCCTCACCAAATAAAGTCAGAATTTGATTTTTGATGTGCATGGCTCAAGCTGTAGTAGTTAGAAGGAAGATCAGGAAAAGAGGGAAAATCAATATATTACATAATTACCAAGTAATTTATTTTTCCATTAAATGGATGAAACCTCTTCACTTGTTTGTATGTTTTCATGTTTAGGCTTGGCAAGCATTAAAAATTGATTTGCTTTAGGTTGCAAAGTACATGTGCTTCTTTGTTTGTATCTGGCAGGGTCTAGAAGGCCAGGTTTATTAAGAGGTTTTGTTAATTCAGAAGGAGGAATGAATGCCAACAGCAAAATCCTCAGAGTTTTTAATAACCAAAAAATATTAGTTCAAGTCATTACAAGAAAAAAAGATGGACAAGTGAAAGTCATTTTGTACTGTTATTTAATTCTCATGGTATGGGTCAAGACCCATGTTGTCTGTTTCTTCTATATAATGAAATAAGGCAGTCTGTGGAATATATGTCTTAGAAATAAGGACATACAATTTTAACTATGTTTACTTCTTATATATCATCTAATGTAGTATAAATGAGGCTTATATATATACATATATTTACAGTATAATACCTTACATTTTCTAACTGGCTGAAAGAGCGGTTCTGGCTTATGGTAGATACTGGTTGAGGAGTCAGAGTAGGACTGTCACGAGCCAGGGTTTGGATTCATCTATAATCTCTTTCTGTATGAAATTCACCTTGTTTCTACTCTTAATATTTCCTTGGATTTCTTTTTCACTAGTATTGTACTTATATTTCTAATTGAGATATGGAAAATTAATTATATTCATTTTGTAAGTATTTCTTAGGAAAGTAGAGGTTGGTGGACTGAGGAGTTTTATACCCCACCTTCCAGAAAATAAAAAAGGAGGTCCCAGACAACAGTGTTCTCTGTGATCAGCTGTAGCATTTAACATCTCTCAAAAGCTGCAGAATGATGCAGAGGAAAGAATATATCAGTCCCTGAAATAAAATTGTTTCACATCCATTCAGAAACTGAGATAGAAGGAAATTATTCACTCTGCCTTAAATGATACCGCACTCATTGCATCATTGCAGACATTTTCTTCTGTTTCTCCTTTGCTTGCTATATGGGTTATATAGAGGCTTATTGACTAAATAATTAAAAAAATTTGTGTAAGATATTAATAACAACTAAAACCTTCAAGATGCAAGACGGTGTTGCTGGACTATTTTGGGTGTTGCTGGACTATTTTGGTTGGGTTTTTTTCTTGCCTGGACCAAATACCTGGGGTATGTCTCTTTTCATTGTCACAGCAACCTGATATGAGACATTTGGCAATGCAGATGACAAAATCCCAATGGGTATGTCAGTCTAAAGGAATACGCTCCATGAAGACATACATGGCATTTCTGCATTACAGGAAGATCCTCACTAAACATGTTTTGAATGCCAGGGCAGCAGATGAGTGTATGGCTGACAACTCTAACTGTGGTCAAAGACCTTCCAAAGGTATCTAAGAAAAGCAATCCATTGTCAGTTGGCTTGAATTTGCTCTACTGAGTACATACATTGGGAAGGTTTAATTATCCTTAAATCCAAAACTCTTGACAGAACGCCTATGTTTTATGTCCCTGTTGAGCTACACTGACACTGTGATACATGTGTGCCGTGACACGCCCAGGATCCTGGTCTCCCAAACAGTTTATTTCAAAGATTTGGCTGATGTGTGCTTACAGCATCGTCCTGGATTATGTCTTTGGATATCTTCATGGAAGCAAGGTTGGGATTCTGCCCTGACATAGAGTCACGATGGAGCTGGGACATGCATTCATACCCAAAAGCTCAGAATCAGTTGAAGGTCCTGCAGTTTAGATGGAAAAAACTATAAAGTTGGTAAAATATTAAATATCCATTTTCATTAGCTACTGAAACAGAAGAATTTGCTTTCAATGATTTTTGAGTTAATTTCTAATAAATCCTGTAGTAAGAGCTCACTTGATATTTTCACTGAAATAACAGAAGTAGACTTATATTCATGAAAAAAAAGGGCTTCTTTTTATCTGATCATCTGAGGAGGACTATATAGGTAACATAGGAAGCTGCTATAAATGTCATACTCTTTGAGTCTAAGCTTTTGCCAGAAGGAAGTGAAAAGGCAACATTGCATGCTGAAAGTATTTTCAGTTAGCATATCTGAAAGACTTTAATCACAGGACATAGCTGCTCTCTCAGCTGCATCCTATTTTATACTGAATACTGCCGAATTATTAATTGCTATGAAGAGATGAGGATAAGTAACAGTAGGATTAGAGACACTGTGGATTCTGTTTCGTTCTGTGTGCATCAGTGCTTGAAAAACAAATATAGGGACTCTTTTTAAACAAATAGCAAAACAGCACTCTCCCAAATCCTCTTATTTTATTTACATAGCAGCATCTTCTTAATACATGACCTCGGCCACTTTTCATATAGTACAGGTATAGATGCCAAAAAAGAGCTTTTGTTTTGTTTGTGTTCAAAGAGAACACTGAATGGTTTCCAGACTTCACAAATAAAGAGATTGAGGGCCAAAAATAACATTTGTGTTAACTCCTTAATCTCTACTTTGTATTATTAGCTTTCGAGAACAGATAGTACTATTTTGTAATTCCCTTTTTCTCTTCTGAAAGATTAACTCCAGGACATCAGTAGATCAGTAGAATAAAATCTGTATCCAAAACAACACATGCTAGACCAATTAGGCCTGACATTATCAGTGATCAGGTATAGGGTAGCCAGGAGAAGCCATTTATATGAGACAATGAGCAAAATTCCCATCTATAAGATGAAGAAGTTCATGCTGTGTGGTCAAGGATAAAATTTAACTCTCAGACATCTAATAAGACAAAAAAAAACCACCAAAGAAAATGACTGTTATGTTATACTACTCTCTGGGGTTTATTTACAAATATGATAGTATGTTTTAAAATATTTCCCAAAAGATCTAATTATAGTATCTAATTTTACACTGCCATGCTTGTAACAGAAAATAAGTGACTTGCCTATAAAAAGAAGTACAAAGAGAAGCATGCTGGTTTTCATCACGGAGACACTACTTTCAGTTGTTAACTTTCTCTGAAGAATACATACAGTAAATGGAAGGAGGCAGTCTAAGTAGTTAGAGAATATAGACAGTAACAACATTTTATACGTGAGTTATATTTGCATTAGGTAATTGTCAGCTTTCTAGTCTACTGTTTTTCTTAGCCATATATTTATGATTCAGTAAAATATTTTGTTAGGTAATTGCTACTGCAATTCTATAAAATGCAACATTAAGTGAAAACCTCTATGCTTTTTTAGTTGCTTAATTTTCATTAGAAAATTTTGCTGATTTTTCTCAAAATAGTCTTTAGATGAACCCTGAAATACAAGTGCACAGCTATCAGTGGGAGCACTCAAACCCAGGAATTTGTCTAATCTGTTTTGGCATGTACTCTTTGAGATTGATGTCACTGTGGGCTGACCACAAAAATCATGTTTCTGAGCCCTACTTTACTAATGTTGCTGAAACCTTTTGTGATTTTAAAAACACTACAAAACTAAAATGTATTATTGTGTATCTATTTTAATTCTTTAGAGGGTATTGGCTTAGCATTTTGCTTTGCTTTGACTTTGCTTTTATTGCTTTTTATACTGTAATACATAGTATTCACTTTTAAATCTCAAAGATGTTCATCTTCAACCTATATTTGCCTAGGCATGCAAGCTAAAATATTGGTTTTCACTTTGTTTAATTCATTATATACATTTACAGTAACGTTGAGCTGCAAGTATACATTATATATTAATAGAAGCTGTTTGAAGGTAAAGCGAAGATTGATGCATTGTAGATTTTTATGCTTTGAAATTCGGTCAGGCTAACTCATTAAGAATGTATTTTTTTTCCTCTCTGTTGTATGTAAGGTGAATTATAGATCATTTTTTACTTGATCTTTAATAGGAAGTGCTATTGTTTAATCAGATTTTATTGCTTTAGTATCTTTATATTTTATAAATGTCAGGTTTTTTTCTAAGATAACAGGCTAATAATCTTAGCAAGAATTTATTTGTATCTGTAAATGATTTCCATATCTATGATATAGAAAGGGAATTTGCTAGCACAAAAATACTGTATTATTGTATTTGTAAAAGATAGTTATTTAATATTCATTACTGTGTTTGTGTAATAACAGAAACTTAATGGAGCAAGTTTTATTGTTTATTCCTTCAATGTTAAGATAAATTTTCTGCATGAATCTTTTTTAGATTCTTAAACAGAATTTATTTCTTTTGCTTGAGTGACACTAAGCCAAGTAAAATTGTCAGCAGTATCTTCTTTCATTAATCAAACTCCACGTTAAGACTTTCTAAAAAGAGACTTCTCTATCATAATTAGTAGTAATCTGATGTAGTGTGATTAGTGCCAATCTAATGCGTAGAGTGACAGAGAATGTGTTTGGAATGAGAAGGTGTCTCTGACCTGCATGCCCGCAATCCCCTGGTCCCCTTGTCATCTAGCCTGGGGCTTAGCCAGAGCACACCACGTACCCAGGCTTCCTTCCCCTGGAATCCAGGGAAAGGTTGGAAGTGAGGGCTATAGGCTGCTTGCCAGGTCTTGTCCGTTGTGATGTGGAAAAGCACACCTGATCTTGGCAGATGGGAAGCTTTGAAGACCCCACAGTTTAGTCAGATGACTGAGACTAGATGGTAAAATGTGTGAGAAATACGAAGGGCCTGTGGCTGTGTTTGAAGGACTGAGGAAATGGAGATGTAGCTGCGTAGCCTCTTGTTAGGCTGTAGACGTGACTCCATTCATCATTTTTGCTTCAGATGCGTGAGTTTCTCTGTAATTTCAAACTTCTCTTGCATGGAACAGGGTGTGTTCATTTTGTTTTAAACACCTTTATAGTTCAAAAAAGATAACTAGAATTGTTTAGTCATTAATAGATGATCTTTTGGCTAAAAATAAATTTTTGCTTTTGCTTTCTGTTCTTACAAGGGTTAAAATATTTGGGAATAAGGGATAGAAATATATGTCTTGCAGAAAAGAAGTGATACCACAAATGCAAGTAGAGCAATGAGGCAGAGACATTCTAGTAAACAGTGTACTATGAATTGGAATCAGGGTGGAGTTGATAGTGTAAAAAAAAAAAGAAAAAAGGTAGTGTGTGTTTGTACAGTGATTTGTATTTTTTTAAGTCTCTGAAATGAAGTCATAATTGCAGAGCAAATTAAAATTCCATTGAAACTTGACTGTTAGAAGGAAGAAGTGAAGGATTAAGGGGAGACTGTCCATTCCATAATAGTATAGTTTATATAAAAAAGGCTAGAATGCAAGAAACTGTTTATGCTGTGTTTATGAAAAATAACGCCCATAACACTGCAGAACATATTCAAGAATGCTGTGAAAAGAACATTTTATTGTTGCCAGGATTAAGTGAAATCCTTAGAAAGGATTGCTAGCTAAGTGCTTGTTGTCAATATTACGAAGAGCTAACTCTAAAGGGAAAGCTGGAATATTATGTACCTGTCGCTGGAAACAGCTCTTTGCTCACAGTTCCAAGCCTCTTTGCAACAGCAGTCTTCTCCAGAACCTCTTCCTCTTTGCTTTTCCTTTGAGCTGCTTTGTTATTTCCAAGTCCTTCCATTTTTTATGGCTGCTTTCGGCAGCCTTGGAGACTCAAATCTACACAGCTTTGCTAAATCCAGGTATATCATGTCCCTAAATTTACATTTAAATGGAAAATTCCTCATGTGTCAAGGCTGTGGAAAGCAGTTCTAGCCTGCTGTGGTAGGCTGCCCTTTGAGAAGTTCTTGTCATGTTTCTTCTGTTACCAGCAAATGGGCATTTAACTGGCAGATCTGGCCCCGTGTTAAAAGTATTTGAATAATACAGTGTTTAATTTCTAAGTGTCTAAAATAATGGGAGTGCTGCATCTCTGCTCACTGTGTGACTATTTTAATCACAGGACACCAAGGGCATGTATGTCCTGTGCCGGTTGAGGCTTTGAAAATGGGTGTGCATTTTTGAGGAAACGAGTGCAGCAAGGATTCCTCCGTGGCCTTGTCCATCCTGTGCATAGGGAGCAATTTTGGAGTGAATTCCCCAAACTTTGTCTCAGGCAAAACTAGTTGGTTCACTACAAATCAGTATGTGAGCGTGAACTTAGACACATGGGATGGACAATATACGTAAGACTTAGGATGCATTGCCTTTTTTTTTAATCCTTGATTTCTATGGGACTGTTCAGACACTCAGGGCCATTTAGGCGCTCTGGTTATTTTTAGGTAAAGACTCAATGTATACAAGATGAGTAATTAGTCATTCATAGTTGTTTCCTTATTACTACAAAGTATTCATATAATTTTCACAAAGGAAAACACTTCTCTATAGGAGATTGCTTTACATTGATTTATTATGAAAGTTTTGATTATCATAGAATAATAGAATGGTTTGGGTTGCAAGGGACCTTAAAGATCATTTAGTTCCAACCCCCCTGCCATGGGCAGGGACACTTTCCACTAGACCAGGTTGCTCAAAGCCCCATCCAGCCTGGCCTTGAACACTTGTGGGGATGGGGCATCCACAACTTCTTGGGGCAACCTGTTCCAGTGCCTCGCCACCCTCATAGCGAAGAATTTCTTCCTTATATCTAATCTAAATCTACCCTCTTTCAGTTCAAAGCCATTACCCCTTGTCCTATCACTACATGCCCTTGTAAAAAGTCCCTCTCCAGCTTTCTTGTAAGCCCCCTTCAGGTACTGGAAGGCTGCTATAAGGTCTCCCTGCAGCCTCCTCTTCTCCAGACTGAACAACCCCAGCTCTCTCAACCTGTCTTCATAGGAGAGGTGCTCCAGCCCTCTGATCATCTTTGCGGCCCTCCTCTGGACTCGCTCCAACAGGTCCATGTCCTTCTTATGTTGGGGGCCCCAGAGCTGAACCCAGTACTGCAGGTGGGGTCTCAGGAGAGCAGAGTAGAGGGGCAGAATTGCCTCCCTCAACCTGCTGGTCATACTTCTTTTGATGCAGCCCAGGATACAGTTGGCTTTCTGGGCTACAAGTGCACATTACCAGATTACGTTGAGCTTCTCATCAACTGACACTCTCAAGTCCTTCTCCTCAGGGCTGCTCTCAATCCATTCTCTGCCCAGCCTGTATTTGTGCTTGGGATTGCCTCGACCCATGTGCAGGACCTCTCACTTAGCCTTGTTGAACTTCATGAGGTTCACACAGACCCACCTCTCAAGTCTGTCAAGATCCTTCTGAATGGCATTCCTTCCCTCCAGCGTGTCGAGCGCACCACACAGCTTGGTGTTGTTGGCAAACTTGCTGAGGGTGCACTCAGTCCCACTGTCCGTGTCACTGACAAAGGTGTTAAACAGCGACGGTCCCAATACCGACCCCTGAGGAACGCCACTCGTCACTGGTCTCCACTTGGACATGGAGCTGTTGATAGCAACTCTTTGAGTGTGGCCATCCAGCCAATTCCTCATCCACTGAGTGGTCCATCTGTCAAATCCACGTCTCTCCAATTTAGAGACAAGGATGTTGTGCGGGACAGTGTCAAATGCTTTGCACAAGCCCAGGTAGATGATGTCAGTTGCTCTTCCTTTATCCACCAATGCTGTAATCCCGTTGTAGAAGGCCACCAAATTTGTCAGGGGCTATTTGCCCTAGTGGAGCCATGTTGGCTGTCACCAATCACCTCCTTATTTTCCATGTGCCTTAGCATAGTTTCCAGGAGGATCTGCTCCATGATCTTGCCAGGCACAGAGATGAGACTGACTGGCTTGTAGTTCCCCTTTTTTCCCCTTTGTAAAAAATGGGGGTTATGTTTTCCCTTTCCCCCTTTCAGTGGGAACTTCACCGGACTGCCACAACTTCTCAAATACGATGGATAGTGGCTTAGCAACTTCATCTGCCAGTTCCCTCAGGACTCAGGGATGCATCTTATCAGGTCCCATGGACTTGTGCACCTTCAGGTTCCTTAGATGGTCTCGAACCTGATCTTCTCCTACAGTGGGTGGTTATTCATTCTCCCAGTCCCCTGCCTTTGCCTTCTGCGACTTGGGCAGTGTGGCTTGAGCGCTTGCCCGTGAAGACTGAGGCAAAACAGTCGTTCAGTACCTCAGCCTACTCAATATCCTGGGTAACCAAGTCTCCCATTTCCTTCCGGAGAGGGCCCACATTTTCCCTAGTCTTCCTCTTATCACTGACGTAACTATAGCAGCTTTTCTTGTTGCCCTTGACGTCCCTGGCCAGATCTAATTCTATCAGGCCTTTAGCTTTACCTGATCCCTGGCTGCTCGGACAATTTCTTTGTATTCCTCCCAGGCTACCTGTCCTTGCTTCCACCCTCTGTAGGCTTCCTTTTCGTGTTTGAGTTTGTCCAGGAGCTCCTTGTTCATCCATGCAGGCCTCCTGGCGTTTTTGCCTGACTTCCTCTTTGTTGGGATGCATCGCTCCTGAGCTTGGAGGAGGTGATCCTTGAATATTAACCAGCTTTCTTGAGCCCCTCTTCCCTCCAGGGCTTTATCCCATGGTACTCTACCAAGCAGATTCCTGAAGAGGCCAAAGTCTGCTCTCCTGAAGTCCAGGGTACTGAGCTTGCTGTGTGCCCTCCTCAGTGCTCTAAGGATCTTGAACTCCACCATTTCCTGGTCACTGCAGCCAAGGCTGCCCTTGAGCTTCACTTTCCCCACCAGCCCCTCCTTGGTGGCGAGAACAAGGTCCAGCATAGCACCTCTCCTCGTTGGCTCCTCTATCACTTGGAGAAGGAAGTTATCACCAATGCATTCCAGGACCGTCCCGGTTTGCTTATGCCCTGCTGTGTTGTCCCTCCAACAGATATTGGGGCGGTTGAAGTCCCCCATGAGGACGAGGGATTGTAAACATGAGGCTGCTCCTATCTGTCTATAGAGGGCCTCGTCCGCTCGGTCTTCCTGGTTGGGTGGCCTGTAGTTGGGTGTCCTCCCTTTAATCCTGACCCATAAGCTCTCGGTCAGCTCCTCATCCATCCCCAGTAGGAACTCCATGCACTCCAGCTGGTCACTGACATAGAGGGTGGCACCCCCTCCTCGTCTCCCCTGCCTGTCCTTCCCCAAAGGGCCTATATCCTTCCATTCCAACACTCCAGTCATAGCAGCCATCCCACCACAATTAGCCTGGTTGATTTCTTTATTTCCTTTCCCCTGGTTTTTTAGTAGGGGAAAAAAACCCACTAAAATCTCATGGTAAATATGTCTTTAAAGGATGCAAAAATGTTACCTTCAGTGCATCATCCTGTGGGTTTTTGTGTGCTGCTGCAATTTTAAGAGAGTGAGACAAGCAATTATGATGAAGATAATTAATATTGTTTCATTTTATGTTTGATAATCATTAATTTTGACCTAGGTCATTAAACAATTCATGACAATTTCAGTTCTAGAGTCCCCAAAACATCCAAATTGTTAGGTAAGTTTAGTCTGTGTAGCACAACAAACTATTAAACTATTTTAGATAGTCATGGGAGCATGCTTTTTTTACGATATATTCCTTATCTTCTTTTGCTTTTTGCCAGCCAGCTTTTATGGATTATAAAGCTGGAAGCTTAAATATAGTCCAGACGATTAAAATGGTGTTGCATTCGATTATAATGGCTATAATTGCCTTAATTATGCACATGAAGGGGCCTTGCCAGTCTTATGATACATTAAAGGCTTTAGAAATGTGTCACAGTAGTTTTATTGAGAATAAATAACCAAAGAGATGCAGATCGTATGCTAAGTATCTGGATCAGCATTATCTTTCTGATCATGCAATGTATGAATAAGCTAACAGGATGCTGCTGTGTTTGTGTCTCAAGTACTGATGTGATCGTAATGTTTTTTACTGGTACTATTTTTATACCATCAATATGCAGTTATATTTAAAAATGTTTTATTGCTCATCAATGGGAGATAACTGCTAGAAAAATACTTTCTTTATCAGGTAATTATTTTAAACGAATTTATTTGCCACTCCTGCTTATTTTTGGAAGGTAAAACGTGGTGCCAATTGTATAACCTACTGATGAGTTATTCTGTGCTGTAATTATGTCAGAGCTTATTGGATGGTAAAGCTCCTTGAGATCCTTAGGGAACTCAAGGATGGACTGATGAAGGTTCAGTAGTGTTCTGAAGGAGTGTTGGATCAGTGAGTTTCACTGAGTTGTCTTCAAGTAGGATGTAAACCCAGTGGTATGTAAAGAACACGTGATATCCTATTGCGACCAGTTCTCAAGAACAGTAATTGAATCTTTAGTAGTTTAATTTCCTGTTTACTTTGCAACTTCAACTGTGCTATCTATGCTCCCTGCTAAATAGTTACAGGATCACTTTTCTGAAGTGACTGTTTTAATAGCTGGTAGAATTTTGGTACTTTCTTTAAAATATCAAAGTCCTTTAGAAGTCAGGGATTAAAAAGTCTGTCTTTGGCAGCTATTGTTAATGTTTCTACAGTTACTACACTGAAGTTGACAAACGTAGAATGTGCTAATTACAGCATCCTGGTGATATGATGTCACTTTCTGAATTGTTCTTTCTTCCTTTTTTTTTTTTTAAATGCAAGTTGGATCTCAGGCAAAAATGTAAACATTTATTTTTTGAAGCTGACCTCTGTCATGAAAATTAATTTCTACTTAAGCTAACTTTAAGTAAATATCCCAATAACTTATTATGCAAGAAAATAATTTCACTTGGTATCAGCATGTCCTTACTTGGTTACACAATTTCCTCTTTCTTCCAATAATTAAAATATAATCAGTTCTTACACATAAAAGTACAAATTTTCACTAAAAAAATTTGCTCACCTCTCCTGAGCATACAGACAGAAGAACAGTATTGATTTACTGTTCCACTTTTACTTTCTTTGCATGAAAATTTGAACTCTCTTTCACAATTGAGAACCATTGTTCTTTTGGTCGGTGTAGTGTGTTGAGGCACCAGTGGAACAGTTTATGTGGCTAGTACGTAGTCACTGATGCACTGAAAAAGTTTATCTGTGCAGTGAAAGTATGATGACACTTAGGCCATGTTCACATCATCTGGTTATCCTACTAATTTCAAACTGCGATAATCTCTGAAAGTTTGAAAAGATGGTGCAATGCTAAAAAGAGATTTAACAATGTACCTCCTCTCCAGGGCATGCTTCTGAGTGTTTTATCTTTGAAAATACATCTTCCTCTTGCTTCAAAAAAACCTAGCCTTATTGTTCATGCCTAATTGTTATTTTACAATTTTCTCCAAATCCTGCCAGCTTTGACTCTTCATGTAGGTTACTATAGCTTTGCTCAAAGTCTTGGTAAGAAAAGTTAAACAAATACGCACTAGTATCAGCATTATCTAAATCTATTTCAGGTGATATATTTTTATATCTCCACTACTGTCACTACCAAGAAGGCAGATTTTCTGGTTGTAAATAAAAAAATAGAATTTTTTTGTGTACTCTTGATGGATCAGCATTATGAAAACATGTATTAATAAAATTATTAGATAGGTACTCGGTGGCTCCAATTATCATAATTACCCAACTGTGTTGCTTTTTATCTGCTTTATGAAATACAATATTAATTTTTTTTTCTTGATACCTTAGTTTTATATCCCAGATGCAGGCTACTTGACATGTCAGAAATCCTCTAAATAAAACATTAAAGTCTTCACGGAAAATGAAAAACCCAACTTCTTCCCTGAAGGCACCAAGATCCATGAAATAAGCCGTAGCATCTGTTTTAACTGTTGTTCCTACTAATACTGCAAGATCAAGTGCTGTAGCCACCTTGCATGCAAGCATCGGCAGTTGTTCGGTTGTATCAAGTTGTAAGCTTTGGCTCATTAGCATGGTGCACCTTTATAATAGTCTGGATGCTAAATGAAAAGCATTCAGCTTTAAAACATAACTACCCCCTAAAATTAAGTGGCTTTGAAAAGCAGGTTTGTATTGTGATTTACTAGTACTGAAATGTTTTTTGTAGAAAAAAAAAAAAATCTTGTGTTTACCATTGACAATAGTGCAAGGCAAGTCAGAAGAAATCCTGGATTGATGTATATTGAATGATAATTCTTGTCAAAACCGTTTGCATTATTTATCCTGTTTATAATAGAGGTCTGTTATAAATTCCTGAGATTCTTTATAGCAGGAGAGCATGAAACGTTTAAAAAGAGAGTTGTAAACCCAGCTTTAGGGGAAACTAAGTAATTAAGATGGTTTTGTTCTGTTTTGTCTTTTCAGCAGGATTGTCTCCTTATCTGAATTTAGGTGTAGATGAAAGTTTTAAGCAGGTTTATAACACAGTTTACTGTGTCTCCTAGGAATCTGATTTTTTTAGTCTAGTTTTCTTTTAAGGTCAGCATTTGAAGTTGATCACCCTCTGTAGTATTTCTGTATGCACAGTTTAAGAGGATTAAAAGATACCTCAGAGGCCGCTAATACACTGTATTATTTAGTTACCTTATTTCTAAAGGTTTAACTTCAGAAGCAGGAGTACAAAAAGAGCATATAGTTTTAACAAAGTGAACAGGGTACTGCTGCAGCTCAGAAAAACAAGGAAAATACAATTACGCTTTCTGCTCTTTTCTTTTGAAACAGATAAGGCAATGGAAAAATGCAACAGAGTAAAGTTTCAAAAATATGAAACAGGGACAACTTGTTGCTAATATTTTTGTTGCTGGCAAATTCAAGAAAGACCAACAGGCCTTGCTCTTATCACCTGTCAAATGAAGTAATAGGAAAAAGGATAGTAACAAAATTAGGATCTTAGTTATTGTATTGCACCCTATTTGAATCTACCCAAGAGAAAAAAACAGAGTTGGTACAAGTATATCCAAGTTGGTTGGGATGTTTCTGACAGTTTAATTGATCATTGGATCAGAATTGGACTTCATAGAAAAAAGGATATATAACATTAGGAAAGCAAGTTAACAAGAAAATGATGACACGTTGGAATCATTTGGCTTCCTTCAATTCAGGAAGACTTGTCCACCAACTGTAAAGTCTACTGAGAGATAGCGTAGAAATATTTTTGAGTCAAAAGCTGAAAGTAACCAACAGTATAAAGTGTGTCAAGGCTAAAGGATGCAGGCAGTTGTCAGAGACCACCATCTGTGACAGTTTGTTACTTAGAAAAACAAAGCCAGAGGCCACTTCAGTTTTTCACAGGATTATTGTGTACGTGTATTTATTTCTTCACATCTCTAGAATTTCATTCTCTAGGATTGAGGGTAGATTTTGTAATGCAAGCATTGATTTACCATGTCCTCAGTTGATCCAGATAGTCATTTAATTATTAGTGAGAGCTGTCACTGACTGTAAGGATTAGCAGTCTGGACCTGTTACAGCAAGCACCTCTGTAGTGTTCATTTGTGGGCAACATGAATCTTGTCACGTAAGGTGCAGTGATCACTCTTACCTATTCCACCAGACTGTCAGGATGTTCTTAACGTATAGCGTGGGGGGTTGTTAGAAGTTCATTGACGTGACTGGTGCTATGGGACTGATTTCTTTAGCTTGTTGAAAAAGGTTCTCAACATTGGCAGGAATTTAGCAGTCAATATTGAGTAAATATAGTAAAGGAAAAATATGCATCTTCATTTCTAGCTGAAGTATATATCCCCTTTCCTGAGAACATCCCAATTTTCTTATGTTGAAGAACTACACATTACTACTTTCCTTGTTTTCCTTTTTGTAGGCCACTTTCTACTATTTTTGCACATACTTGCAGAGTGAAGTGTTACACAATGAGAAGTGTAAGGTATTAGTCTTTGTAAGTTAGGGTAAGAGAGCTAGGGTGAATGATATGCGCTGTTACTCAGTTATCTTAAATTGTTTGTGTTGATATTTTAGTTGATATGATTTGAAGTTTCTTCAGTCTTTCACATAAAGATTTGGAATAAGTGATGCCCAATATCATAAAGATTGAAAGTAAAGTTGTTTCCTTTTTCTTTTTTTTTTTTTTTTTTTTAATTTAAGCTATTTCTAAATTTCTCCCAAAATATTGGGAGAGGTTTAAAATCAGTTGTGTTTTGTAACAACAGACTTTGATCTGAGTAAATACCCTTCAGGTATTTATATACATTGATAAGATCCCCTTGAGTTTCTAACATTTCCTCCTATGAGAGATTGTATTGATCCACAAAAAGTAAAACAAGAAATCCACATTATAATTAGCTAACCAAAGTTGTCTCGCTATGATAATAGAATCTCATGACTGTTTTTGTCATATTCAGTGACGATTAGTGAGACAGTTTTGGTTAGCTGTGAAGACCTGTGAAAGAGAAAAAGCTTTGAAAAAAATGGTCTGAGAACTATATATATATCTAAACTTAATGAATACTAAACTTAGTTCACTGTGCTTCTCTGTGCAAATGTATATATTCCTCCTTTAGTCAAAACATAAAGAAATACAGTCTGATCTCATGTTTTTAAGGAACAAATTGAGAAATGTGTAGCTTAGTATATAACTTGAAATGTAATAGTGAAAATGTGATTTATAGCTCAATATATTTGTCACAAAAAAATTATTTGTCATTTTAAAATGGTGATGTAAATCCATACATTTCCTAGAAAGCTTGATACAATTTACAGTGCTTCTAGGTTTATATGTTAACTTATGTCAGAGTTCCTAATTGTGAGTAATGTCTTGAAAAAAAAAATATATTGTTCTCTTACATGCACACACAATGCAGGAGTCTATAATGCTTCATATATATCTATATATATAGAGATAGATATAAAAAGAAATCTCAGCTTTATATGCCAAACACAAGTAGGTCTTTTCCAGTAGCAACTAGAACATTGAAACTATTCTGTGGAACTGAGCATTGTGATTTACTTTGGAGGGTAACGTAACCACATAAAAGTTATACGGAAAAGTATAATCATTAGCAGTAGTCTAGAAACCTAACATATCTTCTAGAACATGAGCTCATAAAAACTGTTTGCAAATAATAAAGCCTGCAAAACAGCCTTTGCTTTCCATCTGTTTTAGCCACAGTGATGTAACATTCAATTTAATCTGACATAAGCTTTTTAATAGGGTAATGATTTATTCTTGACATTTGGACAAAGGACACAAGGAGCCTCAGAAGTAATTTTTAAATTCCTAGCCAGATATATTTATGTGTAGAAGAATGTTGACTATACAGAGTATAAGGATAAAATTATAGGGAATTTCATTACTGTAGAAGTCATCGGATAATTGCCAAATCTGCTATTCCTTGTTACTTTTGCTCTACCTCTAAACAAGATTTCTTCAGACTGGAAGAATGCCCTTTTTGCTGTTTAGTACTTCCATAATGGAAATACAAATGCATATATCCATTAAGAAGGCATTTGCAAAGAGATTGATGGCGTTGGCATGCATTTTTTTAGCACCAAGCAGATAGCCAGTGCATATGTGCAGATCAGTTGCACTGCATATGCAGTGAGTCTGGTGCACCCCAGATGCTTGCAGCTTCATGACTTAAGACTTGAATTGTACACTCTTCTGGGACAGCTGAACATGAAATGGCCTACTGCTCTTGCTCTGATATGGTCTGAAATTCCTTTTTTATTCCCAGAGTTTTGGGATAGATAAAGAATAGAATTCTAAAAAACTGAAATATGGTAACCCTTCTTCTATATGGTTGAGCAGTTTGTTCCAGTGTATCACGTGGAGGCAGACATGAGTCATTCTGTTACCTAAATTAAAAGTGAATAAAAAAATTCTTATCAAACATTATAAATGCTCATCAACATTATTCTGAATGATGAAAAGTTCCTTTAGCAGTCAAAGGCAAAGAGTAACTCTGAAAACAAAGTGCATCTGCCTATTGTGATCTTCACAGTACAACTAACAGAAAATACTGAGTGTAAGTTTTTCAAGGAACTAACATATAAAAGAATAATCTAAGACAAAAGAGGCTCCAAAGTAAAGAGTTTAAAGTCTTTATTTTAGGCAGTAGTGATTATCACCGATATCTTATTTTTTGCTATCAGTCTCTCACTGCTAAACTGCCTTTTTTTTTAATTAACTTTGAGTATACTTAATCCATGAAATATCAGAAAATGGACCTTTTCCTAAAGACTCTATTTCCTTGCTTCTTCCAATGCTATAAGGGAAAAAGGTTAGATATGGACTCAAAAATTGTGCATATCTACATTTGTTTTCTTTGTAGTTGCATTTCTATGCATTTCTTTGCATAAATATCAATCAATTAATTTAGATGAAAATGCTCGGCATCTTACCTTTCTGTAAAAAATTGTTGTACATTTTAATATTTTTGCAAAAAAGAATACATATTATTTTGCTCCAGAACAAAATTCACTCAGTAACAATATGGTACTTTTAAAAGGTATTTTGATACAGAAATATGTGCAGAGTGACAAATATTTCATTTCACAGAAAACTTTTCAGGACCAAAGTGATTAAATGGGACACCCGTATTACGTGTTGTACAAAAATATATAAAAAACTGTGGCTCATTAGCTCTTGACACTTCAAAATGTGAGGGACTAAAGAAAGAAACAGCTTAGAAAGGGGAGAAAGGTAAAAAAAGAAAATGTGAATAGCAAGGAGATGATGATTCTTTAATTATGCCTTTGGCTTGGGAGCGCAGTTTTGTGCCCATGAGGCAGGTGCTTGGCTACCTTGTGTGGAAAGAAGAGAGGACAGGAACTCCCTGGGTTTTTATGTCTAGATTCAACCATATGTTTACATTCCTAACTTCTGCTGAAGAGCTTACCTATTTTTTTGTGTGTGGTAAATGAGAAACAAATAAAATCTAGGTACCTAATGTACCTAGTTGACCACCTTTCAGAGAGGTTTTGGAGAGTTTGTGTGAATTGCTCCCCTGCGGGCCGTTATCACTGCCTATATCCTCAGGAAATTTCTTCTGGTTATCATTGCTGTTGAGTGACTGAATTATCAGAGGAGCTGTTGCCTACATCTTCTTCACAAGTGATCGATGTTGACGTCTTTTGAAAATGTCATGGTTTCTGTTTCCTTGTTTAATAATTCCTACTAAGGTATCTATCTAACTCTGACATATTTGGGCTTAAAGTACTGACTAGACATTCAGTATTCATTTATTTTATTTTGGTAAGCTATTTACTTACATCACATATTTTATACTGCAATGTCATGGTGGTAGGGGGAGCATTCTTGAGTTTAATGAACCAGGCATTGTACAGTGCTATTATTTGAACACAGCTCCCTCATGCTGACTCATATTGAAAGAAAGAATATTACTAGGTAACACGCGGCTCAAGTATAAACGGGGAGAGGAGTGGCTGGAGAGCAGCCCTGCAGAAAGGGATCTGGGGGTGCTGGTCGACCGCAGGCTCAATGTGAGTCACCAGCGTGCCCTGGCAGCCAAGAGGGCAAACCGCATCCTGGGGTGCATCAGACACAGCATAACCAGCCGGTCAAATGAGGTGATTATCCCGCTGTATTCAGCGTTGGTGCGGCCTCACCTTGAGCACTGTGTGCAGTTCTGGGCCCCACAACTTCAGAAGGATGTGAAGGTCCTTGAATGTGTCCAGAGGAGGGCAACAAGGCTGGTGAAAGGGCTGGAAGGCATGTCCTATGAGGAGCGGCTAAGGACTTTGGGCTTGTCTAGTTTGGAGAAAAGGAGGCTGAGGGGCAGCCCCATTGCTCTCTACAGCTTCCTGAGGAGGGGATGTGGAGAGGGAGGTGCTGATCTCTTCTCCCTGGTATCCAGCGATAGGATGCGTGGGAATGGTTCAAAGCCACACCAGGGGAGGTTTAGACTGGACATTAGGAAGCATTTCTTTACCAAGAGGGTGGTCAAACACTGGCACAGGCTTCCTAGAGAGGTGGTCGATGCCCCAAGCCTGTCAGTGCTTAAGAGGCACTTGGACAATGCCCTTGACACATGCTTTAACTTTTGGTCAGCCCTGAACTGGTCGGGCAGTTGGACTAGATGATTGTTGTAGGTACCTTCCAACTGAAATAGTCTGTTCTATTCTGTTCTATTCTATTCTATTCTATTCTAAGTCAGTAGGCATTATTTTAATCTCATTGCTAAATTATGATTCTGTTTATGAATCTGTCCACTTTATTTTTTAATAGATTTGCCCAAAATACAGTATAACATATCTTGAGGCATCAACAGCAAAATTCACAAATTTACTTCCTAGTATCTGGAAGATAATAAAAACAAATTCTGTTCTGTGGCTTTTAAATATTTTTTTCTTCTCAGCCTGTACAGGAAAACCAGTTTCTTGTAAAGTCCAAAGCTGTGATGAGTTTTTTCTGTTTTATTTTTATATTCTGAGGCTTAAACAGTGATGTTATGATACCATTTTAAATTGCAAATGAAATGCCTTTGGCTTTGGTGGGCTGTCTGTTCTGATTGTAACTTCTCGTATCAACTTGGAAATGATAGGGTTCAACGTAATTTTTTTAAAAAGAAATCTTTCCACAGCTGAAGTTACTGGCTAATTTCAGAAATTACTAGCTGAAGTTGTACTGAATTTTTTTTACACAGAAAGTTAAACTAGATTACCATAACGGCAACTCCTGGCCCTGCTACGTTATGTCCTGCAACAAATTTATTTCGTTTTCTTAGATTCTCATTTTTCACTTACTCATCTATGATTATCAATAGACAACACTTTCAGCTGTCTTTGACTTTTTAACAGGTCTTTAGTCAACTGTGGCAAAAGCTTAAAAGTGTCTGTAACCTTTTTGCATACACTGCAGTCCTATAATCACCAGAATTAGTGGTGATGCTTTGAATGTTTCTGCTCTCTGCTGCTGCTGTCAGGGCTGAGCCAACAGAATGAATGCTGTGCTCTTCAACTGGTTCTGCACAAAGTCAGATACCTTTACTTTAATAAGATTTAAACATAAAGTATCAATAAATGTAAACTAATTAGGTTTTCCATTGAGAGGAAGAGGACCAGGAACACTCATAGCCTGTTCTGCCACATGTGCTGAGGTGCTGGTCTGTGGCACTGTGACAAAGGAGCACATATACGGCCTGCTGTTCTCTGTCCCTGTCTGTGATTAAAATAAAATCCTTAATCCATTTTGGATTTGTATTCTAGGGAAAACACCCACCACAACACCCAAAAACCAAACCTGCAAGTGTCTTAACATTGTAGGAAACAACCAAGCTTGTAAGTCAAGTTTGCACAGATGTTAAATCAAGTTAAATCAAAAAAGCTCCACAGTGGTCACATTTTCGTTGTCAAATATTACTTAAAGCAATTTCCTGCTGATCTAATACTGTAATTCAGTAATTACTGTATAGTATTATTTTAAATAAAATTATTCTTTATACTTAATGACCTTTTCAAAGTACTTACTACATCCAGTCCTACTTAAAACAATAAAACCATAAATTAGTCTTCCAGGATTGACTTTAAATTATAATAAAGGTACTCTGGTTTGTGTACAGTATGTTATAGGATTATGTTATATTTATTCTTCCTCATAGTTACCAACTGTTATTAATCCATGAGCAGCCATAGAAATTTTTTTTGTTGCTAAAACAGGAATTCAATATAAAATGAGACTAAACCAGCATTTTTCAATATAAGTAGCTTGCATATTAAGAAATAATAGCAATCTTGGCTCTTAAAGTAGAAACATATGTTGACAGCATCCATTTGTAATACATACAGACAGCAACAACTGAATAAAATGCCAAGTCCACTCAGGTATTCGAGCAATAGGCACACTATAGCCTTCAAATTACAACTGTCAAAGCAGGAAGAAGGGTGGGCTTTGTGGTTTTTCATCGTCATGGAAGGGAAGACTGGCCTTACTGAAATCAGTGACAAAACTCCCACTAAAACAGAACCAGGATTTCTGTTGTTTAATGAAATCAGAGCTATGGAAAAACTCTTAAACTTGGACCCGCTACTCTTGCAAGTAAACTTTCTTGGTGGTGGTACCTGCTATTGAATCCAGTAATCTCTGTCTGCGCACATTTGCTGTGGCTCAGCTTCACCTTGCTAAACAGGAATCTGCTGTAGTCTGCAAGTCATTGAGGTGCAATATGAGCATCTTGAAACCGAGGCAATGAGCCATGCAGACAGGAAAGCAACGTCATTCTGAGCTCAGCGCAGTGATAACAAAACCACATGGTTTTTTGACCGCAGTTGGTTCACATGTGACTGTCAGTGCCTGTATCTTTAAAAACTACCCAAATAGCCTAGTGATCCAGCTGGCCCAATAGAAAATAACAGTTCCTCAGGACTCTATAGTGCCATGTTGATCTTAATGGTGATCATTGTTGAAGGAAGACCTGTGAGTATCATTTTTACTACTTCTATGTGACCCCTGAAATTCACATTATCACTGTGATGTATTTCTGCACGTTTCTCTGTAGTTAATGATGTGTTTTCAGAAATACAAAATACTTCTGAGAGCACAGCCCACAAAGGGCAGAAGAGAAACATGCATGAAATTGAAGTTCAGTAACATAAAATATAGTACTACTGAATAATAACTAGAAAATCATGTTACAAGTCTTTTGACAGAGAACAGAAAGAGTCTATGTGAAAAACTGACATAATTTCACACTATAAATATTTCTTAATGCTCTTACTAGGATATCTTCAAAACCATTATGAGTAGAAATTTGATTATTTCTTAAAATAATTCAATACTGGTTTTGTTTTTCACTTATAAAGCCTCAGCTACTGATGCATTATTTTCAGACTCTTTCTAACCAAGTACTGATGTCACTGACATTTTAAACAGTTTCATGAATTTGGAAAACAGTACAGAACAGTGATGCCATTATTAGGGGTAATAGTTGTTTCAAAGTCTCAGATGCAGTGGTGAAGAGGTTCACAGTTGATGACATTTGACAGTTCTTTTCAGCTGTAGGCAATGGTGCTGATAATCAGCACATCCAGTTAGTTCAAATACCTTTCATGCTTTATGACTAACAAGCAAAATTATAACTGAATAGATTACTGCCTGGCATCTCTAATTGTCCATACTCTTTTTGTCTTGAAAGGTCCTTAATCACCATATGGAAAAGCAATGTGCATTCTTATTGTATGGATTTTGTCTACAATACAATACATTTTATTGTATAGATTTTTTTTTTTCCAAAAATAATGTCATATTTCTTTAAGCAAAAAGGTTATATTTTTTGTTTTCTTTCTGTGGACTGTAACTTATTAAATGTCATTTTTCATTGCAAAAAATGTTGAGGAAATTGTTTAAACAACCACCAGGATGTCTGTTGATCAGCGTTAGCATTCTGTTCCTCTTCAAAGGACCAAGTAGTTGGTCTAGACAGCACCAAAGTGGGGATGAAATTCTGGCTGTACTGAAATCAGCAAGAATTTTACTACTGCTTTCAATATGATGAGAATTTCTCTAAATGTCAGAAAATATGCCAGGATCCTCAACATACCCTAATATCATAAGAAGTTTGCTTAAAGATATAGTGGTCTTTGTTAGCAATATTAGCTTTTTTCTGTTCTACGTACAAGATGTGCTGATTTGTGCCTGCTGTAAGCAGCTCCTTTCAAAAACTTTTGTACTTGCAAAATAGCCATGCAGATAGACTGCATGCAGGTAGACTGCAGCTTGAAAAGAAGCATTTCCTAAAATATGTCATGATACCGAGACTGATCCCTCATGGTGCTTGGTTTGGATCTGGACTTGTTTAATGTCACAGAGCACCTCGGTTTCCTCTGTGTATTAAAGATTCTCTGCAACACACCCATCTTATATGAGGATTGCAAACATATGAAGATGACCTGATGGTTTTCTTTGGAGCTGAGTCCCTCTGAGAATGACCATTTCTTATCTGTGGTTTGCACCAGACGAGTTGATGGCTGTAGAGGTAACATTGATAGCTCTCAGAGCTGAGAGAAACAGTCACAAAGTTGGGTGTCTCACTGAAGACTTGGATATGTTTTTGGGACTTAAGAACAGCTGGTTAATGTTAAACTAGCATTGCACTTTGTATGCAGTGTATTTGTACTCTTTTGTTTCTAGTTTTATATCTAAAAGCATGACCTGAAATTTTACTTTAAAGTTTGTGGATTTTTTTATTACACGTGCCTTGGGTTGAGGCCACCAAGAGAGAAACCAAATTAATTTTATAGATTCATACCTGGCTTTAGAAATCCTTTGTGCACAAGTGGTCGGAGACCAGGCAAATGCTTGTTCTGTTATGTGCTTCCCTATGCATCCACTTTTTCCCATTCCTGGGAGACTGAGTACTGGGCTAGATGAGCCTTTGGTCTGACATACTGTTGTCACTCTTACATTCTTCCATAACCCACACAGACCATGTCTTGTCAGGGGCTAAGTTTTGAGAAGGTGGTTCCAGTATTTCTAGGCCATATCCATTTTACAAAAAGAAAATGACTGGAGACACTGCCTGTTTACCTGACTCCAGTAAACAAGAGAGTCTCATAAATAGTGACACAGAATTTTATCACTATCCTGTTGTGTTGGCTACAGAGTGATTTCTTAACAGGGTTTGCAACTTGTGCTTCATAAGTTTACCCTTATGGGATAACAGATAGTGAACAGGTTTCAGGAGGATCTTGATCAAGCAGATTTTCTCTGCTTGTCTTCTCATAAAAATAAAGTCTGTATTTCCTTGCAAGATGAAAGCTGCACACAGTCAGAAATGATCAGGTTCTGCATAACCCATTTAAATTCCATGAACTCAAGACATCTCTGAGCCATCGATTGAGCAGGGGGAGAAGGCATACCACGAAAGTATCTCTCTTTCCACAGCATCTATGAATAGCTGCTCTTAGAGACAAGACATGAGGCTTGATAGAGCTTGGTCTGAACATAGGAAGCCATTCGTATGCACAGCTCTGCAGCCACTGAGTTGTCATTCTTAATGATGGGATGTTACTGTTTTCCTGCATTTGCTGTAGTCAAAATTTTCTTCTGTCTCCTTTTCCTGTCTAGTAAGCTTGTTCTCCCTGCAAAGGAGGTTAATGGAGTACATTCACATTCACTTGCAGTTTTACAGTCTTTTCATTAGTTTTTCTTCCTTTTGCAGATTTTCTGATTGAAGCCTGATTTTCCTCTCTGATGGCCTCAAATTGTAATACAATACAATACAACACAACACAAATAGTTCTTGTTCAGCTACTACTGTGTTCCCAAGGAACACCATGCATTTCCTAGATGCTGTAGGAGGTGTATGGATATCAGAAGAATGTGCTGAGCCATTTGGAGACCAAGCATTCATCTTAAGAAAAGAAATGTCATCCATTCTTCTGGAGAAACTTTATAGATTTCTGAAATCTTAAGTGGCAGTGTTATAAACCTCAACATTGTATTTGTTGTTACTGCAAATGACAAAAGCCTACAAAGTCTCTGATGGCCTTGCACATTAATTTCACTGAGTGCTTTGATTTTGATAAATCTATAGGGGGTCTTCTGTTGCCAATTCAGGTAACTTAGTTTCTATTTTTGGTGTCTCAGGTGACAATTTTTTATCACTGTGTTTAAGAGGAGGTCTTTTAAAGAGTGTAGGAGCGTTATTCAATGCAGCTGGTTAAATGGCAAATGTCTTATATTTCTTCCCTTGTAGTCTTTGTTCAGTTTAAATGGAACTTTTTATTTTGTTGCTTACTGACAGGATATGTTAGAGCAGAAAAGCATGGTTTAAGCTTTCCAAAAAGCACATGCTGTTGCTATGTTCAACTGGATATCTGTATTGTGTCTACATGCATGGACCCTGATCTGTAATGGGAAAGCAGCAACCCTGGGGTTACAATCCAATCTGCTCAGACAAAACCTGTATTATCTCAGTACATCAGTCAGTAGAACAGGTTGAAAAAACTTAATATTTTGATGAAAAAAAGGAACGCTTTCTTGGTGAAAATTTTTTCCTTTTTCACTAATTCTATCTTGACAATTTTATTTTGAAAGAAGGGTGCCAGCCTCTGGAATTCTAATTTTCTCTTCTCCTGTAGAAAGTTGAAAGCTTTACTAAGGGTAAACTTACACATATTTATTTAATAACTGCTTTATGATGAAGCAGTTTATTAGGATACTCAGTTCATCTTCAACATTGCAGTTCAATATCTCCCCTCAAGAAAGGTGTTAAATCTGTCCCTTAAACTAAGAGACCACCCAAAATGTATTTCTTTTCTGAGTGTTGTCATGCCTTACGAAATAGTTCAGTGACCATTAACTTGCTCTGGAGCCATT
This sequence comes from Mycteria americana, assembly GCF_035582795.1. Lineage (NCBI taxonomy): Eukaryota > Metazoa > Chordata > Aves > Ciconiiformes > Ciconiidae > Mycteria > Mycteria americana. The sequence continues at coordinate 44,895,836 of NC_134368.1, forward strand.
TCTTCTTATGTTGAACACGACGTGGTCTCCATTTCTGGGTCACAAACTTGGGGTGAAGGAATATGGGAGAGCACATAGGGGTATATCTGCACTGTCAAATGATGTAGGTCATTGGTTTGCTCCTTGGCTCTTGTCCTTGGTTATCTACGCTATTAGTTCACTTCCAGACTCTCTGCTGAGGTGAAGCAGCTGTTCCCCTTTCAGATGTACTTCTGGGAATAGTTTTCTCCATGGACGACTTCTTGCAGACTGTATGAATGAAAAAGCAACAGATTTATAGTTCTTTAACTTGCAAATGGTATCCTGTCAGGCACTATACCCTCCAACATTTTCACACACCACATGCTTCTCATATCCTTCTTACTTATTTATAAAACAGCACTTTGAACAGGTTTCCCCTTCCTCTCCAAAAATAATAATTGTAATTCAGTAGGGTCACTGTTGGTAATGCAGGATTTTTGCATTTAAAAGATGTATAGGAATAACCACATTAGAAACTCCCAACGCTAAATAAATTCTTATCTCTATGAATATTCATATACATCTCATAAAAATTCTCTGATCTACATCAGACATTCATGAACAATCCATTTGGTGTTCAGTGCATAGACTAGCAAAACATAATTGCACTTTGCTAACATACTTCATGTATGCACATGTAAACATTACAGATATTTGTACCCTAATCATATCTTTTTAAAATCATTACTTTCTTCATTTCTCCTTCAACTTGTGATTAGTGAATTTGTGTGGAGACACAGCTGCAGATGACATTTACTTAACTAGAGTTCTGATTTCAATGAGGTGGTGGTACAGTATAGTAGAGTTTGCATCTCAGTGCATGTGATTCCTGTGCCAGGGGGAGCGGGTCCTGCTGTTTTATTACTGATATAATGGATTGACTGCCATACTTTTCTTCAGTAGTAGAGAAAGCTTGTCTAGCTCTGATGGCCTCACTTTAGGAAAGACACAAATCATTAGCTAAATTGGAGTGATTCCACCCTCTCAGTCCTCACCGAGAGGTCTACAGGCAACTGTGCTCTTTAATGCACAATTTTAAGTGATTAAGAGCAATGTTAGTGATTAAGCATTAAAGAAGGACACACAAGCAAATGGTTAGGGTAAGTACAAAGTGGTTTAAAGCATCAGATCACAATCTAAATATGAAAAGAAGAAAACTGCTGCAATGCCAGCCTTAAATCTGTTAGACTTTAGTGGGATCCAATGTGATGTAAAACGCCTTTACGCCAGACACCTGCAGAACAGAGTTTAGTTAATTTCTATTAGTCGGTGATTGTTCAGCCCAATGTTCAATTCTGCTGTCCTTCCCTGCAAGAGAAAAGGTGCGAACCAGTAGACAGTCCTACCAAGGCACCATGCTAATTTTCTCTCTCAATAGAAAGAAAGGTCCATCAGTCCCTTCCAGGTTTTGTGCGCGGAATTACCTGGTGTGGTAGACCTTTGAAGCCTCTTATCAGCACAGAACATTTCTGATTTCAGAAAATGTCTAATTTGAAATAACGAAACAATATTTATATATTTTTAAATTTTCTTGATAAAGAGCATTGTTCAGTGATCTTTTTATCCTTGTCTACTAGGTTTCAAGCGGTTTTATGTCAAATGCAAAAAAATCTTTGCGGGACCCTGTCAATCTTGTCCTTCAAAGGAAGAAAATGTCCTGACTTTGTACTAGAGCTGTGCAGTGCTTTCAAGAATCCTTGAAACTGAATTCAGAAAACTACCTCACCTTTGGGGTGTGGTTGGCTGGAAAGCTTTCACCACTAAGATGACTGCTGTTCTGTCCCTATTTGATACTTTCCATATCTTCTATTATGTGAAATACTGGATTCAACTGAATGTATAAAAATATTTGGGAATGAAAAGATCTTGGAATATAGCATGTTACAGTGGAGCGTCTCCTTGCTATCTAACTTTTTTTGCTGACTATCTAGCTTCATAAGTGTGCAATTTACAGATTACTAACATCATTTTCATCCTCAGAAATTAATAGTTCAGAATAACGGAGTATGATGAGAAGTGATAACCAACACTAAAGGTTAGCAGCAGTTAGCAAAGGAAGCCATATATATTGACTGTCCTCCAGAAAATAAATTAACAAATTCCACAATAGGCCTGTGATACTTCTGACAGATTAAAGAATTACTATTGTCTTATTTAATTGCAAAGTTTTAGTAAGTTTACAAATTTTAAGTTGAAAATAGTATCTTAGCACATAAATTCTGTATGTTGTGGTTACTACTATTTTTCCTGCACTCAGAAATGGTCATTATATTTAAATGTGAAGTCTTTAAAACTGTGAGGACACAAAAAGATCAGATTTATTCTAGGAAAATGTAATTTAATTGAAATCATTTTAAATTTTATGAAACATTAATCATGAGCAGAATGTCTGTATGGAACATTAATTGAGGCAGTAAGAATAAGCAGCTGCAGTTCCCTGATATGGTATCTGCAGCATTTGTATTAATTATCTCGTAACATAGACTGACTGAAGTAGAAAATTCATTATGTTTAGTTAAATAGTAAGGAAATCAGAATGCATTTATTTGTTACTTTCAAGGTATCTTCCTAAAATCATTGGCCCTAGAGGTAACAGATGGCTAATAAACTCCATAAGCTTATAAAAATAGAAATATACAGATGAAGTTTTTCGATTTACAGCCTTTTTAAAAAAAAAAAGTTCTGATTATACATATGGGACTGTAAAATGATGACTGAAATGACCGTCCTATCCTTTAGTTACAAGTTTGAAGGGCTTTTTGTCTTTCTGCCAAATTTATTGGGTTTTGCGACCACTTTTTTTTTTTCCATATGTTGTTCTTCCCATTTGTGACAGAGATGATACAGGGCTAGAAATGCTGGAATAGTAAGGCCATTTGCATACAATTTTAGTTCTAGTATTCTTAGACATTTAGAGTTAGCTAAATGGGGACTAGCCCTTAGTCTGGAGCCAGGAATTTTCAGTTCAAGCAATCAGTTCCTCAGGGCTAAATTCATAAACCTATGCAGAATGGCAACCTTGCAGAGTACTGACGCTGAGTAGGTACGCTTTATATTACGTTCCAGTTTACTTTAATAGATACTGTCTTTAAAGGCAGCACTGAATTCTGATGGCAGTATTAGGGTTACCATATTTTCACACAGGGCCCTCTGGAAAAGAAATACATTTAAATGCACGTACTGGATGTGCAGTTAATCAGTGGATCTCAGATGCATAAGATTTACTGTGCAGCCATACAGTAGTACATGAATGGTAGGTAATGCATTGAAAGGGCATTGGACTATATAAGCGTCAGCTGTGGACGGCTCCAAATAATCCTTCTCACAGTTGAGTCGGAATTGCTTCTGTAGGCAGGTTTCTGGATGTCTAGCAATCCTGGACAGATGGGTGCAATCCTCAAGTCACAGCATGAGAAAATGTTCTTGTACTTTTCAGGGAAAACTGTATAGAGTTACAAGATAGTAGATAGTAGTATATTGTTGCTTTTAAAGAGGGGTGGTCTTTCATATAGTGAGGAACCTTCATGTGAATGGCCCAGTGATCTCAGGACATGAATGACTGGACACTGCCCTGAGCAAGCTGATGTAATTAGACCTGCTTTTAGCAGAGGGTAAGACTGAATGACTTCTGGAGTTCCCTTCCAACATAAATTATTCTGTGATTCTGTGATCATATGCAGTGATTCCAACACACAGAAAAAGTCGGGATGATCGGAAGTCTTGCTTTAACACACACTGATTGTTAAGTTACCCATCTCACATGGAGTAATTCCTAGTTTGCTGTAGGAGGTGGTTGGTGTGTACCTTGTCCTTCAAATTGTCCATATGCTCTCTGTGTATTTACTTCTTGGTTATTTTATTATATACATGAATTTATGAATATAGTTCTGCCTGATTGCATGAGATTGTCTGTCCTGGGGATGATTGTCTGCAGTTCTGGTTGTAGGGGGTGTGTATCCTGAAACATGCGATAGAGCTGTGTGGCAAGCACAACCACATGATGCGATACCGCATTGTGTCTTGGAAGTGTGCCTTCTGGCAGGGCAAGGTACTTCATGTCTCACTCTGAAACAAAGCCTTAATCTTTCTCCTACAACTTAATCTCCCTGGCCATATCGTCAGTAAATCATAGTTTTCAGGCTAACTGGCCATTAGCGGATTTGGGAATGGAAGTGTCATATTATGTTATGTTATATGAAGACTTTAGGCATGTTCTGGCTGCAGGGCACAGAAGACGACAGATCAATGCGTGAGTTCTACACGCAAATTACTGTTAAACTGTGTTAATAATTTCTTCAGGTTTATACAGCTTCCTTCACAATTGTCAGGCCTTCTGCTCTTAGAATTGAATATTGAACTGAGGTCTGCTGCTGAAAAAGTAGGTGAAAGTATCTCTTCCCGAAGTAAACAGAGACACAGGCGCTATCTACAGCCTTGTGGTCTTGTATATTATTACGAATGATGCTACATAGTGTGGGTTGTGTTTATCACTTTTTTTTTTTTTTCCTAAATCACTTTTTGACCCTTCACTTAACAAAAGCTACTCCTTAATACAACCGTATTTCAGTGTGCTTATTATGTCTATATGGTAATGATTTGCACTTGTTAAACTACAGATAATTTTATATCTATGTCTCTGTGTGTTTATATAAAAGTTATACACTGCTAAAATAACTTATTTCCTGTTATGCCAGAAAGCTAAGACTGGTTTAAATATGTTAGGGAATCCAGTCCGCTGTGCTAGTCCCAAAATATGTTCTGCATGTCTTTATAGCTTTCAGTAGCACTATTTTTACTTCTTCATCAATTAGCTTGAGTTGAAAGGCACTGAAAGAACACATACTGATTAGCATTTTCAAATATTCTACTTCCAATCAGTAAATTATATTCAAATGCCAACACAAATTGTAACATTTACTGTATGTGAAAACAAATTGAACAGTTGGTTCCACCTAACATTTAAATAATATTTATTATAAAGATATTTCTGGATTGGGTACCTGTAAGTTTTCAGATCCCTTCATTTTTTGCATAGCCTTATATGTTGGTTTTAAAAGACAGTCAGTTTTTATTACTTCAAATGACAGGAGACTCCAGTAACCTTTGAGCTAGTGACTTCATTTTACCCTATACTAATTCTCTTAATGGCTACTAGAATTGGTTGTAAAAGCAGGATTGCCTTGCATTGGCATTAGACAAAAGCAGAAGTACTTCTTGGCAGGTTCCTGAGTGGATTCATGTGATTTAATATGCATTTTTTGATTACTGTCTAACCTTCTACAACCTTTACTGTCTGTCTTTCACCATTAAAGATTCATCTCCCCGTCTATCAGGTGAAATAACAGTCTGAATAGATCTGAATTACCTCATCTTGACCTATTTTAAATCAGTACAGACTAATGCATACAATAATTTCAGCACCATGTATCTTTAGAAGCTGATCACTGGGACGAAAAGTCCCTAAACATATTCTAGGACGTATCAACCCATTAATTAATATAATTTTTCATCACATGGCATAACCCTGAGCAAGCACATTTCAATGGCAAGTAGCGTTCTAGTGAATGGAGTGTTAGGCTGATCCTCTCTGTTACGGAATACAAGATTTAGTCACATAAATCTATGTGAATTAAGGTGGAGTGCTGAGGCAGGTACTGTACTGAGACGGGATACAGACCAGAAACAAAGCCAAATGTAGACATTTTCAGTAAATATACCTGAATTTTTTTGTGACTTAAAGATTTTACTTAAACATAACTCAGGGATACATTATGCAGCCCAGCTCCTCTGAAAAAAAAAATTGTGTTTGTAACTGTGATAATGTCTGAAGTTCTCTGTCCCTTAGGACTTTCTGAAAGCTACTTTTTAGACTGAAGTCTTTTACATCTGTTCTGTGTTCATCTGAAGGTTCTTGGAAAGTTGAACAAAACTTATTGATAAGTTTCTGTGTGAATGGGAACAAATTGTTTATTTTACTATTTTAAAGGTTATTTTGCTACTTCTTTCCTTTTTACATGTCAAAACAGGACTAAAAATCTGAGTGTGATAAGTGCTTTTAGAAAAAACTTTTATATAGATGAAATTATTTGACATTCAAAATCATATCTTTAACATGTGGAAGAAGTTAGAAAGGATTTTATACTTTTTTAATAACCCACATGATAAGAATCTTCAGTTTGTCTGTGTATGTATGGCTGACTCGATACATGGAGTATTAAATGAGATTCTTTCTCTAGTCTGAGGCCCTCAAGTTTACTCAGAATGTACAAATATTGCCTTAGTCATTTGGGCCACAGTATAGAAATATGACTTTATTATGAAACAAAAAGGAGGGGAAAATTCCATAGTAATATAATATTATATTAAGAAGTAATATGGAATCTGTGTACTAATTTGATACAGAAATGCTTAAAGAGCTGATAACAAATAAAGCTAATATCTAAGCACCACCATTTTTTATTCTTTGAATTACCTAACAAATTCTGTTATTTTCCATCAATTTTAATCATGTATGTTCATGGACACTGATACATGTGGCAAAAATCAATGCACTTTTTAGCATTACTTCTCCATATGCAGGATTCTTTTTTTGCTGGACTGAATGTGTGAGCAATTAGTCTATACTCATATTTTGTGTGGGCAGAAATATCTCCTGTTACCAAAAAATTGCCTGTCCATAGTGACTCAGGTACAATGAAGTTATTGCTGGCTATCCTCTAAGTATGTATTTTTTCACAAATGAATTTACTACCTAAAAAGCTATGAAAAAATGGAGGTAGGTTTCTCTAACTTTTGATCAACTCTGCTTGTTTTATGCTTCTTAAATAAGACAGTAACATGTTTATCACATGTATTCTTTTGATGATGAATTGGCTGTTAAGTAATCTGAACTTTGTATATTTTGTTTTATCGTCTTTTCTTTCTTTTGTGCTGTGCAAGTTGGATGCTTCCTACTTTTTGAAGTTTAAGCAGGGAATATTTTAAATTCCAAATAATTTTCAAATCATTTCAGACATGAATTGTATTACCTGCTGTCTGGTTCACTGAAACTGTGAGATATTTTATAGAGTAAATAATCTTACCCTAGCCTGATGCACAATGTAACACCATCGTGCTGTGATCAGTCTACTCCTGTACAAGCCCAGTTCAAGGTATTGGTGAAAGAAGGAAGAGACTGGGGTGGCAGGCTGCAGCGGGAGCAGGATCCTAGCCTGAATAGCCCATCCTGCAGTTTCTCTGGAGACATCTCTGCTACTTGCATGGAAGAGATAAGGTAGTGAACCAGAAGTAGTGCCAGTGACAGCTACTTTCCTGAAACAGTAATCTGTGTGTACCTGAGACAGGGACGGGAATGAGAGCAGAAAGCTGCTTCGTCCTGTCCCACACCTACTTCTTACAGTGGCTGCATGTTATCCAGACATTGGCCCCTTCCTTTTCCAGGACAGGAAGCATAGGAGATTGAGAGGACAAGCAGAAAGCACAGGACTTTTTTAGGAAGGGAGAGAAAAGGAAAGAAGAGTTTATCCAGAAGTCTCAAAACTTTTGTGACTCCTCCCCGTGTCTTATTTAACCTTGCTTAACATTAAAGCTGTCAGGCACGTCACCACCTCCCAAAAGTTCTTGTGCTACTTCCCAGACTTACTTTCCCACAATTTTTTTCATTTACCACCAAAAATATTTTCTTCCTGAAAAGAGATTTTTTTAAAATTGGACTTTTTGCAAGATTATAAGACTTGAGGCAATTCTGTTCAGCAGATTGATAGAGAAACATAGATAATTTTAGCCCATATTTATTATTCAATAGTCTATTTGAAGTTTGCACTACCTGTATAAGTTCTTAAGGCAAAATTTCCCCCTAGACTGTGCCTGAGTATGGTACTTGCCCTGTAAGCCAGAAATTATGCTGTTTCGATGTGCCGCTTACACTTGCTGCGGGATGGTGAGTAGTCTGATCAGATTGATCCAAATAAAAAAAAGTTAAGGTTTGAATCAACATTAAAACAAGCAATATGCATGATCTGTTAGGTTATGGTAGCCCCTATTCTTATGAACAAGTTTGAACCATAGTTGTAAAGCACAATCCTACAAAAAGCTGTGAAAGAATAACGTTGATCTTTAATTGTCCTGGAATTTGTTTTTAGCTATTCATGCATACCATACAAAAACAGTTTAATGGAAATTTGTGAAATATGGCTTCTGCAATATAACAGTAGAGTTATATTCAGTTTTGCAGTTTGCTATGTGTATATATGACAGCTGTAGAGCAGCTTCCAGATTATTTTCCCAATGTAAGAACATGCAAAAAAGCTAATACACAATTTCTGGTTTTCTGTGTTTATAACTTAACATGGAAGCAGGTTCATGCAAGGCGGATGGTTTAATGTACTGTGTTAATACTAATTAAATTTGAAATATCAATCATAGTATATTTAGAAGTACAATATTTGAAGCAGTAAATATATTAATGTTTAGTCCTAAACCTGAAAATACTTTTAGAGGTTTTCTGATTCATATAAATATATAATTTTAATGAAGAAAATATTATGTAATTTTAATGTTAAGCAGTTGACTTTCTAGATGCCACATGAATTACTACTTATATAAAATATATTGTAAGCACCATTGTGTGTGAAGAAAGAAGTGTATGTTGTTCTTCTTTTCTGTCAAGTTTTGGCACATATCTGTGTTGAGATAGGACCAAACTGGTATTTTACTACCTGATGAATACTGACATCAGATGATAGGGAATTAACCTTAAGTAGCCCCAACCAAAACCACTTAACAGGAACCATAAATTGAAAAGTACATTCTTAATTTTTTTATTATTATTATTCTGCTATTCATATGTTAGGATAGCTAGATCTTGAAAAGCATTCTGGAAAATATTAATTATACTGAAATCTGAAACTTAAATTTCTCAATGGAAAATTGCAAAATAGAGAAGGGGAAAAAAAAAAAAAGGGTGAGGGCAGGGGGTGGGAACCAGAAAAAAAAATCCAGTGTATATTACTTTCCAGCAGTCAAAATTAAATTGCATCATTAGTTGTTATTTAACCAATTCAAAATTTTAATGTATTTTAAGTATCCTGTGGAAATGAAATGATTGATAGAAAGTTTCATGGCCAGAATTCTAATTTGCTGGCTGGTTCTACAGTTTAAATCTTTTTCTGAGATGCTAGTAAATGAACTAAATGTTCTTTGATAAAAAAAGTCATACTCAAATACTGAAATATGAGATATTGTTACAAACCCATGCTTTAAATCCTTGCTAAGAACACAGTTTGTCCATGTAAATTATTAAGTGTGTGGATTAGTGTAGTTCTGCTGCATCTCTCGTGTATATTTCGCATATAGAAGACATCTACTTTTACTTGACATATTAGAAATGTCATGAATGAAAAATTCACTGTGCATTTAAATTAATAATACAGTAAATGTAATTACCTGCCATGTTTGAGAGCTGACTCCAGCACTTGAGTAGCTATGGGGTGTAAAATAGGGAAATGATAGTTTTAATCAGTTTGTTTTGCATTGCCTTGATTTTTGAAGGTGATCTATTCCCATGATAAAATTATCAAAATAATCAAAATGAATCAAAAATTATTACAATTTTCTAATTCTTTGTTTTGAGATAAAACCCATAATTTAAATTGTCAAGCAAAGTTTGGGAAAAGGGTTATAAGAGTTGAAGTTGGAAGAATGCCCCTAATGTGAGATTGGATATGGGATGTGTCTGATGCCCAAAATATGCCAGATGTACCTTCCATTTTGAAAGGAATGCAATTCACAGGAGCACAGAAAATGTCATTTTATGTCATATTGTGCATGACAGTGGGCAGTACCAGATGCTGAAACGGCAAGCTCTATTTTATTCTTATACCTAATAGCCAAAGAAGCACTACTTCCTTCTCCTAGTGCTTTGTTTTTACACCTTAGTGAGCTTAGGAGATGGTTAGCTTCAGTGTGTCTATTTGGCTGCTTCTACAGAAAGGAGGAATTCATACGTTCTCTCCATCATGCAGCTGCCATGCGCATCTTTCTGCTAATGTTATTCAAGCTAAGTTTTTATTTGTAGCTGGCACTTCCTCATGCTCTCCCTTTTTTATACACACACACACACACACACACATATATATATATGGATATATGTGTGTGTCTGTGCCTGTAAATGAGCTTACATGCTGGCTCTGAGTAGGTCACCTCAGCATCATAGGTTAACCAGAGTAGCACTGCATATAGACAAGTTAGAAGTAGATGAAAATAGCCAGGTCAGTGCACCACATTAATGTAGCTCTGTCATTTCTGGGACCTGTGGTGGTATTACACAGCATTGTGCAAGGAAGACAGAGTGGTTAGATGGCAGGTCAGGTACCCCTAATGATTGTGCTGTGCTCCATACCCTTTGGTTCAATTCTAAAAGTATTTCTCTTAAACCAAGGGAGGGTAGTTAGAGAAGGGAACAATTTTATTCTATTTCACCTGTAATGGGAGGGGAAATTAAAAAGGAGAATGGTATCCCAAGTTAATACCTGATTCTTTATGCTGACCTATCAGCTGGTGCAAGGATTGGTAAAGGAAGGTGTCGTTGTAGCAAACATAGAAATCCCACAAGTTTGAATTATGATGCATAGTCTTGGCTCAGGAGACCATTTTCATCTAGTTGTTGTGATACAACATTCTTGAGCGTACGTGCACACATATAATTAAAAAAAAAAATTTCCCCAGTTCCCTATCAAATTATCAGAAAAAATTTGTTCCATTACACAAGAGAAAAGCACAGTACAAGTTTTAGAAAAATGTCAGTTCATAATATATGCAGATGTATGTATAGATTGCACCTAAGTCTTTCCCGGAAAGAACCAAAGTCTCAAGAGAGACTTCAGCAAAGAATGAATAAACAAATGCTTAGATGCCTGCTGTTGTACAGGTATTGATAGTTGTTGACATAATGACATGTTTCGATCTTACTCTGAAATACAAATAGCTGTTCCACAGTGTTGTTCAATTTAATAAGTATGCTGAAAACTATGTCACCAATGATTATGGATTGCTACATAATAAAGGAAAAGTAAGCTGAACTGGAGATTTATTTTCAAGAGTGTCACTGTGAAGCTTTGCTAACTTAGGTATGAGCTCTTCAGATTGTAGCTTAATCAGTTACTGGTAGACCTGGAAAACGATCCTGATTTGGAAGTGGTAACTGTTGACAAGGGCAGTGAAAGGTATTTTGTTACCTAGGGAAGCGTACATCCAGTGCCTTTCCTGCTTTTGTCATCTTCCAGATCCTATTATTTCTCTTGTCTTCTCCCAGATTCTCTCAAACACACAGAATGGGAAAACAGAGTTCTGGAAAGGATATCTGCTTGCTCCAAGCACACCTTTTCTTTGTCTTCTCCAGCAGCTTAATAGTGAAGGTGAATAGGCCTCCTTACTGCACATCTCTATTATCTGCGTCTGCTGCTGGCTTCAGTACTAAGTACCAGTACTGGACAACACTTCAGCCAGTCTGCTACTAATCTGCTGCTCTTGGTGCTACAGATGCTGTCTTTGGTCTTGCGTGCTTTTTCTACCTTTGCTGTTTCTGGTCAAAGAAGCCATCCTTTCCATCACCAAGCGGCTCTGTGGTTGCCTGTTTGCAGTCAGTAATGTTGGCTTGTAAAACTACATTCAATGAAATAAGCTTTCAGGACACTCTTGAAGCACTTTCTCTGTCTACCCTATTTCCTCTTTTCACTCTTCAGCATAGGAAAGCAAGTTGGGCGTTCCTGCATTATCTGCCGAAATCACATCTCCGAGCTGTTCTGGTAGGGCTTTCGTTACTATTGCCTTAATGAACAAGAAATGAAGAACATAGAATATGACAGTCCAAAAGACTGTCATGGGTGTGTCTGCCATACAGCCTCATCTACAGTAAGATGTGAAAATATCTGTGCTAGAACTGGTTATAGTAGTTTGCATTATTTTGCAAAGGATGTTTTTAATTTCTAGATACATATAATTTCATAATTGCTTTATACATCAGGTATTTATTTCTGAGGACCTTAATAGGGTTTTGAAGGTATATCTAAGTAATGAAACTGAACTTTATGAATTAAAGAAAGCTGTGGACCATGTAAGTTTGTATTATTTTATGTGTTTTACTTTTTCTAGCATAGTTTGAAAAGTTCTATTTAGGATCCAGGAGAAAAACATTAAACAGCTCTGCATTTTGTTTTTCAGTGTGCAGTGACCTGGAATTCAGGGAGGTTGCAAACAGATTGAGAGACTGGTTTAAGGCACTTCATGAAAGTGGAATTCAGAATAAGAAGACTAGGATTGTTCAAAGGCCTGAAAGAACCAGTAAGAGATTTCTCCTTGTCTTATTTGATGTTCTCTCTGATACTTTTCTGTACTTTTGTATTTCCATTGCTAAGACTTGCCTTATTCTCATGTGCTTTAAATAGGCATGTGTATGAAACCATAACTTTGTGCTTTTCTAAAGTTAATTTCTTATTTATGGCTTAGTACTGATATAAGATGTTCACTTTAAACTTTCCATGTTAATTGGCAAGACTTTTGCTTGTAAGAATGTATGGCAGCTACCATTCATGATGCTTTCATTTGTGCATGCTAGCAAATTGTCTGTGTGATAGAGCTTGATAATTAGCTGCTGTATAAGGAGACAAACCAGAAGAAACAAGTCGGGATTTTGAGCGACTTTTCCATAGAGAAAAGTGAGTTGCTGAATGGTTAGCCCTAAGAAATAATGTACAGGAGCTGTAATTAGGTGTGACCCATCGTTGCTAGTTGATGCCACTGTAGGTGCTGGTACAGAAAAACACATTGAAAAAAAGCTTGTAAGTAAAAAGGAATTTTCAAGGATATACTTCAAACTGGAAAAGACTGAGGAGTACTAATGAAGTGGAAACAGTAGGGGGCATAATTTGTTTTTAACCCCCTCCAATATTTAAATAGGTTTTTTGTTGTGGAAAGTAGTGAAGTTTTAAAATGTAATTATCAAAGGGCTTATTTAAAATAGCAATTGAAGTGTGCAGTAATAGTTTCAAGAGTGATGTCCTACTGCGAAGGAGAGTCGAATTAGATTTCATAAGCCGTAAAACTCTACCTTTCATTAATATGAACAGCAAACTATGAATTTCTCCACAGTATGTTTCACAGAACTTGACTACCACTGGCTGCTTACCTTAGTTCCTTCACTATTAACTTTTAAAGTATTTGGGATTTTTTTTTTAGGTTTTGTTTGATTGCTATTTGTAGCATTACTTTTTTTTTCCAAGAAATCCATTTATTTCATTTAATTGGAAATGTCATTTCTTTGTGTGATTTTTCATGCTAAGGAAATACAAATAATTCTGTAAAACAATGAATTGAAGATGATTCTGTGTTAACTGGGAATACTTCTCTTAACACTGAGAAAAAATGTTTCTGAGGTAAGGTGGTAATACAGTAACGTCACTTTTTATTGATACTGAAAAAAACATATTTAAAAACATATATTTGCAATTTACATTCTCGTTGGTGCCCATAACTAGCATGTCATCTACTTTTCATCCAGAAATGAAAACAACAGAAATGCAAAGTTTGCAGCTCTTAAGTAAGCATTTATTGTATAGTAATGAATAAAATGTATCTAATAATATAGCTAGTGTTAGCACATCGCTCAGTTAAAGGCCAGCTGAAACATTGTGTAGAGTCCTGTTTCTTGCTGAATACTCACTTTGTTGAGGGTAACACACTGAATAGGTAAGGTCAAAAATGCAGCACAGCTGTTTAGAAGCCTGATAATACAGTAAAAGTTCAAAAAGAAATTTGGGCAATGATAAAAGAAGCAACTCTACAGCTATTAAGTACTATGGCATACATAAATAAAAAGTCAGTGTTTCAAGTAATTGGGATCTATGTAATACAGGAATGTAAAGTTCATAATTAATACTTTGAATACATTAGGATGTAGTGCAAGCACAAAGTTCTTAAGAGTGTGAGATTTTTCCCTTAGACATTTTCCTTGGTCTTTTTTCCTTAAGCACACAGGTGACATTCATAAGACCTAGTATCTCTACTTGAGACAGGTATTTGTATTATGATGTGTACGTGGAAATATTATACTCACATTTATTTTATCACTTGTCTGTTTGCTTGCAAATTTTTACTTTATAATAGCAATCAAAGACTGTATTTAGACTTAAGATCTAAGATTTTAATATGTGTGAGTAAAAATGCAAGAGTCTTGTGGATTTTTGGACCTTGTCAATTTTTGGACCTAGACATATGTTATGTGATCCCAACTAGTTGGTTTGTTTTCAGACTTTGATGGTCACTTACTATAACATTAGCAACACTCGTAAGATTGAGTGGTGTCTACCTAATGTTGATTTTACATCTAGTGCGTCCTAAATGTTCATGTTTTGGCACTTCATGAACAATGCAGAAGATAATAACCATCTGCTTAGACTATGTGTAGACCAAAGCAGTTTTGAGATATGTGGGTATTTTTAGAACAGATTGTTCAATTGCATGAACCACTTTGGCCTGTGAGGTCTGTGAGCGTGAGTAGCTCTTCTGCAGAAAATGGTATGGTCCCATTCTGATTAACTTCCTCCAAAGTTTTAGGGTCTGTGGGATCTTTCCCACCTAACCTGAGCTAGTAAAGAAATCTTTCTAAGGCAAGTAGAGAGATGTATTTGCCTTTAAAAGCCTTCAGATGAGGATGTTCTCTACAAATACAATTGTTCCAATGGAGGGGAAAAAAACGGGTTTCTGGCCCAGTTTTCAGAATTTCCTTTTGGAAGCCTTCAAAGTCATGAATTTCTCTCCTTTGACAGTATAAAGAATTCACACATACCTTAGGAGGTATCTGAAATTTTAGGCACAAGTTAGACTGGATCCTATCTTACCATTTTTTTGAGAGACAGAATCAAGTGTTGATTTGGATGGCTAACAATAGTCTTTTCAGGGCTCTTTTTCATCAACAGGTAAGGAAATATAATCTGTGTGGAAAACCCTGTTTTCATTGTACTACCGACTAAATTCCCTGTGAACATGGTGCTGTCAGAAATGTTTGACTTATACTTGTAACATCGTACCAGAAATTAATCCTAAACAGGTAGAATGTTATACAAAATATTATTTGATTACTATGCTGTTTTAAATTAGATTTTCTGTTCCCAAGAGTTATATCTCATCAACCTTAAAATAGAGGTAGTGTTACAAGAATGTTGAAAAGTTTGCTATTTGTTATAGGAATGCTAGGATGTAAACATAGAAGTTTAATGATAGGCTTTGGCATGTTTATTTTGTTTTTACTAAACCATAGCAAATCAAATTGTAGAAAATGATTACGTGAGACATTCAGTTTGTCCTATCTTTTCTTCTTTTCTTTTTCTCTTTAAAAAAGAGTTTTTCAACAAAACCCACAGTGTTTCACAAAAACATTTGAACAATAACTGTTTAGAGTCTAGTGTTTTAGTACTAGTGTTTAGTGGTCAGTTACTCAAATTGCATATATCTAATTGTGAAAAAAAAATGCTTTCAAATATAAAAGATCCTATTTGCGCAATCTTTATTCAATATTATAAATAGACAATATTTATTTGATTGAATTATTTTGACAGGCTACTGCAGAAAGGCAGTCCATCTATAGACAGAAAGTGATCGAATGAATATATGATTAGTAGTAGTTTTCTTTCATTTGGGGATTTGGGGCTGCAAAAATTGTTTAAAAACTGGTTTCATTAATGCAACTATGTGGTTTTTCTGGTATGTACATTTCTGAACTTCAAAATTTCTTATTTGAGTCAGCAAAAGATACTGCATCTTATGAGAAATTAACATGTCTGTAGTTTAGAAGAAAATATTAGGTCACTATGTGCCTGTAAATATGCAAAGAAGGAAAAATAACAATAACCATTCAACATGGTAATGTCCTTTCTAATACCATTAAGAAATTCTTAAAATTGTTCTTCAAGAGCTAAGCTCTCAAGTAGTATCCTTAATGAAATCCCTCAAAGTCAGTCTCCAAAGTCATTGTAGGTCCAAGACATCAGGCGCATTAGTTTTTCAGTATACCAGAGAGTCCAGCCCCTGTTTTGGAGACGTCCAAGAGCTACACCAAGAAATAAATCTTGCAAAGAACTTCTTAATCATGTATAATGACCTTATACTTAGCACGAGACTTAGTGATCTGTACAGAACAACAGTTACAACAAAAAGCCACCTGAATATAACTTCCCCTTTCAGAGTCGTAATTATTCTAGCAGATCCCTGGAGCTGTTCATTACCCTTGGGGAGTTAAAAATCTGTTTTGGCACCCTTTCCCCCAGGCTGTCCTTTATTCATGTCATAGAGTTCCTTCCTCACTGAAAAGCCATTCTGCATTTAAAAAAGCAATTTGTGACATCCTTTCTGGTTGTCTATTTGCATTTAAGATTTTTCATATTTCAGTCTCTCTGGTGGCACTTGGGACAGGATTTATTGAAAGGCTTGGGCACAGTCCTTCTGACCAAGGTAGATATGGTACAAGTTTATAGTGCCTTGCTGGTGCTTTTCAGAGTTGTTCCAGCTATTAAATAGTCCACATTGATCCGTACAATCATTAAGATTATTTCTAAACAAACCAAGCAATAGTGTTTAAGTTGTTCTGCTAGAGCCATCAATATGCTGATAACAAGTTAAAAATGCAAGGTGCTTACATTGTTGAGTTTTTACAGGAGTTACATGGTTTTAACTGACACTTACTTTTTTCCATATCTGAATCTTACTAGTAATGCAGACTAGAATATTGCAAATAATTAATAAGGTTTTATTTCCAAAATCCCTTTTGTGTCCAGATGTATTCAGATTGAATATATCTAGAAGTATCCTTACTATAAATGCTATATAAACACTTAAATCTTGTCCTCAGGCCATTTATGATCTAAGTAGATGACACAAAAGGGAAAAGGATACTGTACCCCCATACTACAATAATACCCCCATTATTATTCTCTTGTGGAGGGGGAAATAAGGAGTTGAAAAATTAAGTGAGATTTTACGTACCTGTTTAAAGTCTTTTAAAATATTTGTTCTATTTCTGTATTAATTTTGTGTGATAAAACTCTAGGGAATTAATGCATCAAATGCAAAGCACAAAAAATACTGTAGTCCCACAAATATTACTGCTAACAGGCGGTCTATTTCTAAGGAATACTTGTGTGCCTTGTCATCTTAGAAGATGAAACACCAGAGGCTAAAGGTAATAGAGAATCTTCTTATGGCTTGGAAATAATATGATTATTAGGAGTCTAATACACTAATAATTTTGAAAATAACAGAAAAATACAAGAAGTCTGAAAGAAAATTACTTGTAATTGGCTTGTCTAGAACTAGCATGGTGAGATATTACACTAAAATTGCCAAATACCCTTACAAACTTGCAGCGGGAAAAGACTAATTTTGTATAGAAAAGTGCAAATAAAATTAACAATTTCAGATCTTTGCTTGGAGGTTTTTACTTCATTCGGACTATCCTAAGTTCCTTATCAATGAAGAGACACAGCTGACATTATGCAGAGATAAATTAAATTTCCCCGATCTTCATTACTGAAGCATATTTGGAAACCTGATGTACAGACAGAACTCATAAGCAGAACAGTAAGTTCTTGCTTACTCCTGTCAATACTCTCCCATACAGTCATTATATAGTTATAAGACATAAAAAGAATTGCGGTTTTAAACATCATTTTTGATGTCTTGAAAATGCTGAGTGCCTGAGAATTTGGCAACTTCCTGAGATTGTCTCAGAAAATGTCCTGTAAGCTGTACTGCAAAGTTGTACAGGCTGGCAACCTGAACCATAGTTCTAGTTTGCTAGAAAGAAAAGGTTATTCTAATGGCTTTCTGCATGTGTCAGGTTAGTGTAAGCTCAGGCATCCTTAAAGCAAGAGTCTAGAAGAAGAAATCCAGCCTAGAAGTAATTCTGAGCAGGAATTTTAAATTAATCCATCTTTACTTAAAATTAAGACTTTGAATGAACTAAATCAGTATTGTTGACTGAAGTTTGTTTTGACTCAATCTTTTGTAAAGAATTATCCTTATACACAATGAAACATATATAGATGTTTGTTGTAGCATTTTATTTTATTTCTCCCTCCTCAGGTGTCTTCTGCTTTTCCTTAACAGTCACTCCTATTAATAAAATGGTCAGTCTGGTGTCGCACAGAATACATTTCATCTGAACTGTCAATCTATTAGCAAACTGGTAGCCTCCAGCAATAGGATTCATCTTGATTTTTTTTTTCCCTCACCTCCATATAAAATTCTCTAAAACACTTTCTGAAAAAGGAGAGACTTCAGGATGCAAACTTTCACAGGTGTTTAAGGGATATTGCAGCTGTGCTTTATTTCTCTCCCTTGTACCTTTTGTTGTAAAATGAGAGTCAGTTATCCTAGGTTTATTGTAAGACCTTTGGTACCTTCCCCATGTCTTGCCCCAACCCAACTCCTATCTGTGTAATCATAGCGAGCAGGAATATATTACAACTTTAGACAGGTGACAGAGAATGTTATGCCTAATGCTGTCTCCTTCTTGGGCTAGTATGGAGCCAGATGAGTCTCACCTAGATCAACACTTTTGTGAATAGCAAATACGACAGAAAACATTCACGTCTGCTTAGTCCTCTCTTTAGTTGAGTCCTTCCTGCTCAGGTCTGTCCTGGTCGTACTACATTAGGAAGGAAAACTTGTTCCCAGCTTGTTCACAGTAGGCCTCAGCTGTGAGATGCTGTTAACTGAGGATTTTCTGCTAGCCAAAATATTAGACAAATCCATCACAAGTGAAAACCTTCTTGCTATGCAGCTTGCATGCTGAACAAGTAAAAGCCATGGTCTAGATGGCCATAAGGACTCTCACAGAGTGTATGTGTGTTTATTCACATGTGTGATTTGTCAGTGTCTTTTATTGTCCTGGACAGTGTACTGGTATTGGAAAGAATCATGCAGTTTACTTGTCTTGGCATATTAGATAAACAATTTTTATATAATGCAATATGTGAGCCATATCTATGTATGCTGTTTTGATTTCCGCATAATGTCAAAAGCTATCTTCCTCAATGTACACAAGGATTTATTACTTATGAGCTTAATAAGCAGGCAAACAATAGTGTTACCTTGAAAAGCAGATTATATTTACTAAGAGTTGAAATTCTCTGCTGAGAAATAATCAGAAACACAGGAGCATTTCTGTTGGTTCCTTTTGAGGAAATGTTTTGAATGCTAGTGTGTAAGCCATGGAGGAGGGGTATATTTCTCAATAATATTTCCCTTGAGATCATTTTGGCTGAGGAAAAGAGGTTAAGCTGGTACTTCACATTTTTCTAGACAATGTTCAGAAATAGCTATATAAAAGTTCATTTCATTATGGTATATGGAAATAGATTTCAAATAAGTGGTGAAAATGAGAGAAAGATAAAATCTTCTTTTGTAATTTAGACATCTGAGCAGCAATTTTTACTCTCCTCAGTATAATGTCCTGGTACTTAATCATCAAGAATAAATTACTATCCTTCAACTATGCTAATTTTCCCCCTTTAGTTTCTGCTTTTTGTTTTGTGTCTCAACTCTGAAAAATGTGTAAGAACAGCATTCCTATTGGTGCTCAAAGTGATAATATATGTAGTCTGTGATTTGGGCAATTAATTTCCTAATTCTAGGTCACCTGGTGATTTTGTGACTCTTAGTTCTGTATCACCTGGCCTCCTCATGTGTCAAACCCTGTTAGCAGATGTTAGACTCTAGGTATGTACCTAAGTGCTTTCCTGACTCTCGAGTATATCCCCTTCAAGAGTGACACCTTGTCCCGGTTTCAGGTGGGATAGAGTTAATTTTCTTCCTAGTAGCTGGTATAGTGCTGTGTTTTGGATTTAGCATGAGAATAATGTTGATAACACACTGCTGTTTGAGTTGTTGCTAAGCAGTGCTATACTAAGTCAAGGGCTTTTCAGCTCCCCATGCTCTGCCAGGTGCACAAGAAGCTGGGAGGGGCACAGCCAGGACAGCTGACCCCAACTGGCCCAAGGGCTATTCCATACCATATGCTGTCATGCTCAGTATGGAAACTGGGGGGAGTTGGCTGGGGAGCAACGATCACTGCTTGGGGCCGGGCTGGGCATCGGTCAGTGGGTGGTGAGCAATTGCATTGTGCATCACTTGTTTTGTATATTCTTTTATTATTTTTAATTATTATTATTTTCCTTTGCTGTCCTATTAAACTGTCTTTATCTCAACCCATGGGGGTTTTTTTGTTGTGTTCTTTTTTTTTTTTTTTTTTTTTTTCTTTCTTCCGATCCTCTCCCCCATCCCACCAGTGGGGATGCAGGGAGGGTCAGTGAGCAGCTGTGTGGTGCTTAGTTGCTGGCTGGAGTTAAACCATGACAGTCCATTTTGGTGCCCAATGTGGGGCATGAAGGGTTGAGATAACAACAGATCTGACCAGAGCGTGTTAAAACAAATTTGTTATGAGCATTCATTATATTAGTTTAGTAGTTGCTGGTCACAATGTTGATTTATTTGCTGTCAAAGTTGTTGGGCTTGTTCTCAGAGTTGTGTTATAACACCTTACTTGCTGTATATATGTTTATCAGTATTTGTGTGCTGTTTATCACTTCTGGGAGGTGGATTAAGGTTATCATTTTGCTGTACTGTGTAACACTGGCTTATGGTATGATAAAATTATCGGTCATGAGATCAATCTGGTATTTGTACTCAGCATTGCCATCACCTCTGTACTTCAGGAGCCATCTATCAGAAATTATTAATAATTACACTTTTTACTTTTTGTCCTTGGAGAGCCAGTCTATGGGGGAGACACTTTCCTCCATCTTCCCCTTCCTCTCCAGGCTAATTACAGTAGCTCTTGAGAATTTTGAATATCCTTGGGATGTTCAAACCAGCATGTTCCTATTGCTATGTCTCCTGAATGTGTGTCAGGTCTTGCTTAGGGTTAAACAACTATTTAAGAACACTGCAGCCACTCCAAACTCCGCAACAGGCACTGCAGCTACTCAAATCACAGCGACAGGCACTGTGGCTACTCCAACCCCACCGACAGGCACTGCAGCTGAACCAGAGAACCAACCCATTCCGGTATCAGTCACCCCATACACAAGAAGAAATCTTGGAAGCGAAAGTCAGCTCGTTTAGTAAGGGATTGTTGCGTTAAGAGTTACTGTCACGTTACAAATAGGAGTCTGAGGTGGGAACCTGAGGTGGGAGGAGGCTGGGGTGGGAACCCTCCTGTTGAGTCACGAGGTTGAGACAGGACCCCCTTGCTTTCTAAACTCCTTCTCAGAGAGGAGTCTACGTGCGGCTAGGTCCAGTCTTAGTCTCAGACTTGGTCAACGGTTTATTTTCTAAGGACTGTGTGTATAGCCACTTATCAGAACCAGAGCCCACTCGGGGCTTTCGCTAAGGCAACAGCGTTAATTTACAACGTTATAAGTCTGGTTGCGTCCAGCGTACTGAACTTCACGATTACGGATTCACGAATAATGCGCTTACACCCCCAGTCTAGTCGTGTTGCGTGAACTATCACAGCCACACTTAAAGAGTCTGGTTGTGTTCAATGAGAACTACCATGGCTAGATCAATGAAGAATGCAGTTTATTAGAGCAACAGACACACAGATTCTTTGGATTACCGGTGATAAATTCACTGTCTGCAAAGCACACGCAGATACCAAGAATATGAGTAACGCTGCCGGCTACAAACGCGTTGAAAGATGATAAAGCAACTCTATAGAGATTTCTAAGTTTCCTGGGGAGGCACTTGGTATAACCAAGTGTTCGACTCTTACCCAAAGGTGTCCCGTTGCGGGGGAAGAGAGGCTCAGCCCGTCAACCGATCCCAAATGTCAGAGTGGTACACGATGGGGTCTTCCCTAATATTCTCTTTCTCTTAAGCCATTTTATACTGTCTTTCACCTTTCAGGTGGAGCTTGAGTGACTCTAGTCATACATACCTTTGCTTAGGATTGGTGTAAAGTTTTCTCGCTTCGCTTTTAAAGGTATAAGATAGCAAAATTCAGTGCGCAAGCTCAGTGAGGGGTGGTCACACCTTGGAGGCGGGTAGCTTTTGCGATGAAGGTGTGTTTTGGTATTATAATGATGTTATAATGAGCAAAGTTCACCAAAAGGACAGCATTTTGTCAAAAATGTGGCAGGCTGTTGGCCCAGGGTAGTAAATATGCAGCTCATCAGTTCCATGACACCTTTAAGTTCCCATATAATCACGGAGCCTGGCTGCGGCATCTCCACACCGCTGCACCCTCCGGGCAGCGCCTCTTAGAGTCAGCACACCAAGTTCCCCTGGCGTTACCAACATCTAAGGTTGCAGGCCTAGGGAACTCCCATAGAATGGATTCCTTGCATGTCAGCCACATTCCACCTGGGAAGCTTCTTCAATGCTGTGCCTTACCTATAAGTTCTAATTTCTAAGTCACCTCAGCAGTTATCCCACAGGGATGAAGAAGCTTCTCCTAAAGGGAGCAGGAGGAAGAAGCATACTGCCCCACCAGCGAGGAGGCAGACTACTCTAAAACAGGGTCATCACGAGAACAGGAGGAGGAAGAGGAAGAACGTCCCGCTTCCCCCCTGAGGAAGAACTCAGCAGGAGGGTTCCTCCTCTTCCTCGGAGGGAGAGGAAGAACTCATAAACAAGACAGAAACCACCGGATCCCTATCCTGAGTGAGCTGTGAGATATGTGAAAGGATTTCAGCCATCGCCCAGGCAAGCACCTTGCCACCTGGCCGCTCTGGTGCTGGGATAATGGGGCCAGTAGCCTGGAATTAGAGGGTAAGGAAGCCAAGCAGATGGGACCCCTTTCTAGGGAAGGGGGCATTGACAAAGCGATTGGAAAAGGGGCACAAGTCCTCAGCCTCTGGAGGCAACTCCTGTCAGCTATGAAGGAAAGGTATTCCCTCAAGGAAGATGTTATATGTCACCCAGGCAAGTGGACCACCATGGAGAGAGGTATCCAGTCCCTGAGGGAATTAGCCGTGCTGGAGGTGATATATGGTGACCTGAACAACAAGCAGTTATCCAAAGATCCAGACGAAGTCCACGCAACCCATGTGGCAGAAGTTTGTACAGAGTGCACCATCGTCGTATGCCAACTCATTGGCAATAATGACCTGGAAAGATGGAGAGGGACAAACGGTGGAGGAATTGGCTGGCCAACTCCGGAAATAAGAAGAAAGTCTCTCTTCCTTCCTATGGGCCTGCGTCTCAGCTGTAGAGAAACTGCCAGACATGCTAGCCGAGAAACTGTCCTGGGAGTTCCAATGATTCAAAGATGATATGTCCTACTCCCCACCTGTATGAACAGGTATCTTGGCTATTAGGAGTAAGTGTTCCTCTGCTCAAGAGAGAGGCTACAGGGGGTGTACACCACGGGCCACCCTATGGTTTTACCTGCATGACCACGGAGAGGACATGAGGAAGTGGGATGGAAAACCTACCTCAACCCTAGAGGCACGGGTACGTGAGTTGCAAGGAAAAACAATCACACAAGGGGGTTCTTCCAGGAAGATTGCTGCTCCAGTTTCCAGTGAGCAGTTCCCCAGACAGAGTAAAGGGGCTGATCTTACTCCTGATTTTAATGAAGGAACTCCTGACTCATACGTACAAGAAGTGGGTAATGAATCCTATGACCAGGACTAGAGGGGCCCTGCCTCCAGCCAGGTGGAGGAAAGGGACAACCGGGTTTACTGGACTGTGTGGATTCGATGGCCTGGCACATCAGACCCACAGGAGGATAAGGCTCTAGCAGACACCGGTGCACAGTGTACCCTGATGCCATCAGGCTATACAGGGGCAGAACCCATCTGTATTTCTGGAGTGGCAGGGGGATCCCAACAGCTGACTGTATTGGAGGCTGAAGTGAGCCTAACTGGGAATGAGTGGCAAAAGCACCCCATGGTGACTGGCCCAGAGGCTCCGTGCATCCTTGGCATAGACTGCCTCAGGAGAGGGTATGTCAAGGACCCAAAAGGGTACCGGTGGGCTTTTGGTATAGCTGCCTTGGAGACAGAGGAAATTAAACAGCTGTCCACCTTGCCTGGTCTCTCAGAGGACCCTTCTATTGTGGGGCTGCTGAGGGTCGAAGAACAACAGGTGCCAATTGCTACCACAACGGTGCACCGGAGGCAATATCACACCAACTGAGACTCCCCAATTCCCATCCATGAGCTGATTCGTCGACTGGAGAGCCAAGGAGTGATCAGCAAGACTCACTCACCCTTTAACAGTCCCATATAGCCAGTGTGAAAGTCTAATGGAGAGTGCAGACTAACAGTAGACTAGTGTGGCCCGAACAAAGTCACGCCGCTGCTGAGTGCTGCCGTGCCGGACATGCTGGAACTTCAATACGAACTGGAGTCAAAGGCAGCCAAGTGGTGTGCTACAATTGATATCGCTAATGCGTTCTTCTCAATCCCTTTGGCAGCAGAGTGCAGGCCACAGTTTGCTTTCACTTGGAGGGGCATTCAGTACACTTGGAATCGACTGCCCCAGGGGTGGAAACACAGCCCTACCATTTGCCATGGACTGATTCAGACTGCACTGGAACAGGGTGAAGCTCCAGAACATCTGCAATATATTGATGACATCATCGTGTGGGGCAATACAGCAGAGGAAGTTTTTGAGAAAGGGAAGAAAATAGTCCAGAGCCTCCTGAAAGCCGGTTCTGCCATAAAACAAAGTAAGGTCAAGGGACCTGCACAGGAGATCCAGATTTTAGGAATAAAATGGCAAGATGGATATCATCAGATCCCAATGGATGTGATCAACAAAATAACAGCCATGTCCCCACCAACTAGCAAAAAAGAAACACAAGCTTTCTTAGGCGTTGTGGGTTTTTGGAGAATGCATATTCCAAATTACAGTCTGAGCATAAGCCCTCTCTATCAAGTGACCCAGAAGAAGAAGAATAATTTCAAATGGGGCCCTGAGCAATGACAACCCTTTGAACAAATTAAACAGGAGATAGTTCGTGCAGTAGCCCTTGAGCCAGTCCAGGCAGGGCAAGATGTAACGAATGTGCTCTACACTGCAGTCGCGGAGAACGGCCCTACCTGGAGCCTCCGGCAGAAAGCACCAGGGGAGACTCGAGGTCGATCCCTAGGGTTTTGGAGTCGGGGATACAGAGGATCCAAGGCCCGCTATACTCCAACTGAGAAAGAGATATTGGCAGCATATGAAGGGGTTCGAGCTGCTTCAGAAGTGGTTGGTACTGAAGCACAGCTCCTCCTGGCACCCCGACTGCTGGTGCTGGGCTGAATGTTCAAAGGGAGGGTCCCCTCTACACATCACTAATGAGTAAGTGGGTTCCTCGAATAGGAAACCCCAATCCTCCAGGAATCTGGGAAGTTATCATGGACTGGCCAGAAGGCAAAGATTTCAGAATATCACCAGAGGAGGAGGTGACGCGTGTTGAAGAGGCCCCACTGTATAATAAACTGCCAGAAAATGAGAAGCAATATGCACTGTTCACTGATGGGTCCTGTCATATTGTAGAAAAGCATCAGAGGTGGAACGCTTCTGTATGGAGTCCTATAGGACAAGTTGCAGAAACTGCTGAAGGAGACGGTGAATCGAGCCAATTTGCAGAAGTAAAGGCCATCCAGTTGGCTTTAGACATTGCTGAACGAGAAAAGTGGCCAGTGCTCTATCTCTATACTGACTCACGGATGGTGGCAAATGCCCTGTGGGGGTGGTTACAGCAATGGAAGCAGAACAATTGGCAGCGCAGAGGCAAACCCATCTGGGCTGCAGCATTGTGGCAAGATACTGCTGCCCGGGTAGAGAACCTGGTTGTAATAGTGCGTCACTTAGATGCTCACGTACCCAAGAGCTGGGCCACTGAAGAACATCAAAACATCCAGCAGGTGGATCAGGCTGCTAAGATTGAAGTGGCTCAGCTGGATCTGGACTGGCAACATAAGGGTGAATTATTTATAGCTTGGTGGGCCCATGACACCTCAGGCCATCAAGGAAGAGATGCAACATATAGATGGGCTCGTGATCGAGGGGTGGACTTGACCATGGACACTATTGCACAGGTTATCCATGAATGTGAGGCATGTGCTGCAATGAAACAAGCCAAACGGTTAAAGCCTCTGTGGTATGGAGGGAGATAGCTGATGTATAAATATGGGGAGCCTGGCAGATCGATTATATCACATTCCCACAAACCCGCCAAGGCAAGCGCCATGTGCTTACAAGGGTGGCAGCAACCACTGGATGGCTGGAAACATATCCTGTGCCCCATGCCACCGCCCGGAACACTATCCTGGGCCTTGAAAAGCAAGTCCTATGGTGATGTGGCACCCCAGAAAGAATTGAGTCAGACAACGGGACTCATTTCCGAAACAACCTCATAGACACCTGGGCCAAAGACCACGGCATTGAGTGGGTATATCACATCCCCTGTCATGCACCAGCCTCCGGGAAAATCGAATGATGCAATGGACTGTTAAAGGCTACACTGCGAGCAATGGGTACTGGGACATTCAAACATTGGGATACACATTTAGAAAAGGCCACCTGGTTAGTCAACACTTAGGGGATCTGTCAATCGAGCTGGCTCTGCCTAATCAAAACTTTTACGTACTGTGAAGGGGGATAAAGTCCCTGTAGTGCACATAAAAAACATGCTAGGGAAGACACAGTCTGGGTTACTCCTGCCTCAGGCAAAGGCAAGCCCATCCGTGGGATTGCTTTTGCTCAAGGACCTGGATGCACTTGGTGGGTGATGTGAAAGGATGGGGAATTCCACTGTGTACCTCAAGGGGATTTGATTTTGGGTGAGAACAGCCAATGAATGAATGGTATGATGTTAATTGCTATATAATACCGTATATCATCACTTTTGTGGTTGCTATATGCCATATCAACAGTATTACAATAAGAATCACCCAGATTAATGAAGAATGAACTTTGATGAAACCAAGCAAAGTGCAGCAGTGATGGAACCAGAACTGGCTTCAGCATGCAACAATCCAACACCACACACCATCTCTCCTGCCCTGAAGGACTGTTAGGACAGATGGAGCCCAAAGTCATGGACTAAATGAACTCAATGGACATTTAAGAGGGATGGCCCATGGACTAAGGGAATGATAACTGTGTGTATATATCAAAAGACAGGGAAAGTGGTGGTGATTAATTGGAATGTATTGGAAAGTGTAGGACCTGGGCATGATGGTATAGATGGTATAGAATAAGGCGTGGATACTGTCCTGGTTTCAGCTGGGATAGAGTTAATTTTCTTCCTAGTAGCTGCTATAGTGCTGTGTTTTGGATTTAGGATGAGAATAATGCTGATAACACACTGATGTTGGAGTTGTTGCTCAGCAGTGCTTACACCAGTCAAGGACTTTTCGGCTTCCCATGCTCTGCCAGGTGCACAAGAAGCTGGGAGGGGGCACAGCCAGGACAGCTGACCCCAACTGGCCAAAGGGCTATTCCATACCATATGGTGTCATGCTCAGTATAGAAACTGGGGGGAGTTGCCTGGGAGGCAGCGATCGCTGCTTGGGGACTGGCTGGGCATCAGTCAGCGGGTGGTGAGGAATTGCATTGTGCATCACTTGTTTTGTATGTTCTTTTATTATTATTGTTGTTGTTGTTGTTATTGTAGTTATTGTTATTATTATTATTCGTTTCCTCTGCTGTCCTATTAAACTGTCTTTATCTCAACACGTGGGTTTGGTTGCTTTTTCTTTTTCTTTTTTCTGATTCTCTTCCCCATCCCACCGGGGCGGGGGGCAGGGGGGTGAACAAGCGGCTTTGTGGTGCTTAGTTGCTGTCTGGGGTTAAACCACAACACACCTGTATTATTTTATCAATATTATAGTAGAGGAAGAAAGTCATTGCAGAGAGAAAGCGCTTCTGATAATCTTACATTTGGACAGTTCCTTAAGGGTTCTTTAAAATTGAACCAAGAATTTTACTTTACCACAGTAATCTCTTAAGGGTTTATAATGTGAACATGGAACTGAGGTGATGATCTTTATGTGGTGTAGCAGTTCTGGAGGAGGTGGAGTGCTCCATTTTAGATCAAATAAAGCTGCTTCTGTCTCTTTCAACATGTGCCTGGCTTGCCTCTGAAACACTTTAGCCATTTTTATTTATTTCTCCTAAACTAATATTTGACCTAGGTTTCAGACATTTCTACACTATACTGCAGTGACTGATGGTCGTGAAAGAGTTTGGCTTGGTGAAACAAACCAAATGAAAACTAAGAAAAGTAATTTTCTCTATATAAAACACTAAAATTGTAAATACCAGAGAAGAGAAAGAACTAAAAAAGTAATAAACCCAACAACAAATATACCTGGGCTGTAAATAAAAATACAAACTACTTCAGAAGCAAATTCTGAAAAAAGAAACAAACTATTTTCAAGGTGAAGCATGATTAATTTTTGAAATTATTACATCAAACAGTTATTTTGTAGAAAGCTAGACCCCATGACCCACAGTGGTTTTTCTCCAGTATCTGATGCTATTTAATAGACAGGTTATGACAGCTTTAATATATGTAAACTTTATTTTTCAGGCTTGGAAATAACAAAGAAGTTTCTTGTATGAAATGTTATTGTTTGAAGTAGGTTTATTAATTCTGATGTGCCAGTTATAATATATACCTGTTTACTAGGAAGTGTATATTATAAATATCAGGCTTTGAACTCTAAATTTAAATATTAAACTATAGTTATGTTGAACTTTAACTGGATTTATATTTTATATTATATTTATATAATATTACATTTATATAATTTATATTTTATATTAGAACATAATGACATTTTTCTGGTGCTGTCCTGTTGATATCAGTGATTTGTAATAAAATCATCTGGTTTTTAATGATATTGCTGACTTCAATGCAAACGTTTTCATTTCAAGCTTGGTCCTTCACTATGACAAATGTAATAGATAAAAATGCAGTGGGACATCACTATTAGATACACTTTTTAAAAAATCTAAAAGCTATATAGAAAGAAGTGAGAAAAAATTGAGGAATGGGAATAGAGGATGAACTCGATTCACAGGCTAATGCCAGTTAAGGGAATAAAGAAAAAAATGTGGATAAAATCTTCTTCATATATATAATATTGTTCCAACCTTAATTTAGTGATGCATAAAACCTTGGAAATGTTCAGTGGTCTTTCACTATTCTTTAGATAAATTTATTTCTTTTCAGAGTAAAATTTGAAACTGACAGAGAGAGATAAAATAAACAAGTGTTTAGGTTTTTTCCTCTTTTCCTTAGTAGAGTTTATTAAATACACAATGCTAGCTTTTAGGGTCCTAAAATACAAAGTCCTTAATGATGTGAGCTTTTCCAGCATGGACCACAAATGCTAATTTAAAAATACTTTGTCCCAAGCTTGAAAGTGATGCCTCTTTCAATAAACTTATGCTTAAAATTCCCCATGTGGATGTATTATCTACAATTATCTACTTTGGCCCAGAAGATCCATCCCTGAATACACCTTTAAAGTGGCTTTAAAGGTATATTGAATCTTTTATTCCCTTCTACCTGGCATCTTATTCATTAAAGTCTGTCTCCTCATGGTTGCTCTTTTTCTGCGACTTGTCTTACAGTTTGGTGAGCTGGCCAGAATGCAAAATTCAGAAAAATTTTGTGAGCACAAGAATAATTCCTCCCTTCATGCAGGTACACAAAAGGCAGGATAGGAAACAGTATGTTTCACATCGACCCCTTTCTGAAACCAAACTCTTGAGGAGGATCTCTAGCTAAAAGCAGGACTAGCAGAGAAAACAGAAATATCTGGGAAGTGTTAAGAGGTCTTCAGAAGCAGAGCCTTAGAGGTAAATAATGTTATACTGAACATTCATCCTTAGACAAAATGTTTTAAGGTGGAGGAACCTTCCAGAATTTTTCAAATCACAAAGACCTGTTAAATTATTTTGATGTCTTTTACAGATAAAATTGAATAACACATCTTACTGTATATCCTTATTCATTCAGTTGGGTCCTGTCTCTCTCTGCTCTTCCTAATCCACAAAAAAGTTTTCTCTTGACGTTTTGTCAGGGACTGGAGAGGAAGGGTGAGTCTGTTGGTTGAATGCTTGGCTATGTTTTTAAATTGTGTTAAACACATCAAAAAATATCATAAAGATCAAATGGCTTTGTTTTTTTCCTTTTTTCTTTTTTTTTCTGTCAAGCAGAAATAATAATGAATGCGACAGATCAACATGAAGCAAGAAAAAGTGAGACTGCCCTGATTAAAAGTCATAGTTAACGTAGGATTTCTGGGGAGGGGGAGTTTATGTGATTGTCTGACTTCCACAGGGAGTTTTTGGTGCTATCAGCTTTCTTCTTTTCCTTTCTCAAATGGTCGTTCTACCATAGTATGGACATTTCCACATACATATATACCTAAAGGAAGATGTATTGATTTCTAAAGCTGATTACTGAGTTATCCAAGTTGACCTCTTTTAGCAATATAGAAACACTTTTCAGATTTCTTTATTGTTTTCAGAACAACAGCTAAGGGAGGCAGGCTTGAGTTTAACAGCAGTAGAAACTGGGAATTCCTGTGTGCTCTTATGTCAACTTTTCTATAGCCATATTCACTAATTTCATTTTTTCACTGCTCAGTTTTAGCTTAAATGTTTTTAGAAGAATAGTATTTAGTAGCACAAAATCTTGTTCTGTATGAGGATGTATACTCAACTGCCTGGCTACGTGCACCATAAGCCTGTGGTATGACCCATAGCACGTGAACAGGAAAAAAAGTATGTGTATATCAAATGCAGCTCACATCTTCTACACAGGCAACAGGCCTGGCGGTTTCTGAATTTCCTATCCATGTCCATATGCAAGTCTGCATGTACTTTACAGTTGATGCAGGAAAAACAAACATGACGTCTGAGCTCTGGCTACAAGTATAATTAGCTCAGCCTGTTCCTCATGGCCCTTTTTCCAAGCAACAATTTAGGAAGACGCACGCTGTATTAGTAGGTCTGATACTGGCATGCAGCTGCTCTTAGCAATCATCTTTTCCATCGCCTCCTCCAAGATGTAAAGTACATCAGGTAAAGATAAAATATCATAACTTTCAAGGCATTGCTGAGGCTGAGTATTATGTTCCTTTTTCGTAGAATTGAATATATGTTGTAGGAAGAAAAAAAACGGACTCCAAAAAGTTACCTGGAATTTATTCTCTTCTTAGTTCTGTAAACATTGCAAACCACTTAAGCTTCACTCTCCTGATTTATGATGTCACTAGAATTCCTCCACAAAATTATTTTCCAGGAAATCACTGTAGATCATTTATTACTGTACATAATGTGTGTGCTATTGGTATAATGTTTGACGAGAAAACTCATATTTCTAAATGCTTTGAGGCTGATGGTGGGATTAATTCTTTTAGCAGGTTAATTTAATGATTTTTATAAAATGAAGCTGACCTATAATTTATATGTAGTATTTCAATAGCATACACCGTTTATGTGCTGTACCCATGTGCCACTGATGCAGCATTCTTTTGTGGTGGCTGAGCTCAGCAGCTGCTGTATCTTTCCTGCTGTATGATTTTTGTTTGGGTTTTTTTTTTTTTCCTCTTAGGATTTGATACCAGCATTTTGCCAATTTGCAAAGACTCACTTGGCTGGATGTTTAACAGGCTTGATACGAACTATGACCTGTTGCTGGACCAGTCAGAACTTGGAAGCATTTACCTTGACAAGAATGAGCCATGCACCAGGGCGTTCTTCAATTCTTGTGACACATACAAGGACAGTTTGATATCTAACAATGAGTGGTGCTACTGCTTCCAAAGACAGCAAGGTAAAAGATGCGAACAACCTGCATATGTATATGACTGACCTTTTTGTGGTGCTTTATCTTTTTTTAACATACTAAGAAGATTACAGTGAACTTACAAGCTCTTAAATGCTGTACCATAAATTTGTGTTAAGGTTTTTGACCTATTGTGAATACCTAAAATGAAGTAAAAAAACCCCAAGCAAACAACCCAAGCTAAATGGAAAGGCTTGCTAGAAATTCAAGGATTCTAAATAAAGTGCAAAACAGCGGCTAATGCCTTTACAGCATTATTGTTTCTCATGCCAACTTCCAGTAAGTATGCAGAAGAAAGAGACCAAAATAAAGAACAAAATGACTTAAATTATTTCTTTCCCAATCTGCTTTGCCTACATCATAAAATAAACTTTTTTATTGCTGAAGTAGGGCATCTTAATGTTCTATTTTGTGACCCTATTAAAATAACTGAATGAACATTATGGATAAAGTTATTTCCAGTCATTTGGACCTAAAACCAATTGATTTTTACTGCCTAGATGAATCTCTTCTTAATGTGATTTGGTTAAACAAATAAACACAACCTATAAGCATTATTTTCCTGAGGATCATATAACAATTTTAGATCTAGGTGAGACATCACGTAAATAGTATAATCAAACTAGTTGTAATG
The DNA here is from genome assembly GCF_035582795.1 of Mycteria americana. Lineage (NCBI taxonomy): Eukaryota > Metazoa > Chordata > Aves > Ciconiiformes > Ciconiidae > Mycteria > Mycteria americana. Next base: position 44,928,352 of record NC_134368.1, read on the forward strand.
AATCCAAAAATTTACTCATTAAATATTGGCTGAAACTGGACAGAATTGCCCCTTCATTTTTCTTACTAACATGAAGGAGATTTTCAAAGGAATAAATAGTGACCAGTGTCCAAATTTCTACTGCCAGTAGAAGAGATAAGACTGATTTGGTGAAAAGTTTGCAAAGTCAGTTCAGCCTTTTTGAAAATTTTAATATCAGTTTTTAAATCTCACTTGTGCCTTTAAAACTCTCGTGATAAATTCCCATTAGCACTCAGCATCTATGGTTTGACTCTGATTTCTGTGGAAATAAAGATTTTTATGATGCCACATCTGCCAGTTGTAAATCTGAACAAAAATAAAGCTGTACTTCTGTAGATACATACTAAATAGCAAACTTTTTTCTTTGGTAACTTTGTAGTTAAAAAGTTAACAATTACTCTTTCAAAACACCTTGTTTGTTTTGTAGTGGAACAATATTTTGGCTTTTATTTTTATAAGCATGTATGTATTGCTAACAAAATTAGTAAATGAAAAATAACGCATCCCAGAGGTAAAGTGGTTCTTAAAGTACAGAACATAATTTTTTTTGTTTGGTTGTCTTTAAAATAAAAAAACCAACACCACAATCATTTCAGCTTAATATATAAACACCCTTACTCTTTGGAGGGCAGCATAATTCTTTTCAATTGTCAGAGAAAGTACAGCACCTAACATGTGGCCTAATAAGATCCAAGGTTCTTCTATCAATTGGCTTTTCTACCGGTTTCATATAATGTGTGTACAGCATAACCAGGGCATTAAGAAAGCACTTCCACAGATTAGTTTCAAGTAGTTTTGCATTCTATAGCCTACAAATAATGTTTGTCTAAAATACTTGCTCAGTGTACTGCTCAAACCCAAGGATGGTATCATAAAGACTGATCTAAACACTACTGAATTATACTAATGGTACCCTGAAGACTAAAAATCTGGGATCCGGCTTTCAGTGACACTGTTTCTCCCCATTGCAGAATCCAACATTAGCAAGCTTTTCTTCCCTTTTTACCAGTTTCCTCACTGTCTTGACCATGGTGTTGTGTTAAGGTGCTGATTTAAAACATATTAGATAGCTTTCGATACCACACTGGGTTTGACCATATAGTAAAAAAGACGTATCCTCAACATTGTAAATGAGGTGAAATCTCAGTTTTGGCAATCCTTGAGGATTAAACATGCACTCCATCCCTCCAAATTAACATTGTCAACAGAATCTGTGTTCTCCTTTTTTGAAGGTGTAAGGAGAAAAAAAGGGCTTATCGTCTTGTCACATCTTATTATTAGCTCTTGCACAACTATCTGAGTCCTAACTCCCTAGTGTATTAGTGACCCACTGAATTCTCTATTCATAATTTGCAGTGTTATGCTAAACCTTGTAATATGTTCATGTTCGGTTATGTTTTACTTGATTGAACAATCTAAATAAGACGTTTAACTATACCTTTTCTATTAATAGCAAAGAGATGGCTAGGTAGAGAAATTCAGTTGCTTCTTTCTGGTGTTTACTAAAATAAGTTGCTATTAACAGAATGCTTCAAGCCATGTAGACAGCTCTCTCTATTCATTGAGCTTAGTAGGTGCTTTTTGGGCAGATGTACAGTTTTACAGCACTGCTGTTGATTAACAGTGTTCAAAGTGAATACCAAATTTAGTCAACATTGTATTATATTGGGATAGAAATTCCATTGTGCTTTTAAAAAATACATAGTATTTGCTTGAGTCATTATCTGAGAAGCCCTCTTGCTCTTTGATCTTAGCTTCACAGTTCAAGATTGTCAGGATCAGACAAGTACTTGCAACTTTTCTTCATTCTTTCTTTCTGCTTGAGGTCTGTCATGCATTACAGTACACTAGACCCATTACTGCACATTACTCAAAACTTCTAGTCAATATAAGCAACTTCTTATGAATACTTAAGTCATATCTTTCTTGCTCAGAAAAAGATCTTCCTGTAGTAGCTGTCCCGCCTTGACTAATGCCTAAACACTTACGTATGGCTCAGTGGTGCTTATTGCGTTTTTTCTTGGCCTTATTCTGCTTTAAGTGTAGTTTAGTATTTCTGAGATACATCCAAGATACTATAATGCATTTCTGCAGTACTTCAAAATCTGCACTTTGCCAGTGCTCTTTGCAAGTCTTCCTGTACGCTTTGGTAGCTATTGCCCTCTAGTTTCAACTACAATTCATGCAAGTGCTTCAGTGCCCATCTTCAGAACTTACTTTCTTAGTTGTTTGACACTAGCTTAACACTTTAGTGCTTATCTAAATGCTGAGGCACTTGCAGTGTTGGCCTTTTTATAGGTTGAATTTCTTTCTGCCAGTACTTCATCATTATTACAGCCTTGTTTTTGTTGCATCACTGCTTCAGAGTAGGAGAGTACCCAATTTTGCTGGGAATATTAATGCTTAGCAGCTAAGTATTTCTTTACTGCAGGCCTCTGCATGGATCTGTTAGCCCAGCACTTCTCCAGATGCCTTTTTCTTACAGACTCTTCTGTCTGTCAAGGCTGGAAGACATCTTTATGACTTTAAAACTAGTCCATCTTACAGAGGAATGGTAATTATCATGACTCATATTTGTTACATCAGTCTTTTCAGATTGCAGGACTTCAAATATGTTTATAGATGGTTCTAAAGGAAGGTATAACGTGTCTTAACACATAATTGAAGTCCCCAGAAAGATTTCTTGAAGTGCAGCATTGATGATTCAAATCCCTAAAGTTCAAGCCTTGGTTGTCCAAGAACGATTATAATACTTGACCCCAAGCACCGGCAAGGCACAACATGGCAGCCTAATCTGCAGTGGACCATATGCCAGAAGCTAGGGGCTCTGCCAAATATTATCTACTTGATAGATGGAAAATCACTGTTTTGTAGCTGAGTAAGATGGAGAATCTGTGAAAGCTGGAGGCTCACTGTGTGGGTAGCAGCTCCTTGAGACAAATCTGTTAAAAATCCTAGGCATTCTTTGTCAAATCTACCAGTTTTACTCCCATTGCTCTGTTAATGTGCCTCTTTTTGGTAAATCAAAGCTTAATCGTACTAGCCTTGCAGCACCTCTTGACACAACTGAATATTGATGTCTCAAGGGCCAGTATTAATACCATGGGATGCTCTGGTGTACATCAGTACTTCGAGCACTGAAGAACTGTGGATGGCTGCTGTTAAGTGGTTCATGAAGCACTCGTAGCAACGCAGTGATATTGTCAGAAAGACAATTCCTGCCACATCTGTGGAAGTTGGTTAAGGATGAAGAAGATTAGGTCTCTTATTTGTATTCAGATATCAGAAAGACTGATGCCAGATTCATTTCTATTTCAAAGGAAGCCACCACACTGATTTTTGTAAAGGAATTTTTTCTCCTTGGCTCAAGACTCCCAAAAGTTGTCCAGCAACACTTCTTTTTTTATTGAAATAAATTCAGAAATCTAAAAGAAAGCTTTTCCAAACTCAAGAACTAACTGGAAAATAAAAAGGGAAGCATTATGACTGGGGAGAGAGGAAAAAGGATATGCTGTGGACCAAAAGGAATTGGTTGTACTTCTAGCCTGCCATTCTCTTTGACAGTTTTAAGCACCAGAGTGATTTAGTATTGTTAAGAGGTTTTGCTGCTTTTATCCTGAGAAGCAAAGCTTAAGTGTGAATCTTGAAGACCTAGCTTCTGAGAAGAAGAGAGTTTTGGGTAAGTAACTTTCTCATATTGCCTTGTTACCTTTTGGTTAGTGGTATTCCTTTTTGTAATGATACCACCAAAGATTTATAGCTGTAAATGAAGAGTTTTTTCTTTAGGAATAGTCCACCATTTTTACATTTCCACATGTTAGTCCTCATGTGTGTAACTCTGTGTTTCTAATTTAGGATTTTTTTCCACAGAACAAAATACATGTACTTTTCCTATTTGACTAGTTCTTCTCCTTCAGCATATGTCCCATCCATGAAAAATGGGATGGGATGGGATGGGATGGGATGGGATGGGATGGGATGGGATGGGATGGGATAGAATAGAATAGAATAGAATAGAATAGAATAGAATAGAATAGAATAGAATAGAATAGAATAGAATAATTTAGGTTGGAAAGGACCTTTAAGATCATCGAGTCCAACCATTAACCTAACGCTGCCAAGTCCACCACAATCCTAGATCCTTCTAGCCTGTGGTACTTGTGTGCATAAATGACTATCATTGTTTAGATTACTGATTTATTGGAAATACCTTTGGTTTAAGAAATAATTGATCCTCAGAATGTTGTACAATTAAGAGCTTAACTCTTTAAATATCAGGAAAGACAGAAACCTTAGTTTTGAAAGCTAATGAACATCTATGGCATACTAGCATGCATGGTCATCATCAAAGCACTTCTCACAACAAGACATGTAAAACTTTATATAGCCTCAGCAAATACTCAGAGACTAAATACTTAAAACCCAATACCCATCCAATGATGTCAAGTCCCAGTGGTTTTCAAGAGCACACACAGAAAATTACCTGATTGTCTGGAAAGACATCTCTTGAAAATTTGTTCTGGCACTAAGACTCCTGTGAACAGTATTTTAAAAGTAGAGCCTACTTTTAAGGCCTTCACTCTAAAAAGAATCATTATAGATGTAGTGTGAAAACCTGGCCCACCAGAGTCGAGGCTACTCTAAATGTTTATAAGCTTCTTTAAATTTATGGGATATGTAAATAGCATTTAAAATGTAAAGCCAAGAGAAATTAACAGCCTGTTGTCAGTAAGGGGTTATTATTGTCTTCCAGTTTCTGTTTACTCTGTTGGACTTTTACTATATTTCAGAAGGGAACCTTGAGTTAATTGCATAGCAAAGATGTATTCTAAATAATCAGGGTCTACTAAAATGGAAAATGCATTTAATATTCATAGAATGTGAGATTTTAGTGAGATGTTACCAGAATATTGTCTGGGAACGGTATAAGCTAAAAACACATGTGGGTAAACTCAGTCATACTATTGCTGATTCAGAATGAGAAATGCCTTTGTGCTAATGATCTAATGTAGTATGCAATATCAGTGTTCAGAGATTAATACTTTGCTGTCTTTGATTCTTTCACTTATTCAACAGTAACATATACACACATTCATGTCTTCCTTCCTTCGCGTTCATGGGGCATACTGTGACTTGCTTTTATAGACAGCAGAAAATTAAATGATTCAGAACTGGAGTAAGCTATAGCTCTGAAGAATGGAAAACTGAATTTTAATACCTGTTCTGCCTCTTAGAGCCATCTAAAGTTTGGCCACTGTTTTTAACTTAGTTTGCTGAACATGGGGCTTTGTACCATGGGATTCAGTCTTAAATTGTTGCAATAGAATCACAATCTTGCAGACTTCAGTGGAGAAAATTCTTATTTTCTTAGTGTAGTATGTGAAATAAAAAACTTGAACGTGACTTCTAAGAAGGACAAAAGGCAAAGAATTAAAAAGAGCCATCCTGTTCCTAACCAATACGTGAGGCAAGCTTCACAGTCACACTCTGGTTTCTGTAGACTGATAAAATAGGGTGTGATAGAGTTACTGTTTTGGTCTAGCATTCCTTGATCCTCCAGACTAGTGACTAGGTGCTCACTTAAGCTGGGTTAACTGGGAGTGGCCTTCTGCACAAATCCATGGTGGTGCTCTAATTCATAATTCTGGAGCTGTAGCAAGGTGCAGTAATTTTATTTCAGAGCTTAGAACATGACTACTCATGCAGGATGCGTGTGTTTCTTAAGATCAGTAGTTAAAGTGACCTTAGAATGTAGCAAACTGTGAAAACTTAGTCATATGCTTTCTTTCCTAGATACAGTGTAATCTGTTTAACATTTTTATGTCATTTTAGACCCACCTTGCCAGACAGAACTCAGCAACATTCAGAAACAGCAAGGAGGAAAGAAGCTCCTAGGTGAGCCATAGATCATTCTTTTGAAAGTTTTATTGCTTACATAAATAACCCTAGTGAAACAGCAACATAAAATCAATATTAATCCAACAAAGATAGACCGCAGTAAATTCCAGCAACAAAATTTATGGAATTTTTGAAAGCTATTAAACTTAGTTTTATTACCTTACCTACCAAAAGATATTACATCTGTTTTATTACCCTAATAGAAGGTACGTTTTTACAGTTATAGAGGCGACATTCTAAGGCACTCCTAAATTAGTATCTGTGCTGATCCTTTACCTGTAATATTCTTTAAGTGATTGAAATCTTTGTTGTGAATCAGTTTATACTGTATCAGTATTACTGAAATGTAAAATCTTCATTTTACCGTTAGCCACTGTATAAAAACTGCAATAAAAGGCTTGGCCCAAAGTAGTCAAAACTGTATTTCTGCTAAGGATGGTTTCTAACAACAGCTATACACTTCAAAATGCTTTCATGTGAATGTTTCGTTCATTGTGGTTTGTCTACATTTTATGTTTCTTTCAAAAAGTCTCTGTTCACTCCAAATGAAAAATAGTGGATTATTCAGCCTTAGGCAAGTCACTGCCTCACAAAATAAGTTCCTGATTGTGTCTCTTGTACTCTTAGTGGGGAACCCTTTTGACCTAGAGTCTAATTTGCCTAGGTATTTTGCATATAAATGCAAATTTAACATTCTTTTTTTACAGTTGTTGTTGATAAAATTGGTGTGTTACACTGCATTTGTCTTCTGTGGTGGAGTAATTAAATATTAGTAGGTAACTAAATGGATTGTAAAATAGATATTAAATAAAAATAGCTCCTAAGTCTTGTAGCAGATACTTGTTAGTCCAGGAAGCCTGGCCCTTATTATTCAGACTTGTTTGTACTCCACAGATTATAGAACATCCCATTCAGGGTTGGGTGCTATATTTGAGCCTTTCCCCCAGAATACAGTGAAGATCTTGACTGAGACGTTCAGGGAGTAAGGAATATGTGTCACAGGATCAATGAAAAATTTAAAGGAAGATTGGTCACTTTATTTCTTGAAATCAGTCCGAGACTGATACATGTTATTTTCCCTCCGACATTTGATATATTCGGTCACTTTCTGCTTAACTGAATTTAATAATAGTAAACCAATCAGCATAGAGTCTGGAATGAGGAAACAGCAAAAGGTAGTGGCTTTCTGCTATAATTGTTACATTGGCCAAGAGGCGGGTTTTAACATTCAATATTTATATATCACAGGGCAGTACATCCCCTTATGTGATGAAGATGGGTATTACAAACCAAGTCAGTGCCATGGGAGTGTAGGGCAGTGCTGGTGTGTTGACAGATACGGTAATGAGGTAACAGGATCCAGGACAAACGGTGTGGCAGAATGTGGTAAGTTAAGAACCCTTTGTGGCATTTGGTTTAGGGCCGTTATTCCCTTTGATTGCCAACCACATTAAATTTCTTCAGTCAGAACAGATGTGGGACCCAACTGCATGGATTTTGAAACAAAAAATAACGAATTATAATTTGTTATTGTTATTACTTCTTTTTTTTTTTTTTTGCAACTCCTATCACTGTGTCAGCTACTAATAGACCTCATATATGTGCTTGGCATAGTGTATATAAATTTAGGGAAAATTAATTACCTAGAGCAGCATTAGATAAGCCCCAAAATGCTGGATGAAATCCCTTTGGGTAATCAGCATGCTAGTGAATTCAATTTAACTTTTTTTTCAGTTTATGTTTGAGGGAATTGCCAGAAGTTCCTAGCACGCTAAATCTTCCCTTATTTTTCCCTTCCCTGCAGCACCATACAACTTCTTCCAAGAATTCCCATGTCACCTTTATTTGATGTCCCAGATATAAAAAATGGCAATAAAATATTCCTTTTTTAAAAAAAAAAAAAAGTCTTACATTACTCCTTTCTACTTCTTTTGCAACCAAAGAACATAGACTGAAACAAGGGTAAATTTAACACAGTATTTGACATACAAGCTGAGGCCTATTGTACATCTAATCCAGGATCCTTTCTAGATAAATGGACAGTTCTAGAAAGTTCAAGACAATATGTAAGGACTGAACAATAGACAGTGTATATTATCAGTAGTCCTTATTGTCATCTGTAAGTTGGACTTAAATCTCTTTCAGTTGTTCCTGGCACTCATTATAGTTCTACAAATCCATAAAATTTGCCTCCTTTTGTTAATATTGAGAAATTCTTCTCTATTGAGGTAGTTTTATTTTAAGACAAAGGAATTTCTGTATTATTTATGTTTTATTTCTATGTCACACTGTGTAGATTAAAATAAGTAATTGTCCCAAAGCTAAATATTCTGGTATGCCTTTTGTATGCCTGTGTATATTATACTATAAATATGTAGTGTATCTTGTGTATGTTTTCTATAACTATCACACCTTTTTAGCTATCGATTTAGAGACTTCAGGTGATTTTGCCTCTGGCGATTTCCATGAATGGACAGATGATGAAGATGACGAAGATGAAATAATGAATGATGAAGACGAAATTGAAGATGATGATGAAGACGAAGGAGATGATGATGTTGATGATGACGATGATCATGATGGATATATTTGATGATATTAGGGGGTCCATGAGTTGTACCTTTCTAAAATTTACAAGATGACATTTCATAAAATCCCTTTGCTCTCCAAGATCAAAAGGATTCTAACAAACATGTATATTTTGTATGATTATTTCAAACATTGCAGCTAGAGTCATAGACTTTTTTTGTTTAAATAAGAATAATTATATTATGTGCTTTTGAGTTTTTAAATGCCTTTGCGCTGAAGAAGACACATTGGAATTCTAGCCTGAAGAAAGAAATGTTATGTGCTACTGAAAATATAGCAAAACACACTATAAAGACAGCCAGTCTCTTTAAAACTCCAGTGAAAAGGTATTTGCCCTTACTTGGAACTGTGCATGTCCTCTTCAGAACACATACTGTAACTTAACTGTAGTTCTGTCAGTGTTTTAGGCCCTGCGGGCTTTGCAAATTGTCCATTTAATAAATCAAAAATCTGTTACAGTAGAAAAATATCGGTGCACGAGTAGCATCTCACCAGCCTTTAATTAACCAAAGGTATGGAGAAAAATTATCAGGAGGGAAAAATAAAGCAAAGTCCTCCTTTGTGTTTGCATTTGTAGTTATGTTTTTATTAGGAAATGGCTAGGTTATTGAAAACTTCCAATAGGATTTTTCAAAAGCAGTAGCATGGACAAGCATCAATTCTGTAATTCTAAAGTTTTCTTGTCCTTCCTTAACTCTTTTCTTTCATGTCAAGGTTGTATAGGCTTTATCATTATTTACTCAAACATTGCTTCACCTTTTGTTGTTTCTCTGTATTTCTCTCTAATCAGATTAGCGTAAAATATTTTACATGGGGAAAAAAATTTGCTTAAAATTATATTACCTTTATACATTACTGTATTTCAGAGTATTGGCACTTGCCCCAAGGTAGTTTTTAATAAATGTATAATGATACTTTTTATTTTCTTAATTCAGGAAATAGTTTTGCATCTTTATCTTAATTCATGTTGTTTTCTGTTACTAGTGCAGAGACTTAGAGAACGTATTGTAAAGGTGCCTTGCAAAATAGAAATAGAGAGGTTTTAGCATGCATACCAGTATAGGATGTTAGGCAATAGCTAAGCACACCCAATTACCAAATTAATACCAGTATAGGTACTGCTGCTGGAATGAAGAAAATGGGTTATTTTAATTTTTTTCCTATTGTTATGTAATTACCATGTGGACTAGATTATAATTATTGTGTAGAGTAGCACTTAAGATCTGACTGTAGAGAAGATTACTTTAATCACTGTATTTATGTTAGCATGTTAATTAATTGTGTAGACATTTTGGGACTCCACCATCTTCATTCATATCGTATCTATTGCTTTCTACCCACAATAAAATTGACATGACCTGTATAATGTAATAATACAGGTTGTATAATTTCAAAATTGGATCACTGGTTTCCCATCGTTCATTAAAAGGAAAATCAGATTCTTATTTGAATTAATTTCTACACATTAAATACTAAATTTAATGTTTATCCTATGTAATATTGAAAAGTATAATGCATTTTCTTTTTTACTGTTTCTGTATAGTTTGCAAAATAAAGACTCTTGTAACCAACCTTTGGCCAGTATAGCCCATCATTTTGACTTTTTGCATAGTTTGAAATTTTGAAACAGAAAGAATTCATGTTTCAGATACATTTCACCTATTAAAATATGTATTTATTTGTATAAAGCCATTTATTAATGTTTTGTTTCCAGTAAAGAATTTTTGACTAAGGCAAAACCCATAGGGAGCTTTTATTTTTCTGTATTTTTTCCTGAATTTTCTATAGCTTTGTTATGTACTTTTATGACATTGTCTTCATTACATAGTAAAGAGCGAGCGAGCTATTTCTTTTCAAACTCTGTCATAATTTGTGGGGCATAGCTGTATTATTTTCTTAAATAAAAGTAGTTAAGAGTTTACCATTCCAATATAGTGGGATTTTGTCAGAGAACAGTTTCTTATGGCTGAAATTAACTGATATATAAATTGATTTTAAATAAAGAAGCTAAAGAAAAAATGTTGTCGTTATTGGCTGATGTAGCAAGTACTGTTGTGGGTTGTTTTTGTTTTCTGATATGACAAATGGTTATTAGATGACAAATTAAAAATGGATTTCATTAAAACTTGTGATATTAGGCGAATTATAGTATGGGAAGAGAATTCATAATATGTTTAGCCTAATGGGATTACAGTATGAAGACCATTCTAAAATAAACTGTCATGCAGAGGAGCACAGAAGAAGTTTATATTCTTTCTTCCCTGAAAATTCCCCACTGAACTGGAAGAGGAGGGAATATGCATGGATTTTAGTCCCTGAGTATCAAAGCTACCTATCATAAAGTCAGAAGTAAGTCAAGATAGCTAAATTTACTGAAGAACAGTGACAATGGAGATTCAGGGTCATTTTGGAGAATTTTTGTGGTCCAAAACTAAAACAGCAACAACAAACACTTGAATTGTTTCTCATTCATGAGGAAAAGCCAGAGAAGAGATTGATAGTGTGAGACTTCCTTTGGAAACATCCTTCCTTTTTAAAAAAAAGGGTAAATTTTGTCTATGGATTAATGTTATGGTGTTGATTTGCTTTCATGATACCAAATGAACTGGAAACTACTTCATTGCAGCATTAAAGAAATGCATGAAATCAGGAGCAGGTAGAACAAATAAAGGCAAAGGCTGATAATGTAAAATCACTAAATAACTAAACCATTCAGAAGCTTTTCCTTCTTTCCATCATATCCAAAAATTTGCAGAGGGGTATGTCCTCATGAGTACTGTCAGGCAGAAAGCAGTAGGGAGCCCTTGGTTTTAAAACGTCATTATTTTTACAGTGTCGTTGTCATCTGTTGTTGTTTTTTCTTGATCTTATAATTGTGCACATATATGTGTACTTATAAATATGCAAAGATACTGATATAGATTTGGAGATTTTCAGACACAGTGATTAATCCTTGTGCTCTTCTGAGAATGTGTGGAGTTATAATTCTCAGATTCATTGAAAAGTAGGGAATACCGAGTTCAATGAAATCAATTATATAGTCTTTGAAGGGAGTATTTCAGGTCAAGCCACATAAATATGCTTAGTTTAAAAGCAAATGAGTTAACGTCGTTAGTTTGCTTGTACACAAGTTGGATTATTGTACAAGACTGAGGAAGATGGACCATAATGATAGTAGGAAAATTTTTACTTGTTTTGTGCACATGGGCAAGAACTCGATTTCTTTTATTATTATGAAAGAATCCAGTGCCCAGGTGGAATAACAAAAGTTTATCAGAAAGTGGATTAATTTTATGCTTCATTAAGAAATTAAAAAATATCTCTATTTACAGGGTTTCTTCGTTAGAATGGTGTATATATTTCTAATTACTAAAAGCTTTTAAAAATTTGATTTAAATAGAGCTGTGGCAGCACAAATTTACTTGAAATACAGTAATCCTTTTTACTGTTTTTCCACTAATCTAAATATATTAATAGCAAATAATCCACAATTTTATTTCAGCTAGTTCAGTGGACACTAAGTAGTTTGTCACCAAGTTTCTGTTTGAAGAAACAGATCAGGATAGACATGAAGAACAACATAATGGATTGGAATAATCTCCAACTTAACCAGTTATCACTCGGTAAGTAACTAAAATTAAAATATCAAAAGTTTAAAAAATACCCAGCCTGCTCCTGAAGGCAAGTACCATATTGGACATGCTGAGGGAGTAGGGTAACCCTTTGTCATGGGTAGACCTCCACTAACGCCGTGTCACTGTACTCCTTGTACAGGATGGGTGCAGTGTGCGAACTTGTTAATTCATCCAGGGAAATGGCAGTAGAAATGACTCTTCGAAGTTAAGGAACCAGCGCAAGAATGGGAAACAGAGTTGCCTAGCCTAAAAGGTAGCACCTCCACTTGAATCTTTTGTTATGTTTCAGATGCTAATTGAACCAAATCCTGAAAAAGAGGCTACTGCATGGTCTCTGTCCTCTTGAAGGTGAGTTTTACAAGTGAAATGTGCATGCCTATTTTTAAAAACAATCGTCATGCTATAACGGTAGTAATAGCACAGAGCATTTTACATCTCCACCAGCTTTCCACATGACCCCATAGAAAAATTTGATTAAAACTCAGACAAGGGTATCCACAAAACTCGTACTCATGCCCGTCACCAGTTTTGCCAAGATGGTTGAAATTTATCAGTTAAAATCAAGAGGGACAGAGAGGTGGCCTGTTGTCCCTGTCTGCCCATAGCATTCACAGCTGCTTTGTAAACTTGTAGAACATTCTGCAGTCTGCTGAATTAAAAAAAATTATGAATACACATCCTTCCTACTCAGGTTGTTACACTGCTCATCAGGCAAGTGCAGTTCTAAAAGAGCTGGCTGTACCCAGCACAAGGTACTGAGGGTCTGCCCTGTAGGTCTTGCTATTAACATCAGATACCCGTTTTTAGGAAGACTCAAATTCCTTTCCCTTTTCATAGTTTATTTACCTCACAGGCTTACATACTGACACATTTTGGTGAGATTAAGTTGTCTGCTGGACTTTAGTCCCTGTGAAGAAGAGGAGATTGAATCTCTTCCACTGTAACTGTAATGCTTCTGATAGATTCCCATGTGCCTGAGGGGGCTGGCGGGCCACACCAAGTTTTAGCAAGTTTGGGGTGTTAGAACAGAGTAGTGATTAACAAAATACTTTGTTGATTTTGTTTGAAAGCTAGCAAAGATTACTGAGGTTTTATCTTCTTTCAAAAAAACCCCAGCAATAGCAATCTATAGTAAGAATCCAATTTTGCAGCTATAATGCTGTGATTCTTTTTCCTTATTTCTCAAGAATAATGCAGTTATTTAAAAGCATACTGTAACTCAAAATCGATTGGTTTTGAGCATTATGCAAAACTTCAGGGCTTGCTCGGTTGTACTACACTTCTGTATATTCCATTGTGCTGCATTAGTGTTAAGAAATTGAAACATGCTTTAATTCAAAATCTGTTGTGTGAAGTTGTTTATCTGTTTTCTAGTGTAAACATTCATTCTTGAAGAAAACAAAATCTAGAGATGATTTTAAAGATGTCACCAGTATAAATCCAAGTCAAATCCCCCAAAGTAAAAAATTACTATAAAAACATGCTTGGTTCATACAAGGCATACATTTTAAAATTGAGGTTGAAGTGGTTAAAAACTGTCTCAAGAACTCTTATTGCTCTAACACCTATGGCAGCTAGCTGAAAAGTACAGTTGTATCTATATGGAAGTTTGTTTATTTTATGTTGGGAAGTTTTCGTGTTTGCTCGGTGTGATGAAAAGATTTGTGCAAAGCTAATGTCACTGGGCTGTGTCTTCATTGTAATTACTTGTGACCAAATGGATGTCACAAGTTTATATGTTAGTGTAACTCAAATGATACACAACGTGAAATGACACTGTACCAGCACAAGATGATCACACCAGTCATACCTTCATGTGCAAGTGAACTTGCTTCCCTCAATTCCCCCATATGCTCGGAAACCTAGACCAGTTTCCAATGGAAGGAGGAAATCAAATGTTGAGTAGGGCTGCTTCCTTCAGCAGTAAGAGCTCTAGGATCTGTCCCTAGAAATCTTGCCGGAACGTAGGAAGGAGGCTCCTTTGAAGGCACAGCAGCTTAAAATGCATGGTTTAAGTAAGGCTGATTGCTCTTAATAATTTTGTAAAGAAAACCTACCAACAGTTTTAATTTATGCCTTGAAAATGTACTTGAATATAATCTTTGCTCATGGGAAGACAATTTTATTAGTTAAAAAAAAAAAAAAGTAATGCTATAAGTAAGGCAAGCTCAAAGGAAAGGAAGGCAGGACAAAAATTAGAATGAGACAGTGTTAGAGCAGCATCTATGTATTTGAGTAGCTGACTGATCCTGTCGCTGAATAAAAAAGTATGAGGATTCCAAGTTCATTGTTCACGCTGCTCTTTCCCCTCATAATTTCCCCACACACATGTTTTTATTAGGCTTTGTGGCTTTATAGCCTATCGTTAGATGAGAAATTACATGTGAGTGCTGAGACGGGTTCAGGTCCCATAGTGGCATCGTGGCACAAAGCATCTGTAGGAATTGCGCCATTGACCAGCCTAGAAGCTGAGGACGTGTTACTGGCACATTAAAGAGTTCCTCAGAAGTAGTAGTTTATAGCAGGTGTTTGCCCAGATGTAATCTAGTACATCCACTACAAATGCTTGCCTGACTCCGTGCAGGGAGTTGTCCAGAGTTGTTGTTTATACAAATGGTAATTTATTTAGATTCTGATGTAAAAGTGGAATAATGCCATTGAAAGTTGTGTATCTTGTCCATTAAGATAGCTTAATTTTTATGTAGAAGAAATTGCATTACTATTTTATCTCTGCATAGTAACTTTCATTTGAATCAGCAATACTGGCAGAAAAAGCATTGCTATCTAAGTAAATTTCCTGTATCAGTTTTGTAAAGATAAAAGCAATGTCAGTGCTGGCACAAGGTAGACCTCAATGCCAAACAGGTAATGAGTAGATCCCCTAATTTACAATTCACTCCGATGATTCACAGATCTGACTTACACCATAAGCACTTCCTACCTGGTTAACTGTTCTCTGGCCATATTTAGATTTCAATTATTATGAGAAAGTGAGTGAAAGAAGCTCTTTTTTCCCCCTTTCAAATCTGTAATACATGTCTTCTACTGTTAATTAGAGGTCAATTTGTCTTAAATTCTCTCCCACTCCACTGCTCCTTGAATGCCATTACATAACAGTGGAAAAAAAGGCCTATTAATCTTCAACAGCAGGAATAAAACTGCATAAAATTACTATTATTTGCTGCTGTACAGGGATAGGTCTTTTTCTTTCTATGTGCAGACAGGAACTTTGCCATGCAGCCCCCATCTCCTTGACACGACAGAGTGAATGTCACTATGGTGAGCAGCGCGGGGTTTCAGAAACCTCTGCTACCTGGTACGTCTCATCTCTGTGTTATCATTCTCCATGCTCCTGTGCAGCTGATGTAGTTATGTTGAGACCTGACCACAGAGGGATCAGCTCTGCCACAGAGTAAAGATTTGCTGAAGGGGAATTGCATAAGCCTAAGGGCTTTATGGTAGTGCCGCTGCTGCTGCTTGCCAGAGAGAGAAAAAAGAAAAGAGGAAAGAGAAGAGATTTTATGGAAGAAAGAGAAAGATTTTTTCTCTTTTTGCATAGTGAGGTTATGCAAACTGGATAGTCCCACAACAGTGGCCTCTCTGGGCTCTGTACTTTATCTTCGTAAAAGACATTTGCTCAGTCAGGTGTGTCAACTTTCCATTTCTCCTGGCTGGACTATAAGCACACAATAGCTGGCTGCTTTTCCCTACCGTTTTATCTATCTCAAAAGGAAATAAATATTGCACTTGTGAGGTTTGTTTCTAATTTTTCTTCTTAATTTCACTTTTAAAGTGTTCTTGGTCCAGCTATTGTTAGAAAAATAAAGAAATGATAGCAAAGGGGAGAAAACCCAAGGCAGAAGTCTAAAAAATAGTAAACTACCAAGGCAGAGTTCTGAAAAATAGTAACCTAGTGAGGGTGAGAAAGCCCCACACTGCTCTTGCTCCCCCCTGCTTTTTCTAAAGGTTCTGCTAATCTTGTGATCTTTATCTGCATCAGTCTGTAGCCAACACTTTATCCCATGCTTCTGCTATTATACCTGCTCATGGAGCAAACATCTGTAGATTGCTAAAGCTACATTTTTCACACAGGGAGAGATTCCAGTCACTCTCCCACGAGATGGAAGAAATGAGACTGCAGCATATTTACAAAAAAAATGTCAAAAGTTGCAGTTTTCCTTTGGCGTAGCGCTTTTTGTGAATAAAAACATTTTAAGAAAAATCACGTGTTGAGAGGTATACATTGTAATCACTGCCTTAAGCCTAATTATCACTTACTCCCCCCCCCCCTTAAGAATGCTGGCATTAGAGCATGTCAGGTACTTTGCTTAGAAAGCAATGGCTTCCCATAATTTCCTTTAGCTGAATCCAGGAAGCAAAAATGTTGATTTTTGAAATGATCATAGAATCATAGAACAGTCTGGGTTAGAAGGGACCTTTAAAGGTCATCTAGTCCAACCCCCCTGCAATGAGCAGGGACATCTTCAACCAGATCAGGTTGCTCAGAGCCCCGTCCAGCCTGACCTTGCATGTTTCCAGGGATGGGGCACCTGCCACCTCTCTGGGCAACCTGTGCCAGTGTTTCACCACCCTCATTGTGAAAAATTTCTTCCTTATAGGTAGTCTGAACCTACCCTCTTTTAGTTTAAAACCATTACCCCTTGTCCTGTCACAACAGGCCCTACTAAAAAGTCTGTCCCCATCTTTCTTATAAGCCCCCTTTAAGTACTGAAAGGCTGCCATAAGGTCTCCCCAGAGCCTTCTCTTCTCCAGGCTGAACAACCCCAACTCTCTCAGCCTGTTCTCAGGTGTTCCATCCCTCTGATCATTTTTGTGGCCCTCCTCTGGACTCGCTCCAACAGATTTTTAAAGACTTTTTTTCCCCCTGATCATGCCCCTTTCCTTTTCCCATTTGCTTGCTTGCTTAGAGTGGAGTGACCAAAGGTGTTTCACATGGTGACAGCGATGTTTCACACTAGTTTGTTCTTGGATTTGTTCTTTCTCAGTTGCTAGTCTCTAGTCCACTGGAAACTACTGATTTGGCATGCAAATATAGAAAAGTTTCTGAGGTGTCATTCCACAAAAGTGTCAGTAAGTGTCTGCACTCTGTAGATTTAGGTATATTGATTGAGGTACCTCTGGGACACCAGAATCTATCATCTTCATTTTTGAGGGAAAAGTATGGCACTTCTTTTCAATGTAATTAAAAGGTATTTCCATTATTCTTTTAATTTTATTTGAGTTTGCAGGGTTAGGATCAGGTTTATGATTAATGATATCTGTGAAGGCAGTGTCTAATGAAAATCTTCAGTAGACAAGGATAATGCCACCGTTATTAACTTCAGAATGGGATTTATTCTATGAAGAGGTGATTCCAGAAAGGCTGTGGTAGTGACTGCTCTTGGATGAACAATAGATGACAGAACAAACAGAATATTACATGCATGTGTTTGCTGCCCAGAAGATAAATTTTAGCTTCTTTACCTTAGAAAAGAGTGATCATAAATTCTCCTTTGCAATGCACAAACAGGAAGGCCTTGTTCCTACACCAAGAAATAAATAAAAAGTAATAACTGTGGTAATTAAAGTCTTTATTATGTAGCATATGTTCCAGATTTTGGTAAGATTAAATAGTTGCATAACTGCCCATTTTGCTTTTAACATGTGCAAAATACTGCATAAATGTTAGCATATTAAATATTAAACATATGCTGTGCAATAGCTTGGAAAAACCCATCAATGTTCTATTTGTATTTGAATTCTGCTCCTGATCATATAGACCACTAATCTTGGTAAAATCTTGACCATCAGCAAATGCCCTAAAAGGAATTAAAAAAACAGAACAAAATTATTTGGGAAAAGTTTTAGTTTTAGTTTTCATTAGTAATTTTTTAAAAATCACAATTTATTTTCCTTTTTACATTTTTTTAAAGTGAGATTCATAATGTGTCTGGAGAACAGAGCTCTGAAATGAACCCAGAGAGGTGGTAGAATCTCCATCTTTGGAGGCATTCAAAGGGACATGGTCCTGGGCAACCTCTTCTAGGTGATCCTGCTTGAGCAGAAGGTTGGACAAGACGACCTCCAGAGGCCCCTTCCAACCTCAGCCATTCTGTGATTCTGTGCAATGGAAATCAGAAAACCACTTTCTGTTCCCTGCTTGTCATTGATCATAGATGGGTTTTAGCACATGCCAACCCTTCTTCCTCATCTGTTTCCTGTTAGAGAGTACTAGAAGACAGTATGCATTATTCAGGGCCCACATTATTTAAATACCATTTACTGAAATGGAGCCAAGATCCTTCTGGGGCATCCATGTGTTGCTGTGACACAAATCAGAATAACCAACTGCTTTATATGTAAAGCAGACACGTGTTGCTGTTTGCTGTGAACTTCTGCCCTGCCCTTGGTGAATTGCAGAGAATAATGTCCATTAGGAATTAATAAACAGATTCTTCCCAGTTAGGAAATGCCAACAGCTAGAGAGGCTCACTTTTTTTAAGGCTGAGCTATGAATTATAATTCAATGTTTTATATTTTTGAAAAGAAGAGTGGTGTCCCAGGAAAAATGAAAGTTGGCCAAATAGCCTACTAACTAGTTCGTTTGGATGGGATTGTCAGCTCAGGACTGTGCTGTGGCTTTTGCACCGTGTTATTAAAAGAGAGGACAGATGTTTTAAATGCTGTGAGAATATAGTGACTGTGCTCCTGAGTAATGTGTAAGACCTGGATGAGGAGACATCGGTAGGGGTTTCATTGTCGTTGTGTTTGGGGGATTTTTTTTTTTTCCTTTTTTTTTGGTGGAGACAGGGGACGTAAGGGGGAGATGAGAGTTCCGGAATGAAGTTTGAGAGAATTGATAGGCCAAAAGTTGGTATAAATAAACTCACAAGGTTTCCCTCCCCCCAAAATAGGACTGTTCTGTATAGCACATGCCATTTATGATTTTTAAGTCAAAAATACAAGCAAACTGCTGCACTTGTCAAGGGTTACTACAGTCTATGCATCACTACTGCCCAACAAAACTTTATTCTAAATCATAATTGTTACTATATTGATAGTTCTTGTTGACCTGGATCAGGTCAACAAGACCTTTTAGAAACAGTTGTGGGTTTTTTTACCATTTCCATATTTGTGAAACTTACTGCTAAGTTTTCCATGTCACTGTGTTTTGTGTCTATGCATCCTGCCTGCTAATGGTTTTAGTAATCAGCTTCTTTCCACTGCTACTTGATTTATTTCACTACAGATCTGACCTTAAAATAAATCTGGGATTAAAAGCTTAATTTTATTTCACCATTCAGGAACAGATAGCTGTAGGTTCGTTGGGCTACTTACAAAAGAAATTTGGATTTCGCCCAGCAATATTGAAGCAAATGTCACTAGGAAGCCCACTGACGGGAGAGAGCAATCCTCTCCCCATTTATTTGACACCAGGACTCTCGATAGCAGGTTCTTAGCCAGTACGAAGGAAAGCACTAGAGAAACCTTTGAATGATTTTTTTTTTGCTGCTGTCTGTCTTTATTAGGTACCTTAAATATTTATATTGTATGTTAGCTGTCAGGAAAGAAAGGTTATTGTGGCTAAGCAATAAAGAGAATCAGGATTTGAGTAGCTCCCCACTTGTGACAGAAACAGACATGTTTGGTAGTGACAGCAAGGACTGGGATAGACTGGCAGCGTGCTGCGAGATCTCTGATTAAGTCTGTAGTTACAATGTGATGTGGCAGCTTAAGGATAAAAGAAGAAACTCTTTTTGTATTATTTCCAATGAAAAGAATGATTTATGGGATGCCTTTTTTTTTTTTTTTGCCTTTTCTCTACAGATTTTTGTGATTCAGAAGCAAAATGCAGAAGCCTTTACACAATTTGCAAGTAATTCCTTGTTGTCTGGTAAATGGTATTTTTGTCTGAGAAAGAACTGAAGAATCTGTCCTGAGTAAAAGCTAGTCTGGCCTTATTACCTAAATATTGCAGGATGTACCAATAAAATTCCTTGTAAGGTAAGTGCTGCAGGTCATGTTTGCTCTAAGGTCAGATTCCTTCACCATGGGATTTTTTAATGCCATTCTTGAACCTCAGTATCCCCCATGGTAGCTTGATGAGTTGCCATTGGACTGGTAGGAGAGCAAATTTCTTAATTCTTTTACCATCCTGAAAAAAAAGCCCCTAATGGTCTAAGGAACTTTCATTTGCTTTGCAGTCAAAAAAATGACAAATTAATGACAACACACAGAGGAGCATTTTATCACTGAAGACTTCACAGCCTCGAGAAGCTGATTTGCCTGTCAAATGTAAGAAAAAGAAGTCTAGCTAATCCCCTAAACACATAATAATTAGCAAGTTCTCACATTTTTACACCTGAGTTGCTGTACAAAATACGGAAAGTGGCCTAAAAAAAACTTAAAAAAAATCAGTAGTTTCTCTGTTAATTTTGAAATTCCCTGTAATGAAGTTACTGGCAAATGAGTCTATGCAGTGTCTAGAATATGTATACAGAGAAGCAATGAATATCCATTACAGGAGGATTTATATTTACTCCCACTGTGACAAGGCGGCTGTGCTGTAAAATCAAATAAAAAATGGACATTAACATGTGTGATCTCCATTTGTTATCACGTGCCACTTCTGGAGTCCATGGGCAGCATGTAACCCTTCAGCTTCAGATCGACAGTACCGTTGTTCTCAGCTGTCCCCACCTAACAGGACTCGGTGGTCCTTTTGTTGCCCACGCTGCTCTGCTGCAGGGTGATGGAGTTGCATTTCATGGGAAGCTTGATCCTACTCCTCTATGGAGCCAGTAGCAGGTTTAGAAAATATTTTTCTTTTCAGACTTCCAACTTCTTCTTGTGAAAATATACTATGGACAGCAAGGGAGCGGCAGAGCTGTACTTTTGGAACTGCACAGTGATGTGCAAGGACAAAAATGCAGGACAAGGGGGGTAATGGCATTTTTGTTGGTCTAGTGAAAAGTTTCAGATATTTTGGTCTAATTATAGTTAAATACCAAATGTGAGTGGGAAGTCATTTAAATTCCCTAAGCCAGATGGTCTAATTCATCTCTCATTTAAAGCACTTTGATCTGAAAATTTTGAAAGGGTCTAATGCTCGATTTTATCACATTTAGTTCTACAGAAAGGCGGGAGAGCAATGTGTTTCACACTCAGGATTTTACAGTCTGGGTGTACGAAGTGAGAACTTAACCACAAAGAACTGCCAGCATCTTGCTGTTATAGTAATAAGCTGGACATGCTTTCCTACTTGTGCATTTCTAGCTCTACATGAAAACCACTAGGAAAGCAAAATCTCCTTAGCCACCCTCTTTCTAAAATATGTAGATTTGTACTTCCCCCCCCCCCCCCCCCCCCCCGCAACCTAAAGCGGGGATGGATACTGCAGTGGTCCTGACCAGTTTTTAAAACAAACAAAGAAGAAAGGCTCAGTAAGTCAAACTTGATGCATAGCTGAACTCTTGAGACTGGTTAACTGACCTTCTCTAATGACTGTGGGAGGTCTGAAATGGATTATCTCTGAACATCTACCAGACGTTCACTTGCTGGGGAGCTGGATGTTTTTCCCTTAGTGTGTTGACTGGCCTTTCTTCCAATTGTTTTGTAGTGAAGGAAGTTTGAAGCCCAGGCAGACTAGGGGATTAATCTATAGGCCGAGGCTTGCTTTCCCAAAATATGTTGTCATGTACAAATGTGTTTATCTGGAAAAAAGACCATCAGGGTAAAAGGATTTTTTTGTATTCTCTATAGTTACGAGGATTTGGAAAGGTTTACTGAGGCCATCAGCAAAGAGATTCCTTGAAACGAGTTTTCTGTGGTCATCTATTTACATTAGTTTAACGTGAAGCCTTCAACTCCTTTTATACAGGTAATAAACCCACAATAAAAAATGATCATTAGTTATTCTGACCTCCTCCGGTTCCAGTCAGAGGTAATGTATTAAATGAAAGAGATTGTGTATTCAGATATACATGTTCTGAAGAAAGAAAAATCCTGGATGTTTTATACATTTTTTTGTTCTGTTATTCAGGCTCAAACTTTGGTACTGAGTATTTGCATGAGCCTGAATCCCTTGCTTCTCAGTTAGTTCTCAGGGTGGAGTCATCGTGCAGCTTTAAATTTTGTGCTATTTTGGCAAAGTTATAAACGTGTAGGGGCAATTTTACTGGAAATTTTTCAAAAGAATTACCTGACCTTGGCACTTTGGGGCTTACCATGTAATAATTTCTTTGATGGTCTCAATAAAAAGTTTCTAAACTTTTTTTCTAGTGGACAGTCAATACTCCACATTCAGATTTACTGTGGAGTTCAAGAAGGGTGCTACTTTTTGCCTAACTTTCTCCCATGACTGATTTGCTAGGTAGCTGCATTCATAACACTCCGCTGTCTCAGCTTGACAGGCTCAGCACCTTTTTCTCTTCCTCTGAACTTCCTTAACCGCCGTTCTGGCATATTTCAGGCTTACATACTTATAACTCATTTTAAAGGCAAACTTATAATGGTGTACTGGGAAAAATAGTTCTTAACAGAATTGTCAGAGCTGGTGGTTGGAAGAATGTATGGATCCTTTTAGTAACACGAAAGATGGCACCAGTCTGAATGGGGCTGACAGGGATAAAAATGAATTTTGCCAAGTGAGTTCTGTCCTAGTATTCAGAAGCTGTTTCCCTGGATCCATATGTTAAGCCCTTGCTTTGCACTGATTCAACTGATAAGAATTACTTACTATTGATGGCCCTGATCATCAAGGGCTTTGCCCTGGCTTCAGTTATACTTTTTCCTGGTGCATATGTGAGCAGTACTTACCTGGGAGGCATAGAGGAAAACACAGAGGAATACATGGGTATGTCAGACTGAACCTTAGTGTTATTGTGGTCCCTGCCATTACAGGTTAGAGTATTGCTGATGCAAATTCTTTAAAACTGTGTTGTAGAGAAATGAAACGTATCAAAGTAACTGCCAGGCTGCCACTAACATTGTGAGCTATTGCAGATGCCATCCGGGGGGTGAACGATGAAAACAGAACCTCTAGCAAACATTTTTTTTGCCAGCTTTAATGCCTTACTTAAGAAGCACAGAAAAGCATTTAGACAGTGTCTGTCTTTTTTCTCATCATCATATTACCTTCCTAGTTATTTGCTCATCTAGACACATTAACGGAGAGCAAAATAAACATAGATGTGATTAAAATCCCTATCCATAACATAAAAGATGCATGAACACTTCAACCCTGGTCTGTAAGTCTGTGTGTAACCAGTGATTAAGTTACTTGGTGCTCTTCTCAACAAGCTCTGGCTAAAAGGTCGTGATGAGCCTCCTTGTAAACAGGCCAAGCCAGCAAGCACAGGGGCAAACTCACTCTTTCTCCAACACTAATGGAAAAAACAGAAAACAGCGGCTTTCACTCTTGTGCCAAGTCAGAACAGTCCTACTTGTGCTGAGTCTCTACACAGTGGAGGGTTTCATCTGCTGCTTCTAGCTTAGTAGTTTTTTAATACGTTAAAAGCTTCTGGGTTTATATGGGAACAAAAAAAGAGTATTTTTCTTACCAAAGTCCAGGCACATCTTTCAAACTTCTTGTTTTTGAGACCAGTGAGCATAGCACATCACTGATTTTGCAGGTGTAATTTTGACTGTAGTCAGGAAATAAAACCTGTACTGGGCTGAATAACAGTTTTTCTGAATTTGGTAGGGAAACACCACAATCTATGGCAGTTGCAGACTTCCTAACATTTAAATGCATATGGTTATATGCATTCACCTAAAAGAAATTCTGCTTGTGTGCCCCGGGACAGTCCTCACCTTTGGGCACAGGACAGTAACTGAGGACATTCGGCACATCCTCAAGGAGTACTCCAGGTCTGAACTAAACTGCTCATGTAGGTCCACTTCATCTCTTCTTTGTTTCCATTAATGTATTGCGTGACAAAGTACCTCAAAGTAGCTTCTGAATTGTCTGTGTGCACAGGAAGTTGGTATTTTTTTCCCTAAATATAGGTGAATTACTTATAATGGTTACTGGATTGTGCTATTCATTCCCCATCTATCTGCCCAAAATGAGATCTCAGCTGAAGGAAAAACACAAAAGAAGGGCTTGTATGTGAGTGTCTGAAGAAGTAGCATACTTTTCTTTTGGTTATTTTTTTTTAATATTTGGTAGCACAAGCGCACAAGCTGTAAAGAATTGTCAGTAGTGACTGCAGAATAGGGTGTTTGCTGAAGTTATTGATACTGAAGATATATTCATCTTCTTCTGAAGTTCAATAACACTTCTTAAATAAGATCAGTTTGAAAAATCCCTCACTGCAGAAAATGATTTATCTGTGTGCAGTCTGAAGTGAAGCAGGTTAGAGTTTACGTGTAACCCAGAATGAAAAAAAAATGATTATATATTTGGGCTCATGCCAGTAGATGGAAACTTTGAAAGTCAGAGATGTGCTCAGAAGTGAGAGTTATTAGGAATTTCTGGAAAGAACTCCCTTTTTTTGGCATATCAAAAACTTGTTTTGTGGTCAGCAGCTGACATCTGTTTCTATGTACGGGTATATCATAAGTAGCTTTTCCTGCTTTCATCTCAAGATCAGAAGATAATGCTCTAGGGCCAAATCTTATCCAACTTAAACCACTGAAGTTAATGAGCAAAACTCTTCTCCGTCACATTAGTACACCTGCTGCCCTGAAGTGTGTTTCAATGACAAAACTTACAAAACCACAGAATATGTTAATGGTTTGTGGTTTTTTTTCCTCTCAGCAGCATGGATGCAGCTTCAGGAAAATCAGTGAAGGTGGTCCCTGAGGGTTATATGGGGCGTAAAGTCAGCAGAGGATCTTGTCTCTGAAGTTGCCGTAACACATTTGAACTAACCTTCAGACAACTCACCTTCTCATCGTACCTTTTTTTTTAATGTAGCAGGCATAAAAAAAATCTAAAGCAGTAGCTAATTCACATGGAAACAGATAAAGACACAGGTAAAGACAGTGTTTTGGAGGACCTGCGTTTACACAACTGAAATTAGAAAAAAAAAAGTACATTGCAAACTGTCACTAGTAGGAGGGATCTTCGAAGAAAAACAGTAGCATAGAATGAAAGCCCACAGCCCCTAACTGGAAGATTGGACAAATGATCCACAAACTACATGGATTATACGGGGGAAAGATAGGGTGGTCCAGTGATAAGGGCTAGCCTGGAAACCAGAAGTTCCTTTTCAGTTCCCTGCTCTGTCATGGGACCTATCAATTACAGTAATTTTTAGTGGGACAATACTCACATTTCTACATGTCTGATCCATGGAACAGAATTTTGAGGGGAAATATGAGAGTTTCTGGGTATCTTTAGGTGTTTTATATTTAAAGTCTTAAGAGAAGTGCCTAAAGAAGTTCCTGTTTTCTGGATTCAGCCCCAGGCTAAACCATGAGATAGATACTGATTTACTCAATCTGTCATTTGAGGAGCATTGCAAAAGGACTTAATACACCTGGGAATAACAAAATGGTATAGAGGAGAAGTAAATGTTTTTTTTCAAGACTGTAGTTGTTGACATAGATTCTGCTCCAGTCCCACAGTGTCTTCTGTATGGATCTGGGCATTCATCTCACTATGGCTCATTTATTCATCTGTATAAAAGATACTAAATATTTTTTTCCTTGAACCATGAGAGACGAAGAATAAATTTTTAAAACATTCAATGCTCAAAAGGAATTGTAGCAATACCTATATGAGTTAAGAATAAATTGTTTGTAGAAGTGTAAAGAAAACAGACTTGTAAACTTTAGACAACTAATAACATTCTTACTAAAAGGAAAAAGTTTTGAACCAACACTTCAGAGGGATAATGTCATAACCTGATTATAGGCCTGTCAGTCAAATATTG
Source organism: Mycteria americana (assembly GCF_035582795.1). NCBI lineage: Eukaryota > Metazoa > Chordata > Aves > Ciconiiformes > Ciconiidae > Mycteria > Mycteria americana. Next base: position 44,954,378 of record NC_134368.1, read on the forward strand.
ATTTCTGTGGAGAGGAATGTGGGGAATCGTGTGACTGATAATGGTGTGACTCTCTTAATAAAGCATTCATAATTTCTGATGAGATTACAAATTACTTTGTAGGGATTATAGGAGTATATTTAGCATAGACTCAAACTGATAGGCATCTGTTTTACCTTCCATTAATTCTTTGTTATTGGAGACTCATATCAACTATTAAGTTTTTTGGTGTACTTTGTTGGGGTTTTTTTGCCAAATACCACTGAAATTCTGCAAACAACACAAAGACTGGTGGAGTAATAAATAGTGAAGAAGACAGGCCAGAGTCCCCTGGTTAGCTTGACCTAAGCTTCCTGTAAGAATTTTAGCACATGCAACAGTTCAGCCATGTATCTGGGGAAGAAACAAGGGAGCCCATTGTGTACAGGATTGGGCTCCTCTCTCTTAGGCAGAAGACTTTCTGAAAAGGTCTTGTGAACAATAATTAGCAGCTCACAAGATCACACAGTGATGCTTTGGCCAAACACCCCATGGATGTTAATGTGGTTGTACAGATAGTGGAATATTGAGTAAGATGACTATGGCGATGTGTCTAGGGTATCCAACCCTGAGATTCAGGACATCGTGGGGCCTTGCTGTACTGTCAGCCTAAGTGATCTGTAGGATGAATGAATCTGGACCCCCCCATAACATGTCATCAGTGCTTGCAGTGACTCATAGGTTGAGAAGGATCACACTTCACAAGGATCACACTTCACAAGTTTGCTCCTGGGGAACACCAGTGTTAAATTCTATAAATAATTAGTTAAAACTACAAGGATTGATGACCAGAAGCTCAAGCAATATGAACTCTGTCTTGCTTAATGTTGTAGAATGTTAATAGTGAGAAGAGGTAGCTGCTGAAACAGTTTGCCATGGGCCACGAAGGAGTCCCTCCACACAGCTGCTGCAGTTGAGGCAGGCTGCTGCCTGCTTGAGCAGCTCGGTTCAACCAGAGGATTTGGACTCGAGGCAGAAATTTGAGGAAGCTCCAACTTCTGTTTTATTCAGGTCAGACTAAAGGATTATACAGATCCCTTTGGACTTAAAAATCTATTAACCTGAGTTCTGCTCTGGTTTTTTTTGACATGACACAGTTGCCTGCTGTTAAGAAACAACAAAAAACTCAATAGATTGAACAATGGAGTTAGACAGTAATAAACTGATAAAGTCAGGAAATATGAACATGCGTAGATTATAATATTTAATATTTTTTCCTACAAAATATAAGCAGAAATACTTTTATGCAGTTATCACATTCGAATTTGGTGATAGCCTTCAAAATACATGTGTAGTGATGAGACCTGTTAAGCATAAGCTTGACAAATTAGGCAAAATTCGTATGGCTACCATTGGACTATACCTGTAAGATGCCATTTGAGTTTTCTGTGCCATGACTTATAACCAGCAGATATGGAGCACCAGATAGAAACTAGCATATGGATGTCGAGGACCAAAGCTGCAATAATAATCACCATTTTCATGGTCCCCACACTATAAGAATGCTGTAAATCCAAAGTTAGACGCAGCACTGTTTCCAAATTACTATTGTACCCTGATATATCATGATATAAAAAAATGACCTTGATGATGATTCGACTTCAGGCAGTGAAATACATGGTCTGTTCATGGCTGTGCCTACCTGGTCAGCTGTTCTGCCCCAGGATTGCTGTCTTTGAAGCTATAGGTGGACTGGTGGCTCTTGGGTTGGTTTTCTTAGGGATTTTGTTGTTGTTCCTAATTAAAAGGAAGAGAAATGGGATGCTGGTTGACAGCCGCCTGAACATGAGCCAGCAGTGTGCCCAGGTGGCCAAGAAAGCCAACGGCATCCTGGCTTGTATCAAAAATAGCGTGGCCAGCAGGACTAGGGAAGTGACCGTGCCCCTGTACTCGGCACTGGTGAGGCCGCACCTCGAATACTGTGTTCAGTTTTGGGCCCCCCACTACAAGAGAGACATTGAGGTGCTGGAGCGTGTCCAGAGAAGGGCAATGAAGCTGGTGAAGGGTCTGGAGCAGAAGTCTGATGAGGAGCGGCTGAGGGAACTGGGGTTGTTTAGCCTGGAGAAAAGGAGGCTGAGGGGAGACCTTATCGCTCTCTACAACTACCTGAAAGGAGGTTGTAGAGAGGTGGGGGTCAGTCTCTTCTCCCAGGTTACAAGCGATAGGACAAGAGGAAATGGCCTCAAGTTGCTCCAGGGGAGGTTTAGACTGGATATTAGGAAATTTTACTTCACTGAAAGGGTTATCAAGCACTGGAACAGGCTGCTCAGGGAAGTGGTTGAGTCGCCATCCCTGGAGGTATTTAAAAGACATTTGGATGAGGTGCTTAGGGACATGGTGTAGTGGTGGTCTTGGTAGTGTTAGGTTTACGGTTGGACTCGATGATCTTAAAGGTCTTTTCCAACCTATACGATTCTGTGATTCTGTGATTCTGTGAAATAGAAGAAGAAGGAAGGAGGAGGAGCCCACAAAGAATATTCTATATTACCCCATATGCAGAGTGCTCAGATCTCCACTCAGTGCTCATCACAGCATCACATACAGGGAACGCCAGGTAGCACAGAAACTGTCAGATACATTTGCATATACCTCAGAGACATTGAGCTGTTTAGCAAGGTGCTCTGCCCTGACAGGTCCGAGAGGCTATGTTGGGATTGTGCCTTTGTTAGGTACAAATCATCCCTATGCTCTCATGGAGATCGTGTTGTCACCTCTACTTAAACCAATGCTGTTGGAAACACTTTATCTCTTGCCATTTGATTTACAAAAGGAACATAGTCTCAAATGAATTCTGGATGCACAAATTAATCTAGTTTATGCCCTGATGGTGTGGATTATTGTTTAATGAAAAATCAGCAGGCATTTTTTTACTGCATCTGAATAAGAGAAGGCATGGTTGGTATGGAAAAATGAGAGGTGTATTTGCTTACCCACTGTTAGGTACGAAAGCATTCATATGAAAGAAGGGAGGCAAGGAGAAAGGGAGGAAAAGAAAATCTGTGGGCTTAGAATCCTGGTTTATTACTATTTTTAAAAGATCTGTCCAATATGTGTCTTTTCTAAAATATTTATTATTCACTTTATGGCTTTCAAAATAATACACCCAATACGTTGGTTATGGAAAGGACTGACTACTGAGAACGTTACTCTGTGTGCTAGGAATGAATGAAGAGACTAAGTCAACACAACCTAAATCCAGAGAAACAAAGTAAACTAAAACCTGTGAAGCACAGAATAATGAACATATGGGAAAAAGGCAATTAACACGGAAAAGCTGAACTGGATTCAGAAGACAACTAGACTACTTTCTTTAGAAGCAGAGCACTAAAACAGTCTGGTAACATACAAGTGAGTGAATGTAAACATAAATGGAAAAAGAGAAATCATTTTTAGCCAGATGTTCCCCTCACCCCCCCGAATAATTTGCAGTCTGCAATGTAGTACATGCTTTGGATAAGAAATGGTGGGGAGAGAAGGAACAAAATAATTTGTAAACATCTTAAATTTGTGTTGCAGTTTATAATATGCCTCCTGTCATACTTTAAATGTAGAATCAATTGTCCCTGCAGGCTGAAGTCAGCTGCTGCACTTGTCTAGCAAAGTCAGCCTACCTTTCTTCAACTAGATGAGGCATGTAATTGGTGATGGGTTTTATCACCAGCCATGGGACTTATTTGAGAATAGACCCCAAATTTTATTTATATTGCTGGCTCAAGGCAGGATAGTGTCTGAATGTCAAATCAAGGAGTTTTCTATGTTAGTTTGCACATTTTTAACCTTTTGTATACAGGCATAAAAAGAAAGGGGACTCTGACTCAAAAGGAGGCAAGAAGAAGCTGTGTTTTCTGTGTCTGGGTTGTGAACAATGTGCTTAAGGATCTGCTCATTCAAAGTAAATCCAAATGCATGACAACCTCAACTCCTTTTACAGGGGTTTGTTCATACCACTACTGCTGCACCCCCTTGGGATTTATATCTTTCAGATATTTACAGTCTTGAGAGCATTGCCAAGTCCTACCTTGGCAACTTGAGTGCCAGCTTCTCTCCACTTTTGTCCTTCTCCCTCTTTCTTCATAATCACGCATGTTACTCTTCTCTTCCATTTACTCAATATTTTTCTTGTATTTGCATGCCTGGAAATGAAGCACGGTATTCCTGCTACCCGTACAGCTGAGGCACACTTCTTTTGGCTAATGTGAGTGGGACTTTTGCATCTTCAGTCTAAAATGCTTTCAACTACCACTTATTTTTCAACATTTGCATTTAGTATCTATGTCACTTCCATGGAATAAGTTTTCCTGATTTATCTAAAGATTAAGTAGCCAGCATTTTTCTAAAATTTAATTTACTGGGTGATTTTCTGTAGTTTAGTTCTTTTGTTTTGTTTCTCTTTGTTAATGTTTTTTATCCCCTTCCATTTTGGCTTAATCTTTATATATCATTCTGTGCTGTTTATTACCTTATTGTAATGATTAATGAAGATGGAAACCATCACAATACCTTATATTGATTCCCATAAACTATCCTCCTTTCCTATCTAGATTAACCAGCTCATGATACAGCCTTTCTGCTTGTGAATCTATCAAGTGAAAGACTTTTGTTTAAGTGAAACCCTTTTATTACCAACTCAGTCTGTTAATGTCAGTCTCTTTACTATTGAAATGGAATACCATGAGATAGTGAAAGAGAAAAAGAAGAAGAAAACATACTCTGTAGCTACTTAACACACTTCCTGTAGGGTAGGTTGGATGGGTTTTCTCTTATAGTTCATTTCCATAATATTTTGGATTAAGTCCAATAAGTCAACTGGTCAGCTGTCCAGTCCAATGAGTCCAATAAGATGACAAGGATGATGATGTGTCCATAATTGGCTTCCAGGGAAAGAAACTGGCTTCTGATTAGCAAGCTAATGTTTTGGTGACTCGAGCAAGATGAAAAACTCTCTAGAGGGCTACAGAAGTAGAAGGAGTTCTTCTGTTTTTACCGATTTGTGTACTAAATTATTGTGGTCTATTGCTGACACTATTTCCCTAGCCCTAGATTACTTTATTTCCTCAGGAACACTTAAAGTTTTTTTCAGATAGCCTTTGAAATTTGGCTTTCTTATGGATTTCCACCGACCTTCAATGCCACACTGTCCAACCACTTCATAAAGTGTTGGAAAGTAGCCACAACAGTGAAGAAGAATTGAGGCAGAGAAAATAGATTATATAAGGTCATAAAATGTTCATAGTAAAATGAAAGCAAGCCATCTCTATTCATCCTCAGCTGAAGGTTTTCCTACTTTCCGTAGGAAAATGTATCATGTCAAAATTTCTGTGAAACTTCGGAAAACGTTCCCTGTGGTGTTTCTGACACCACATTTCTGGCAAAGCAGTGTAAGCTACAGCAAGTACTTTGACACACAATATCTGCTTTCAGGTATTTCACTATGCCCCTGTCTTTCCTCCAATTTTACTAGTTAGACCAATAAAAATACAGTTTCCTTTCCTACAGGGAAAATAGTGAAAGTGACAGTGATGCCCACTTCTTACAACGCTTTCCACCTGAATGCTTCTTTACTGCAAACAATGTGCCTTTGTTTTAAAACTGGGAAGCCAGTTTCTTTGTTAAACATTGTTCTCCCTTGGTTAAGGAATGCAGTTTTAGTGGAACAAATACAGTTCTAGCTAAGAAACATTTACTAAAATGCCCTGAAGAATGCACCATTTTTAATATTGAAACATCCCATTGTGAATGGGAGACTGGAGTAATCTCTAGATGATTCTTTTATTTTCTGGACACAGTTGTAATTTGTCCTAAGAGAATTTTAGAAAAAAAATGTGTGTCTGCGCTCAAGTGTATTTTTGTATGCATATGTAAAATGAAATTCTGGTCTTATTGAAGACAAAAGGAGTTTTGTCTTGTCACCTAAAGAAAAGACTCAGGACATGAAAAATCTAGTATGTCCTTAGGAGTCTTGTAATGTATCACAACAATCCATCAAGAGTCAATCCATGTTAAGAGGCTGATCTGCATAAACACGTTAACATATTTTGATGATGTATTTTTGACCTGGCTAAGTTGTGGATTCTCTGGTGCCAGAGGAATTGGAAATAATCTTTCTTGCTGTTATCTGTTTTACCAATGGATGATCTATTTCTCTGTATGATTTAGCTTTTCAGATATTTGTAGAAATCCTCATAATAGCTGTGTATGACAATTTTTCTCCCTATTCTATTCTTGTTGCTTTTGAGTGTTTAAAGCTGGTAAGCAAGAGAGGTGACTTTTAGCCTGTTGGGTGGCTGACCTTTCTGGCAAAGCAAATGGGGGGTTTATAACAGATTTTACATGTCTGCTTTTTGAACTATGGAAACATAGCTCAAAATAATGTGTGATAGATACAGTGTACTGCAAAGGGTAAGGTTATGTTTCAGTCTGTACTAGCAACATTGATAATCGCATTATCCTCTGTAAATTTGTATTTCTGTTGACATTTTGCCATTTGAAACTTTATTCATTTCCCTATGGTCTTTTACATTTGTTTTATAAATGGCATATGCACAAAGCTATGCCATGGTCTAGAAGAAGGGGGAAAAAAAAATCTAATATTAAGCCCTAAAGGCATCTGTTCAGTAACCTGTATCTGAGAGTAAGGCAACCATGCTGCCATCTGTTATATTTTCTGTATGATGGCTGTTGCCCTCGTTGTAGGTTATTGCAGGTCTCAAAGGGCTACGCTCACTTTGCCTTTGAGCCATTTTCTAGAAAATAAAAAATATCTTGCATTTTCTCCTGTCACTGCACAAGCTGCATTGTAAAGATTGCTTCAATTACTAGATCCCTTATGTTATTTTTAAGCAGAATTGATTTTGTTTTCATGTTGTATAGATGAAAGTGAGCTCTCTAAAAGGTTTTTAAAGTGCTATGTTGCTGTACTTTCAAGTACCTGAATGCCTTGCATGACTTTGCATAATGGTATGACATTATTTACTATTTATTTCAGATATTTAGTCAGAAAATAACTCTTCTGAGAAACCATCTGCCATCTGTGTACAACAAAAGGAAGACATTCCTTAGAGTTGAATGTTACAAAACAAAAATATAAAACAACATGTATAGCAGGGGTTTTTTTCAATCTCCTTCCAGCCACTAATCTGTCATGATCTTTGTCAGGGTAAGTCAGATGTTTTATGAAGAAAAAAGTTACTCTCTTCAGTCACTATGTTATGGCTCTGCTACGTGTGAAAGGTGCAATACACTCCTGTGATCCTTCTCAGCTAGTAATTTCATTTCTTTGCCAAGACTAACAAACAGGAAAGAAAAAGCCCCCACCTTTTCACCTGCCAATATTTGCATTTAAACTGTGGCTTTTCTCTGCAGCAGAATTTTCCTCAATTTTCTGAGTGCTAGGAAAAAATATTTCATGCCTCTGTGAGGGTGAAACACTTATTTTTGAGGAAAGAAAGAGTCCAGAATTTTCAGAGCCCTTTCATGACCCCTAGTTCATGAAATGACAAATGAATGGTAAAAAAGTCCTCCCCCCACCCTCCTTTCCTTGTTTATTTTATTTTTAAGAGAAAAAAAAATGACATCTTCTCCAACATGAAAGATTTATTAAAGCTAACAGATCTTCAGGGGGAAAAAAATATTCCTAGATTAAATAATACATTGAAAGAGGCTGGGGTGGGGGTATTTATAGTCCTTTCTTTAAATTCCTTCCAGGAAAATCTAACCTGTTAAAACCTGAATGTTTTGGAAGGTGCAGTTGTAAATTCAGTACTTACAATTCAGTGCTTCAACTTGGTACTTGCAACTCAGTGCTGTTGAGAGAGTAGGAGGGGTGAGGAAGGACAGACCTTTTCATCCAGACAGACTACAATGGCAATCTCCTGAGCCAGCCCCTGTGTTGTTTAGCACCAAGTGAATTCCTGTAACAACGGCAGCAATTTGAAGCACAATATTATGAAAGCCCTCAATGCATCATTTAACATCATTTAGCATCTTTTAATGGCATTTAACAGCTGAAAACAAAGACGACAATCGGCATCCTATCAGGTAGTTAGTGTTTGGCAGAATAGCTTTAGAAATAAAACTAGCAAATACTTTTTGAGTTGCAGCTTACTAACAAATAATGTAGGCCATCTCCTTGCATATTTTACCTTATGATCTCCTGCATGAAGAAATGAGTTGTAAATATGGTAAGATATTTTCTGTTTCTTGACTATGATTGAATGAAAGCAATTGCAGCAGAATCTGGCATTTCTTTAACCAAGATACGCAGTTCCTGTGAGGTGAGCAATAGATTAGATTAACCAGTGTCTCATTTCAGATAGGATCCTTATCTCTCTCCATTTTATCTGTTGTACATGCTTTCCTGTAATTTAAAATGGTATTTCAAGGTTCAGCTCAATTATTTATGTATCCTGAAGAGCAAAGGAAGAAGACAAACCTGTTTGGAGGGGGAAAAGGAAGTGGAGGGTCCTGCAGCAGGGCTTGGAAAAGGGGAAGGGAGGTGAGAGCACATCTTTGAGGGGGACCAGCCACCTATGTGTTACGAATTCAGTCCCTGTGAACATACTAAATGAGAAACATGAAGTGTTGGGCCTCTAATTAGATGTAGCTTTGAGTTAGAGCGGATTTAGAGGCTGATCTCTTCTGAGCCAAAATGAGACAAACCTATGCTAATGTAGATATATTGAAAAAAATAGATAAGAAAGTCTAAATCACTTGAACAGATGAAGTATGGACTCAGTTTCTGAGATATTTCCCTGTATTTTCCTGTGAACAATGGTAGATACAGATTTCAGTTCCACCTTAGCAAATTGCTCAAGTGAATCTTAGTGTATCAAACTTTTCTCTACAGCATCTGTAGATTTTCACTTTTTGGTGGAAAGATGAAAGGCAATAAAGAGATACCTATTTCTCCCTGTGGTGGTGCAATATGTGTATTTTGCGCTTTAACCACTTTCAGCTGCAGGAATTATTATCAGGTAACCATTCCTCCTTCAGACACACAGCGTGAGGACAGCGACAGTTCAGAAAAGAGCAGCCAGTTCCATATCTGGTTATCTTTTCTTTTTATCCTCCACGGCAACAACTTCTCAGTGTGGAGTTGATGAATATAAAGAGAACCTGAAATGTGAATGAGTCCAATTATTCTTTTCATTACTTCATTAGTGCTGGTATGTAACTTAGGTAAAGTTTGTTCAAGACTAGGAAAAGTGTGATTAAATAAAACTGGCAATGTTTTCTAGATGCTTTGAAAAATCTGGTTTAGAAGTGATAGAAAACACCTAGTAAATAATGCAGTCCACTTCCTCAAAGTGGACATTTTGCAGAAAGCTGTCATGAGAAAAGGAGGCAGAAGATACCTAAAGAAGTGTATTGTATTGCTCAGAGTAGTTTTTCTCATATTCCAGAAGCAAAGGTAAGGGAGGCTGGCATAAAAAACCCGACCTCAATCACTTTATCAATGCACAGGATTGCGAAATGGAATTGAATGTGAGTAAGAGACGGTAGTGGGTAGAAGAGAAACAGCTCCTTTCAGACAGTGTTACTTAATCTGGGGGGTTTTGCCTTATCCACGTTACTGATTCTGTCTTGGTATCAAGTAAGGAATCTAGACTCATGGGGCAGTTTTTGGAAAGATGAAGAAAAATGCAGTGGTGACTAAGTTTCTATTTTTATAAGGGCTTTTGCAGTCTTTTGGCTATTGATCACTGAGGCTATGGCTTAAAATGAAAAATTAAAGATGTGATTTGGAAGGGGAAGGGGAAAGGGAAAGGGAAAGGGAAAGGGAAAGGGAAAGGGAAAGGGAAAGGGAAAGGGAAAGGGAAAGGGAAGGGAAGGGAAGGGAAGGGAAGGGAAGGGAAGGGAAGGGAAGGGAAGGGAAGGGAAGGGAAGGGAAGGGAAGGGAAGGGAAGGGAAGGGAAGGGAAGGGAAGGGAAGGGAAGGGAAGGGAAGGGAAGGGAAGGGAAGGGAAGGGAAGGGAAGGGAAGGGAAGGGAAGGGAAGGGAGCCATTCATTTTTAAAACTGGTCTGTTGGTTCAGAGAGATTGGTATTTAAACATTTAAAGCCTCCTAGGGTCTCTGGTACTTTACTGCTGCGCAGCTCAGCTCCTATTCTACGAAATCCCTTTCCTGCTCGCCTTCTCTTCGTTCAGCTTGAAAGGAACAGGTGACCATGTCCATAGTATATTTGGGAAAGTATTTACAAGGCTCCTTTTGGAATTATTGTATACATTTGTTCACGGATGTGGTGTCTTGGCAGCTGGCTCACGCTATCAAACCGTGTGCACAGTGTGTCCCATTTTATATCTAAACAAGATAAAGTTATAAAGCTATGACTCTTAAAAGGTGACATCTCTGCTAAACACTACCATGCAAGATATAGAGCCCTTTATTACTGCTTTAAAAAGACAGAGGAAGAAACAAAGCTTTTCTAAAAGCAATCCTTTCAAAGCTGACTTTAAGAATCTAGAATAGAAAGCCTTCTTTTCTTCATTACAGACACTTTTTTTCCTTCTATTAAGAAAAGTCTATTTAAAATGAACCTTTTGAAAACGCCTAAGGGCAACTCTAATCTGTTATGTGATGTCTTCCAACTCCATGTTTGGTAATTAATTCCTTGTAATTGCCCATCTGTTTATCCCCAAATTCATCTTTTGACACATTCAGTCTTCTTTAGCCTTTTACCATTTACTTCGTAAAGTTTTCTCCTGGCTTTTTCTGCTAAAGCTAGGCTGCTTGGGAATCATTTCATGCCATTTTCCTCTCTTTATCCACTTCCTGTGCTTTCCTCATTCTGCAGACATGTCCAAGGAAGAGGCTGCTGCTCTGAGGAAATGACACAGCATTGAGACTGCCAAAGGCGCTTGCAAGGAGTGGGAGAAGAGACCCTGAAGAGTCATCATAATTTTGCTAGGGGAGGGAGGGAGAGAGCTAGGCGCTTGTGCACTCTACTCTTCCTCCAAGTTTATAAAAAATCCTTTTCAGTAACTCACTGCTCCTTCTGTTCTGTGGTGTCACTGAAGAGAAGGCAACTTCCTTCTGACCGGTGGGGGTTCAGAAACCATGGACCTTTTGAAATGGGCTGTGGCAAGTTCTTCTCGTAACAGCTCAGAAAGAATGAAGAAAAGGTGATTACAGATACATAGATGTATAACGCTGCATTGACTCACTCAACACTGCCGTATATAGTGTGCCCTGGAGTACCAGCTGCCAGGACTATGACACCATTAGAGTTGTTGCCACATTTATTAACCAAACCATCTGTCACTGTAAGATAAACCTGAGGCTTTTTTTCCCTGAGAAAACAGAGAGCATCCAAAAATCAACACCACCTGATTACTCAGGGTGACAAAGCCAACAAAAATGCCCTTGGGACAGCATCTTATTTGATATCTTTAAGTATCACATAACAGGGTTCAAAACACAAAATGAAAAAAATATTAATTGGTCCTGCCCACAGAAATGTTTGCTGAGTTAAAAGCATTTCAAGCTGTTGCAGGTAGGAAAATAAAACCTTTCTCAAAGGATGCTATTGTCTGCCCCATCATTGTTAGAATTTCGGATCAAGTAGGTTCAAATCTCAGGAACTGAAAATACTGAATAACAGTATCTGATACACCAATTCATGTGACCAACGCTGGACAGCTCGTATCTTTACTGAAGAAAAATTACTTTTCTGTAAAGCTGTTCCAGGGCTCTCAGCAGGCTAATGCTCATTTCAGATGTTTTAGAAGGCAATCAAAGATATCAATGAACAGTGGGTAGAGCATTCAGTAATCTCCCCAAATAGTGACAAGTCAGTGACAGGAAAGAGTAATAGCGTGGTCCTTCAAAAACATTACATAATACCTTATGGATTCCCTACCTGACACGTCTCCAGCCTTTTGATGCTAAGAAAATATCTAAAAAACCAGTATCAGGTTCCCTCTGGAGCCCATAATACTGTATGTTTAATTTAAAGCTGCTGAATGACCTGAGTGTTTAGAATTATTTTGTGACTGCACGAGTTCTTGAGATGTTCTTGATCGCACTGCAAAAAGGTGCTTGTGGTAATCAGAATAGCTAGATTAAGAGCAGAAGTGAGAGGTTTCCTGCGGAGCCAGTAGTCTGTCCCTGCTGACATTCACTATCATAACATATTTGAACTGCTTTGCTGACACATTTGGCAGCTAAATGAACTGCACTGTTCCCTTCGTGACTGAAATATGCATGACGGTAGAAGAACTAGGGAACGGCCTTCTTCAGACCAAAGGGAGCCTGCAGTTAGTTCCTGCTTCTGACTACCAGAGGAACAGTTAAACTCTTCAGGAATTTACAAGTAGCCCGTGAAAAAACAATCTTCTGATATGTAGGACTATTTCCCTTGTAAGCCATGTAAACCAACACCATACAGAAAATCTCTGAGCAGCAAGACCTTCATCTGTGCTTGTGAGTGCTTAATTTTAATGACCAAATTTAACTCCTGGTATGGCTCTGAGAGCGAAAAAAAGGTTTTTTTATATTTGCTGTTAAAAGTTTAGGAGAGAAAGGTGAAAGAAAAGAGTTTTCTCACACAGGAAAAGTAGTTACTAGTTTAGACAATTAGCAAAACTAGGCTTTGGGCCTAACCTTTTCTTTGTACAACAAGATGTTGCCAGAATTATCTGTTCTCTGTGGTTCATATTCTGAACTTTTTTTTTTCCCCCCCACAATAACTGTTTGCCAGACAACTGAATGAAATAATTTCTAAATCTTTCAGACCCAAGAAAGGTCTCAGGTTTCATATGTATGTCTACAGTCAGTCGCTGACAGGCATTTCTGCATAGCCATTCATTGTTAGAGGTTTTTCTTGCTCCTAGCTCTATCAACACTCTCGATTGCTCTGCTTTTCATCTCTTGCCTTTCCATCTTAAGAGAGCAGGGAGGTAGCCTCTCTTCATTCCCTCTCCTCTCCTGTGTTGAAGCATTGAGATGCTACGTTCCCATCCTACAGTAGAAGGCTTGTCTTGACGTAAACAGGCACTGCATATACGCAATTCCTGACATTCAATTCATCCCATAAAATTCATTAGCTATCCAGCAGCTGAGTAAGATGACATTAATTCTCACGTCAGAAAACACAGCCTCACCTTCAGCTTGTTCTCCTGTGCTTGGAGCATCACAGAACAATTGATGGTGCCTTTTTTATTAACCCTTATATATATGTTTGTGTGTGTGAGCTTAAGAGGCAAGAAAAAAGAGAGGGCAGGCTTATGGAATTAAATCTTTAGTTATTATAATGTGAGAGAGTGAGATATTGCCTGAACCAGAGGCATAACCAAGGGTAAAGATAAAGCAAAAGTTTCCATTGAATCATATATAAATGTAAAAATGGGGATTTCACATTGATGAATGTCTTCTTTTCAAAGTTAGGGAAAAGGTCTTTGCCATACCGATTTAAGAGTTAGGAAATACCAGAGGTATTCTTTAGAAGCAATCTACAAAATGTCATGTTGTTTGGACCATCCATTTTCTCAGTTCCCACAAACTAGATAGATGCTTCATTCAGAACTTCTCTTCAGGTTTTCCTTTGAGTGTCTCAGCAGATATAAGAAAAGGCAATTCTATAGAAGAAAAGTGACCTTTAGTTAGATTTTATGCCAGACATGTCATCATGTATATCTGCACACACTCTATCTCTGCTTTATGTCCTGAGTACTTTTACCCTATGCCTTTAAATATTTAGACTTTTTGCCCAACAGATTTATGAGGTTTCAGGTGCAGACCTCATTCATTTTTGTATGTGAACATTTTTCAATTTTAAATTATTCTCTGCAGCATGGCTTTGTCACCACTTGGAAGCTCCGGAGCTCTGAAATAATGGATTCATCAGCTGAAATGACATCGGCCTCTACTGAAGTTTCTGTGCTTTCTCTTGCATGATAAAGAACTTTACAAATAAATGTCAGGAAAACCTTGTTGCTGAGAGGAGAGATTTAAAAGGAGGTTGTAGCTGAGTGAGAGCAAAAGATTCCTTGTGTTCTAATATGAGGACAAAAATCAGCAAGTGCTAGGGAGAAGACCTTGAATTTGGGACATTGCTGCCAGGTGCTCTGCAGAGCTCCAATAAATTAATTGGCTTCATTTATTTCTGAGGATTCACCTTTCTTCACTCAAATGTTATTTTGAACAGATACTGATGCTTTTTTCTTTTCCCCAAAAAACCCAGGAGGTTTACATGCAGCTGCTGTTTAAAGAACTGAGCATGATTTTACACGTGCAAAATTACAGATGGTAAAGGCTCAATGAAATATTACATGTATATACATATTGAACAAATACCTCATTACAACAAGAACGACAGTATTACTGCTAAGGTTGTGCTATTATTTTCTCTATTTTACTACAGAGATTTTTCTAAGTACTTCCTCAGCTTTCTTTTCCATATGTCTCCCTTCTGCAACATTTAAGTAACACATGCCTTCAAAATAGTAATGGAGAAAATCTCTCTCAAAGGAGAACTGATTCTCAGATACAAATACTTTGAAATGTGGAGATTGTTTGGAGGCTAGAAAGGTGCTTGCTACATCTCTTTACAGCTTCTCTGTGCAATAGCTACACAGAGTATATAATAAAAAGGTCTTTATCATGAGCAGGGGTTTAATACTAATAAGCAAATTTTGTGGTTATAACTAGTGATATTCTTGTGTAGAATGTCTTTTAAAATAATGCATCCTTGCACACAGTTTATATATGTAACACAATATAAATATTGCAATCACAATTCTTTCAGTAATTAGAATGGAAAGATGTCCTTGATGCTTTCCTTCTTCTTTTTAACAAATCCTTCAATTCTTGTTTGATGTTCACTGACTATATTCTGAGGTGGTGCAGTCAGCAAGTATTTGTTTCTTCAGCAATAACTTTCAAAGTTAAGAAGCGTTAGGTGCCCCGAAAGGTTGTAAAGAAAAGTCTTTCTAGGAGGGATGAAGAAATAATTGTTTTGGCAACTGCATCTTGGCTGTAAGATATTGAAAACTACTCCAAATCCCACTGAAATAGGTGGAAAGATTTTCATTTACTTCAGTGAATTTATGATCAAACAAATTAAAAGCTGATAGCCTCAAATTCTCTGCCTAGTAGTAATAATACTTAATACCTGTTACAATGGTAACTGCCTCTGTTTCTCTGTTCTCCTCTCTTCTCTCCAGATGTTGTGACGAGCACATGCTGTGTTTCTTTCCTCTGGCCCTGAAATGTTAACAGATTTCTACATGATATGTGCTTTGACTCTAAGATACTATAGGTGATGTAGGAAAGCAAGAGAGCTTTATTTTTGTGAATACATTAAGGTTAATTCTCATTAATTACAATTAATTTGCTGATTTTTTTCTCAGTCCCATTATTGTGGCTACAGAACCCACTAACAATTTTATATATAATAGTATTAGTATAAGCTGCTTTTTCCTGTTTTGTTACTAGATTCTTTACCTGATTACCTTTTATTGCCTCTGCTACATGAGGAAGAAATTGCCTCTTGATGGGACTTCATTGTTGGAAAGCAGAGATTAACTTTCATTGTTAATAACATAAGCAGGGAAACACCAGGGAATTTTTTTTTCATCCTGATAATGTATTCCATTGTGTATGTTCACAGCCACTTTGTTTATAATATGCTTAGACACAAATAAGTTGGCTGAACTAGTTTTTAAAATAATTAATAAATTAAAAGGATTTTGATCCTCAGCTTTTCTGCTGAGACACACATTATCCTTTCTAAATGGCAGCAATGAAGGCTGAGTGACAGATACAAAATTCTGGTCTGTTTCCCAGTTTACATTTAGTCTTGCCTCAAAAAAGAAAGAAATGGTTGACATGTCAAAAAAAAAAAAGAAAAAAAGAAAAAGAGGCTGAAAGAAATGAAATATTTTTATTTAAACTATTTGAAAGTAAAATAAATGGCAAATCCAAGCACCGCTTGAAATGGGAAATAGAAGTCCTGATTATTTTTCCACAAAGGACTTGTTTATTAAATCAACCAGGTAAGCCAAAAGAATACGGATTCAGAAAACTCTTCACTGTTTCCTGAAGGGTATTTTTCTTGATAAAGAAAATTTTTCATAGCATTTTTCACTCAGCTGTACTGAAGCAAGGGATGCTGCTGTATCCCTTGCTTCAAGGGACTCTGCCAGGTTTTTGAATGGACCACAACATGTGTACAAGCCGTGACTCTGGAGATTACTCATGATGTCATATCACAAAGCTATTTGTGTTATTGGTCCCAAAGCTATTGGTATTAAGCAGTAGGCAGACAAGTTCCTTCATTCTGAAGTATGCCATATTTTTAGGGCTTTCTGTTTTCTTGGAGAATAGGGTGGAAAATCAACTTTAATCCGACTGTAATCCTATGCTTGATTGCTTAACAAAATTTCCATCCATTTTCTGCATTGTTGCTCCCCCCCCGCCCCTTCTCTCTCTCTCTCTTTCTCTCCCTCCCAGTGGTCAGCAGTAAGCAGAGAGGCTTTATTCCTTCCGGTTTTCAGGTTATATTAATAGAATCATAGAATCATTTAGGTTGGAAAAGACCTTTAAGATCATCAAGTCCAACCATTAACCTAGCACTGCCGAGTCCACCCCTAAACCATGTCCCCAAGTACCACATCTACACGTCTTTTAAATACCTCCAGGGATGGCGACTCAACCACTTCTCTGGGCAGCCTGTTCCAATGCTTGCAACCCCTTCAGGGAAGAAATTTTTCCTAATATCCAATCTAAACCTCCCCGGCACAGCTTGAGGCCATTTCCTCTCGTCCTATCGCTTGTTACCTGGGAGAAGAGACCGACCCCCACCTCTCTACAACCTCCTTTCAGGTAGTTGTAGAGAGCGATAAGGTCTCCCCTCAGCCTCCTTTTCTCCAGGCTAAACGACCCCAGTTCCCTCAGCCACTCCTCATCAGACTTGTGCTCCAGACCCTTCACCAGCTTCGTTGCCCTTCTCTGGACACGCTCCAGCACCTCAATGTCTCTCTTGTAGCGGGGGGCCCAAAACTGAACACAGTATTCGAGGTGCGGCCTCACCAGTGCTGGGTACAGGGGCACGATCACTTCCCTAGTCCTGCTGGCCACGCTATTTTTGATACAAGCCAGGATGCCATTGGCTTTCTTGGCCACCTGGGCATACGTCCAGCTCATGTTCAGCCGGCTGTCAACGAGCACCAGTTCAGCAATCACACCTGTGTACCCATGGACTCTGGGTAGCATCCCAAACATGTTGGGCTCCTCTCTACAGTTGTGACGTTAAGGAGTCAGATTTGCAATGCAGTCACAAATGATGCAGAATTTTCAAAAGGGCAAAGTCTCAAATGAATCCTGCTCCTACTAGAGCCAGTGAGACTTTACTGGAGAAGTATTTTTGGAAAGTCTACCTCTATCTTGCTGTCAATGTGAAATGCACATTTTGGAGTCTATTTTTCACACCATAATAGACCTCTTGAGAGTGCAGGAAGAAAATAGTACCCACAAGAAAAGAAAGCCTGCAAAAATCAGTCTTGAAATAATGGCAGGCTAAAAAAACACTTGGAAAACCCACTGCATAATGAGGAAAGAAATAATGCAGAGGTGATTTAAAATAAAAGTTGAATATTAAAAGAGAAACAATGTTACAATGACCTTCACTGTATAGTTCTTTGAGGCATGTCACCACGGCCATTGGTTAGGTTTTGGCAGCAGCACAATCACTTTGATCTCAGTTAATCAAGGCAAAGAAGCACTTTCTTCCCCCTAATTGAACAGTTTCCTCCCATGGGCACAACATAAGTCAGTAGATTTGCAGTCATATCAATGGGATAACTTTGCTTAATGAAAACTAAAAAAAGCTTTCAACAAGGTGCCAGACAGTGCAGTAGCTGATTCTCCCTGCTGCAGAGGTTACACATTACTGAGGCCAGGTGAAGCTGTTTTGACTTGTTAGGCAAGGGCCCCAGAAAGACACAAGAAGGTAAATGCCACCAAAAAGTGCAAGTATCAGAAATGGACAAATTTCTGCACAGGTCTGTTAATCACATCAAGGGACACTTCCATCCTTAATGGCATTATAATGAGGAAAAGCTTAGTATTTAACTAACTTCAGCAATTGATAATGCTTGGGGAGAATTCTTAATGCATTACTAATGCAATACTAATTGCTGGAAATACACATGTACAGGAATCAATTGAGATTTGATTATTTGGTTTCTATTTTTGGTAGCAACAAAATTTTCAGCTGTGATAGTAACAAAGCTAGACATCAATATGTTCTCCAAGACACATTAAAACAAATATTTCACTAACACGCCTTAACTTGCTGCTGCAAGTTTTACTGAGTGATGGAAAAATAATGAATTAACATTATCCTGGTTTTGCTGCTTCAGTAACTTGGACGAAACATGATGCTCCAAGCAATGATCTCCATCTTTTCCATGCTAACAGGATGCTGTGAGCAACATCACAAGTTGCTTTTCCAGTCAGTCTAAGAGATGACATAGTTATGGAAAGCGGAAGGTACCAGCAACCTGAGAAGGTCTTGTGGGCAAGGTACTGCCTGTGAGCCATAGCTTGGGAATCACAGATCTACACCTTGGCAATTGTATTAATGTGGTTTTGATCTGCTGCTCTGAATTAATCTATGTCTTTGATATCAGGGTGGGTCTCATTATTACAGGGGTGAAAAAGGAGGAAAGAGAGGAAGTCAAAAAAGGCTCTGACACCTCCTTTTCGTTTATAAAGCTAGTTAAAATACTTGCATTTTTTAAATTAAAAGTGATTTTGCTGAAAAATCTGGAAAAGAAATTGGTTAGCTAATCTAGAAAATAGCTTGGTTTGATTTTTACTATTTGACTTTTTCTGTCAAGAATTAGTCATTGGCAAAGACCAATATGCTGAATATGTTGTAGAAATACTATTCTAAGTCCATGTGCAGGGGGGAGTGTTATAGCTTTCTGTCAGAGAGTATCATTGCAGTTCAATACAAACAGCTATAACTATACCAAAGGAAGCTTCTCAGTCACCACATGTCAGGCAATAGGTTTTTATTTTTTTCTTTTGGTAAGCAGTACAATAATATGACAGTTTTTCCATCCCTGTATATATCAAAATGTCGTGGTTTAGCCCCAGCTGGCAACTAAGCACCACGCAGCCGCTCGCTCACTCCCCCCCGCAGTGGGATGGGGGAGAGAATCGGAAGAGCAAAAGTAAGAAAACTTGAGGGTTGAGATAAAAACAGTTTAATAGGTAAAGCAAAAGCTGCGCACGCAAGCAAAGCAAAGCAAGGAATTCATTCACTCCTTCCCATGGGCAGGCAGGTGTTCAGCCATCTCCAGGAAAGCAGGGCTCCATCACGCGTAACGGTGACTTGGGAAGACAAACGCCATCACTCCAAATGTCCCCCCTTCCTTCTTCTTCCCCAGCTTTCTATGCTGAGCATGACGCCATATGGTATGGAATAGCCCTTTGGCCAGTTTGGGTCAGCTGTCCTGGCTGTGTCCCCTCCCAGCTTCTTCTGCACCTGGCAGAGCACGGGAAGCTGAAAAGTCCTTGACCAGTGCAGCAACAACTAAAACATCCCTGTATTATCAACACTGTTTGCAGCACAAATCCAAAACATAGCCCCATACCAGCCACTATAAAGAAAATTAACTCTAGCTCAGCTGAAACCAGGACACAAAAGCAGTGAAAATTTAATGTAAGTAGACATGTTTATTCTGCATCAGAGCTGAATGTGTTTGTAAAACTAGCCCCATTATGCTTACCTTCCTCTTATTCCCAGTCCTTCCATTCTACTGCCCATTAGTATGCAGCAAAAATTAAAGCTGTCATCCTTTCCTTCGAACTAGTGCATGGCCAAGTAATGATTTCACATGTAATGGTGTTGACCACCAAATTAGACTGAGATTAGATAGGATGTAATATCTTTGCTCAATTCAGACATGAGCTATCACTGAAAACTGAAGGCTGACTTAAAAAAGTGTCATCATTGCCCCTTAAGATCAAAGAAGCAACTGTTTGATAACTATCTGTTTTTTCTTGAATACTTGCAACCTGCTTGATATGAAAAAACGAGATAGCCAACAGATGTAAAAGGTGACATCTTCGGAAAAAAGCTGCTTAAAACTCTTTCTTAAACATGCCTCTTTATAACTCAAAGCATCTAATTAATGAATATTTCCCGATACATTATGTTTTATGCCCTCAATTAAATATCTATTACACTTATACTTGCAATATTGTTATAATCCTAGTTATCTTACAAGTATTTTACAAAATTGCTCAGTGTGACAAACCACTTAAATCATAATTCTCAAATAATATCAAAATATCCTCATGACCCTTAAAGTATTTCTAGTCCAAGAAATGAGTATGTTATACCTCATTAACAAACCAAATGTCTTCCTGTATTTTAAATTTTATTATTCTGTTCATTTTTCATTTTGCCTGCCCACGGTTTCCCAACAGCTAGGCATCTGCGCATATGTATTTAGATACTCTATTATTTTATAGTATTTAGAACTAAGACAAAATGATTATGGCAAGACTACATAATAGAGTTTCATGTGATAATAGAGGACTGAATTAAGGACATCCCTCAGTTAGCTTGTATTTTGATGTTCTGTTGCTTGCTACAGCTTAACTAGCGTATGAACCCTACATATGGATCCTACATATAAAGGCTGCACATGAAGCACTGGTTAGAGCACATCATATCTTTCATCAGGGATACATGACTGGACTTTTTCTGCATGGGAAGAAGTGTGTAGGGAGGAAGTTCTCAGTCTAATATTGAGCACAGAAACAGCTGGGATATGCATAATGGATACGGAAATGAGGTGTATTATTGGCAACAGGGACCAGACATAGGCTAGATATAGCTTTCTATGCTCCTCTCTTAATTTGTCATAAAATTTATACATATGGAATAAAGAACTATTTGGACAACCTTGAAGGCATGGAAGTTGAAAACAAACAGAAAAACTTCATGCAAATTAAGTTTAAAAGAGCTTTGATATAGGCAACTCAGAAAATGTGAAGGGTGAGATTCTGAAGAAAATGGTGCTGTCATAGATCCCAACAACCTCACAGAGAAAGTGCCAGCTGTAAACCTTCATTAAAGATATGACAGACACAAGTTTAAAAAGATTAGGTGCTTGAATGAAAAATCATTTGTTTATATCTATTTTACTTAATAAAATAATTTGCTTTAAAGATGATTAAATTTTTAAAATTTTATTTTTCTGGAAGCAATTATGAAACTGATTTTTTTAAAGTGAGCAGAGGTTTTAAAACGTATTGAGGACTCAGAAATAGTGGATACTTTAAAGTCTCTGAAAACCAGAATCCTTAGAGCCCTCAAACTGAGTGCACTATCGTCATGTTATAAAGTTGCTTTCACCCGAAGTCTGACCAATATCTCCTTCAGCAGAATGGTCCTTTGCTGTCAGTGGAAAGATTTCCTTCAATCCACAAACCTTTGTAAATGGTTGCTTTCAACATGACAATAGTGTTTATACCTTTTCTGTCATTTTTAGCATTAGAGCTTGGAGACGGGGTTATCGTCTGCCACATCACAGAGCGTTGTTCTTCTACAGCTGAGATTCATTTCATTGAAGGTGGCATGAGGCATGCAAGAAGGAGGGCAGAATGAAAAGGTTTGTGCTCTGCCTCTCCATGATGTAGATAAATGTAGGCTTGTTGTGTCTTCAGTGTTGTTGAGCCGGAACATTTCTCAACTGCCAAAATCACACAAAAATAAAATGGATTCGCAACAGGCATAACTATGTATAACATACAAACTAACATTTTCACAGCGTGCCATCATTTTAAAGTCTATCTTTCTCAGTAAGCCTTGCACAGGAGCGGCTTTCTTGAATGAGAAATCACCAGCAAGGTGGCATTATTTATGGGATTGGTCACACACTACGTGTGCTATGGAAAGAAAAAATACTATTTTCGTGTTACCGTATGCAGTATTACTTTTTATACTATGCATAATTTTAAACTCCCAGAGTAGGGTCCAGAAACATATATTCTCCATCAGTTTTCAAATCTAAAGTTTTATAGGCTTCTTATTTACTTGTTAAATGTAAACTTCCCCTTAGCTTTAAAAAGAGTGAAGTGTGTTTACTGTTCAAGTTCTTAAAGAAATACATGACATTTATTCTGGCAGTTTGTATACCTGGCTTGTCTGAATAATTGTTCGCAAAGAAGAACGTATGGCAAGTTTGTAAGTAGAATAATTATTCAAGAATAAATATTTCCTTCAGTCCGTTAAGCAATTTTACAATGGAAACATGAAACAAAATCTTAATTTTAAAAGCTTGGATTGTAGAAAACCCTTGAAGTGCTACAATGGAAATGGCAAAATACTTTTACCTAGGCTAACAAACATTTTACTTGAAGGGGAGACAAACTCTACATTAATAGAGGCTGTCATAAGAAATGAAAAATATTACTGTGTGCAGTTTATCACAGCACACACTTTTCCAGTAGGACATGTTTCAGGAGATGGAATTTCTAAGAGTTTCCTGTACACCAAATCCTGAAGCTTGAAATTCCCCTGTGTTGCAGAACCCAGAAAGGATGAATTTTAGGGTAAGATAACAAGCTGAGAATCACGTGCCTATTTTATGTATGCTCCATGTAAACTATGAATTTTCATAAGTAAACATCGACATTAATCAGCAGATTTAAGTCTTCTGTATTTCCATGCAATAAAATACATGCTTGTCTATAAAGGGCTAAAATTAGCATTGCTTTTTTTCCCAGAAGATAGTCCCATCTGAAAAATTTAGCCCACAATACGTAATAAATTTTTTTTGTGCACCTTTTAATTGATAATTAAATATACGTGAAGACTGTTTATTTTGAAAGGAATGCAGGGTTGCATCCCCGGGCGCACTGTGCTATGAGTCAGTGTGTCAGGGCAGGTTTTTCAATGGTCTAGTGTTCAGCAGTTCGTAACCAAGCAGTGCTGAGTTGCAGGCGATTCCAATCCCCATCTCTACTTTTGCCATATGTTTGCATTTCTCGCCAAGGGTATATCCATCAAAGACGCTGACAAGCAGCACTAATCAATGTATATCAGAAAGAACTTGGTTACGGTTCTGGTATATAGCTGAGTAGCTGTGTCATGGGAGGCACAGGAGGTGCTTGTAGTTAGCATTTAGAGCTGAATGGATACGTCCAGAGAGGAAGAATATGAGACCTGCACTAGCTGTCTTTTGGGGCATTGAGGTTTTTTTTTCTTTGGCACTGTCTGTGCCAGTAAATGCGAGTCAGTTCCAGGTGTCTCTTCATTACTGCAATTTCTAGGCTGCAGAAAAATACATCAAGGTGTTTGAATAGCAAATGATGTAGTGATAGGAAGCACCTGATTGTTACTCCTCAGCACAACAGGAAGCTAGCAAGGTGACATTCAGACTTAATGACTTGTGCGGACTCCATAGCACTGTGGAGTGCTAGCGACTTCAAGTTCCATTTTTCCACATAGAATCCGTAATAACCAGAGAGAGATATAAATATTATTTGAAATATATTTCGTACTTCTTCCTACGAACCTACAGTATTCTTTAAAGACAATAATAATAAAAACTTATCCACTTGTGCTTCTGTTGGCTTCCATGCTTACAGTTGACAGCCCTTAAATGAACTAAAAGCAGACTTCTGAACTAAGAATTTATTATAGACCTGCCTGTTAAGTCTTTTTAAAAACAAAAATCTGAACTTTGAACACACTCCTTTGTATAAGACTAGTGTTTTTACTAGGTTTGCAACACGTAAAGGGGGCTGTGGCTGTTTATTCATGCTATCGATGTATAGCATGTAGTATATACTGCTCTCTGTCCGTGACTCTTTTGATTTTTGATTTATGCATTTAAAATATTACTTTGTAAAAGAAGGATTGAGAGAATGTTTGTTTTTGAAAGCAGACTTTTAAATAGTATTTTTACAGGCATGGTAATTTCTCTGCTTCATTTGCATGACTGTTGTGATTAGAAACATATAATTACATTTGGTTTGTCATGTTTGGGACCTGTATCTCTTTCATGTCCCACTTCAAGATAAGAGAACAATTAGGGGCATGAATAATAGAAGATGCACATTGCCTTGCATGATTTTTATTTGCTTTAGTTTAGTATATATTTATTTCCTTTTCCATTTTCCACTAATTCTGATTTTGAAATCTCATGCTTATATCATAGCCTGTATGTATAAAAACTCCATAAAACCAGATGATCTGAGCTTATTCTCTATGAAGTTCTTTCAGAGGCTGAAGAAAGGTGTTGCTCACGATGTCACTGAAAACCAAGTGTATTTTCCTATAAGATCCATCAAAGTTCAGACTTTGCACATGAAGAAATAGGGCCAGAATGAAAGCTGAGGATCTTCTGCTCCATTTTCTGCTCCATCGCTGTCTGTATGAGACCTTGGCTGTGGTGTCATGACTCACAGCACTTCTGCTTCTATGTAGGGCCATAAACAGCTCCCCCCCTGGGCAGAGTCCACAGCTATGCACATATACATGCAAAACAATGACAACTCAGTCTGGTTTGTCTTCAGTGCTGATGTCCTTTTACTTCATACTTCTTTTCTTATATGATAGATTTTAAGGACATTTCTGTGGTGTTCAGGGCCAAGATCAAAGAGGTGGCAGGCCTTTCCCCCAGCATCTTCTTGTCTCACCCGTAATTTATGTCTTTTTACTCAAGTGTACTCCACAGCTCGCTCTGAACTGATGTTTTCCTTTGGGACATAGTCCTTAACCTCCTGAACAAATGAAGTATTTACGTGTTTTATACAACACAAGCATATAATGGAATTTTTTCTGTCATGTCCATTTTTTCTGGACATGCTGTTTGGTAATGCAAATACTCACAGCTGATGTGGAAGGGTGTTAAAATCTTCCTAGACAATATCTGAGAAAAAAAGGCAGAAAGAGAAAAGACTTAAGTGCATGTGTTTTTTTACAGTATAGGTAATTATTGATATCAGTCTTGATGTGGCTGAAAAGATTGTTTCTATTTATGTGGAGAGTCTGCTCTATATGCTGGCAATTTTGAAGACTTTAGTGTAGCTATGGCAAAACTGGTGAATGAAGATTCCTTCCGTTGTATGGTGGAACCAACAGATGTGCTATTTGATATCAAGTGAAGCTAACAAATCAAATACTAGACCACTTATAGCATATTGGACTACTAGGGAAACAAGCTAGCCTGAGACTCGATATCTTTTCACTGTAACTGTTCTTACATCATTAGCAGACCCCTAGATTTAGGATCTGATTTAGTATCTGTTAAAGTAAATGGATGTCCTTTCACTGAATTGAGTCAGCTGGTACAAACCCATGGACACAGGTAGAAAGAAAAGTAAAACTAATTGAAAAAGAATAGGCATACTCTCGTGAAACTTACCGTAATGCTTAATTAGAGATTAAAAAAAAAAAGATTATTAAAAAAACCCCTGGAAATAAAACCTGGAAAACTTGTAGGTGTCAAGAAAGACTGCTGTAATTCATTTGTGTTGACACTGGGATTGGAGGAAAAATATGATTACAGGTTAATTACAGTCAATAAACAAGTTTTGCACCTGTGATTTGCACCTGAACTATGATTTCTCATATGTAAGAACTGCAAACAAAGAGTTTTTCTTTGATTTCACGGTGTAGACACAGTGATTACACAGTGATTATGCAAAAATATCAGTAATGTGTTTTAAAGTATTTAATTTATATTTTGGCATCTTTTTTTCTTTATTTTTAAACTTAGGTGTTCTGAAAGAAAAACGGATTTGGAATGAGAAAACAGGATTTTTTTCAGTTGGGAAATGTTAAACTGAATACTTCAAGTGTCTGGGAGTTCTAGAAATATGTTTGATAAAAAAGCTGCACTTAAGACAGCCTTTTTTGTACAGACTTTCAGTACTGATAAGTCAGCATTTTCTAACAGAAAATTCTTATTGAATTTTTAAAGCCTTATTAAAAATATTTAATCAAAAATTCTGGATCTGCTGTTTTAAGTAAATCACCAAGATGACAGGATTTATATCTAAACTCTTTATTCTGGGCTTCCTTATTTTAATGGAAATATGGCAATTATTCCTATAAAATGTTCCCCTAGAAAAACACCCAATACTGTAGTCACTGAGGCAAGGTAAATTTGCGCCTACCGACTTCAAGGTAGCAGCAACTACAGTGCCACCAGTCTGTCACCTGGCTATTTTGTCTATGCACATTGCACTTTACACATGCATATGTACACTCAGATTTGGTATGAAGTGTGAAACGGATAGACAACTCTGAGTAACAGTTGCAAGAGTTCCTAAAATTTGGTTTCTGGACTGAATGCTGAGACTTGTCTACAGGCTTGGAGGTGAAGATTTTTACCATGGTTTTAGATGAAAGGCACAATTGCTCTTGCAAACTTGTGCAAGCTTTCTGGCACAGACTTGTGATTTGGTTCTGCTTTGGGCAATTACATGATGTCTCTTCTACACAGATGCTATTTTCGCAAAATTTGTGATAATGTCTGACAAGGCAACAGGCAAGCAGAAAGTGACATATCCACCCTGTCTGGTTGCATAAATCTATCTTACAGAAGAAATGGGGATAACAAGCAGATTTGGATCCTGAAATAAAAATCCTGGATTTTTTTTAATGTGGCTGATGCTATGTATGTTGCTTCAATCTACAGTCTACCTGTTACCTCGAATTGATAGGTTGTTATGTTACATCTGACAGAGTAATACATATGTAACAGATGTTAAAAATTGTGCTTGAATGTGATGAATACTGTCAGATATTGAGTTTTTTAACTCTGACATCTATATGTAGACATGTATAGGTACAATTTCCCTCTCATTGAATTTCCTGACTACTTCTAACTTAAGTGGTAAACCTTTAGAGTGATGCAAACAGATTTTGTAATACAGCTTCCACTTAACACTAATAGGACTTTTACAGCTAATTTCCTGTGCATCAACTGGAAAATATGCCACTTAATATAATCTAAACATGTATTTATAGCTTAATTATTCTCTACCATTAGACAAAATGCAACATTTCATAGTTCCATAACTACTTTTATATGATATCCTGTAATAATAGATAATATGCCCTTGTTGGAGAAAACATTTCCAAAATGTTTTAATTTTGAATCAATACAACTAAGATAAATCTGACCATCTTAGGTGTACATAGTTTGTAAAAAAAAACCCCAAACCCCAAAGTGCAATGAAAACATATCAGTCAAGGTGGAAAATTTTATTTTGGAAACTGTGATGACAAACAAAATGAGAAATACTTTTGAAACATATACTAAATTTGAACCTACAGGAATCATATAGGACATAAACAACTGTTATTTTCTTGATGTAAGTAGTAGAAGAGAACAGACTTTGTATCTGAAACAGCAGACCATCCCTGCTGTTTAGAAAAATCTATCCAACTGATGAAAATATACTGTCCCTGCTTCAATGTTCAAAGTGTCTGTCCTGAGTGATCATTGCACAGAATGTTTGAATTTTGAAAAGTACAAAGTTTGACAGTTGCAGTAAAAAACAGGACAGTTAAAAAAAATATTTTTTTTTAGCTCTGTCTTCCCCAGGGTATGCTTGATCAACCAAAGGCAATTTGAGAGGAAACTGCAAACTTCCATGAAGTGGCCTTCAAAACAAAAAAGGTAAAATGTTAACCTGCTGAGAGTATGTAAGACTGTCAAGTCCTGTAAATGACTTAGGGGAAAAGCAGTATGCAAGAATTCCCAGTTGTTGTACAGTGGTCACACTTGATATAATATTGGCTTTTGGAATTTGCTCACACCAGAGAAAAAACTGTGGTAACGCTGAACTTGAGTTGTCCCTGACATCTTGTAGGCCTGTTATACCACATACTAGAGATGATCAGAAAAAACGAGTAGCAAGAGCTAGTAGAGGTTACTGAAGATGAGAATGATTAAAATAGGCTGAACTTTCTGCTGCTTAAGGAAATCTGAAGATTTCTGCAAGACTCAGGAAAAAAATTACCTTGCAAATGGCACATGGCATGACTACTAGTGTTAGAAATACCGGGTGAATTTGGTATCTATCTAGCGCACAATTTAGAAGAACACGTACACTAAAACAACCAGTGAAATGACAATGAAAAACATACATGATAAGACTGATGGATCCAGTACCATTCGGTGAATACAATTTATACAGTCGATTAAATTACTTTTTCTGCACTTAAACATATTGTACTATAGCTCCTTATTATGTTAGCAAGAAAGATGATTAATAAGATGAATGATTATTCTTGGTATTTTTAATAAGTATAATGCT
Source organism: Mycteria americana (assembly GCF_035582795.1). NCBI lineage: Eukaryota > Metazoa > Chordata > Aves > Ciconiiformes > Ciconiidae > Mycteria > Mycteria americana. The sequence continues at coordinate 44,982,692 of NC_134368.1, forward strand.
GTGGCAAAAACTTCAATGATCTACCCTGCTTAAACCAATTGCATTGTAGTAAAGGAAAAAATATCAAGTATTTCTAATGTCAGGTGTCAAAGCTTAGCAGTAAGAGTGTAGTTGTCATCTTGTGTTAGTTTTCATCCCTTCATTTGTGCTTGCTGAGAATCTGGCCTTTAAACATAATGATTTAATTTCAAATTTGATCAAATACCTTTTAAATTTGGGATTAGTTACTTTTTCAGACAAAGAAACTCAGACTTATCTGAGACTAGATTATTAATTGTATGCACTTCAATGGTCTGATAGGTGATTGTGAGTTATATTGTATAAATACACAATATTAGATGCAGAAGGATACTTTTTTTGGCTAAAAAATAGCTCTGTGCTTCAGAGGCTACAAGGAGGTTAATTAGCCTGTTCTTTTTTTTCTAGAGAGTAAATCTGCATAAGAGCTTTCTATGTCATAAATCAGAAAGGGTCATGGATGTTCCTTGTGGTTTAGCACATAAGTGGCAAAAGTTAGCATAAGGACGATCAATGTGGCATACATAGCCTTCTTTTCTGTTTTATTAGATGATGGGAATTAATAGCATTTACTGTGACCAGTAGCTATGGGCTAATGCTAAGAATGACATAATCAGTTTCGTGGGGTTTTTTTACTAAAACTTGCACACTGACAAACCTGTTTGCATGGGCACAGTTTTGCTCTGTGAACAGATTATCACAGAGGTTTAGACCAACCCAAAGACCTCCTTGCCTCCTCTTTAGGCTGTCTCTGTAGTGAACTCCCACGAACTGTTGCATTAGGTGGGGTAATTTTCTTCTCAATCATCACAGACATTTTTGGATGCATTTTTTAGACTTCATTTTTAATATATTGGTTAAAAAAATTCTAAAATAAAACTTTTATGAATATTCCCTGTGCCCAAGGAAATGAGTATCTCCTGCCCCTTATAAATCAGTTCCACCTGGAACAAGGAGATTCTTTATGAGAATGACCTATACCTAAATGTTGTTCCAGTATGGCACAGGTTCTTTGGTCCTTTATATCTCATAGCACTCTTCATCAGTGAGGACCATAGGGTTTTAATATTCTAATGCAAAAGTCTTTATCCATCATCACTTTTAAGCTCTAACAGAAAATGTCGCTGGGACCAGACACTATTTGCCTTGGTTCGGCTGTCCCTGTTTCAACCCAGATCCTGCATTTCAGTTTTCTGCATCATTTACTTTGGCAGTGAAAGATTTACACATAACATCACATCTCAGAAGCTAATTTTGCAAGGCAAAAATATAACCGTGACAGTTGTCAAAATTGAGTTTTGGTGTCCATAAGAAACCAGCATGTAGAGTATTATGGGATGTGTATGAAAACCTTGCCCTCAGAAGTGAATCACACTTCCCTTTCTTAAGAATATTTGCAGACGCAAATTATCTTTAAATTCAGATTTGAATTCAGTGCTGCTGGATCTAAAATATTTCCTGCTACTGCTCCCTAAGACCTGTAAGCATTTAGGATGCTAAAGAAATAAGTTTAAAACAACTTTTGAGTCTGATGTCTGGATATTTTCTAAGATGCTTATCCCAATTAAGAAAGACATTTTGAATTACAGTATCTTCCTTCTTTTTTGGTCTAAATCTAATTGTATCTGAGTGCGACTGTGATTTGTGCAGCTGGATGTATCTGTCTCAAGCTTAATGAAAACACAGCTGATGATATAATGAGGAAATAATAGGCCATAAAAACTGACCTAAAGAGTTTCTTGCAGTTTCCACAAGGATTTAGGAAGAGGGGCTAAGAAGCCCTCCACAGTTAGCTCACCAACTGAAGGCAAATTTAAAATATTGTTTTGGTGCTTAAAATTTATCTCACATTAGATTTCTCTTAAGGGGGGAAAAATCTATTACAAATATGAATAATTTGAGTGCCATCTGCTTGAGGGACATAAACTTACAATATAGCACAGACCGTTAATATGGATTAAAACTGTCAAAGCTGTATGCCAACAAAAGAGGTTGAGACTGTTTTTCTGGCAGAACATCGACTCTTAGTAATTTATCTTAATATTCTATTTATATAAGAGCTGTAAGCTTAAGCATACAAGATTAATGAAGGTTGATTTGACTGCCCTCTTTATTTCCTGTGCCTTCCACAGCATTATAAAGGTGCCAGGTTGCTAATCAAGAATCCTTGACACTTTATCCAAACTCAGAGGTGAGTTTCTCAGAAATTATAATTACCTGTAATTCCAGCCATGATCTCTTTGACTATGAGTCACAGTTAAACTATTCGTCTTTTTCACACATCTTCCTTAGAAAATGAGACCACACTAATAAATAGCATTTCATTACTCACAGGACTGTTTCCTTTTTCATAGTTTTAGTTCTGATACTGCATCAGTAGATTTAATGACACTACAGATGGCAATAGTTCACAGTGACACTGTCTTATGTACTAAATAGGACACTAGACTTTTTTTTTTAAGTCAGCTTTCTTCATGTTTTTAATCATATTTTCATAAGCTGTACGGAAGTGGTATATTGTACTTGCAGCTCAAGCTTATAGATTCAGACCATATCCAGTGAACGTATTTTCTTCTGAGCCTTTACAAGGGCTAATATTATTAGAAGATCATGTCTTTTAAACAGATGCTAACTATTCTGAACCAGCATAATGCTGCTGTTTTGTAAACTCTGGTACTTAAGCAACCCACTAACTGGATAAGCAGTTACAACATCTGCTATGTCTGAATCAATGCAAAAGCAAATACATAAATTGCTCACATTTCTTTCATTGACTCTGGTGACTTCATGGAAGAAGGTGCTGGTTGTTTGTCAGGCACGAGAATACTGGCATCTGGCATGTACCTCACCTATGGGTGTACTGGGTATGGCTGGGATGGAGTTAATTTTCCTCATAGCAGCCCTAATGATGCTGTGCTTTGGATTTGTAACTAAAACAGTGTTGATAATACATCCATGTTTTAGCTATTTTCTTTTTTTTTTTTTTCTTTTTCCCACTAAAGGGATATTCCTTACTATACAGTGTTGTGCTCAGCAATGAAAGCTGGGGGAAAGAAGGAGGAAGGGGGGATGTTCGTGGTTATGGGGTTTGTCTTCCCAAGTAACCATGATGCATGCTGAGGCAATGCTTTCCAGGAGGTGGCTGGACATCTGCCTGCCGATGGGAAACAGTGAGTGAGTTCCTTCATTTGCTTTGCTTGTACTCACAGCTTTGCTTCACTTATTAATATGTCTTTATTTCGACCCCCCAGTTTTGAGATTTGCTATTCTGATTCTCTACTCCATCCCCCTGTGGGGGGAGTGAGCAAGAGACTGGGTGGCAGAGTAGCTGCTGGCTGGGGTCAACCCACCACAATGGACATTAGTATTTGTTGTTGCCTTTTGCCTTTTAAATATGTTAAGCTAATAAATAGCCTAAATCTTGTATAGGCTGGGATATTTTGGGACAATGTCCTGAAAATTTGTATTTGGCCTTAGAGATACATTTCTTTTTCTGACAAGATGGATGAATTGGATGGATTTGCTGCCCCAGAATGGCATTGCCATTTAATTTTTCTCCTTTTCCATGTTGTTTGCTTTTATTAGAGTCTTTCTCTATTGTTTTTCATGGTTTGCCGCATTTCTCTGGATTATAAATCAATTGTTGCTCCTCCTTTCCTTCCCACATTGCTCCCTGTCACAGTCTAAACAGATGTGGATCAAATATCCCTTAAACTTAGGTGTTTCACCCCATTATTTTGTGCAATTTTATATTGAGCAAAAAGAGTTTGCTCATCAGTGCAGGACAACAGAGAAATTGTAAGAAATCTTAATGGCTGAAAATAGCGCATGAAGAATACTTCTGTCCAGAATTGTTCGACAGGATTGTACCTTTGGGGAGTTTCATCTCTAATCTTCTATTTTTCCATCTGTTACATAGTCCTGAAAACTCTGGTTTTTAACACTTCAAGGACTACAATGACTGCACAGAACGTATTATAATAATTACACTTCTGCATCAAGATTTTGTTCTTTTTTCACTGTAAGACAGAGCTATGCCTGAGCACAAGACAGAAAATGTGCAACTCAGTTACGTTAAGCCAAGCAAAACTTTATTCACACATACTATTAATTATTGATGCATTAGATTTTTCAGAAATATAGACTGGAAAACACAAACTGATCTAGAAATTGATAAAAACTGCTACATTATCAATAAAACAATAACTATTGTTACTTAGGATTTCATTTCTATTCATTGTGTGCAATCAGGTGTGTGCAATAAGGACATTGACTTAATTTCAGTAAGTGCTGTTTCACAATGATCATAAATTAAGATACTGTTATTGTAAAACTTAAGTTTTTCTTGTTTTGCAGAAAACCAAATTGTCATCTTCACAGCTGTGTAATAGTTAGGGACCTCCAAGACTCACATTAGGCCATGGCTTATTGTATTTACTAAAAACCTTGAAGTGCTGGGTGAAAAGGGAAATGATAAAAATTTTTCAGATGTCATCCAATTATTTAAATTAATTTAAACCTGAGAGGATTTTTAGGGACTTTGAAAGTACCTCACAAACCCAGTCAACTTGATAGAGGAAAGTAAAATTCATGCAGATTAGATACACATTGGAAGTAAAAACTTAGCTGTAACTAACCAGAAAAGGACATGCTCGTCAGTATGAGTAGTACCATGAAAACATTTGGTTTAAGCATGACAAATATATTCTCCCTCTACCTCTTTATTTTCACTCTTGACTTCATGAGAATAGTTGCCATTAAAACAGGAATATCTTCATCTTACAGTTCCCACAAAGGTAGAGAGAAAAGCAGGAAAGCATTTAATTTCAATAATAATTATTATTCCTTTGTCATCATCTATGATGTCCTAGACGCTTTCCAAAAGCTCAGCAGAAGGTCTGGACTACTAGAAGGCATTCAGAATCTAAGGACAAATAGGCAGAGGTTACAGGAAATGGATAGTGGTAAAAAGAGATTAATACGTAGTGAGAAGATTTGTCTCCATAAAATAGAGATGTTCAAGTCGCTATAAATGGGGCTGGCATACAAAAAACTTGCAGTTTCTTTGTTTCAAAGGTCAATATCTCTATAGTGGCTCCAGTGGTATTTCAGGATGTTCTTCACAAAAGACTTTTTGCTATTGCCATAATACCTTTATTTCTTCTTGTTATCCTATTCTTTCCTTACTAGCTTGCCAGCTTCCCTGGCACCTAATACACTGATTACGTATGTGCTATGTAAAGAGCTACTGTTTCTATTTAGACTGTAGAAACTGTTTTAACAGGAGGAGTTAAAAAAAATAATTAACAATATTGATGGGTAAAAAATAATTGCATAATCTTCATTACATGAAAAAGTCTTAAAATGAGGATTAAATCATTTGGCGTTGTTTATAGCTGCTCTCCTGTCCTAATGTGTAATGACTTCAGCTTGGTTACTTTAATGCCATGCATTTGTTTCTCCCTGGTGATCTCTGCTTGCATAGATTATTGTGACTCTTGTTTCACAACAGAAGAAACTTTCTTCTCCTTATTCATGCAGTATATCCTACTAAACACTCTGGATTCTTGTTTGCCGCTATTACAAAGCAAACAATAAGGATAAGAAATGAGGCTAGACATCTGTTCCAAAGAATTGATTGAGAAATGATGATCATACAGGTCAGACTTTGGGGTGTTTCTAAGGACATTGAATTAGCCAGTTCACTGAGTTCCGTTTCCTCTTCAGAGTTCTTCGTCCCTGACAATTTTCCATCTCTTTCCACGACTTTTCTCATTGCAGCAGACTTTGGTCTTCTGCCCCTTATGCTGTGTGCTGGGGCTCGACGATGTACATCCTTTGGAGGCAGCAGCTTGACTTCCTTCTCCTAGGGCGACACAAGTAGCAACAGCTTAGTTTTTTGTCTAACAGCTGACTTTAGAGGACAATAGGTAACTGCAAAGTTAAACCTCAGGATTAGATTACGTATACCTGAATGAATTTATATAATTTAATTTTAAAAAGGCAAATATATGTCCATGCACCCTATTAAGTGCACTCACCAAAAATTCCGCTATAGACCTCTGTATACACACATACAGACACTCTTTGTATATAATAAAAATAGTGAATATAGGATTAATTAAAAAAAACCCTGTTCATCCTATATAACCAATGTCCTGTACTAATATAAGGGTAAGGAAGAAGCATTTCAATTCTGCAGATTAATTTATTATTATTCTTTTTTGGACAAGGGGTTGAGACTCACTTGCTCTAGACAGACTAGGAGATTTTTTTTTCTGATTCTCCCTCATGCACTGTGAATTTCCCCTGTAAGATGACCTCCTCCATAAAGCTTTCAGTATATCTTATTCTCCAAGGAGTAATTAACTTTCACACCTATTTGCTGACTGAGCAGTGTGCAGTGGGGAGAAAACTCCTTCCCACACAATGTTAAATACACGTTTGGTGGCACATCGCGTATTTGGACAACAGCAAAGTAATACCTGTCTAGACTTTGTACCCTGTGGTATTCTTTTTCTTCTAAGTGCTTGTATAATTGTTTTTGAGTGAATTTATGGTTACAGCCTTTGCTGCTGTCTTTGGTGGTCCATTTCACATATTAATCACCATCTGTGCCAAGATGTTGTTTCCTAAATGCCTTTCATGCCTAATCCCTTCTCAGCTTCAGTTCATGCCTTCCTGCTTTAGATTCTGCATTATCTCACTGAATAACCCATCAGCACCGACCTTTCTCAGTACTGCCTTTTCAGTACTTTTCAGAGCCGCATGAACTGAAGTCTTTTTCTGTTAATCTCAAATTTATCAGGTGCAATTTAACTTAAAATTCTTAATTTATGCCCTTGATATTAACATCACAATTTTCTCTCATTTTTACAATTTCTTCCACTTTGCAAAACATACTTCATGAAAGTCTAAGACTGTGTGTTAGACCCGCAGAAAAAATAAAGAACTGTTGCTTCAATATATTTTGCTTAATTTCCCTTATCTACTGGTTAATGTTCTTGACCAAATTTGATGGACCCCAACGTTTAAGAACCTCAGTGCTGAAGTATGGCAAGAGCACAGGTAATTTTTTTGGACTACCTCAGAACACCATCTTTTGTTTTGTTTCATTTAATTTTTTTATTTTATTTTATTTTATTTTATTTTATTTTATTTTATTTTATTTTATTTTATTTTATTTTTCAGTTTACAGAGTCTTTTCTGTGAAAAATTAAGATTCTGGTATTAAATTTTAACTGAGGATATAGTCAAATCTCTTCTTAACCTGAAACATAAATTACCATTTTGCTTGTAAGCAAGTAACTTTTACAAAATTAAGCATTCAATGTTTCAAATTTATATTCTCCTTCTGCTCTTTATTTCTCTGTATAGCACATTTCATTACATATGTCTTCCTATTACTTTTTACTTCTTGCTCTTCATACCGTTTACTCTTTACCTTTTTACTCTGCTTTTCATCCCTTTTCTTGCTTGTATATTTTTATTCATTCTTCTTTTCCATTCTTCATCCCTTTCATATATTTCTACTTTCTTTTCTACTTTTTAATGTATTTAACACCTCTTTTGTTCTCTCCATCTCATTTTCCATATTGTCATTGCCAATCAGTTTAAACACATCTTACATTAATTTTCGATCAGTCATGCCTTATGTGTGAGGAATACATTTCTACTTTCTCCAGATACTCTGTGAAATTCACCTTTTTGGGGGGGGGGGGGGGCAGTTCTCCAACGAGAGTACTGATATTTCAATGTTAGCTTAGCATATGAGAACCAGTTGATCAATTTTATCCAGTGGTTTCTATGTGTGGATCCAGCTCAATATTATTGCTACTAATTCACTTTCAGGTTTAGGAACATAGTGATAATGGTCAGGAAAAGACCATCTTCCACAATCACAAACCGTAGGATAAAGAACATTGGTGTCATCAAAACGCATTCCCATATAATGATCTACAGAGAAGACTGAAAGGTACAAAGAGAGAGCAGGAAAGGTAGTGGTTCATTGTTTTCCACAAGCCCTTCAAAAGTAGTTATTATTTCATAAAAATTACAGGGATTTGTGGGTACTGGACCATACCTCAACTACAAAAGGAAAACAAAACACCAGAGCCCACCCCCCAAAAAACCCCACAAAAAACAGCGTTCCATTTCTGTCTGAGCCAAGAAAACATTCTTTCCTGACTGCAGATTTGTTGATCATTTTATCACTGAATGTTAGTGACAACAGAGCTCTTGTGTGATAACTCACTTTTCAAAATTCATGTACACAGAATCCAGAGCAAATCAGGATATAAGCCAATTTCTCATTTCTTCAGTTAAGTAAACATGTTATTTTCAAAAATTTACATTATAATGTTCATCCTTATTTATGTTACTCAATTACTACACAGTTACTACTGAAAACCACCACCATTTGAATTTTCTATATCAGAACCCGGTCTTAATTTTGCAAGGAGCTAAAGGCATTATTTTAACTTATTTTTGAATTGTGCATTTCAGCTACAACTAAGTAAATTGTTTCTTTCTTTGTACTGTAAAAGTATTTTTTTTTTTATTAAGAAAATAATACTTTGTTTATAACTTTTAAAATGTAAGACAACTATAAATATGTGGCAAGTGGCACCAAAAGTCCTTGAGGAACATATATTAAATGGGACTTATTGTACTAGAGTGGCTTTATTCTTGTTTAGCTTTGCACAAGCTGCAGCTACTAAGTGTTCCTCTGCAATGAACTTCAAGTGTCTCCAAAGGTCAAGAACAACCTTGGGTTTGAATGGAAGAAAAAATAATGACATTTCATTGGTTGTGACTTCAAAATTTATTTATTTAGTTTTACTTTTTATAAAATGTGTTGACATGGTATTTGTGTACTGAGCTCTTATGGTTTGAAATCATCACTAAGGTTTCCTGTCCTTGACCTGTTTTTAGCAGTGGTGTATGGTATTCTTTATAATTTCTTTTTTCCACATAAAAAGGCAGCTGTGTTATGCTATATCAGGATGAAGATACGGAAGTGGGAAAGCTTTAATTTTTTCTGTCTGTTTTTCTTGCAGTGACAAGCACAATTTCTGATGGATAGGGGAAAGATCTGACACTGACCTGTTGTAGTCTAAATCTTGAACTCATACAATATTACAAGTCACGTATTAGGAAAATAGCAAAGGCCATCATCTATACACAGTAGGTAATTTGTATTGAAATTAATGAATTGACATCTAAAATGAAATAAAAAAAAATTAGTTAGAGAGGGATAGACACCTTAAGATTGGCTTTAGCTTAATGATTAGGCTGGTCATGAACATGAGCAGCCCAGATGCATGCTTGCCTGAACAGAAAGGATGGGTTTTTTTCCGTGCCTTGGAGGTGAATAGTGAAAGAATAAGATGCAATAGTTGCAATTTTTGCATGTTTTAACAAAGGAAATTGTGATTAGACATAAGAAAAGAATACTTCACAGTGAGAGTGGTTAAGCACTGGGACAACTTGCCCAGCGAGGCTGCAGAATCTCCATCGCTAGAGGTTTTCAAAACTTGACTGGCCAAAGTCCTGAACAACCTTTGAAGTTAGTCCTACTAAGCAGAAGCTTGGACTTGATGACCTAAAGGGGTCCCTACCAGCCTAAACTATTCTATGACTCTCACTCTAACATTCAGAGCCCTTACACAGACTGCAGGAAATCCAAGTTCAAATTCATGCTATGTCCAAGTTAAAGGAGAGCTCTGAATCAGGGGTTCCCATATCCTGTTGAATGCTGATTCCACAATGTGCTTAAGCCAATTTCTTTGTTTCTTTACCCCTACATCACCAAAGTTATTATCAGTTGAACAGCTGGAACAGAAAGGTTGTTGGAGACATCCCTTAATTAGCCTCTTTCTGTATTTAATTCCTAAATAGCTGAATCTACTTTTCAGTCGGTTGTTTTCTGCAGATTCCTTCTTAAGATACTTAATTTTCTTGCACTACTGATCAAGTCAGAGCACCTAAGATGATGCAACCAATGCCACCCTGGGTCCAACCCCAGCTGACACGCAGTAGACCCACGAACTTCCTTGGGAGCATCTAGTGGTCCATGTTTGGAACCTGTCTATCAGGTTCTTATTTCTCAGAAGGCATTTATATTTATTCCAATACATGTCCCCTCCCATTTTATCTGTTTGTTTTCACTTGCAGCTTTGCCTCAGGGGATCTAAAAAAAACCTAAGACAACTTATTAATTTTCCATCTGTGGTCCCGGTGAGTTTGTTCCACCTTTGCTTGGAAAGGATAAGAACTGGTGTCAATTTGTACAATCAGAAATAATTATTTCATTCTGTGTGATGTGCCTGGCTGTGATATTGAGGGCAGCATCATGCTTTTTATTTTCTAGCATTGAGGTTGCTTGAGGAATCAGAGGCAGAGTTCCAGCTTGCTTTTTGTTAACGTGTAGGACTACTACAGTTACTTTCACGCTGAAAGTAAGTGGGTGCAAAGTAGGCAGAGGTGAATGCATCTTTCTAGATGGTGTAAACAGGCAGAATAACTGTCTTTGCCTGGGCTCCTAGATGTCTGGACCCAGCCCTGCTCTACTCTGAAGTAAGTGCCCCACTTCCTATATCCCACTTTTCGGCAGGGCTCATTGACAAAGGCACAGGTCACCCAAATGCTTTCTCACAGCTTCAGGGCCAGAGCTGACTTGCAGCTTACCAGCTCCACTGGTACATAGCACATCTGTACGTCTGTCTGTGAGCAGCCACGTCACCACTTTCCCTCGGGAAAGGGAGTGGAGTGCTAAAACACAGGCAACAGGCTGCTCTCCCAAAAGAGGTCAGGGTGTCTTTCTTCCCAGAGGTGAGAGAGATCAAGCTCTCAGTGACCAACTCTTTCTTGATCTTTCCTCTAGAGCGAACCATTCATTAACAACAGATTACACCAGACACAGTCTAGATGATCGCAGTGATCAGGCACATCTATCCATGTATTATATCAGTGCCACCCTTATTAGTACAGATACTAGTATTATTTGGAGAACTACAGGGACCTGTGAGACAATGTCAATCTAGTCCAAAGGTGCAGAAATAGGAACTTAAATAATTTATCATTCCTCTACTTTGTGAGACTTCCCTTTCCTCAAGCCTTTGGCTGAAGAGTCAGCAGGTGGGGAGAGGAAATAGACTGCCTGCTTTTCCTTAAGCCGATTTATGTCTGTTCACTGCAAACAAGACAATATATATAATGGATGTGCTCTTTAATTAGACTGTTGTAAAATATGCAATTACAGCTACTAAGTGCACTTCTGTGTCTGAATACATAAATGATTTCAGGATTATCAGTGAATCTTCATAAGGGAGTAAGTTGGTCTCCAAAGTCTACATTTATGTGTTTTGTTTTTCATAATCAAGAATGCCTTCAAAGCTATGTACTCTATATAAGTTTGCTTATTACAAAAAGCTGGACAATACAGGTTACAAAATACTTTATATTAGCTGATGATTTTGCTTTCTTTTTAGTGTTAGGCTTTTAAATATCAATAATTCCAAAGAAACAATAAAAATAAATCAACGTTTTCTCAGTCTTTCATAAATAAAATGATTTAGGCATTTTCTTTCAGTATGTAGCCACTGAATTACATGTTATGCTAGGGATAACATTGAAATTATAAGAACAATTTACTCATACTACATGCAACCAAGTAGTTGACTTGCTTTTGACAAGCAAGTAAAAAATATTTCCTATGTCTGTTTGTGATCTGGTAGCAAACAGTACGTATCTTTGCTGTGTGGAATTCAAGTGGCTTTGTGTTTCCTACTAGTCTTTGAACTCAAGCTTCATCTTCAGCTGTTATCTAGATATTGTAGCCAAAAGAAATGTTTTGCACACAAGGAAGATGATGAAAAAATATTTGCCATAAGCCAAGAAGAAAATTGACTTGTTATACACAAAGCAACTAGGTAAACGAGCTTTTCCTCTTGACTGTAATTTCTTATCAATTTTCTTCCTTTTCTTCTTCCCTTCGAAATCACCGTATGAAAGCCAGTGCAGAAAATGACAGCAGAGCTAAAGACAGTGGCAGATTTTGCAGATAGCCCTTGTACAGGTATGAGGACAGGAATACAACTCAGGAAGACTTCTGGCTTTCTCTCCACCAGACAGAACTAGGGCTTGCTGTGTCTATAGCCATAACACGGTGCTGTCGCAGAGGCACGCGAGCCTTCCTCTGCCCTACAGGGTGCTGTAAAACCTGTAGTGCTCTACTCCTGGGGCATCAAGGTCTTACCTGAATGCAGTACTTCATGTATTTGACTATGTCACTTAATAAGAGAGGCCAATACAGAAGCTAACACTGAATTTCTAAGCTGTGTGATCCACATCGAATATAGTCAGTATTTCATTAATCAGAGACTGAGGTATCCTAAGAACAGGAAAATCACATAATGTAAACACTTGAAATGCAAAGATCATGGTGTGGCACTGCTCAAAGGTAGCTTGGGTTCATTTTGCTTCAGCTCTTTGTGAGCTCCCTTGGCACAGGCAGTCTGCTTGCATGCACACACTCAAAAGGTCTTTTCTTGTGCCCAGTGCTTCAAATTCTGGGGAGCTTCTCAGGTTTGCTACTAAGTGTGAGAACTGAGTTGGCTTCTGTCTTGTGCACAACTGCCTTGGACTAAGAGCACAGTGAAGTACAGTGCAGGGCCATCTGAGTGGGGACTATCCAACAGCACCCAAGCTAACTGCGTACCACCACTTGTGTCTCTGCACCATATTTTTCGATACTTTCATTTAATGGAACTTGAGATAACAAATTTGCAGTAAATATTACTAACTTGGGTCTTTGGGTCTGGTTTGCTAAAGTTCTGCACACTGCAGAAGTGATTAACCTTTTTCTGTATGTGAGGTGTCCTGGAAATGGCGGAGTACATTTGTTGCACCACACCTGCCCTAAGAAGCTCAGCTGGTCTGAACGGGCTCTGTGCTGAGCCAGCTCTGAGTCTTCCTATCCAGGGCATGATTAATCCACCTGGATTTGATTATAAATGGTTAATCCCCTTGGATAAACCACAGATGACGGGGACTGACTAAGCCCCTGCTGCATAAGGAATATCATTATTCATTGACTCTAATCGCAGCTTGTATGATCTAAAATAGAATAGCCTGTTTTACCAGAAAAATAAACAACCAGAAAAATAAAATGGAATTGGGTTTTTATCTCAACCAAGGATTACATTTGGAAGGATTTTAAAAAGTGGATTTTAAAAGATTAATTTAAAATAATCTCTACAGTTTGATGGGATTTAAAATTGTATTAATTTATTTTAAAATGTATTTAAAGTCCTTTTAAAAAGTAATTTTCTTTCTTTCCCTGTTGCATAAAAACTTACCTTCCAATTTGTACCATAACACTGGCCTAATGTTAGTTGATAGGTATTTAATTTTTGCTTTAATTAATATTGATTCATAATGCTGTAAGTGCCACTAACTTCAGTCCTATACTTAAATATCCATGAATTATAACAAAAACCCCAAAATACCAGATTCTGGCCTGAGCTTTGGTGTTTTCTGTCTGATGGAATTAGAAATCTATCCTCCAAATACTGTTTTTATATCACTTTTTACACAGACAGAACTCAACAAGAAATGCTTTAAAATAAGTAAAACATTGGGGGAAAGGACATTTCTATTGTTTTAGTATTCCTGTTGTTACTTGAGGAAAACTAGCGAAAATGTTTTGAACAAAGGTTCTTATGGTGTTATTTGGTGATTACCCTCCTTGTGAGGTTAGAAATGTTCACAAAATGCACTTAAAGGTGATGGAAGTTAGAATAAAATGTAGGAAAGAACGTCCTGTGGGTCCTCTAAAGTCAGATTTCTTGAAGTTTTTCTTCCAAATGTGTTAAATGAGTGCTCCTTGCACTTGTGGAGGTGTTCTTTGTGATTCCTACTAGGTCTATACATTTCATTTGTTTCCCTCTGATTTCATAATGAAATGAGAGATATGGATCATTGAACAGATATAAAGCTTGTAAGTAGGTGGAATTTAGGTCTGGGATGGATAATGCTGTGGGGAGAGGTGATTGTTGTGTGGATAGCACAAAGGTATTTACATTACATTAATTCTGTGTCCTCTGTATGGTAAGGAGGTCACCCCAGTTCCAAGTTGTTTGTTTAGCTTTTTTTTTCTTTCTTTCTTTCTTTTATGCTTGATATTAAGAAGAATGAAAATTCCTTTCTGGGTAGGGTCAGAAATATAATTGGGAAGCAAGCTATTAGACAGGAAATTAAATGTAATTTTTCTGGATGAACTCATCCATGATGAGAAGAATCAGAAAATGGCTTTCTTCATACATGTTTTGGTTCAGAAAATAAAGGAGTATGTGGATAATTCTTTAAGAAAACACACTTGGATGATCCAGAGTATCAGACCTGGCAGAAAAATGAGATATCATATTTTATTCCCCTTACGTACTTTCCAGCTGAGAAGAGTAACAATACTATACAAAAGTAAGTTCTTAATCAGTCCAGACAAGGTAACGGGAGGCCTAGCCTGACAGGTTTGGGGTTTTTTTGTTTTTCTGAAGAGCAAGAGAATTGCTCTGTCTTGATGTTTACAATAACTTAAAGGCCGACTGGATTGCTAGCTAATTTAGATTCCACTCATGTAGGCAGAAAACAGTCTATCCAATTTCAAGGTATTTCAAATACACTCTCCAGTCGCATGTATTTGTTATACGAATATATGATTTTTCTAATGCCATCTTTATAAGCAGATATCTCCATGCTATTAATATGATTTTCTGCTCACAGCAGTTATACTCCAATACAGACCCATTGGTTTTAGTGAGCTATTTCAATATTTATGTAAACATCTTAATACAATGAGAATGGTGCCTGAGGTTTTTTCCGTGTTATAAAAGTACACCACAAACATGATGAACCCCAAAACCATTTACTGCAAAGCAACCCCTTATTTTCTTTCCATCACGTGACCACTTCCTTATTTTCCAGCCATGGAAAGAGGATCGCGGAGGGAGCAAACTACAGCTGACCACACTCAAAACCCCTCCATGCCCCATCGATTGTGCGTGGTGGTGGGGGCCCTCGGCTTAGACACTGGATTGCACCTCTTGTGCTGCAGGGAAGGGCTATCTTGCAGCTGGGCTGAATTGTGTGGCCCATGCGGGCAGAAACGAGGTGCAGGGCTGCTGAGGCCGACGGCTCTGGCTTCTCTTGGGAGTGGGAGCATGACCACCGTGGCAGTCCCAGCTGCTTCTCACCCACAAAGCTTGCCCCAAGCTCGCTGCTGCCCTTGGGCTCAGAGCGAGGGGGTACGGCACTCCTGGCTCTGGGCCACGGGTGAGTATTTTACAGTACAAAACTTGTATGTTTGGGAAGGTTGATATGGTTTTCACATATTATCCCGTTACTTGGACTTTAGGCACTTGGTACTATTTATCATGCCCTCTGTCATTATTAGCATCTTACCATCTCCTGCTAAAAATCCTAAGCCACCACTGAATTTTCTTTGGTTCTCAGTACTTTTATAAAGCTTCCTTTCATCCCTTTTTCCCATGCCTTCTCAATTTTTCTACGCTTTAGAATATTTAATTGCTCTTAATTTTAATCTTTTCCTTCTTTTCAATTCACAAGGTATGCCTACTGTATTTCTAACTGCTGCTATTCATTACTTTGTTACTGAACCAGAAGAGCTTCAGCTACACTTATCCCTTCTTGGTTGTGGAGCTATGACTGATTAGACCAGCCACCTAAATATCCCAAGCTAAACAGCATGTAGCTTCACACGCTTTTTTCTATTTACATTTTCCCTTCCAGTTGATTTTGCTCCCAACCTTGAGGAAGCAAATGTTTTTTACATAACTATATGAAAGTGCTGTCTGTTTCTCTGCACAGATTACAATCAATTCGTGATTGCTGCTCTCTTGGCAAACACTTATCCTCGGATTAACCAATGGTTATCTTTACCTTGTAGAAGGGGAGTGATATAGAAATAACCTATGCTGCGTACCATATTGCTTTGTTGGACGTTATCTGTAACTCATAGAAGCTCTAAGGATATTTTACTTCAGCCTATGTGAGATGCCCACCAAAGTCTCATAAGCCTCCCCACATTTGAAACTTTCCACATATTTTGACTACCTTTGAGATGAACTCTTCCTCTCCAGTTTGAATCTGGTTAATTCAAAGACACACAACCATGCCAGTTCTCCTCCTGCTTATTACTAGTTAGTGCACTGACCATACGTGTTAGAGATTGCGATTAAGCAGTTCAGATTTCTTAGAACCTGCAGATAACAGATGTCCTTCTCTCTCCTCCCTTCCCCTTGCACCACGTATGTGTTCACTGCTTTTGCCCACTCTCCATCCAGTGACTTTAGCCATCAGACGACTTGGCCTATGGACTTTCATGGGGCGTCTTTATACGAAGGGGAATTTTGAGCTCTGCTCTAGGTAGTGACTCATCACAAAGTCATATAAGCAGCTTGCTTTCTGAAATTACTTCATTTTTGTTTGAAGGGGGATGAGTTGATGCCTCTCTGTTGTGCTAAGCTACAGAGCACCCTTCTATGCTCTATGTACAACAAACGTCTGCTAGAGGCGTTAGGTTTTTAGTCAGTTATGACATAATTGCACCTGCAGACTAAAGCTTCAGTTTATCGCTGCCATTTGTTCAGAGGTGTGTTCACTGGAAGGGGGAAGAGTGTTTAGTAAGTAAGTAAATTTTGGTGCCTTGCACCCTCCCATCAGAAATAGCATTTAACTCAAGCACTTGCACCATTTAATGCAAGTGTGGTCCTGCAGCCTTCTCTGTGTAAACAGCTCTGTGACAGACTTTGCGGCCCCTGGTATTTAGAGATTTTCAGAACACGTACCCATATTTGAACTTTAAAAGTCCTCTGGGAACACAGGTAGCTAGCCCAGAGCTAGCAGTTTATTAGCAAAGTTATTTCCTTTTCAATTAAAACAATTAGAGCAAAATAAAATTGAAGTAAGTAAATAAAAAAGTAGCTATGCAAATGACAAGTATGCAGTAAAAAATTCATTGCTTATGAGAGATTGAATCTTCCATCTAATCCTCCTAAAACTTTGGGTGATTTGGCACAGTTTATCTGAAAGGTTAGAATTTGTCTTGTGTACTCTTGAAGCCTGTGTCACTGCATGATTCAGTGTGGATCAGCAGAGATTTTTAGGACTTGATAGGGATGTCCATGGTACAAGATGGTAATGTTGGTACAATATATTCCAAACCAACATGTAATAATATGTTTGCCAATTGCTTTGGGGTTACAGTAGGAGATTTTTTACAACCTAGTTTCAACTTTCTCTCAATTCCTCTATTATAAGCA
This sequence comes from Mycteria americana, assembly GCF_035582795.1. Taxonomy (NCBI): domain Eukaryota; kingdom Metazoa; phylum Chordata; class Aves; order Ciconiiformes; family Ciconiidae; genus Mycteria; species Mycteria americana. The sequence goes on from NC_134368.1 coordinate 45,000,052, forward strand.
ATTTAGTTATGTATTTTCTTATGAAAGCACTAATTAAATTGTCAAACTTTTATATTTGAATTGAAATATTACTATGAGTGCTTAATGCCAGAGGAAAATGCTGAATTTTATTAATTGCTGTTAATGATTTATGACACTGCACACTGAGTTTCTTGTGTTTTCTGTTTCAGATTAAATCAAATACACACAAGAAAGCTATTGCATGAGAAAACTAAATGTCCTTACAGCAGTGTTTAATTCTTTCCTGACTTACAAAATAAGAAATGATAAATATAATACATACATTAGACCACGGTGGGAATAGTTGCTTGTGAAATTTTGCCAAATAAGTTAATTTTAGTTTTATTTGATGGATATATACAAATCATATTGTAATGTAAAGAAAATTTAATGTCAAGACAATTTCCCTTGAAACTGCTTTTCACTACAGACTGGAATTCTGAAAGCATGAAATAAACTATGAGAAATAGTTGAGTTCTACCTCTAAAATTTCATTTATAATACAAAAAGCGGTCTGTTCATGAGAGTGGATAGGTGTTTTGATATTGCCTTAACAGACCAGATTCACTTTTCAGTTTAAGAAAATCCTCAGCAATTCCTTTCAGTACAGGTATGAAGAGATCAATAATTTGGTTTTCCTTCATGTAATGATAACATTGGCATAATGTATGTTAGACACTGTTGAGGCTTTTGCAATGGTTAACAAATGGTGAGTCCATTTGTGGGTGTTTCAGTGCTGAACGAATAAACATATGCAAAAGTTTGTGTATTCTCAAAAGGAAGAGTTGCAAGACACAAATGAGAAAATAATATTTGGTACTGATATCCTCATATAGCTGTCTAGGGAGGGGAAAATCTAAAGCAGCTTTGAGATACTAGGTTTGAAACATGCATATGCTACAAATATAAGAATAACATAGAACAATAATGGAAAAATGTGATGTTTTGGGTTGTGAGAACTCAGGAGGGAAAGATGACAAGGAACTTCTAAAAGACCTTATTGCAGAAGGAGGATGAAATAAATGTTTAAAATTAATCCACATTTTACGTTCTTTAATCTTCTGCTATATTTACTTTTCAGAAAGATTTAGAAAAATTAGGTAATACATGGGCAAAGAGTAATTTTTAAAAGGAGTGGATGGAGAATCAATAAACCTTCATGATGTGCATTCTGTTTTGATTAAAGGAATGTGATCAAATGTGTGACAATGGTGTAGCTGAGTATCTTTGAAAAATTCCGGTTACCACGAAGGTAGGTCTGGTTAAATGGTTGTTGCTAAAATTAAGTCTTCAACTCAGTTTTCTTTAGTACTCTAAACATTTACATCTAGTGAAGTGTTTTTCTTGATAATAACATAAGTAAATCACACATAGTGCTGAAATCCATAGAAATTTTGCCTGTGTTAGACTACGAGATTACAAGATCTGGCCCATAATACCTGTGGCCTTACATAAAGACAAAATGGTATGTAGTTGTCTTGGATGAAGAGCTGTTCATTTGAATCAGTGATTAAGGAATCTCTTGCATTAGTAGGTATAAATATATATATATATAAAGTAATGGTGTGATATGAGTTCCATCAAAGGGCAATTCTTCCCTAATACCAAAAATTGAAGGTCCATGGCCCTTTTTACAGTTTTGTTTCTAATAATATCCTGATTGCAAAACAGACAATTGAAGTCACTTTCTTATTAAACTTAGTTTGATAGGTTCAAACTGCAGCAAATCATAAACCAATCTTCATTTGTTTTAAATTATTCAAAAGGAAATGAGACCCAGTAGAGTGCTCCTGTCTTCTGAGTCTGGCATAAAGGCAATGAAAAAGCACTGTTTAGTTCAAAATGCTATTGAAGCTGATTTACACTATCAAATAAAGTGTACTTCTCATTTATTGTTGCTTAGATATTAACGTATATCATGAACACAGCTCAGTTTATATCTGCATGGATACACTCCAACAAAACAGGCATTTCTGTTAAGCTGTCAGGAAAACAAGCCTGTTATCACATAAAAATACATGCAACACTCCAAATGCTTTATTTTAATGAATTTATGTGCTGTGCTTATCCCAGGCTGTGAGGCAGATGACAGTGATTTATGACTCGCAGCGCAGTAGCCCTGATAGGATGATGAAGGACTGTTTCTCCTCATTATGCCAGCAGAGCTTTTTTTTTATCTCTTCTCTTATTCTCTGTTCATTGTTTGCCCTTGGCGTCATCAGTCACCAGGCAGTACAGTTTACAAACACTCTTTTGGCTGGCAGAAAATAAATTGTTCAGCCAATGATGTGAAATCTATCAAATCCCTACTAAGCTGCATCTTGAAACCCCTATTGAAGCTCTTGTCTGAGGCTGATCCATAGTTTAGGTAACATTTTACTTCTAAGAGATAGATTCTTTGCCTTCTCACTTGTAACTCGGAGCAAGATGCATTTCCTTTAATCTTTCTGCAGGCAAAGGCTGACCAACTTCTGAGAGCTGTAAAGACTAAATCATTTATCTCTGGACCTTTTTTGGTTTTGTTACAAAACCTACATAGACAGCTTTATGGAGGGATAGTAGAGCAATATTTGTCATTCTGGGTAACAAAATATGAATAACACCCAACATGGGAAATAAGTAGCTGGACTTCATTGTTAAAAAGAAAACATATAAATCAGAAAGGTGACAGGGACAGGTCTAAAACCAGAAACAATGTGTCGTGTTTATCTGCTTGGCAGTATCCACATAAAGTCATTTAAACTATAAAGACATGTTTGTTTGCATGGCTTGGTATAATCCACAAGCAAATCAGTTGGCTGCAAATGACTGAAGCTGCTGAATGGGGAATTCGGTACTTGTATATTTAATCTAAAAAAAAAAAAAAATCTGGATTACAAATCTCAGCAAAAGAAAAAGTACATGCTCTGGTACGACTTTCCTTAAATAATCCAGCTATGTGACAGAGTTGGTGTGAACATAATGTGACTAGAGACAGACTAGAATGGAGGAGTAAAGAAGAGGATTTGCAGAGTATGAAGACTGAAGGGGAAGGTGAATCTTTCAGTGCCATACATACCTGCATTTTAAACTGTTGGGACAAAGTCCTGAAGAATACCCAGTAACTATCATTGTTGAGAACTATGAGATCGCAGGCTGAGAGTAACAAAAAAATAATTTACTATGTCAATTCACTACATCTGTATCTTAAAATGCGTTTGAACAGTTTGGTATGAAGTATGATGAATATTAGTTTGGCCTTTTTTCTATGGTAGCCCTCATAAGATGATGGACCTGAAGTTACCGCTAGGTCCAAGTTTGGAGTTAAGTATGAAAAGAAAACATTTTTTCAGTGTTCTGACCTGTTCTACACTGCTGTTAACTGGATTTACTGTTTATAGCCCACACGGTGGTGATAGCAATGATTAAAATCTTTTCCACAATGAAGCTAAGGAATGGAATGAGTATTTTTCAAGAGTTCTGCTCTGCACAAGTTTCTTGTAGGTGTCAAAAATTATTTGCTATTAATAACTGGAAATAAAAATGTGCATAAAGTAGCCAGGAGTAAGAGTTTCAACCCTCTGAGCAGTATTTCTTAAGTTTGTAGTAGATGATAGGTGTGTGTCCCACGGTCCTTTGCTTTACGTGTCTACACCAGTAATGCTAGGACTGCAGGATACCCTAAAGGCTAGAGTGAAATGCACCACAGACCACTTTTGTATGTATCACACCGTTCAGTCTCACCCTGTGTGACACGCAGTGCGTCACCCCTGTGAGAACTGAATATCTTAAGCTGATCTAAACCATTTCAGTCTGCAGAAGACTAAGCTGTGGGGTGCTGCAGGCTCAGCACAGGAGACTGCAGTGCCATCAGTGCCAGAGCCCTGGAAAGACAGGTCAGGAGGGAGGTCTCTCCCATCCTGCTGTGGGTCCCATGGTTCCTACCTGTCTTAAGCGGGGAAAAAGCAAAATAAACTCCCTGATCCAAAATCTGGCTTTCATCTTGATTCCCAATTTTGTGATCAAGTCACAGTACCCAAGTGTCTAAGAAAGTACCGGTGTCTCAGTACTACTGAAGAGTTTAACTGTCCCACCAGTCTAGGCTGTCTAGATGTTTCAGACCTGCTGTTGATTCAGAAGAGATGGGGTGCAGCCACCCCCACTCCGACTACTTCATTGGGCTAGCTTTTCGGAAATGCATCAGCAACCAGCAGTCTTAGTCTGGTCTTTCTTCCTGTTTGGAATATATTGTACCAACATTACCATCTTATACCATGGACATCCCTATCAAGTCCTAAAAATCTCTGCTGATCCACACTTCTAACAAACAACCGTTTGTAGAAGGAAAGACTTGACAAAGAGCCTGTCCTTCAGAATGGTAAAATTCAGGATGAGAAGCACGTTTGCTGTAAAAAAATTTGGGGGGAGTTCTGTAGTCCTTTTAAAGTAACAAAGTAGGGAAGTGTGGTTTACTCTTGGTAAGTTTGATTAAGTGCCATATAATATCTCTCTCATTCCTTTTTGTTTTAGTCATTGGACTGTCACAGCTGTCACAGATCTAGCTATCAAACTGTCTGAAGTATTTGTTTTAACAAATGAATTTGTGCTTTGGCAGCGTCCTCAGGCAGTGAAGTTGGTGGATTTTTAAATTACTGCTTGGATACTTATGAGACTGGCTGCTGATGTCCATCCAATTTGCTTTTTATCTTTCTGTGAGCACAGTAATTTTTATTGGATTTTTTTGCTCATTTTTGAGGAAATTATACAGCTACTTTTTGGGTTTCTGTATAATTCCAACACTTTCCAAGATCAGCAACTCTGCAGATGCCTTCCTTTCTGGAAATGTTTGAAATTTATCCTGTAAATACAGGGCTGGAAGGGAGCACCCATGTCACCAAGTCTGGCGTTCAGCCAAACCAATATTGTTGACACTGAGTTCAGCACATTCATTCTGTTATGTATTGGTGAAAGCTCCTAAAAACAAGGTTACACCGCAACTACTAAAATTAGACATTGTAAATCTGCAGGTTTGCATAATTTGTTGTATACAGTTTGTAAAAACAAATGACCAAAAATTATAAAGAATCGTTGGTAATTTTTAATAAGAAAAAATCCACCAGGTAGACATCATTCTAGCATTTGTTATCAGTGAATGCTTAATATTGCAATTTGCAAAATGTTTCAAATAATTCTATGCACAATTACATTGGTCTAAATCCTTATTTATTTTAAAATGTGTATTCTTTTTAAAAAAAATTTTAAAAGTTTTTTCCCGTCAAGAACATGTCCCTCCTAACTGCTGATTTTCAAGAATGTTCTATTTACCTGTAAGTTTGCAAAGAATACAGGCATTTACCTCTATGAACTTCTAATATGCATAGGAGACATGTATTGATACTGCTGTTGGAATGCTGGAGAATTTACGTCATTTGTCTTAGATTTCGGAGCAATATTTTTTGCAAACAGATCTATCTCTAAGGAAATAACTGATTTTTACAGGGCTTCGCCTGTTTCCTTTTTGACAGTAGGCAGAGGTGGCAGTTCTGGAGAACACACAGATGTGTGCAACCATCAGATAGATGTCACTGAACAATCTTTTGGCTGTTTTTCACAGGAAGCCTTGTTGTGGCCAGCATTCATTGTGACTTTTTGTGGAGCAGCTGTTCTGTTGCTGGGTTCCCTTGAAGTGAAGGGAGAGTCAGAGTGAACATCTCCCCTTTGCCGGGGGATTCTTTGTAGGATTCCTTTGATTATTTTTTTCCCATCAAATTTCTTTATCAAATGACTGAGTTTCTGTGTTCAGTAACCTCCTAAAGGTAATTCATATTTCATTGGAACACATGTTGAAGTCTCGACACGATTATGACTTCATCCGTATTTAGTTCTTGTAGAGGTAAGAAGCTAGATTATTTTACTCCTTATAAGAGTAAAGATTGAGTGGAAAAAAAAAAATATTAACTTCAGGATCTGAATTACCGGATGCTAATTCTCAGGAGCATGTAAGTCCTTTACAAATAAATAACTGCAGTCTCACTTCTCCAAAGATTTTATTCTGCTTGAGATATAGCAAAGATGTTTAGATCCAAAGAGCTTGTATCATCCACTATGTTGCATTGCAGGGGTCAGTCATATCTTTCCTGATGGATGTAAAATGCCACCCTTAACTTGAATGTGGAAGTGTAATTTGGCAACAGTCTGCGTAGTGCTAATGGTTGTAGAGGTTGCAAACTCGTGGAGTACTAGTAGCTATAACTTTTTAGGGGACTACTTTTTAGTCTGCTCTGTGTATGGAAACAGCTGAAACTACTTTGGAGTTTCTGTATGATTTACTGCCCTACTGTTCAGCATCTGTTTTTCATGCAACATATCCTTGTGTCTGCAGTGAAAAATCTGTGTTAAAACTTCAGATATAACTTTCTGGCTAAACTTATATAAAATGTCCTTCTTCACTCTTACTTCTAACACTTGTGAAATACATACATTTTAGCAATATTGAAAATATTACTTGTAATAGGATGTAACTAGTATTACTGAACATACTGAGCTTCAGGAATGAATCCTAGACCACTAGGAAGGCCTGCAGACTCCTGAGTCGCCTCAGTGGTTTCACCTGCAGAAGGAGAATGGGTAAGAAACTTTTAATTATTTTCAGACACCAGGCAGAACTGCTCTAGGAAATGAAAATTGCATATATAGGATCATATGTATAACTGTTTCCCTCTAATGACAGTATTTCTAAGTAATGTTAATTACTTAGAAATTACTAATTAATAATTACTAACTAAGTAATAAAAAATTACTAACTAATTAATAATCTAGAACAAAATATACACTTTTTCTCCATCTTATGCCAGAAAGCCTCCTTTAAACTTGGATTTAGGAAACTTGGATTTCCTGAATACATCTATATGTACAGCATCAGTCTCTGAAGCTTCTTTTACTTAATATTGAATCTTCGAACAGACTTCTATTTTTTTTTTTCTAATAATGATTAAAATTTAGATTTTATTCTCTTTCTAATTACCACTAGGATCACTGTTAGAATTAAGGACTCTTTGCATGTACCAAACCCTCCAGCATGACATTTGAAACAGTAGTTTCAAATCCACACAAGCTTTGGAAGTTTCTCCCTTTTGTATTCCTTCTTCATATGAAACAGATACCTTTCAAAGATTCATGCTTTCCAGGAAAGTAGTATTCCTCACATTTTCCTATCACTATCTGAAAACCATGCATCTCTTCCTCTTAGGAAGCCACTGTGGACTATTTAATCTAGTAGTTATAAAGCTGAATATTAAAAAAAAAAAAAAAGTGAATGCTATCATTGTGCTTTTCTGATGATCTGCTTCTCTTTATGAGTGTCTCCTCATCGTCTGTTGCATTTCTGGAAAGTTGAAGCTGTGCTGAAATGCCTTTTGTATTTTTCATTTGCCCATTTTATTCTACAGTGCTCTTATTCTACTTCCAGTCTTCTATCACTAATCTGATCTCATGTCATGTTCTTAGGGCATGATGAAGGACAACAAGAAATCTGAACTCATAACCATAACAAGTCTATCAAGTAACAGGTAAACAACCAAAAGGTATGGAAAAGACCATGTGAAGAGAGATGAAAGTTTCTTAGTGTTAGCCTGCTCATCAGTGAACGGTCAATCTGATCTTAGTCACAACTGTCCCTGAATGTGACATTTCCATCCAAGTCAAATCCTGTTTGAACAATACATTTGCAAAATCTAGTTGAGTTTCCATTTTTTAATCCAACATAGGTCAAAAAATTAGCAGACCACAACTGAAAATCTATAAAATTCCTTCACAAAACCTATATTCCTTCAGAATATGTTAAAAAATACTGTGTTATTGATTTCTCATACTAAGTTCTTCTATTTGCCCTTTAATTATTTTTTTCTTATTGTGCTGTTTTAGCAATGCTGTATTTTTATCTATAAAAATAACAATGGAGTCTTCTTTGGACCTGCTTTAATCTCTTCCCTTAATGTTTTGAATATTCAACAAGGATTTTTGTTAGACCTTGTTTCCAAAGTCAATTGGAAACATTTCATAAAAAGGCATTTTATGTTGTAAATTTTATGCTAAATTTTATGATTTACATGCTGTATTGTGTTGGGCAAAAGATATCTTATATTAATGGGAATAATAATTCCTCTCATCAATCTTATCCGTAAATAAAGTAAAATAAAAAATGACAATAAAGGCAGCTCCAAATATAAATGCCTCAGGGTGTATCTTTTAATTATCTTTTGTAAGTAAGGAAATTAATATGATAATGTCATAACGCTGGTAGTATTTGCCTGCCTCTCCCCTAAGTGCTTGACCTCTTCCTTGCTAACTGTTCTGGTATCCCTGTGGCAGCCAGGGTCACACAGATGGGGAACGCCCCTACCAGACCTGTGCAGACTGCTAACACAAAGTAGGTTGTTCCTGTGGAAGAATTGACACTTGCTCTGGAGTGAATTTGCTATACCCTTGACTTTGAAATTGAACTGTCAGCAGGCACTATACTTAACAAGTCTACTTTATATGCTATTCATTAGATGTCCCCTAATAAATGACTGACAAGCCAAATCTGAAAAATTTCATCAGTGATCCATCAAAATGCAGCATGATTAACTCTCAAAACTTAGAAGTTACTGTCATGGGGGTTGTCAGTTTGAGTTCATTTGTTTGCTTTACTTGGTTTGGCTGGCAAAACCTATCTTTGTTTAAAATCATGCCCCTGGGACTATCTGCCTGGTTCATTTTGGCTTCAGAGTGGCTTTCTGCTCAATGCTGGAATGAAATACTTCACGTTGAATTGGTAGAGAAGCAGATAGATAAGTCTTCTGGGAAAACCACCAGTTTCCCACTTTATTCTAGTACCCCCCCCCCCGCAGTCTGCACAAGTGTATGATTTATCCTTTAGTTTATACCACTCACACAGATCCATTTCAGAAACTAGAGAGGGCTGAGATATGACACAAGATTCTGGCTTCTGGTTTCAAAGCTTATTGGAATCTAAGATTTTACACTGATTCAAGCAACTTTGAATCAAGCCTTTGTCTATGGTGTTTTGTGAGTGTGGTTTTTAGAGTTTAAGATGTTCTGTTGTATGAGGTAGAAATTGTGATAATTGCTCTGTACTTTGGAGGGATCCAAAACTCATGCTGTGGCATCCCCACAACCTTTTTCAAGAAGTCTTTAAGTGAACTGCTCTGGAGAGACCCGGGTGCAGAGTCCAAGCAGAAGCCAGAGAGCAAACTAAACAGTTGGGCAGTGGGGTTGATTTTGAGTCTCTAGTACGAGATCATTCCCTAATCTTCCTTTATTATGGGTGTATCCGTTATAGACACATACAGTCATAGCTACTATAGCATCAGTGTATCAATATGCCATATTGCCAAAGTATGGATATAGCTTGTATGAACAATACTGCACTTAACCAGCTCTCAGGTGGAACACAGAGGCCAAAATGGAATTAAACACTGATGCACTTCCTCATCCTACCTTTGGCTGACAAAATTACCTCAGTGGGAGACTAAGTCTAAGGTATTAAGCGCTCAGCAGAAGGAGCACTTAACATCCCTTTAAAACTATTAAGACATAATAATATTGTTTCTTTGTTAGGCTTATTAGATTCTCTTCCATACTGTGTACCAGTTCTTCTGGTGGAGATCCAGCACGTGGAACTAAAAAGAGAAGGTCATATACATGTTTCAAGAGCTGTGGGTATAGCAGGCAACACGCATTTTCAACACATGCATTCTCTACAATGTTTAGATCCACTCTGCAGCTGCTCAGATCGACATTGAATTGCTGTGGCAGAGAAAGTGCAGAGATTTCTGTTACATGTTTTTCTCTTGCTTCAAATAGTTGCTGCTACATAGAACCAAGTCCTGAAGCTGTTATTCATTATTTATTCTGTTAAAAGTTCATTTATTTCTGAAAGACTTTTACATGAAGTTTTGGTGGTAGCTGGAATTTATGGATATGTTCTAGCATCATTATTTAATAATAGATCCTCGTTTAGGATGTCTGGCCTGGATTAATGCTACCTGGCTGCAGGTACCCACATTAAGAACTTTGTTGTTTTGGATTCCTTCTGTAATCACTTAATACCTGGGTTACCCTGTGGAATTGCTTATCTTTCCCTAATGGCTTAGAGGGAATTTAGCATGACAAGGGTCCTAATTTAGTTCCTGAAGATAGGAGACGAAAAAGCTAGTTGAGCCCATGTAAAGGCTTAGCTTGAAACAAGGGGGAGGAAGATAGATCTCTAATTGTAGACAGGGTGTCTTTCACTCTCATTTAATATGGAAATGATTTGGCTTAGGTGAAGGCATACTTCTAGAAGAATTGTTTGCATGGAAACTTATTAAGAAATTCAAAATAATTCAGTTTTTTTTCAGAAAGTCTATATCATTAGGAAGTAGGCAATTTACAGGTCAAATGTCCAAAAAAATGCAGGCTTATCTTTCTCAGGATTTTGGTGTAACACAAGTGCCAAAATTAATGAGTTAAATTGCTGTTTTACCAAAATTATGCAAAAGCTTAATTTATGTTTTCAAATTATATGCATATATATTTGCTTTTTATTTTCAGGTTTCCAAGAAAAGTAGTTAGGAACAGAGCTTTTCAGTTTTTACAGCTTTCCCCAAATATCCTGGCCTGCCTTTTCTCTGTAGTTTTTTAATTTATAATTCAGTCTTCACACTTGAAATAAGATATGACTGAAATTGTGTAATTAGGGGATAAAATACTAAATTTCTTGAGTGGTTCGTCATCCAGCCTTCAACCTTCTAAAACATTAACATTTTTCAACATCTTTCCAAACACTCAGTAATTCAGCGGGATTACTTGTGCTGAAATTAAGTACGCATATAGCAGTTTTCAGGGATTAGATTGCCCACTCATGCCTTTAAAATCCAAGCCTGTGTAGTGAGATCCAAGCCTGTGCGGAGGAGAACTGGCATCCGGCTGCCCCAGAGGAGCTCTCAGCAGCACAATGGCTCTGGTTCAGCAAAGGAGCTTGTTGGGTTTTTTTTAATTTCATTACCTTGTTCGAGTCCTGGCCTTAGTTTGTGTTTGTCTTCTCAGTAAAGGTGCCCGATAAGTCCTTCTAAATATGGCTAAAAGACCACATATCATCAATGAACAGAGGAAACATAGAATCATCTTTACTTCCCCTAAGAAAATCTGGACGTTAAATCAGCCAGACCCCCAACTGCTTTACATTTCTAACTTAAGAAATAGAAATGTGATACATGCTGAGAAGCTCTGACTGCAGGAAGCTGTTAAAATAATGAGCAATTTATTTTGAGGGATAATAAGGGTTTAGGTCTGACTGTCTACAATGAGGAAAAACAAAAGTTATACAATTAAAGTATATGGAATTACATTGGTGTGAAATCAGTATGAATGAGGTCAGGAAAAAAAGGTTCTAAATATATTTTCTGGTTCAACTGTATTGATAAACAAAATTGAATTTTTCAGGTAATAGAAAAAGTTTTTATAATCATGTATATTAGGAAGACAAAATTATTCTATAGCTTTTCTACTGTTTGTGTTCCTGAGCTTTATTGCATATATCTGAGGCCTGGTCCTTTAACCACTGTTCACCTTGAAATGGTCACCTTATTCAAATGACCCTATTAAAGCCTGTAGGCTCACTGAGGTGGATAATGTTTGAAGGGCTCAGCCTTCAACTGATATGAGTTGGTTTTGAAAAAGGTCCACATTAGATTAAAAAACAGTTATATCTTTATGGTTTGAAACAAAGTCACTTCTTTTCCTAGTTACAATCAATTTATGCAAAAATTGAAGTATAAATGCTTCTACTTTACAATGCATTTAAAACCTGTTATAGAAGTCTTATACATCAAAACGCCCACAAAGTATGTTTTTATATCTTTGTCTGTTGGGGTTATGGAAAAATTCTAGAGAGTACTTTGTCATCCTATTATTCTCTGGATAGCAACGAATGAAAATGCTGGATCAAAGTATTCTACTTTTATCGAGAAGAAGGCTAAAAGTAAAAAAACCGTATAATATAAAAGCCCAAACATTCTTTTTAGGTTTTATCAGGTCACAATGGTGGTAACTTTTACTTCACTGTGTAATGTACTGTCATGTCACCTCAGATACAATGGGAAAGGATTTGGCATGGTGTCACCTGAGATCATTATGGTCAGGACAGACTCTCTCTAGCTTGGAAAAAAAATAAGACAGTTATAGAAAGGCATTGGGGAGAAAAAACTCAGATTGTGATATTTCTCATTTGGAAATATTTAGAAGAGCATTTTAAAATATGTTATGGTTAAATTAAGCCAATATGTGCCACAGTGGTGCAGGTTCCACCCTTCATTAGAAACAGTTATACTTTTTTAGGGAAAAAAGCTTGATTAAACCAGAGAAGGTTCTGCTCTAATCACTAGAATATGTCGCCCAGTGGCAAGACACCATGTGTCTCTTTCCCAATATTCTTGTAAGAAGCTAAAATTGGTATTTTATTCTTGTTTCCCATGATTTTGAGATATTATTTGCTCTTTCAGATACTTCTAAGTTGAGTATTCCAGTATAAGACTGTTGTTCTGATGGTTTTGTTCTCACTTTCCCACCCTCCCCAAATCTTCTTTAACCTGACAATTTTTGGAAGGGGTAGGAATCAGAATTACATAAAAAAACCCCAAGAGGTTGTTCTTGCTGTATCCTAGCCTGCCATGAAAAGCAACAAAAATCTCACAGCATCTGCATTTACATGATTATCATGCAGATTTCATATAATCATTTTGCTTGAATGCTTTTGAACATGTATTGTAAAGGGGCCACATGTAGACCCACAGAAGGCATCTCATGAGTTAATGTAATCCTTACTATACACAGAATGACAAAATCTAGCCCTAATTCTCCAGTTTGGAATGGCATTAACTCTGTGTTTTTTCCTTACAAGAAAGGATTTAATTTGTATAATCATCATTAGGATATCAGCTCTTGCTCCTCACCCCTTTGTGTTACGCTGCTGGTGTAAGCAAACCTAAAATTCACATATGACACTGCTATTCCTGAAGTTATTGTGTTATATATACATCTCAGTTAAATTTATACATCTCAGTCATAATTTAAAATTTTGGCATTGGTTTCAGCTAGTAAAAATCTGTATCTTTTTCATTCTGCTTGGCACTCGATGTAAAAGTCCTATATATCAGGTAATATAAATACAAAAACAACACTTGGTTTTGTTTAGGCAGCTGTTTTCAAGCTAATCATAAATGAAATAATTTGGCACAACCAACCCCTTCTGTTGTTGTGGGCTATTCTTACCAAATCAAACTAAACTTGAAAATCACCTGTTCACAGGATGACAAGGAACTGGAAGTTTTTCAGGTTAATTTGACATTGTTCTGGCTTCTGTTCAGCATTCTGCTTTCTGGTGAAGAAAAGATAAAAGCCCACGGGGACAGGGAATGAGGTTGGGGTTTTTTTTTTTTCCTTATATATTTATACTAATACCAAAGAAATCACTTTCAGAATACCAGCAAATCCTGAAGTCTTGAGGATAAAGTGACAAAAAGTCATTCTTTGCTGTACAGATGGTTCATGACAAACACAGCAGGAACAACAGCAAAGCATTAATTTGTTCAGTTCAGGAAATCTGCTAGTCTGCTGATAGTGTCACCAGAAATATTTACAGCTGAACAGGTAGAAGCAGAGATCTTCACATTCAACTGTTTTTTATATCTTAGCAAAACTTTTCTCTAAGTTTTGTATCATTGCAGCCCTAATGCATAAACATGTTTAAATTTTAAATATGCGTCTAAATTAATTTTTAATAAGGTTGTACTCCTTCATGAATGAGAAATGTTCTGTGCAGTGAAAGCAAAGGCAATCTGAGTGCCACACAGATACATGGACAGACTAATAGATAAATGCAAGATGATTACTGTTCATGGATTTGTTCTTAACATAACTCAGTTATCAATAGAGTTTAAATTATATAGATTCTTTTTATGTATTATATCATCTAAAATTCAACATTCATTATGTATGTCTGCAATGCCTTGTAGCACAACCATTACCAAAATATCAGCTTATTAAAAAATTAATGAAATGTGCATTTCTGATCTTCAGATTTCGGGGACTGCATTTAATCATTACTTAGTCATGAAATACATTGATCTTTGGTGTGGTAGGTATATGTGTGGAATAAATAAGCTACTGGGACCCAACCTATGTTCCACAAAGGGAGGATTGACACCTGTGACAACAAAGAAGGGCACTGTTAAAGGCCACCATATGCAACTGTGGGCTTCCACACCAGGAAAAGTCTGTTTTTTCCAGCTTACATTTTAAAAAACACTAAAAAAAAAAATCAGAATCCTTCAGTGCATAATCTGAAGGAAAGACGTAGTTATACCCAAGCATTCCCAGGGTTAGTATTATGATACACTGTACTAAATATTTTCTTACTTTCCAGGATACTTCAGCTTTATTTAAGAACTTGTATTTAACATATGGCTGTGTATTTGTATTTATGCATTTATGTGTGTGTAATAAATGGTACCATATTACTAGGTAATATGCTTTGCTTCTAGGCAAAGTAAATGGATCCTTCAGCCAGGTAGCTACTGAAGAAAAATAAAAGGCATGAGATTTCATGTCTTCTCCCCTACCCTCAACATTTACTACTAGCTAACTCCAGACCATTGCTCTTAATCCACTCTCTGAATCTGGATCTTTCAGACACCACTGTGGGTTCTGTCTGAAGGACCAGGAAGCTGAAGTTCAGCCCATAGACCATTATACTTTCTGAAACACTCTCGTTTCATTCCTGAACTCATTCTTGAACCACGTCTGGACAGATAGATGCAAATTAAAACTGGAGAGAATTTAACTAACTGTTTGCTTTTTAATTTTTTTTTTAATTGATAAGATGTTATTTGTCCAAACCATAAATTTAACATTGTTGTATTTAAAGGAGACAGGAAACTAACAACAGACTACACTCAAAAAACACAATAAAGAAACACTTAATCTAGTAAATGATTCTGACATACTAATCTACAAATACAGGTTTGAGATGCTTTCTTTATATTGTCCCAGGGAAACTCAGCTTTCATTTCATCTATAGAATGGTGGAAAATCCTGTCTTCCCGGAAAGTTTTTGCTACCATAGTTAGGACTTTTGTTGCTACCCTTTCACCTTCACGATGTACCTGCAAACAGCCTGTCTGCCAAAGTCATTGGTTTAACAGAACAAATGCAACGGCTACTAATACCATACCTACCCAAGGAATTATCCTGTAAGTCAAAAGTTTGATTGATGAGTGCAGTCTCTATCCTTGACTGAAGGAGAATCAAGGCTTAGATCTGTGGTGGTTTTGCTTGTCCCCAGGGTAGAGTGTCCATGCTAACCTAATGTGTGAAATTACAGGTGTTACTAGAGAATACATGCTTAAAACCAACAATGAACTCATGTGTTTAAGAGGCAGAGATGTTCCCCTAGCAAAGTATACATAAAAGTTTTGTAAATATAGAAAAAGGCAAATGAGAAAGGAGACAATTCAATAATGAAGGGAGATACGAGAAAATTCTAGTCTTGTTTCTAACACTTGCTTGTAACTTAATTTAAGAACTAATATATTTAACCAAACTTATATATATATATACACATCTAAGGGTGCTAGTCCTCTTACAGGGAAATCAAGGACAAAATTACAGAAGCCAACTCTGAGACTGGCAACAGTAATTACTGTCAAACCTTTTTGGGTGAAGGGAAGTAATAGTTTTAGATTCAGATTCAAGCAGAAAAATGGATTGACTAAAAAGCTGTAGTATCTGAAAAGAAAATGGATGTATTATATGAACACTGTGAAGTCAGAGAATAAACATTTCCTTTTTTACATTATTTGATCTAATTCTAATTAGTCTAATATTTCCAGAGAATGTTAATATCCAGGTTTTATAGAAGGAGGAGAGATATTACTGAACTAATGGAGCTTCTTTTTGGAAATTCACAGAAAACCATAAATTCATGCACACACATAAAAGCAAGAAAGGTATTTCTCTTTATAGAGACAAAAAGAATCTCCTGGTTATTATATTTTATAGGTCTTCATTCTATTCAGGTTCAAATAATGGAAAAGTATTAAAAATAAAATCTGTCCACTAAATTATCAGGAGCTTTTGCAAAAAAAAAAAAAAAAAAGCTTTCTAGGCAATCTGTGTTTTTGTTGTTTTTTTCTTTTCTATTATGATTTTTAATAAGGTTGTAGGATTAGTGACTGGGTATATCTAGAGTATATGTATAACATTGGGACTTCAGTAAATTACTTTATATTGTCTCACAGCAACTGATTTAAAAAAACTCAACTAATCAAAACTGCTTTGGAGTGTAACACTAGCCCATGAGCTCCAAACTGGCTACCAGACAAAGCCTACTGATGAATGGATGCATACTGCATTGCAGGGAGAAGGCTAGTAGTTATTTTTGTGCGGGCTGTACTTACTCATGCCAGAGCTGGATGTGGTTCATTGTTTCTTCAGTTTTTTTAAGATAACAATGACCAAACAAGCATAATAAAGCCTGGTCCTTTTTGTTGAAAATTGTCTGAATCATAAAGGCACCTTGACAGTTGGGCTGGGTTTGGCAGTCTCAACAGAGGAAGGAAAACGAAACTGTTTCCTCAGCTCAGAGTCAGTCCCTCCAGGTTAGGGCTACAGGTGAGGTGTGATGACTGGGCAGCGATGGGGTCTGCAGTTTTGTTGCTGTTGATAGCAGCTTTACTCAGAGACATCAAACTGGCTTGCAGTAGTTTTGTACTACGGACATTTCTTTATAGTTGTTTCCTCTCCGTTTCATCAGGTTACATCGGGAGGGGGAGGATTAAAGCACCTGGTTTAGCTCTCTACCTGTAAATGTCTACACTCCCTGGGTACGTGACGGAGATCTAGGCAAGACAGTCAAGAGAACAGCTCAGTTCACTCTGAAGTAAATGCTGGGTCTTTTTCACTAGTGATCTACTGAGCAGGTCTTCATTGTAACTGGAGTTGAGACACTGCACACATCGTCATCTGTGTTTATATATCACCCTCTGTGAACTGAATCCCAACCCCTTTTTCTTAGATGCTGTTGTGAAACAAACAAACAGAAAAAATGCTTCGCAGAAATACTTTAGTCTGACAAATGTGCACTATTCCTAGATTGGGACTTGGCTGTACTTTCCCGGAGCATAGCCTGGAGAGCCATATTCACAGCCTATGTGATTAAAGTACAGGCCTTAATATTGATAGCATTACAGACAATATTTCAGAGCTTTGGGACTCCCTGCTCTGAAGCTGAGAGCCTCTCATCTCTATCCTTATCTTGTCTGTCATAGAAGCTGAGATACCATGTATCCGAATGCATCACTGAAACACTTGTGAGTTAGAAATAACCATAGAGTCATCCATAGTTCACTATCACTAATGGCTACAGACATCCTATTCCCAAAACCAGGGTCAAAAGGGGATTAGGATTTGGAGAAAAAAATTGCACGTTCTGACGTATGGTCAGAATAATCCCACTGCTATAAATGACAAATGCAATTTACAGGATTAGATTGTTTTCTACTCTTTGCCAGCAAGAATGGCAAAATCACATGCACCAGAGCTCTTTTGCATAAATAACACTGATCAGCCACCAAAACTAAGCACTGACTGCTCACGAGTGTAGGCGAACTATGAAATCATCTCATCACATATTTAACCAGGTGCAAAATAAACACCTATTTTATTGCTCTCTTTGTCTCCTCTTCAATTTACTCAAGATAAGAATTCTTGAAAAATATTTGTGAAAACTTTTGAGACTAATCCATGTTCTTTCTGGCAATAAATGACAAACTTTGCCATTTCAAATTAGAAGAAATCTGATTAAAAAGTAGATTTCTTCACTGAGTCCTGAAGAAACTAGTACAAGATGCCAAAAGCCTTTCAGCTTTGGTCCCATCTCAGGCTTCCAGCTCCCCACTAGTAAGTAGTAAGCATCAAGTTTGAACAAGACATTAAATCAACAATCAGAGTCCAGCCTCAGGCACAGAACAGAGATTACATTAGTGGTATTAAACTGTGACCTACTTGCAAGATCCTGGCCACAATAAGAACTCGCTCAAAGTATTGCTGTCTGTGCTGCTTTTAACACAGTGAATTACAAAATATTTCTGACTTGCCTTTGCAACACAGGGGAAATAGATGGGTCTATTCTCACCAGCTGAACACAATTATTGCTGGTGGATATCTGCTGTTCCCCTTTCAAGGTATTCTGGGTGACACCTTAGAAAGGAATTGTATCATTTCAGCAGTAGTAGTTGATCTAAGGACAAACATTTTCTCTTCTTACAGTCCCATGTAACTAATATCCTTACACTGTTATAATCATACTACTGCAGCACTGTACTACTTCATGGTCATTAGAGATTTGCATATTATTCCTGTTTCTCTTCAATATCTCTGTGAGATACCTATTCAGATTTTGAAGAGATAACAGGAGTGCTGAAAGATCATCTAGAGCATATATTTCAATGACGTTACCCATATAGTTCATTCTCATTTGATTAAATTACAACTATGTTTACAGAGTTACAAATTAACTCTTAGGCTGTGATTTTATGAAATGGGCTGAAGGAGGCACTTTAAGCACTTTGTGTTGTTTTTCACACCCTACAGTATGCAAGACATCCACTGAGCTTTCATGAGACAGTACCTACAAGAAGCCCATTCCCTGCTGGGGCTCTGAGCCCAATGTTTACATGCCTGAAAAATCTTTTGAGCTGGTGTCACATCACACTCCTGACAGAAAGAAAAGGTCCTGCTCCCTTTGCCTATACCCCTTCCCCGCTCCTGGTCATGTGGTCCCACGGTTTATTTTGTGCCAGCTCTGAAAACCTACTGAATTTCCGTGTGCATGTGACTCATTAAAGCAGAGGACGTACAACTCTGTGCAAAACCCAGGTAGTTTTCTGCCAGGTTAATGAAGTAAATTGAGACAGTGAAGGACTTCAAAGTGCTCTAGAGGCAGGACAAGGGAGAGGGCAGGACATGCTGGCTTTCAGCAGTAGGGCGATGAGGAGGGGGAAGGCAGGGAAGGATGAAGGAGGGAAAAGGAGAAATAAGGAGGAAAAAGGAGGGAGTGAAACGTCTTCCTTTTGGCGGCAGCAAGCAGTTACATTTGCTCCACTGTCTGTGGAAGTGCAGCTTTACATAAGCAGAGGGCTCAAAATAATAAGCGGACTCTGCTCAGACGGGAAAATACTAAAAATTTGAATATCCCTTTACATACCCTCCATTGCTTCTTGCTGCAAAGTTCTGCTGTCTCAGGTAGCCATTTCTCTGGAGAAGGGCAGGAAGTCCCCGATGCTCTGTGAAGACTTTGATGACTGATGCTGTCCTTACGAGCCCCTCTGTTTATCTCTTGACTTAATGAGAAATGCGCAAAGGGAGTTATACAGAATCTGAAGACAGACATTGTAATTGTTCACCCATCCAGTAAAAACTTATACGCAATATAAAGTGCATTCAACTGTTTTGATAGGATATATAGATATTCCTTGATGGAGTGGAACAGCTGTAAGGGAAGTATTTGTGAAATGCTTAATAAACATTGTGCTTTACGTGAAAGTGAATGCCAGAAAGATGTTTCTGGCATGAACAACTCTGTGTGGTATTAGGCCAATGGTATCACTGTTAATGGCTACTAGCAACTTATACATATTTCTTGTCTCTGATTTCTTCACTGTAGGTATTTTCTTTTCCCTTCCTGCCCTAAATAATAATAATACCACCTTAATTTCTGCAGTCAAAAAGATAAAGGCTGCTTCTAAGCCTGATTTGGGGTGGTTTTGTTTAATTTTACTCATCATGACAAGATTGTTCTTAAAAGGTTGGAAAGATGCAAGATTTATTAACTGCAGTTTCAGAATTTCTGAGGAAAATCGCAAGTGCTTATGATCCTTAGGTTAATGATAGACAGTAGATAAAACTTTTGAAGTCTCTATTGCATCCTGGATGAAGAACCTCACTGTTTTCAGAATAAAAATAAAAAATAAATATTATACTTCTTTCCTGTGAAAGGCACAAAGACATATCAATAACTGGTTAGACTTTCCTTATTTAAGGGAGATACCAGACATAAAAATAAAACTTGGGAAGATAAAGGCTTATTGAAAAAGAAAATACCGTTATGAAGGATGTTTTCTGTTAATGGCTTATATTCAGATACTTCAGACAAAACTTCAGTATAATCATAAGAAAAAACCTGTATAGTGATTATATGAAACCAAACATCCATTTCTGAAAGTCGGTGGTATAACAGACAGCAAAATGTACCCTGAGTTAGTTAGTGAGTGATGCCATTTGTCCTGTATGAGGGAGAACAGTAAAGCAAATATTCTCTGAAAACAAATTAGATAAATCTGAGGCCTCACTACCGTGGAATTAGATAGTATTAGTTTGCAACCTTTTACCAATGTAGGAATGAGAGATTTTTGGAAGTAAATAAAAAATGCAAATAGCATGAGAAGTCACATTTGCTTTATTCTAATTAGGACAACAAGTGAAACAGAATTGCATAGCTATCAACAATAAAAACCAGCATGTCATGCTAAAATGTCATCTTACTTAAAGGAAACCTCTAAAATAGTCACGCTACAAGTAATCATTGAGATAGACTTACATCAGACAAATCTTTCAGGTATTTATCATACCAAATTATTAAAGTGTTTTTTTTTTTTTTAAATTTGGTGTTGAGCAACTCTGGCATATAGCATTAACCAGTTTTTAATCAGTTTTGCATAGGGAGGGTAGCAGCGACTACATTTTGTGAGTGGCCTTTTGTAACCACTGTGTATTAGGCATGGTGATTTCTAGACCTTGAGTAGTTTGAAGTGGAAAATAGATATCAGCGTAGTTAGAAAGGGGCCATTTTGGAAAAGGGTAGACCTTTCACATCTTGGAAACTTTAAAGTTAAAATGTCACTTGGAAAGCTCCAAGGGCAGATTTTCTTTAGCCCTAGCAAGATTAGGGTTTTGTATCATTTGGGATTTAACACTTCAGTTCTACCTTAGACCTTCTTCAGGTACAGGTTTCAGTTTTGAGACATTCACGAATATTACCAGGAGTGATTTTGGTTTTTATTGGTAAGAGTTGTATTGAAAAGTCTGTGTATACCCACTAGAAAAAACTCCTTGTTCTGTGACAGTTTCCTCACTGACAGATGCTTTTGAGGGCTGTCAGTTGGCCATTCTTTAATCCACTCAGTGTGGGTTGTACTGATATTTCATAGTGGTCATTATTAAATCAGCTCAGCTTTCTTACGGCAGATTACAGATTGGTCTCTGAACCATCTGCGACTGTGTATCTGAATGTATAAGCTGGTGGGTGCCTATTGAGAAACAAGGCAGTGAATTGATGGTGGTTCAGAAAGGAAGACGAGCTTGAAAAAGAACCTGGCTTCTAAACATCTGAAAAGAAATGGTTGCTTTGTGTGGTGCATCTCGGCCAGCCTGCAGTCCGTGCTGCGCCAGCACTGCAGTTGAGCGGCACCGCTGCAAGGTCTGCAGCAAGCTTCTGAAATTGCCCCGAGTCCCTCCAGAATTTTCTCTTTTTGAATGGGATTATGCTAACTGTGTTTAACTAAAAACTGTCTGCTATAAACAACCAACAAGTTTTATTACATCAGTGTGATAACTTTTTAGATTAAAATTCTCAGCGTTTAGGACAAAAAAACCCAACACGGCCAGCAGTAGTTCTTTTATACATAATTGTTGCTAATATGGGGAGAACAGAATATTGTTTGAATGTCAAGGGTTTCTTGTGCCTCAACTATTTGACTGAGACTAGTTTTCATAACAGGAAAACTTTATCTATTCACATTTCTTCATGTCTCCTACTTTCTTGAGAAGTTGGTGCTTTAAAAGAAGGATTTTATGATGATAATAATAAAAAAGTCCTCCCACTTTATATTGTATAAAAAATTATGCCCTTTCCACCTCTAACTTGCTTTTAAACACAGTTTTGCCTGAAATTTTCCATAAAAAGAGTTTTTTAAAAGGCTGGTATTAATAAGATATTTGGTTATATAAAAGTCTGAACACGTGACATTTCACAAATTTTGACATATTCTTCTAATTCTAGCAATATATACCTCAAAGACATTTGTGTTGAAGTAATAAATGTATTCATTTTTCCTCAGTGAGAAATGTACAAAAGACCCTTTAAAGTAATATAGGCTTCAATTTTAGAGTTACTTATTATGGGATTTAATGTGGAATAACTTTTGAGATAATCAGCTAACATTTCCTGTCTTCTAGAGAAAATGATAAATAAGTGGTGTAACAATGACTTACACTGATGATGTAAAAGATACTTTGTGTATTTACATGTTATTTTTAAAATAAAATGGAAGGTGATATGGCACATCGTATTACAGAACTATTCAAAGGTACTTTATTTCCTCAATTTTTACTATTTCATTGCTGGGGGTTTTTTTACCAGGTGGATTTTTTTCTTTACTTGTTAAAGTTTATTTACTGTGTTGACCATACCAGTTTAATGAGATTTCTGTTTGTCATCTCTATTTTTTTTAAATCTACAAGGACCAAGATTTTCAAGCTTCAAAGGCATCAGGTTTGTGAAGGCAGTGAGAGTATGGATGTAAATGATCTCTGTAGTGTTCAGAATCCTTCTTCTAAAACTAAATGCTCTTATTCTGAATCACAGCCCACTCTGCCTAAGGTCAGCTGCATTGACCACAAAGCGAAATAGCATACCCATCTCGGCTATGGAAGCATGGCCTTCCCTTCCGTCGGAATTGGACCAGATGTTGCCAGATAGGTGCCTCTGGCTGCCTTTGTTCAGTAAATTTAAATTCTTATTCAGTATCTCTCTCAGCAATTTCTTTTTATGAAACAAATTTGTAAGGCTTTTCTAGCTCAGGAGAAATTTCCCCGCAGTTGCTGAAACTTCCTTGTTTCACACATTCTCAGCATGTTTCTGACTTCCTGCACGAATTCATGCACTGGCTGCTGGCAGCTTCATCCCATGAATCAATTTACGGAGACTAGATATTTCCTGAAAAACAAATTGATTGTGCTTTCCACTATCTCTTGTTTAGCCTCCTGAGCCAGAGTACTTGCTAAAATTCACACTGCCTGTTTACTCTCAGCTCATATCTTATGTTACAAACCCTGGCCATGGGAACCACAATGTGATTTCTGCCTCCCCTCCTTCTGCCACAGAGCACACCTGTGCGTGCCTGATCTTCACAGAAGGTGAAAAAACCTCTGAAGGTTTCCTGTGTTCTTAAAAATTTGTTGGTTTTGTTTTGTTTTGTTTTCTACAGTTTTGTTTCTCTACAGATTGCAAGCACCTTGATTCCGCATTTTCATTATACAATTATTTCGAATGAACTACCTCTGAGTACAAATCTCTGGTCAGTGAAAGCAGGACACTGATTTCCATCTCCTCCAGCACTGATACTACAAGTTGGAGGGAAACAGTATTGACTTCATCTTTAAAGAACTCCAGACAGGGATTAGAAGGAGGTGGGGTTTGGTTTTTTTTTTCTTTTTTTTCTCCTTCTGAAGTTCATTATACTTTTCAGGAACCATGGTTCTTTCACTTTTTCAGGAGAAGAAAGTCTACCTCTATTACTCACTAATTTTCAATAATTGGAAATGTAAATGTGATGAGATGTGATTATGTAAATCCAGTTAACTCTTCCATGTTGAAGTGGACCTCAGAATAAAAGATTAAAACATGGAAATGGAAAACTAGAGCAGAGAGTTACAAATGTAAGGAAGGTGATGATTATAAGAAACTGGCTGATGTTTTGTTCACAGCTTGATGCAGTGAAGTTATTAAGAAACTGCTACATTATGGAACAACTATCTGAGTGCGTAACTTTTACTAGCCAGGCTTGTACCATATCCCCACTAGGCCAAGGACAATGGAGCATCATAAGTCTTCACAGCTGTGTCCTGGCCAAAGCATGGTCAAGAGAGAAGAAATATGTCTTACCTTTCTGTGCAGATACCACCACTTAATAGCATATATGTCTCTGAATATTTGCTACCCAGAAGATATGGACATTTTCAGTTCTCTTTCCCAAGATGACAACCTAAAAAGGTCAGAGATTATAGAAGAGGATATTTGACACTGTCAGTCTTCTGTTAGCACTTGATTCAATCAGGTGAATGACACTTTAACCTGATTTCACTTTGACTCTCTTCTGTTCCACACTCCAGTGACAAGGCCTTTTTTGTTCTTCAGAAGTAGCTGTTCTGATGCAATCTGGTCCGCTGTGGTAGAGCAGGTCATAATCAATCAAAGTGTGCTTAATGAAAGCAAAAATAAAACGAAGGATTATTTACTTACTGGAGAAAAAACCTTTTTACAATTTTAAAGGTAATAAATAGGAGTCTGAAATCCTTTTTGTACTCTTTCTTCATTTTGTGTAGGTAATTTTTCATTACCAGAGGGTCTAGGAGATTTTATTTTAGTCCCATCAGATTGTCAGTACCACAAAAACAGTTTTTAATCGACATTGATTGCAGGGAAGAGACCTGTCTGCTCAATCATGAGGCATGGATCAGCTCAGGCTCTGTACGTACAACCTGATGTGAATAGGAAGGCATTTACTTGGCAGCTCCTTTTCTAAGGGTAAATTGCCAATAGCTGTAGTGCTCTGTAAAGGCACTAGAGAGTCTGAGAGTTTGGGAGTCTCTTTCACACACGCACACATTCTTCATTTTCCTTTCCCTCCAGTGCTTTTGTTCAGAATTGGTCACTCTTCCTGACAGAAAAAAGGAAAATCTGGCTGTAGTTTTAGTTTGCATTAGTGGTTCCAGCATACCTGGGCTGATATCATTTGTGGTCTACATTTACAAAATTTAAGGTTAATGTGTTATATATCTGTCAACTCAGATTAACTGCTCTTACTTGTGAGCTATGTGATGGTGGTTTTGTTAAGACTCTTGGGTCTGCGGTATAGAACATAAGTGTTACACATAGAATAGATGTGTATCTTTGTTCAAGTTAGGAGAAGCAGAGATACAAAGTTCCTGTTTAATAACTTACTGGGAATCGCATGTTGTGCCTCAATGAAAAACTCAATAAAGAAGGCGACATCAACCAGTAGCCTGTGTAAGACAAGATTTGGCCAGATCTGACGTGTCTGTCCCTTGACTCCACTCATTTCTCAGCCTCCCCAAATACTTGAGGACCTGAGAGAGCTCGGCCAGCCCAGCTGTAGGCTCAGCAGGAGAGGGATGAGTGTCCCCCACTGAGATCTCGAAAGCAAAAAAGCCACATCAATGAATTCTAATTAACTTCACCTTTCCTGACCCTAACGCTTGTAGTTGGGAGCCAGCTCTGCTGGTGATAAGGGAAGGATCTCTGCCTGATTCTTTGCTCAGGGTAAATATGATCTGAGGCCAATTATGAATTTTAGCCTTCATCTTCTAATGCTTCTTTTTCCCAGAAGTGTAATAATACATCCCTCTTTTCTCAGCTGGCGGTCTGAAAATATTTCATGAGAGAGATGCTACCACATATGTTTTCTACAGCCCTGAACAGAATGGAGCTCTAATACGGGATGTAGCATGTATGCACTACCATGACTCGAATACTACTGACACTTACCCTGCTCATCCTTCACTGGGGACGTGTCGCAACAACACAGGCAATAAATATCTGACTTAACTGAGTAAACACCTAAGGGTATTTCCTTCTATCAGGGGTAGAAGTACATTCTTAGCTAATGTTTTCTTCCCAAATACAGTTTACAGGAAGAGGCATATCAGCTACTAAACATTACTGTATTCATTTTGAAATGCAAATAGTAGAAGCTGTATTGTAAACAGAGGGGTATGAAAATGCAACACATATAATGCATTAAGTGCAGTGTTATTGATTAGCCATAGTGAGAAAAAAACACTGAACTAAATTCATTCTTAACGTAACACTATTAAAGAAATCAGGGGAAACTAAATGTTTATAAGCAGAATAAAATAATCTAAATAATTTGTTCAACACAAAAGACAATACAAGCTAATGGACAGTGATTTCCAATGCTCTTTCTATAGAGGATAAAAAAAAAAGTGAGGGGGACTAAGGCTACAAGATCTGTCAGATGACTTGTTTGTGTTGCCCTTCTAATAGCTCTTTGCATATTGACATGCAATAATTGTTGATCATCGTAGCCTGCATAGCAAAATAAAAACCTAAACAAAACACTGGATTTTAGCCCCTTGTCTAGTTTCTTAGCATGAATTTCAGTGTGTGATCGCTGATGATTGTTGCTCATGAATTTCAGTGATCTTTTCCATTCTTGGTTCCAAAGAGAAAGAATATCTAGGACCAAATCACTTTGTGCCAAGTAAGCTTCCTGAATATTGGTTTTTAATTATATTTAATTTTCATTGTTTTGCTCTTACAAGCTACCCTGCCTTTTAGTCTCTTCTCATACAATTGTGATTGGAGTAATGGAGTATAGCTTCACTTGAGAAATATGGTTTGTGGTTTCTTCTAGAGATCATGTTACCATCTTCATCATGTCTGTTTCCTGTGGGTACTAATAAAGAATTGCCAATCATTGCAATATCTGCACAAATGTCCCTCATTCACCATCTGAACTAGCCATTAGATGATATCCAAGTGCTTGGTGATAAGGTCGTCAAATAATATGAGACTCCAGCTTCCAGGAAAGCAACACATCCAATTCTTCTTACCTGGAAAGACTATCATTAACTCAATATGCTGTGTACCTGGTGTTCTGCATATATGTCTTAGAATAATTACAAAGTGTATCTGATGTTGGAGAAGCTCTTGTCTTCCTCTAAATTGCCCACAAACAATAAACACTGCCCACTGAGTTACCTGCTCAGTGATGTAGCCCTGACTGGCCTTACTGCTTTCACTGAGGAAAACAGATACCAAATATGTTGCAGATGGACATGGATATCACATGCTAATGGCCCTGTATTCTGTCGTACCATGTGGACACAATAATTTTTGTTCTGATGCTAAGAAAGTAGAAACAGTATCTACTCTTTCAAAGAAGATGCATATAGCTGGATGAAAGCATTCACCCTGGGCAACTCGTCTGCAGACCCTCAGTCTGACCATATGACTACATCCCAAATATATTCTCAGTATAAGGCCACTTTAGAGGAGCATAGACCTCAAAATGTGGACAAGGCTGGTACAGTCTTGGCTAACAGAACTGGCATTTCACTTCAGTCTTAGAGGTTCCAGCTGGCATGTCATTTTGGGGCAGTATTACATGTAGGGGCCCAGAGGGAATACTGGTACCGACATTCAGAACACAGTAGGCAATGTTCTTTGTCCAGTTTGAGTTTAGGACACTCCTGTGCACACTTGCTACGCAATGGAGGAAAAAGGATTCAGAATGAGTTCACCAAAACATACTCCTTCTGTGTTGTACAAATCTCCCTAATCCTTACTCTCTTTTTTTACCTCTTGAGATTTAAAAGGACGTCAGACCTTATATTTCACTGTCATGCACAGCCACTTAACAGTCTCAGAGCTATTACTCTACATTCACCTAGTTTTCATTAATCAGGAACATCCCATTAGCACAGTTTACAATTTTTTTCATACCCATAACATTCAGTAAGTAGCTTATAGCCTTACTTTTAATGAAAACAATGATTTCAAAGAAAATGGTATTTTAAAGTTGTGCTACAATGATTCTTGGATTTATATGTGTAGTTTCTGAACCTTTAGTTATTTAAGCCTTTAAATAACTTTAAATAGAAAAGAATCACTGCACACTGCACTACTTTTCTCTCTGGATTAATTGAGGTGAGTAATATATGAGAAAAACCTGGCTATTTCTCTTTGAAATGACATGATTATCAATAGTTAGTACTCCCTTTGTTTCATAAGTGTCAGAAGCACCAGAGAAACTACTTAAAATATGAACTTTTACTTGCTTTTATGTTGTCCTATTAGTCTCTGCAAACACAGATATACTATATGATCTGAGAATCTGATCAAAGACTGGTGAGGCAAATGGGATGTTTTCCATTCGGCAGAGATAAAAGAACTCACGTTTCTAATTAATCTTACAATTACCTGTGTCATTTTTTGAGTAATATAATACAATCTAACATTACACTCCTTCTGAAAGTGGTAAGGGAGCTCCTGAAATACATCACCCATTACTGATTGCAAGCTCCATTTACTGTTAAATCAGCTAATATTTGTGTTAGTTATCTTATTCTTCTCCTGTACAAATGCTGACATTTTTCATAAACAAGGAAAAGATTTAGGATTATCAACTCATACCAGTGTAAACTGGGACAATATACCAGCTTTCCTCAAATGAGATGGACTCCATGTTCTTCTGCTGTTAACTTATTCAACACTACATTAAAAGACCAGAAGAAGACCTAATTGTTAATGACTTTGTGAGAATGACAGAGAAAGAAAATGTCTTGAAAAAGGGCATGCTCTCCTTTGTATGCCTTCCTTTTTTTTTTTTTTTTTTTTTGTAATATATTAATGCTATCACTGAATTGGTGAAATAAATTTTTCTAGTTTACCGTGGCTTAAAGGCCACTCCTAAGATTAATTCAGGAACACAGATAAAAGGCATCCAAAGTCAAAGGAAGCCATGAGATTTTATGCTGTAACTACAGCTGAGAGCTTTAAGGAAAAATTTCCTTAGAAAATAGCTAGCCAGTTTGTAGCTGTACTATAGCAGGAGCAGGTGTATGTTGGATGGCAGTGGGAAATATTTAAAACTTCTTACTGTTGCAGACACTGTTGCCTGCCATTAGTCCCTATGTGCAATCTGCAAAACAGAGGATATTTCAAGAAGATGGAGTGAATGTTAGAAGATATATGCCTCCATCAAGACATCTGTGGGGAGAGTTCAACACATTGTGTTTTTAGTCCTGAAGAAGAAGAGATGCCTGCAGGGGCATAGAGGAGATTGACTATCAATTGAGAAAAGTTACTTTATTAGCAGTTCTTCAGTATAACAGAAAAGTAAAAGTAATGAATTAAGAGAAAAGGCACTGACAGTCCCTTAAGGGGTACAGCAGCTTGTGTGAATGAGTCATATGACTTAGGGGAGCAGAGTCTGGGTGTACATTCATTCTCTTTATCCTTGCACAAAGAAGGGATAAAATACAAAAGGGAGATTATTCTGCAGAGGTAAAAAGAATACCAGAACCCACAGGACTGTATATATTTTTTCAGAAAGGACAGTTCAGAGGAAAAATTGCTATCATCTAGTTGTTCTTTCTCTTTTATTATGCTACTTTATGGAAATGTAAGTGAGCAGCATAGCCTGCAAATTTAGCATCATAAATAGTGTGAAGATTTAGAGCTGGAGATAACCTTGTTATCTTGCTCTGTCTTCCTGTGCTCATTTCAAATCTCATTAAAATGTGTCATGACTAGGGAAGAAAAGTCCTGTTTATACCTAGTGCTCTCTCTTTTTTTTTTTTGTCCCCTGGAGAGACCCAGCCAGAATGCATATGCTTAAAAAAATATTTTCATCTTTTAAAATTCACTTTTATGCTTCTCCTTCATTTGCCTGCTCTCTTCTTGTTGTTCTTGTGCTTATCACAGTTCTGTATCTTTAACCCATCAGAGGTCTGACGAGCAGGAGAGCAGGCAAACTGCATTGCTGTAGAGCTCTGGCTGCCAGGCCACCCCATGTCCAGAGCTTTAGGGAATCCCCTGCCATGTAGCAGAGTGACACACGTTATCTCTGCATTTGTCCCAGGTTTGCCTTTCACTTTGACTCACACACAGGCTGTTCTGTAAAAAGCAGTTGTTTGACCTATGCTTGATCCCCTTACATAAACGAGAATTCACATCCACCGCAGGAACTGCTCAAAACTAGCTCAGGCAGAGGTGGGGGACTGTGGCCCCGGCTGCATCTGAATTACACTTTTTGGAGATGATAGTGAAAGAAATGACAGTCATGGATGCAACCTTAGATAGAGCTGTGAATGCTGTTGCAGGATGGCTAGATTGTGTTGGCAACTGACTAAAGTTTTTCTGTGTCTTGAGACAAAGGAGAGAGGGAAAAGAAGAATACTGCCTTCAATTTGTATATTAATGGGAAGGTGTTTTATGTTTCAAATGTCCTTCAGGAAATTCCAAGGGAGTGATACTACAATTTGCATTAGCTGAGATGGGTTTTACACTTGAAGTCCTGGTCCTTGAGTGTTGAATTGCTTGCATGTTTAATCCATGCAGTACTGTGTTCATTACAAAGAATATAAAGAGGAAGAGATCTTCTCATGTACAGATATATACTGATCTTTAGTTCACAGAATGATTTGAAATCTGTGATCATTCTAAGAATGCACTTTCGGAGGCAAAAATAGCTATTCTTTTCTTTCAATAGCAGGATACTACAAATCAAACACAGATTTTAATTTTTTTTCTCTTTAGAATTTCCCTGAGGCTTATTGCAATGAACTGTTTCATGCCCTTTGACTTTAGTAGCCTGCATCGCTTGCCTGGCTGGCTAGATAATTCTGTTCTGTCACTGTCCTTGTCCTTACATAGAGTATATTCTCAAAGTGCTAGTATCTATTCTATTTTTAGTATATGAAGCCTATGATATATGGGCAAGGCCATCTAATTCCACAATCTCTCTCCACTTTGGTGACATTTTGTTCTGATCTGCAGAATTTGACTGATTTTGGAGAAAACGTTCTCTTGCTACTGCCTGCATGCATGCTATTAGAACTTGCTGTCTCAAAAGTGAGGAGACACCCAAGTAAGGTGAGCAAACCCCACCTTAAGTCTCTCTTCCCCAAACACAGGGACAAAGACAGAAGCCAACGGGGGAGGGAGGGGGACACATGGAGGGGATGGATGGAGGACCAAATTTCTTTGCAGTGGGGAAGAGGCAGGGAAAGAACAGATGACCTCTACCTGCCCAGTCCTCTCTGCTCTTTACAAGTCAAAGACCATCCCTGAAAGTGCCGCTGAGACACTAATTTCCTTCCCTGGTCTCAACATCACCAGTCAAAACAGCCCTGTGGCACTCTGTTCACTGCCAAATGTTCCTGTCCCTTTCTCTTTCAGCTGCCTCTGGAAATGTTTAATGTGGCACTGCAAAATGACTAGTAAAAAATTCAACAGCATTATTTACTATGGTGCTTTGATGTTTTATTGAATGAAACCATCTGCTCGGGAATGTTTCCCAACGTTGTGGGCTAGATCTAGAATTTACAGCTGCAATATAGCTTGTCTGAGGGAGTTTCACAGCAGAAATGCCACCCAATATATCACAAATATGTGAGACTCTGGATAAGAGGAATATTGAGAAAGCTCCTATTTCCTACTCTCCCATAAACAGTCAACTGACTTCTTGATGGTAAAGATTCAAAATAGTTGCAATTTTTTTGTTTTCTTTCCTGTCTGATAGCTATGCTCTATGTGCTCTGTAAACTTGTAGTTGAGGGTATTTCCTAAATGACTTCAGTGGCTCACAGGACATCAAGTGTATACTTGTGGCTGATGGCAAAACGCACTGTAGGCAGATTTATGAGCAGCCTATGAAGATATTGGTAGCAGACAGAAGATGTAACAAGGTGGCATTTCATTTACTTTTTCTTTTATACTGAAAGAAATGGGAGTTTTATGATGAGAAGAGCAAATTTTGGCCTCTTCTTCAGCTTCTGGATTACTTGTTGCTTTGAGGTGAAACAGGAGGCGGCTGCTGATAGAAGTCAGCTTTTAGGTTTATTCTGAGGGGTTTGGAATTTTAGGGATGTATTTTAGGACAGCTCAGACAAGAACATAAGTAGCTAGATGATGTAAATACTCAAAATCTTCCTTGATCTGTGGTTGCAGCCTGGGCTTTCCTCATCAAAGTGTTTTAAATACTTCATTGACATTTGCTTGGACTTTCAAGAGTAAGGAGAAACTTTGAGCCAGAGAGCTGAAAAAATGCTTTAGTTATCCTTTTACTCTATCTCCAAACAAGACCTTTTGTGAGCAGTAGTCTGAAAATATGCCTTTTAAGGATTTATATAGATTTTTTTTCTAAATATGCTCAATTTAAACTGAAGTATTCTTCATAATGTGCAATGCAATGGACATAGTCTCAAAGACTTCTATTTTTCAGAAATGCCTGTATACTTGAGACAAAGGTTTATAGGTTCTGATACAGAAAATTTCTCTGAGCCAAGTCCTCTGCCTACCATGCTGACCATGAATACCTTAACCACAAAATGTATTTCCTGCTGAGTCACAATACCTTAGCAGATTAGTAAAAACAAATACCATGCTGTGTGAGTAGGCAATATTTAGCCGATACATAATATAGTCACATACCTACTATTGTAGCTGCAAAGCTAACTAGATAAAACTGGTTTGGAATAGGAAATGATGAGTGTTTTCCCTTGAAACTGATCTATAAAAGAACAATGTGGAGGCATAATGATGCGCAGGCATTGCAATTACCTCCCCCAGATAAAGGCTCTACCTGCTCTTCAAACACCCAAATAGCCAAGCAAGGACCAAACAGCTATGTTCCGGGCCTTTTCTGCAAATTGGCTATGCCCACAGAAGTGTTAGCAGGAATTGTATAGGATAAAGGAGATGTTAGCAATTGCCATTTTTTTTCTGAATTTGTTTAGGAACAGAATTACTCAAAAATTCAGCCTCGGTCCACATGCAGCATGAAGCCGAGTCTTCCCAGCTACAGAACAAGATTATGGAGAGGATTAATCACCTACAAAGAGGGAGCCAGAGGTTGTAGCAGCATTAAAAAAGTTAGGCTGTGCTCCTGCTCAAGCAGGGATAATTTTGAAATCACAGTTGGGTGGTTCAGGGCTCGTCTTCTCCAGCTTTGAAAATTTCCAAGGATGATGCTGTGCAGTCACAGTGCCTGTGGCACCCACAGACCCAGCAGTTTCCCTCCCATCTCTCCCACACCCCCATAATGCAGCACAAAGTCGACTTTCTGGGATACAGATGCCAGAATCTGTGACAGCACAGCAAACCATTTTAAGAGGTATCAATTTCCTGAATTGCTGAAACATCCTTTTTTTTTTTTTTCTGGGTGGACCCAGGACCTCACTATTCCATAACTCTGAAGTTTACAATGGGAATTTAGCAGCAATATTACCTTTAGAAGTTCTTGCACTTTCTTATCCTACCCACATGTCCCTCCTTTCATCCCACCGTCTTACCTCCACAAGCCACTCCACCAGTAGTGCCAATGCAACAGTCTATGGCACTGCACTGTGATTTGGATCCATTAAAATAACCCTGAAAAAATTCCTTGGGTCAGGTCAATTCACACTTGTGGTGTCAAATAGGTGCCAAATGACTTGTGGTAAATGAAAAATGAGATGGAGCGGGAAACCAAATACATCCTGCTGTAGAATTAGGCTATACACAGTATTTTAACAAATTAAATTAATCTACACTTAGTTTTAGGGGGTATTTTTAATGTCTTAATTGCAAATGAATCTGGACTTTTTGTCAGCTCTGTTTTAGAATATGTTTTAAGTAGCACATCTTATTTTTAAATCCCTTCTAAATAAAGTTTTAGGTTGGTGGTTTGTTATATTTTACTTTTGTCCTGATTTTGCATTTCTAGCTTGGGAATGTGAACAAGAACAAGATCATACACTCAAACCTACCTGTCTCCTTCCTAAGGCTGAGATTTCTCACAATGTTGACATGGTTAGAAGTGGAGCTCTCAGGAGAATGTGTGTTAAATGCTTTGGCAAACCTGAACTTCTGCCCATGATTATCTGCTGCCAGTTTCAATTTCAGCTTTGTTTTTACTTTCTTGTTGGTTTTCAAGAAAATCATCCTATATGATAGTGATGGCAATATTTTAGGACATGGGATATTAATGCAAGCAAAATATCTACAAGACAATAGAGTATGCACTACAAAGTGTACATTTTTTGATACATTAACAAGATCACTATACAAAGGTCATGTTCGAAAGCAATTTATGAACCAACAGAACAAATACTGTTTGTGTAGTCATTTTCAGATGTATTAAACTAACTGGTTAGTAAAAATAGACTAGTAGGCATGATATTTTTCAGGCAAAAGTGAAGCTGAAGGTATTCCTTTAAAATATGCTAAACATAATCTCAAAGCAATTCAAAACTAAATTAGGATATTTGCTTAAATAGAGAAAACATTGGGAAAAGAGTTTGATTGTATGTGTATATATACAGAAGAAGCACTTCAATCAAATTATAACTATATAGATGTGAGTTTGACATTCCATTACTAACAGACATAGGAGCACTTAATAAGTCTTTAATCAAAATAGGTAGATACTATTTCACTCTCTGGAATGTGAGACTCGGCCTACAGTGCCTAACACATTTGAATCTTTGGGTTTGAACATTCTTTGTGTTTGGAGATTCTGGAAACTTTTTCTTATATTTTTATGGATTTTAGGGAAATAATTTATATTTGTTTACCTTGGAATACAAATAACTTCTAACTTAATAAATAGCAAAAATCATTTATGAATAAAACCAATATAAAATATACATAATATAGTTTTGTAAGACAGAACTATGTCTGTCCTGGTTAAATATATATTTATTTTATAAAACTATGCTAAAAAAATTCACGTTGGCTCAATTATAAAATATGAATGTATTTGCAAATTGTGCCCACATAGCTATTAAATGATTCTTTTTTCTTATTTAATGCATTAATGATGACTGCTTACTTATTTAAAAATGTTACCACCTAGAGTTTGCTTTAAAAACCAATAATATTCTATGAGATGTGCTACAGGAGGAAATAGCATCAAACATTATGTGTATTTATGTACTTATTTTATACATTAAGGATTCTGTAACATTCGTGAAATATCCATTTACTGTCTGCCCACCTACCTAAAATTGCTTTCAGTATTCAATTATTAGTCATAAGCTATTAAGGCCTGAAGAAAAGACACTCTCAAAAAATCCAGAGTGACCAGAGATGAACCTGTGTATTAACTTTCTTCCTGTGGTAAAATTAATATCCTGGCAGCTAAGTTGAACTGTTGAACCATTATGAAAAACATGCAAAATGTGGAATCTTTTTTCAATATTGTAAACAACATTAAAAGTTCAAAAATTTTGAATTATCATTCTAATTTCACTAGTCAAGAATCTCAGGGAAAAAAATTAAGATACTATCAAGCAAACCTCTTGTTCCATTTTTTTTTTGTTCCTTGGAGACTTGTGGGGAAGAAACATGGTATCATGACTAATATCCTTAAAGCCAACTAGCAAACTCTGAAAACATCTCCTCTTTTCTACAGGCAAGCTCTTTAGGCAGCCCCTTATACTAGGAATGTCCTTTAAACTTATGAATGACACAACTTGGTTGACTTAAGGTTGTTCCTTTCTCATGAAGAAGTGCAGAAAGAATTACCTGTTAGAATGTTTTCCCCCAAAGGCCAATAGTTAGATTACTCATCTAGGATAGATTAGGCTATATTTAAATATCTCATATGCCTGATGAGTTAGATCTGTAGCTGTCATTCCCCAATAGTTAACTTAAATCACAATACTTCAGTGTGATTACAGAGACACAGGGCAAATGCCGATTCTCCAAAACTGCTCTGATTTACATATGAATAATTAAAGACGCATGGAACCAGTGGGAGTTTGACTTTTTAATCTACTAATCAGGGAATGCACTCGAGGGTCAGAGATCCTCATTTCAGTTCCCAAGTTAATATTGTAAATATGTGTAAATTTTAACGATTGTATGAAGGAGGAACTTGAATCCAGTTTGTTTTTTTTTCTCAGGTGAATTAGAGCTTTTTACTCTTGGTGGCTATTTAATTATTCCTTGAAAAGCGTAACAACATCATCAGAAGAGATGAAGAGAGGATTTCTAAATGTTATCTAACCTGATGACTAAGCTTTTCTGTAGGATATGAAACACGTAAGTATTTGAGATGCTTAGAGAAAGAACATAGCTATCTCATTTCCCAACCACTTTTTGTCAGGGGTTTGGTCTTTCAAGTGTACTGACAGAACTCCAACAATGACCTGTATCAAATTTTAGCCTTACCGGAAAGTAACTTCTTAGCTTTTGTGTTGCCTGATTATGATTTTTGCAAGAAAAGTAAAAAGTGATCGTTTTGTTCCTACTGCAAATAGTTTCATCAATGCTGTTAGTACTTGGAAGATGGCAGTTCAATCAAAAGAGGATGGCTGCAAAATTTTGGAGATGAAGCAAGCTTTGGGTTAATGAAAGATTATCTCCAGTGAGTAGCATTTAAGCTTTGTTACAGAAATACTTATTTTCAGTTCAGCAAAGAACACATGGTGTTCACGCCAAAGACAACTTCCGACTACTCCTACCAGGTGCAGGGACAGATGGGCCGTGAGAAGGCAGAATGACATGACTCCTATTATAATTCTTTTTTCATGCTGAATTGTCAGCTGTCCCATGTGGCAAAAGATTTGAAGCCATGCTGTGCTGTAAAGAAGACCAACACTGTCAAAGCTGAGTTATAGGCAATACTTAATATACAGAACAAGAAACGAACATTTAGATAGCTGTACCAGTGCTGGATGCAGCTCTGTAAATGGGAAGGCTCAGCTTGCCATCATCTTTCTGACAGCCATGGCTGTTTCTTAGGACTATCTTAACCTATCAGTCTGACCTGCTATATGAGCAAATAAAATAATATTTCATTTTTATATATTAAAAATTATATTTTATGGGCATGGGAGAGTCTTATGAGAGAAGTTACACATAATTTCTTATATCTCATTCAAACTAGTGTAAAAATATATCTTCCTCAACTCATAAATTAGCTGACTCCTGAACCTTTCTGCCAAGTTACTTTTCAGAGGATGCTGCTCATTTTAATTAATTATTTTTTTTCACAGAAACTCATTGTTCCCATGCTTTTACTGTTTAAAACTTACTTATATCAGAAAATGAAAATCATGGTATGGAGATTAGAGAATGAGTTCTATGAATGCGAGAAACACATCTCACTGCATTACAACATCCCTGCATGAATGATTTTGTCCCTTGACTACAATGCCATCACAGCTGCATGGAGCTTCATGTTGCCATGGCTAGACTGTTACCAGCACCCGAGCAACTACTTTAAAGTTAGTTCAGATATGGCTACATGGTACTGGAGGGTACATAGAGACTTACCACACACTGGTTCTGTGCTGGTGTCTTGACAACTGGAGACATGATCACAGCCAAGGTAGCTGCACCATTACAGGTAAGAGCATTGTTAGGAGAATCCTAACAACTGTCCTTTCTCATTAAATCAGTGTGAAGACTGTATAGGAAACAGCAGGATGGTATGGCTGCAGCTTATCTCAATTCAGAATGTGTTTTGTAATGCCAGATCTATCTAACTATATATTTAAATGTAAATCTAAAACTATTAAGAGTAATCTTAATAATTTAAAGTGTTCACCTAGGTCTTCATCTCAGTAATACTTTATATGGTTTTTCCCTTTATTTTTTATTTGGCTTTGTAATGCAAAAGGATTTGACATTAAAATGCCATTGCAAATAGTCATCAGTGTAGAGGAAAGCATTCTGATAATCTGAGGAAACCTGACTTTCTTCCCTCAAAGTCCATTCAGAAAACATTGTTGTGGTTCTTTAATGTAGGTAAGATCCAAATAGAACTGACAGTGCTGAACACAGCATATGGGACGAGTAAGTGAGGTAGTGTAATCACTACCTAATAATGAGGCAGTGTAATCATACGATGACTTAAGAAATCTAGGTACTTGGAGTGTGAAACAATATAGATATGAACATGCTAGGAAAGTGGAATGGTATTCTGGATAATTATTCATATATACATGGGTTAACATTTGTTGTAAATTATATCTATTTATATCTGTTTATATTTTGTTGATATATCACATTTGTGTCAAAGAATAAACAAACCTTCTTTTGCCTTTGTTATTATTTCTATAAAATCCCTACGCATAATGCTTTCAACACTGGTAATGTTATAGTCAGATCAGACATTTCTATTTCATATTTCTAACAAGTAGAAATTTTGTTACAAATCTTGCCTTTTTCTAAAGATGTGTTCATACCCTATGTTATGCATACACAATTCCTAGTAGTTGTGTATATTGCCTATGAACTGCTTTAAAGCATAAAGATGTGATTGTTTTCTTTTATTATGCTCATATTATTTTCTGCTATGTCTTAGATAGAACAATGTTGCGCATGACTTTGGTGAAGACGGTTTGGAAAGGATGCTTTGGAAAAGTTCATAGTTTCTTTCTGCACAAGGACAGGCTTTGGCTGTCAGGGTAGAGATTCATGACAATTATTTAATAATTCCTGAAGTATGAAAGTATGTAATCATGCAGACTCCCTCAGCTGTGAACTAAATGTTGTGAGAGATGTAGTCAGAATTTAAAGAGTGATGGTAAAAGAAATAATGCTTCATCTGAGAAAATATAAAGTACTCAACAAGACCATATACAACAGAGACTGCACTGAGATTGTACCCATTTAAAAGTGATGGGGTTTTGTTTGTACCTTTTACCATTCCTTTTCTGCCTCTGTGCTAGAAGAAAAGACTTGAAAGAATCTACAGTTTGACAAAGCTTTATGCAACCTGGATATGTTGCTGTGTTTAATTTACTGGCAACCCATCCTCAGGTCATTCTCTAATACCCACTAAGCTGCTTTTGGGTTTTAGCTTATTGCATTTGAATTTAGTGTACACGCAAATGAAGAGCTAGGTTCCCTACCTATAACACGGTTAAACTACAGTAATATTTCCTTTAAAATTACTCTTCCAACTACTCTGGTTACCAACAAATTATTGTGGTATTGCAAGCGAGAGACAGAAAGGTTGACAAATCATTACTTCTTGAGACTCTGTGGTCCATAGGGTGGAAACAGTTGTAAATTCATTGGCTTACTCACCTGTAACTCAGTTCCTACTTGTCTGTAACTATTATCCTACTGAAGATTAGATAACTATTAAACCGTAGTGCCAGGTTCTGGCCTAAAATTTCAATGGGGTTTGTGTAACCTGTGTTTTTACAGTATCACAGGGCTCCAAGAGCTACCTGAACCAAAACTGCTACATACATTGAATTATTTGTGGTTATTACAATGTGTTATTTACCTGTGGAGAGGCAAGTGTGTTTCTGGAGATGGAAGTCCCTTTCTGTACACAGCCGAATCATAGAAAGGATTCTTTAATTCAGAAGATCACAAAAGGAAGACAGGAAACAGTTTTCTTACCAATCATCCACAGCATCTGCAGAAGTTAAATTCTCTGGTAAAATTTCTGATAGTGTGAAATTTTAAAAAAGATACCACTTTAAAAAAGCTCTATTTTTTACCTTCAAGATATGCGCTATTTCATGCATATTCACTGCAGTGCTTTGCATCTACAAGCTAGGCATATGACTCCAAGGCAGGGGTGATTCACAGACCCTGAAGAACTAGGAGGCAGAGTTAAAGATCTGAGAATGAGATTCTGTATGATTACATGAGTATGATCACACATAAGCCAGATAATACACATTCAAGAAATGAGTCTGTGTCACGTGCCGCATCTTTTTGCAACATAAAGATCCCAAATGAGGCATGTGGGACTGCCTTATGGGAGCACCCACATAAGTGTATTCACTAAGGCAGTGTTTCCTGAACAGTGACTGTGCCTGTAATCAGTGGTCACGATGTTTTCTTTAGCAATAGAGTTGATATCTAAACTGCTGGCACCATTTCACTTCCTACAAGTAGGACATAAATGTAAAAGTTAGTATGAACATGCCCTCATTTTTGGACAACCTTCCAACTCAGAGGATAGAAAGACAAGACAAAAGGTGGTGGTACTTTTGAAAAGTCTGAGAATATTTTGGTAGATTTTACACTCTCTATATTTACATATTTTTTTAAATATTCTTCCAAAAACCTACTTCACATTGAATATTGTCAGTGACATCTAGGAAAATAGGTACTTACTGTCATTTGCCAGTGTACAAAAGTCTGTCTGTTAATAAGTTTTTTAAACCAGTAGGGTGATTAGAGTGAAAGCTAGTTTTCTTGAAACAAAGTTGGAAGTGACATGCTGAAATGTCTTGATGTTTCATTTAAAGAAGGGAATGAGCGTTATTTGCACAGTAGATGCTAGTTCTTGCTATTGAACAATGCTATAGACATATGCTGGAACTTCATCATCTAAATTAATTCCTTTTGAATTAATTTTCAGTCAACTGTTAGGTTATCTATGAGCTCAAGGAATAAAGTATATGTGTCTGCTGAGAACTGCTTTGGTAAAAGCTTTCCTCACAGCCAGTGAGCTTTTAGAATCTTTTTCTAGTTGTGTGTCTGTCTTTTCTCTGCCCAGAAACAATGGTCTTTGTTCATGCAGTTCACTCTATGACTATATACTATTTATTTACAGTGTTATAAAATACTATTAAGTATTTATTACTATTAATACTATTAAGATTTATTTTAAAACTTCCCTGAGTTTTTAGTTCCTAAATTTTGTCTTGGTGACCCATGACTTTTTTCAACAGTTGTACCTACTTTAAATGTTCTCCTTTCCTTGCCTTCTTTTTCACCCTGTGTTGTGCGCTGATGCCCTCAGCACAGGTTTCCCCGTACAC
The DNA here is from genome assembly GCF_035582795.1 of Mycteria americana. Classification (NCBI taxonomy): domain Eukaryota; kingdom Metazoa; phylum Chordata; class Aves; order Ciconiiformes; family Ciconiidae; genus Mycteria; species Mycteria americana. Next base: position 45,040,681 of record NC_134368.1, read on the forward strand.
AAGAATCTTCCTTTACCCCTACAGTAATTTGTTTAGAAACTTACGAACAAACTATAGTAAGTATAGTGGATTGGCACGTAAGTTAGTATAAAAAACTACTGCTTTCAACTTGGACTTTAAAGTGCATATTTTGGCTATTGTATTCTAGTGCTTTAGGAAGATGAGGGAGTCAGATGTTCTCCATGAATAGCTGCGGAAGTCGTGATTAATAGGCTCCATCTGAATGTAATGAGAACTAATTTGTTTGGGCTTTTTATCAATGTACAAAACTACTCTTTCTACTATAGTTTTCAGGAAATAATGAACAAATATTTTTGGATATTAGTACAAGAAATACAGTCCAAGAAAGATGTGGCCGTACTGCACCAAGTCCGGTGAAGGACCATGAGGATGATTAAGGGACTGGAGTATCTGTCATACAAGGGAAGGCTGAGAGAGCTGGGGGTGTGCAGCCTGGAGGAGAGCTCCATTCTTCGAGGTATTCAAACTCTGACCAGACATGGTCCTGGTCAACCTGCTCTAGCTGGCCCTGCTTGAGCAAGAAGTTTGGACCAGACCATCTCCAGAGGTCCCTTCCAGCCTCAACAATTCTGTCCTTTTATGATAGGGTTATTTTTATTTTTCTGTGTTCCTGAGTTCTGAGCATAGTGTTGCTGATGATTAGCTCTGTTCCTCTTTTCACTAGACGTAACAGTACACTTCCATGCTCTCCTGAGAGTTCACTTAAACTGAATTAAAACCTCTTAGCTAAAAACAGAAAGCAGTTAAAAACTGCTGGTTCTAACTGGTTTTAGTTAAAAACTAAATCAGTTCATGCTAATCAGAGAAGAAAGCATTCCAATGATCTGGTGAATTCTTTAATTGTGCCCACATTTCAGGGACATTTCACCCACACATCATAAAAAACATCTCTGTATTTTAATAATGGTCTAGGTACTTATAAATTGCTATAGTATCTGTAAATTTCTGGAGGCACCCTACTTCTGCTAAGCTCATGCATCCCCTAATAGAAACATATTTGTTTCATTATGGAGCTAAGATTTTTGCCCTTTTCACTCTTCTGCAGATTTGACTTCATACATGCCCTTTAGAGGTGAAATGAAGAGAAGAAATGAAGAGATCTACAGATTCTAGGAAAGAAAAGCCCTGGAGGGGAGTTAAATGACTAAATACCATTCTTGGCACAACGCTAAACACGTGTCAGCAGTGTCGCTGACATGAGGGAAGCAGGTCTACCTTAGTCACACTGGCTTTAGGAAGTCTACACTTGAATTCTCTTTAGCTTCCACAGAACGCATGACAAAATTCTCAGGGAATCTCTGTGCCTTATCTTTACAAGAGTGAAGAGTGCCACTGGTTTACCTTATTCTCTCCTGCTAATTCTTTAAAGAAATTCTGAGATTATGAAATTCAGGGATTAATGGAAAATATATACAGTTTCTCTTAAGTCATAAATCACATCCCAGTGATAGAGGCCTAAAGATATTGAGATGAAATCAGCCATGTAAAGCTGAAAAACCTTGTTCTGAAGACCCCATTAAGTTGCAGGGTAACCCCAGAGGGGCCAGCACTCCTTAGGCAGCATTCAGTTCAGCTCCATGGTTCCCTGGAAGCCTTCAGCCATAATTTTCCATGTATCCAGGACTGACCCGATGTGCTGCCTCAGCTCCATGCTCATTTTCCAGCTAAGGCTGACAAGGACCTAGGTATCATGTTCTCTGAGTGAGCTTGATCTTTTGATAATTCTCAGGTGACAGGCATTTAGTGTAATTGTGATCACTCTAGTTTTTGGATTTCTGCTGGAGAAAGCAAATGTAGACCCACCTGCTCTAACATACCAGTTAGGGTACTGGCTTCATAGGCAGAAAATTTGGGTTCAATTAATTCCTGAAAGGAGTTGGTTGCGTTGGCTGTGCAGTGTTCAGCAAAGGTTTCAGGGTGTGAGGTACAGATTAGGCTAATGCAATTTGGCAGGGTGGAAGGTTTTGGAAACTTGCATTTTATTTCTTCTCCCTCTCTCTCTGTCTCCCTCTCCCACTCTGCAGTGCCACATATGGTTCTTGTTTTTTCCAAAGAGTTTTTTTCCTAGCTGTACTTACTTAAAAAGAAAAGAAAAAGAAAATGACTCAAATGCTCCTTGCATAAAATATTCGCAGCACAACATGTAGATTGAGATAAATAAATAAAATCTTGCTCCATCTGCTACTGATTTGAACTGAAATTCACAGAATCATAGAATAGTTTGGGTTAGAAAGGACCTTTAAAAGTCATCTAGTCCAACCCCCCTGCAATGAGCAGGGACATCTTCAACCAGATCAGGTTGCTCGGAGCCCTGTCCAACCTGACCTTGAATGTTTCCAGGAATGGGGCATCTACCACCTCTTTGGGCAACCTGTTCCAGTGTTTCACCACCTTCATGGTAAAAAATTTCTTCCTTATATCTAGTCTGAACCTACCCTCTTTTAGTTTAAAACCATTACCCCTTGTCCTATCGCTACAGGCCCTACTAAAAAGTCTGTCTCCATCCTTCTTATAAGACCCCTTTAAGTATTGACACAATAAGGTCTCCCCAGAGCTTTCTCTTCTCCAGGCTGAACAACCCCAGCTCTCAGCCTTTCCTTATAGGAGAGGTGTTCCATCCCTCTGATCATTTTTGTGGATTGAAACTGCAACAATACACAGGGTGCAAATGATGAATGCAACACTGTGACTGGTATGAATAACTGAAGATATTGCCATCTAATTGATTTCTGTGTTTTGGTAAAACTACAGACATTCTGCTAAATCATCTATGCAGTTCTGAAAAATGTAAATACAAAGAATAGATCCAGTGTTAACAGCCCTCCCTATTAGTCTCATGTGGAGTCTGCAAACTGAGGCTCACTTATAGAGGAGCATGCACATATTTCCCTTAGAAGTACACTTTGGAATTGAAGAGCGACTCAAAAATCTTACAAAGGACCTCCTGCGCTTAGAAGAATCATAAAGTCGGTAGTCTGCAGGGCACTGAAGTCATCAGTCAAAAAGCACGAGATTGCTGCCCCATCTATTACTGCCTTTGTGCTTTCAGTCTTAAATACATACGTGGATAACCCAAGTATGTGTACTCTGGTTTGCTTCAGAGTAAAAAGAACCAGCCACTCACAATAAGAACATTTCATCACTTCAGCAGATATTAAAAACTGTTAGACTATTTGCATACAATAGATGTGGCTCCATCCATCAACTTTTTAATTTTTTTCTTTGTTAGAATGATATTTAATCAAAGCAAATATGTTATAGGAACATCTCCCTGAGTGCCTGGCTTCCTGCTGGAGTTAGTAGTGATGATAGAAAGCATAATTATTTGGGCCACGGCAAATGCTTGTTTTTTCTAAAGATCATTAAGTTTTATCAGTGTTATTTTTCAAAGGCAGTAATTCCTGAAACAAATAACCTGGGCAAATATAACACTGAACTTTCATTTCACAGAATCACAGAATCACAGAATCGTATAGGTTGGAAAAGACCTTTAAGATCATCGAGTCCAACCGTAAACCTAACACTACCAAGACCACCACCATACCATGTCCCTAAGCACCTCATCCAAACGTCCTTTAAATACCTCCAGGGATGGCGACTCAACCACTTCCCTGGGCAGCCTGTTCCAATGCTTGATAACCCTTTCAGGGAAGTAAAATTTCCTAATATCCAATCTAAACCTCCCCTGGTGCAACTTGAGGCCATTTCCTCTTGTCCTATCACTTGTTACCTGGGAGAAGAGACCGACCCCCACCTCTCCACAACCTCCTTTCAGGTAGTTGAAGAGAGCAATAAGGTCTCCCCTCAGCCTCCGCTTCTCCAGGCTAAACAACCCCAGCTCCCTCAGCCGCTCCTCATAGGACTTGTTCTCCAGGCCCTTCACCAGCTTCGTTGCCCTTCTCTGGACACGCTCCAGCACCTCAATGTCTCTCTTGTAGTGGGGGGCCCAAAACTGAACACAGTATTCGAGGTGCGGCCTCACCAGTGCCGAGTACAGTGCTGATCACTTCCCTATTAAACAGAACTGGCCCCAGCACAGAGCCCTGGGGAACACCGCTTGTGACCGGCCACCAACTGGAGTAAACTCCATTCACCACCACTCTTTGGGCCCGGCCACCCAGCCAGTTCTTTACCCAGCAAAGAGTACACCCGTCCAAGCCATGAGCAGCCAGTTTCTCCAGGAGAATGCTGTGGGAAACAGTGTCAAAGGCTTTACTGAAGTCTAGATAGACAACATCCACAGCCTTCCCCTCATCCACTAGGCGGGTCACCTTGTCATAGAAGGAGATCAGGTTGGTCAAGCAGGACCTGCCTTTCTTGAACCCATGCTGGCTGGGCTTGATCCCTTGGTTATTCCCTACATGCCGTGTGATAGCACTCAGGATGATCTGCTCCATCAGCTTCCCCAGCACCGAGGTCAGGCTGACAGGCCTGTAGTTCCCCGGCTCCTCCTTCCGGCCCTTCTTGAAGATGGGCGTCACATTAGCTAACCTCCAGTCAGCAGGGACCTCCCCAGTTATCCAGGACTGCTGGTAAATGATGGAAAGGGGCTTGGTGAGCACTTCTGCCAGTTCCTTCAGTACTCTCGGGTGGATCTCATCAGGCCCCATAGACTTGTGAGTGTCTAAGTGGTGCAGCAGGTCACTCACCATTTCCCCTGGATTATGGGGGCTCCATTCTGGTCCCCGTCCCTATCTTCCAACTCCAGGGGCTGGGTACCCAGAGAACAATTGGCCCTGCTATTAAAGACTGAGGCACAGAAGGCATTAAGTACCTCAGTCTTTTCCTCATCCTTGGTCACTGTGTTCCCTCCCCCGTCTACTAGGGGCTGGAGATTCTCCTTGGCTCTCCTTTTGCTGCTAATGTATTTGAAGAAGTGTTTTTTGTTGTCTTTTACAGCAGCAGCCAGACTGAGCTCTAGCTCAGCTTTGGCCCTTCTAATTTTCTCCCTGCACAGCCTTGCTACACCTTTGTAGTCCTCCTGAGCTGCCCGCCCCTTCTTCCAGAGGTCACAGACTCTTCTCTTTTTCCTGAGTTCGAGCCAGAGCTCTCTAGTCAGCCAGGCCGGTCTTCTTCCCCACTGGCTCGTCTTTCAGCACCTGGGGACAGCCCGCTCTTGTGCCTTTAGGACTTCCTCCTTAAAGAATGTCCAGCCTTCCTGGACTCCTTTGCCCATAAGGGCTGCCTCCCAGGGGACTCTCTCGACCAGTCTCCTAAACAGGCCAAAGTCTGCCCTCCGGAAGTCTAAGGTGGCAGTTTTGCCGACCCCCCTCGCCGCTTCTCCACGTATCAAAAACTCTATCATTTCATGATCGCTCTGCCCAAGACGGCCTCCAACCATCACATCACTCACCAGTCCTTCTCTGTTCGTGAACAAGAGGTCCAGCGGGGCACCTTCCCTCGTTGGCTCACTCACCAGCTGCGTCAGGAAGTTATCTGCCACACGCTCCAGGAACCTCCTGGACTGTTTCCTCTCTGCTGTATTGTATTTCCAGCAGACATCCAGCAGGTTGTAGTCCCCCGCAAGAACAAGGGCTATTTCTTTTGCACCTGTCAGGGATAAAGAGCACATACACAGGGAAGGGCTCCTTTTGAGATTACAGTGGGTGAAGCATGAAATGTAGCTAGGAGTGGGACGTTAGCTCATGGTCCTCCAAATTATTTACTCTCTGTACTGAGGCATGAGAGAAGTTGTGGGCAGACCGGTGTCCATGGCATTATTTGTCAACACCCACTGCATTTCTCACACACACTTTTATTGCTCATGCTGCATAGCAGAAATTATCAAAGCACTAATGCTAGAAAGACCAGGATTTTGACAGGAAAAATGTAGTGATAACTACTTGTACTAGACTTCTGCTCTACTATCTTGCATATAACTACCATTACGTATAAGGATTCTTTCTTCCAATTTTTTGCATCAACGATGTAGTTCTCAGTGTGAATTTTTTTTTTTTTAATTTTAAAAAAATATTAATCAAGCTGATTGAAAATGTTGAATTATTCAGACGTTTCAGCATTATTTGCCTAGGCAGGTTACATAGGCGATTGGGAAATAATACTATTGAATCTGTCTATGAACACACCAGTTTAGCAAGAAAAAAACCAAAATTTGTCACCAAGCATTAAATATGTATACTAAGGACAAATCTGTCTGCCCAATTTTTTATTATAAAATCATGCAAATAGTGATGGCATCTATTTTAAATATATATTTTTAATTTCATAAGCAAAATTGTACAGTTCAGTTCTGTAAAAACAAAGCTATTCAACTACAATTTGTTAGATTAATGTAAAGACTGTCTTTCACGGAAAGAAAATTTGTCCAATTTGATAGTGAATAATATTATTTCTGTTTATAAAATTCTCAATTAAAAACATAGTTACATGCCAACATACTATAATTACTTCACATTATGACAAGTTGTTCCAGAGAAAAACTAATTGGAGGCAGATTAAAATTGATTGTTTGGAGCATGTCATATTTTTGTTAATGATTTCTCTAAATAAAGAGATGAACTTTGGAAACCTGTTCCAAAATATGGGATATTAAGTACATTATCATATATTAAGAGAAAGGAATCTCTTAAGCTGTACTCCATTTGGTACAAAAATTAAAAAATCATGCATTTCAGCACGGACTTTGCTCTGTCGTGGTTTACTGCATTTGGGTCAATTAGTTCAAAGGTTTGATACACAGGTGTTCATGGGTACTTGAGAGTCATCTGCATGCATTCAATGTTGGAAGCTATTTAAAAATTCCCTCTTCATCGCCAGCTGCCATATAGCATAGCACGTACTGAGAATGTAGCTTTTTAACCTTCAGCAATGAAGATAGCTTAGAAACTTCCTGCTCTCCCTATTCTGCTTTTCGTCATCATTGCTTCTCTCAAGTATTGTTGCTCATTTTTGTTGCTGCGTATGTTGTACTAATACAATTGTTCAGGGGATTGTGCTATAAAATGTAATTCAAATGATCCTTGTTCAAAAAAAAAAAGAATTAGTCCAAAGATATTAATTTAGATCAGCTGAGTGCTCTGGTTTGCAGTGCGCCAAAATAATACACTTTTGTGAGAATGATGTAGGGAAGAGGGTGAAGGGCTGGGTATGGAAGGGAATGAGGAAGATGGGGGAGAGGAAAGGGCTGTATTTCTTGGGACATCTCTTTCCTGGACAAAATGTATCCTGCACCTATATGCTCAGTCTCCTCTGTGAACATACTGACAGGCAAGTTTGCGTTGATGGAGCTCTCTTTGTCTCTCTCTTTGTCACTACTTCCTAAGTTTTGAATGCTTTTTTCACATACACTGGGAAACCCGGATCTTTTAAATTCACAAAAATGCCTAAGAGCCCTTCAAAATGGAAAGTGGGTGCCTGGCCAGACTGTAGTGCCTGCCTCCAGTTACGTCAGCCGCTTAAATGTGACACACCTGTCCTTGGCTTCTCATTTCATCGCAGCCCTAGTCCTGCCTCACAATGAGCAATTAGATTTTTTTTTTAAATGTAATTTTAAATAGTATCATAGGTGGATACTTATGCATGTAAATATGTTCCATTTTGTCCCTCTTTAAGAACTGAATGATTTGACCTTTCTCTTGGGATGCCCAATAGTGCAAAGGCAGAGTGAGAGTATATCTTCAATGCCAACCCAAAATAGAGACATGACCAAGGAGGTGTTGCAGTACAGCAGCAGTAGTGGGATAACCCTGTTGTCTATTCTGTACTGAAGACAGTCAGTTGCCTGGTTAATTTGTTCTCCCACTCTGCCTGTATTTTTCCATCACACTACTTGTGCTTCAGATGCTGCTGTATTTATTGTTCCTTGTTGATTCTTCTTGCCTGAAAAGGATGAAAAGTCACCAGTGGTAGAGAATTGACTTCTGTATTCACTAGTGGCTAATTAGGAGGAATAAATGGGGGAGACTTGGGAGAATTTGGTCTTAATTCTTTTGTGTTGTTTCTGCCATCTTAAATCTCCTCCAAAATCCTGCCATTCTCACTAGAGTTCCCATGAATGAAATTTATAACTTTCAGGTTTAGTTCTTGCTATTGTTCTGCACAGTATAATACTAACAAATTATTTAGTTCGTTTGATAAAAGTAATGTGAAAGCAATGTGTTCCTAGTAATATGTTCTTGTGCAATGTTCTTCCAGAAATTATGACTAGTAACCATAAATCAAAGTGGATGCACAAAACTGTAGAAAGCAATAAGGGAAATGGCTGTCAAATCTGTTCTCTGAAAATAGATCTCCTAGCTGTAGTCATGAATGATGTCAAAAAAAAAGAACATTGGGTTTTCTTGTGTACACCCAATATTAAAATGGAATGTTGTTAAGGTGATTATCCTGCCATTGTTAGCACCTTTCAAAAATCAATATCTTTCATAAAAATAATGCACTTACATAATTGGAGAGGTTGCCAGAAGTAGAAAGTCTTTTTTCTTGCAGAGGTGAAGCAGGTGATCAGTCACTCTTCCTACATTTCTTACAGATATGATCTTTATATTCATTTCTTTTCTTTTTAAAGTACCATTTCATTCTCTGAACCAATAGAAAATATGTTCTCCAAACCTGTAGATTAAAGAAAACAGAATTTCTCTTAAATTAAAAAGAAGAAAAGTATTAAAGCACTTTTTCAACACATACATTGAAAAAGTTTTCAAAAGAATGAAGTTTCCTACCTAACATACACGCTCAAATTTCAGAAGCTTGGAAACCAGATGATCCTATTCTTTACCTCAATGATTTTTGAAGAATGTCATGTATTTAGCATGAGGCATTTGCTGGCAAAAGTCTGGGGGAATAGTAGCATTAGTTCTGAATTTCCTACTTCTTGACATTTAAATTATACCATTTGGACATTATTCAAAATCCCTTGACATAGCTACAGCAGGTCCCATCCACTGAAATGAGATGAAAATGCAATGACAGAAGAAATGGGACCTAAAAAGTTTGATTACAGTGATGTGTAGCTGCCTCAGTCATTACAATGTCACAGCAAGGTTATGAGACATTTCCATTTTTAACAATCTTAATGGGTTCAGGTCCTGAAGTCCTTATTAAATTACAGTCCAAATGATTTGTCAGTCTTAGACCTAGCCTATATTTCTGAGATGGAGGAATACATGGTAATGTGATCTATCTTGGGAGTTAAACTGGATGCTGCTAGTAGTATCAGTACTAATAATGTGAGTAGTATAACACATAAGTATGTTCGCTATGTGGAGTTTTTAAGTGTAACACTGTCACTGGCTAAAAGTTTCTGAAGCAGTGAAGCAACTTAGCTGCCATTTCCCCTTAACTATCAACTGTGAATAAGTGCCCAATTAAAACTTACGTACAAGAATCCAAAAAAATCATTCCATAAGAAGGATAGAAATTGGTCTTAATTTAAGGACATTTTAGAAAGAATTAATTTTAGACTTTACAGAGTTTTCCAAAACCTTACCAGCTCTAAAGTTTTATAGGCAGTCATGGGACATTTTTGTCTTGTTTTTTATGTACATGCTTATATTCACTACCAGGCAACCTCGAGTTTGCTACTTTATAGAAAGCTTCCTGCAGAAAAGTAATAGCAGAGACAAAAGTGAGAATTTACTCTTTCTCATCCTGCTTATTTCAGTTAGACATTGTCATTGTGATAGTCTTACACTGGTTTAAAAAAAAGGTAAGGTTTCTAAATGTTTTCTTAAAATTTGTAAAAATAAATACCAGCATGTTAAATAAGTCCAAATAAGTCCATCATGTTTAAACACATTTAAGTATATATACACAGGATCTCAAAGCAGCTTATCTAAATCAGTGCTAAAATATTTTAATTATATCAGTTCAATACCTAACTGAAAGCAAACATATGCAGTTTATATAGTACTTGCTCTTGTAAATCTATACTGTCTTCTAACTTTCAAAGATTAGAATTGCCCAACTTAACATCACATAATGTTTTGCATATCATAAATTTCATGAATAGAAAATATAGAAGGCAATAATTAATGGGCAGGGGGGAGTGAGCTATTCCATTTTTTGAATTTTCACTTCACATTTCATCCTATGAATGTGTAAAATTGGTTAAATAAAAAACAATCCTTACTCTGAGACTACTTTAGGACATAGAGAAATTACTTCCAAATGCACAAGTAATTCCAACTGTGATTATAACCCATAATCTTTAACAACTTGCAAATCCTTTAAAATGTCCATTATCAAAATCTGCTTTCAAAATAGCATTTGTACATGATAACAGCCCAATGAAGCAGCATAATGCATAAATATTGTATGGCACAAAGAACTTGTTTTTTAATATGAAGCCATTAGAGTTCTGAGAAATGACTGTGCACGCTCATTTTTTGTAGAACTGACTGTTGGAAATTTCTCCAGGTGTACTTTCATTTTTAGCATTGTTGATTTTTGTCTTTGTTGTGCATTTTCACAGAGCTGTGTATATATTTTTTTATTTTTTATATTCTTTCCTTTTCTTTATGGAGACTGGCAGATCTAAACTATTGTGTGCCTTAAAAGTAAAATAACTAGGATGATAAAAGGCAAAGCAGTTTCTTACTACAGCTATGCTTTTAATGTCTAGTTAAAGTACTGTCAGACCATTAGTGAAGCTAGAGTGCATCTTCAGCACCCCATAAAAGTAAATCTCTTTACCTCAGAGCTCCACTTAGTAAGGTACATCTGGAGGAAAAAAAACCCAAAACACCCTTATAGTGCTTTAGCAAAAGACTGTCATCTTGAGAGTACGGAATTGAAATACAAATTACCATTTTTTTTAGGTTTCTTTTTTCCTCCTTTGAAACCAATCTACCTATGAGAGAATTCCTTTTAAGAAAGAAAATAGTATAGCCAAGATAATCTTTATATGCAGCTACATTAAGATTTTTGAAGACCGAATTGTATATATGCCCGTATATTTTATTTAGGATTATTTTCATGCAGCTGTGTGAACAAACAAATAAGCCAACAAAAGTGAGAAGCAGGTATTAGAGTCACCAGTGGAACTTAGGCATGGCAATACTGGGCACTCTCACGTTGAATCGTAGGCATAGAAATGCCCACAGTAATTCACAAACAAGTTTTTGGCATTTGACCTCCTAATAATGCAGAAGAGTGAAGGGATTCACAGGAGCCAATGTGCTGAAGGGAAATATACCCTGAAGGAACAGCTGATGAAGAGGGATTCTGATTTACCTTTTTATGTCTGGAGGACATAGATGTCTAACGCTGCACTGGACATAGGTGCTTATTTTAATTTGGGTTTTACAAGCCTTAACTTCTCCTAAAATTAGAACCATAAGTCTTACAGTGACAGCTTCATTTCTACCACTTTACCATTTCTACACTACTTCATAACTCTTTCCTGTAGTATAACCTTTCTTACACTATTTCTTGGAACAAAATTTCTGCTTCAGAAATCATCTGATCATATGTCAACTACAAACTTCCTAAAGAAAATAAATTTGCAAAATGCAAAACAGTAGCATAAAAGTTTCCCTGTAGGTATCATATAAATTGTATATGCTGTTGTTGCACACTATAGTTTTCCACTGGACAGCTTAAAATTACTTTCTTTGTGAACCCAAATCTTATTTTTATTTTCAGAATCTTTATAACTTGTTGCATAGCCCCAAGATACCAATTCTGTACAAGAGGAATACATGAGCAAAGTCACACTGAGATTTTTAACTTTTACTTTTTTTGAGTCTAGATTTCAGAACATTAATTGGTTTTAGGTTAAAAAATTAATTTTTGTGCATTTCTCTAAACATTACATAGCTAGCTATCTCTGATTATCACTCTATTTTTTGTTGTTTTATACTTAATTAAATGCCATTTTATTTTAGGGATTTTTAGGGGGTTTCCTTACCAGTGAATAACCTATGATTTAATTTAGTTCCCATACATCTTTGAGGACTGTACTGATACCTGGGTATACATAGATTTCACATATCTATGTAGAATATTTGGCTTTAAAAGCTGCACAGTAAAGGGAGGTCACAGTTACATTACTCAGCATTACTGATGAGTAGCTAAAAAAAGTACTAGTTCAGCACCCAAGCACCCTATTTTCATAAAATTTGCAAGATATACTGCAGACTTTTTTTACTGAAAAGGCATTTTGATAATTGATCATTTAAAGCTTTGTAGATATTTAAGCTATAATCATTATGATAAAAGAATGAGCAGTTGTTATTTGGCTAATGAATTCAAGACTAAGAGGCCTCAAGGTCCCTGGCAGTTTGGCAAATACTCGCTCTGTCTCACTACTATCTGGTTGTCAGCATCAATTGTATAATCTGCCCGTGTAACTGGCTAAACTGAGAAGTAACTAACAGTTGGCTATGTGAAAACCAGAAGCTTCCCACAATATTTCTTGAATGTGGGGATATAGTGAGTAACATTAGTCTTATCATAATAAAAAGAGTTTAGAATTAAAGCTTACAAACATTTCCATAACTTTATATTGTATTTCTTTATGCCTCAGAAAACTATTCCTTTCCAAATAAATATATTTATATTAATAGAAAAAGAAATTTAGGTAATTTTTCATTCTAATAAAGTAGAGACTTATCAATCTAAGGAAAGTTGTGGGTTTTTTAAAAGTATAAACACAATATTAAGTGACATAAGGTGCTGCAATTATTTTTAATTGTTATGTCCAGAGCAGATAAATTTGTAGCTGCTAGAACATCTGTGTTTTTAAGCTCCTTAATTTAAAAAAATGAAGGAAGTAAAATCCTTACCTGTCAGTTTAAAGTATCATGAGTCCACTATCAAGTGGAACATTTGAACAGGGAATAATAGAAAAACAAGTGAGGAAAAAAGCCTATTAGAAAACAATGAAAAACATTCCAAAATACTCCAGTGAGTGGATAAGGATTTTACCTATGTGTCCTAGGATACATTTGCTCTGTTCAGAGGCATAAGGTGTAGCGCAGCGTTCTCTTCATTTTCTATACCTGATGTGCCCTGGCAACACCAAGCACTTAGACATTGCTTCCTATTACTATGCATATGGTCTGCTTTTTCTTGCAGAGGTGACCATTACAGAAATGGGTGCTAAAAAGCACACCTTAAAAAAGATGAAGAGCAAAATATCCCCAAATTGTTTACAGTTAGACACTGAAAACAGCAGAAGTGAGACCTGTCTCATTTTTGTGCATTGATTCACCTGGTATGGGTGGTGAGAAACAAATTGTACACTGGAGCGCGGGTAGTACCATTTTTCTTTAAAAATGCTAGTAAAGGAAACCTTGTATGGTGGCAGTAGTTTTTAGGAGTGGGTGTAGCCCAATCTGAATGACCGATACCTCATGCAGCCACACGGAGACTCTAACTGAGATTGGATCTCAGAAATTAAAGAGGCATTCAACATCTCCTTCTTAAGCAACATACCTGTACACAAGGGGATCACTCAGACACACAGTCTGGTGTATGTTGTTCTCTCACTACTGTGATGTGATGCTTTTCTTTCTGCTAGAATCTCTGAATTGTTAGTGCTGCGCTAGTACAGGCCACTAGAATTGTCCAGACAAATCTAAATATTCAAAATTTTACTTCATAAAAGCAATGTGTTTGGTCACGACGTCAGTTGTTTAACTGCCCCATAATAAATGGGGCAGTTAAAAGTTAGAAAAGCCCTCCAGGTTCTCTGTGCGGGAAAGCCTGCTTCCAGAACTCACAACACTGAACCTCACGACAGAGAGCAAGTGCTAGGACTTTAATGGTGTCCAGCCGATGTTGCTGGAAGCTTTATAATGGTGCCTGCTGGTGTACTCCTGAGTGTGGTAGATCAGAGTCAAGTCTCTTCCCACTAGATGGGACAGTGCTTATTCGGCCGCTATGCCTACAGCACGTTTTAGCCTATTCTTTAACATCTCCATACATTTATTTAATTAGCAATGGATAATTTGTCTCCTGATGACCTTCCTGCTAAAGACTAATTTCACTTCAGCATTTTATTGACTTTCTTCGTCTTTTTTTTTTTTTTTTAAATACTTTTGGCTATGAGCTTTGGCACTTCTCACATCCCAAGACATTACAAATGCCAATAAGCATATGGATAGTAGGGCTAATGGTTGAATGGAATTATCATACCAGGGCCTTCATTTTTCCGCTCGGCCATTACCAAGAAAGAATAAAACGTGAAGCTGAAAATTATATTCCCATTCTTTCAGACATACAACCTTTTTGCATAACACCACCTCTCCTATAGTAGTAGTTTCAAGCATTTAACCATTTGGAATTATGGGAATATCTTTATTTCTAGCAAAATAAAAAAAACCCCAGTAGTACAAAACAGAATTGACGGCTTTTTAAAAAGAATGTTTTAAATGGTTCTGCAAGAAGGGCTAAGCATTTATTTTCATTTACAAATAGCAAGCACTTTGGATTCTAATTATTCACAATTATTATAAAGGCTTTCTAAAATAAGACATAATAGTTTAGACTAGCAGTTTAAAGAGCTGCTTGATACATTGAAATGAAAAGTGAGAGTATGAAAAATACATTTCATTACTTCCTGCTGCCTCAGTGTCTTGGGGCACTATGTTTCCAGGGAGAAATATTGCAAATAAAGTAACCCACAGAGCAATTTTACGGTGGACATTTTCCCCTTGGTGAATATAGCAATTTGACAACAACTTCTTCCACATATACACATGCTGTACTGCACTACATTTGAATGTCATTTAGTGAAGGAAATGAAGAATTACAAGAAAGGGCTGAGTCTCAGCAGATGTTAGAGAATCGGAGTGCAGAAGAGGAAGCAATTATTTACTTGCAATAAGTGGGGAGTGCAATCTGCAACGGACAGATTGGATTCCTGCATTTATGGGCAACCAATAAGGTATTTCTGATACGCCATTGCCACAATTATAGCTCTGTCTTATTTGAACCATAATAAAGTTGGGGACTGAATAACTTAAAATGTATAAAAACCTTCTGGTCCCCTTGCGCCTCCAGCGTTCTCCCAAACATTGTGGGGGAATAGACCAAAACAAAAATTGCTATTTCTGCATTGTTTGGGAACTGCAGTTCTTTCCTTAGCTGCACGGAGTTATTATGGGCTTAAAAGCCAAAGACTAAAATTCCACACAGAATTGCTGTTTTTTGCCCCCGAAACGGCACTGCAACCCTTGCTGCCTATTCCAGGGGGCAATCATAGCAGTTCTCGGGAGATGGGAACTTTACTTGCCATATTATCTTGAATTACAGCAACATCAGTGAATTACAGCCTTTTCCTCAGTACATTTTATGGTGATACCAGCAACCAGTGAGTCCCACAGGTAGGAAAAGATGTTTTTAATGCTGCCATAATGTTGTCGCTCTTCTGCTCTGCCATCTAACCCAGCTCCTAGTGACTCCAGGTCTTTCTGAGCAGCAAAAACAGACCATAAGGAAATCAGCTCAACCTTTATTTTGACCCTTATAAATTCAATGAAGAGCTATTTTTGTACACTGTAGAGAGAATCTTTACCCTAAACCCTGGCAAAGAAATATAAACATTGTTCTGATATTACCATTTTTCTCCTATCATATTGTTGGCTGTCTGCCAAGTGCTTTCCAGTATAGGCATGAAGAAGGGTTGGGTCTACAGCTTGCTCTCTAGGCTTATTTGGTACAGTTCTTCTGCTGCTTAAAGACACCATGAGGCTAATGCTGTTTCATTAACTATCCATACATGAAACTGTTATCTCCAGCTGGCCCAAAATGGTCACCCTGGTGAAAAATGGCATGCTTATATAATTAAGGTCCATTTCTGAGATCTCTGCCTCCTCTCTCTCAGAAGATCAATGGCAGACAAGGGGCCAAAACCAAATGGAAACACTGGAAGGAAAGTAATTGATAGAAATCGTGTTTCTGGCAACCTGCAGTAAATGCAGAATGAAAAATTATTTCTGCTGGTGGAGGAGGTCACTTCGGGCTTACAGCTTGGAAAGAAAACTTAGAGGAGAGCCTGGGAGTACAATCAAGGTGCCAGGTACCCCTGGAACCATGACAATACAGTGCAACGAAAACATTAAACAGAATAGATGTAAGTACAACAATAATTTGAAAAGAAACTTGTAGAAATCAACTACACAGCAATGGGAGCAATATGAATAATGCCTGTTTCCAAGCCTAATTGATTTTTAAAAGCTAAAACTTGGCTCCAGATTTCAACACAGGAGGCAGAAAACAGTTCTAAGAATATTTTACTGCATAATTTTCTGCCCCATAAATTCCTTAACATTTTATATCTGAACCATGGAAATAATATGTGGCTAATGTGTTTTATCATCTCCTTTGATAAAGCGAAACAAAGCACAGTTATTAACACTCATTCTGTTATTTTTTCACTGTTGGTATCAACTAGTGATGTCATAACTTAAATAACTTGTCTTTTATTATGAAGAATTGTGTTTTGCTCAAGAAAATGCTATTTCTTATAGTTCCAGTTATTTCTTGGTGATTTCCTATTCTTCAGAGACAGGGTGAGTCCATCTACACATTTAGTAACGTCACTGAAGCTATCATTTAAGAGCCTCTTAGAAAATTCATCAAAAATATCATGTCAGAAATGGGTAAAGTGACTGATATAAGATAAAAATAGTAACTTTGTGTTCTAGCTTTGCATTTTGCTATTTGTAGATTTTTTAAAAGAAATCTTGAGAAGTTTTTATATCTGTTTATGCCTGTGAATGAGCAGAGGTACAATGAAGAAAGCTAACTTTGCATCATTTTTAACATATCTGGAACCAGAATTTCATGAGGCTGTTCTTCTAATCTAATATAATTTCATACTTCCTTAGTTTACAGATTTTCACAGCTTTAGTATATATCTTAAAATGAAATGTGTCATGGGTTGGTGTTTGTAGGTCTTGCCTCATATATTTGCAAGATTAAATTACTCACAGAAGATTTTTACAATGAATTCTCAGAAACTTTAGAAGCTCTTCTAGGAAACTGTCATTGCTATCTGCTCCACCTAAGGGCCCACAGTTATCTAGGATGGCTATTGAATGTGATTCTTACACATGTATTGTAGGTAACTGCAAAAGGTAAAATGCATTAGTCAATGAAAATTAATGTTAAATGCTACATTTCTTTAGGTAAAGCTTATTTTTGCCTGCATTTTTCTGTCATGCATTTATTATTTTTTAAAAGTACAATCGAGATTGCAAATAACTTCACACAAGCAGTGCTAGAATTGCATTAAGAAATTAGGATAATCTATGAGAAAACTTTGGGAGTTTGAGTTATCCATGGGAGATGAAAGGGGTACCTGAGAGAAGAATATACAGTAAATATTTCAATGTAGTAGTCATGCATATGCATAGTTTTTACTGCTGCTAACCAAAGGGATCTAGGTGCTTGTGTTTTTAAGACCTAACTCTTGCTGCCAGGGCAAATAAAACTTTGTCTGGATTTGCTGAACGTATTTCAAGAAGATGTCCTTATTACACAGTTAATTGTCAAAGCAAACAGGGCTGCAGTAATTGCCCATCATTGTTATTTCAATTTTACTTAAACAAGTGAAGTTTCCTATTCTTATTATTCAGGAGTGCAGCAGATACTCTGGAAAAAACATTTCTCATCTCCATGGGCAAATTTCATACAGTATTCTAGGATTTTTGACAATTATTCTTTCTGTAACTATTTTTGGGTGCTTGGTTATTTTTTGTGAGAGGTGGTGATAATCCCAGTGAATGATGACAGTTCTGAATTCACCCTTGTGAGGCTGGCTGGGAAGAATTTCACTTCAAGCAGTATCAAAAGTACCTACATTTGGTTAACTTTTAATTTTGTCTTTTCCTAGAGATTTTTTCCTAGAGAATTGCTATGACTCTCCCCTGAAAAGACAGGAAGCTTAGATCTTAGAAGCTTGCATAAAGACCTTTCAGAAATGATAGATCTCCTACAGTAGTAAGAGTTAGTTAAATGATGGGGCAAGTATTCTGGGTCACCTTACGGACTGAAACGTACTCCCAAGAACCTTGTCCTGTCTTACATTAAATAAAATATAATGCCTTTTTAGTTTAAAGAGAACTGTCCATAAAGAAATGTATACCATAGATTTTTATGGAGCAGAAACCAAGCAAAACGTTAAAACTTTTTTTACTTTATTACCTACACTTATGCGTTTATAGTAACAGTTTGGCTTCCTTCCTATTTTGTAACAGGACCTCAGTCTCCTGATCACCCGTACTATGTGAAGGGCTTTCTTCTGCCTTCTCCAAGATTTCTCACTAGGATTTGCTCCAGAGAAACAGTATGGATAAGCACAGCATAAAATTGTTCAGGCTCCTTCTGTCTGGGATACCCTTCCAGCAGTAAGTTCAACAAACCTCCACATTAAGACATCCCCACAGCCTCCTCTACTACTCCACACTCACATGCAAAAGTGAAGCACATACTTGCACACTCAGGCTATAAAAGCACTGTGGTTAGGGCTGTGACACTGCCTTCTCATCATCTGGTGAACTTTGAACTGAAAAAAACCCACAACCTCCACTCAGAAAAATGCCGTGTCCAAGACCCAGAAAGGCCCCACGGAAGTCCTACCTCAAGAATTATGAAATCTAGCTGGCTCCAGGCTGCTCTCTCTAACAAGTGTGAGCACAGGCCAGCTGGCCCAAGGACTACCATTCTCTCTCAAATGCATTATCAAAGGATAATCACAGCATATTGCAATTCACCTTGAAAATGAATTACAGTAACCCAGGGCAGTGTTTATCAGTTTGTGGGCTCTTTGCCAATCATGGATCATAGATGTCTAGCTGCTTAAACTATATTACCATTTCTCTGTTCTTATTGACATTAATTCAGATTTAAAAGTAGAAGGAAATACATCAAATAAATACTTTTTCAAAGTTGCATGATGGGGCAAGTATTTTGCATGGACACTATGCACTCATGCTAGGGAGAAACTATGTGACTGAAATGAGAACACTGGTCATTTGCAGTTATATGGCATTTAACTGAGTGAGGTGCTGTCTAACAAATGCATTTTTTTCTCAATAAAGTTGAGGTTCATGCGATGATTCCCAGTATAAATGCCAGCACAGTTAAGTCCATAGCTGCTAAATGACCAAGCAGAATGCATCCAGCAAATATGCTTGCTCATTGTGAATGGACGCAACACGACTTGATGTACCACTGAATAGACATTCCCTCAGACACTGCTCCTGGGAGGCAGATGCACATTCAGACAAAGGCAGTCAACCCCCACCGTCACCCCCCAAGAACTGGGACATCTGGACTGAGCGTTTTCTTTTGGAAAAGAAAACACATTGAAGATGACTGGCATCAGTTTAGAGAATGCAACTGAGTGAAGCACTGTCTGAGCTTTTTTTGGTTTTGAGATGAAGAGATGTAGTACAAAAATGAACATGCAATTTCTGAGTCGGTACCAAATAAACAGCCTTCAGATGCAGCGAAATGTTTCTGCAGGAAATTGAAATATATTGGTTCTCTATACATTTTGATAGATTTGGATAACTAGAACAGTTCATTCAGAACACAAATGTCATTGATGTATTATTCTCACACTGAAGAGTAAACAATAGATATATCACATCTTTAGATGACTGAATGCCAGAAAGTGCTGTGAGAGGGTGAGTAAATAATAATGTAACTAGTTAATTATAATGTAACTAGTAGAAAATTTTAATCTCTTTTCATGCGTGCGTTCCTCACCACAGTTATAAAGGATACCTATTTAATTTAACATACTGTTATTATAAAGAGATTGTATGTAGCCCAAGTATATAGAACTACCTAGATTAAGAAACAGACATTTTTCACAGTAACACTTTTTAAATTTTCAATGTTAAAATAGTGTATCTTTCTGTTTTTCTATAAAAGGAAACAGTTTCCATAAAACAGTTTTGCTAATGCTTTGCATGGAACAATTTTTAACACATACCTCTGTGTGTGTGTTATTCAATTTAAGATGTGAATAAGTATTTTTCCTATTGGGCAACCTGACTGTTTTTCTCTACAGTAGCAGAGGAATGATTGTGAAAAAATTGATTCAGAGACTCAGCCAGGCTCTTATACAAATACAGTTCATTTATACAACAGCACAGCTCAGTAGAAAAGAAAAAAGATGAGGGAAATCTTTGTTGAAGTAACATAGAAAAACAACTCACCAATCCTCCAGTTTGTTACACTGACGCAACTCTTCTAAACATCTGTGGGGTTCTACCAGTCTAACAAAGATGAAAATGTCATTCGTTATTAACAAAATCTGTTTAGATTTTGGCAGACCTCAGGGGGAGAAAATTCCCTGTGGATTTTTATTATTCTTAGCTATGAGTTGTAAGATACTACCCCGTGTTGTCCATAAAGAATAAAAAATATCCAGGAATAATTTTTTTAAAAATAAAGTCTCGCACTTATATTAACAAAGTGAAAATCTCACAGAAGAACAGAAAAAAAAAAACCTATTACAGCTGCTGTCTATATAGGGCTTTCTACATGACAGGTGGTGCAATGAGCCTGCAATAGATCATAAACACAGTATTTAGCAAATGATAATACATTATGAAATTAGGCAATTAAATAATTTTATTGATATTAAAATAAAAATGAAGAATAAATAAACAAGGTTTTTCCAAATCCAAGAAAAAACATATCCAGAATATGTATCTATTTTTTATTTTTATATGTATATATTAAAAACAGATTTATTTTTATTAGATAGCAAGATGTACCAGAAGAAAACATTTGGAATGTTTACAGAACACAGAGAAAATGCCTAGCGGTTTGATGATTCCCATTTCTTGAATGGAGGAAGAGGAGAGGCCCAAAGATGTTTTTGTCATACCTTTTCTAGAGACTGAACCAAGTAAAATACTTGTACCATCTTGAAATCTGAGACCTCTTACTCGTTCTTAGCATAATGCAACCTACTGTCATGGACAAGACAGATGATGCACTTGAACATTTGGGTAACAGGTGGCATGGCAAAACTTCAGGAAGGCAAATATCCAGGAGGCATCTAGCAAAAAAAATGGAGAGCATGGTGTGTCTTTTTAATTGGTTATACAGTAGGTGCATTCAATTTGTAGACTGGGGAGATGGAGAAGCAATTGTGCCTTACCAAGGATAAATGCTTTAATTCTCCTCTCCCTCACACACATTTTACATTTCCATGATTCCTTTTATTTTTGTGTAGTTTTTCAATTCATATTCATGTAAAAAAGGAAGATCAGACCTGTTTTGTCTCTGTAGATGGATGTGGAGAAACTCAGTTTATACTCTGTCTTAATGATACTGACTCTGTCATCAAGCTAAACAGAAGAATGGGCTAAAATGCTTACTTCTTAGTAAACTTCTAGGTTTCATTCTTAGAGAATTTCAATGGGGGAGTGCTTCCTGCAAATGACTTACTAGACAGGTCTGAGACATCATGATACTTGTCTACCCAAACCATCTCAGCATTTCACAAGCTTCTCAATGTCACCTGTCTTCTCAAATACAAAATGCACAGGGCTAGTCGTGAAAATTACTGCAGTAAGATTTGATCCTGCTCCCATTAAAGGCACTGTTTTTCTACGGATTCCAAAGAAATAATTTCAAAAACTGTGTGACAAGAAAGTAGCACTATTTTATTTTACAGTATTATGGTAGCTGGCAGCCTGAGTTGTGCTATGATCTAGTGGCACTTAGTAGCCGTTCATACTCTGCAAGTATAGCTAATCCTGGAGACCACATGAGATGTGACTACAAGGACTGAACAGCCTGTGCACTTGGCATTGCTTCTATCCTATTTTTTCACACTCAATTTCTCATTGAGAAAACAAATAAACAAGCAAACAAGTATTTTCAGTCCATAAC
Organism: Mycteria americana; assembly: GCF_035582795.1. Lineage (NCBI taxonomy): Eukaryota > Metazoa > Chordata > Aves > Ciconiiformes > Ciconiidae > Mycteria > Mycteria americana. Next base: position 45,062,530 of record NC_134368.1, read on the forward strand.
ATAATAAAAATACTTGTACAAGCTCAAGCGGCAAGATAAGCTGATTATTTTGCCTTTTAGTTCAAGTGTCAGCTTGTTTTCAGCTGCTATCAAACACTTTGTCACACCAGATGCCCATTATATTTGTTACATGGTGAAATGTTTTAGTACATAAAAGACAAGGTGCATGATTTTCTCATACTTATCTTTGAAATCACCAAAGAACTTTTCATGATAGCTGTGCTTGCTTACACCCACTGCAGTTCACTTTAAAGTTCCCTTTAAAGTTCCTCTTATCATCTTTTTTCTCATGCTCATGTATATAAAAAGCTACCACATCTCTAAGAGCAAGAAATCTTTAAGCCATGTTTTTTTCCATGCTCACCTTCGCTTGCTCTCCATTTTGCTAAGTAAATTTACTCCGATGGCTAAAAAGTTGCAATGTCCTTAATGTTGCACACTCACGACACAAAGAAAATCTATTCCTTCTATTCACTTTTTGTGTATTTCTTTACCTCTTAGGATGCCTATCTCAAGGAGCTTGCTTAAATATAAGTACTGAACGCAAGTGTGCCAATTACCTCAACAGCAGCACTCTTTGCTTTGCAAAAGACTCTTTCACTCTAGTTCATGGCGAAATAATTTTCTTCCAGATTCTCCTTTCTTTCCACCCCCTAACCTCCAATTTTTCCTCCCTGTTTCCTTATGGGTACATGAAACATAATATAATGGCTCATGGCTTTCGCAGTCCATTATTCAGAGGCTGATTTTGGACCAAGCCACTAAACTAACTCCAAGTTTTACTCTGTGGCACTGTAAATACTGTTGAAAATCATTAAAATTTTATTTAGGCAAGTATGCAATATTTTGCCTGTACTGTTTATCTCTTCTGTCAGCTATAGGAACTTTTTATAAGCCTGTTTTAATAAAATATATGGTTTATATTGGATTTGAAAGTATTTCTAGATATGCAGCTATGCTTTTCAAGCTACAGACTCAATATGGCTTTTTATTTACCAGTGCAAAGAAATGGCATCAAGCCAAGACAATTCTATGCTAGGCTGGAGCGTGCATGGCTGGGTGAGCAGTATCATGCCCTCAGCTAGGTTGCTGTGGATGAAGGGGAAAAGAGAGGGGTTTACGCCTTCTGTTCTGTCAGTGGAATTTAATGGAAAATATATGCCTCAACCAGGGGCCAAGCAAGCAGCCAAACATGATGTTGGCCACAGCCAAGATGACCTGTTCATTTGGCTGCAGAAGAAAAGCTCTGCTGCTCAGAGCAGCACTTTGAAACAGCTGTACCATGGCTCAGCTTTTAGTGCATTGCTAAACACAATGAGCAAAGGCCCTCACGTATTAGAAAACTGAGACAAACCAAACAAATGCAAATGCAATTAATATCCATTGCCATTCTTTATCAGTTGTCACTTTGGCAGGTCTCAGCAGCGTGGATGGGAGCCATCCCTTGAAATCCTGTATTACAGACTGGAAAAGTGACCTTTTTTTGCTTTTTTTCTTTACTATGCAGTTTAAAGGACAGCTCATAGACATAAATATATCGGTGAAGGAAGTTTTTTCTGAGTATAACATATGAATACAGGGGCATTCAACAGAGAAAATGCAATGTTAATTTATTTATTCTTATGTATGGCTAGCACTGGACACTTATTCAATGGAGCAGCTGTTACTAGATATTGACAAACGTGACTCACATGACTGTTTCGATCTGTTTTAACTTAACTGAATGCATATTTTGCAAGACAGAAAAGAGTTTTCTCGTTGTTTTCATTTCATTTAGCTTGATCAAATATTTTAATCTGAAAAGGAAACCAAAATCCTGAAATACAATCTTAAAAGAGTTCACCTGAGGCTTTTTTAGTAAAATATATATTGCCCTTCTGAAATGTGAAGACAGCATAGAGGTTTTTCTCCAAGGTAAGTTTAATACAGTGCAGAGGGTCAGAATAAACTCTTAATTGCATTTAAACAGTAGAGAGACCTTTGGCTGACTCTGCCTAGAGGTAAATTTCATCCTAGGTGCAGACACCAGTTACTTCATTAAATAGGGTATTGGCCCATTCGCAGAAGCCCCAGAGGCATGTTTAAACACAGGTGAATGTAGAAGAGAACAATCATTATGAAAACTAATGCTGCATTGTTTCCTTCAGGCCAAAGGACAAGCCAAATAATTTCATTAAACCTACTTCTACAGATTTTCCCTGGCAATACAATAAGAGCATTGTGGGGTTTTTTTAGCGTTTTAACTTTAAAACAATGGAACTAACTCTTAAAAGGAATGAAACAAATTTTTGTATTTTAGTCATCAATTATTAAAATGAATTAGTTGTCCATTATATGTTTGCACAGCTAAGGTGTTAATTGATGTGCGTTTAACACAAGCCAACTCTGAATGCTCTGACTTTCTCTTAGACTCAGACTGTACGCTGCTGCAAATGATAAGGCTTGTTCCAAGCATAACACATAAACTGGGTAGAAGCAGGGCTTTGTAAGCTAAATTCAGGCTTTCTGAGGGAATTGCTTTCATGGAGTTTCTATTTCCTCTGTTGACCTTATATGGGACTACGGGGTGTTTTTATTTGGATGAAGTGTTTCTGAATTCTGCAATTTGAAATATCCACAGAAAGGTTAGCTGAACAACTTTAACCTTTGACAGTAAGAACGTAAAAACAAGTCAAATAAATACTACCTGACATAAACATAAGAAGATGACTGGGTCACAAAATTGACCTGACTCTATATTGTATCCTCTGGAAGAGAAATATAACTTGACTATAATAGAAGATAATATAATTCAATTCGTATATATTATAGTGATCAACTAGTTGCAGCAATACTAATTGGATGCAGAAATGTTGCTAATAAATTGAAAGCAGTTTCATTAAAATGTCTTATTTTTATTAGCAGACAAAAATTAAACACTAAAAATGGAATTATTTTAATCTGACGTAGAGAAAGCTTCATATTTCACCTGACTTAAAAACAATGAGTCTTTCTTTTGATGTTTGCTGCTAAAATAAGAAACAAGTATGAACTAACTTAAATACACTTTCACTAAAGAAAATGAGAAGTGGCATATAAGAATTACTTACATTATCTGTAGTTCTTATATTACTCTATACTTTCAAAATGGCTCATTATAATTTTGAAAAGTAAAAATTGCATTTTTCCAAAATGCCTTTGTTCCTACAGGAAAAAAAGGAAGAGAAAAATTTTGCTGTTTATCTCTTAGGCTGAATCCCAAATCCATTAATTTTCCAAGTGTTTTGCAATGTTTGGGCTTACTGGGCTATCTCACTAATTGCTATTAGTTACCATAAATCTAAAGAAAAATCCACACATCTTCAGAGCATAGGTTTACACAGTGTATCTATATTCCTTTGTGCTGTCTTTTCTGCCAAGTCTACCTTTAATTTGTAGCATCGTTGTGATTTAACCCCAGCCAGCAACTGAGCCCCACCCAGCAGCTCGCTCACTCCCCCCCGGTGGGATGGGGGAGGGAATCAGAAGACTAAAAGTGAGAAAACTCGTGGGTTGAGATAAAGACAGTTTAATAGGGAAAGCAAAAGCCGTGCATGCAAGGAAAGCGAATCAAGGAATTCATTCACTGCTTCCCATGGGCAGGCAGGTGTTTGGCCATCTCCAGGAAAGCAGGGCTCCATCACATGTAATGGTTACTTGGGAAGACAAACACCATCACTCCAAACGTCTCCCCCTTCCTTCTTCTTCCCCAGATGTATATGCTGAGCATGACGCCATATGGTATGGAACAGCCCTTTGATCAGCTGGGGTCAGCTGTCCCAGCCGTGTCCCCTCCCAGCTTCTTGTGCCCCCCCAGCCTCCTCGCTGGTGGGGTGGGGTGAGAAGCAGAAGAGGCCTTGACTCTGTGTAAGCACTGCTCAGCAGGAACTAAACCATCCCTGTGTTATCAACACTGTTTCCAGCACAGATCCAAAACATAGCCCCATACGAGCTACTATGAAGAAAATTAACTCTACCCCAGCCAAAACAAGCACAAGCATATATTTGGGTTCATAAAAAAGGATCAGTCTTTTCAGAGTATGGCACATAAAAGTGCCATATTCACAGTTATTCTTAACTACTTTCCAGGCTGTTTTGGGAACTGCAAACTCCACTCTTTATGGACCTTTCAAATGCCAATAAATGATGCAGTGCAATCATATGCAAGTTCCTGAGCTACAGGTAGAAATAAGTGCCCAAATCCTATCCCCACAGAGCATGTGGAGAGGTGGTGACAGCTGATTCTGCATGCATAGCTGTTTTATAGGATTTTCTGGTGTAATATTCACAGGTTACGCACTGAGCCTTTTTCAAGCTTTGTTTGGAACACGCGTACTGAAAATCCATTTGCTTTGGAGATGCAGTTGAGGGATCAGACTGATCCCCAGTTACATCTTCATCTGACTTCCCCCTGAGTAACAGACATGACACCAGTAGGCCTCATGAGCCAGCCAACTGCTAGTACATCGCATAAATATCAGCTAGCAAAACCAGTCTGCAATAAACCAAATGTAAAGTCTGATTTATTTGGCCAAAGCATACTTAATTCTTTGGTATGTTGAGTCAAAGGGACAGATATGGACATGCAAATACTCTTACCTGTGCTTGCCAGGCCTCTTAGGCTGCTAATCAGACCTCATTTAATGCCTTTTCTTCCGCTGGTCACCAGCCCTGGGCTCCTGGGCAGCCGACTCTGTGCCACTGAGTATCTCTCCCCTGGTTTCCTTCTGTCCTGTGGGACAGAAACACAGCAGTGCCTTCATGTGCAAACTCTCTCTGTGCAGTCAGAAAAACCACGGTTAAAAGTGTGGCTGCTCTGTTTGGCTATTTGTTGAGGTGATCCTTACTCAGATCAGCTTATTTCCTTTCAACATCTTTTGAAGCAAGTAAGCTATCACAAACAAGCATATAGCAGTATGTAAAATGTCCTTAGCAAAGAATGCAGACATTTGCATTTTCCGATAAAGGAAACCTATTACAATTACCATAATGTGCTCAGTAGTTTCTCTGACCTATAGATAAAGGTCCATGACAGGTTTTTACATCTTCCAAGTCCCATAGTTTATACAGTGATGGGTATCTGACGCAGATGCTGAAGGACATTCGAAGAATACACATTAAGTCTACCGTGCTCAACAGTTGGATTTTAAACATAGTATCTGCATGTTTGTTTGATGTGAGCAAAGGAATCCAGTGCTTGTACCATGCTGAGTACAGGTGAGGGCTCTTCCACTCTTTTTCCTTACTGAGGAACCTTTCCATTGTCCTCGTCAGGGCAACGCAGCCTGTATAATCTGCACTAAACTCCTAGCCAGCTGCTAACCATGAGCAACATAAGACAAAACAGAGGGAAGGCTGAGTCAGGTGTACAGATCTGCAAAGCTGATACACCAGTGGACCAAAATAATTAATACTTTGGCCCTAAGCTATCTTTTAAAAATCACTGCTCCTTTATCTTCTGAACATAGCACAACCTAAACATCTGAAGTTTGTGACTGTCCTAGGGTGACCTGGTAAACTATGGGCAGTGATGCTGGAGAAATCTTTTAATCTTTGATCATACCTATCTGCTGCAATCTCACAACAAATGATGGTCTTGCCAAGTCTTATGGTCTTAGCTATACCATATACAAAAACGGAAGGAAATCAGATCAGAAATGAATACTTTTATTTGCTGAGGCTTACTTATATGAGGTTTGAAAGTTTTCCTTTGTAAAAAAACCCAACTTTTGGTCATTTAATTCCAAGTGTTTGTACAGTTAGTTAGATGGATCATGATAAGACCTATTTCATCTCTAAGAATTGACATACTAACATTTCTTGATGAGTAACACTCGAATTTTGACTTATTCCTGTCAATAGGAACAGTAAGAGAAATGTACAGAGTGGTCCACAGTTCCCTGATAACAAACTAATTCCTTTTGAGTTGTCTTTTTTTTAAAACTTTTGGTCTCAAAATACAGCATTTTTTAATATCCAAATCTTTCTTACAGATACTTGCTATTTGCAGCACTCTTCATTTGAAAAGGATGGGGAAAGAGTTGTTTTATTCAAGTACCATATAAATTATTTTGAACTACATAATTATTTCTTATTCTAAGAATAACTTATAATTAATTAAATGTCAGTATAATTTGAAGTTATTTCAGCTCAAGTATGTGACACTAATACTGTTCTATGAAGTTCCATTTTTTCTGGTATAACATTAAAAACATACTTAGCAGCATTATTAAGTTGTAGTGATATTGCATTCATGAAGTCATTGAGGGTCACCATATATTAGAAAAGAAGAATATTTCAAGAAACTTCCTTACTTTTATGAAATTCAAAGTTTCAGCTTCCTTTTAGAAACACAGAAAGTAGAGAGAAAAACTGTAAAATTTATGAGAATTATTCCAAGCATCCAATAAGTTAATTAGAATTTTTTTTTGAAAACCATGTGTATTTATTGCTATAAAATTAATCATAGAGTTTATATATCTACTTTTATCATAACAATAAACAAAAGATTTTAATTTAATTTTGTGTCAACTTTGAATACAGGGTATTATGTAGTAAAAATACTCCCTAGAATATTTTTCAGTAACACCGTTGTTTCAGAATCATCAGTTTTACGAGAAGACTTACAGGAGCAATAGGAACAAAATTCTCCTGCTCCAGAAAGCAATATTTTATAGAACAGAAAGGGACTAAATTCCATGAGTCTATGGAGGACAAAAGCTATCCTATGGTGCTCTGCTGAGCTGTATATCAATAATTAACTAGTCATTCAAAGAAGGAGAAATGAAACTTGGAGTCAAGCAAGGTGCTCAGTGTTCAAAGTTCACCTTATTACATACTTTGGCTTTTTAGGTGCCTGTCAGTCACAGTTCAGTTTCTCAAACTAAATTACGTTCCCTAGATTCCTGTATGGCTCAAAATGAGGTTCCTGTGGAAGGGATTTATCACTGGACAGAAGCAATTAGAGAATTATAAGCATAGTGGTTTATCATAAAGCCTTACCCGGGGATGTGGGGGAGGCCTATCTCCCCACGTCTAACATCCCATATCCAAATGTTGGAGACGTAAGTTATTTAAAAAAAAAACCAAGGCATTTTCAATTCTGTCTTTCGAAACACAGCAAGAACATCTCATGTCATCTCATCTCATCTCATCTCATCGCATCGCATCGCATCGCATCGCATCGCATCTCATTAACAGCTGAGCGTGGATTTAAATCCCATTGAGATGTATAAAATTTGTTCAAAATACTTGCTCCAGCTTGAGTCCATATCTCACAGGTATGGCCCACACATCAACTCAAAGGTCCAGTTTTGGTGTTTTAAAGCAAAGCATTTACCATAAATGATAATGTAAACATAAGCAAAACTTTGCAGAGCCTGAAAGGACTTCATCGCGAAATAGTCACAAAGTTATTCAGCTCAGTCAAGAATGGAGATCTTCCTCAGCTTTCCAAGAAGCAGAATTGTAGGGAGGAGAGAGCATTTCAATATGGAAATCATTAATCACGTTAGACAGGTAAGTCTTGCACGTGTCCCTTAATAGCTTCATCCCTAAATCTTATTCTTTTTCTCATTAGGCCATTAAATTTCTCACTAATTAGAATTTGTGATGAAGGAGTCTGAGAAGGGATTTGGCCAGAGCTGACTATTTCAAAAAAGATCAACACAGAATCTACTAATTGATCTTAATGGCTATCTCTGCACTGATGATTTAGTTTTGAAATCCAAATCCAAATTTCTTCTAATAACGCACTTTATTGTGCAGCTTTTGTTTTGCTCTCTTATCTATAACAGCTATAAATCTCTCATACTAAACACATCAGAATTGTGCATTGCGAAGAGATACTAAGACAAAGAATCCACTGGAGACAAGGTGAAAAGGAGCGAGCTTAAAAAAAAAAAAGGCAAGAACTAAAAAACTTTATTTGTAGTTCTTCAAGTTCCTGTGACGTCCTTCTATAGTAATCACACAATTCACACGGTGATTGAATTATTTGATTGATTTTAGCGACTGATTTTTCAAAGCTTTGGTGAAAGATTCAGTTCCTTCTGGGGAGCTCCTTTGTGCATACTAAAACTTTGTGATTGTGAAATGAGATTTTTACAGTTCGTGTTAGGGTTTTATGGTCACTTTTGCCTCATTTTAAGGTGTAGGTAAAACATTTCTACAATCCTTCAGCTGCCTGCCCTTAAATTACAGAGCCACAGTGATTAGACACACTGTATTACTGCACCTCACTGGTTGTGCATAAAGACTAGATGATGGCAATATTATTTCTAAGAGCTGGTGCAGTTCTCTAACATAAAGTACAAAATAAAGTCAGATTGCAAGTGCCAAATATGATCTATCCAGCTCAATTAGCAAAAGCTGTGAAGTTGTCATATCAGGGTTTCAGAAGCCAAATAAGTATGGTTATGCAGAAGCAAGTCTCTTTACAGTTTCACTGTTAGCCAGCCTAGACTAAGAATAGCTTGATTGTCCCTGCATGTACTGTGTGTACATCTTCACGTCAAAGTATAGATGTAGTCTGTTTCTCTAAACCAGCATGACTTAGACTATAAACTAAGAAACTACCTGCATACAAGCTATGGGGACAACCTTGATGGTTAGATGCCTAATCAGGAAGCCATGACGTTACACTTTCGAAAGGTTTCAGAGGCCATTGAAAGAATTAGTGTGTCCTGTTCTGGGGTCTCCGGTTTCAAAAGGATGTTGGTAAATTTAAAAGGATTCAGAAGAGTAAGTTGAGGTCTGTGGGGTGATATGTCAAATAAATACTAATTGAGTTTCATTTATTTAATTTACCATAAGACATTTAGGTGATAACTTGGTCACAGTGAACATACAAAGGAAGATAAATGATGGAAGTTTAGTGTACTTAAATAAAGACACAGAATAGTAATAAATGTATGAAGGGATCAAACAGAAGGAAGCTGAAGCTGGCAAATTTAGGTTAGAAATAAAATACAAACAGTTAAGCAGTCAACAGCAAAGGCAGTTAATCAATGGAACAACATACATGGTAGACTACCCATCACTCCTAAATGTTAAATCAAGACTAGTTTTTTTCCTGGAAGACATACATCCTTTACACCGATGCCATGGGCTTGATGTTCATTCCTCGGAGCACGAAAAAAGTTGCAAGGCTGAACAGAGCCATAGCCTGGCTAGGGAAAGGAATGCCCTGGAGCTTGACAAGAATGTCCACCAGTGCAGGCAGACCCAAAGGGGAGATGGCAGCCTCCCTTTTCCACCTGTCACATTACTTAGGATTGTATCAGTGAAGATCTAGAAGACAGAAAGCAGCTTCCCATGCCCCCTTCCTAAGCAGTATAGTCATGCAATGCCTTTACACTTTGTCCTTACTTACTTTAAGGACAAAGTGTAAATTCTAAACAACTGATTGGATATGCTTAATATAAATGTGTGAGAAAGAGAGTGTATGCTAAGTATCTTACTAGACAGGTCATACCAACTGGTAATTTATGGATAAGTTGTTGACAAGCTATCACATATAGTGCTCCTTCCTTCTCCAGTTGTCATTTCAGCTTTCTTGAAGTTATCAGTGTACTGTATACATAATAAGTTTTATATCCCTGTGCTCCTGTGCCGACACAACCTTTCTCTTACTCTCCCTTTGGTAACCGGTATGCGCTGCTGTCATACCACTGCTAATCCTGATGTGTTGGGAAGCAGTACAAAAGAGAGAGAGAGAGGGTGAGAGGGAGCGAGGGGGGGAGGAAGGGGGAAAGAAAGAGACTTTTCAGGCACAGAGCTAAATATCATTTGCAAAAGCAGATGGCCTCTGTCATGAGACAACTGAATAAGGCACTGGAAAATGCACAAACTTTAATAACTGGTTATTTTCAAAGAGCAAGAGAGCCTTACCATTCTCTTTGAAGTATAAATGGATGTACAAGCATTTTACATTTACTCCAAACTAAATATACACTTTATTCTTTCATTCCATCAAACTTGCAGACATCTATTGGGAATGAACAATATATGCAAGTAGTGTACTTGGTTTTAGAGAGTGTGAATGTTCCATTTAAAGGTGTCATTAGTACACATCTATCAAAAATCATGAAATTGAATAGTAAATATATTGCATTATACTTTAGGGTTCTTTCTCCTAGTTCCTGCAGCAGTTCCTGAGTAGCACTGCATTTGCAACCTTTACAGCTATGAAGACACCAGTTTTGTTTTTAAAATATTATTAACCACTTAGTGAAGTGGGACTTTAAAAAGAATATCCAATACCACAAGCGTTTTGACAGAACACTGTGAAGGAAGTGCAAAATAATTTGTGACACCTGTATGCAGTAGACTGACTACCACTGTGGGAATATCCTCAGCTGTGCAGTCTGTTACACACAGCATAGATGACGTAGGTTCTGTTTGGAATGAGCATGGGCAGTGTTGTGACAAAAGAGCTGCAGGAATGCAGTTCATAATCTTTAGAGAAACGGGACCCTATGACAGTTAAGATACTTAAAAGACATATTTTTTTTAAAAAAACCAACCTTGCTTAGCTTCAGCATACACCACACTTAAGACTTCTGTGTACTAATGAGCACCTCTAATCAGGAAGTGTATTTTCAATTAGGTACTTGTTCCAGCTGTACTAGGTGCTTACAATCACTAAAGAAACCACTAGTTTAACAAAAGGAATACACGTAGCTCTCAGCACAATCTCTGTAGAGATTATGGAGTTAATACTTCTAGGGGACTGACTGCCCTTAAAATTCATGGGCCATCCTTTCAGATGAGGCAAAGTACCTACACTGCAGGAGAAGCAAAATTATATCTGGGTATAGGAAATAAGCACAGCTTCTGAAATGGTACTCCTGTTTTGTGGGCATGGCTATGAGGATATCAGACAGGAATCCTAAATTATTTTTTGACACATACCTTAAGTTCCACAAGGATTCCTGAGCCTTTTCGCACATCACCGTTTCCTGCAACCACACACAAAACGGAGGAGGTCCACTGAGGCACTAGGATTCCTAATCCTGTTAAATGCAGAGGGCAAACAGCTTGTCAGAAACTTCATCTCTATCTAATCTCTTGTTTAGGAAGTCACTTTCTCCTTTCCAACAGCATGCAAAATGAGCAAATCAATCAAAATTTTGTTCCCTACTCCTGACGAAGACAAGAAGAAATTTTGGATTTCACTGCCTCAGGGGAGCCAGCCTCAGGCTCGTTTTGTTTATCACTGCTCCTTACTTCAGCTACTATCTTAAGTTTATCTGTATACTTAATAATGCTCATGCACATTTGGGTACATAGTGACATGTCAGATATCCCATGAGTGCTGGACTGTCTATTGAAAGGCTACTGACCCAAAGCAAAAGTAGGCTTGTCTGACTGTGGCTTTAGGAGATGCCGGCTATAATGGCTACGTTGTCATTACCTGTAAGAGGTAAGAGTTAAGATTATGTTCTGATCAGCAAGCAAGCAATATAACTCTCCCTAGGACTGAGAAAGTGAAACAATCCTCACCCAGGTGCTTAGCTCCTATTAGGAAAGCCTGGTAGATACTAGCATAACTCCGTACACTTTGCTGAAGCATCCGTGACATTTACGCTGTCAGTGGCTAAAAGGAGAGCAATGATTCCCTAAAGGCCCCTTTCCACTGTTTATCAAGAACCCCCAAAGAGATTTCTTAAAAGCTGGGTCAGTTCTCCAGAGGGGGGCATTCCACGGGGCTCTCCAATGCTTTATTTTTATTATGATGAAAGAGGTCTGTCAATTATGTGCAGCAAAACGCTCATTCAATTAACATTCTGTGTCATCTGAAAGTATTTAAAGATAACTTCAGGCTTTCTGTATCATGGCCTATTTTTCACACTGTGCCTAAACTGCAACCTTGTTGGTTTAGTCTGATGTAGTTTATTTGCAGCTTGAAATGAGATGCCTATTAGCAATTACATTTGATTTTTAAATTTAATTTTTAAGGCAATTTAGGATGAAATTAATGAATAAGGGCTAAATTAAGAGCCAAGGACTCTAATTCTTCCTTTCACTATGAAGTTTTCTGTGACTTCTGACTCACTAACAGTCAGCTTCCAGCTGCCCTATTTATAAACAATCTCTCTATTGACAAAACAGTCTGTCACTAGCTATTTAATGCATTGTGATGATGATCTATATGGTATTAAAAACATCACTGCTGTGTACCCCTCTGGGAAAGTGACTGTTGTGAACTATAGTACAGTCCTTGTTACACAGAGTGGCTTCTCCCACGAAAATAGTGCTGTTGCTTGAATAACAAATATCGTCCGGCCCTTGCAAATAAGGTGGACCTCCTGTGGTCGTATCCTAATGAAGTAGGCATTTCCCCATTAGGAAAACTTCAGATTATTTTGACTGTATAGTTTTCCATAAATTTTCAGTATATTCTGTAGTGTTTGTTCCCTTGCACAACAGGAGAAAAAAAATGTTTTCACAGGACAGAAGACTCCCTTCTTCAACTGCAATACTGAGCAAAGCCAGACTTGTTATATAAAGGTGAATTTTTCCTAATCTCTGACATTTTCATATGACAGCCCAATTAGCGTACCTTAGAATAAAATCTGCTTTCTGTGCAATAATATTACATTGTTGGATGACGTTAATTATTTATCTGCAAGTATCACCATAATTTTCTCCTGTGGAACTACTGCTTCACTACTTTGTCTTTCTGAGGGTGAGTTACCTAATCTAAGCACTTAATTTTGCAAATCTTCCTGAATTTCATCTTGTTCTAAGGTCCAGGACAAGGTTTTCACAATAAGTTTCCTAATTGCTAAAATAGCTACATACTCTATTTTAAGCAGAGCTGCTTATCAGTATTCTGAATAGAATCTGAGCCTCTATGTACCCCTGGGGCATTGCCCTTGAGGTATCACCCTGCTTTGTCTGGGTGCTCTTGATAACTGATCTTTCAGTATTGCTGCTCAACAGTGAAGTGATTTAGTGCCTGTGCTTTTCTACTGTCATGGAGGAAAGTATCACAACCTTGTTGGAAGTCAGGGTAGTTCACACTGCTGTGCCTCATTATTCTAATCCCCACATCCCCAGTGATTATTCTGTCAAAGGGAAACGTCCATTTCTCAGTCATTTTCTTGTTCTGATTAAATTATTGCCCTTTCTAATTATTTTTCTAGCCTGAGTTGTTTTGCTAAGAGTCATTTCCAGCAATTTATCTCTTTAAAAATAATAGATACCTATTAGTGCAAAATATAATCCATGCTAATCCTAGAAAGGTCTCTACATAATACTTATGTTTTTCTGTCAACATACCAGAAGTGTGCTGTCACCTACTGAAATCAAATGTGTCTCAATGGCAGGAGGCTTAATACGTGCAGAGCTGGAGGTGATGAACAGTCACCTTGTTCAAGCCCATGTAGGCTATGCAATACTGACAGCTGCTGTGAAGCTCCTCCTGTTGTACTCCAAGGGAGCTATTTTTGACTGCTGTGAATATTGGGTATGAATTGGAATGTCCTAAGATACGTCAGAGCCTAAATTTATACTCCGTTTTTTTGAAAATCTCAGACTAAATGTTGGCGTAGGTCTTACCCTCTGTCAGTGAGAAAATTTAAGAATTCCATTACTGTAAAAATAAATTAGACTAATAGAAATACAAATATCTTTGTTACTCTAAGGTTACAAAATGGTCAGAGGTTAATAATGCTGTTTTTCTCTGCTAAATTGCTTTACTTGAACACAAGCCCTGTGATATCAAATAGAGTCTGGTAGTGAAGAAAATTGTAAGACTATTAGCAAAGATAGTAAAATAGACCTTGATGAAAGTGGAAATAACTAGTAGCTTACACAAAAAAAGTGGAGCTTTAGAGTATGCTGTGAAACCCGGTAAACTTCATAGATCACTTATGTACAACAAAAAATATATTAAAAAAGATATCTACATTATCTAAAAAAAAAAAAAGCAATTCTTAATAAGAGTAACAACTCCAGACCTTTAAAGGTCCCTTCCGACCCAAACTATTCTATGATTCCATGATATATACAAAGGAAAAAAAAAACAACATAAAAACCCAGTGTTTAAATTTGCTTGGTTAAGGCACAGCAGAACAAGACTCTAGATTGTAAAATACATCCAACCTGTTATTTGTATTTATAGCTCTGTCACAAGGCCTTTCAGAGAAACTTTCCCATACTTTTTATATACATTTTGGATATGATACTATATGCAATAGTATGTGCATAGACAGATACATGTAATTTTAGTATTGATTCATTTCTATACCACGCTTTTAGTTCACCACCACAGAACCAAATCACTTTTTCCAGTTGCATTGGTTATACTCACTGTCTTTCATTGCTTATGCTCTAACCAGGGCATTTATATCAGATTCTGCAGCTGTCAGCAAAATTTCTACGTATAGAGCTAGGGTCAGCTAGGGACTTCTGATGACATGGCTTGGCACAAGCCAGACGACAAAAACTAGAGTTCAGCATTCAGGATTACAGTATGTTTCATACCAAACATAATGCAATTATAAATCAGCATGTTTCTCACATTCATACCTATTGAACAACTAAGGGTATGCAAGGTGTTGCCATGAGCCTTCTGAGTTGCACATTTTGAATTAAGGAGTTAGCTTCAGAATTCCTGCTCTGAATCAACTGTATGTTCTTGAAAGAGGCTGATGGAAAACACAATGGGAACACAATTTTCCCCTTTAGGAATTTTACCAGAACCCAGGAGACCTGAAAGTACATTTCTATTTCTACAATACATGCTTTTTAGCACGTGCCTAGAGTGAACTCAATGGGGTGCACTCCTTGCTGGACTCTGCTGCATCCACTCTGGTAAGTCTCAGCAACACATTCTGTTTCCTACAGAACTGAACCAGCAACTTTAGTCCTGGAATAGTAATTCTGTCTGGTAGCTGAGAAAACTCATTAATCAATTCTGAACAGCTGATATAGAAATGCACACACCCATACATGCATACACACAGGAGAGCCTTAGCAGCCTGTCTGCTGTTCAAATCCTCAAACATCTCTCCCTGTTTGCTTCCGCTTTCCTTGGAAGGGGTCTAGAAGCTTTAGGGTTAGGACCATGTGCCGGATATTTTTCAGGCAGGATCAGGAGGAGAAGTTTGTATGAAAAAAGTGGTTCTAGTTATTTCTTTGAAATTACACCAAATTTCATGAAGCTTTGAGCTTTTGGGAAAAACTAGCCACAGTTTGCAAATGAAATAAATGTTGTCTTCCAGCAACTGGAACTTCTGAAGTTTCTGTCTCATCAAACACAAATATACATACGCAGTGCACGCACAGAAGTGAGCTAAATTAAGGCTCCATGGGCATTACAAAGCTTTTAGGTATTTGACGCAGCTTTTAGTGCGGCTGGGGGAATGAGCAGCACTTGTCCCTATTCAGCAAGGCCTCAGCATGTCAGCTGGTGTAGTTACATTGTCTTCAGGGAAATTTGACTTACAGTGCTGCCTTTGTCTGTTCTCCTCATTAAAAACAACACAGAAAACTCTCAGGGCAAAACAGCCTGTGATGTAAATACAAAACATCAGCTTTTTGTGGCCCAAATGATCCTGGGAGGTCTCTGAAACTCTCCAAGACTTCCATTTTAGGAGCCAAAATTCTGAACAGATGCCCTTCTCGCACATTTGCATAGATTTCCTCCTTACCGCCGCACTATATTCAATAGCAATAATAGGAGCACTTGGCACAACAGGAGCTGCAAAGATACAGTAAGTCCTCACTTTCAATATACCACACACCTGTACCACTTTTCTCTTTTGACCTATGCCCATCTCAACCTCTTATGGGCCTAAATGAATTGACTGGTACCTTCTTTTGTTTCTTTATTGAATCCTAATGCCACAGCCTTTGTCTGGGAGGCAGCTTTGTTGTAAACACTAATATCTTTCTCTGCTGTGAAATCACTGTCAAAAGTAGTGACTATTTTGCATAGTGTTCCCTATTTGAACGTGGTAACCACGGTAAGCATTTTCTCCAGTCCTATTATTTAAGCTATATTTAAATGAGTTGAGTTAGCACAGTCAGATGTTATTATGTCTTTATTTGGGGTGCTTTAGATATGTCTGAACTGGGGTGTATATATGCTAGAGCATATCCCAGGTTATAGGTTCCTAGACTTGTGGCCTGAGGGTAAAATGCCCTGGCAATCTCCATTTACAGGACTAGAGGCTTTCTGAGTCGTGGTCTCCTTAAAATTCACTTATGCCAGACACAAATTCTGTCATAAGTTTCGTATTTAGATTGCCATGTAGCAAATTTGAGCCTATTAATATGAATACCAGGTTTGTACCTAAAAAAGAAAAAAAAGCCATTAAAATTTTGTGAATCTACAATTTTTGTCTTTAGTTCTAATGAAATTGTGCAACTTACTTTTTGGTATCAAGCAGATAAAAGCTTGATAGGGTAAGTATTTATTTCATTTATGTGGAGAATTCATTTTTATAGTAAACATGATCCTGAATGGATTGTTATAGCCCTATGTGCCTGGCCAGGCTGCTTGCTCTTTTCTTGTTTAGTAGGTTCCTGCATGAATTCCTGTTTCCTTCCACCATCACAAGATGATCTATAGAATTGTTATATGTCCTTAAATTGGAAACTGGAATCGCAGCTGTCTGCAAATGGCTTTGTCATTGCCCTTGTTCATTTCAGAGGTGTATTGGCTAAACTGACAACTGAGACCTATCAAGTGTTCCCCTCTGTAGTCTTTTACATCAGACTGTTGAGTGTTTGCTCATTTTCATCCATAAAAGGTCAGGAGGTCTAAATGTGTCAAAGTTGTTTTCTCTTACTTGACAAATTCAGAGTTGAAACTTTTTGCTGAAGGCTAGAGCTTTGTCATGTACATTGGAAACCTTCAGCTCTAATTTGAAGTCAGTAAATCAAGAGAAAATATCAAGGATGTAAATGACTAGCAAGGTCATGACTCATTTTCAATATGAAACAATCAAGAAATAGGACAATCAAGAAAGTAAACAGCCTGTATGAAGATGTAAACCTGGTTGTTTGCTGAATAGATCTGAAGAGTTCAGTAACTCCACTGCTGAACTGGTCCTAGAGATGCATACCACACTTTTCATGCTGAAAGGCACTTTCTTGCCTGGCAGTGCTCTCTGATGGAGACTGAAATACCCCTCATGGATATTGGCAGGTATTTTACAAATGAAATAACACTAGCAAGTTTTTGTGTCCCTGAACATGCAACATGCAGGCAACTTCCAACGTAGCTCTCTGGGGAGACAGTGGCAGCTTGGGGATTCGTCAGCGACATCAGAGCTTTGGAAGAAAATGCTTCTTTTGCCAAAAATGGGGGTTTTGTAAATTCTGCATCTGTGCAGGAGCATAACACAAAAGTAAGGATTGAGAAAACTCCTGGACAACTACAGGAGACATCGTGAGGTTGAACTGGCACCTCTTTGCTACCTTTTCTTTACCCAGAGGAGTGCTCTTTCACCCTGTTTTGGAAAAATCTTCTGTGGAAACACATTCTTCATCTCACAAGGCATGAATGAATTTATGAGTGAAGAGAAAAAGTCACACCAGTGTCAAGGTTTTAAAAGTGACTATAAGGAAGAAACCTAACTGATTAAAATAAAAAAGGTATCTCATTCATTGAAAAGCTGTGAAAGGCCAACAGATGCACAAACCATTTATAATCGTGTTATGTGATTCTTGTATCAATTACAGACAAAAAAATAAACAGAGCAAGGATTAGATTTTCAAGTGGGCTCAATGTTTGTGTCTAATTAGCCTTTGCTATGGTTCTCTGCTGCTTTAACAGGTTACTTTGTAGAGATGGTGCCATCATCTGCATAAGAAAGAAGCTTGCTATGTGTTAAGAACCGGTCTATTAAAAATAGTTTGCTGCAGATAGATAAACATTTTCTCTATTTAAGTCTGAATTTACATCATGGAGTACTCTCGAGTTATTGTTAACCACGATGGTCCACAGTTATGTTTTAAAGACTGCACTAAGTTCAAGAGAAAATATTTAGGAAGGAAGCATACAGACTTCACACAAGGGAAAAAATGCCAATGTAATAGCTTTGAATGTACAACAATCAAGCCCACCAAAAAATTCTGTGGTTGTCTCCAAAGGGAAAATGTCAAAAGGTTTATAAACAATGAAAAAAAATTCTTCATTTGGAACTGGAACTAGAGAACCGCAGACAGCAATTCAGAGTTAATATATTCCTTGCTTAAAAGGGGGGTGAGGGGAGGGGCAGGAAAGCATTTCAACCATAAAACTGAACTACTTTTTCTTTGAGAATGTCTGTGAAGACATCTGACATTGTTGGAGCAAGAGTTCAAGATCTACAAACATTCAACTGAAGAACAGGAAAAAGGTGCTCATGTGTCGGTCACATGGCATGCAGAATCAGAGCATAACTTCAAAATGTACTGCTATGAAAATGTATCATGCGTATGATGAAAAACCGCGTTTCAATGCATTTCTTCCTGAGAAACTATTTGCACATCATGTTATCCAGTGCCAAACTGCTTAAGGCAAGTAAGACTTCATATTTGTATTTCAAACTACACTCACTACTTGACATTTTTGTATTTGAGCTGTTTAGTACTTGGAATGCATTATAGAATACTGAGATAAAAAGCTTAGGGTTTGTTGTCAAAATTAATTGCTTCTGTCTATCTGCTTCTGCTTGACTCATAAATGGACTAAAAAGGCTTTGGCTATCCAGCTTACTTAATTGAAAATATGTAAAATTATCTATCCAATAACTTGTGGATACATCTTTATTTTGAAAACAATGTAAAGCTCACATATTTGTTTGGCCCAGGTGACCCTGCTGTTTTAGTGGGCAAGAGAATTATTTCATGTATGAAGCAAAGTGGGAGTTTCACATAGTAGTTTCAAAACTGTGCTTCTAATTCACCTGACATTTTAAAAAATGGTACTTTTAGCATCTAGAGTCCTAATGCAATAGTGCCACGTATGGTGAAAAGTTCTCAGTTTATCAAAAAGGGTATTCTGTAATACTACTTAAAACGTTTATGGTATCTCACCCACGCATTTAACTGGTTTTTGATGTGTGTTTGGTCTGGGGTTTTTTTTGTTTTGTTTTGTTTAGAAATAAGTACAGATTTAAATAACTATCAGCCTGATCCAGGCAACTCTACCTAGTTTATAGAATATAATTTTTCCTTGTTATTCAACACGGTATTTTGAAAACTTCTACACCATTTTAGCATTCAAAACAAAACAAATAACTCTTTCAGTACTGGCATTATGCAAAAGGTCATACAACATGGAGTTGCTTTGAGGAGACAGCTACATAGAGAGCAGAGTGCCGAATAGTTTTAAATTCCTACCAATGATCTTGACTCTGCATATATTTATACATAAAGAGATCAACATAAGCATAAAGCATTTGAAGGACCCAAACCTAGCATTTGCAAATTATTACTTACAGCTTATTTTGCAGAGCTTTTAAAACAGAAGGTACGAGATACATTTTTTTTCTTGGTTTTGTGTTAAAACATTAATTTTTTGCTTTGAAGTAGAAAGTCTCAAGAAAGACCTTCTTAAAATTTTTCTTGAAGTGTTTGCTTCAGACATTTGTTGAATAAATGTAAGAAGATTATAGCAGTTTAGAGCTGTCTGAACTTGTGTTGTCTAGACAACAAGCTTAAATTCAAAGACAAAAAATGGGAAATGATTAAACTCCAAATCTGCAAAGACTTATGCACATGCCTAATACCACTAATGAACCAGTCCACTGGTCTTATTTGCACACACAAAGTTAAATACACGATTGTTTCAAAGAATTGGTTGTAGGTCTGCAATATTAGATAGCTGTTTTGATTCATAGTCTTAATACATAATGTAATACTTCAGTATGAATAATCTTCTACTGAAAAACTAGATAGCCCCAGTGCCAAAAAGTGAGCTATCCTCAGTTCATTTTATTGGTTAAAAAATAATATTCTTTCAAAGAGATTAAAAATGTGGCAGTTAAGTCTCCAACAAAATATGTGAGCTCCAAATTTCTTAGCTCCATAAAGAATATGGAAAGACACGCCAATTTTTTAATATGTGCTTTTGGGAAAGGTATTGAAAAACATTGAAGGTATTAAAAGGTATGATATTCTATGATTTCTTCCGATGATCTCCTCAGAGAACATTTCAATTGGTTTTTAATACTACTTTCCAAAATGCTAACTGTGTCAAGATGCCAGGCCAGGACTAGGAGATGCTCCCGATTTCACAATGTACTGTGCCACTAAAGTGTGCAGTAATTCAATTAATCAGTTATGAAAGAACTCATATGATTGTCGTACTAAATGATGAACACTAGTAAATGTTCTACAAACCATATTCCTCTAGATAGCTCTCTCTGCAGAAAATAATTTCAGCCATTAATTAATTCAAAAACATTTTAAATACTGACTGGAAAGGTAGCCCTTAAACAACTTCGATTTTCAGTTTATCTTTTTGTATCTTTGCTTATTTTTATGTCCTCTCAGACAATTTCCATCTTCATATCTTCCATTCCTCTCTCAGCTTCCCTATTATCCATCATTTTTATGTTCTCCTTTTCACACTCTGTGGGTTTTTTCCTTACATTTTTTGTTTCATACTTCTCCTGTTTTACCTGCTTTTGGAACATAGCAATGACTATGCACATTATCTATTTCCAAACCGCCCCGTCCCCCAATCTTTCTCAAGAGCCCAGAAAACACCAGCTATGTCCCTCTATGACTAAAAGCAGCATAAACCAAGACACAATCTTCTCTAACATCTCTGCCCTCCACAGCTAACCTGTCACTCTCCACTTTGGGACT
Source organism: Mycteria americana (assembly GCF_035582795.1). NCBI lineage: Eukaryota > Metazoa > Chordata > Aves > Ciconiiformes > Ciconiidae > Mycteria > Mycteria americana. Next base: position 45,083,365 of record NC_134368.1, read on the forward strand.
GGTTTGTGTTCATCTGCCTCTGTGATTTAACTCTAAGACAGTAAAACCCCGGGGTGCGTCTGTACCTACACCAGTTCAGTGTCACGTTATCCCAAAACAGCCTCCTGAGCTAAAAATCTACGGATTTTCCCCAAAGGGATTTTCGTTCCTCCTTGAAGCTGTATGCCATCATGTGGGAATGATGGACTCTCTGCTCCTGGCTAAGGGGCAAGTGACACACTCCTGTTTGGATGCTTAGTTCAGTTAGCAGGTCAGCTCTGCATCAACAGGCAGGATCCAAGATACAATACCTAACGAGAGAGGCGATGTTTGTGTTGCCTTCAGTAGCTGTGCCTAGGCATGCCCTTGAGGCCCAAAGCGATCCAGTACACGTGCTTGTGATCAAATTGGAGAGGCCTCCAGATCCATTGGGAGTTCACATACTGCATCCTTAGCACACATGAACAGAGGGGTACTCTCGCCCTGGGTATTGTAAACTCATTTGCACCTCACATAGGCCCTCTTAGTTTGCATGTAAGCTCCTAAAGTTCCTGCCCCGTGAACCTTCCCCCTGTGCCTTACCTTGTATATTTCATTTAAAGATTTTTACTGCAGCCCTTGGGTGACAACTCCAACGCTGCTGACAGATGCATTGCCTGTTGAGACTGGTAACGTAAGAAAAGTGCCCCCATGCCCCCATCTACAATCAAGAAGCAAGGAGTCGAGTAAAGCTCCGGTTCTCTCAAATGGCATTGTCTGTCCTATTCACAGCATGATCTCCCTCCCTTGAATGGGGATAGAAACCTATGGCATTCTACAAGCTCCACATTATTATTCACCCTTTCAGACAATGGCAATCGCAAAACTACCGGTGCCTTGAACGTACCAACAGGATCCGATTGCCCTGACCGGTTAATAACCTCCTTTGTCTGTAATCCTCCCCTTTAACCTCTTCTCCCCTCTCCTAGGTGTTTAGCTGCCTGTGTTCATGGTCTGCTTTGATACGGCACAGCTGTGCAAGCTTAGATCTGAGTGCCATGAAAACAGTGAAGTTGTGAAAAATAGCTGTGGGAAACCTCATCTGGGACCTCCACCCATGCAGCCTCCCAAGCATTAGCTCAGGACCTGCAATTACACTCAGCCCCTTGCTCTAGCCGAGCTATGGCACGGGTGTGCTGTGCCCGGTGTTGCGTTTTTCCTTGCCTTCCTGACTTGATTTCCTGGCCTGACCTCGGGCCTGCCTTGTTACTACAGACTTGTCTGGTCGTCACTGGGCTGTTAGTTGAACCTGGCTACTGAAGCCTTTCTCTGCTCTTTTTATTTGGGTCCTGTGGGGCTGCACCCTGAGGGCCAGGGCACCGCCCTGCCAGCCTGGCTGTCACCCTTGGCTGCTGGCTTGCCCTCCCTTACAGAGCAGCCCGCTCTGTTTCCTGACAAAACCTTTCTTCAGGGCAAGAAACCCATCTCTGGTGCCCTGAGACAGGCTTTATTCTGCCTATACGTGTAGTGGCATCCTACATCCTTCAATCTGTTCCAGTACACACATGCTCCATCCACCCTTTGAAGCACAAGTGTTGAAGTACAAGGCATGAGATAGATGTACAAAGCCATCTATGGCTTTGTAACTGGAAGGCATCAGGCAGGTATTCCAGATCCCACACATGTTCAGGTGTCAGATTCTCATAGCTATCCAGTAACCACCATATAGGCCCCTGGTTGTATGTAGGAATGGTTTTTTCTCTCGTATTGCAGGCTCAGACCACAGACTCATGGTCCTGTCGCAGATCCTTTGAGATGTTACCTGGACAGCTGCGGGGTCACTTCAGTCAGACTGTGAACTCACTTCAAGTACAGAAATTTATTGCCGTGCCTTGCTACAGGATGGCATTTTGTGTTGCTGAACGACAGGCCAACATCCCAGTGGTATCTTCGGCATCCTGATCTATTGAACTCCCCGGAAACCCTGGAGCTGCTGACTCTCTCTGCGGTCAGCAGGGACAGTTTCATCAAGACCAGATGTTGTAGGACACTATTACACACGATAACTATTTTTGCTCTGACCAGTACTGTTAGAGGAAGTAGACCCAGGCCCCGTGAGGAAAAAAGCAGTCCAACTCTGAGCTCATTTGTCTGAGGGATGTGACATCAGAGATTCAGCAATAATGGTGTCGTGTGAAATTTTTCAGTCCTTATTCTTAAGGAACTTACTGTTTTAAAATTTCCTTTAATTTTTAACTTTATGACATTGAAATTTGAAAATGCATGAAAACAATTCACTTTTAAAAAGTCCTAAGGAATATTTTTCCCCTTGCAGTTGTGCAGATTATTTTTAGCATATTCTGGTAAATCTTCAGTGTTTCAAATTGAACTGGAGGTGAAGTAAAAAAACCTCTATTATTTACTTAGCTACTACTGTTAGCATACTAGCTATTACATCTCACTACTTCCCATGGATATATAAAATATAGTTTCTGATACAGTTGAAACCTTTGATCCCTTGACAGAAAATGGAACTATTATTTACATAAATATAACAGTTCAGCAAGCAGAAGAAAATTGATTTATCTGCAATGTACCATGCACATTAGAATTATGAAGGCGTTTTCAAAAGAAAAAAAGAATAGAAATTCAATGAAAGAAAAGCCTCCTCACACCATATTTCCAACTATGCACTAGCAGGTGTATTTATAGATATACATGTACATTTCAGAATTGCCTTTCTGTATTCATATAGGAAAGGCAAAAACTGCTGCTGGAAATAATGAACTCTTAAGAAAAATACTTTCACATTGACCACTTTTTGCAATTCAGTTTAAATGAACAAATCTGAAGCAAACTGTATTAAGTTGGCATTCTTTTTTTTCCCCCCATCTTTACGTTTGAAAGTGTCATAGTGGACTGAATGAAGAAATAAGCTCCATTTTAAACTAGTGACTATGAGAACTTGCCATGGATATGATATTGCATGAGTTGTGACAATCTACGTCCCAGGGCTACATATACTTGCCAATGAGGTATGACGGTCTTTAAAAAGGCTGTAAGGAAAGCAGTGTATAGTGCTAAGAAAATAAGTTACCAGTTGTGAACTGAGACATACCCACAAGTACCAACAACCCAGGGATTACTAAATTATGGGCCTATGCCCATAATTGGCCTATGCCCATAATTGGCCTATGCCAATTCAAATACTGAAAATACAGCTGCCATGTATAATGTATAGGAATGCTTCACTCAAGTCTTCATCTTCTATTGCAAAACACATCTCCTTAGGTCAAGCATGGGCTTATATAGTTTGCCTGATCAGAGATGTATTGAATTACTTTCTGAAATGACACCAAAGACAAATAGGAAATTACAGAGAAAACCTTGAAGAGCTGAGAACTTCAGAAACTAACCATTTAATAAAGCAAATAGTTTATTCATAAGCGTGCCATTTGTAACTTCAAATGTTAAAGCTTATCTCTTCTTTGGAGTAATAGCCCTATTTCTTTTTTCAGGCAACAGGCTTATTATATCTGTTCTCAGGTATAAAAAAACCTGCTTTTGGCTGAAAGCATCAAGCATAAACTAATTAACTTTATTTTGTTTTGTTTTGTTCTGGATTAAAAATATAAAACTTATTTGTTTGAGATAGTACTAACTAGTGTAAAAGAGATTTATTTATATTTCTTGAGTGATTAATACTTCACATGTAGCTACAGGATTACTCTGAGTGATATTCTGGCGTAGTAATGCATCTAGAGTTTAGACAGTATTAATTAACTATGTTGTTTACTGTGGGATCCAATGCTACATTTCAGCTAGGGAGATCTTGCAGTCACTTTCATATTCTATGGGTGAAAATTATTTACTTAATTGGAAAGATAAATACTAATTCTATGTTACATATATTTCCCCCACATTCTGAAGTGCAAATCTAAGCATGCTCTGTCTTCTGTTGACAAACTGTAAAAATTCTCACTGTCTTTTTTCTCCCACTCCCCAGACTTCCAGAGTTAATTGTCCATATCAAAGGAGAAATAACACAACTCCTCTTTTTCCTTTTAAAAATGATATTTTGAAATTGCAAGGCCCAACCCTTTGAAGGTCCTTTCTTAAACATTCTGAAAACAGCTTGTAGACTAAAAATGTTTCTGGAGAATTTTATGTCTTCATCACGTAAATTCATTCAAGCAGAAACTACCAGCACCAGCAAGGAACCTGGGGGGTTAAAGGATACCAAGAGGTATATAATTTGTCTTAGTTACTTACAGCTGTAAGTTAGTTGACATGCTAGGTCAGAGCAAAGGTCTGTCTAATGAAAGATGCTGTCCTCAGCAGTGTCCGTAACAGAAGTTCAGAAAAACAGGGTAAGAAATAGTATGCATTCATGAATCTTCCTATGACACCTTGCCAGTTCATAGTGCCTTGACTATCACTGGTGAACTGTGCTGAAGAGTACGCTAAAGATTTCCTCTGTAGATTAGAATCCAAAGTACAAACTTACTGTTGTTCTTGGAGAGGTGGCATTTCTTGCTTTCAAAAAAAGATGCCCCTACATTTAGTCCACCAAGGCTCTGGGGCATCTGTATTTTGCAGGTAGACAGGAACTGGATCTACCCATGATCTGAACAGATGCAAGCTTTCTTTGATATACTAAGAGAAGACCAAAAGCGTACTGAGAGGGAGGGTATATTGGCACATGATCAGTGCTAAAATATCTGCATTTGCATGGCTCCCTGCTGGCTTGGACTGTGAACAGAGTGACTGTAGCTTGGCTGTAAAATGCCAAGATGCACTTTTCTGTTTGATTTGAAGAGAAGTTCCTATCTCTACAGAAATCTTCAGGGGAAAGAAAAAAAAAAGGTTATCTCTGAAATAGAAGGGCATAAAACCAAAGACCTCCAAGCTGTATCAGTGAAATTCAGATATCTGATCAGGTGATTAACACCAGAAAAAGAAAGGTTTGCCTTTTAGAGAGGAAAAATTCCACTAATATTCTTCCTAGACACCAAGAACAGATAGCTTGCCCAAAGACAAATAAGAAACCTGTGGCAACACCAGAAAAATAATCAAGATTTTATGTCAAGTGTCTGGGCTTTAATAGCAGCCAGTCCTCTATGTCTTATTCAATGTGACTAAAGTATTAGTTAAGAGCTTTCAGACTGATCTCTTCTGAAAACTTAAAAATGTTAATATTTTATTTGCAGTAAATGAAATGCACTTCATACTGAATTTATTTAAACATCATCAAGAAATTGGTTAAAAGGTAGTTTGGTCTGGCTGTGAGTTAGATTATATGGAAAACAATATTCTCACTCTTCTCTCTCCTCCGCCTAACTACCAAAAACACAGCACAGAGAGAAAAGCAGACTGACAGGAGTGAGTCCTTAGCTCTGGCCCATACGTAAGGGGTGAAAATAGCCAGAGAGATATTGGCCTGCTGATGAGTACTTTCTTTAGAGTGGGGCACAGCAAGGAAGGCAGATTGTGAATTCTTAATCTTTCATGCTGCAGTCTTTGTCTGGGGCAGCAAAGCAGCAGTCCTTTGCTTGGGGCAAAGCCACAGTTGAGTCCAAAGCCAGCAAAGTCCATCTGTCTTATGTACAACAGATCGGCCAAGTTTGTAGCACAGGTTTACACCATAGGCTACGACTGTGAAGAAACACAGAATTATAATGCTATTCAGTAGCTTAAAATTGCAACTTGCTGAAATATAAACATGCTAAAATATTTTTTTCCGTGTGGGAAACAAATTCAGGTGTAATCAAGAATCATTGGACAAGCTGCAAAAGTTGTAATAGATTGGAATATGGTTCCCACCTTTAGCTGCCTGGCTATAGAATCATGCTGATTCTTACTCTATTTCTGCCCTAGTAAATCTTACCATTTATTTCTTTGCAATGACACAACTTCAAAAGAGGAACAGGGACACTACCAACCCCTCTCTGAGGACCAGCTACAGAATAAACAGTAGAACTCCATGGAGAAGAGCAATGGGGTTAAAATTTTTATAAAAGGGCAACTGAAACAGGGCAGCTCACAGCAATAAATACTTCACTACAGAGCCAAAGGAGTTTGCCTATTTCTCTTCCGTTTCAGTTTCAAAAGGAAAGGTCACTCTTGCCTCCCTGAATTAGTGGAGTTTAGGAAAACCTCACTGCAGTCTTGAAATCATATGTCCACCCTAGAAAGCAGCAATTTAAAGTCAGGTTCTTGTCATTAGCAGTTCTTACTGACAAGCTGAAATGCTCCAAAAAAACCAAAGCGGCCTAATTTTAGCTAGCCCCTCACTCAGACTAAAGCACCTAACCTTCTCCATGCACTGAGTGGCATTGACAACAGGGTTTTGGAATTAATCACCTTTGTGTTCCAACATCTGAGTGTGACAAAGTCCCTCTTTGGATCTACTCCAAGTCCTGACCTATGTTGGAATGATGAACATTTTCAATGTTCAGCTACGCAACTATTGAGGATGGTTTATTTGAATACAATTTTAAGCAAATCCTGAGAATGCAGCTTAAAATATTCAGTCTACTTTCTCCACTGCAATACACTTACATCAATTTTTATTATTTATAATACTATGTAGTAAAATTAGACTAGTATTACTGTACATTAAGAAAATAATTGAGTCAGTAAAATTATATCTTACCACTTGTTTTTTGCAAATGAGGAAAAGGTTCATTATTTTATATTACAATTGGTTATAGCATTTCTGGATATTATGACTTTTTCTGGCAGTCTTCCCTCATTTCTTAAAGTTTTTCACATAATTTGTGCCTATCTTTACTCAGGAGAGGTATTTCCATGATTGAACTCACCATCCACATGCAGTCCAAATCTCATATTCCACGTGTTTATCCCAGTAGTCAAATATTCCACAAAGCACCTTGACTTGTCTTATGTATTTTAATTCCTTCTCTTCTTTTTTAAAAATGTACTTCCACTTCCTGTGGTTACCAGCATTTTCCTTAGCCTGATTTTGCTGTCTGTTCTTACAGCACCTGAAATATCATAAAAATATTCTATATTCCATCTGCCATGAATATAATTTTCAGTCCCCAGTCGCCCAGTTCTACTTGTTCCTGGCAATTAATTTCCTGTGTCTGATTTACTGGCAATCCTGTCATTTTTTCTTAACACTTGCCCGTTGCATAGGCCTAAATCTAGATGGCATTCCTGTGCACCTCCAGCGCTCTTCTTTCTCATGATCTCTAATGAAGTCTAGACTTCTATAAAGGAAAGATGAGAAAATGGGAGAAATTATATCCAAACCCTGTTAGCAGCTGCTACCGTTCAAGAAGACAGCTGCAGGGAGATACTACAAACAGCATCAGCTAGTCTAAACCCACATGGGCTGAAGGAGTAACCAAATTTTTCGCTGCATTTATCAGCTTTATCTCTCTCCAGATTTTTATCTTTTTGCCTCTTTTCTCTTTCCCATGGGATGACCTGCCCTTCTCTGCTTCCTTGTGAGTCCGTATTCCATTTCTGTACTTACCCTCCACATCCTTCAGTATGGTAAACTCATTTCTCTATTGTATTTATCCCTAGCAGACTTTTTGCCTTGGCTCTGGGGATACAGATTTCTTTCTGCCATGACAAGGTCTGCCCCACTTGGACCAAGAATATCTGCCAGTTTTGAATTACTTGAGCAATATTTTTACTCTTATACTCGATCACATCCACGCAATCAGTATCTGTAATCTTCCCACCCATTCATCTATGAGATCTGTCAGGTGACACTTAATGCATGAGTAACTTCTCTTAGATGTCACTGAAGGATAGCGCACCTTCAGCATGTTGCACATGCCAGCATCTTCTGATCTTTCTGCTCCCTTTCATTTCTGTTGTTGCTGCCTCAGTAGTTGACACTGTCAGGTTCCATTTTATGTACCTAGCCCAAAAGAAAAAAAGAAAATCCTGAAAACTTGTTTTATTAACACACTCCTTGTGCTGGACAACATGGCTGTGAAACTTTCTGCTTAGGTCAGGCTTTTTTCCTTTTTGAGCAACAGGAACAATTAAACGTCCATCAACTATGAGCAGAGATTTCCCACAGCAACAAGTCCTCTGTCCTGTCACAAAATGCAGACTCTACAAACCCCAACCAAGCTCTGCCATCCTAGAGACAGTCACTTTACTTCACTACAGGAAAGGTGAAGATCCATCCACATCCAGGACAAGATAACAAAATGCTATTTTTTTAAAGTTGGGGTTTTTTCCCCTCAAGGCAGGCTTTTCCCTTTATTTAGGCTGTTCACTATCAGATCCCACCAGTCTATGATCAAAGCCAGGAATTCCGTTTAATGTCACATGAACTACACTGAGCCCGACAGAGACTTTGTCAGAATCTGACAGGCTCTGCAATGAGAAGTATTATAAACTGCAACCAGGAAAATCTAGCAAAGTACTTGGCAAACAATAACAATAAAAAACATACAAGGCTTTGTCTGAATGATATAAAACATCCCACTCTTACTGTTAGACTGCTTCATCTTTGATTTCAGCATGTATGGTGTTTGTGGGTAGTACTGGGAGATACCCCATGCAGCTCACCGTGGGTGACTTCCATCTGTAAGCGTGCTTCAGCTGACGGTTCATCCGCTGCCGGATGATCCACTGACTGGCAGGCTAGCTGGCCACTTGAGATGTCTACTGTTGGGCTGAATGTGTAGCTGATTCCTTTTTTTTCCGTGTTTATAAACTGAATGCTTGTCAGTGCGCGTGGCAGTTTTCAGTCTGAGAGTCCAGGGAGTAAGTGCTCTGTGACTGGGATTCCTTTGTATCTCTTTGAAGAGAACAGAAACAAAAAGAAATTACAAAAACTATGTATCTCAAATTATAAGACTGAAGTTTCAACTTTTAGCTCTACATCAGATGCTTTAAAGAAAAAACTTAACTGCTTCCTAAAATTGCTCACACACATCTTTCTTGATAGCTAATGCCATTATAAACATTAGTAAAAAGGCAGAAGAAGCAAAATGAAGGCGATGCTTTTATTGCTCTTAACACACTGTTGTACAAGTCATTATTTGGTCTACAAACCTCCAGTCAAGTGCAGTCTGTTAAAACTAATATTGTTCTGAAGAACTTATGTGGCCCCTAGTCTTTGAATTCAGATGAAGTAATAAACAAGACTGTGCAAAAAGCAATGATGACTGGGAAAAAAAAAGCAAAAAAAAAAGCATGAATTGTTCTCTCACTGAACTCTATGAGTTTTATTATTAATTTCAGCTGAAGCAGGATCATACTGGAGGGGAAAAGTCCTGTCACTTTGGTGATGAGCAAGGTAGAAAAGTAGTCACAAATCTGAACAGCTATTGCTCTAACATTTTATATGACATTATTCAGTGCCACTTATACCTTATCTTATGCCAGAAACAGTCCCAAGGCTGCTTTCCCAGGGCAGCCCCACTGGCCCATGCTAACATAGTTGCACTGTTCCTCAGAGTTATATATTTTTACGGGGAGTGACAGAGTGCTTTTTGAACATGCTGTCCCAGGTGTACTGAGTTGAGGCTACTTTCTCCAGGGAAAATGTATAAAATTATGAATGTGTTTCTGAGGGCAAAAGTCCCGTCAGGATTTTGGAGAAGATTACAGGAAGAAGCGGCTGCACGATAGCCATCATAATGCATTTCTCAGAGCGTGTGATGATAACAGCTTTCTAAATGCTGTCTGATAGAGAAATAGTCAATGTCATCAATAGGCATGCAGGGAAGAAACACAATTACAAGGGAAAAAAGCGCTTGGCATCATCCAAGGGGTTTAGGTGAAGCTCATGGGAGAGCACCATGGAAAAGATGCAGGGAGCTGGGCTGACAAAGAGAAAGAAAAGGGGATGTGCTTGCCAATAAAGTAGAAGTATTAAAGGACTGGAGTTTTACTGAGGAATAGCCATAAGACCAGAGAATTAAAATTAAAGCTAATGGGAAACAGAAAAGACTTCTGTTAGAGAAAGCAAATGCTAAAGGCCTCCATCTATTCAAATATCATACTGGTGAAAGTGGAGGTATCAGGAATAACTCTTTTCTCTTCCCTCACATGCAGACTTCAGATTAAAACCAGAGGTATCTTATTAGAGAAGAAGGCTTAATTTATTTATGAAAAAGCTACTACTGTGTTAAGATAGAATATTATCACTAAAATGCCTAAATTATTGGAGATTTCATTTTAGCTACACATAGAAAAATATAAAATAATCTGCCTCTAAAAGCATGGGAGTGGCAGAGGCATGGAAAGCAGACAGCAATAGCAGCTACTACTACAAATTTGTACCGGCTCACAGATTCCTGGCTTCATTAAAAGCGATAGCAAAATACTAACTTCATTAATGTTGGATTTCCCAGGTGACAATATTTACCCAGATTTTCAGTGCAAGGCCAGTCTGCCCGGATAACATCTAATGGTCTCTTGAAACCACAGAGATGAGAGACATAAAGTAAATGGAAAGAACAAAACACCCCACAACACCCCCCCCTGCCCCGAGCTTTCACCAGGCATAGACTTTTGCATGATTTAACTCTCACTTGTATGAATATCAAGAGAACAATCAATGTTATTATATGAAAGTAGTAGAACTAACAGTTAATAATAATCTTTATGGCTTTATCACAGGACTATGAGGAACAATAAATGGCTTTTGTAGGTGATTAAATGTTAGTGCGCAGCTGAAGCATTTAAGAATCTCACATGGTCATTACAAGTATACTCCAGTGTCACGAACACTCTTCCAGATATTTAAGACTGAAAAAAGACAACACAAGGAGATAGAAAAGAAGAATATTTCTTCTGAGAGTGGTGTTGCTTAATCTTAACAATGATCTTCTTGAAATATTTAGTATATTTGGTAAAGCAGCATATGTCAAACTATCCTCCAAAAGCCACCTCTACAAAGAGCACTTTCATTTCAGTTCAGGTTTGCTCCAGGTGCTGCAATTTTAAAAAGGGCCAAGATATTGAGTATGAAGACAGGTAAAGTCACTTCTGTTCTTGAAAGGGTCCTATCACCAATTTGCGGTGCTGATGTTGATCAAGCAAATCTTACAAGTTTTACGTCTTTTCACAGATGCCCTCCCTTAATTCCCTGCAGTTGTTAAAGCCTTTTTCATGAGGCTTTGTGCCTTTTGGTATCTCAATAGTACTTTAAAAGGTAAAAGTAAGTTATGTCTACCTTACTAAAAGTCTTGCAGCTTTCAAGGTATCTATGTAATAGACTGTATGGATACTTACAGAGAAAGAAGCAGCAGCTGGAGCTGTTCTGGTAAGACAAGCAGATTTAGAGGTTGAGATCACAGGTTTGATTGACTGCTGGCTGATTTAGATAGGCTTCCAGCCCAGAAATAAGAGGGGTGGAAATTGCTTGCCTACCAGCTTAAAACTCCGTGCATGGGCAGTCATTGTGGAGGGCCATAAATAAAGGGGGCTGTTCCTTTAGTAATTTTGCAAGGGCATTTGTGCTGATGTGAAGGAGGGCAGAAAGTCTCTGTTCTGTTCTTCAATCGCAGTGAACAAGAGACCACACCAGTGTGACTGCCAGTCATTTCTAGTCCTGGCTGGCAGAAGGCACCAACAAACTATACCATGACATGGAGACAGAACATAGCTGCATAAACCTTTGAATACATACATACATTTTCTTTGATACTCATTCAGTTGGCTGGCTTTAAATAGTCAGTGTTCTAAATGTTAATGAAACACAAGCTTTCCAACATAGAAAACATATTTTGTAACCTAAAACCCAGAGACAACAGCATGATTTTGTGGCAATCACTGTGGCTTTCTCTAACTAGAAATAATATTGGCTCTCTATTATAACCTTGCAGTCACATATAATTCTGTTAATGCTGAGAGGCAGATGACCACATCCCTCCTGAAAATATAACGGTGTTCTCACCTTAATAAGCTTTTATTCTTTGGCCTGCTCTGGCATAATCAGTGTTGTGGTTGTCCACTGTCAGAAAAGCCTGATGTTGCAAATTCTGTGCGAATGACCACTGCCTGTGGTGTTCAGCCTGTTTTCACAGCTCTGCTGGAGTAAATGGCCTGGGATGCATCAGGCATACTGCTTCTGGGTTCAGTAGCACTGGCTGGCTCTCTGTCTTTCCCATAGACTGTCACAGGCATGACCCAAGAACCACCAAACAACAAGATGGGGGTCACCGTGGGATAGTGTTGATGCTCTAAGTTAGTTAAAAGCTGTATGTGATTCAAGCTAAGCCTTCCATTTTACTGCATCTCCTGTGAAGACAGGGAAATTAATTCATGACCTTTTTGTTAGAAATAAGACTACAATTATTCGATTAAAATTACAATTATTTCCCAAGCATAGCAATAAGAATGGAAATTAACATAATAGAAAGTAGTTTAACACGTTAAAATAATAACAAAAATTAAAACGTAAAGAGACAGATAGTAAAAATTGGTTATAATGAAAGTCAAATGAAAACATAATTGAGTTCCAGGAAGTTTGATTGTGACTTATTACAGGAAGTTTGTTTGACATTGAAACATGTGTTTCCATTTAACAATCAGCATCCATAATGCACCCAGCTATTTAAGTTTGTATGAGTTTAAGAAAAGAATCACGTTCTTAATTTAAAATTAGCTAAAATATGTAGAGACCCTTCATTTTGCAGTTTTGCCTTCAGAACTGGCTGGGAAAAAAAAAAATCTGGCAAAGGTTTCATGATTTTCAGAGATGTGTTTAGCTCCAGGGGATGCCTTTGTAAAATGTCAGCCACTGGGAATGTGATAAACCCAAGATAAGGATTTACATTAAGAAAAGGCAGATGTAATATTTAGAGATTGTTGATGGAAAAGCTAACAATGGATACAGATAAAACCAAGTTATATGTATCTGTGCTGAAGGATCTTTTCATTCAGTTACTTTCTTCAATTTTTTTCTGACAGAAAAAAACTCCTTAATTATTTGAAGGGCAGCATAATATTTTATGTTACAAACTCATAAAATATTTTTTTTAAAACACAAAGAATTGAAAAGCTACATTTTTGCTATTTAAAAAAAAAAATTGCATTCTCCTTTTCCCACAAAGCTTTCCTGCATCAGCAGGGCACAACTTTAAGATTACATATGTGCCTTCTTGTTCTGCAGGAGAAAATTTGTTGGGAAGAAGACATGGTGGTGTCCTTCCTCTTCATATATAAAATCACTGCAATTTCATAATTTACTGACATCACATCTGGTGTAACAACCAAAACTACCTTCCCACAGAACATCTGACTAGAGTTAGGTATACCAGTAGAGTGGGAAAAAAAAAGTGTGCAAAAACTTCCCTGCCAGAAAAGATGAAGAAATTGTATTTCTGCTATGTGGAATTCAAAGTATGCCAACATGCACAGTCCATTTAGAGGACAGAATTCTGGATGCTAAATGTCATCACACACATGAAATAAAAAAAAAATAAAATACAGAATTGCTATTTAAGTAGGTGAGTTAATTCAAGATGAAAATACCTTCTTGAAAAATAGGATGTACATGTAAAGATGCCTAATCTGACAAACAGATTTATGACAAACACATGTAGTAAAGAATGTTTTTTCCAGTTTTTTTTTTTTTAAAACATGAACACTCTGGTGGAATTGGAATAAAAATTAAATTGGCCAGAAAGATGGAAATTTGAGAAGCTCATCAACTACAGTAACCTACCAGCACAGCAATACATGCATGTTTTATCTATATAAAAAATAGTGAAATATTGGTTTCTTTACTGTAAACGTTTATCACAAATGCTACTATAACATTCTTACAGTGATAGCAATATCATTACTGAAGAATCAACTCCTAAACCCAGAGCTATTAGTGATTTTATTTTATGGCACTTGGCAGAGTAAAAGAACAAGTATTACACAACAGGTGCCAATCCTTTTCTTCTCGAGTGCCAAAATGCAATGATGACATAACTGAGTAAAGAAAGCAGAAGGACGTTACACTGTTAATTTTAAAGCTTTTTAGCCTGGAAGGTAATAGAACATAGCATTTTAAGGAAAAAAGCAGATTTTGTGATAAAAGTAACTGTCACACGTGAACTATCTGAAGTATGGAATCTGACCTAACACAGAATTTTGGAGCTAGTAATGTGTTAGCTCTCGGGTGAAAACATGCATTTTTCCTTTTTCCAAGTCAGGCCTTCATCTAAAGACTACTTAAATCATGAGAGTACAAGTCATAGCCATAAAGCATCTGTGCACAAGCATAATTCTGTTGTTCTCTAAAGACAATGAATACAGTTACTCATGCACATCAGTACTTCCAGAATCTGTAATTCTGGATAGTTTGGGGGTATTTCCCCCTTTCTGTCCTCTTAAATGATTTTCAAGTCCCATTTAACCTGGACCTTGGCCACCCAAATTCAAAACTGATTCTCAAAACCTTCAGGCATTAAACTCTCTATGGTAAAGTAGTTTTTGCCACTTCAGATTGTCACATACCAAGACGCTTAAGTCTGGGCTCTGGTCTCAAGTGCTGAGCAGAAAAGTACCTAGTTTATGTACAAAAGTCAGAAGCCTCAGAGGAATACTTGCTTGCCTATCTTTTCTCCATCTGTTAGAGTTGTCATACAGCACGTGGAAGACTGGCATTCTGTTTTCTGGATGGTGAAGTTCAAACCCATATTACTCATCTCTTGAAAGAGAGATTTAAATAGTTCTCTCTCACAGAATGATGAAGCTCAGACACCACTCAGACTAAATTCCACTTAACTCCTGCTATAGTTTCTCCGTACTTTTAGGTCTCTTCTAATATATGCTGAAGATCAAACTCTTCATTTCCTAATGTAGTGATGCATTAATATGAAGATTTTCATTTATTCCTATGAAGTCAGCTTGATTTCATAGTTAATATCAGTTCATGATAAATAATATATGACTGCCTTTTAAACAGATGCTTGTACCTTTGTGCCATGTTTCAAGTTTGACTCACATAACAAAAAGCCCCTTAGAACATCCACGGTGTAACTGTTGCAAATAAGCAACTATTTAATGAGGAGTTCTTACTAGTTCTTCTTACTAGTGAATAAGCTTATATGGAGCACAGTTTGATTACTTGATGAATAAAAGTGGTTCTCAGTGTGAGTAAAGATTTTCAGGTCACGTCTATGGCTTAATTTTGCTATCCGCGTTAGCACTAAGTAGTTCATCCTGCAAGTATTCTCACTGAACATTATTCATATCTTCATGTTCACATCTAAAGGTAAAACTGACTCTACGTGAGCTCTACATAAGGGTTCACAAACAGAGAATGATCTGTTTAACCCCTACCCTGAAAGCGATATGAATCAGTTCAAAAACAGCTGCTATTAATTGAAAGCAAAAAGCAGATTGTTTTTTTATAATCTCAACAGCCTCAGTGTTTTTAGATTTGAAACACGTCTTTTACAAATACATAAAGTAATACAAGTACCAGTCTTTCATTCTGTATTGCCAAGAACCTCAAAAAGGTTATAGGAGATGCAATAGTCCGTCAAAGTTGATGGAAAGCAAGATTCCTGAAAGCTTTGAAAAAACCCAAAACTGTATGGAGAGGAAATACAGAGAGATAGATGAGAAAAAATAACAACCCAGATTAGCACCAAGTTTTGGTTTTTTTAAGCCCCGGGAAAAGATACAGTATTCTGTAAGTAATATTTACAAACTCAATTCCGATGACTGCAAAACTGGAAAGCTAAGTAGGAAATTGCCTGTATGTTTCACACTAAAAATAAACTTAGAAAGCACATAAAATCTCAGTAGTAGAATCAAACTATCTAAACACTTTGAAGACAACCTGATGTTAGGATATGATTCAGCACACTTAGCTAACTATTGTTCGAACTATAGCATTGTTCAATTAATACACCCATTTTTTATTGAAGACCTTAGTTTTTAATGGAGTTGCTTCAAATAAAATAGTAATTCTTAGGAAACGTTATTTTTATATTGGAACTTAGTTTTAAATTAAAATCAAATATTAACTAAATGAAATAATATCTTGATAAAAATCACTCCTTAAACCTAAGTTCTTTTATATATTTATATATTTATTTATGCATTTATATATTTATATATCTATATTTAAAAATATAATTTCAGCCCCACAAATGAAAGTATGCAAAAGCACTATTTAATGACTAAGTCAACAGGTTAATTTTTTACCAGCACCCAGCTAGATGATTTGAATTCTTGCACATTTGTTTTTTTCTCATAATACCTTTCCCAGATTTCAGTCAATTCCCGTATGTTTTAATTGAGTTTTGTTGTATTTGATATGTCAGTGATTCCTCCCTTACAGTGAAATGAAAAAATAATTTTTTAACTTTTTTTAATTTAATCAAATTCTTCTTGGCAGAATTATACACCAGACACTTTCAAGCCTTTGAAATAATTATTTTTCAGATTTAGTTCCTAGATACATAGGAAGTGAATCCTTTATCACTGCACTTCATCAGCTTCAAGACAGTGCCTCTTTCAGACTGCCTCACAAAACATCACATTTAGAAGTGCAAAAGATTTATAGGCTTGAACCTGGGAATATTTTCTTCCTCTCCCCCAAGGTGCACAGCGTCTTCAGTCAAGATTCAACCCTAGTATAAATAATTGCAGAGCTGTTTACCAGTACTTTATAGCTTTGAGTATAAGAAGACCTCTGTTTGTTCCTGGTTCCAATAGGGTTGGGAGAAATTTCTGCTCCCAACAAGCCTCGTAAAAGTTCTGTTATGAAGCAAATCATGCAGCCTCGTACATCCTCCACAGCAATGGCAATTACCCAATTATCTCCGGCTGTGTTTTACAAGACTTTCAGTTTTGTTATACAACTTCTTAATTATGTCCTTGGAGATAGGGAGTGTGCATTAGACAAAAGCCATATTGTCTTCAGTTCCCCTGTCCGCCTCAAAACCAAATTTTTTGTCTGACACATCTCTCCTATGTTCTCAAATGCTGATTTTTACATCTGGGTTTTATAATTCTGTGTTCTTTGCCTTTCCACAGCTGACCTCTTTGTGTTACAACTGTTGTGAAAACCACGTCTCTTCATGGCAGTTATTACTAAGGGGGAAGCACGATGTGCTTGCGATGGCTTGCGATGGCTTTCTTAGCAGAACCTGAAAGCTTGTCTTGGTGACTGGGAGAGTTTGCTGTAGCCCCGATGTTTCCATGGCGTGAATCCACATTTGACTATCAGCGTGTGCTAATCCCAGCTACTCTGGCCAACGAGGTGAGGGTTCATAACAAGCAATGCAGAAGCAGCAGCTTCTTAAACCACCTCTCTACTACGATTACTGCTAGTCCATTTGAAGCCAGGAAGACGGACCACCTTCAGCAGTCAGTTCAGCTGTTCACTTTAATGCTGGCCCTGGAATATAGCAAAAACTTTGCATAGTCAGACAGACATTTCAGTTGAGCACATGAAGCACGTGGTCGGTTACAGTACAAATTCCTGATCCCCATCAGCCACATGCTGTTCTGTGAGGCTTACCTTCAGCCTAAATCTGCAAGCATGTTTTCCTTGCAGATGTGTGGTATGTTGAAATGTTGTTGTAGTCTGTAAACAATTACATGCTTTCAGAAGAAAACATAATTTGCTCTTAATATTATGAAATCACTTATTAGCTTCCTTAATTTGTGCTTAACTTCCGAATTAAATTGTAGGTTTGCGTTCCATTCATTTCGTTTGACTTGAAAACATCATACGAAAATGTGCAGGCTTCATATTTAGATCTCTCTTATACTTGGGCCAGTTAAATAAAATTTGTAACATGACAGCATGAGTGTCATTCTGATCGGTTAGGCCCGGCCTCAATAGGTGTCTCAGGAGAGCAAACCTCTGCACTCATTCAGAAAATCCATAGATAAAGCAGTTGCATGTGGTGAAAAAACTTGTGTTTGCGTTCAATTCCTTGTGTGCCTCCTCCATAGGCACAGTGGTGAATGGTAAAACAGCTCTCAAAAGGCTATTTTATGCTATTAATATTTTCTATAGTAATTATTTCCATACATTAAAGAAACAAAATAGAACTACAGCAAAGCAGCTTTTCCCTTTATAGGTTTTCACTAATTTTGCTTTGGAATAAAATCTTGTTTGCTTGGGTCTCATTTTGGACAGGCTCTGGACTAAAACCATTTCCTTATCATATAAGCAGTTCACTATATGACTGCATTCATTTACGGTGCAAAAAGATTATAATCTCTAGTTTTCAAAGAAAAATACTAAAACTACTATCATGCTTGTTGTAATCAATGAAGACAGTTTCATTACAATTAAATCTCTAGCACAGGTGAATGAGACAAAGTGTAACTAACTGACAGAGGACATTTAGAAATGTGCTTTAGTTTATCTACAGATAAGTATATCAAAGTTGTTTTCTGCAGTTTGAATACAAGGAAAAAGAAGTTGTATCCTTTCCTTTTAACTAAATGTAGAGGAAGGATATAAAGTTGATTTTCATCCTTAATACAAATCTGGTTAGAGAAATTATTAACAGCAGTAAAGGGAGAGCTGAAGTAAGGGAAATTTACCCTTAGCTGTTTTATGAATGTTTATTTTAAAAACAGACCAGTTCTCTTATTCATTGACAGATAAATTATAGACATAGCACATAGATTGCCTATCAGGTTGGATGTCAGCTTTCTAAATCCAATCACAAGAAGTTAGACGACTTCTTTTCTTGTGTTGCTGGGGCCATAACTGCATTGATATAATCTTTTTCCAGTGAACCAGTATTGAAACTTGCATATTTTATAGCAACACCTTGCTGATGCTTAACAAAGACATGGCAACTAGATAATTTCCTGTATGTTATGTTCACACATATGTATTGATGGGAGGACCTATTCCATATCTGCTGTAACTTTTCAGAAACATACTGCATTGTTGCTAGCATCTGTTTTCAAGGTAAATAAATATATTTTTAAAAATCTGTGCTTCTCTCTCCAATTTGCTTATCAGTGTATTCTTACTCTGAATGGCCTCTCTTAATGAACCTTATAAATGTTCTTGGCAGCTAACTGGGAAACGTTAATCAAGGGTTTCACTTAACAAGGAGTTGCAAATTATCCAACTTGTTAAGTTTTCCGATAGCCATCTTTCAGATTTAATTATTGGCACTGTTTTTTACCCACCATTCAGAGACAATGCTTTGACTATTTTATAAATTGCATTATGAAAGATTTTTCATCAGTGTAACAAATAATAATTCTGCTAAATTCTTACAGAACATCACTCCAGTGAGCTATTAACAAGCTCTTAGTAGCTATCATTTCAATACATCTGATAAGTATCCTAAGTCTTAATACAGAAAAATTATGCAAAGAAAGAAAAGCCCCATGGGCCTTGCTGCAGCCATGAGAGGATTACATTGGTAACATATGTGGAAACAGAAGATGTCAGATTTAGAGCTCTAGTTGTTGCAGTTCCTGTGGCTGGGTTGCAATCTGGGCACCTTTAGGTGGCAGTCTGACTGTTGCCTCACTGGGCTTCCCAGTCTTCTAGGTCAAGCGAGTACTGCCTGTAGGATAGGTTATAATTATTATGTGAACATGTGGGATGAGAGCTTCACCTATTCTCCTGCCCGTTTGAATTGTATAACGCATTTAAATCAACAGAAAGGAAGGGCAGGCCAGCCGAGCTTTCATTTAGACAACCTCTTGGGACACATTTATATATCCCAGGCATAGAGAAAATTGGGATTATAACTATATGAAGGCAATTTCAACTACTTTAGCTTCTCTCTTCCTCTCATCAACAAAAGCAAATTTTGCTCTGTCCAAGATGTGCAAATGGGCTTCAGCCATACCAGCATGACACCTGTATATCCCTATGGCTACATCTGCACTGAGAAGCACACCTTCCCCAGGGCACATTCCCTGCCTTCCTCCCAAGCAGCGCACGATGGTTTCTGTCTGATTTCCATAAGCTTTGAGGACCACAGGTGAATCCAGGCCTGGTCCAGACCTCTTCTGGGTAGCTGTGGCCCTCAGAAGTTGTAATTCTTTCTCTTTCTTTGCATTTTCTTTTCTGTTTAAGCCAGAACAGAATTGTGTGTTGTAGTTGTATATAGCACGAAATCAAGGGTTTCCTCCATTTTATACCGCGGGTGTGACACAAGGTACTTCTGTGGGCACATGTATGAGTCAAAGACCTGTTGGACTATCTCTGGAGACCTGTGAAGGTCAGAGGGAAAGAGCTGCTGCCGCAGGTTGTTTGTCATATCCATCTCCCATATTGAGAAAGATGTGAGTGAACCGTCACTAGACCAACACTTGGATTTTGCCCTGGAGGAAACCAGTTGCTTCAGTCCAAAAGCAGGGGCTGAGCCCTGGGACAAAGTAGGATTTGTCAAACAGCACCGAGATCCCTCTGTGAGCCAAGTTTTTGGATGATGTAGACCTCTGAATTAACATTTCTTTGGCTATTTGACAGAGTTGGATGATGTTTTAAAAAATAAGATATGACACTGTTGGTAATGCAGTGCTTTCAAAAATAAGCAGTGGTTGCCTTCAAATTGCTTGTTTTTCTAAAATAATGAACAACTCTGGCTGACTTTTTTAGATGTTTCACTTTTTAGAAATCCTGATCTAAATTTCTTGCATCTATAAGATTTTCAGCAAAATATAACCTATTACAAGTAAAAGCACTAATGGCCATGAATTAAGAGAACACCAAATTCTAGTAAAACTTTTAAAATCTTATTTAAAATATTTATTACTGCTTCTATTGACATCCAACTATTCTCCTTCAATCTGCATTTATGGTTATTTTATGTTCCTCATCTGTTTCAGTTCAAATCTTACTAGAAAATAAATTTTGTTGAACAAATATTACCACGTCACTGAAACCATAGCTGAAGTGTTTAGCAATTTTGGCTGGAAGCTTATTAATAGGCAAAAGGAGACCAAATAACGTGTTCTTAGAAGGAGTGATTAATTTCTCATGATTTGTTCGTATTTTTCCTCAGTGCTGTACAAAGAAAAAGTGTATTGAAATATGATCTAAAAATGACAATCCTAGCTATGCTCTTCAGACTCTGAAAGCCTCCATTTAAACATCTGGTTATGGATTAATCTTTTACATAAGAAAAGGAAAAAATTTGAAAAGTATTCATTGTCCATATGCAAGCCTCTATAATTTTTTGTGTTAACCAGACATCTGTCAAATTATTCAGATATGTTCACAAAACCCCTTAAGATCTAACCTAAGTGAGTTATGAGTCAAAAGTTATAAGTGAGTTATAATTCAAGATGTAAATCTTACTGGGATTTGGCAAGTGCGTCTACAGGATATAACCATGTTAAACTGGACTCAGAACTTTTTTTTCCAAACATCTTTCTGTATACATCTATAGACTGAAATATTCTTAAATAAATAAATAAATAAAAAGTCTTCCATTGTAGTTTGAACTCCAGGTGTAAAACACTGACTTCTAAAAGTCAAAATGTTTGTAAATATTTATGCTAGAAAGGGAAACATGCGACATACAAATGAACTCATCGCCTCCCTTTTATATAGCATACATAACTAAAATTACATTCCCTGATTCTTTACATTATTTACACCTTTACTGAGTAGATCTACAACTTTACAGAACCAGAACTTTTTCTAAACTCCCATTCTACATAGGTGTAAAATGATTCCCAAAGGAAGCTTGGTATCGGGCCGTGGACACTAAGCACAGAATGAACACAGGAGAAGAACTTTTATAAATGATTTGTCAAAAATAATTTAACCACCCAATGTGGACCAACTATAGGACCAAACAGAACCATCATTTCTTTACTTTTTTCAGTTGAATCACACCATCAAAAGTACTCTTCCATAGTCTCTACTAATGTTTTAACTGGATCTTGCTGAAATTCCAATACATCCACATTCTTAAGATTGTCTATAGATGTATTATCACTTTTATTGCTAGAATGACAGTTTTATATTTTTTTCTTCTTTTATACCAGACAGAGCTCCAAACTTTTAAACTGAGTTTTCAAAGAAAAGAAGTGGATTGGAATAGAAAAACACCTACAGTACCCAAATCTGAACAACTGCTCTCTTAAAAAGAAAGAACAGAGGGAATATCTGAAACTCTCACAGCTGTCTAAAATCAATGCGTGGAGCAGGTGCCTGGAGTGCAGGTGAGATAGTGTGTGCTGAAGAACGGGAGAGGTGCGGGTGACACACATCTCTATGCCACTAACAGAAGTGAATCCAAGGCAATTTCTTGGGAAGAGGATGTGTATTCAGACCATCTTAGAGGAGGAAAGTGAATATAGCTCTCCCACAGGCTAGAGGTAGGTGTTGAAGTTCTGGGACAAGGTGGGATTTGAGGCATTCCCCTGTCTTCATTGTTTTTCTTTAGCTAGCTTACCTACCTCCCCAACCGGTGTGATGTTTTCAGCATCATTTTGATGTCTTTTGGTATTACTGCATAGTTAGTGAGGTCTCTAACTTGGTCTCTAAGTTGTGAAATCTTCTGGGACCTGGTTCAAACACCGTGTCACCAGCATTGTGGCAGCTGATTCTCTTTTACAGATTAATCTGAAAACTGACTAAGCATTAACCTTTGTTCAGTGTTGGGTGCATAGATTGTGGTTATTCAGAGCTTCTCTTCATCAAAAAAAAAGAGACTCGATATCCTTAGAAATCCCCATGAGACAGAATGGGCTAACCAGGAACCAGAAAAAGCCTGAAGAATCTACTTCTGCCATAGGACGGGACAGTAATTTATGGAAAATATGGGCTTCAGTGAAGTAGAATTTACATATTATTGGAGACAAACACCTACTAAAATTGAACATCCACTCTCTTCAATTTTTTCGTTTGTATGTCAATACAGTTGCAATGAATTTATTTTTCTTTCTTCTTAGTGGCTAGGAATATGATTATCCCTCAGAGAAAAGCTTTCAACCAAACCACATAAAAGCATTTCTGCTGCGACACTGGTGTCTATGAACCATTGTTTGAGCATGTTAATGTGCTGCTGTAGCAATAGATAAGGATAGAAGTGTGTGGTCGGAGAGGCCAGAGTTGTTTATAAAGACTCTTTGGGGACTAAGAAACAATCTATTCACTAATATAAATCATGAGCTGTTAAAGTAAAAAATAAAATCTCCCTTGCAGGAATGAAGAAATCACCAGACATCAATGGAATTACATTTGGTGCACTTATGTATTATTCAGTAGACAATAGGGAATGTAGCAATTGATTTTGGAGAGGATAAGATTTGTCCAGATGAATCTTTTAAAGACAGTTAAAGTCTTTTTCACCCCATTAGTATCCCCAGCAGCAAAGCCACGGCCACAGGAAAGCACTGAAATGAAGCTAAGTTTAAAAACTCCTGACTCTGGATGGTTTAAGACATTCATAGCAGTGCTGGTGTAGTATTTTTAATGTTTTTCTACCAAAAAAATCAAACTTCCTTACTATTTTAAAGTGTTCTGTTTAATCACAATTGCCACAGTCATTTCAGACAAATCCAATTTGACTTGCCTTTCCTGGATGTTTAGAAGAGACCTCTGCCCACAGACACTGTCTCTGTAGCTTATTTGCCTTTCTTTAGGACAGCAGGGATTTCCAAAAGAAATCTCTATGTGTCTCTGCTTCTCTGTAATAAAAAAATATTCTTTCTTAAAGGGAACGTCTTTTCTGTAGGGCTGAGTTACTCAATATCAAACAGATTAACCCTCACCTTTCTAGTCCAATTTATCAGATCCAGTATTTTTCTGTCGCAATGAAAGCTAATACAAGACTGAAATCCACTTTTAAACAAAGTATAGGAAAAGAAAAATCTACAAAGAAATTGACACCAAAGTCTGGTTTGATAGATAAGTACTGTAGACTATTATACCTGAGCTGTGGCACTGATTTCTTCATCCACTACTAGGTCCTAGAGAAGCACTTTTTTTCTCCTATGATTTCTCCTTTTATTACCGCATATTTATTTCTCATTCCAAACGTATTTAGTGGACAAGAAACTACCTCCAGGCATGGAGAGACTATGCATAAATGAAACACGCCCTTCTCTGCACAGGGAAATATAGGCACTGAAGCATAGAGTCTACAAAGGTGTAGAACAGCCTAAATGGGATGTTTAAGAAATGCTGAGGATGTCGGTGTTTCCTATGCATAATTTGTAAGAGGTATCTGAGAAAATATCTGTTTAGCTCTGCTTCTGATTCGTAACCACAACCATAGCTCATAATCTACTACTTTCCAAAGTTGTCACTTCAACTAAGACTACTTTCCTTTAAAAAAAAAAAAAAAAAGGATTAATTGCCCTTGTCCACTCAATGGCAAAATGGTTAGGAAATTCAACAGAGATACTAAGCTTTAAGGCATAGTCCTTGCTATTTCTGAGGCCTGAACCAGTCTCTGTTGTTGGACTATCCTCAAGCACCTCCATGCTATGTATAGCACACTAAAATTTACAGGAGAGCAGCAAATACCCAAATCCTCTCTTTTAGGGAGGGACAAACAAACTGTCACTATGATTTAGTGAATATGTACTTATTAATTTTAAGTATAAAAAGTTAATACTCACAGCTCAATTATACCTGAATTAAGGGGTAAAGGCACTCGCATAGGATGAAGATGGTGTGGGTTCAGGTCTGTTGTACTAGAAGATGAGGATG
Source organism: Mycteria americana (assembly GCF_035582795.1). Taxonomy (NCBI): domain Eukaryota; kingdom Metazoa; phylum Chordata; class Aves; order Ciconiiformes; family Ciconiidae; genus Mycteria; species Mycteria americana. Next base: position 45,107,945 of record NC_134368.1, read on the forward strand.
TGTATTGGTCGCCCATAGTCCAGATGAATTCTCTAAAAATGCCATTTTATTCTTTTGTTTTATGAGGTCTGACTGAGTCGATATTTTCTCAGAGTTTTTACAAGACTGGCTTGAACTAACTGTGAAAATGGGCAGAAAAAAAGTGATTCAAACCTAGGATTATTCATGAAAATACATTCCTTGCCACTGCCAAGGCTGATGTGTTTTTTATTTTCACTGCCTTTTTCCTGTCCCCAAGTCTCCTTCCAGATTTTTCTCCAGCATTCTTCCTTCACAGAATACAACTTTTGAAAATGCATCTTTGAGATTTTTCCGTCTCTCTTTTGTGCCAAAAAGATCCACATGTTTATGACAATTTGGACTTCATTTTCTCTAACTTTGTGAGATGAAAGATCGGCTTTTGTGAGGTTTCTGTGAGTTTAACCCTTTAATCTTGAAGGCCAATTCTCTTGCCCTGTTTGATACTATGTAACAGATGGTCTCATATATAGATAAATGTTTTGTAGATGAAACGGTAAGTCTTACAGGTTGGAATAGCTGGTGCTATTTATAGGTGCCATATTTGCTGGTGGAACAGTATTTTCTGGTACACCTCATCTCAGTTTCCCAACAAGGCATTGCCTTCCTGGCCTTTCTCATACACTGAAAACCATCTTTGTCATAAGGACTGTCTAGTCTTAGGTGATTTTATGTACTATTAATCTAAGAAGTGATATTATGTGCTATTAATTATGTAATATTAATCAGTACATAAACTTCTATAACTGAACTGCTTTTCCACTGTTCTCATCACATCCCATTTCTATTGTAAGCAATGGCGCACAGAAAATATTGACCATGAAGCTGTAAGGTCAGATGGCAGGGTTCTAGAAGAATCTGAGGAAAAGCAATTGAAAAAAAAAATAAGCAGTTCGCTGTTAAAATTTTCACAATTATTGTTTCCTGCTTGTTGTGTGTTACCGTACATTCTGTATACTAGAAACAAGACAGCATGGTAGGAAGGATGTAATTTCACTAGTAACAATAAGGATCACATTGGAATGGGAACTATGTTAAATAACTATTTCCATATTAAAAAAGAATCTAATATCCCTGACTTATAATTCCAGAAACACTTGGGAAAATTTAGTCAGTTAAATAATGTAGAAATACTGCAACGTGCCATGTAAATAATTTTTAAAACAATCACACTTGTGAACCAATTTCTTTACACAGTCAATGAGTTTTGCCCAGTGAAATGCAGTAATAGCTGCTGAGGCTTGCTTATTATGAAGTAAGTACTGTCGTTTGTTGAACACCAAGTATAATAAAAGAAGATTTAGCCTCAGGCTGGTACTGCACAATCATTATAGCTTTGACTTACTGTATACACATACTTCTATTTATGCTAATATGCTTATACTGTCATTGTACCCATACATTAAATTCTGGTTCTTAAAGTCATTACCATCTTAAATAAAAACAGACAAAACCATGGGATGAATATGAAGAAGCATAGAAGATAATGTTTGCTTTCCCAAATGTTGACCTGCAAATTGTATTATTTAATTTTTTTTTTCTTTTGATGTATAAATATAGCCTAAGCATTATATATGCATTTAAAAATTCCAAGTTCTCTTGAAGATTTGTGGAAGGAGTCAAAATAATTTTTCCTGTGAATTTTCACATCTTAACTTCGGGTGTGAATGTACCGAATCAGATCTTTTTACAAACCCCTTCCTTCTTACTTTCTCAATTATCACTTCTTTGCCTCTCATTATGCTCCAAATTTGCTAGTTTTACCACAGATGCAAAACTTTTGAACAGGGAACGAAAAGCAAAAAGAGAAACACCACCATGCTGAACATAAATAAATATGTAGAACAAATCAATCAGTATCAGCCCACTCCCTTGAAAATACTGCTCTTTGTTTGTTTGTTTTGTTTTCATCAGCTCTCCTTAACTTGTTCTTCACAAGTACACTAAATTTGATAATGGAATTGTTTGAAATTGGGCATGGAAAGTTAAGATTTTAAGTTAGATTTTGAACTGAAGGGTGAGGTGGAGTTACAAGAAAATGATACCTTTTGCTTCATAGTGTTTAGAGGACAGAACTGGTAAGAAAATCAGAGACAGTGACAGAGATGGGGCAAAGCAGAGAAAAAGAGCTAACAATAATTTCTCCCAACAACCATGGGTTGGCTGCTGTTAATAGATGTGATTATTCAGCCCATATCTAATTGTGATCCAGGTTGAATGAGTGTGCGTTTTTTCTCTTCCCAAGTAAATAACAAAATATCCTCAATAATTGGCATTCATTATTAATGATGTTACAATGCCATAAAACATTTGTGTTTCTGAAAGTTTTGTTTTTAGAGATTATCTAAGAAATAAATGTAGGGCTGTGTCAATGGACAATCATCTAGACAAGTAATGCAAATTTGAAGCATCTTCTCTCTCCCACTGAGAAATTGCTCAAGCCTCTGCCTCCTGCTTATAGCATCACCAAATATTGGAGATGTTTCCAACCTGTGATCTTTTTAAAGATGGATAACCTTTTTAAGGCAGCACCTTATGACATTGTTTACATTTTTTTATTACGGCTCTTGGCATACCTAGGAAACTGTTCTGTGAGGACTCCCTCCTTTCTTGTACTGAAATTAGCCCTTGACATATCAGTGACATAAAAGATAAAAAAAGTGAATAAAACTAATTCAAGAAAAGGAATGAAATTTAAAATATGAGCAAAGAAATAGTGTGTAGGTAAGGGCAAGTTTAAAGTTACTAATAAGTGCTGATTATGAAATTGCTTTTCTACCCTTTTTCTCTCAACTCCTGGATAGCCTATCTTTGGAGAGTGATGGATAGTGTAAAAGAAATGGCATTCCCTGAGATCTCTGTGATGTTTGCTGCCTTAAACCAACACCCCCTCTGGCCTTTATCTTCTGTTTCCCTGGCCTGACACAGCCCTGGAGTCTCAGCTGACTCTTGCCAAAATATAGCAGTATGGACCTTCTCTTCTCCCCGGCTCCTGGCTCCTTTGACGATGGAGCTCTGGCATTGACTGCAGTTCTCCAACAGCCAGACGCAAGGAAGAGACCGACCTCTCTCCAGTGAGCATAGGATTCCCCTGTTCAGCGAGTTGCTCCTATTCTGTCACTCCCTTCTCTTCGACTCCCGGCAGACTTTCTACCATCTCCATCAGGCTGCCTCTGCCCTCATTAATTTACAGGGCAGGACCCTGCAGCATGCTGGCCCAGGCACTTGTTCACTGAGCTCAGAAGCTTCCTAATTGGCTCCGCTCAGGTTTCTCCTTTTTTTGCACCCTGATGGTCACACCAGACCTACTAGAAGTAAAGTCAAAGGGCTTCCTGCAGTCATCCTCCCTGTTAGCTTTTAATAGTGACCCCTGGAAACTCTTATAGGAGATAAGAGACTGTGGGTGTATAAATATTTATGCTATAGTCTGACATACCTTAAAAATAACTTGTCGTTATTCTGTGCTCCTATAAATTATCTCAAGTCTTATCTGATTTAGAGATAGGAATGTAAACTGTCCCTTACTTTTAGCTAATAAAAAGTTCCAGCAATTGAATCTTTTTTTTGCATTAGCCACTGTGATTAAACAAGTTTGCAGTTTTACTTGAGGGAGAAAGGAAGCATTATTAGCAATAGAAAAGATTCTTTTATGTGCTCACATATATGTGGTTAATCTGCACAGCAGCAAGTATATAATACTTTTCAGACAACATAACATCAACAAAACCACAGAGGTTACCTCTACCATGGGGCTTATAATCAAAGATGCATATCCTGCACCCTTTACCTACGTAAATGATCCTCTTAGTAGCACTTACAGGAGCAGTATGACAGTGTCCACTTGAAAACCATCAGATCCTCAGCTGATGTCATGGGTAAAGCTCCATCAGGATCAAGACAGGTCTGTCATATCAACTTGCAGCTAGCGAAGATCTGGGCTACAGAGGGCCATTTAAAGCTGCCTTAATTAAAGCAGGAAATAACTGTGGCGGTTCAGTGAGGTCAATCAGAAAATAAGGACTTTGGCAACCAGAGTAGGAAAATGTGAAGAAATAGGCAAAGAATCAGTCCTTTGGGTACTCTGAGTGCATTGCTCCTTGTTACCCTGACAGATTTGAAGGTCTGATTCTGTCTTGTCACAAATGATATTTGTAACATGATCAACTGCTTAACCAATACTTATTGATTTGCATTTACCCTAGGAAGGGTAAAACACCTCAGCAGGATGCAAGAATCAAAGGCAACAGAAAAGATCTAGGTCACTGGGACATGACAGCACCAGTTAAGATTATTTGCATGTTCCCCAATTTAAAAAAATAATTACGGTGTACAGAAACACAGGAATAAGGAGCCTGGCCACCCTTCCCACCTTGTAACTCGTGTGTATGTTCAGTGTGCTGGCCTGGGTGTACACGCCAGCTCTGGCTTTCAGCTCTTCTCTTCATGACAAAAAGACAAGTTGGTTTCCTGTCTTCATTCAGCTAATAAGTGTTACAGCACTGCTGTCTCTTTTTGCTTTTCTTCTCCTCTTTTCTTTCCCTTGCCCTTTTTCCTTTTTCTTTCCTCTAGAATGCTGATTTGGCAGACTTCTCATGACCCAGCACAAGAAACTTATTGCATCTATTCTAATGCTATTTCCCTACTATCTCCTTTTGTACTCCATCATATACAGTCTACAGATTTTCATACATAATGCTGTGCCCATACAACTCAGGTATCTTTCTCAAGGAACTGGTTTTTATCATCTATGAATTTGGAAGTTAAACAAACCAAGATAAAAAATTTCACAAAGACCACAGAGAGAAAAGTAGAAATTAGTTTATCCACCAAATGTTTCAACCAGTCCAAATGCAAATGTTTCATATCAGTTCTGAGGTTTGTTTTCATTTGTTAAATTTTTAAAACTGACAGCTGAAGTAAATTATAAATTAAGTAAAATCTCAAATTAAGGAAACAAAATGTAGGGGTTGAGTCTTTACTAGATTTTTTTTTTTTTTTATCACAGTAGTTCAGCTAGGTATTGCAAAATGTTTCAGCAAACCTGAATCTTCTAAATTATATTGTGGCATTTTTTGGCAACAGAATGAAAGTGAAAGATTATGTGTACAATCAAGCTTTATTTAATTCTTAGCTTTCTAGACACTGAGGTTACAGACCAAGTATTTCATTCCATACACCCCAGATGTGAACAAACTGCATGTGGAGAATGAACAAGGAAAACCTCTCTGGTGTTCTATGTAGTTGTGTTATTTTACTCTTCAAGCACGTTTTGTGAGGCTTGTCCAAGCAGTGTGATGTTAGAAGTAAAGCAGAGATGGATCAGAGGACACAGCAAAGGGACAAGGTCAAAATGGGCAGGAGGGTGAATATGGGCACTCACACATACAGAGCTCCATCAATCAGGTGTTCATGCTGCATATCATGTGCAAGACAGTGACATGTACACATATTTTCATATGACTGCGTATGAGTATACATAACCCACTCCCACTATGAGCTATTTTAAAACAGCCTTTAGTGATATTTGTAATGGATTCTTCCACTTACACGTGCAAAGTAATGCTGTGTTTCAACGAAAAACTACTCCCTGCTAAGTGGTGGGAACAGCCGCTTCCTTAGTCACATGGTGACTGGGTCTGTGCAGGCGTTTGAATATGTAAAACTTCAATGTAAAACTTTAATGTAAACTTTTCATGTATTACTGCTGAATAGGAAAGTTGAGTCAGCAGTTTAGGTACAGCAAAGAGCCATTTTGGAAGGTTATTTAAATGAAATATAGCCTGCTAAGGAATTTGAAAGAGAAAAATATTTGACCCTTTTCATTTATTTAACTCTGTACAAGGCTCCTTTAAGATCAGTAATGTTTGAGAAAGCTGCCTTGTGTTCCAGGTACTGCTACTGCTTCAGTCTAAGTAGATGCCACGTCAATTTTCTTTATAACTGGTAGATGGCAACTGTAGGAAAGAGAAATATTTAAAAATCTAGTCTTTTGGTGTTGGTTGGTTTTTTTTTAGGGGGGGGTGGTCGCTTGGTTTTTTTTGAGATTTTTTTTGTCCTTCTGGAAACTACTTTTACCTTCCTACTGTAAACAAGGTGCAAGTAATCTGCTTTGATAAATGCTTATCTTTCTTCATTACAAACATTGACTGATCTTTCTGTATATGTCAGATGACAAGAAGCAGGCTTTTGCAATAAGCCTCTCAGAATAAAAACACCTTAAATATACCCTTGTCAAGACTAAGATAAGCTTTTAAGGGAGGGGGATAAGAGTTGAATTTCAGTGTGTATATCAGTAACTTCAAAGTCATTACTGACTTTCTGATGGTTAGAAAATCAGAATGATATTGTAAATTTCAGTCTGCAAACAGCCTCTATAGAAGCATTCCAATTCATTTCCTTGATACCAGTCCCAAGTCATGTCCTCTGAATTCTAATGCAGCTCAGGCTCCAGAAACAGGATCTGTAACAGTAATATAATTTCATTAATCAGGCTGTGTTTGGGTTGATAAACCTAAGTTTATAATTTGTCTGTAAGCAGTCTGAGCTCTATACGGGGCCATTCAATTTTTCAGTTAAGTCAGGCTACATGAGGAAAGCAGTTGTTTCAAAGGGCAGCCTGACAGGGAGTGAACAAGAACAAATAAAGCCTTTGTAGTCTCTTTCTGGTTTCGCAGAAGCCCTCCTCACACCCAGGCTGCAGGAGGTCTGCAGGAGCCCACAGCCATACCTCTTGCTGTTTTGTGCCTCGCTGCTCCTGGCCCTTTAGTTCCCATTGCTTCTCATTCAGGATAGAGCTCCTCAGAAAGCTGAAAGCAATCCCAATATGTATTTTCTTTTTCTACTACATAATTTTCTTAGGAACAAAAAGCTTACTTTTATTCTTCTGGCCTGAACTCCATGGCTCATACCCCTACCATGGATCCCAGATCATACAAAGATCACTAATTTTTAGTGTCAAATCGAAGACAATTGTATTCTTTCGTATCCCCTAAAGTTCTATTTTGTCCTGATTTTTACTCCTCATGCAGCTCAGCTCTTGGCATAAATGAAAAACAGTGTTTAAGACTTTTCACTTTAAAGAGCACAGAATTGGCAGACTGGCATCTAGATAAAGTTACAGATCTCAAGGACGCTTTCAAGTTGCAAGAGGTGAATGAACACCCAGTAGAAGGTGATAATAGATTGTGAGACAGAAAATGTCAGAGTAGTCATATTAGGATCCTACTATGGCTTGCTTGACTTTTTTTATTTTTTTTAAACTTCAGCTTTCCTTGCACTTGTTTTCTTCCCCTTACTCAGAAATTAAAAACATCATTTAAAAGCCAAGAAAGCAATTGGAAACCTCATACTGTTAATATTTTGTGTCTTGTTAGTGGAATGAGTGCCGCAAAAAAAGATTGCATTTTCAAATGACAATATATAGACTCAAGCTATTTATAATTAACTCTTACAGAACTCTCTAAAAGTAGAGAACAGAGTAAAGTAACTGTTGTGTATCAGGCAGGGATAGTCAGAAAATAACTGCTCTTTTCTGAAATACTTTTTTCTCTGACAGAGTAATGTACAACAGCGAAGCAAACACATATCTCCAGAAAATTTTGTCTCGGGGATACAGAGCTGAAGCATAGTGACTCACAGGCTATTTTTGAGATAAGTACGTTATTTCTTCCTTTTTGGCAAAAAGATGAACTAACAACAGTCTTCACTTCTGGTGAGGCTGTTGCGAGCTGAATGCTCAGGTTCCTCGCTTCCCTGCTAGCCCTGCTGCCAGGCTTGGAAATGTCTGCAGAAACGAAGAGTTTCATTCATCAGCTACCCCAAAATCAGACGACTTCACCCCACATGCATTCCTCAGCGGGGCTGAGGCTTTCTTCTGAAAGCCTGGAGGCAACTGACCTGCTAAGTCTGTTCATGCCAGCCTGGGAGAGGTAGTCCTTCACCCCTGAGTTCAGCCAAGATTCCCATTGTCATTCTAGAAAGCATTGATCAATTTAGTTCTGTTCCTACATAAGAAAATATTCTCCCAAAGGGGAATCCAGAATATGACTGAGATTTGACTACTGCAACAGAAGATGAGGCTTTTTTAAACTGAAATTATCCTACAGGGAAAATAAAAAAGATTCTGTGAAAAGATCATTTTACTAGAGAAAATTGTTCCAGATATGTGATTTTGACTATTTCCTGTATGTAAGTGAGGAATATTGTAAAAACTTGCTCTCACTTCCTAGGATAAACTTGATGAATGCTATATAATACCTGTGGTCAATATATGCATGAAAATACTACATAAAGAGAAAAAAAACCCAACCAACTGTATTTTGCCATGGCCTGTTGAAATAATTAGCCCTTTTGCCTAAACAAATGCAAACTGTCTGCCTGTGATTATTGTTTCATGCAAAATTCTGTGATCCTTATCCAAGTGCCAAGTAACTCCAGGAGGAGCTTGCCTGAAGTCCCTGTGGAAGCCGCCTCATGCAGAAAAGGGCCAGGGCACAGAGGGGTCACATTCAGCGTTCAGCACCGCCTTCAGCACCGTGGGGCCCAAATTCCCTGGCCATAGTCTGCCGCAGCTTTCGAGCGCACCCCACAGCGTCACAGGAGAAGTTAATGATGTGGAATGCCAAGGGAAAAAGTCCTTGGGAATACTTTGCCCTACCGACGGGCTGCAGCCTACGCCTCAGTCCTGCTGACTTCCCACCGGTTTCCCCAGCCACCTAACACAAAGCACAGTTCCCTGTCTTTGCACATAGCGCACGACTTCATCAACTCCAGGAAACCCTGCTTATTACTCAGGTGTCCACTTTAACATAGAAATAGTTTCTGCCAACAAGGAGACTGGCTAGAACAGATAAATCCTACTTAAGATTCCTAGTAAGGAACCATGACGTGAGGGGGCACAACTGGAGCTAATCTTTGCTTATTCCACACAAGTAAAAGTATGGATTATTCCATAATAAAGGAAATAAGGAAAAAGTAAAAGCCAACTCACCTCTTGGCTGGCAGGCCAAACTGCGGCAGATTGGTTCCCTGACTTTTGGAGCAGTAAGATGCTGGCCTGCCATTTCTAATAAGGAACAACGACCAAATATCTAGATCTGCCCAGGAACCCACTAGGATGACGCTCACCAATAACTAAGATCCTGTGCCCTTTTTCGGGACAGACAGCACAGATGTTCTTTATTGCCAGCCCTCTTTGTGGTACCTACCAGCCCGTGCACTCCTCTTTGGGGTATCCTCATTTAACCTGCAGTGTGCCCAATCTAACAGAGCAGAAAAAATGCCATTCAACCATTTTTTTTACAATAGCACCTGACAGGTTGATTTCCATTTAAAATCAATAACAAAACCTATATTGATATTTCTGGAGAATGAATTGTATCTTAAAATACTACCCTGGGATTCATGAGAAATAAAATCAAAATAAGAGCCACTATAACAGTATTTTTCCAGCCCATTAATATCCACTTCTACTTTTCCTTTGTAGTTCTACACTGTCCTTTCTTTCTCCACTATCCAGTTTTCCTTTTGCAAGACAGATGTTACAATTTTAAAATGAAAATGTTACAGTTTTACAGTGAAAAACTTTTTCAGCAAAAACATCAAAAATATTTGTTGTTCTGTATATTTATCATTAGCAGAGTATATTTTTCATTAACAATCATTTATTGGTATGATTGGATTAATCTCTTTCTTTCTGAAATAACACTTCTTAAATATCAAGAAAATATCATTCATCTGTTCTTAGTAAGGACAGTATTCTCAGATACTTCTTTTCTGTTGAAAAATCTGGGATGACAAGTGAAAACTTACAAATATTGAAATAAAGACTTAGAAATAATAAGCCTTACATATGGCTTTGCCTGAAGTGTTTATCTTTATCGTACTTTAGTACATGTCTATAATTTTCAACAAGAAAAGAGAACAACCTTCTAGAGAGCAGACAGGCCTCACCGCAGTGGATCAAGCATAGACTTGTGTGGTTAAAAATATAAGAACTGATGATCTTCCAGGGATACTCACTTTGAATATTTTTTCTGTGTCCTCACTAGTGGGTTGTTTCAAGCCTGTTTGGTTTCGCAAGCAGGTCAGGAGAAAGTCTGTTGTATAACGTAGGTAGTCATCGAGCAGCTAGTGATGCCCAGCAGCGACTCCACAGACTGCTTTTGCGTTATCAGAAACCAAAGAAAGAAGATGTGTCATCACGTAACTTGTGGTGGGCAGGGTCATGCAGGGTTAGAAGCACGCAAGGTACATAATATTCATGCCAAATAAGGCTATTTAAAGCTGAGGATTTACTGCTGGCTTTCTTCTCTTTGAAAGAATCGATGAACAAAGTGAACGGTATCTAGATTACCTTTTAACAACGTGAAGGAAATAAAGGAAATAAAATGTGAGAAGATTTTCACATGAAAGTGCATGGAGCATTTTAACTATATTAAGTGTTTCTCTTACGTCTTAGATACATTTCCTTCTTGTTTTATTAAATACATAACGTTTTCGTTCACCACCTGTCTACTCATTAGTTGCTTATTGTTTGCATTACAATTAAGAGGAATTTTTAAATAGTTTTGCAGAAAGAAAGCAAGTGGCTTTATATTTTATTATCAAGATGGTCTCCCAGCTATAAAGGACAGCATGGGAGAAAGAATAAAAGTATCTAGTAGGGAGTAAAGTAAGAATGACATTGTTAGCTAGCAACTTAGTGAATATTGGGAGGACTGAGATTGAAAGGCAAGGAGAAAAGATAGCATTTGGTGTAGTAAAGGGAATTCAAAGGGAAGGAATGACAAGATCAGAGGAAGGAGCAATAAATTCTTTTGACAACTTCAAAGCGAGCAGAGTTGAGGGGAGGAGATGCATGCACAAGTTTTCATTTTACTGCACTGTATTAATTTTCACAGTCTTTTTCTGTTATGTCCTACTTATTTTCTATCTGTAAATGCATTACCAGCCTGGAGATCCCAATTACTGTGGGAATTGTGGAGATCCCTGTTAGTAAGGAAACTTGTTAAAATTACTTTCCTACACATTTCATCTATGATGCTGAGACGCTTAGTCCCCAAGCAGAGTAGAAGCCTGAGGTTGAAAATAGTGCAGATCACAGTGTTTGCAGGATTCAAACCCTTTACATGCACGTCTATTATCATGTTTATATTGAATGTCAATTCACTTTACTATGTTGGAGAAAGAAAAATACATGCATAAATTCTTCTAAGGTGTGGTGTTCAAGATAGAAAGTCAGTCAGTAAAAGAGATGATAGGTGCATTTTCTTCTCTCTCTTGAAGGTGGAAGGAGGAGTTGGAAAAGACAGTGACCATGCTTGCCCTTCCCCCTCCATATTCCATAAAATTTGGAGAAAACCCATAAAAAGACGTTCATACAGCATCCTGGTTTCTGTGCAGGTTCTTACTTACGCTTTAAACAATAGATGTTCAATGGAGGCTCTCCTGGCAAGTACAGGAAGAGAGAATGTATTCTACATTATTTAAATGCTGTTGAATAAAGAATGTATGATTTATGCTGACATAGATAAAATGGTACAGGTCAGACTCCCTCGTGTGACTCTCCATGACTGCACCGGAACTCTTTCTTCCCTGCCTGATGCCTCAGATATCTCTGTGCCACTGTCCAGTTGTCTGGCAAAAATAGTCCAGGGGACATAACTGAGGGAAGGGATCTGTAACTCTCCTTTTTCATACCAAATGGCTGTAGATTTGTCTCTAAGAGCAGTAATGAAACAGAGCAGCTTGCTGATTGGCAAAATGGATAAAGAAGAAATGATAATAAGGGGAGAAAACCAGAAATGAGTCACACATTTGTTTCTAAAATAAGTTATATATACAGCTATATATATTATATATATACATCTATAGGTGTGCCTACATATATGCATATATTAAATATATACGATTAGCTGAGCAGCTGCTTAGAATAAGATGCAACAAATGGTAGGATTTTAAGGGAGAATTCCACTGTCAAATTCATAGAGGAAGTTTGGATAACAGAAATACACCTACTGGAATAAGTTGCATTACTCTCATGTTTTTTGAACTATGTACAAGAAAAACACCTGAACATTCAGTAGTAAAGGAGCTTGTGCAGTGAGTACAGAACAAGAAACTTAGTGTAGTTCTTGTGATTTTGTTTACCTACAGATGGTGGCTAATTTTGTTCATGTGTCAGGGGTGCTTCAAACCGAGTTTGGCATTGGGCAAACATGTGACTCAGCCTGAAAGTAACAGCCTGAGTCCCATGGACTAGGAAAGCACAGTCATCTTTGTTTGATGAGACACAGGGAGCACTTTCTAATTTTTAATCTTTGCTATGTTGGCAGAAATGTACAAGTCAGCAAGCATTCATGTGTAAGTCATACCATCTGTTAAACACAACTACAGAGCAATAGGCCTGAACCATCGTTGCTCTAAAGTTTTAAATCTTTCATATCTGAAGATTTAATAGGATTTTTTACAATGATTTTGTACCATGATAGGACTAAAATGACTTCCATCTATTTCTCAGCGAGAAACACAAAAGTAATTTTATTTCTGTTCCTACCTTTCAGTGCTGAATCAATTAGACTGTATTTCTATCTGTGCCATTCAAAGGGAGAAATCAAAGAAAAGTGGTAGAGTTACAGCATATCTGTTTTGTTTTCTCGTAGACAACATCATCTACATAAGTGAGTCCAGACTGAAGAGGAATGGGAAGTGGAAAAGTAAAGGAATCGGTTTGTCGGTCTTTATGACTGATGGTCATAAAGTCTTTATGATCCCATCTTTATGACCGCAACATCTTTGGCTTTTATCTAACACCACAATGTTCTTACAGCAATCAAGGACAAGCCTAAAACTTTTTCTTAAGACTGTGGGTCAGTTATCAGGGACCTCATTAGCAACAAATGCATCTGAAAAACGAAAGGTGATCTTCAGTATTATGCTTGGTATTGGATCTTATCTTTTGGGGGGAGGGTCATAGGGGTCTTTGTTTAACCTTTCAAATGTATATAATGATATATTACGCCTCATAAGTTAAAAAAAAGTTTTGTGCTTTTTTGGCATAAAAAGTAATGCTGGAAAGTGATGTTTTATCTGGGGGAAAAAAGTATTATTTGACAAACTTTATCCAGGATTGTTTAACAATGTGCTTCAGTATAATGTAGAACTAATGAAACATAGAACTGAGAGTCTTGTACTCTTAGCAGTGCAAGAACATCAGAGAAAGTACTTTGCATCTCCACCTATGATTGTAACGTCCTTTCATTTTTTCTGTACTTATTTTAAACTGCTTGTACTAAATACCATAGAGAGGAGGAAAAACATTTAAAACATACATAATATAAACTTTCCCAGGGACCCTAGTGAGACATATGAATCTCTGGGGTTCTTCTAATCTCCTTGGAAAGCTCATATTTCTTATATATTTCACCTGCCTAATGCTTTGAAATGATAACTTTGGTGAAGTGAGTTAGACCTGAGCCGCATTCATGAGATTTTCATGATTAGAAAACAATTGCTTCCACTGCCAACAGGTATCATGTTTGGCAGTGTCACTTGAAAACCTGAGTTGAACTGAATTATCCACTGTGACATGGAAAAAAATTTGCATTGCCTGTATGTTGTCTACAATATAGAGAGAAAAATAGAGAAATGTGGTATAAATAGAGACATTCTGTTGTCAGTGTTAGCTATAATGACATGGTCTATTGCCAGAATGCACTTTTGAACTCTGAGAAACATAACCATGTGGAATTGTACTAAGTAGAAGAACTAAGTAAATAAGGAATCTAGTGGCAGTATTGGAAACTTGGCCCAACATCAGAAGCTCAAAATGCAAATATTTTTTTTTTTAAAAAAGAAAAATGAGGATCACAGGCACTGATTTTTAAGCATATCCCTATTAATTTATTTGTTTATTATTTTATCAATAAACCCTTCATCTGGAATCAGAAGTCAAAAAGGACTTACTGTCTTGATGTACTCTTCTAATTCCACTTACTTGAGAAACTGAGATAGGAAGTTTTGAAAATACATCTGTATTGTAATGAAAATGTGGTTTCCCTTAAATCGATATGTCTCTGTAACTAAATACCGATAATCACAATTTATGTCAGTATGTAATAATAGCCTTGTCAAATCTCTCTCTTTCATGATATAAATGTGACATACACAACTATCAATATATCAGAGATGGATCCACAAATCCTGTACACCATAATTCATTTTCCAACTTTTGTGAAATTCTGGTGCATTGATGATTAATAATGCTTTAGAATAGTAGCACAATCAAAATTTGCCAATAATGTACTCCATGCTATTCAAGGAATTGTTCAACCATCCCCTAATAAGTTTAAAGTTTGAATTGTCTCTGTGATGACAGATTTTTTGTGGGAAAATGTAAATCACAGCTGCAAATCTTACTAGGAGTGTCCTGTCAGTTCTCAAAATGAGTGAGTTTCTGAAGTGCCAACCCTGAAATACCATTATTTATTCCGTAAAAATAAATGCAACAAATACGCAATAAGATATATCAGATGAGAGCACATTAGACCTTTACCTCTGTAAATTATTACTAACATACATTTTTTTGTTGCCATGACAGTTATTCAGTTCTTTTGCACTAAAATGTTTTAATGGCTGGACTTAAGCAAAGTTTGAAGAGAAGGGAAGTAAATGGAAAAATATTTTTGGAAAATAAGAGTTTAAAATCTTGAATTCTTATTTATTATTGAAATCATTTTTAGGCAGGTCTGAGTAGAATGAAATATTTGATTTGCTTAATTTGATTTTTTTAGTCACTATGTCCATAAATATGAATTAAATTTACCTTAATTTTCATGTAAATAACATTTTTAGACTTGTTTTTCCACTGGTGGAAAAGGGCTATGTATTAAGAAACACAGCTGCTTCACAGGCTTATTTTATGAGGCTAACATAGCTAACTTTATCAATCAGTTAATAAACTCAGTGTTACTGCTTTTTCTCACAACATACGAGTATAACAAATATTTCTGCCTCTAAAGCTTTGGTTGTCCTGGTGGAACATAAATTAAATACACCATGAACTTCCAATAACTAGATGCTGACTTCTTTATTGGTAACAGAATATGCAACGCTTAGGAAACAAAAACATAATATAAGGGCAATGTATTCTGACCGGTTAAGAGGCTTGAAAAAATATCATTAACAGAGAAATATATATATTTATAGAAAATTTGTACTGACTTTACAAACACGATATAATGGATAAAATGATAGCAGAAAGTGATGACAGATGAGTGTGTTAGATATGACAGGGCTACTATATGTCTTTAATTGACTCTGTTAACAGCTTGTCATGATGTTACTTGGTAAATGGCAATTAAAAAAAGCCAACATTAAAACATGGTGTGTAATTGCCGAAATATTTCTATTAATTACTTCTATTGGGGTTTCCAGTCAGTACTTCAGATTGCAGTTTGAAAATCACTTTATAAAGAAGCAGCATTAATTTTGAACAGAAGAGTGTACTACACAGCTGAATGTGACTCAAATAAAACCAGAGAAATAAGTTCTGGCAGTAACTGTACAAGGCAAATGTGCACATGATGTCTTCTTCCTATTTTTTCTTTTAATAGCTGTGGCAGCATGGCTTTTTCAGGTACACTAAGCATACGCATTTATCTCTCCCAGATGCTTAAGAGACCATAAACCCATTTTCTTCTATGTTTAGAGTGGAAAGCATACTGAAATCAGTTTGAAAATCATGTTTAACTCACTGTTCTAATAATTCCATAAGCTCATTGCAGACAGTATTAAATATCTGTCATTTGTCAGCCATCACGAGCGGTAACTTACTGCATGTGGAACAGCGTGAGGATCCGTATTCAGATGCTCCGAACTTCCCTTCAGTCTCCAAACTTCATCTGAGAGGGGAGCTGGGCCCTTCTGAAGATCACTAAAGGACGACCTAGAAAGAGGTCAGACACCCTGCTAAGGATTTCTTGCCAGCTCTCACAGCTACTGCATTGCAGAAGCCACATGAAATTATAGTGCAGAAGTAACAAAAGATATATAAAATATTTCACTGTTAGGATCAGAGAGCGGTGTCTGCATGCACCTCCAAGGCGAGGGATTGGCAGGCTGCGTGACTCACAACAAATTTTTTCAGTGGGCTTTGTCAAGATTTGGTCATCAATTTTCGTACTAGTCAGAGGATGCATACCTGGAGAACAGACACACAGTTCTACTGTTGGAAAATGGTACTTCAGAACAAATCGAGTATGATTCTGTTATAAATTTTGCTACCTAGAGGGAGAACTCAGTACATCTGAAGAATTTCTACAGCATTTAATTTGATGACAGTAACTTGTTGCACATCTTCTTTCTAAGACTATAACTTCAGACAGTCTTAAAAAGCTTTGGGTAAATTTTCGTCTATGAGAAAGATGTGCACCAAGAAAGCAGAGAGAGAGATTGACAAGCTAGAAGCCAACACTAGAGTCTTTGCTGATATAAATTACGGATACAGCATGTGGCAAAAACAAAAAAGAGAATTGAGGAATGGTATTCTACATGACATCTATAGTCATTCCTAACCTTCCTAATATCAACGTGTTTATTCATTCCCTTGTATTAATATATAACACCTAAAAAAAAAGGTTATGCAACTCGTTTTCTCTAGAAAGTTTGAAGAGAACTTTGCAATTGGTATCTTTATTATATTTCTTTTACATAGTGTTGGCTCAGCAAGTTTGTGATCTCAGGTGAAGCATTATTCGAAATCTTCTGTTAGCTGTATGAAAACAGCAAGCTGTTGGAACAACTGGAATGACTTACAGAATATATCTTACTTGAGAAGTTAAAAGGGACACCCATCTTTCATTAAACAATTTAGCCATTAGGAAGTCTGAAAGGTGGGCTTGGCCTTTTACTTTCTCTAGTAGCACCAAACTTTTTACACTTATGAGGGTGTAACTTAAAAGATATTGTAGGAAGTTTCTTAGTAAACACAGAAGTTGCTTCACTTTCTTGAAACTATAAAAGTTTGATACATTCTCCACTGAAGTTAATTACTGTTGACATCAGTATAAATCAGTTCATAGTGGCCAGCAGTGAGCAGGGTCAGATGCTTCAGAGAGGTGCAAATAATCTAACCATGGTGAAAACGTGCAAAGTGATCTGCTGCCATTTAACTGCAAGTACTTAGAGTTTGATGGAAATCCTCTATTAAGAAACGAAGCATTAGAACTCATTTCCCCAGAGGTGCGTGCTGCTTTACAACAAATTCTCTCTTTTCTATATGCTTTGTGACTGTTTTTATTGTACTTAATTTATAACTTCCCTTTAATAAAGGGATACACTAATCATTATGTTTACTCTTAGAAAATTCTTTTGTCAGTAGACAAGTGTTTACGAGCTGTAATTGTATCTATTTGTATTGAAATTGACTAAATGTTATGGTAAACATATAGCTGATCAAATCATATATATCATGTTATACATGTGTGATTAAATATATAGGTGAAGGGAAGGAAACATTTTCCAAGAGGAAAATCGTTAGTTTTTAACTCACTTGAAAACTCTTAGATCAATTCTCATTTCAAAAATAGCATGTTAAAATAAACACATTACTTATTCTGTTATTAGTTTATACCCCAGGTTACACAGCAGCAGGGAATATATTATCCTCCTGCTCCAAATTGTGCTTTGGAGGAGGACTGCTTGCTTTCTCTCTCTCTCTCTCTGTCCCTGTTTCTCTCTCTCCCCATGTAGGAATCCTACAGAGGCTCGTGTCTTAATGCAAGGACTTAGTCTGCATGAATATCACTCCTTTGGCTCCCTCCAGTTAAATTTCTCAGCATGTCCCATGCAGGATGCAGAGCATGCTGGAGGCTGAGGTCCAATTATACCTCCTTCCTATCCTTTCACTTCTAAAATGGTTTGTTTGCATACGCTTGTTCTATTTCCCCTAAAAATACCCTCCACTCTCTACATAGACACACACTTTCTATAAATTTCCTGTAATACACAATACTGCTCACCTTTTCATGCTTCTATCTGATAATTACATCTGATGAAAAGGTGAGAAGGGTTGTTCATTAAAGGAAACTTATCGAAAGTGCATGGCTATTCTAAATAGTCCCCTCCAAGCAAGCACGAGACAACACCCCACTGCCAGCCTCTCGACATTGTGAGCGAAAACAGATTCTCAACGTAATATCTGCTGCTCTTACTCTCTTCTCAGTCCATCTATAATTTATCAGCATGAGCCCCTCAAGCCATGTACATTCCTCATGGAGTCTCCAGCAATAGGAGAATCTGAAATATAGACTTGATTCTGGTGCTATATATTGCCATGCATTTTTCTTTTATGAATAGTTTGGGAAAGCACTGTGGATTTTACTTTGGTTTTTTCCCCTTTTTCTCTTTTTTAGTCTTAGTAGAAATAAATGAGCTCCAGGTAATGTCCTCACTGGGCATACTGCATAAAATTCTAAGTATAGATCTGTAAAAAAACTCCTTCTTTTCTAGGACTTCAAGACTGTTTCATATTTAAGCAAATCTAGAGAATCTCTAGGGTTTAGGGAGTACAACATGTAAACAAGCTGCAGAAAGTTATAAGGGAAATGTGGACTGAAACAGATTTAAAAATATATACTCCTGAAAATGCCTAAATTTCCTCGTATAATGTACACACTTCCACTAGATACAGATTAGCCGCATTTAAGAGACTCAACAGCAACAATGAAAAGCATAAATACATAAACTACATACAGAGAGACAGATAACCCCAAAGGTGTCCTCTACAGAAACTGCATCACAACTGCCTCAATTATCATGTAAAGACAGAAAACAGAACTCAAGAAAGAGAAGCTATCATGAAACATTTATCTCTGGCATAACTGAAGAAACGAGAGAGAAAAAGATATTATAATCATTGATTTTTATAAAACATATGAAAATTTTTAAAGGCTTTATGGTAAAAATATTCTAAAAGAAGTCAGAGCTGCCATTGAAAAAAAAGTGAAGGATAGATTTGAGGAGAACAGCCTTCATAAATTAAAAAAAAAAAGTTATTAATAAGTCCTTTGTTTGTGGGTGGGTTTGGTCAATAACAAATGATAACTCTGTGTGTCCTGCTGTGGTTGTGGATTATTGCCTCCTATATACTCTACAATACTTTCTTTCTCCAGTGCTTCCAGAGCCTTGTTTTGTATCTCTCCAGATGCAGACAAAATTTATCATATTTCATATTTTTTATGTTGCTATATTTAAGCATTGCAATATAGCAAATAGATTACCTATTTGAAAGTCACGGGGAAAGCTCTCTTGCTTTCAATACTTTTAATCTGTTTTAATGTAATCATATCAAGCCCATTTAGTTGTTTGAATGGGCCTCTGATAAATATGCCACAGCCCATTTAAACAGGTGTGTAGTAAGTCATGCTGACCTCCCACGAAATGCATTCATATTCCTGCTATGCCTGTCAGATTACCTGACTTATGGAGAACTGCTACTTGTTTGGACTCTTTTCCTAACATTCTCCTCACATAACACCCATCAATTAAGACAGCACCTTTTTCCAAGACCAGCATAGCATATTAGTACATTGCATTTGTCCTTTGACTCATTGTACAGAACATCAGGCCGTGGGGTTTTTTTTCAGAAAGGTATTTCCCCAATGTAACACAGCACAAAATATTGAGTATCAGACACTAAAGCATGTAAGTTGTGGGGCCTATAAGATTCCTTATTATCACAAACATGAAGACTGGGAGACGGTTTATTTGCTAAGGTCAACGGAAATCACAAGTTGCTAATATGTGGAAATTACAGACTTAGGTATTTTGACATCATCAGGTTTTAATCAGTTCTAATACTGTGCTTGTTTCTGCATGTTAATGAGTTGAAATCCGCTGAATGATGCCAGCCTTTTCAAGCGATCATTGCTTTTGAGCAACCACTTTAACATGTTCCAAGACTTCAGAATAATTTGATTTACCATTTAGCTTAACAGCAGCTCTGCAGGGCAACCCATTTTTGTTTATATCGTGTACTTAGTTAATATCAGACAGAAAAATAACCTTTGTAATTGTAGACTATATCTTGGAAGTATAAAGAGTGAATGGCATATTGTTCATGATGGCAGTCTAGCTGAACTGACCACAATAAGGAAGAGACTTTGTGAAACTTAAACACTAGTCTTGGTTCAAGAAACCCAGAACTACTCTCGATTAGGAAGATTTCTGTATGGACCATAGATGAGGCTGAACAGAATTGTCCTTTAGTCTGCCATGAAATACTTATCTGGTTTGGACAATTCACTTAATTTGTTTCCCAATGGTAAAATGAGGACAACTGTGTTTGAATATTGCACAGAGTCCTCACTGAGCTTCGAGGGGTTGAGCACAATGCTGTATGTGCTGTAGGCAAGCCTGTCTGCATCTTAAAGATCAGTCCCATGTAAGAGACAACATGATCCTTGTCCAATAATCCTGATATAGACAGGACACAGCAAGCATTTTCTCTGAGCTAGGTCATCTGGATTCTTGGTATATTTTTATCGGTAATATATATTTCCCATCTATGAATCTCTTGACACATTGTAAAATTACTTTGAAAAAGCAAGGGGGAGCACAGAATGGAGTTTGACTCTTAACTAATTAAGCTTTATAATATCCCCATGAGACATTTCTTATTTATTACTGGGGAATTGGAAGCATGCTGCTCATCTTAATGTTAACTGGAGCTGTAGATGCTCTGAACCCTGAAAAAAAGATAATTTATTTTGGTGCCTAAAGTGGATATGAGGATTTTGGCCTTAGTGTCCATCTCTGAGTTACTGGCAGAAATGAAAAAATCCACAACCACCCAAATGAATAAAAATCCCACAATCAATGAACCAACCAAAAAACCCCACAAACACCAGGTTCATCCTCAGCTCTGTGTTTTAACTTGAAAACCTACCTTTTCTTTATACCTCAGCTTTGCATTGCAGGATTGCTTTAGTATATCTGCTGAAAAGATATGCTGAACAGTACAAGCAGGTCGCATTTCAAGAGCTCTGGGAGGTATGTTAGGAATGAAACTGTCCTAACACATCTTAACGGCTTTAGAGAATAGCTCTGTATTTTTCTGTTGTTGTTGCAAACTGACAAACTCTGCTCCTAGGAGGAAGGTGGAAGCCAAAGCAATGTCTGCCAGCTGGTTCACAAAGATGCTGCAGTGTCAGCACATTGGGGAGCCAAAGGGCCAGATGGTGGGAGAGACCAGACCTTTCAGTAGATTCCCATTCTCATCACTGCAACCACCTACAGCTGTAGTTGGGCCAAGCCAGCTCATTTCTGTCCATCTTTCCAAGTGCACTTGATCAGCCCGTTACTACTACTTGGAAGTAAAAATGAATGACGAACTACTAAAATTTATGAAGTGAAATGTCAGTGTTTCTCCTTAGCATTGCCAGATCCAGCAGCCTCGTGTATCGATCCCACGCAACCAATATTTCAGCTTGTTGTTTAGAATACTTTTCTGTTTTCCTTTCTCTATTTCCTTTCCAAAGCAGCTGTGCGCAGCCCTGCTTCTAATGAGCTTGGTACCCACCCGCTTCTCGTTGAAGTTGTCAATAAAACCTTGCTCTGGATGAGAAGGTAAGGAAAGATGCAATTACAGCTTTTTCCTATGTGAAGCTCTGGGTTTTTTTTCTCCACGCAGTGGTCTGCATACTCACCATAATAGCAGATATGAATCTCATCATCACCCAACTCCACCAAGAATAGGACTCCTAAAAGCAGTGATAATAGGAAAAAATGGAGACATCAAATAGTTTAAATTGCAACACGCATACACGGAAAAGCTTAATCTTTTCCTCATAGTAATGTCTTTCCCCACTGCTGAGAAAAATCCACAAGAAACATTTTCATGTTCAAACATCTTGCATTTGTTCTCCTGACCCTGTTAAGTCTCTGTAACTGCAGTATCTGTTGCTTAAGTGTTATTATAACGTCCCTCTTTTTGAGGAGTACACAGCAGCCTGGAAGATTACATAGACCTATTGCAACAGGACCGAAAGGCACCTCCCTTGCACCGGGCTCAGACAACTTCTGCCACAGGCAAACACATCACATACTGCCTTTTGTGAATTTGTCTAACTCCTCCTTAACAACAAATAGCCTTTTTGGTCTTCATTTCTCTTATTTGGAACTATAACCTCTCTCTCTCTGACAGTTAGAAACCTTCTCCAGTTTTCAGCCTATATGTATTCACACGCACATTATGTTTATTTGCTCTGATGTAGTCTTTGTTCCTTGCCTTGTATAGTTCTTTTCCCTCCATGGTGTATATCTGTTTGCAGTAGGTACAGAAGCAATGATACCCCCCTTGACTGCTGCAAACTCAGCCCTCTATTGCTTTGAATTTCACCCTATAACCCAGGCTGATGTTTTTATGTTTTCTTTCTTCTTAAGAAATGAATACTACAGGGAAATTATTAATTCTATATTTAATAGGGGTAGTAGTCCCCAGTCTTCAATGGAGATACTTCACATGTGATATATCTTAGGGTCATATTTGATTTTTCTCAGGTGAGATCAAATTGCTGACTCACAGTTACATTAGGAAAGTCAGGCTTCTTTCCTTGTTAATGAGGTGTCCCCCCTTAAATAAATTCTCATACTTTATCTTATATTTAAGCTGTGAGATTTTATCCCATCAACATTCTTTTTCACATAATTCTCCTACAGTATATTCTGGTACCCCCGTGTCGATAATATAAGAATATAATTACATATAGTGTACAACATCAAAAAAAAGAAAAAAAGAAAAAAAAAAAGGAGGCTTAAAGAAAACACAAAGGGATGTTAAAATTGAGGCCTTTCTTCAAGCAACTGCACTATTAGTACAACCTGTAGCTGGTTCCTTAGCTGTAGATCTTACACGCATCCCTTCCTCTTCCAGCTGAACTAAGAATTTTCCAAATGGAATTATATCAAACATTGCACTCTTAAAAAAGTCTTACATCATTTTCTTGGTTGAAAAATCAAAACCTATCAGATGGTTCTGGTATAATCTTTTTTGATACATGGGCAGTGCAACAGTTCACAACATTTCCAATTTACAGTTTCTCAGATTGACAAAGTAATCAGAAACCCATTACTTTAATTCTTAATCTTTCAGTCTAGCCATTAAGTCTCATTGCATGGATTGGACTTCAGTACACATGAGAAACTGGTTAAAAATTTATCTTATGCTTTGGCAAAACAGCATAGAAAAATCTTTCTTTATACCTTATACTTTCCTTATATTTTTTTTTTATTGGTCATTCATGACCTGTTAAAGCTGTCATACAGATTTTTGTTTTCAGAGATTTCTTAACTCCAAAATGACAACAAAAAGGTTAAAAGATACTCCAGAGCTTTGCTGCTTGTTTTCCATACTTAGGATGTGACATTTCTCCATCTAATATTATATACTCTAGTTCTTATCCAGCACACACAGGTGTTCCATTATGTTTAGCATAAATTAAATCAGGTTTACTCAAGAGAAATGCAAAAGAGCTAACATTAAAGGGCTTTTTTATATTCAGAGAAGAATGAAGTCATTTAAAAACACAATGTTTTTCCTAGAACTATATTCAAAACATTTCAATTCACCTGCTTCCAGAAGAGGAAGTTCAGTGAAATATCGTTTCCAATGCCTCTTAAACACAGAAATCAATTTCAAAAAACTGCAGACAGAAGTAATAAGCCCCCTGAGTAACAGGGAGGCAAAGATGTTAAAACAAAAGGATTTTTACATGGTGATGCAAGAGATATGGGAAGAGCATAAGGGCAAAACAAAGGTTAGGAAGATGTTATTGGAAAAAAGAAGCTGGGAACACTTTGTAGACTGCAGCACACCAAGCCTGTCCCAGAGTCTTTGCCTACTCACTGCCAAGGTAACAGAAATGCAACTTTGAAATTTAACATCTCCATTTAAATATTAATGGCAAAAAAAAGTGCAATACTTTCCTGACCTTTCAGAGTTAAGGGTGTAGCTTTAGATCACAAATCCACTGATCTAAAACATATCAATTCTGCATGACAATGAGTGTGATCTTTGTTAATCTGATTGTTTGAAATACAGCATCCAAAGAACTCCAATACATCACATAACAGAAAACTTATAATAATAGAAAACCCTAGACTATTTATGTGCCAGTACATTCCTGTCAGCTCAGAATAATACATAAAAATAAGAAAACAGAAGGAATCCAACCTGCAAAGCAGTATTGTTAAAAACAGAGGCCTGGATTTTCATATCTTTATATTCTTTCCAAAGAAAACAGGTCTCCCTACTTGTAGAGTCTAAGAACTTCCATCTCTTGGCATTAGTGAGCAATTATGTAAAGTCATGACTGAATATTGAAATGGTGAACATTTTGGAAAGGATTTATCCTTTCTTAAATCAATATATGAGAAAATAATTCCATTATTAAAAAAAAAAAAGAAACTGAAACTCCATTCTTTTCCACAAAACTGGAATAAATGTGATTTTGAAATACATGTTCCTTTAAATACAGTCTTTCTGAAGATAATCTGAAAAACAACTAAAATTAAGTGCTTGATCATATATTAGAGAAAGAATTTATTGTTTGGCTATTTTGACCAACATTATTAATATATAGAATTGACCAACATTCATCAGAAATCCAGGCATCCATGGCAGTACAGATCTATTTTCTTCCAAGAAAATTCCTGCAAAAAAATCTCAAAGAAGGCTATAAAATCTAAAACCTGCTAGATGACTGGTTTTAGTTTAGATGTCAGCTATAGACAAGTTTGGAACATCAAGTAACAGTTCAAAAATAGATTTTTTCATCCTCACAACGCATGTGTTTCTTACTAATGCTCAAACACAAATTTACCTCCAGGCTACACAGCTCGCTCACACTAGGTAAAACTTTACACTAAGTATTACAGCACAGGAGTCTGATGTCATAGAAAGAATTATGCTGTCAGAAACTCAAGTATACTGGAGATTTCCCTCCAGAGTTAAATAGCTATTAAGAGTTTAAATAATTCTATTACTTTAAAAGTTGCCAAGGATCAAAGGAATGAATAGAAAAATGTAACCTTAGATAAGCAAATCAAAAAGACTTATTTTAGTGTTTAAGGAAGTGCACTTTGACTGAAAAGTTAAGGCAAAAATCAAGGACCTGAATCTTTCTCATGTAGGTAGCAGGAGTTTAGGAATAGGCTTTATCAAGTTCTAAAAAATTAGCTTTCATAGCAAACAAACAACAGAGCTTGCAAGGTGGTGTGGTAGGCCACTGGGATGGGTAGCAGGGCAGCTCCTTTCGTATGCAAAAAACTCCATGCCTGAAAAGTCTGTTTTTGTAAAAGAAAACAGGCCTGAACGCAAAGTGCTAAGGTACTAAACAGAAATAGCAACAATCTTCCAGGTGGTATGAACCTGTAAGCACAAATTGAAATTGCTCCAGCAGGAGGTGGGAACTACCTGCCTCAGCGAAGCAACAGAGGAGAGTCCCAGAGCACCGAAGTCCTGAGGTGTCCACTTCTCAGGCAATCACCATATTTTGCTTCCACAGCCAGATCTACCCTACACAAAATTTTGAATATCCCCTAATAACTCTTCGGCACTGCTATCAAGTGTGTCTACTTTGGTGGCACCCATTTGCTATTTTGACAGGTTAGCTCTGGGTACATGGTGGCAGGACCATAACCTTTCTGGCTTCTTCCCTTTCAAGGTCAGCAACGTCATTTCGCTCCATAATTCAAAGTCTCTAAGAGGTAGAAAGTGAGATGTACTATGAAGTTCCCCCCCCCCCCCCCCGTTATTCATTTACTCCTACCCACTGATATAAGTGCATTTGAATCCTTAAAATTAAAAAAATACATATCTCAGAAACTTTATCTATACAAATTTTATACAGAGAAATATTAAATATAGTCATCTCTCAGTTCAGTTCTCTCAAATAAATTACTTTTCTCAGTGGAGAAGAGGAAAGAATTGGCACTCCCTGTAAAACCTTTCCTTGTCTCCCATTCCATGGTGGAACAAAACTTTCGTGGTCAACGGAAGATCACTGCAGTGACTTTTTTCTTTCAAGCATCACTAGTAAGAATACCTGGGAGAGGGAAATCATGCTATCTATAACTTCATATTCAAACCACCTGGATTAAAAACTCTGCTTGAACAGTAATGTTATTAGTTAAGAATAAGTAGGCTAAACAGACAGTTAATGTAATGTACTGTATGTTAATGAAAGAGAGGGGCAAAAAAGGCAATAAAAGAAGGGAAATAGCATTTGGCTATATTTACCAGATGGTCAAATAATTAATCTATCAATCAACTTATTTAATTACCTAGTTACAAATTTACAGTGTGCTGGAAGTACAGCACCTTAAAAATTAAAACCATATATCCAAGAATAGAATCTGGTTCGGATCCACTCATATTAAACCATACATCTGCAGAACTATACAAAATCAAAATCATTATTCCTGTGTCTATGTTCTTTTGCTATCATGTATTTTCACCTATATTACCAATTTTACGTTATTCTTCTATGGGCCCTGATCCAAAACTCTTTAAAATTAAAAAATCTTGAGACATCTAGTGCTGCCATTTTTTCCTCTTCAACATCTCCAACAGAACTGTTTCCATTTACCAAGCAACAACAGAACCTATGCTTTGCCCAGGGACGTAACCATGTTTTTAAAAAGTTAAGAGATGTTCCTAGGGAGATGAAAAAAACCCACAAGAAACACAAAATTTTAGAGGTAGAAGGACCAGCTAAAGTTACACAACAGGCAAAACCAAAAGCAAAACCAAAAATGCAAACAAATGAAACTGAGCCAACCACAAACATTGTCCCTTCTGAACTAAGAAGGGAAAAAGCACGCATCAAAGAACAAGGCCCAGGATGACCTGCTGCAGAACTGAAACAAGTCATGGTTCTTGGAATGAGAAAAGAACTTTAAAACACTTATCCCACACTGGTTTTGTCTTTTTCTGTATCTCAAAGTTTCTTAAAAATTAAACTGGTTTGGGGGTACTTAGCAGTTTTTATGACACTTGCTTATTTTTTAGAAACTTTGCTACCAACTTGTATGCATATGGAATGAAGGGGAGGGGGAAGGAGAGGCAAGGAAATCAGCTGAACCTTTCCAAGCAATTAGTTATGCATCAGATAAGTTGTTTTCTGCAGCTGCACAACTGAACTTCTTTTTTGATTTGGGATTCAAATTGACTCATAAATATTGAAATTATATGCTTCAGGAAATGGTACTATTTGATGCATGGCCTATTTCTAAGAATTAGTCTAATGGAGAAATCATGGCTAAAGTGTTATCATTTTAGTATGGCAGTACTGCTATTCTACTAACACTTTGCTGACCCTTTTAATAAAAGGCCCATGTAGTGATTACGGTGCTACTGTGCACTATTGCCTTCACTCTACCACTATACAGTTCCCAGCAGTTCATTAGGTTGGATTTTCATTTGGAAGTGCTTTCCTCACTGTTTACTATTGCAATCCTAAAGCACCTAACGCCAGTCTGTTTCACAGACCACTCATACAGAATCTATAGTACTTGTTCCTATACTGGTTTCTAGTATTTTAGGTTTTTTACCACCCTGGATATGAAACTAGCTGTGTAATTCAGTCTTCCTCCTACAGTCCACTTTTCTTTTTACCTCTGCAGCTGTTTGGACACCCCTTTTCTGTACATCATAATTAATATTCCTCTTTCTGAGAGCAGGCTATCCCCAGGGTATAGTGATTATAACTTTAGAAGGAAACCAAACTGTTTCAGCAGCCACAGTTCGCATCCAAGGCACTGCAGAGACAAGTGAGTTATACAGAGGCCAACCACAACAGACTCCTTCCAGCCCCAGACTGCAAGTTCTGGTGCTTTGACTCCTCATGTGTATGACTGCAGTAATAAACATAATCAAAATGATTATTCTATTTCCTGAGAACTCATGAAAATTTGAAATTTGGTTTCATTTTGTTTTGGAACAAATCCCATTAAATAATTTTAATAAAATCAAAACCGAGATCCATTTTTTCCATTAAAGTGAGCTGGAATGTGTAGGGTGGAGTAGCCTTCTTTAGGACACTGCAATCTAAAGGTCAAATCTCTTCTCCATCTCATTCCTGGGATTGCTTTCCATGATACATAAAAAGGAGCAAGTACTTGAATTTCCATCTGTCATTCAATTCTCAAGCCGGTTGTCACGCTGTCAAATCTCTGCATGCCCTTACTACTTCCTACCAAAAACTCCATTAACCAGTAATATCACTGTGAAAATTCAGATAGAAACATTCTAACCTGTTTGTTTGGGTTTTTGTTTGTTTTCTAACAGGCAAGCATTCCTCATCCTTCTGGTGGGCCCCTTTGCCAACCAGATTCGCAGTTTTATGGCCTTCATATATATTTCCCTACCTTCTGTGCAGAGTCTTATTTGATGTGAATGATTTACATGCTTTTAAGCTACCAAGCTATCTCATATCTGGTGTTCATATCATCATTACCTGTTGTAAAGACCTTCAATAATGTTTTGTTGAGCCTCTAGCATTCTGGAGCCATGATCTATCCTATGCACTGAATTGAAGAGTGGGTCCGACTACAATACAGGGGTAGCTCTGCTTTTAACAAGCCTTGATTTCTTACTTCTTCCATTTCAGATCACTTCTTCCTCTTGACCCAGAGAATGAAGGACTCTGGGAAGGGTTTTTGGAAGGTCTTTCTAGCACTGCTTCTATTAGCTGTTTTACTATCTGGTTGGTTCATTTGAGCGTACTGAATTTTTTGCCCACAGCATGCAAGTCTAACTGCCAATGTTTCCTTCTAATGGACAAAGTTTCTCAGCTGTCAAGGTTTTAAAACTCCCACCACTCTTGAACATCCAGTTCTCAGGCACATTCATTCTCATTGATCTTTGCATATCCCTTGCTCTGTGCTGTCACCCAGCCTCAGTGAAGCCTACTTATAGAGATGTGTCACAAATTATAATATAGTTGAGAGAATCTGTTTAAGAACACCACCATTTCCCCAACTGATGTCTTTGCTCTGAGCTGACTGATTCTTCTCCCTATGTTAAAAGTCTGAAAGTTTCTTTGACTCTCTCTTTTGATCGCATCTGCTCCTTAGCAAGTGTTTTATTTCACCACTGTTGATAGCCAGTATCAACATTGCATTGCAGCAGATGTGGGGGCTTGTTAAAATACATGCTTTACAATGTTCCTGAAAAAATAACCTTTAGTATATTACAACTTGTAGTAAATATGACTGCTACAAGAATTGTAACTCACATAAAACTAATTCAGTACATTCTTTCCTACCCAGAGAATATTAAACACCAACATCCTGTTAATCAACTGTTAAAAAAATTACTTTAATGACTTCTAAAACAGTGTCTGTGCTGGGAACAGTATCTCAGCTGTCATAAGTGATCATAAAAGTCAGTTGCATTAAGGTATATCATTAAATGTAGGCTTGTTCCCTGCAGTACTTTTTTGGGAGACTGTTGGGAGTCTAGTAATTACTGGGAAACTAAACTACCAAGAGTCTGATTATAACACTGAGGGATGGGTAACCAGCCAAACACTCTAGCTTAAGTTCCTCCCCATCTTGAAATCTCTTCCAGCAGCAGCCTATTTTTCTCAGTAATCTGTCATCTAAACCTAAATTAGGCATAGCCCCAAACTGAGTGCATTCTCATGAGGCTCAGACCTGCTAGTATTAGGAGGCAGTGTCACATCACGGTCCAATGAGGAATGAATACGATTTACCTTGATAGGAGCTATGTTAAAAGCATTATAGTCTTCAGTAATTAATCTCATTTTCAACTGTGCTGGTTTTTTCCCTAATAACTTCTGATACATTTCAAAAACCACATTAGATAAGCATAGAGGAGAGAATTTGCAAAGACAAGCAAGAAAAAAGGGCATGCCTAAGAACTATCTTCACACTGCAGGGTGATATTTTTAGATTTTGTATTCTGGAAGTCTGAACATTTTAGAAATCAATGTGTAGTCAGTCAGGCGTGCATAGAAGTCACAAACTAAAATGAACCAGATGGACATAGGAATTAGAGACAGGGATACAACCAACTGAATGAAGACACAACTCTACAGCCAAATATAGCCGCCTTACTGAATTCCTCAGCTCGGAACAAGTTCTTAGTTACTGACTATAGTAAATGCATTCCGGCTGCTAAAAGATTTCCCAGAGATCTTAGGGATGAGAAGATACTTTAATCCAAAATAGTTCATATTTGCTATAGGTCAAAAATAGAGGAGAATTCTAAAGTAAGCTGGGTTCAGAATGACCTAGCAGTACCATTACGGTTGAGCAAGAATAAAATGCATCTTGAAATGAGAAGATATGAACATGGATTGAGATAAAACTGCTGCACAGGCACAGTTAATATAATTTTAATTAACAAAAAGGAAGCAGAAAGAAAAAACAAAAATGTGCCCAGTATAAAAAATAGGTTGCTTTTGAGAACACAAGAATGAATACCCATTTAAAAACCTGTGTTTTAAAATTCTGAGGCTGAGGGCCTAAACATCACACCAATTCAAAACAGTCTTACCACTTCTAAGAAAACATGATCTGGTTTCAGTAAAATCTTCATGTTATGTCTTACCTTAAGATTCACAGTTTTTTACATGTCTTACTATTGTAAGAAATGAAGCTTAAATATGTTCTGATTACAGTTTTACTCTAGCAACTGACATGCTGTTTTCACCAAGGAATGGTTCTGATACTGAAAGAAAACAAAAAAAAAAAAAAAAAGGGAAATGTAATCTTCTCTAAAGTATTTTTGTGTGGTAAAGCTAGCACCTTTGGAAATAAAGGATTGTAGAGCTGGGATCATGAGTTACCTTTTCACCAGTGGACCACGTAAAATACTTCACAAAAATGAGAGAGTGGATATGCACTTCTCTGAAAGACAGGAGGAAACTCTCCAAAACTAAACAGAACATTTCTCCCTAGAAATTATTCAGACTGAACCTATACAACTTAGTTTACTCAGAGTTTAAAGACCAGATAGGCTGCACAGAATTTTTCTTTTGTTTCAACAGCCTTTTTTCCTGTATCCAAAAAAATCTTTGACAAATCTAAATTTGATGTAGCTTCTGTGATACAGAAAATTCTTAAGCAATTTCATGCAGACTTCAGAGGAAGGAGAAAGCACTGTCTATTGTGGTAGTGCTTATAGAAAAAAAGATAAGTATTTAATATGCACTCATCATCCTTGGGCAAAAGGGTAAAGTAATAAAATGGCTTCTGCTAAAGTCTTCTGGCTGCCTGAGAAATGCCTAATGCTCAAGGAAAAGAAACAGGTTCCTGAAATAATCCTCCAAAGCCCTCCCAAAAGGCTTGCCATCCATTTTCAGATCTGTTAGCAGAAAGTTGGCAAGTGGACTTTATTTTCCTGGCCAAAGTGCCAGCTGACTCATGTCTATCCTGTTCAAGTCTCAAAGCCTTAGAGTAGACCTACGCACTGCCTGTGGCAAATTTCTCCATGGTTGGAGCACTTTTGCGTCTGGACAACGTACGTGAATCCCTCTATCACATTTACCTAACACATAATCTGTGATCATACCAGCATGCCTTTATTAGGCTTTATAAGGCTTTAGAGGTTTGATAAAATTGGCTGAGGAAGGGAAAGGAACAGGGAAGAGTGGGATGCTCAGGAAAGCTTCCCCTGTCTCAAGGCACTGTGTCCTGCCTGACTCCTAGCCACCATACC
This sequence comes from Mycteria americana, assembly GCF_035582795.1. NCBI lineage: Eukaryota > Metazoa > Chordata > Aves > Ciconiiformes > Ciconiidae > Mycteria > Mycteria americana. The sequence continues at coordinate 45,139,710 of NC_134368.1, forward strand.
GGCTCACGTACTCTACAGCCAACTTGTCTTCCTGCTTCACCTCCCCTTCTATCCCTACCAATATGTATATTCACATTAAGACATAGTCCTTGCAAGTGTTGACCAAAGCAGAGTCTACTTTTCTGAGCAAGTATTTTAACTCCGTAAGGGTGCATGCAAATGAGACATGTCGTATATCAACATATCATATATCAACATACCATAGTGTGATACCACTCACAGTGGACTGAGAACTTTGGGTCAGGGAAGAATATGCAAAGCCATGAGACTTTGTGAAATATCGTCTGCACGGACTACATGGGCCAGAAAAGCCAGATATAGCGCAAGCCTTATTTACACTGTAAGCAGCAGTGAGAGCATATGCTTTAGCATTTAGTCCATGCCCGGATTTCCCTTGGTTAATGACCTGCTTAGTTCACCCCAGAAAGCACACTAGTATGAATTTATTATGGGTGGTCAGGAGCCATAACATCCACCAAGAGGTACACCAGCATAACCTCCCCAGTATTGAGATTTTTGCTTGATATTTATCTCCTTGGAACTGGTATGGGTTTCCAAGCCAAGAAAGACAGAGGTCAAGAAAATGAGTGAAAGAGTTTCTATCTAGTTACTATGATGTTCCCCTTTTCTCATAATAGGTGCAAAGAGAACAGGCATATAGAACATTAGCCGCCTCAGGTTAGAAAGAATATGAAATAGTTCAGCAAGTGTTTTGAAATGTAGGCTGGAAAGGATTAGGGCTTTACAAAAGGCTGTTAATTCTAAAATATCTGAATACTTTAATGTGAATCTGAGTGCTTTCAAGCCTGCACGTCTGCATCATAAACTTTTGAAAATGGTTCATAACAGTAATAATACCAGAGAGATTTACCGTTACTGCAGTTCCTCCTTGCTTTAGAAGAATGTTCTTTACTCTCAGTCTTGCCTCAGGCCATTAAATAATAAACCAATAATTACCAGAAAATTCCTTGGGAACTGTTGCTTCATTATTAAAGCAGGATATGGTTAAAAAAAAAAAAAAAAAGTGGAATTTTCAGAAATTACTTCACATAAAAAATAAACAAAAGCTGATTTCTTTCCAATGCAAATTTTATGCTTGCCACTCAATCCGTGTGCTACAAAGGAGAAATAACCTAAAACATAATGGGCAATATTATAGTGAGGTTTGCAGTCTGAGGAAAAGAAATGTCGGTTGGAACCAGCTTTCTAAATAAGCCAGGGATTACAGTGCGGATGAAGCATACAGCAGGCAGCCTGCAAATGGAGGTCCACAGTTGCTAGGTTTTAGCTAAGTACCACCTTACAGAGTGTCTTTCCCATTTGTCCCTTCGGCTGCTCTTTTACTTTCCTTGCCACGGGTTCTCTCAGTGTGCATTTCACAAAGAGATGCTGTGTGGGATTCGGCTACCCCCAGGGAGGTAAGCAGGGTCACACAAGGTGCTGCCCTGTGCTCTGCTCGGCACCTGCAAAGGTGCAGGTCTCCACTGTTCCTCTGCCTGCCGGCCCTTGCAGATTTCTTGGCTGTCCTGAGCATCCTAAATCATACCAAATGTCTCTGCTCAGGCCTCTGAACCCTGCCCAGGGTGTCTGATCCCCAGTTCCTCAGTGAGGCCAGGGGTCCCAAAAGCAAATCGGACAGCCAGGTAGCTGAATAGCAGGCTGAACTGTACTGACACCAGGTGATGAAAAGCAACAAGACTGCTTCAAGATGACTGCTCCCAATATTACAGGCCATCTCAGAAGCACTCCTGAAATGGCTCTTTGACCATTCCAAGCTCAGCACAAGTGTGTAAGTGTTTTTAAATTTCTTTTAACCGCTCCTAATCAAATATTCTTAATCATAGGAAACATACAAAAGACCTGCTAGATCAGTCAAAATACAATCTAAGAGCCGAGTGTACGAGCACTTTGATGTAAAGAGAAGCCTGTTGTAGATAATAGTCTCAAATGCAACTTTGCAAATTAGGTAAGCTCTTGAAGTTTAAGATACAAATTATGCACCGACTCTGAGTAAATGGAAGCCAGCTAAAGGTAAATAAAGTTGGCTGGCCAAAAGTAACACAAGAACATTTTCTTTTAAAGGCTGCAAATGAAAAAAAGAAAGATGAAAGATAAGATTTTCCACAGTGCTGCATAATGGCCCAGCTTTCTGCTCTCTTGAATTCTGCAAGAGTCTTACTGTTTACGTGGTGTAAACAGTGTGCTCAGAACTATTAAGTATCCAAGGATCACAGATTTGTTTCAAACTAAATGTAATGTGAAGCAAAATACTAATGATTTCTAATTGTATTACTGCATTAGGATTGTTCAGTGACAAAATAAACAATTCTTTGACTTGCTTGTCATTAAGTTCACAGCTTAAAACACACAGCATAAAGTGGTGCCAGTATAATAATCTGGACATTATTGAGGATAACTACATTAAATGATCCACAGTAGAATTACAGGGGCTAAACACCTACTGATGTCGTATTCTACCACATGTTCTTCATGTCCATGTGTACTTATAAACCTACTGTGAGGAAGGAGAAATGAAGTTACTAGAATCTTTTCAGTATAAATACAAAAATACCATTGGTCTCCTGCTTATACTTAACCTGGTGAAAGTGCTCCTGAAAATATTGTAGCTAAGGAATATTGCACCTGCATAAAAACTGCCCAGAAATAGCTTATTAGACAAATTACCATATTCATCTGAGCTGTTTGCCCAAGAATACTCACCCACGTAAGAAATTGTTCTAACATGTTCTATAGTTTATGAATGAGCTCTCTCTATATAGCATTGCATTACACAATTAAAGCTGTTACTGTAAAATGCAGGAAATTGCATTCATGGTTAATTGCATAATTCATGAACTCAGGCAAAGTGTGAGCTTGGTAAATATGTAAAAATTTTCAATCAACTCAAGTAGAATGAAAGAGGAAAACACATTATTGCTGAAGCTTTATATAGCAAATAAATGTTGAGTGGAGGAATGCATTTCGTTTTACATTCTAGCTTAATATTACAGAGGAAAAAGTCATGAGCACTATAAAAACAAACTGGAATTACCTTGATATTTTGGGGTTTTTTCTTATGGTGGAGATAGAAAGATTCAAAGATCTCAACTAGTTATTCAATCTAGTGTTGATTATCTTGACTTACAAAGCACCTAGCTGAAAAAGTTGATAGCACTGTACACTTATTTACATTTTTATTACTTTTGATAGGAGCAAAGGGTGAAATAGGAAGAGATAACTATCTCTGAGGTACAAATATGTTTGAAAGTTTAGAATTGAATATCAAATAGAATATACAAGTCTGAGCCTCTAAATTGTTTTTGTAACAACCCCTGTTTCTTTTCAATTTAAAGCCAGCTCACATATAAACACAGGAAAAAAAAATATCTTTATTCAACAGATCATTAATACATTGCTAAAATTAATTTTTATCTTTTGAATGAAGACTTATTTTAGCAATCTATTAATGATCTTTCCGATATTGGTCATTCCAGCACTACGGTATAAACTTATGGCTATTAGTATAGGGCTTACTGGTACTCTTTGACCATGCTTAAAATTTTTGATATGTGGTGTTCTCTTTTTTAACTTTCTAGAGAGGAACTGAATAACACTACCATTCTTTAGAGCAGGGTTTTAAATCCAAGCAAAAGGAAAATTTTCAGGCTGAGAAAATGCTCTACCTTTATTCACATTTTGTTCACATTTTTGCTGTCCTTTCTCTTTTACATCTGGATTTATCAGGAATGCATTAGTAGCCAGTCAAAATAGAGTATGACCATGACTATTGTAAGGGGCTCATGCTAGTGCCAGAGCTCAGCCGACATACTACAGATATGAATGTCTGGAAATAACAGAACATCTGCAGGACAGCTGGGGAAAGCTTTGGGGAGAGAGCTAGTGCTCATCCCTCCCTCTATAACCACCTGTAGTTCCCGTTCTGGACTTATGGACCTTGGCTGTTTTGATATATCTTTATCTAGTCATATAAAATATGGATAGACATCAAGGCCTTAAGAGTAGTGTACTAGCCTCTTTGAAAAAGAAAGATTCTTGCTTCAGATGAAGCTGGAAACACTATAGGAATAACCTAAGACCCAAAGAAGCTGCCCCTCAGGTTCGATATCTACATCAACACTTTATTTCTAGAAAAGTTGCTGATGCTCATTGCGTTGAAATATCAGACCACAGACTGAGGTGATTAAATATGGAGTCAAGAGCTTACCTTGAGAATGGATCCCATAATCTCTGCAGAAAATCATGATCTAGGAAAGAAAGGACATGAAAGCTAAATGTTGTGGAGTTGCTAGTAGACTACAACTTTCTCTTAGATGTGTTGAGCAACTGCATTCTTGTAACACTGTTTCATAAATGTTATCACTAATGAGCATGGCTGTGTTTTGCAGCAGATTGTTCTCTGTCAATGCATTACACATAAAAGCATCCTACATGGAGTTACTGGTAGAGTACAGTTTTTACAGCTAAAAAGAACTTGCCTTCTCTTGCTGCAGCAAGGATAAAGAATTTACACAGAAAAACATTGACAGCTGTGAATTAATATGCCATAGTTAATAGTCACTCACAGTACTTTTAAACAGAATCTGAAATGTTTACAAATTAGGAATCAAGAGTCAAAGATATGGGTTTTCCAAACCCATACATTTATTTGGCCTGTGCTTGAAATTTAAAATGCAATTCAAGTTCTGCAGAAGAGCATAGGAGTTTGTAGTAATCCACTGCTGAGCCACACAATAAAAGTGAATTACAAGTCATGTTATCTGTAACAGAGCTGCCAAATAAGGAATAAGGTAGTGTTTATTACTGCTAATGGTTCCAAGAATGTGTTCTATGCATAGTGCAATATTCTGTAGCAGATGTGAAGACTTCAGTATCAACAAATTAGTCAAAGACTTTCTTACCTAGCAGTTTCCTAGTCTAACAATGTCAAATTCTGACTGAGATCAGTATAGCACAGCAAACAGCAGAATAGTTGGTTTTACCAGCTGTTCTGATCAACTTTTAGATTTTTAATTGCTTTGTAACCCTTAGCAGATCTCTCAGGAGCTGAAATCTGAGCACTTGATAAATATAGTGGCAGAATATCTAGCACAATAAAATATAAATGCAAAATACTGAAAATACTAGAACAAGAACAACTTTTGCTATACAAATTACTATTCAGTAACAACGAAGTCCAAGCCTTTCAACAATACCCTGACTCCCCTCATTCCTAAACTAACCCAGGTTCTGTCACGGGTTGTTCAAATGTAGAGCTAAAGAACTTGCTAGGAAATATACAGGATGATATCACTGAAAGAACTACTTGCCACACCAACTGATGATGCCATCCTAGTCTGCATCAGAGTCTCTCCTGTCCTTACCAAGAATCAAGTCATTTTGCTGCTTTGTTTATATCACTGCATAAAAGCAGAGCAAATTTACAGCCAGAGCTTTGAGACACAAGATGTCTGAGAGAAATAAACCTAGATGTGGAAGGTTTCTTACATTAAAAGCTGTCGCATTGGGGAAAAAGGAGTAATAGAGTCAACAACAGAATGGAGGAGAGATGCGCATCTATCACGCAAGGCAATATGTAAGCAGAGTAAAAGGTCATAGTTTGTAACTACCTCTCATTAAGTGAGCAAGATGTATGTGCATTCTGTGAAAGAACAAATTTCACCAAAAATATATTGATGTTACTCTCCCAGTACTCCAGAAAAGTGTTTTATGTCTCCAGCAAGTGGCAAAAATATAAACTGGTTACTGCTGATCTTACAATTAGGAATCCTGCTTATTTAAGGGATTTTTTAGAATTGGCTTTAACCATTTGTTTCTCTAGATAAGAATTCCAAGTTAAAGCCCAAAATTTCCACTTGTAGGAACTATCCTTCTACAAAGAGACTTTACTAGATTGCTTCTGTTTTTTTGAAATGGACATAAAAATAAAATAAAATGAAAGCTCCAATAAAATATAACAAGATTTTAATGTCTGCCACGAGAGTTATTTTTTTAAAAGCTAAAATGTAATAAACAGAATTTTTCAACAATAAAACTAGTTACAGTGAAAAAAGAAACTAGCAGTTTTCAATAACATTACAGTATCCATTAATAAAATGACACACATCTAAGGAATTTGGAAAACTGGGTAGAAAAGAAAAAAAAAATATTCCCAATAAGTAACCATATAAAATGGATTATCTGAAATGCCTACTGACTGGTTCAACATGTTACAGAAACTGGGTTTTTCCTTCCTTCTGTTCAGTCTGAACCCAAGGTTCTGTCACACAATATCCTTGTGTGGACAAGGGAAAAAAAACAATTTACCCTGCCTGGAGAAAAAAAAAAAAAAAAAAAAAGAATTCTCACAAGGGAAGCTGGGAAGTACAGTTTTCTCCTTCTTGAAATTTGCTTACCTGGACTTCCAGTGCTAAGGTTTGAAGTGATTTTTCTAGATGATCTTTGACCACTGAAGGGCTTGTTATGTTCTTTTCCTAATAGCAGTTACAGCAGCTGCTCTTCATATGAAGTTGTACTCAGCTTGGGTTACAACAAAAGTTTGCTCTTTTCTTATGTGTCCTTATTATTTACTGAAATGACCACCTGTTCAGTGCCACTGAAGACGTAAATGAAAACTGCCCTAATGTAAAGATTTTCCGGTTTAAAATTATTAATGTCGTCCAAATACAGAATTATTCTGTAAATAATGCAACAGCCTGGCAGGGACCTCCAACTGTTCAATGAGCCTTAGGTATTCTACAGAAAATGTAGTTAATTACAGGCAATCTAGTCAGAAGTTTAGAGTTGACACTGGCCTTTCTGCATAAATGTATTCTTCCACAGAGAAAGGATTAACAGCCTTGGGCTTCACTGATTTGTAACAACACAGAATAGAATATGGCACGATAGAAACAAGATACTGGAAATACCATTTAAGACAAATGGAAGAGATGAGAAGTTGGGAGGTGAGAGAGGAAACAGTAGTAGCTAAGATGAAGACAACAAAAACTGACAGAGATGTAGCCCGTAAAGTGAAGAACAACTTTTTAAATAATTGTGCTTAGAGAGAAAGGGCTTACAGGACTCTAAATGAAGGAGGATTGAAGGACATCAATAGCTGGAGGTGACTTCAGATTAAAGTATGCAGAATATTTATTGCATTAAATATGTAGTCTAAAATGCAGTCTATGGGTTTATATTGTTTTTAATGTTCCTTTGTGCTATCAAGCTTAATAACTCTTTAAAAACATTCTTATTTTAGCATTCTCTCTGATTCATATAGCATGGTATAAAACCAACCAAAATCTGTATTCCAAAGCTTAAGGGAGTTGCACTGCATATAGCCTTACCCTGCCTTACATAAAAACGGAAATGTAAATATTCTGAATACAATCTACAGACAGATGAACATCTGAAGCTAATGTACTTGAAAGAGATCAACAGTATGGAAAACAGAACCGTGCCACTTACCAGGACATCAAATGGTAAATGAAATGCGAATAAATTGCTATTTCAAATGCATTTTATACAAATGAAGCAAAGACTAAAGTTCACAGTGTTAATTGCTCAAATCCTGGAAACAGTTATGAAGCCAAAGTTCATCATATAAATGACAAGTCCTGCAATTTTTCTTTAACAAGACATAACGAGTTTACATCTGGACGTTCCTCCAGGAATAGTAAACTCATCCTGTTTCTAAGCCTGGTATTTTATGTCTGATGAATCTACAATTAATTCCTCCAAAAGTTAAATTTTCAGTGGAACTTTGTACTACACTCTACTTTGTCTCTTTATATTGAACGACTAGCCCACAAATTTTAAATCTGTGTATATTTTGTTGCAGTGAAAATTTATTATTCTCTATGGAAATTCTTATCCACCTAGTAAGCTGGAAACTAAATCACAACCATTTTTCTTGGTACATGATTTATTAGACAACTCAGTATTCTTCAGAACTTAACCCTTTTATTATTAAAAGATGGCAGAAACAAACAATGTGGACAATATCCACATGCAGAAATAAACCTAAACAACATTTGAAGTTTTTAAATGAAGGGGTTATATGTAAAAACACGCATAAGATATAACCGAGACACCCTGCTTACATACACATACAACGTAGTTGAAATATCTGAAAAATTCTGGGCCACAGTGTATCCGGTAGGGTTATTTTCAGAACCGCCATGACATTCTGGTCAGTGATTCTTTATATTTCAGTGGCATTTGTATGTGTTTATCAACAGACACAATTTTATCATTTATGAAAGCAAGGAAAATTCTTATGTTGACAAATTATGCAGTCCCATTACAAGCTCAATAAGGATTCTTTGTAGAATCCTTGTACAGGCGATTTGGGAAATAACTTTTTTCTTTTTTACCATTTATATTTCCAGACAGCATTAAGAATATATCAAGGCCACCTCCAACTCAAAGCAACAGGCCAACATAGAGCTGGCTGTTAAAGTACTTTTGAAACCCTGAAGCAAGCTCTTGGGAAAAACATGGAAGTGAGAGATTGTCAAGAGCAAAGCATCCTGACACAGGATCACAACAATAAAATGCCTTCTTCCCAGAGCAAACATCCACATTGGAAGTTGTTGCTCTAAGTTATAATTACGGGACCTATGAAAATCAGAATTCAGGCTAAATTAGTTATTGCTACTATTTTTGTGGAAATAGGAGAATACACAAGTATTTATTTCCAACTGATGTTTAATTTCAGGCAAAACTTCTATAATCTGGAATGATCATGACTTTTTTTTTTTCCAAGGTGAAAATTATGACCCTTGCCATCTTTTCCTTGTATTCTACCATCTAAAATTCTGTGTTTCCCAAACCATATTGTATATTCTAAATCATTAAAGAAATTGTCTTAGTACCGTACTAGTAGACATCAGTATGCTTAGACCCACGCCAATGACATTGCTGTTTCCATAGTAACTAATGTACTTCAGATGGAAAACAGCAAGGGAAAACTGGAAAAGAAGAAACTGAAAAATAGTTAAGCAACTTGCTACTGTTATGGTATATTTCTGCAAAATATTCATTGTGTCCCTGGTTCAGCATAAAGCTGCTTCCTTACCTGTGTAATTGCCTTGTGAGAAAACTTACTTTAGAGGGGAAAGGTACTGCCGTATGGTCCTGCCTGTGTTCTAGAACAGTGGTGTGACCAAAGTTTGCTAGTTAGTGTCTTCATGGCTCCATTTCCATATCTATATTTTGAGATAAGAAGGGATTCACTACTCTATTGCAAAGGGTTTCATGGTAGACAGTTAGTTAAACTAGTTTGCCTGGGTACTGCAGCCCTCCAGGAGCAAGAAGGGGAAAGGGAAGGAAAAGGAAGGGGGACGAGAAATGAGCATTGTAACACACCCATTTATTTTAGTGCTGAGGACTGCAAAGAGAATCTGCAATAGGGATCACACAGAGTAGCCTGCTGACAGTGCCTGCTAGTTTACAGACATGCTGTATTGCCAATAGCTTGCCAGTCCTGAGCAGAAATCAATCTGGAGCAATTCAGGGCAGAAGTCAAAAATGCCAGTCCGAGCACCTGGGCAAACACAGCACCAGGCTTCTGGAGTCCTATTTGGGGTCCAAAATCCAAGGCTCCTAAAACTCTTACTTGATGTAGTCCAACATTCCCAACAGCATCTAAAGCTAAATGGTTCCAGGCATGTGTAGTGCACAGCTGGTAGAAGGCAGGTAGAGTCTACTGACAGAAACTTAAGCACTGACACCGGATCTGGATATTAAACTTAAGACAGCAGCTTCGTGGAGATTATACAACTATCAGAAATAACTGAAAGGTGGAAGCAAACGTGGAGAGATCCAGTTAAAAGCCAAGTCCCCTTTCTAAATTTACCTTCAAAGTTGGTCTTAATTAGAGCTCATCTTAATGAGTTGCATTGAGGTGAACATCTTTTTAACATCAGAACTACATCCCTGTTAGAAGCTTTACCACAACAGTTTCTAACCCATGCAGTACTGGCATCACAAAAACTGAGGATAGACCAGCGTTTACGGACTTCGACATTTTACCCAGTGATTCTAGAGGCTTTTGATGAGGGCAAGATAATTTAAAGGTGATAAAGACAATGTAATGAGGAATGAAAAAAAAAAATCCCACAGAAAGAGCTGAGAACAGGAAAAATGAAATTGGCTTAATTCACAGTTGAGAAAAACTTTTTGAATCTTATATTTGGAATTGATTCATCCATGCCTAATTTTTAATCCGGAGACCTTTGATTAAATTTCATACATGTTAAATGAGGTCTAGAAGGGGAGCTAGCAAATACATATGTTACGGAGGAGCTGTACAGAATATACTCCCTCTTATCTAATTTCCATAAGTCACGTCAACTTTCCTTAGCTAAAGTAAACACTGTAAATGTTTCCAGTACAACTATCAGAGTAATAACAACTGGTTTTATTCTACAATCCAAGAACCTTGGACAACAGAGCACAGCAGATTTACATATTCTTTATTGCCTTTTAGTAATATCCATTCAAAAGGAAAAGGAAACTCTGTTTACTGAGTTGAAAGTGAATGTAAATTACAATGCAGATTTAAGGGAAAAGGAAAAAAAATAGAAATGGTTAGAACTGATACACAATGCTATTTACTGTCCTGAATCTTCCTGCTAGGCTTCCAATGAAGATGTGATATCATTGACAGAAATAATGCTAACACAGTAACATTCTGTTTACTGTCAATTTATGGTTTCTCTTATCTACAAGATGAAGTTAGCTGAAAACTGTAATTCTGTAAATCACACAGAAAGCACAACAGTACTTGCATACAAATAATAAATATTAATGTTTAAGGACATATATCCTTAGTCTGCTTGTCTTGTGTGGTGAACACACCCATGTATTTCAAGGTGCTTAGGCAGCATTCTGCAGAGATCCTGGTCTGGCCATATGTCATTGAACTTCCTTATCTAGCAGGCCATTTTCATTAAATATGTTCAGTAAAGAACGATTACAAAAGGATGACAAATTTCAGAAGTATCTGCTTTCTTCTGTGTGGTGAAATACATACATATGGATATCTATATGGTTTTATATGCTGATCAGAGACTGTTAATGTCGTACACAGCATGTACAATGACAGTGACCTCCTCCCATATATTTATTTTTTTGGCACTTCTTTCAAGACTGATCAGAAATAGCTTAACAAATAACCTCTCTGCAGTTTTTACAGCACATTAACCACATCTTGAAGTAGCTACTTGAAGTCCAGACAGTCACACATAAGAAGCCTACCTTGCCTGATGACTGCTACAGGGTTTCACTGAAATAAAATGGTGTTAAATGCAAGCATCCAGAGCTTGTCAAAAATGAGCAAAGAATGAGCACTGGTGCTGTTCATTAAATGTCAGTACGCTATCAAGTGATAATGAGCACAGATCTACTAAGTTATTTTTATTGTATCTATCTAGAACCAGATGAGGTGATCAAATACTGTGCATTGAAGATAATTTCCTAAAGCAGAAGAAAGAATCTTTTAGGAAATGGGTATCAAGTGACATATAAGATAGTCAATAGATACAGCTCATTTCCATGTCCAGTGAGTTTTACAAAAATATTCTGGAGAATTCTGACAAGTGCATATTTCTCTGGCCATAAGATTATCATGGGTTATGTCAATATCACTAAAATCAGGATCTGGCCTCCGTCACAGGTATTTTTGAGAAGCACATTCATTTTTGCATCTAAGTGTCAGAGTACCAGAATACCACTGTTAAGGGGCACAGTACTAAATCTTAAATAGGCTTCCTATCAAAGTTCAACTGTTTTATTAATGGTTTTATTTGTTATTTTTCTCTATTTAGAGAACCATCCCTCCAAAAAAGTTGGCTTTCTGAAAAATACATAACTATAGAAATTAACTTGCCACACAGAGGGAGAGAACATGTGAATTACAGTTTCTCAAGTTCTTTCTGAGTGTATAATTAAACTGGTCCTTGATATGATGATTTAATATCTTTAATGTCAATAATGGAAACCTGCTTCATAGAGTAAAATTGGAAATGAAAGACTGACTGGTCCTGACGAAAATGCTACTGCTACTTTCTATGCTTCAACGGCTTGGTAACTCACGCATACTCTTCAAAAAACCAGTTAGATTACATTAAGTATTAACCTCACCTTTACTGCATTGTATATCTTGACTTTCAAGTACCTCCATTTGATCACACAGGTCATGACGAATACTAAAAAAATAGAGAGGGATATAATTTGTCAGCTTGAGCTCTAAAAGATTTTTCAAGAGTCAGAGAGAGACCTCATGCTTCAGCAAAATAAACATTTCACTGAATAAACATCAAACATAAGCATGCAAACCAGAAAGTCTGTTCCACGTCAAGTACATAATAGACACAAGTTGATAGATAGCCTTTTCCTTTGGTTTACACTATTCTGTGTTCTCCAGTATAAATTAAATGTTTTACAATATAAAGTACCAGGTTATGGAAAAAACACATTCAGAATGTTAACTGCAACTTAGTTCCAGCAACTAAAAATTGATGCAAATACTGTAATTATTTTATAAGGGCCATGTGACTGCAAAGTGAAGTCATTAGAAGGGGGTTTCTTAAAAACAGCTTCCATCTTTTCTGATATTTCTGTTAGGTTCGACTTCTAAATGTGTATACACTGTATAATTTACTCACCATTCCTAGTAACTTAAGCTTCCTTACCTTAATTATTCATTTGTTTCTTCTCTGCGTTACGTGTCAGCGTGCCACTCCCAATTTACTTGCTTGTTCCTGTAGCAGCATAAATATGCATTTAGCAAATTACTTCTTTTTTTTTTCTTTTTTTTTTTTTTTTTTCTTCCTCTGGTACTCTGGATAATGGCCAGCACGAAATAATAAATCAGTTACATTACTGGAGTGTCCCTCCCAGTCTTGACAGGATTAATCTGAAAACCTAGGGTTATGTACAAGAACACGGTAAGGACATGATCCAGTTTACAATGAATCAGTGGGAATCTTTTTACTCTAATTTATCAGCTATAATAGAAGCAGAAAGAAGTCACTTGGCTCCTAGAAGATTTCCCAGGTTATAGTAAATTCTGGCTCAAATGAAAATTCTTGTGTAACTGCTTTCTAACACCATAGCTTTTGTGCTCAGTAGATTTTGGTTACTGGGGTCTTGTCTTTTGTCTGAGCTTTCTAAAACTCAGGAAGAATGAAGTCTCTTGACTGCCTGGTATTTTTTCTAATTTAAAAAAAAAAAGAAAGAAAGAAAATACTTTGTTGAAAAATGCATGTCCAGCTTCACTACAAAGCCACATACTTTAGAATGAAATACGAAGTACATCTCTAGTCTTATTTTCTGCATAACATAATATAGAATTTAAGTCAAATTTGAAATTAAGATGTACTGGTATTTAAGACTATTTTATCTGGATTTAGCTGATTGTGTAATCTACTTCTGAAAGAGTTTTCACCTGCATTGTTACTTGAATAATTTGTTTTAGCTCTACACAGAACTCACAACTTGCTGCATTCAGCACAATTACTACCTACATAGGGTACATTGCTGAGCTATTCATCTGAAAAAGGGCATTTAAATATGTTCATTTTTTCCCCGACTGTATTTCAACTATAATTATATGATCCACTAGCTTTTACATTTTGTCTGTTTTACACTAAGATGCAATGGTCTGGCACAAATACTGAAATAAAGGGTCATCATTTATTTTCTACATTAGGAGCTGCATTTTCATTGTTCGTGTAGTTAACTGCACAAATGTCAGAATTCAACGCCTTCATGATATTTCAGTCAGAATAATGATGAGTACTTTAAGAAACTGAATGGGTGGTGGTTTTTTAACCTACCCATGTGCAAGATGAGTAATAGAAAAATGTGCAAGGCAATGTTTCAAATAATAGGAATGTAGATAGAAACAAATATTGATGTGGATGTAAAATTGCAGAATTATATCTTATCACCAAGGAAAGGTTGGAGATACTGCTAGTTAATGGTGGTTACCATGCTATTTGGTAATGGCATTAGATGGCAATTTGTTCCAAATATTAGTTAAGCTGTACCATACATTATCATGATTAATATATGTTTAACATTATAGTAAGATATGATGGACCTTCACTCATTTATTTTATTATGCCAGCTTATTTCATGACTGTAACACTAGATTGTCATTACCCCTAAGTGTACCCAGACTAATTTTTAGAATGTAGCTTGCTAAATGTCTGAGGCCTGGTCCTATATATTCACTAACAGCAGTGGAGACAGCCTTAGGACCCAAAGTCCATCAGAAAGGTAGAAAAACCTGGGAACAGAAGATTTTTAAATAGTATCCATATTAAGTGTGTGGAACCTAACAGCTCAGGTGAATAATGAGTAATTGTGCATCTTGGATCACCTCACTCAGATTTGCCTCCTAGAGAAAATCAGGAAAACCAGAGCACAGATGGAGCAGTAGGAGGAATCTGGTAAAAGAAGTGCAGAAAACTTCCCTTCCCTTTTCACAGAACAGCAAATTTTATTTGAAAATAAAGTAATCCTTCAACAACCCTTTCTTCATGAAAACACGTCTTCCTTTTCTGTTTTTCATCATTTACCGGTTGGTTTAGTGTTACAGACTGAAAACAAAAGTCTTTGTTCCAGAGAGATGAGATGCAATTAAATGCTCAACAAAAATGCCAGAATAATATAGTCTCTAACAGATCTTTGAAACAGTTTTCAGAGTTTTATGTCACAGATACATTACTTTCATAAGACTCTTGTATGTATTTATATCTGAAAACTGATACAGAAATGAAATGTTAAGACAGACATATAATTTCTGTCTTAAGAATAGAAAATTGGTATCTAATATTCAGAATAATTATGGTAATGATTTCTCACTAAGAATCTCCCTATGTCTAGACTAAAATAGTCCATCATGATTACAGATTATTTCCAGAACACTCATGGGCTAGAACTGCTGTTCTCTGGTGATGTGATTTACCAAGTTTTCCACTGAAATGGAAATATTAACCTTCTGAAAATCCTACTTCTCTTATTTCAGCAAACAAATAATTTATACTCATTAACTGGGACTCACAATAATAACAATATTTTTAATAGGCCTTCCTAATAGAATCTGAGTTGGTCATGAATTAACTGCTATACTGAGTTTCATTTTGTGAACATATTTGTGCGATCAACGAATACTTTCACCCCAGCTAATCAATTTAAAAATGCTCTGCCCGCAAAACTCTTTGTTTACTGAATAGTAACTGTGATTAGAATGTGCATTCAGTTGTAAGCCATGGTTACAAGTCCATAATAGAGCTGAAAAAGTATCAGGTTAAAGGAGCAGTGGCCAAGGATAAACAGGAGGAACTGACATCGAAAAGAGAAAATTAGAGCTGGCCAGATGGTCAAAGTTGGTAAATTACAGGCATTATAAAAATATTAATTGGGAGCTCAATTATTTTCTGTTGATAAGCTTAATCTTATATTCTCTGATTCTAGATGTCTCCCAAGAAGTCATGGCAGATGTAAAAAAAAATCCTCCATCCATTAAAACTCACATAACCATTGTCCTGCATATCAATGGGAATGTAGAAGAGAAGCCAACTGCACATTTGCTGTCTATTACTAACATTACATGACTGGCTAGCCAAACATGTAGTATTTCTGTTTTCTATGAATAACAAAAAAATCTGCTTCTAGTATTAATATTACTCATGACTATTTGTCCAATTTTTCAAACAGATAGTTCCATCTGCATTTCTAACTCCTGAATACAGTTCCATAAATAAGAATGCAGCAAGATTTTTTTTTACACCTCTAGGAAAAAAAAAATACAGCTTTTCATTTGCAAGGTTCTCTTCATTCAATTAAAAAATAGCAAAGCGTAGCACATTTTAGCAGTAACCTTTAAAGTTTTACATAGGGAAACAAATATCCTTTTAACATACTTTGCATATCTTAGCTTTAGAAGTATGGATAAGCACATGAATAAAGTTTAAGTGTAGCTAAATGCCTACCTGAGGTAAAGATAAAAGAGGAGAATAGAGAGAAATACCTTTGTAAAGCTGTTCCTATGATTCTTCATATCCTAGGCACGAAAGCAGTTTTCAAAACTACCCGAAAGGAACAGAAAAAATTAAGAAAACAGGTTGTTTAAAAAGAAAATATAGCTGGGCAAAATGATGATGGCTCACATGTTATAATATAAGGGAACAGCAAAACGTTCTAAGTTTCATTTCACCCTCCTGCGATAGAAGACATTTGTTTCTTTCCTGACAGAAGAGTGCCCAATAAATCAAACTCATCTCCAATGTAAAACTGAGAACTGGCCCCTTCTAATCAATCTCACAGGAGAGCTGGACTGGAGATCAGTTACGGATGCAGTGGTCAGGTGAGATTATCAGAGAAAACTTGTCCTCTACTGATATGTCGTGCTGCTTTAGACTACATAATTGCCTTCTTGGATGACAGTAAGTACTCTAGCATTATTATGCCTGCATTTCAAAAAGTTATATTTCCTTGGAAAGAATTGTTCTAGGTTGCTTACTGTAAAGATTTGCTGCTATAAGATAAGACAATCCATTAATGCAAATATTTGCAATTATATTCTCAGTATTCTTTAATTAGCACCAATGGTGAATTGCCATTTGATAAATATTTCACCTTTTCTGTCAAAATGATGACAGCTACAGCTGGATTTTGTTAGGAGGGGAAAGGTATTTCAGAAACGGGCACTGGAGTTATCTTGCCATATGCAGAACTGGCACAAAGAGGCAGAGGGTTTCATCATCCTAAAGCGTACTTTGGGTGGCCTGCTTTCTGCAGCAAGGTCTCTATAGCCAGGCAGAAGAGAATAACTGTACCACCACATCAACCGAGCAGGCAGCATTGCTGTGACATGGAAATGAGAAATTAGTCTGAGCCCTATAATGATGAATTTCAGGATAGGGACTCCTAACCTAATTTTCATTACACCCCTATGTTTTTTAATTACTATACATGTTAACTGGAGGGCAGGAAAAGAAGTAATCCAAGGGAAGTATAGGAAACGTGGGGTGATTCTCTTTCTCTTGCTCTCTTTCTTCTCTTTGAGCTTTGTTTGTGTTTTCTGGGGTAGAGAGAGGAGGAGAAGATATAATGGAGGATCTTTTGTTTTATTTCCTTTCCCTGATGCAGAATGAGACATCTTCTAGATCCAATTTTCCCAGAAAGCAATTTCTAGCACGGGGAAGTTCTTAACTGCAGAGATGTTAGCCAGAAGGTAAGGAGATTGGGGCTTACCTTGTTCCACTTACTCAAGGCTGACAGACAGTCCTTCGGAAATATTGTCTGTTATCATCAACTTTAGAGCATGTTCTCATCAGCTTCAGAGCAAGCATGGAGTACATGTATTTTTCCCCTCAGCATCTGCACTACTAAGTTCACTTTAGTGCAAGAGAAAAATCCAGTTTTCAGGACATTTGAAGAAATGTTCCAAAATGCCCGAAGTGTTAAAAATCATAAAATTGGTGCAGAAAATATCCATTCTGGCATGTTAGTCACTTTTGATCACTACCCACAGGCAAATGCTAATGAACAAAACTGTCAGAGCTACTGGTTTCTGCTCACATACCCTAAAGGACAGTCCTCTTTACAATACACAGCAGAGACCTCCATTTGCATATGCTGAAATTGGACAATTCAACTTTGTTGCTCAGATGGAACCTAGCTGTATTTTTACGTGGGTAGGAGAGTGAGTCCTTCCTTTTCCACACAGCAATGGTAGCAAGGAAGTAAGCTACAATATATTACTACCTGTTCATCCTTAGATTAACTAAAGCAACAAGGGCTCCGTGTTGCACATTCTTTCTTGTCCCACCCACTGTAGTCTCCTGACATTTATAGTCTCTGCCAGAGTCTTTGTATAGACATCATGGGTCAGTGATAGTCTTTGTCTTGACATCAAAAGGAAATACAAGCTCTTTGAGGAAGAGAATGCTCATATTTAGTTTGATGATGATTGGGAATTTTGGTTGTTGCTGTAAGAGAAACCATAAGCAATAACAGGCAGCACCAATAAACAAGGGGCTGATTCTAGGTTCAGACAGATGAAAATGATAAGTGACTCAAAAATACACTAACATAAAACTGGTCTGAGTATATACATAACACTGAGTGTTACAAAGGAACCTGCAGATATTTTCTAAGAAGGATTTTATGCTTTTTCCTACCATTTGTGCTCTTCCACCACTCTTGTTCTTCGCTCTGTGGCATCCCAGTGCTTCTGCAACCACGAAATTCTTTCCAGAGATGAACAGATAACAGTCCTTCTAGCCATAATAATTCATGCCAGTTAATGACTTCCTTTTTCCACCTCCTAAATTTTAAGGAAATTCTTTTAGAGGGAAAAGCACTCTCAAATGCACCTTATACGTTTCCCTTCCCTTCGCACAAACCTACAGGAATGGGTACCCTCATACATGGTACAGCTCCTCTCTGAGGACTTGCAGGCCAGAGCCAGCTGCCAAACTATGAAGATGGCAGAAAATCAGCATCAAGCACTGTTGAACAGGGTACAACATTTCATTTCTTGCCCCACAGCCCAGTTTCATCCATGCTGTGCTACTACATCCAAATACAATCATTATGCTACCTCATCATGAAAGTGTTCCTAAATGCAATGAACAACTGTAAACCACCCAAATTTGCCTCCACCACCTAAAATATAAAAACAGATTTGCATTTCAAAGCTCAGGGTTCAAATCAGTCAGGAAAAAATAATGTATTACTCCCCATTCCCAAACTGTTTCAGATCATTGTCCTAGAACAATACCAGATTTTAACTAAATTTAATCTTGTAGCTAGCAAAAAAGCTTTGAAAGTATTTTTACATATATTTAAAACTCCAGGTAAATGGCTGTTTTCTAAAAGGAGTATAAGGTGGAGGGGGCGGGGGCAGAAGATGTGCAACGTACCCTGGGGAACTTCCCAGTTTGAAACTATAATATCTCAAAATAAGCATATAGGAGACACTTCAACTGAATTAATGCTCTGTATACTCTTCACAAGTTTTAACAAAGAATGGGAGAATATCCTAGGACCTCAGTCACCATGGTAAAAAATAGACAAATGATAAACTGAAACATTGCTGATTGTGAAACTGAGATTAGCTATACTGAGATATGATATAATGTTCAATTTATCACAGAAAAGGCTTTTGGGAGACTAACAGTGGCAGAGCATACTTTATATATTGTAACACTTACCATAAGGGAGTATGTCAAAACACACTGCTGTGCAAAAAAATGAATTAGATTAACATAAGTCAGTTATAGATGTAGCAAAACGCAACCACACATAGTTAATGTTATACAGCCCAAGACATTACAATCCATTTCACGAGAGTGTATTGACAGTAATTCAGAAGTTATCTCCTTCTGGCATAGTATTCTCCCTGGACAATAACCAGAAACAGAAGAACTGAAGTTTAAGATTATGACCAGAAACCAATGTTCCTAAAAGTATAGAGAAGTTTCTAGCAGAGCTTTCTGAAACATATGTAAGTTCTGACTGAATACAGTTTGGGTTTCTAAATGAATTATTAGGGTGTATGAAATATGAGCCATGTGTAAAGTGAGTTCCTTGCACTGCTCAGTGAATCACAGTATTCAGCATAATGACCAGTTAATATATTTATCACTGCCCCCTGCTAGATGGAATGTCAGATGTTTTCATACACATTACTTGTAGGCATGGCAGATAAAGCCAATTTTTTTAATGTATAAATGTAAAAGCATGCTATCAAAGATGACATGAATGACAGCTGTATGCTGAGCTAAAGCTATTTCTTCTCATCAGCATTGCATGTCCTCATGCTCCTGATGGCTCAGTGCTCAACAGGATGGTAGTTTGGGAATCATGTCCCAAGAGGCCCAGTCCTCAATGTGCTGAGCAAAAACATATCCTCATACTGAACACAAGATTCTGGAAGATGCTTCAAGGAGTAGGTGCCCAAGGAATTTTGGTCTAAAGCCACTCTCTTAAATTACAAATTTTCTCTTTCAAAATCATATTTAAACTAATTTTTAGTGGGCAGAGCTGAAATTTCACAGCACCACTGAAAATTAAGCCATACATATGTAGTACCCCAAACACAGCAATCAAGATTTAACATTTTAATCAACACCAATTACTATGCAAAACCTACTTTAGGGATTACCAAAATGTAGATGAACTAAAGAAGAATGAAACAGAAGAGGCAGCCTGATACAAGACACGGGCCTGTACAAGACCGAGTAATTCTTTTCTCTGTTTGCATAAGAACTAATCCTGAACTTTCTAATATCTCCAGATCTAGTATACATAAGCACTCAGGTAGGTTCTTAACTACTCCTTCATCAATGTTTAGCTCTGAGTTTCTACTTTCTGAATATCCCAAGTCATATTGGTCTAGTCATTTCTGCATAATGACGCAGGGGCACCTACAGAAGGTATATCAGCGTTCCACTTTGGCAGTTGAATGTGGACAGGTGAATTTTGGGTTCAGTGCTCTAATATCACCACTATTTGTGACATTCAAGTTGCAGTGACTACTTAGAATGTCATCAGCTTCTGAAAAAACTGCTGCTACTAAACTGCAGAAGATGCTGGATTGAAGAGCTGCTCATGGCTTCTGTTTTCCTGAATACTTGGCAGGCTGTCAGGCAGAACTAGAAACACTTCATTCTGCACCTGAATTCGAGAGGTATAAGCCACTGGTTTCCTCACCCAAATTTATTACTATTCTAAAATGCAGGGAGAGGAAGGAATTATGAATCCTATGTAAGTACTGACTTTGTTTTGGATTATTTAATGAAGATAATGTTCTAGTAAGCCTGCTGACACCTCTTGCTCAGGAAAGGACTCTGAAAGAGATATGTAAAGACAGATTAACAGTTTTTTGCTTAAAATATTTCGTAGTCATAGCATAGTGTATACAAGTATGTCACACAGAGAAATGTCCAGAGGACTCTTCAGTTGCTGTTTAGTAATGCTTTTGAAAAAGGACTGAATTCTGCTTAGTTTACACGTGTATAATTCCAGAAAGCTCATGGAATGCCCTTAGTATAATTTGACAATATTACTGTTCAAGCCCCTTTTTTTAATGGTATAGATATTTCAGAGTATAAATAGCTGATTGCAACTCATTTTAAAGTAAGAGAACATGGGACATTAATGTTTGTATAGCTTGTCTATACATAAAAATAGACAAAACCTTACAGTTATTTGGAGTAGGAGCATCTTACTCACATTTTAGTTTGATTTACTTTGAAAGTATGCCTGTAAGTGTCTCCGAATAATTCTAGGTGGGGATAGGCTCTTGGATTTTTATACAAAAGCAATTTTTCTCATGAAAGAACTGCACAATTAATTAAATATCAGAATATTTCCATTAGCTGGATGTTGTATGTTTTCTTATCTCTGTGAAATTACTCTCTGATGAGTAATTTCAAGCACAGACGAATAACTCACAGAATTTCACGTAGCAAATTGCAAGTACTGGCAGATTCACAACTGAGGGATATTTAGTTTCTAGCACTTATTTGACCTCATTGTCCCTCTCAAGTGCATTTACCTGTAAAATGGTAATTTGAGGCAAAGGAGGCAGAAATGGCTTATAATGGATTTCCAAGCATCCTAAATGTCCTATATAGCAAAACCTTGTTTGACTCATTAAAGTACAGCTATATACTCCCATTCCATTCAATAACATGTGTCTCCTATGCATCCCATGAGTGGAAGTTGTACCTAAACCAAAACACCTCTTCTAAGATGTATGTGGGTGGAAAACTTTGTAAAACACCAGATCTCTGAAGGATTCTAACTGGCTTTAAAAACAGCAGAGCAGACATTAAAAAATTAGTTTTTTAATGGAAGATGACAGAAAAGGAAACATGACTGGGACATTATTATTGACTTTGGCTAAAAAAAATAAAGCAAAGATCCCCTAAGTCTCATAAACCTCAGACTTTAATTAGAAAACACTTGTTACAAATAATAAAAGAAATAGTGGGATGGCACAAACCAGACAAAGCTAAATATTTCATTCTAAGATTGAAATTTTTACTTTCTATAAAAAAGCATAATGTCCAGTGTATAAATTATTGTCATTCCTCTGTAGTTGTTGTCTACCAGCCTGCTGTTGAAGATTACATCCCTATACTTAGTATTTCTGGATTTCCCCAGCCAAAATCAGCCAGGTTAGTCTTCACAATTTAAATAAGTGTTTTATACTAACCCAGATTATTTTCCCTCAAATGGTTAAGGAAATGCCTATAAACACTCCTCTACGTATCAATATGTGGAGACAGTCAATTTAACAGATGGGCAGAAAGGACCAGGATCTCATCCATGACCTAAAATAAATGGATTTGCCACAGCGCAAACAGTGTCGTCATATAGGTGCTAGCTTACCGACCTCTGTTATCAGGACACTACCCTGTCTTAATCCCATATCTAAATGAGAATTCTCATTGTTTCATTGGGTTATTTATTTGGTTTATAAAATTTTGATAAGAATGTTTAAAAATCCAGAACCAGTGCTAGAAAATAGAATAATGGAATTCAAAGGAAGCAAAAGGCAAAAGCAGAAAAAATAATACCTTGCATTACCTCATCTCTTACTTAGCTTCAGTAGGTCTTTAAATATATCTAAAACTAGATACCTTGGAAAACAAAACACAAATTAGAAGGCAGTTTCCCTCAAAGCCAGAACATTGTCAAACAAATTGTTAAAACAACACATTTGATGACACAGTAACACTGAATGCCTTAACATCCGTCAATTACATTAACTTAATTAAAACAAAGTATCATTAATTGTTAGTGTGCTGGCATTGCACAGGGAGAAAGGAAGAGGCAGAAATATTCTGCAGAAAATTTTATCAGTGGACCTTACAGAATGGCTATTCTCTCTGTAAGCAGGTATATTCTTCTGCTGAAGTTACCAAACAGAAATATTTGCTGCAAAGCTAATTTGTATAGGAAACTTGCACTGTTTTCATCAGCTGTGAATGGCAAAGTACACCCACATGCTAGTCTAGCTGTAGCCAGGCATGTGGTGACATGTATGCTCTGAACCTCTACCACAATAGCATGTTCATTTTCTTAATCACAGGAGCTAATAAAAATGCTGTGATCTCTTCTGATTTTCATTTTTTTTCCAATGTACCAACTTTATTGAAATGTACTTTAGGTAGAGCCTCAGGCACTTAACCCTCACTCAGAGTTTGTTCCCATCCAGATACTGTCTCACTCTCCCGGTACATTCAGCCAATGTCATCCTTAATAATCGTCACAGTCATGATTTCACAGTCATGTTGAACAGGCAAAGATGGGACAGTTGTCCAGAAGCACTTTCAAGGACAGTATCTCTTAACCTTTTTTAGTCCAAAGTCTACTTGAGTTTCCTGAAAAAATCCACAGCCCACACCCTGTCACTAAAGCAAACCTAAAGTGTTGTCATGATGACTTCCACCATTTTAACCAAAATGTTTAGGCTAAATCTGAAATAATTGTTTGTTATCGTTCCTTTTGCTAGTGTGGGAATAGATGTGTATGTTGTGGTGGTTTTTTCACCCACCTTCTGACGTCTGCTGGATCACCAGCACTTCACTGACGTAGGGCATCTTTCTGTCTCTCACTTGGCAACTCTATCTAGATTGCATAAGTGGCTGACATGCCAGCAATAACCACGTCACATTAATAGGAGCTGTAGCTCATCAGGACTGGATCTGCAGAGCAAGAGGGGTGGTGCTAATGATCATTTCAGCTATGCAAATTTGGGGTCTGGCTGGTGTTGTGGATTGAATGCTTGTTAGCTTTCAGAGTGTGCTGGGTTTGCCCTACAAGCACTTCAAGAGCGTTTTCCTCTGAAAGGCATCAAATGTGTGCAGTCCACCACCCCTCCCTGGTGTAACAGCAAAGCATGGGTTGTGGGGCTGATCAGGAGACTAGCTTTAAAACCGCAACCCTAATCTAAGCACAACTGCTACAGCAGATACCATTAAGTGTTCCTTCATCATCATTACAAAGGCAATTAAGCTAGTAAAAGAGTAATCTAAGTCAGACCTAAAACTGTGCTGCAGCCAGTACTGTCCTACCAGATGACTAACATGGGGAGAATGGGAAACCCATAGAAAATACCAACTAAACCAACAGTATAAATAAATCTAAGCAAAATCTTCCATAGAAAACATCGAATTTTCATTGTAGCCTCACATGAATATATGTCTTTTCAATGAGAAGTCAAACCGTTACACAGACTAACAATTTCAGCAGAAAAATTGCCTATATTTCAGTTGGAAAAAATTGCTATAAAATGTTTTGACTAGAAAAATAACAGCTTACTAGATGGCAAAGAAGGGAGTAATGAGTCTGTACTTCTTAACCCTGTTCCCTTACAGCTGCGTAAGCTTATATAGCCTGCCTTTGTATTGCAATTAATACATTTAGTAAAATATAGATTCCATTATCCTTTCCATTGCTTAATATTCTAGTTTAATGTAAAACCACCTATATTCTTGAAAGAAAACTCTTATCAAATCTTAAACTTCTTATTCACTCTGGCAGTCCAGTAAGAGTTTAGCCTTAGTGAAATTAAACAAAAGTGAAGAACCTGGTATTTTTGCCTTAAGTGATCAAATGTTACCAGTTTTGTATGCAGGCAGCTCTCAGAACTTCTTTGTGAAACTTGAAAGACAAAGGACAAAAAATGTTCAGGATGATTAGGTAGTGATCAGACTGTAGCACCAGGCAAGGCGATGTTCCAGGGAGCCTGGAAGTAAATGAAGTGGGAACAGTATTTCCTCTTCTATTGCTGCAGTAATGAGGAAGCTTCTCTACTGTGTTCAGCACAAGGTGTTTTCTGCTTAATTTCTTTTAGGGAGGATGTGCAGATCTCTGAGAAGCGGTGATATCTGGTTTAAATACCCACCAGTCAGTACCCAAGTAACTACTGGAGAAGATACTTCTTGTTAACAACCTGGATATCAGATTTCCAATAAGAAAAGCTGTCAGGACAGGATTCTTCACCATCTAAGTGTACTAACAACTGACTAAATGAAAGAGAACAGTATCTCTATAAATAAGCTAATATATGCGGAGTAAATCAATATGTCTGAGAAAACAGCTTTGGTTAAAAGCATTTTTAACATAACTCTTTAAAGTATCAGGTGTAAGTAAACTATAGAGACTCATTCTCCCACTTAAACACTGGGGATTTTTCCCTCTTGGGGACTATACTTTCATTTTTGGTAGAGTGTCTCTGACTATTTTGACATCATTGAAAGAGGCTTATAAGGGGGAAAATAATTTTTTCCTTCTCAAAATACAGTGAAGAAGCATACATGAGTGATTGCTATACTTTTCTAAGTAGAAAACCTTTTTATTATAAAATAAGGCAGTGATACAAGGCAAAGACCTTGAGGAAGAAGCTCACTCAAATCCATACTTCAGTTAGCATCAATATTAAATAGGGCTTAATGTGCAGCTGTTTCTTTCAGCTTTAATTTAAATTTATTTTGGTTAGAACAGACACTCCACTGTTGTAACCCCAAAATGCCATCTTTAATTATTCTCCGTTCATATTTTTTCCATTGTGGATGCCCAATTTCAACTCAGCACCTTTGCATTTTCAGAGCAGCCACGGCACCCCCCAGATCCCCCTCCCTTTGCTCTGTCTGTTTTCTCCAGTCCCAGAATTCAGGGCATCTTTGGAATGAGCTGACATGCAAAAGAGTAATTATCTTTCAGACACAGTCTGCATGAGGCATTAAGACATCAGTTGAAGACTGGAAATCTAGCACTAGCCTAACCATCAATTTGTGCTCATGCACTTGACCCAGCTGTAGCGCATGAAGATTAGACATGATATCCATTAGTGTTTTAGTTGTGCTGATTGACAGCCAGGTCTTTTGTGCTTGAGTTGGTGTTTGGGTACTCACAGATAGAGAACAATTACTTTGACATTCTTATTAATTTATTTAACATTAGTTAAAATGTTAGTTTGTAAAAAATAAAAGAAAGAAAGGAAGAAAAAAGGCAGAAGAGGCGGAAAAGTCTCCTGTGTATTGTAAAATCTTTTG
Organism: Mycteria americana; assembly: GCF_035582795.1. NCBI lineage: Eukaryota > Metazoa > Chordata > Aves > Ciconiiformes > Ciconiidae > Mycteria > Mycteria americana. The sequence goes on from NC_134368.1 coordinate 45,165,803, forward strand.
TGTGTCATTCAAAGTGACATACGTAGGGTGTTGGGTTTTTTTTTTTACTTTTTCTAATTACTCTATTCTTTCCTGAGTGACTGCATGTTTAAACTTCCTTCAAAGAATTAAATCCTTTATTTTACTGCTCTTAAGTCTTCCTGGCTCGTGGTGGCTGTTGACAATTGCCTTGCTTGAGACATTAGCCCCAAGACATCTTATAACAAGATACTAAGTGATGCCACAGATAGCAGGAGGGGCACTTACTGCTCTGAAAACTAAAGTTGATTAATGATTGATGGGAATCATACTTAACTATTCTAACAGGAGGAAGGCACAAATAGCTCCAGTAAAAAAAGTGTGCTTCATTTCAACAGCCTCCAACCTTACACAAAACCACAGTATCATACATAATTATCATATTGTCTGAGCTGTTATTAGGATGGTGCATTCAGACTACTTGTGGTAAGCCCCAGTGAAGAATTATAATCAGACATACAAATCAGTCTTATTCGGGAGTTTCTCTTCTTCAACAAAAGAAACCCCAGCAAGACCTTTTCATGCTAAGTACAGACTGCTGTAGATTCCTAAGTACTGAACATTATAAGACAAAGGGAATTGTCAAATGAAAAGAGAAGAAAACCTTAGTCCTATCCTCCAAAAAAGTGTATTTAATTTATGTCAGTGGGGTGAGGGTTTTATCCTAAATATTTTACCACCGGGCAGGTGGACAAAATGTCTAGCAGTGTGACAGCATAGACCTTCTCCATAGTAATAGGTATTAACCAAAAAACATACAGACTGCTTGAAAAAAATATAAATTTTTCAGCCAAGAAATACTTAATTATACATTCCTTAACAAGCTATTCTAATTTGGTTGGTATTCAGTATGGGTAAATAATGTTTTCTTGTGTGGAAAAATCAACTAAAGAGAAGTTTACGCAGCATAGGCCTTGTGGTGATACTCAAGAGAAGATTGAACATCCTTTTAGTCTGACAGCTGAGGAAGACAGTCACAAATATCTTTGAGTTTTCTGCTTTATGTATCAGCCAATATATCTTTACGGTACTTTGCTGGAAACTTTAAGTCCTTATGCATCTTCTTGCAGTCCAGAGTTAACTACTTGTGAAAATATTTTTCTGGTTTTTCCTGGTTTTCTTTTTTTTCTTTTTCTTTTTGATACTTCCATGGCTTATTATCCTATTGCTGACTTGTTCATATATAAAGCTGCAGATTTTGCAGTTTGCTTGCTCTTTGCCATGTGTTAGCATTATCTAAAACTGATTGGGTGTTAAAAGAGTTTTGTTTGGATTGTTTCCTTTGTTTTAATTTTTTAAATAAGACCTGCTGATGCAGCATTATGTTGTTTCACTACCAAACGCATATATTTGCCTTTAGCTGATATTTTACAAACTTCATAAGAAAAAAAAAAAGTTTTGCATTACCTATTCAGCTGCCACACAGATACAGGGAAGCATTATCACATGGCTGCAGCACTTTACAAATAGCAAAATAAAAAAATACAGCATCACTGTTGTAAAATACTTGCTAACAAGCTTTTTTCAAGTTTTTGAGGTTTCTCCTATAAAGAAAGAGGCCATAGTAATGAAAATGAAAGTGCTTACCCTGCAGCAGTCATAGAAAGGAGCAATGTCCTGAAGACACCTAATGCATTTTCAGGTATTTCCTTAACAATAATAGCTAGAGGAAACACAATTATATAAAAGGTTCAATACATATTTTTCAGAAAGTCAGCATTCAGCAAATCTGATTCCAGTTAAATCCTGTATCTGCAGTCATAGTAAAAGATATGTGGTTTCCTACCAGGGAAATTCTTAATCATATATATGGCATATCATAAACACAGTAACAGTTCAGAGCAGTTTCCTGAGAAGACTGAAAAAAACCCATGTATTAATAAATTTATGGCTTTGGTACTGTAGTGTAATCAATAGTGACTGTTCAGCCTAGGTCAGGACTTCTAACAACCTCATGGTGTGACATTAGGCAGCAGAAACTGTGTTTTGTTAGTTGGGAAACTGAAGAGCAGAAGAGGCATGCTTCATCTCCTACACACAGAAAACTTCCCTGCTTATTAATTATGACCTGAATGAGCAACATTTTATTCCTTACTGCACAGTAACTTCTCCAAACTCTCAATCTGCAGAACATTAATACCTGAGAATGCTGTATATTTTTATGTATGCATATAAAACACAAGATGCCATAGTGATGAAGAGCATATAAATGACAAGGTATATAAATTTGTTGTATGTCCTGCATGTCCTAATAGTAAGCAATCCTCATATTTTCCAAGACACAGCAAGCTGTATTTGTTGGTCACTATATGGTTAATGAACACCTGCCAGCTAGATTTTTATCAGATTCTACCTAACTGATGAAATCCAGACAGTTTCAGCCTAAACTAACCAGAAGATTTGTAATTAAATGTACCACCCAAGAAGACTGATATCACCTAGCACCTGAGGCGTTGGAAAAGACCTTGAAGGGCACTGTGAGAAGAAAGGAAAAAAAAGCTTAACCTAACTTCTAGTTTATGGGATAACTGGGACTTAGGGAGAGCTGCTCTTCTAAGAGAATCTCTACTATTTCCATGACTTACTCTCTTTCACAAAGTGTCTTGTTTTCCTTCGTCACCGCAAGGTTAAAACTAAAGTGTGATAAACAGCATGTAGCAAGAGCTAAAACCAACAGCAGAGCAGAAATGTCAAGGCAGTTGTTTCATCTAACTGAGAATATTAAAGCTTCCTGCTTGGGGAGAAAGGCCTTATTTCAGTGGGAGGGTCACAGCTAGTGAGTATACCAGACAGCACAGTGATGGCATATGGAGCATTTTAGTTCTGGGTCATTGGGTTCAAATCTGACCTAGCTTTTAGTAGCCAGTAGTAATTACCATCTGTTGACTATTAGTGGCTATATGAATCGGTCCTCTGTCTAAATCCTAGTAAAATTATTCCCTTTCACAGATAGCCGGTATTCCAGATTTTGTTAGGTATCCCTCCACCTTTTTGTCCCCCCGCAGGATGGCCACCTCTCAAGAAATCATCCTCTTTTCCACAGAATTGGCCCTACAGGAAGGATTCAGGCTTATTAGGGAAGATGTGTGCACTGGTGCTTCTCACGTCGTACCTGCTGTGCAGATAAAGGGCAACGTTCATGCTCCAGGGCTGCCAGTCTGGCTACCTTTTATAAAGCCAGAAATTTTAAAGCTAGAGAGGAGCATGAAAACCATCTCATCAAATCTCCTGCATTTCACATGCCTTACAAGACAATAATCAAATAAGCTCTACACTCTTCAGTACTGTTTTGAGCTATTCTACTCTTATTGATCCAAGATAGTATTGATAGAACAGCACTTTCCTAAGTAAGCTGATAAATAAAATAGTGTTACCATTGATAACCTGTACCTTATTTTGAGTCTGAATTTCTTTAACTGCAGCTTTTAACTAGGTGATTTGCTATCAAGAGCCTCATCAGAGGCTCTCTCCTTCAGATTTCTCCTTCAGGTAGGCAGTGCATGCCATGATCAACTCCACTGAATTTTTAGCTTCTAAAGGCAAGTGTCTTTCAAATTTCAAAGCACTCCTGGATGTTTTGAAAATCATTTTAATGAAACAAAGAAAATTTTCAACTTTCATTCTAAAGACAGCAGGGATTTATATTGCTATAATCAGAGAAAATGTCATCTCCTTACTTTATGTCTCCTGCCTTTCTTTTTAGGGCTGTTATGTAAGTATTTTAGTAACATCAGTGCACTAGAAATTCATTTCACATAATCTTTAAAGCCTGCAAGATACTGTAATTCATGTTGCAAGGACATGTTACAGTCTTAATTCCTAGATACATTAATTTGCATTTGGCCTCTTTAATGTTCATCGAATGAGGTTCCTGTATGAAGAAATCCACATGTATGGACTTTCTCCAGCACTTTTCACCATTTCTCTGTCACCTGAAATCTTACTAGGATTATGGCTTTTCAAAACATTCTTCCACTCCAATGAGTAAATCTGCAGCCTTAACAGTATTCTTTGGGACAAAAGATATAGTAATCTTATGTTTCTTATTCTTTATGTTTTACTCTCAACATTTCAGTACCTTATACCACAATTATTTTCTGAGATGTATTGTTTAACCAGCTTTTCATCCATTTAATGTGAGCCTCTTTAGTTCTCTATGGTTCTATCACAACATCTTGGACATGGACCTGTTGGAGCGAGTCCAGAGGAGGGCCACAAAGATGATCAGAGGGCTGGAGCACCTCTCCTATGAAGACAGGCTGAGAGAGTTGGGGTTGTTCAGCCTGGAGAAGAGAAGGCTCCGGGAAGACCTTCTAGCAGCCTTCCAGTACCTGAAGGGGGCCTACAAGAAAGCTGGAGAGGGACTTTTTACAAGGGCATGTAGTGATAGGACAAGGGGTAATGGCTTTAAACTGAAAGAGGGTAGATTGAGATTAGGTATAAGGAAGAAATTCTTCACTATGAGGGTGGCGAGGCACTGGAACAGGTTGCCCCGATAAGTTGTGGATGCCCCATCCCTGCAAGTGTTGAAGGCCAGGCTGGATGGGGCTTTGAGCAACCTGGTCTAGTGGAAGGTGTCCCTGCCCATGGCAGGGGGGTGGGCCTAGATGATCTTTAAGGTCCCAACCAAACCAAGACCTCCAACCCAAATCATTCTATGATTCTATGATCTTCTGGGATTATAAGAGACACCATTAAAAAGTGTAATTCTTCTATATACCGATAATTGTGACACAGCCAAATGGAGTCCTCAATTTACATTGTGTTTCTGAGACTCTCCTTTATTGAATTTTTTCAGGAGCCAATGATTATTAGAACAACAATTGACACCTGTCACTTGATATAAGGAATCTGAACAATTCTTGCTTTTATCCACAGTAGTAGAACTGTATAGGAAGATCCTGTTGTGGGTAGAAGGAAGGCTCACCTTCTTGCACCAGCAGGTTTGAGTCAGGTTCAGCAGTGGTCATGGCCTGCTCTTCAGTCCTCATGTAGCAAACGCCTGGAAGGTCCAGAGTACCCTTAATGGCTGTGGCTCCTGAAGACAATACACTGTTGTTTGCGTGCTTGCTGTGTTGGGTGGTGTGGGAGGAATCCCAGAAAGCAGACACAGCCTTACAGTAGCTGAGACCAGTGCCATGCATGATCCTTGATGGTTCTGTTCTACCAGTCAGTGGTAACTCAGTGGTAATAGACAGTTCGATAATTAGTGCTAGTCTCTTCTTTTGCTCACTGTCTTTCCTCCTAGAAAAAATACAGCTATTTATTTAAAAATACTTATTTCAAAATACCAAGCAAGAGAATTATCTCACAACATTTTAGCAAAAAAAGGTCTACAAATTTATTTTCTGGAAGAAGTGTTTCTCATTCCTCTTATTTCTCCATCTCTACCACGGTCAACTAAACAGCAGCAAACGTTCTTACCATCTCCCTTAGTGTTTTAATTTTTTCCATTCAAGCTAGTTATGAGCTACCTACAGGATACCCCACAGACTCCTTTTTAAAACTCCTATTACTCACACTCCAGAAATACCCAACAACAGCCCAAAATCTTTCTGTGTGGCCCAAAACTGGACTTTTCCACTGTGATGGCTCTCAACAGAATCTATGGATTGTGGAGGCTCTGTTGGTGAAAGGTCTGCTCCAGCACCAGGGGACTGGAGGGTAAGTGTCCAGGGACTGAGATGACCAGAGCTATCAGTCCTCCGAAGCAGAGAGCTCATGGCCATAGAGATCCACAACTACCAGTTCCAGGTCCTGCTGGCTCTCCCAGCCTGTCCCACAGATGCAGACAGAAACAAGAAGTATTTCTGTGTCTGTTCCAGGACCATCATATGATTAAAGGTAGGGCAGCTTGTGCAGGCCTGTCCTCTCCTTTGAGGCATTTCGTCCCTTGCTGACCCTTTGCTGAGCAAGTCTCTGGGAATCTCTGACCTACTGCATCACCCAGAAGAAAGGTCCATCCAGCACACACTTCAACGCCCCCTCCCTCCAGCCCCTCATCATGAAAGGGCACAACCATAGCTTGACATAAAAGCTTCCTTCCTCTTTCCTAGATTAACGTCTATTTTTCCACAGTCTTATGGTACCACAGACAGGTGAGAGTCTGTCGTGGTTTAGCCCCAGTTGGCAACCAAGCCCCACGCAGCCGCTCGCTCACCCTCCCCCCCATGGGATGGGGGAGAGAATCTGACGAGCAAAAGTAAGAAAACTCATGGGTTGAGATAAGAACAGGTTAATAATTGAAATAAAATTAATAATGACAATAATAATAATAAATTGTAATGAAAAGGAAAACAACGAGAGAGAGAGAGAGGAACAAAACCCAAGATAAAAAAAACAAGTGATGCAACCCCTCACCACTCCCTGACCGATGCCCAGCCCATCCCCGAGCAGCAATCACTGCCCCCCGGCCAACTCCCCCCAGTTTCTATACTGGGCATGACGCCATATGGTATGGCATAGCCCTTTGGCCAGTTGGGGTCAGCTGTCCTGGCTGTGCCCCCTCCCAGCTTCTTCTGCACCTGGCAGAGCATGGGGAGCCGAAAAGTCCTTGACTGGTGTAAGCACTGCTGAGCAACAACTCCAACATCAGTGTGTTATCAGCATTATTCTCATCCTAAATCCAAACCACAGCACTATACCAGCTACTAGGAAGAAAATTAACTCTATCCCAGTTGAAACCAGGACAGAGCCCTAAGAAGATCACAAGCATTTTCCTCTTTTTTATCTCCCTTCTGAAGCCCTTGATGATCACTGAATCAAGGTAATTTGTGCCAGGGCTTCCAGTCATCAACGGGACTTTTACCACTCTATTCAGACTCCTATCAGCCCTCTCTGTGATGTCTGTTTTTATTGCTTCAAGAAAACACTACACAGACTTTCTGTCATTTTGCCCTCTGCTGAATGTCTTGTCTGCTGTTCTTAACGTCAGGAATGCTAAATTCACAAAAGAAAGAAAGAAAAAAAATGCCATGCCTTATGAATGCTGTTGCTGAGTGTTCCCAAAAAATGCTGATGTGCTCTACTAACTGATACCTTTTAACTATCAAATATCTTCACACATGTTAAATTACCTCTGTGCTTGCTTTTATGTTAGTTTGGAGACAACGTTGCTTTGAAGTGTTTTAAAAGATGTGCTTTTGTTTGTTCCAGTATTAAAAATGCGAAGCCTTACCTTTAAAGGGTGAGGACAGCTTTCTGAAAACTGTCTGGGGGCTTTGGGGGTATTTGTGTTTATGGCAATTGTTTCTGTCAATGCATAATGACAGCTAAGTATTTTCTACAGTGACTTTCACAACCAGAATCAATCAGGTAGCAGCATGAATACACAGCAGTTCATACTCAGCCACAAATTGATTTACAGGGTCATTACTTTTCTCACTAAGTTATGGGAGCAGTTCCTGTTAGTGACACCAGGAGATGCTTGACATTCAACTGCTCATGAAATAATAAGACACAGAAACAAGACTGCATCTTTCAAACTGATCCTAGCTGCTAGTGCGAAGTTATATTTAAAACTAAGCTAATACAACAATTCAAGATTCCAGGGTGACCCTGATAAAATAGCACAAATAATCTATCTGGAGCCTGTATTATAGAATTAAATTTTCAATGGCCTGGAATTACCATGGAATTACTTCACATTTATGCGTATCTGAAAAAAATCTTTAGGAATAAAAAAGCAATTTCTTATGGCAAACTTTCTTACTATGCATAGCTTCTTATAAAATAGCAAATTCCATTAAAATTTGCAGCCAGTTTTGTAATACCGAGACATTGTTTAATTCCTGTTTTAATTATTGATAATTTTCAGGACAGACTTCCTTCTGATAAATATAAATAAAACTATCAATGCTATATCAACTGTGTGTTCTAAGACTTCTTTTAAGCCAAGATGTTTAAGTGATCTTTCACCATTCAACAACGTTCATGCCGCTTAATACTTGTCATCACCGCCCTCAGACTGCTAGTTTTCCATGTTCTACCACCAAGTCTGTGTTCTGTACTTCAACTTGAAAGGTGAGTCTGTCTCCTGAACATCAAAGCCTGACACTTCAGAGCTTTTATGCTACCATATGTGCTCCTCCTGACACGGTTGAATAAAGACATTGCACTCAGAGCTCACCTGAATCAGCTTTAATACTGCAACTCTGTAATAGCAATTTTCCTCTCTTTTGCTAGCCCAACCCCAGTATCTCTTCTCCTATTTTGCCATTGCTTTTAGCATTCCTCCCTTAACTCCATTCAGGACTTGCCACTGCTATCAGAGTGATGAAATGGAAATTGTAGGGCCACATCAATGTGGCACATTCTCTCTTGCTGGTTTAAGTTTTTGCTCAGTAATTTCTCATGGTAGCCAGGTAACTGGCATCACGTAGTCTGAATGCTCAGCTGCCATTCCTGGCAATGCAGGAATATTTCAAAAATATATTTTTGAAAAAAAAAAAACCCCAAACCCTTAATCCTTTCCTTCTTCAGGAATGAGTTGATTCAGGACTTGAATGGATTTTCCAAACAGGTTGTCATTTATGGTGCAAACCACAAGCCCTTCGTAAGACAAGGGGTCCTTCAGCTGGTGTTTTTCTCACCACTGACACAGCAGAAGTATGTTGGGGAAATCAGCAAGACAGTATAGTCTCCCCAATATTTACCTTCTCTAGTTTTCTGGATAAGTCCAGGCGCTTTATTAAAATCCTCATGGTAGTTTCTGTAAAAAAGATGTACAAAATGTTGCACAATGGATTTCTTCTGTTTTCCTCTAAAACTTCAAGTTTAAAGCAGAACCACATACCAAACTCTATATTTAGTTCAATTTCATCTCCATAGAGAAGATTACTTGACTGAAGAAGTTGAAGGCTTCATGTGCTTACAGGTTTCTTCCATAGCTGCTTTCATGCTAAGACCTTTTTGTTTGCCATTTTCCATCTTCAGCTCCTACCCTGTCCTAGCTCTTTATTCTGTGTTTAGACAACCTCTTTATAGCTTGTGTTTCCTTTTCAAGAATAGGCATCTCCTTTACCTCAGTCACATTTACTGAAAGATTTTTTGATAATTCTGTAGGCATTAAAAACATGAAAATTTAGCTGTGTGAACTGTGAAATGAGAGCCTGTATGAGCTTGTACTGTGTATTACAGTAGCACTGTGGTAGAAAGGTTAATGCAAAAAGCTAGAAAAATGGAGTTTAAGTGCTACCTTTGTTATTATTTTCCTGAATATACAAATGACTTTTTCTCTCTGTTTCTCTCTAGTGGTAAAATAGGGGCAAAATATTTTCCAGGTTTATAAAGCCTTTGGGAGCTTTACGAAAGGCACTGTGGAAAGTACTTAAAGACTAAGTGTCCCAGTTAATAAAGAGAAAACAAGAGCTGCCAGAATAAAGAAACATTATTATTTTCTTATTTGCCACTTATATTGTCTTTAGGAATACAATCCTTTGTCAAGGACCAACTCGCTAATGTGCTAGATGCTGTGCAAACACAAAACTAGAAAAACAGCTTCTGGCACAAAGACTCCACAACCTACATATGAGACAAGAGACAACAGGTAGGTACTGACAGTGAAAAAGAATGGACATTTCAAAAAACTGAACTTTCAGTTTCCCAGTTAGACGTAGAAATGATTCCTGGATGAGACAGAAATGGAATTCTAGTGATCAGGATTAACAACCATGGTCCTTCTATATCAGCAACGTATTTTGTTCAAGGTTTTCTGTGAGTAACATAGTAGAGGGGAATTTTAAGTAAGATAATGAAACAGCTTTGTGGCTATTTATGACACAATTCTCCAGTGTAGAAGAGGCATTGTAGGTCAAGGCATAAGGGTACCTTTTGAAAACTTAACAAGTGGGCAGTGAAGGCTGTTGCCACAATATGGTTGACACTGATGAAAGAGAAGCCTCTTGTTTGCACTGAATGCTTCTGCTACAAGGAAAATATGATTTTCTTTGGGACTCTGTTTTGTGTCACAAAACAGAAAGTTTCCACTTGAGACACGCATAACAGCATGCACTGCATGTTATCAACTCATCAAAAAGTATGCCCATCTTCAATGTGAGTCATTTTTAGAGAGCAGAATCTTTTTTCAGTTTAAGGCATACGGCCCAGGATTTTACTATTTTCAAATTTTTAGTTCCCTGTTTCTGCTACCTACTAAGGAAAATGCTGGCTCTCTTCTATGAGACTCCTCCTTCCTCTACTGCATGCATAAGCTTAACAAACAGCATATTTCTCCTGAGAATGCAGTTTAATAGGCAAAATGTACATAGTTCCACTTTTGAGCCCCCCCACATGGCCTGAATTGTACTTAGACAATATTGGTGTTATCAATTAACACTTTGACAATTAGCCAAGCACAGGACCTGGGCCTCCTGCAGCAGGTGATGCAGAACGCTCAATTACATCTTTCTATTTCCCACAGCTCAGCACTGAATTAATAATACACTTAGGGAACTCTGGTGGCAGGCTGATAGAAATGAAGATATGGATTAGCTGTAGTAATAAAAGCAGAAGGGAAAACTTTAGGCAAACAGTAAAAGAGCCTTATATATAGCCATATGTCCTGCGAGACAACATTAAGGTGTAGGTAACCTTCATCAAACTAGGATACACTGCATCTTATTTACACATTTGCCTCACAAAGTCTCATAGCTACACTTTCAGAGTCTTCACGTAGCTCATGCATTCCTGCATGATTAGGTGTTGGTATGTACTCAAAGTAGGCACCGATTCTTCTAATTTAGCACACAGCTGTTTAGCTGAGCCCTCTTTGCCACAACCTCATTCTCTGCTACCATGATAGAGCCAGCTTCGATCCCTGAGCCGTCAAGGCCTTGTGAGCCTTCAAGGATTTTGCAGTTTTACCTGTCGGACATAAACGATTAATTTGAGAAAGGGGCACCACTGAGTTGTAGCTGTTAGATGTTAGCCAGTTTGTGCACTATATGGAGAAGTCACACAACACCCTCTATTCGTACAGTTAAGAGACCGTGGGACTCCCACAGGAAAAATCACATAGAAATGGCCAGTCTTAACCAGGACACATCTGAATTCACTCCTTTTGTTATGGTATCTCTCCAGGCACTGCTGGGAGCCATTGCACTGTGTCTGCACCTGAGAAAGGCAGAACTGCTGGATGGAGAAGCAGCAAGATCAGGAAAAAAAATCCTCAGAACTTATGTCACAGTGTGCCTGTTAAAATGTCATTTAAAAGCAGTTTTTGAAGGCAAGAAGCACATTTAAGAAGGGACAGTTGTGTGTTGTGAAGGGCATGTCTTCCTAAAGATACTTGAAGAGACTAACAGGTAAAGGAGGGTGAAAATAAAATAAAATGAAATAATTTAGTGTTCTGGAGGGCGGAAAAAAAAAACCCACCCAAAAGTATTAGATATTTTTACTTCATTACTCTCTCCATAATGCAAAATGTCTAGGTTTGCTGGGCTTTTATGATTTTGACAGATGTAAACATGACAGTGCATTTCCTATCACCTCGTGATCAGCCACTGACACCTTCAGTGTGGAATGGGTCTAAATTTTCAGCTTCAGGAACCATTTTATACCTACTAAGAGGTTTATTCCTCTACCACAGTTGCTGTTAAGGAGCTGGAAAAGGGAGGAGCAGGCCAAAAGTAGGGACATGCCTTTTTTGTATGTGCTAAATTTATCTGTCTTGCATAGACATTTGCAGTGGAATTTGTTTTTCCAAAATAGATAATATTAGGTGTAGATTATGCTTTGGGATAAGACTGAAGCAATACAGTCTAAGTCTATCTTAACCTCCTTATATAAATCTGGAGCTGGTCACCATTCCTGCAACTCTCACATCTATTTGTAAAACGTGGATGTTTCTTCCATCCTCATCTTGTTTTCTTTGCCTGTACAAACTGTATGACATTGGGAAAAGAGACTGTCTTTAGAGATTCTTCAGTGATGCATTGTCGTATTAACAGTTGTACCTCTTGGCATCACTGCAATACAGTTGATTAACAGTCAATTCATACCTCTTCTTACAGGGTCTCACCTCTTTCACAAAGTACGGGTTTCATTCAGGTAACCACAATTGGTTATATCAAGCAACTTCCCATCTTTGTCCTGTAATGTAAACCCTGGAGCAGCAGATGGCGTATGTGAAATGGAAACAAGGAGTAACTCGGTTAAAAAAAAAAAACTAATTCCCTGTTTGCTCTGCGATCTTTGCTGTCTCCACAGGTACCTACTTCAGCTACAAGACAGAAACGTGCTACCTTGTCGTTTCAATTTTTCATACACTGTGCATGTGTTCTGTAACTTAACACCCATTTCTTCTCCTCACTCTTCTGCCATGAGCATCAGTTTGTAACAAATTCCTGCATGAAAAATGTGAAACATAATGAAAAAAAGTAAAAAGGGATCACTAAGAGAAATCTGGGCACTGACATGTTTCTGGGTCCCATTTTCCTTTTCTCTGAAGGCAGTTTTGGATCACCAGCCAAACCTAAAAGCTGTAGACTTCTTTCCTGCCATTTATTGTTACTGTTTCCTTCCCTATGCAGATGGATCCTGCTAGAGGCAATAAATATCTGTTACCCAGATAACAAAACATAAATCATTAAGTGCCAAAGAAGCTGCTCAAATAATAAGAAACAGCAACATCTGTTGCTGTACTTCTCCCATTTCTAAATGCTTTCTGGTAGGCTGATAGTTTAGGCAAACAGCTTTTCCCTCCAGAATAGATTGGAATTGTCCAAGCAAAAAGAATCAGTCTTTTTCAGAGTTGGTAAAGTCTCATAAAGCTACCCCAGAAATATTATGCATTCAGGAAGAGACCCCTGTCTTTCCAGGCACATCTATTCAGTCCTCAGCAATGTGGCAAGTGGTTCTTGATTCTTGTCTCTTGTAGCTAAACCTGGTAAGGATGTATTTAACATGAAAGTGAAGTTAAACTTCATGACTGCTAAGGAGTGGCTGAATCAAGTGCACTACAGGACCTGGGGGCATCCATCCTTCTCAACCCACAAGAGCTAAACCTTGTGTACTCTCAGACCCAGGAGGTTTCTCTCATCCCAGCCCGATGGGTGCAGCTGCTGTTCTTCCTATCTGCAGGTCTGGCCAGCAGCAAGACGCAGACACACACACACACGCTCGATACTAACGTTGCTCTCACACAGACTAACACAGGCAGAGCAGTACCTTTTCCAACATGCATATAAACCCCAATCTTACTCACACAAATGTAAGCACAGATAGCCAAGGCTTGTTCCTCCTCTCCAGCTGATGAGGTTTGGAGTTCACCCATGCAAACAGACACACTCCTCCTCACTCTCTAGATTCACAAGCCTGCCACTTTTTCATGGATAGCAGAGGCTTTAATTCCCTCTAATATCCATGCCTAAACCCTGGGCCCCTTATCTGGTAAATAGATCAGGGCCTGGGTCTTTCCAGGTGCAGGTCATCTCCCACTCACCAGCCAGTCCAGGCTGAAGTTCACTAGTGATTTACACATAAATACACACACACAGAGAGGACTGATGTTCACTGGGGAAACACACACACATGCCCAGTCTAAAGGCACCTGTGGCCCCTTTTCCAGTTGCTGGCACTTGGACCTCTTACACGCTTCTTACACTTATTCAATGACTTTTTTGCCTCAGTCTTCACTGGCAAGTGCTCCAGCCACACAACCCAAGTCGCAGAAGGCAAAGGCAGGGACTGCGAGAATGAAGAATCACCCACTGTAGGAGAAGATCAGGTTCAAGACCATCTAAGGAACCTGAAGGTGCACAAGTCCATGGGACCTGATAAGATGCATCCCTGAGTCCTGAGGGAACTGGCAGATGAAGTTGCTAAGCCACTATCCATCATATTTGAGAAGTCACAGCGGTCCAGTGAAGTTCCCACTGACTGGAAAAGGGAAAACATAACCCCCATTTTTTAAAAAGGAAAAAAAGGAAGACCTGGGGAACTACAGGCCAGTCAGTCTCACCTCTGTGCCTGGCAAGATCATGGAGCAGATCCTCCTGGAAACTATGCTAAGGCACATGGAAAATAAGGAGGTGATTGGTGACAGCCAACATGGCTCCACTAGGGCAAATAGCCCCTGACAAATTTGGTGGCCTTCTACAACGGGATTACAGCATTGGTGGATAAAGGAAGAGCAACTGACATCATCTACCTGGGCTTGTGCAAAGTATTTGACACTGTCCCGCACAACATCCTTGTCTCAAAATTGGAAAGACATGGATTTGACAGATGGACCACTCAGTGGATGAGGAATTGGCTGGATGGTCATACTCAGAGGGTTGCAGTCAACGGCTCCATGTCCAAGTGGAGACCAGTGACGAGTGGCGTTCCTCAGGGGTCGGTATTGGGACCGTCGCTGTTTAACACCTTTGTCAGTGACACGGACAGTGGGATTGAGTGCACCCTCAGCAAGTTTGCTGATGACACCAAGCTGTATGGTGCGCTCGACATGCTGGAGGGAAGGGATGTCATCCAGAGGGACCTTGACAGGCTTGAGAGGTGGGTCTGTGTGAACCTCATGAAGTTCAACGAGGCTAAGTGAGAGGTCCTGCACATGGGTCAAGGCAATCCCAAGCACAAATACAGGCTGGGCAGAGAGTGGATTGAGAGCAGCCCTGAGGAGAAGAACTTGAGAGTGTCAGTTGATGAGAAGCTCAACATAATCTGGTAATGTGCGCTTGTAGGCACAGAAGGCAGCCCAGAAGGCCAACCATATCCTGGGCAGCATCAAAAGAAGCATGACCAGCAGGTTGAGGGAGGTGATTCTCCCCCTCTACTTGCTCTCCTGAGACCCCACCTGGAGTACTGCATTCAGCTCTGGGGCCCCCAACATAAGAAGGACATGGACCTGCTGGAGCGAGTCCAGAGGAGGGCCGCAAAGATGATCAGAGGGCTGGAGAACCTCTCCTGTGAAGACAGGCTGAGAGAGTTGCGGTTGTTCAGCCTGGAGAAGAGAAGGCTCTGGGGAGACCTTCTAGCAGCCTTCCAGTACCTGAAGGGGGCCTACAAGAAAGCTGGAGAGGGACTTTTTACAAGGGCATGTAGTGACAGGACAAGGGGTAATGGCTTTAAACTGAAAGAGGGTAGATTGAGATTAGATACAAGGAAGAAATTCTTCGCTATGAGGGTGGTGAGGCATGGAACAGGTTGCCCCGAGAAGTTGTGGATGTCCCATCCCTGCAAGTGTTCAAGGCCAGGCTGGATGGGGCTTTGAGCAACCTGGTCTAGTGGAAGGTGTCCCTGCCCATGACAGGAAGGTTGGAACTAGATGATCTTTAAGGTCCCTTCCAACCCAAACCATTCTATGATTCTATGCACACACAGAGTATGGAGAGTGAGAAAAGGACTAATAGTAAGAAGAAAAGCCTGCAGTGGTCAGGCGCTGGGTTCAGCCTGATGAGTGTACTGACCATCAGCTTGCTTGCAAGTGACTGGCCTCTTTTATTCCCCCTTCTCTTCATTTCTCCATGCTTCTTCTTCCCCCATCAACCTTAATCCCTCTCTAGGTCACCTCAGCTTTAAGCAGTATTACTGACAAGGTTATACATAGGTGCTGTTGGCCTTGCAAGACTGCACTCTCCAAAATGTCCCTAATGCTCCTCTAAAATTGTGCATGAAGTGCGGCAGTCTCTCACATCACTTCCACTTAACTAGTTGTGAAATCCTGTCCTTCTTCGAGGTGCTATATGTATCTTTGTGAGCCTCTTACTCTGTTATTTATGTTCAGCAGTTTCTCATGTTGTGTCCAGCAGTTTCTTGTCTGCTCAGCTAGCCAAAACCCATGCCAGGGTCTGCACACCTTAACAATGACTACTCGGCAAGGCACTTACCTACATGCATAGGTTTAACTACGTGCCTAAGTTTCACTGGGTTCCTCAGTGGCTACTTTCTATTTACAAAAGAAAATTCAAATGGTATATGTGCATTAACCTTTAGAGAAACATTGCAAGATGATTGCAATTAGTCATAACTCCACAAAAAACCTCTATGTTCCCGTTATCTCTCTCCATGTAGGGATAGCACTATTTTATCAATGTTATGAATAACATCTTTTCTATAATGTTTATGCACCTCTGACACAATGCAGACATAGCCTTTAATAAATTTTAATGACTGTTGTACTCTCATATCTGAAAACATCCAATCTAGGATCCCAGTAAGAAGGCATCTAAGATGAGAACTAAGAAGTTCTCATACTTCTCAGAGAAGTTCAAATTTACTTGAAGGCAAAAAGATATATATTATAGGTATATCTATATTTGTATGTGTTTAGTTTAGCCAGCATCTGTTCATAGCAGACATCATTTTTCGCAACAGTTTCCCAAGAGTTATTTTAAACATTATGTAAAAGCAATCCTGTACTACTTTAAAAGTATACTGTATGCTGACAGGAAAATACTACTATCTCCTCCTATAGAATAATTTCAGTTAGGGTTTTGGCAACTTATGCTTTATATTTTACATTTTGTGAGGGAGAGAGCTTTGTACCACAGTCTGGAAATAATTTTACTATAACTTGCAATACATTTACTTCCCTTCATCAGCAATATTCAGCAGCATATTCTGTTTATTTTTGCCGTCGTCTTCAGTCTGTTTTAAATACAACCAAGATTACTGAACCCCTTCAACTGCTTGTTGCATGAGCCATCTGGTATCTGGGCATAAGGAAAGAATAAACATACACAGGGACATACGCAGCCTACAGCAGCATGCACAACTTCCAGTGACAGCCGACTTGTTTCCCTCAGCAGAGATGGGGCAAGACAGGACTTAGTTAAGAAGGACATGTAGTTTGTATGAAATTTGGGGTGAAAACACACCTTCAAGTCTGCATAACTTTACACCATTGGCAAGATTGGTATAGATTCAGCAGTCTATAAAAACAAAATTGTTAAGTGAGAAAATCAAATGTCTGAACACAGAGGCAAAGTCACCAAACAAAAAGGTTTCCTCTCTTACAGAAGAAAATTGGAGCTACATATTTACTGCAGTTAATTATGGATTTTAATACTGCTGGAGTAGCTTGGATCAAAATCCTTTACATGCCAACTGAGCTAGGAAATTTGAGTAATTTTAAAAATCCCCCTCCTTCTGTAAACACTGCATACGGTAAAGAGGAAATAAGTGACCTAGTCAAGTGAAAGTTTGCCCTCTGGCTCTGGCCTGTGCACTCAGCTGGCTGACTAATAGACTGTCTGCCTGGAAGGCTTTGCCTTTTAAACGGTTCAGAGATGCAGCTCAGAATCCACATAAGGAGGAAGCGGACTTTAAATCTCTGCAGCCCGTTATTGTTCAGGATAATTGCTACGATGGCATAATACCTCTGGGAGAAGTGTCTTTTTCTCACTAGGGATATAGTTGCTCTGCTGTACATTGCACATAAAGATGGAAAATGCTCTTGAAAGACCGTATCGTGAAACCTTAACAGTAAGAGCCATTCCAATTTAAAGAAAGTCAAGCATAATTAAGCATAATCCCTTCTATAATTTTGATCAATACACTTTTTGTAACAATAATAAGTGGGGTTTTTTAGCTGAAGAAGAACCTACTTTGCCTGGTAATAATGTTCAAGGATATTACAAATTCAGTTATCCAACAGGTGGAACAGACAGTGTCTTTACGTTTTCCTGGGTAGTTTTGGCCACAAGGAAAGATCAAAGCCAAAAAGGTCTCTGTCTTGTTTAGCTAAAAGCAAGGCAAGTCTCCATGAACATTAGATAAACAAATAAATGTTTCTTGCATTATTAATTCCTTCTATGTACAAACTGCTCTATAAATACTACAAACTGCTTCCTTTTCTTTCAAATGCAACACTTAAGTGAACATGAAATAATTTAGTGAGATTATGTCCTCTTTGTAAGTGTTAAGTTTGGATATCTACTTAATGCTGGTACTGAAGATCACTTTTCTCTGCACGTGAACTGCTGAATTGTGAAGGAAAAAGGAATTTCAGAGGAAAAGCCTAGTGATGGTTAATAATACAGTTCACAAATGAATGCTAATGAAGCAGCAGATGCAAAGGCTTCAGGTAAATTTGAACCAGACAGAAAAGATGATCAGAGATCCTCATGTAAGGCTCATATACAAAGACAATTACAATTTTTGCATGCAGGATCTCAAGCATGTAAGAAATTTAAAAAGCAGTTTGGGGCTAACTTTGCCCCAAGTGGGATATGAACTACTTGTTCTCCCTGGTTTTCTGTCAGTGTAGAGTATAAACAGAAAAGGCAGAATAATCTGAAATACTACCTATTTCCGACCTTGCTGAAAAAACTGACTTCTTACTTTCATTAAATCCTTTCTCTCTCACACGTACATAATACACAGAGATATTCAGCTGTCTCTAAGCATAGGCAAGGTAGGCTGTTTTCTGGAAGTGTACCCTGAGAGGCGACACAGCGGCTATGGCTTTGCTATATACACTGCCAGTGCCAGAAATTTTGAGACAGTAAAGGCTGTCTGATGTAGCTCCAAAATTCAGCCTGCAACCCCTTTCCGTAGCAGGATCTAGCTAGTCCTAGCTTATAACCCTTGATGGCAAAATTCATTGATGTCTACCTGTTGAGAAGTACAGAGATGGTTCAGCACACACCCCCAAAACTGATATACCATTTGAACGACTTATCTAACAGGCTGGAAAGAAAGAGAGGAGGCTGTTTGTGTTGGTTTTAAATACTCAGAAGTGGTGGGTGATGGAAGCCACATGAGCAGATAAATAAAGAATGCCTGAAAAGAGCAAGAAAATCAAAGAGATACATCACTGACAGGAGGAGAAACAACCAGAAGGCAGATGAAAACAGAAGATTATTTCAGAGGCAAATAAATCTATTTGAACTTCTGAGGGATGAACAGTTTGCCATGGTGGCAAGTGTGTGTGGAAAAGGGGGAAAGCTAGACTGGAGAAGCAGGTAAGCCTCAGCAAATGTGTTTATGTCAGTCATAACTCTGGCATGCACCTCCAGTTGAGGAGAACCCAAAGAGTGCACACATCAGCCAAAGGCAGATCTGTTTATGTCCTTGAAATTTTCTCTTTCTCGGAACAAATCTTCAACATCAAGCCAAATAAATCTTATCAATTACTGTGTATCATATAAATCTAATATTATTTCTCAGATAGTGGAAACAATGTTCATCCAGGATTGACAACTATGAGGTTTTTACACCTTCACATAGAAGGTTAGTCAAAGTGGAAGCCAGGTATGAGTGTTCACCTGCTTGTATATTAGTAGCTTCCATCAATATAATGGCTTTGCATTTCTTTTGGCTTATTTCTGTGCACTTAAAAAGCCGAGAGATGAAGCTGAGCTTCTACTTTTCATTAGCCAATGTGGCAATTGCTATACTATTTCTCAGTATCATTCACTGCTACAAATCTTCTTTTGGATTCTAAAAAGCATTTGCACTGAAATTGTTTGAAGAGCATTCGCATTCACAGTGATTAGAATGTCTTTGGCTCTGAAGAGAAGAAATACTTTCCATTCTCTATACAGGAGCGATGGCTTAGACACAAACCAAAACAAAAGAATATTTCCAGGCAGCACTGTGCTATTAAAATGCTCTCCTGGTTGCACCTTCTCATACACAACAGACGTTTAAGAGTCTTAGAGCATGAGGTCGTATTGCAGTAAAATATGGCCACCATTTTTAAGCAGTATAACAGTGACATCTAGTGCAAGAAAATTGCATGGCAGGGCCCAGAAATGTCCGGTAGCCTGTTTTCATTTCTTCAAATACTGAGGCAAAAGTCAATGCCAGCAAGTTTCTTCACACTAAACTTACTAAATGATCTTTGATGTTATATTTTATCAGATTGATATTAATTTCTTAAGTCTTAGACAAAAGAAGAAAAAGGTTTATGGTGTGGGAGAGGAATAAACAGTAAAGGAAGAAATGCAACTTTTTTTTGGTTCTGATGGACTCTTAAAGAAAGAGAGACCCACCATGCTGTCCTGGGAGGCATTTTTGTGTTACCAGTTGGGTCACTGATTTCAGGTGCCTCTTAGACCTCTTATGCAAAAGAAATGGAGGCAGTTAAATAGAAATTTGTGTAGTTGAAGGAGGGAATTAAAATATTGTGCCTGGGAATGAAAAAGAGAGAAGGTTAACTGGAGAATGGCTCAGCAAAGAGAAAGAGAAAATAAGAAATCTAAGAAAGAAAAGGAGGAACAAATACAAGCCCTCTGAAGAAGACAAGAAAAATGAGAGAATGATAATGTAATCTGACATTACTGCAGGGAAAAAACCCACACTAAAATAAGCGGGAAACCTAATAACATGAGGCAAAAAAAAGAAGAAAGAAATGTGGGAGACAAAATTAAATAAATTGTGCTAATTCCAAATGTTTCATACCAAAAATAGGACCTTAAAATGTTCAAAATTCACACTTTTTGTTGGTCATGACCCACTTATTGCTGCTTAAAAGGGCTGGGGGAAAGTTAGGTGTATCTGAATTCCAGGCACAGCAGAGATTTCAGAAGGATCTGCCACCAAGCACTGCAAAAACTAAAACTGGGCTGCTGGGTTCTGAGCCTGAATAGGAAACATTTGCTCAGATGTATTTAGCCATTCTGTTAGAATGAGGAAAGCAGAGAATAACAACACTTTCTTATTAATTGCTGTGAAGATGGCATGGAAGGGGGAAGAATGGAGCTGACATGTTGTTGAGACATTGTAATCCTAGTGTAGCAGAGGATTAAATGTTTTGATAACATTTGTTCAGTTCCTCTTGACTAAATATCTAAAAAAAAAAAAAAAAAGCTGAACCCTTAGGCTATTAAACATCTGGCCAGTTCCAACAGTACTAAAATATTAGCTGCACAAGGTAAAATTTCCACTGAATTTTCTGACAAAGAAAATGTGTTTTCTATCTTGGTAGCAGAGGCAAGGCACTTCAGTTTTACTTGAGATGAACCATGGGTGAAGGTGTAAAATAGATCTTGTCCTGTTACCCAGAAATAAATACAATAGCTGCCTTTTCTCACCTGTGATTTTACAGTGTCTCAGTCACTTCACACTGTGGCCACTTTGGGTAGGACTGTCTTCCCTGACAAAGTGCCTTATGCATGCTGGAGAGATTTGTATTTGTCTGCAGTCTCCCTGGTTGTCTTCAGCTGTTAGTTCTGATTGCTGAGGATCCTTTTGGATCCTTACAGCTCAAGAAAGGAGGAGACAGCCTATCTATTTAGAAAAAGAAAGTTAAAGCTGCTCTATTTCTTTCAAGGAATTCCCAGATGGAAAATACGAATACCTCCTGTGTTGCATATGTGTAGTAAATCCAAAGCCTTCAGGACATGTTGCATGAGTGACTACACTGTGCAACGTGTGCACAGTAAACCCAATA
The DNA here is from genome assembly GCF_035582795.1 of Mycteria americana. Lineage (NCBI taxonomy): Eukaryota > Metazoa > Chordata > Aves > Ciconiiformes > Ciconiidae > Mycteria > Mycteria americana. The sequence goes on from NC_134368.1 coordinate 45,187,158, forward strand.
TTTTCCAGAAGTATGGTACTCACTCTCTGTGCATGTGTGCTATGGAAATTTCCAGGTTTTCCAGACTCACGATTGCTCTGTCAGAGCTACTGTACAGTAACTGCAACAGGGCTGAATGATGGCCGGAAATCCTGATGAAGAGTAAGCAGTTTTGAATTCTGTTATATTATTCAGTTCTGGGGTAAGATCCTTCAAACCTGGTAAGCAGGACAGGATAGTTTGATTTACCTCTCATTTGCCACTGTCTTTTTGACCACCTTATAACTTAAAGCAAAGCAGCCCGTAAGACCTGTGTGTAAACCGCAGGGGCTTTCTAAGGAGCAAAGCAGACAGGCTTCCTCCTCCTGAGCTAGTCACAACGAGGATTCAGTGATCTACTTCCAGAGATCAACTGATGCCAGGGAAATGCAGCGAAAACAGAAGAGCCCAAGGGACAACAACAACAACAAATTATTCAGTGTCACCGGGAGCTTTCTGGCTGAAAAAGATTAGAAATGTTTAATTTAGAGAGGAAATTAATAAAGGCAGATCAGAGAAGTATATCAATAACACAAGAGGAATCAGGTACTTCAATCCATCATCTCAGAGTACAAAAGGGCTATTACGAATACAAGCACATATTAACAAGAGCAGCTTTAAAAAATCCCAGCTAAATACAATCAAGCAGATATTTTGACTGAAAGGATCATATTACACACTGACAAGTTTGCCACTCCAGTTATTAAAATCCTGTGTTGCAAGCCAAACCAAAACCAGATCTCACGATTTCAATGGAGCAAGAAGTAGTAAATCACAAGGCAGTTACAAGAAGCCTGCGACACGTGTTCACTCCCGCAGGCGGGATGGCAGGTCCTGCCCACACATGGTTGCCAGCTGGGCAGGAACCTCTGTCCCCGGCCAGAACCTTCCCCCTCAGAAGAAATTTCAAATTAAACCCCCAGTGTCCTCTCCCTGAATTCACCACCACGGCTGCCTTTCCCTGTTCGTGACTCATTAAAGCTGCGCTCGCCAGGAAGCAAGAAACCTTGCATGGGCCCCTCAATTTTTACTGTGTCTGAAGCTTTCACTTTTTTGCTTTTATAATTGATTGTTTAAAGCTTTCACTTTTGAGTCCTGCTGTGCTTGAAATTCTTACGATTTTTAAAAGGTAGACTCTCCCATCAAGTATGGTGTTTGTTAATGGTTAAGGCTACATATGTGACTGCCTCAAAATCAGAAAAAGCTGCTCTTCTCATCATCCTTTTCCAGTCTCTAATGTGGTCCTACAATGCAGCCACAATCTCTTCATTCCACTTCTACGATCTTATTACATACAGTCTGATTTTTTGACTAACTGTGTGAGATTTCTCTGCCTGGCACAAATCTATTCTCTGCATCTTCCTCATCCCCTGCCACAATTACAGCCTCTTCAAGTCCTGTCATAAACTCATGTTGGACTCGGGGGCAAGTAACTATATTCAGGCTCCTCCTTCATCATCCTGCTATTGCCAGTATCTCCATGGACTGCTCACCTTCTAATTCAAATGAAACATTCTCCTCAAATCCCTGAAGATCTGAAGAGCTGCTTTTTCCTTTAACTACACTTACAGACATTTCTATTCTCTTTACTTCTTGTACACCTCTCATCCTCACATAATCTTTAAAGTTATCTTCCATCGTTGAATAGTCTTCATCTTCTTAGATACCCACTGACCTCCCTCCTCCCATCCAGTCTTTCCTTATAAAATGTACTTGTTTCACTACATCTTCAAAGGCTTGTGGAAAATGCACTCCCCCAGGCTTCCTGTGCCCAGAAGCCACACCGCACCTCGCTGAGAGTCTCTGCACTTGCACTAGAAAAACGGCTGGCATGACCGAGGGGATTTAAGCCCACTTGATTGAGAAGTTTTTGCCACATTTCTGAGCCAGTCAAGAAAGACAGGCCTTTGTGGGAACTGGTTCTTAACAGAAGACTGTAGCTCTTCGTATGGGATTTGCTGCAACAGCAGCTGCACCTCCAACGAACCCCTACGTGAACTCTGCTCTCAGTCAAGAAGCTGAGGAGTAGCTAATAGCACCAGCCCTGGGTGAGTTGCCTGGGTGATTTTTCTTGTCTAAGATATAAAATATTTTTCAAAGAAGTCAAATTTTGCCCATAGTTGTCCCACATAACACCGGGCAACCTTCACCAGGCTTTATGTGCGTTATTCAAGGGCAATGCGAAAGGTGGTTTGCATATGAGGCGGCAGTGTACTTTCTCTGGCTGACCTGGGGCTGTTTTCATAGGGAAAAATATTTCTTGGACGTGGAGGGGAACAACTCTGTTTTGTGGTTCATGTTCCATGTTTGATCTTGGCCTACAGTTACCAGCTGGGACTTAAAATACTGTATCAAGTCTCAGAGAGATTGTTTTGGCTTCTCTATCCTTACACAAGGGTTACATGTCTTCAGATGCTTCAGGTTCTTCCATCTGCAGTCTGTTTCTGAAACAGAGTTTCCTTTTTTCATGGCTGTTTTACAGACCATTAACTTAGAAGAAGGAATTGTCTCTAAATTCAACCAAGCTGTCATTTAAAAATGGTTGGCTGTGTAGTGACACCACTGTGATCTCTAATAAAGTCTTTTAAAGGTTTTTTGGTACGGGGAGTTCAGCTGAGCCCTTTGATTTGCAGCACACGAGTACATAGAATATGCAGCATACCATATTCACCTTCTTTTCCAGCCTCTCAGCATATAGAAGGCACAGGCACAGTAGATTAAATTTTATACTACCCAATGGAACAGGGAATACAGATACAGGAGTTTGTAGTAAACCCAGCTGGTACGTGTAAATGATAAAACTGAACTTCGTATAACAGCTTGGAGCTAAAAGTGGTAGGTAGGTAGGTCTGCATTCATAGCATCACTGCACCATAACTAATAAACCCAGACTATTTAGTTTTCTTGTCACTGATTTTCTAATGCTTTCAGTTCTAAGAAATGACTTCAGCACATCTGCACCAGCATGACTTTAGAGGTACGGTCTTATAAAATTCAAAGTTGTTACATACAGATATTTAGTGATTTCTGGGGCTGCAATGAAGAAACTAGCTTTACGTAAAGGGTAGTTAACAAACACTAATCTGGTAGTATGGAATTCAATTTACATTGCTTAGAAGTACGTTAAATTAGCTCTTTGCCATACCTAGCTGGTATGCTTAAGTTTTCACTCGGTCATTTTAGTTTTTAATTTTTGTGGGGTTTTTAAAAAGAAAGCCCCATAGGAGATGTTTAATTTGGGAATATATTCCAGATAACTTACACTCGGCACTCTTGGAAGTTTGAAAAATGTGATCTCTCTTCCAGTACAAAAGCTCTAGAAATAAAATAGATTCACCTTCTGCAGAAGTGTTCACACTTACCAAGTCCAGCAAAGAAGCATCCCCATTAGCTGTTCGCAGACTGAAGTGAGGTGAGGTGACTGTTCAGACTTTGTGCTTTCACTCCCATCTCTACGGCACTTCACAGGCCAGTGGAGGACTTTTGCTCATTTAAGGCAATCGCACTCTGTCACATAAAAAAAGTCTGCTGCTTTTTCACAGACAGCACAACACTGAAAAGGCATGGGGAGATGGGGAAAGAAATGAAGAATAACACAATTTTTCATGAACAATTTTGCACAGCTTTTCACACCTGACTACTCCTTGACATTGCACTGTATGTACAAAGCACCAGCCAATGCTGTGAATTATGTCAACGTGCAATCACGAAAAATCTAAGAACACAGTTTAAAGGTTGGGTTAAAAACTCAGTGGAAGTTTATCTGAAAATGCATTGAAGGTGTACCTATACCACATCAATAACAAACCATGCACACTCCTGCTTTCAGACTACATACATTTGCGACTTTACACTGATGGTAGGGCTATAAATCTAAACTTTCTGCTCCGGCAACTAAAGTTTCTGTGATCAGAAACCTAACAGTAGTTACAAGTAATAAATATTATATGACACACAGTTGAGCAGTCTTATTCAACAGAGGTACCAAAACCACATTAATAATTTTATTATTTTAGATTTATGCTGTTTTCCCTTAGATAGCAAACCATTTTGGAAGCTTTCTTAAATTATTTTTCTCTCTTCGTGGTTCAGTTGTTGCATTTGAAGTGATATCAAAGAATGTTTGGGTTTTTTTAAAGATGCTTTTTTTTAAAAAGAAAAAGCCATATTTCTAAATGACTGCTAAAAGCCCATGGGCATTTATCTCAGGGCTATTTTAAACGATGTTTAAAAAATGTTCATGGTTGCGGCATTTAGGAGTTATGATGTATATACAACAATCCTGAAAAGAATGAAGGTGGGGAAGAATAAAGAGGATGGAATAATCTGAATAACGCCACTGGTAACCAATAATTCTGGCAGGTGTGGTTATGTGTTCCATTGTCATCTAACCACAAGAAACTGGAGTACATCTCATTGCACTTAATCAGAGCAGATGGATGCAGTACTATTGCGCATCATCTACAACAAGTAATTGTATTGCCATCTCATTGACATACATTCTGCATCACTTTTATTTTGTTTGGCATGCACACATTTTACAAAAATGCCCCAAAGACGCAGCAGTGGCATATTAAGAGCTGCTACAGGGAAAGATCAGGCATTCCCACCTGTTCCACCTTTTATGGTTATTCTCAATCTTGCAACGCCTTTGGGCTGCCGTCCCGAAGCCCTGCAGAATAAACAACTGTTTCAGTGTGGCAAAGCGGAGAACATGCTTGAGTGCGTTGGTAATTTTCTCTGCTCCATTTGTTTTTAACTCCAATCAGGAAGGTGACTATCAACATGAAAAATGTGGGCAAACCCTTACTTCCCAAACAAACAAATAACGAGCAACAAAACCCAGAAAGAATAAAAATTTGCATCAGCTTTCTCATATATTGTTTAGCTTGGTATTCACAGAAGTAACACGTGTAAAAGGTGTCTCTCTGTTTCATTAAATACTCTGTGTTTACTGGATTTTATTGTAAAATGATCTAAAGTAACCCTGGTTATGAGAAAAACACACATATCTCAAAACTATGAATTTGTTCTGAGCTGGAAACATGGGATCAATGTTTTGCTCCACTAAAGCCAAAGAAAAAGGGAGCAGTTGTCTTGAACACAGCCAGCAGTTCAGCCCCGAGCCCTCCGTGGCACCCCGAGTCACGTGTGTTGCGAAGGGCTGAAACGGAGGGCCTCAACCGCACCCAGTGCCGGCTGCTGAAACCATGAACTGACCTGCTGGCCTCTTCCCCTCCTTGAAAAGCAGAATCCCTCTTCCAGTTTTTCCTGCTTCTCATCACAACCACCTACCCCTGCTCATCTGGCCAGGAAGAACAGAAAGAGGGTGTAATTGCTGCCCCTGCCTGTTTAAACCTGCTGGAGGACTGCCGGTTACCTTTAATCACTAACAGAAGCGCGATTCTTTGAGACCAGAGCGTGCGACACACACACGCACCACAGTTTCTCACTTCCCTTCTGCAGCTAAATTTTGTTTCCTGTCAAAGGAGAATGCGCTAAGGCAGTCGTGCCCAAAAGAAAGTCATCCTTACAAAAGCCCTTCCAAATACAAAAATGATGAAAAGGGGAAAAAAACCAGACTATGAAGAAATCTGTTAAATCTTTTCCGAGAACAACTGAACAGTAAATAAGTGTTGGGCTGCGCAGGGGAAACAAAATAGTCACACACATGGTGCGAGCACTTTCTGTTCTTTGCACTGACTAGGAAGGGGTCTGTAATCATGATAATTACAGCCTTTAACAAAAAGCACATGCAAGCGGAGGGGGGAAGTGGCAATTCAATATTATTGAATCAAATGTCAAGTCTGATAGTTTCTAACTTCCCATTGCACTTTCCTGCCACAATCTTAATAGCATTCCTCTGATATATGCACTTGTACACATGTATGTTATATACGTACAGAGAGCATCTATAAATATTTAGAATTATCTGGACACTTTTGAAAACTGTGCTAAAATTTTTAATTACCTTTCTATCAAGAATGAGGTTCAGATCATGTCTAAGATATTTAGTCAACCATACAGCCAACCACCAATGAAATTAATAAGTTATCAGTGCAGGAGCTTCTTTACTATTTATCCAATTACAGAATTTTCTGATGAACATATATTATCACTCCTGTCTTTTCAGCTGAGATTTGGAAGTATATAGAGGAATCTTTTAATAGGGTTGTATACGATTTACATATTAAGGGCATGCATATGCTTGGCTGAACACTTATGGTGTAAAATGTACATTCAAAAAAACCTCAGTTTACAGTGATGTGAACTGTTGCTCTACACAGAGCTGTCAAATGGCTATTAAATGTTTTTTAAAAATGAACAGATGGCACCCCTTTTTAATCCTGCCATATATTATTTGTCATGGCAGTACGCATAACAAACAGATGCTCCCTTTATATCAAATAAAGAAACATAAAGAAATCAGTTTCATTCTATTTTTAAGAAAAATAAAGTATTCCAATTACTTTGTGGATACCGTTATTTTTTGACCACAGCTTAAATTAAAATTACGCCATCCTAAATTACTACAACGCTAATTTTGGAGTACACGTCTGCATCACTGGTTTCAGTTTCACTGGAGCATAGCTCAGACCATACACTGCTCAAATAAAAGCTTTGCCTTAAGTGTCGACCAAAAGGGACTTCATAGAGCTGTGGGCGATAGCTGAACTGTTTACAAAAGATGAAGGTGCTAACAAGGTCAGGAGAATGTTACAAGATACACTGTCCTGTCAAAAGTAAGTAATTGAGATAAATTTATTAAGCACGGGGTGGTGCACGGCCAATGATAAGGGAGGAATGTGAACATGCACATCAGGGGACAGGTCACACGCAACGCTCGAGGAGGGCTGCGGTGCAGGTGGAGTCTCCCGTGCAGGCTTAGGTCAGCGTACACCCTTCTGATCACAGAAGAAAGAAATCGTATAACTCTACCGACCAAAAGATCACTGCTTTCTGCCAGGCACGTGTACACTAACACCTTGGCAAAGCAACCACCCAAGGACCATCCTTATGATAATAAACCTTGCCAAGCCTTAATCAAACTTGTGGTCATTCCTGATAAGAGAAGAGCAAGACTGGAGCCTTCTGGCTAAAGACATGCTAGCACTGAAGTCCTGTCAGACCATACAACACCGACAAAAAAATACCACCAACAATGGACAACAACAGCTATTACAATGCTTAAAAGTCAACAAGCTATAAAACAAAAGAAACAAAAGATAGACCATTTAGTGCATGCATTTTCCATATAAAAGACATTAAAAAAATGAACTCAGAGAAAATCTTATAAAATTGCAAGTTTGCTATCATGTGTTAAAAAATATCTGTGTGCGACAATGCATTGCTGATGCTTTGAGGGAAGCAGAGCCACTCAGCTGGAGGAAGCCACTGACTAATCATCTTAAAGCAGGATTTGTTGAAGTGTTAAACCAGTTTTTTCCCCAGTAGTTCCTTCTGCTATCTGGTTATTTCAGTTCAGTAACTTGTGTGCTCAAAGTTGAAAAACCAATTGAGAGGTGAAAAAAGAGCAAGCCTTGTTTTCTTCATACAATCTTTAGGAAAAAAATGATGTGATAGCTTCTAAGGTCTCCTCCTTCTGAAATGCTGGGTATGTACTAATCAGAAATAACCATCCCAGTTCATTAATTGCACATAGCACTGCATTTTATATACATTTAAAATTCTTCTCAAGTATGAGGCATGTTTAAGGTAGATTTAAATGACTAATAAAAACAACATCTAACTTGTGAGCACTTTCATCTCACTTTTAAATTCTGTCCAAATGTAGTCTCAAGTGAAATACCAAAAATAAGCTTTAAATAAATGACATTCTTTGCTTTCTAATAACTGAGACACAAAGGCAAAGCAAGACTGAAGTCGCAACTGAAATAGTTGATGTATATCGATTCATTTCAGTAGAGATTCTCACTGCTTTATTTCTAATCCATCAATGTCAGATTTTACAAGACAAAAAAACCCTAGCGAAATGTATGAGAAGCCTTTTTTTTTTTTAATCAGAGATACTGTTTTTATCTTTTTCTCAATATCCCTCCTATCCCTTCCATGCCTGCAGCAGCTGATTGCAATATTTTGTAATTCCTAATCCAGCCAAAACTATTAGCTCATCTACACGTTGTCTAGTGTAAAACTCATCGAGCCACTGGCCTGGCTACTGGCTCCCCTTTCCTGAAATGTCCTTCACAAACTGCCTTCCTCACAGAAAACAATTAGACATGAACAGCAGGGCATCCAGGCCATTTGGAGCTTGTCCAATACAGCCTCACACGTAGAAGTGGAAAGTCACTATATTCACTTTAATGCCGGCTACTTCAGAGATGACAACAAAATACTCACTATCTGAAAGCTGTCAGCATACATAATGAGGAGAAATAGGAAGCTGCAGCTCTGTATGCATTTTGTAAGCTGTAGTCACTGCTAGGGAAGTAATATATTCCTAAATTATTTAAGCAGTGCATGCAGCTTAAGGCTGAAGTGCTTATTTATGTAATTGTAATAGCATTACACACAGGATTATGAGTTAAGTGGTTAACAGATGGAGCGACAGAAATTTTCAAGTCCTTTTGTTAGAAATACCTAGGTTATTCCTTCTTCACCGGCCAAAGAGGCATTTGTAAAAAGAAAATTACGTACCTCAGGCCAAGGTTTATAAACTCGCACTTCAATCTACTACCCTGTTTACAGAGATAAATATTAGGAGACTGCAGTTATCTGAGGACTGCCTGCAAATGTGTTCTCAGTTATGTTTATTCAGCACCTTGAGTTAAATCTTTTGCACTGATTCAACGGCAAAATTCATATTGCTTCCATTGAGAACAAGAGGGAGACCAGTATTACTATCATAGAGGGACCTAAATCCCACCTAAGGTTTCCATAGTAATACAGTGCATTTATCTATTCTAGAATGAATCATTTACAGAAGGGTTTTCCTCTGACATCATGGATGATCTCTGGGAGTGACCCACAAATCTAATTTGTGTCTACAGAACTAATAGTAAAGTTGCTTCATTGTCTAGTTTAGACTTAACATGCAAGACCCACACCACCACAAAACAACTTATGCGAGATTGGTGACCTCTTTAAGCAACTCCATTTTATGAAACAATAAAAGTCTACTAGCAAAAGAATGTCTAAAAGTAAGTGTTTGGAAGATGTAAATATTATTTCTTGGAATCTGACTGTAAGTCAATAGTCGGGCTTCTTCATCTATTTGGCTTATACAGTCTATAGCATTAAGATGCTGGCGTATGAATCTCTTGCTGAATTTCACAAGTTTTGTACCCAGTACAACTTTTCTTTAAACACAGAACAGAGTTGTGAAAAAATCATTCCAAATTAAAGCTCACAATAGACAGATAAGGTGAGTCCACACTGGTTAAAAAATTTGTATTTGCCAGATGGTGCAACTCTTCTGCAGAGCTTCTGCAATGATCTGGGCCAACACTTCACTACACTAGCCTGCAAAAAACCCCTCAGTTTAGTACTCAGTCACTTGGAAAGTTTTTGAGCATCCTTCCCCTTTTTTTGAGAGATGAGATAATTGAACAAAATTGATAGAATGTGAAAAATAGAAATGCCTCCAGAAAGAAAAAGTTTTGGTTAGTTGTTTGTAGAATACTTACATTTTTGTTGACATTTCTTTATCTTCTTCATGTAAATAGTAGGGTTGAAAATCTAACAGATAACCTCTCAAAAATAAGTGTGCTAAGGAAAAAGCAAACAAATGAGTTTTGAAATACACACTTTTAAAAAGTGTGTAGCTGAGTAAGTATTGCTGTATTTCTGCATTAATAGCCTCTTTCTTGAGGCTATTTTTATATATATATGAATATATATACAGGCTCGAGTGAAATTATACGAGCTGGAGGCAAATAAGAGCAGAAGGCTCAGTGACATACCATTTGCTGGATGAGCTATTAACCCATACATGGAAAGTCCAGATTAGCAGTAACAACTCCCAGTCATTGCAGCCCCCGGTTTGCAAGGATGTCCTTTTTTGCTGGTTGACTTTACAACAGCATTAACGATGGGCAAGAAAATATGCCTGGAGTCACACTAAGAGTGTCAGTCATGAGGTTCAGTCACTGCTCAGGTATCTAATTGCAATACTGCAGGCCTAACAGAAAAATAGCCTGTTTTCAAGAAGAAAATCAAATGCAAAGATCAGAGCAACAAACCAAGAAGGCCTACTGTCCTCCTCAAGCTTTCTCTCCCCCAGTCAGTTTGCTTTCATAGGCATGAGAAATGCAGATCATTAGTGGTTATGATGGAGTCTGGGTCCTGACAGATGGCCACTTCTAGGTGTAAAAAAGCACCAAGACTTTTGGCCACACGAATAAGGAGCATATTAGACTGTGGCTTCATAGTGGCTTTGCTCTTTTGGTGGCTGTTGACCAATCTGGGTTGTAGCCATGCTGTCCTTATGGCCATATTCTGTGAAGATGACCTAGCTGAAAGTCTTTTGCACAGTGGTTCTCAATTTCTTTGCTGTATGTGGGTAACCAGAACATTTTCCTTAGATATGCTTCCTAAAAACAATTTCCATGGAGATTGGATCCTGGCAATCTCATATATGGAGTCTGCTGATCAGCACATACATACTCATTTTACTTAGTTGCCTCGACTAATTCCTTTGGTATAGTTCACATACAACAAATTGTAAATTACTGTTTTAAGAACAGGTTTTCAAGGCACATATGGCATTTACATGCAAAAGATGTCTCTTGTGCCTTGCTTCAAAAAGCTACAAAATACGAGCCGCCTCTTTACTAAGTATCTACTCACTGACTTGAATCAGCGTGGGGAACACAATAAACATTGTCTGATTGCCAAGGCACTGCGTGTACACTGCAGCCCCAGGAAGAGGGGCTCTTGTGGAAGGGCTGATAAACAGCACTGCTGTCACATAACAGAGGGAAACATAGCCACTTCTAGAAATGTCACCTCTTAATGGATGGTTTCATGAAGCAGGAGAGAAGATGAGAATGAAAAAGCTAAAGCAGAAATTTGGGGATTTCAGGATGACCTACCTTACTTGCAGGTTCCTGAATTAATCTGAGGAAGGATGTAGGAACTTACGGACACAAGTAGAGTAGGCTGGCCACCTCTTTTGAAGCATTATACTGGAATTAGGGCTCATTAGTTTACAATGTCCAGATGTCATCCATGTTGCTGGCTGCCTTTTGGATCACCTGGTCAAGAAGCATGCAATGATATTGCCTGTCACTGTGTTGCAGAACATGAAGGTGATACGAACAATTATATTCACTTTGAGGGGCAGCATGTCAAAGGAGCAATTCTCGTTAGCAGAGCGCACTGGTAGGGAGAAGATTTGCATAGTCTGTCATTATAGAAGATACTTGGCTGCTTTATAAAGGCAAACAATGACTTAGTTTTTATACTCTGAGTGCAATCTGCAGCTGAAACAAGGGCAACAGCTATCGATGTATTAATATTTGCTCTGTATGACAGACCTGCAATTGCGGTCATCAACCCCATCCAGAGGAAAATAATCTTAATTAGATCTTAATCATCCTGTTTACCAATCTGATCAGTAAAAGATCTCTCTTCCTTATTTTCACCTTGCCTAATAGTAAGGCCAAAAACCAAAAGCAGTTTCTGAAAAGGATTTCCTTTTAATGAGTGGTAGTGTAGGATGCTTTGAGGCATCAAAGGAGGGAAGATACTAGAAAGACTTGGAGAGCACTTCATTACAATGGCAAGAGCAATTTGCCTAAGGAGACAGCAACAGTGCAGGAAGGTTTATCTGTGCTGAAGTTCTTGATTCTTTCAGAATGAGGAACACTCTTGAACAGCTTAATCCTTGCTTTATATCACTGTTTCTTCTGGCAAGACTTTTTCCCTCTCTCTCACCACCTCCAAACAGAACAGCTAGCCAGAACACTAGTTGTGTGTGTTTGTTCATCTCATGCTTCAGGAGAAAATCATCAACTGTCTTCCCACCCTGACCCTGTATGAACATGAGCCAAGGTTGCTGCTTTGTGTGTAGGTGTAAGCAGATGTTTAACTCGGTAACTGGTGTCCTTGAGTCTTGTAATTGATTTGCCTCTTCCTGTGGGGATGTGATTCATGATAGCCTCTCTCTCTTCCTTTCATATTCATCCAAATACATCAGAGCAGAAGCAGCCCCACAGGCCACTGGCCAGCAGAGTTGAGGACACCCTTCCTGCAGTCATTAGAGCCCAAAGGACAAGGTGGAAAAGACATTAAAATGAAGATTAATCCATTTGAGGTCTCACCATCTTCCTCACCAGAGGAAAAGGGAGTCATTTCTCTCAAGCTGGAATGTGGGGACAAAACTTCCTCTTTCAATACTGGGCACGAACCCCACAATGAAATCCTAAAGAGAAAAGATTGTATTTTCACACTGGACTGACAATACCCGGAAAGCAGCAGACAACTCATTCCACCTACTACTTTACATGATAGTAAATCGCAATTCATTAGTACAAATTCATTACCTCAGCACATTAAAGCAAATGCAGGTAAGATACAATCATAAATCCCTCTATACATTAAAATTACTTACCTTGGAGCATAATGGCCAGGTCAGTGGCCTGGACCACAAAAGCAATGCTGTCGGCTTTTACTTTCTTTTGGTAAAGGCTTTTGACCAAAGTTGCTAATTCCCTACATGGATTAAGCTACACAGCTACTAATCCAGATGGAAAATGGATACAATCTCCCTCAAACAGTTTTCACTTGTGAGAAACAACCCTTTGGGTCCCTACTGTATGGCTATTCAAATCCCTTCCATCACTGGGACATGACTTTCTCCTCCTTACTTCCAAATGTATCACTGTAGGTGTTGATTTAGAGAAAGGGTAGGGGTTTGTACCTTCTACTCCCTTCCCTGACATGTTGCTGACACTCAAGGATGACTATGGTATAGGAGTATATGATTTGCATATGTACCAGATGCAGAAAGGCAGCAAGAAACTGAAGCAATGCTCAGTAGCCAAACCACATGAAGTCTCTCTTCATTTTTGGCTTTGTATGGCCCCACCCCGGTGCAGCAGAAAGAGAAGTGCAGCTCAAGGCTGCATCAACCCCATTCACTTCTTACCTCCAGCATAATAGAGGCACCACTCCGCTTCTCTCAGAAAAATAATTATAGCAGGATAGCCAGTAAACAAAGGAGACATTTGAACATGAAAGAAGTCCAACCCATTGCAACTGTGTAATGACAACTTCTCACTTACCCATTAATGATGGAGGACTTTAAACAATCCTGCCCTCCTCAGTCTTACTCCTCCACATCCCCAATGACTCAGGACCACTTCAGCACAGTGTCCACATGTAGCCAATAGCACTCATTTAAACACTTATTTAAGGAATTGTAAGGGAATGGGATAGAGGCAGAGAACAATTCCTTTAAACAAAAGAAAAGATTATTGTCTCAGTTAAGAATATATTTTACTTTAAGTCTACTAACGTATTTATAAGTGCTTCCTGCAAATGACTTGCCATCTTTTTCCTTTAGGACTTAAAGGTTATACTAAATTTCAGAGATGTCTTATATTGGCTTTGATGTGGGTGTTAAAAATAAGTAGATAAATGGTGCTAAAGTCCTTTAATTCCGGAAGGATGTTGGGTGATAAACTGCAAGGGTCAAATTCTGACCTGCACAACCGCAGAGCAGAACTTCATTACTTCAGCTGTACAGAGAACTAAAAAGACCTGATTTCCTAGTGGTCCCAAGAGACACAATGATTGACAGGCAGATAAATAAGGAACAAGAGTTCTAAGAAATATGGACTATCTTTGAATTTAGAGGAAATGAGAAAAACAGAAGGGCCTTTTGCAGTCCAAATGAAGTGCAAGCTTAAGAATAAAAGGAATAATAGTAATAAATCTTCAGATTAAATAAATATTTAAGACAGAAGTAAGTTACTAAATCATAATGTGCTCCAAATTCAGATTAGAAAAGACTGCTCTTCAGATAAAAATATGTCTTCCTTGAAAACTGAATTTAAGTAAAATCAGAGAAAAGATAGATTGACTGCCAGTAAGAAATATTTCATTTTTGCTTCTGATGATACTAATGGAAAAACTGTATTTTGGGGGAAAGAAAAAGTGAACTGATAGGCTTAAACATAGAAAATCGAAGGAAATATTCCTGAAATTTTGCCTGCTAAGAACTAAAATAAAAAAACCCATCCCCCAAAAAACCCATGTGGATACTTGTTTATTCATTTAGATTTCTCTGCATACATACAAAGATAATCCTCAGTTTCAATACAGGTTGGGGGATGATGTGATCAAGAACAGCCCTGCGGAGAAGAACTTGGGGGTACTGATGGATGAAAAGCTGGACGTGAGCCGACAACGCATGCTTGCAGCCCAGAAAGCCAACCATATCCTGGGCTGCATCAAAAGAATCATGGCCAGCAGGTCGAGGGAGGTGCTTCTGCCCCTCTACTCTGCTCTGGTGAGACCTCACCTGCAGTGCTGCATCCAGCTCTGGAGCCCTCAGCACAAGAAGGACATGGAGCTGTTGGAGCAGGTCCAGAGGAGGGCCATGAAAAGGATCAGAGAGATGGAGCACGTCTCCTATGAGGACAGTCTGAGAGAGTTGGGGTTGTTCAGCCTGGAGAAGAGAAGGCTGCGGGGAGACCTTATGGCAGCCTTCCAGTACTTAAAGGGGGCTTATAGGAAAGATGGGGACAGACTTTTTAGCAAGGCCTGTTGTGACAGGACAAGGGGTAATGGTTTTAAACTAAGGGAGGGCAGATTTAGACTGGATTTAAGAAAGAATTTTTTTACAATGAGGGTGGTGAGGCACTGGAACAAGTTGCCCAGAAAGGTAGTGGAGGCCTCATCCCTGGAAACATGCAAGGTCAGGTTGGATGGGGCTCTGAGCAACCTCATCTAGTTAAAAATGTCCCTCCTCTTGCAGGGGGGTTGGACTAGATGACCTGTAAAAGTCCCTTCCAATCCAAAGCATTCTATGATTCTATAATTAATTTTTCCTTTGGATAGCAGCTTTAAAGTCAATGTGGAGTGGTAAGAAAGCACATAAAGCAGTTTCTTGTTAGGTATTTCCCAAAGTAAATTCCAAAGGAAAGCTACTGTTGATTTATTTTATGGTAGATACGACAAATATGGAAATCCAGTGGAAAGTATTGTTGCCTTTCTTACTGCCATGGATTTCCCAATGATTGCATTATCCCATTTGTATGCATGTCTACCTATTTTTAGACAAGATTTGTCTTCTGAAAGAATGGCAAAAAAGTTCAAAATTCCACGTGATCTTTGGGTTAATTCCATCACATAAAGAAGTAAAAGCTAATAATATTTCAGCACAAAATGTTGTATCTTTGTTATTTACATATTTGTAGCACACAGTAACAAGATATTTAAAATAACATTGACTTTACTTGTGGGAACAATTCTTTTCCAGTTTTAATTCATGGTTTAATATTATCCCTTTTTTTGAGTTTTTGGTCACATTACCAGTATTTTGGATAGGGTTGTAGGATGAAAAACAGATCTTGGAAAAACAGAGATTAACTGTGGCTATGGCCATTAGGCCCTGCTATGGTATACAGTAGAAATCCCATGCTCGTTAATAGCAATCATCAGCTCTATAAATCAGACTAGAGCTTACCCATGTTGATCATGTGCTCCCAAATGAATGACACATGGTCCTGGCACAGACCATGAGAAGAGTGCGGTAGTCTGTAGACTTCATAAAATAAGGTAGAAAGAACTAAATCCATTCTGTACAGAACAAAAATGTGATCATAAAGTTTGTTTTAAATCTGGCAGGCTTTGCCATTCATCCACCCATCTGAGCCAAAAGCAGTTAGAGAAAGGTGATATACAATGATCGTCTCATCAGAAAAATAGGGAAAAGAACAGCATTCCTGTCATTTAAAGAAACCTCAATGAAATGCTTTTCCTTCTCTAAATGTCACTGCAGCTTTTGTGGAGTACCTAGCCACAACCACCATTTCCATCTCCAGTTTCCCTGGAATGCTCCCTTGGTGCAGAATTTCATAATTATTCCTCATGACCTGAATTCATCAATCCTCTGGCACTGAAGCTATTCCTTCCAGACTGTGGCAACAGTCAGGCTCTTCTACAGAGCCATAGAGATACACAGCATTTGAAGATGATGTACTCTGCCATCTTTCTGGCCATGGTTTAACTGTTCTGGTTCTTTGGTTGCATGTAGATCTAGACAAAGCAATAAAACATCTTCATGCTTTTCTCAGCCTCAGTTATCCTACCATTCACGTGTTCTTTACAACTCAAAAGTGCCATGTTAAGAAACCGTAGGTCCTTTATCTTCTGTTTCCTTCAGGAATTGCTAAATTTCTCTCACTCCTGTAATTAATTTTCTGTTTCTAGGTTTGGTCTGATGCTTTTTTTCTTACAGAAACCCTGTGAAAGATCCGCTTTTTTAATCCTGTTCTTTATTTCATTTTTGCGTCTTTCTAGTCTCTCTCTGGCGATCGAAGACTGCACATCAAGATATATTTGATTCATCAGTTTGCCCAGAAGAATGTTTGTCTCAGTGGAGACCCCCTTTGGCCCAAGTGTGCTCTATTTAAATGGGCAATGTTCAATACAGGCCCATTTTCTATGACTAGTCTGGAGGTAGGAACTCCCTCCTGACCAAAGAGCATGAAGGCAGAACTCAGTAGAGAAAGTGGACAATCTCCATGTTCAAAATACAGTCTACGCTGGCAGAAACATGAAAGAGTTCTTGGAATTAAACTGAAGTAAACAACTGACAAAGTCCAAGGTTGCCCCCCCCAAATTTCTTTCTTTAAAAAAAAAAAAATTCTGAGCTAGGCACAAGTGAATATTGAAAGTGTGCATCTAATCATATTAATATAACTTTAGCCAGGTTAAATTACCCATTAAATTCCACAGGGGACAGATTGGCATGTTTATAACATATTGTACTTGTTGCATGAGTTTAAAAGAATATTATTTCTTTTTTTATACCTGTTACTTCTACGTGGATTTAAAATAGCAGTTAATATCACTTAATCTATTTTAGCATCTAAAATAAAGCATGTGTCTGCATAAGAAATTTTCTCCTCCTTGCTAATATCAACTATTAGAAAAAGTCAAGCTAAGCAGACAGGTTTTGTGTTATGATCCAAAGCTAAACAAGTTTGAGCTTTTTAACTGAAAAGTCTAGTAAATTTGTCCTCCCCCATCTTCAAGACAGACAACAATCTCAGTTAATCTTGACCCTCAAGGCAGGGCATGATGAAAATGAGGAAGAAAGCATTGAAAGTACATTGAGACAGATCATACAATGGCATTCTCACATCTTCAAATTATCTATCTGAGCCTTTGTTCTACAAACAAGCTCATGGGATTGCCCATTTGCAACCTGTACTGCTGTGTTTGCAAAGGCAGGGCCATACTAGAGAATGAAATATTAGTTGGTGAGGTACCCTTGCACTGAAATATATTTCAGACGTGTAGGAATAGAATGGAAATTTCTACATGTTAATGAAATAAAAGAAGTCAGCTAACCAGCATAAAACTCACTCATATTCAGTCAATCCAACATACCCTCTTCAATGCACTCACAATTTATTTCAGAGTCCATAAGGGAATAATCAAAAGAAACAATGTCAAAAACCATGCCATGCTACCCATTAAAATTTAGCAGAAATTAGTATAAACAAAGTCTCTCTGTTCCTTATGCCTACTTAAGAGCAGTTAATTACAACTGTCTTGAAGAGATCATTTCACTCAAAACAAGTTTCCAGTGGGAAAGATGAAACTGAGTTAAAAAAGTGTGTGATAAATTATTTTCTGGGTGGGGATTTAATTCAGTGAAGAAATAATGCAAAATACAAAGCAAGCAAGATGTGAATGTAGACTGGGGTAACTGTAGCTCTCTTTCAGAACTCTACTATTCATTCCAGGGATCTGTTTCATTATGCACTCCTGATGTTCTTTTACCATAAATTTTGCTATGAACTCATGTCTGATTTCCACTGTATTTCTTACATATTTGAATAAACGAAGTAGGAAACTGAACAACAAATTCTGAAGTATTCCTCAGGTGACTTGTATCAGAACAAAGTATTTAATGAAGTGCCATAACAGGCAACTATACCCCTCCTTTTTGGAGAGACATCAAGCACTGAGGATGTTGGCAATAGTGTACATTTTCATTTGAACACTATTTCCAGAGACTATTTTTTCATTTGAAACAATACATCTCACTTTGGATGCAAACAGCTGTTCTTCATTCAACAGCTTCACCCAGAAGAAGGGATTTTAAAGGACACATTTGGGATATTTTCTGCAATCTTATAGCCGTGAAAATCATGACCAAAAGTAAAAATAAAAAATAAAGGTTTCCTCTTGTCTGCAGAAGCAATAACACCACCATATTTAATCACAACCTTTCAATTTTTCTGTTCTCCCTCAGCAGTTCTACTCCATAGTTTGAAATCCTATTTAGACATTTTCAGCCTCAAGAGTTCCTTATGCAGATACATTGCGACAATTCCAAATCCTTTTTAGCAATGGCAAATTAGAGATTCAAAATTTGTTTTTCTCCAACTTGCTCTTGCAAGGTCACTGTGAAAGTAGTCAGTATGTGGCTTCCCAGAGTCAATGGAACATACTCTGTGCTCAAGAAAAGGAAGAGAGGCAATTTCACATATATAATCTTAATTCTGACAAGTCTCTTTGTTACCTGTTGACTTTGGTTCAGTAGTCCTCAGTATAAACTAAATAAATTTAATCCAACTTACGTTTCTAAATATTTTCTTTATTGCTTTCAGTGATATCCACCAAATATACCAACCAATCCAAGTTCCTTGGGTAAAAACCAGCATACGCAGAGATTGCCAAATGTCTTTTCAAGGGGGGAACTAATCACATTGCCTGCCTAACAGTCTCTTCAGGAAGGGAGACCCTAAGGCCAAGAACTTTCCAATACAAGGCAGGGAGGAGAAGGTGCCTGAATGGCTTAATGCACGGTGTACATCCAAGGCCCTTTGCGTGCTGGTCTGGCCCCAGGAGGTTCAGACTCTCAGAGGCTGTTGCAGCTGCCTGCCACGGTACATCTGGCCCATCCTCCTTCTGTCCCCATCCCTACAGCCTGTAGCCACCACAGGCACAGTGTGGACCGGAGCATGCACCAGGCAGAGCACAGACCTGTGTTCTTACTCTGCTATCCTTAGTACACTATTTTTACCTGGAGTCTCTTTAGGGGCACACACTCATGGTCTGGACAAGTGTAGCCTGGGATATTGATAGATAAACAGCCCTAATAAATACTCTATAGTATTTCAAAGGAGCATTCCCTTCTCTTTTCCTGTTAACTTGAGGAAATGGACACTTATAACACTAATTGATACATACAATGTATGTGGTTTTTTGTGAATTCTGAACAGCTGTAATATGAGTGAATTTCAGAGTAAAATCAGCCTATGGATAAGTTATTGATTCACCATTCAATCTCTGAATTACCATTTTGTGCAAAATCTACAAACAAGAAGTAGGAAGTCTTTGTATCTTCCCTGATGTATATTCCAACTACATTTGCAAATACATATTTAGCATCCTGCACCTACCATGCCATTCATTTTGCTAATAATGTGTTTAGTTCTGTCAATAATGATGTGATTCCAAGTCTTTCTTGATATTAGTTTGGCAGAACTAAGAATGAGAGGCTATTGAGTTTGCCTTTCCAAAATTATTTAAAGCACAAATAATGCTTCTCCTAAAATAAAACAAAATCAAAAGTCAGTCTGGTTTTTATTCATAATGCTCTTCTCATTAGAATAAATATTTTCACCAGGTTTCCTGAAACGTTCCTCTAGGTATTATTGCATACCAAAAACTATCTTACCTGAAAACTGCCTTAGAGACCCGACATTTAGCATTACTCCCCACTCCCTAGAATCTAGCGTTCCTTCAGTTCTATTTGCAATTCTCATATAAATTCTTGATTTTAATTAAAGATAACCCTAAAAAAAGTATGGAAAGTTTCCTCCACTTCCCAACAGCATTAGATCTCAATAAAGGCTTGCAGCTTGAAACCGTTTTGTTTAATGGCTGATATCATGTATGCCTTGAAGTCTTTGCCATCTGTTTTACTAAATTAAAGTTAGCACACAAACCATTCTCAAATGTGAAATATTGGTTGTTTAGAAAAGTTTGCAGTATTTAAGTGCAAGATTCTATAGACAGCAAAATTAGCAAAATGTAAATGTAACGGTGCAGTGAAAATACAAATAAAATTGTTAAAAGAGAAAGGCATCAATAATTTTTAAATATCCTTTAAGATAAAACTGCTGTGGAAAATTTTGTGTTCAATTGGAGAATAGCATATTCTTAACGGACATTTTGAATTGTGACTAGATAAAAGTATTTGATACCTTACGGCATTTAATTCGTATCATTCCACTCAAAGATTTCATCAAGTTGAGCTACATTTTTCACAGACAAATTCAAAGGAGGATAAAAGTATTGTGAGACATGCTCAGCAAAACTTTAATTGCGCCTATACATAAACATAATACAAACATGCCCTTTGCAATAGAGAATTTATGAGCCAGATTTTCTGTAAACAACACTGAGAGTTACCCCTCACTGCCTGCCTCCATTCCTCATCTTTAATAGGCATTATGGTAGGTTACCACACACTAAGTTCATTTAGCACTCACTAAATTTCCCAATTGTTAAGATCCTCCTTTATACCATTAAAAAAAAAATCCTTTCAACAATATAACTGAACATCCCATTCTTTAAACAGTTGTAAAATCAGGTTAACACTAAAATATTGTTATGCTCCCACAAGTCAAACTGACCAAAAAAATTCAAGATTCATTTGTCTTTTCTAAAAATGCACATTTTAAAAAATAGTGTCAATGATGCAGCAATCTCAAGGAAGAGTCATGTTGAAATGGCAAAAATTTACTTTCTACTCTAGAAATATTCCCAAAATGTTTTATTCAGAGTCTTTACTATATCAGTGCCTTTGCTGACATCACAACAATGAGAATTTGTAAGTAACTAATTACATCAGTGGGTAATACTGTCACTTCCATATGATCTTCCTATATAGCATAGCCAAGGCTAAGGATTTTACTGATGAAAATTGTTCATATCATGATCATCCAAAGAGATAATGACATTATAAAAAAGGCAAGCATATTAATATCCCAAGATGTTTCAAAGAAATCAGCTTTTGGCCATGCAGCTCTTCAGAACATCAGCTTAGTACAGGCATCTCAACAACTGTCAGCACCAGCTATATATTAAGATTCTACTTTAGAATTTTGACTAGAAATATCCAGGTTGTAGATGTAGGTCATTATTGTTTTCTATCTATTGTAATAGAAATGCTTTTGTCTTCACTAGCTTCAGTTCTTTTAATTAGAAAAGTGTACTGTTATTACTATTAAATTCATTGATCAGATAGCAAATGATTTGCACAGATTTGAGCGCAGAGTTTTGTAATTGAAAGGCACCTTTGGGTATTGCTCCTGCTCCATTAGGCAATGTTCTGTACAACATAGCTCCTGATATCTGAGAGATGGGACTATCATCCCTGGGAAACTATTCCATTTCTAATATTGAAAAGGTCTCCTGACACTCAGCTTAAATATTGTATTGTTCAAATTCATTCTTTTACTCCTACATATATTCTTGTAATGTGCTCTAAACAATTTCACCCTCCTCTGTAGGAATCACATGCTGTGTGAGAGCCAAAATGTCCTTTTCCTTTTTCCTTTTCCATTATAACTTCCCTTCATTTCATTTTGTTGTGTGGCCGCTTACCTGACAGGTGCCTAGAAAGCACCAATTCTAGTGTTACCATGGAGGGAGAGAAAGGTCCCTGAGCATGCTTTAAAAGACTTTACATTCCTAATGATTATTAGTATTACTTGTATTTCAGAAGTTGCTATCACATGGTAAACACTATCTAACATATATGCATAGAGTCAATGATCCTTTCCAGGAGTCCCAATAACACAAGAAGAATTACTACATTTGAAGGTTATTGAAGGGAAAAAAAAAAAAAAATTTACTTTTATACATACATGTTATATCACTTAATCTTGGAGTAGGATGGGATTTGATAGGTTATAAGTAAAAAACATGAGAGAAAACAATTGCAGAGGTGGGATCAAAACAGAGACACCCAAGCCTTGCTAATGTTTCCTCTCACTGTTCACCTAATACCACTATACCCTAAATATTTTTTGCAACTGCTACAGCTTGGTTCCTTTGTGAACTTAGAATGAGAAACCAGGAGAAATGAGAACATTTGCTAACAAGGAATAACTTGCAAAATGCATTTTCCTTTGTTCTTTTTGTTCTAATCAGACTTCATTCACCCTGATTCCATGAAAAAACGGTATTAAGCAGCTGCCTATTATTTTGATTAGTTGAATTAGATCACGAGCAATAACATAAAATATTGCTCCAAGTGTTCACAGCTTAGAGCAGCAAAACTTGAGAGTGCTAGAAGGGAAAAAACCCCAACCTGTAAGAGCTATAGCCCAGTGTTACTCCCTCTCACAAACAGGTAGTTACTCAGGATACACATCATTAGGAACCAAAAGCAAGTCATTCCTTAGGTTGTCTTCAGTTCTCTGCTTGAAAAATTCACTAACCAATGTAATTAATCATCTAACTCTTTCTTCAGGTAAGTGAAAGCAATACAGCATAAAGCAATTCTAATGAATACGAAGGATGCATGGAAAAATTAATGTATCAGCAACAGTGTTGACTTTGGAAATGACTTTTTTTGTTTTTTAATATAATGGAGTTGTATCTGTGGTATCTTTATATTTTCCTTTTACAGGCATTTTATTTGTTCTTGTTCCTCTTTCTTTTTTTGACTGATCAATTAATAATTGAATCATAATAATCAATGACAAAATCAAAATAAGAGCAAGTCCTTAGATAAGGTTGTGCCAATCTGCATGACCACATATGTTACTGTGATAAAACCCATCCCCTCCTATTACTCATTTGAACCCAATTTAAGACCTGAAGTCAAAGGAAAATTCCCCTCTGGTTACCGGTCAGGTCTATTTTAAGACTGAATACTTTCCTGAAATTACATACCTATACCAGGTCCCTAAACTCAGATCTGTAAGTTTTGGCAGAACAGAACCATTGAATTATAAAAGAAAGTTCCAGTGTGCCTGAGCAGTGTCCACACTCCATGGCGGTGCAGCACTCAGCTAGAGTTAGCACAGCACACAACCTGCGAGGTCAACGACAATTTCCTCCGTTATAAAAAATTAGGTGTGCCACTTGCACCCCTGGCAACATAGCAAAATTGCAAAACTGATTCCCCAGGTGGATAAAGCTTCCACTCAATTAATCTAATTTTTTACAGTGGTTCAAAAGCAATCTGTCTGAAATGAAAAAGTAATGCTGCAATGCTATGTTAAGGATCTGATCTGGCTCTCACCCATGTTTAGGTCAACTTGCTGTTTCATGGGCCTCAGAACAAGGCAAGATTACTCAAATATGTTGCAGATTATAACAAAGGGCCAGCAAAGAACAGAATGTATGCTGTGTGCACACCTACCTTGCTTTATTCACTTCAGCTAGACCTTCACAGCTCTTATGTAAAGCAGCCATTTTAATTGACTTTCACAGATGATTTTTATTCTTTTTTTTTTCTTTTCTTTTCTTTTTTTAAGGATGGAAGGAAAGCCTTTCACAAACGTATCTTCCCTCTTATCTGATCATGGTATTGATCACAGAATTTGGTCTGCTACAGACTTAAATTCTTCAAGAGCCAGTCAGCCACACAGATCCAGCATATTCCATCAACTTAAGACTTTATGCTGAATTTAACAACATTAAAGAATAATACTCAGCACACATGAGAAGCTCTTTACGTAGCTGCGAAGAAAACTTTATGTCATGTTACAGAAAAATTCATTTGAATCCAGCAGCTTACCCACAGTCAAGAAAGTCTGGGTCAAATAGGAAGCAGAATAAGTATCATCTTCACCCTGCTGGGAGTGTTGCCAGTAAATGCATTGTAGCTAGGTCTCAAAGGTGGATCTCTAGCCCATTGGATTTTGTGTCTTGGTTTTTTGACTACTCAACAGACAAGATCTTTAATCAATGCTGTGAACAAATTTCTCCATTTCAAAGATTTTTTGGGATAACCACATTGCTTTTCACAATTTCATCAGCATAAATGATTTTTTCATTGTTTTCTTATTGTTAGGCTATTTACAAGGCATACTTCCATTACATGAGGAGTTCACTGAGTATGTGATTTTCATTACATCAGGAAAAACCTCCTAGGACTTGGAAACAATTACGTTTTTAATAGCATCTGATAGCACCATGAGGCATTGACTAGGATCACGGCCAATGCGAAGATATGGTCCATATGGTCCATTTATTATCAAGATAATAATTGAGAACACCTTCCTCATTTTCACCACTCTTAAGCATATGGGATCTACAAAGGAATAAGCAATTAGAGAAATAAAAGTAAACTTTGTATTCAAAGTTATGGCATCTCTCTTCTGACTTCTATATATGCCACGGGAAATAATCCCAGACATTTGATATGTACTTTGATATGACCACAAAGAATCACCTTCCACAGGGTCTTGGAAATACACTGTACGGTGTTCTTGCCCTCACCTTGCCCAGTGTAACCTTCTTCCCCAACTTCTCCAGTTGCACTATTTAACATAGGACAGTAGGATTTATACACAAAGGGGCCTGTATGAATCAACAACAACAACAAAAAACCCTCCCAAAAAAATAATAAACTTAACTCAACCCTGTGGCTGTTAAAGTAACCCTGAGTGGAATAAAAAAGCCAAATTTAGAGAAAAGGAAGACTTAAAATATTTTGTTTAGCAAATGGAAGGGAGAGAATATTAAGAGGAGACTGGAACAGAAAAGTGGAAAAAAGATAACATGGAA
The DNA here is from genome assembly GCF_035582795.1 of Mycteria americana. Lineage (NCBI taxonomy): Eukaryota > Metazoa > Chordata > Aves > Ciconiiformes > Ciconiidae > Mycteria > Mycteria americana. The sequence goes on from NC_134368.1 coordinate 45,212,136, forward strand.
ACTGGAAACTTGCTCTTGCTCCCAGCCCCAGACTTTCGCAACTCCTTTTGACTACCTGTGCCAGGGAGACACCGCTGCTGCTTGCTTTTCCTCTCAGAAATTTGAGCACTGGCATTCCACCTGGCTGATAAATGATGTATCAAGGTTAAGAATACTTTTTTTTTTTTTAGCTACAGTAATATTTCTGCTTGAATTTTGTAGTAAAAGACCTTGGAGAAAATGTTTGCAGTTAACTTCTTGTGCAAACATCCTGAAAAATGAACCAAACAAAAGGACAGTGGAGCAGCATTATAAAAATACAGAAATTATTCCGTTTTTCAACTTCACACCCATAAGCTGTCTGGAAAAGGACAATTGTCATATATGAGGAGCAATAGTGGTGTTAAAACAACCAAAGACACCTATATAGACATTTGGGTTTTATTTTTATAAAAAAGATCCGATTTATTAGTGCCAATGTATGTTCATAGTAAGGTAACAGAAACTAAGCTAATCTGAGTAGCAACTTACATCAAAGGATATCAAAATAATATTTCTTGCAAGTGAAACATAATACTTCATTTAAACGTGATTCTTGCCAACTAGAAGTCCTTGTTATCTGTCTATGAAGCCTTTAAAGAAAAGTTGCTACAGTCAAACAGGGTCCTGATAGAACTTGGCACATAAAGAAACAATTCAATTTTCACCCATACAATACCTCTCACTCCCCTGGAGCGCTCATTCATACAATACTTACATAATGCATATACATTATGACTAAAGCCATGTGTGGCCTAAAGCACATAGAATATCTCAGTTCTAAACGTAACATATCTCTACATCAAAAGCAGGTCACTGTATTTACAGCAGATGATCTCGCTCTGCAGATAGGGCTTTCACTTGAAGATCCTTTTGTTAGCATACGCCAAGATGTCCAAGTCGTCAAATTATTTATCAAATTAGAGGTGTATCTACAGGAAGATCTGTCTGACCGTGTGCGAGGATTCTAAGGCAATAGTAGTAGTTGTTCCACAGGACTAGCGCTGCTGTTGCAACCCGCTCTGCCTTGGAGCAGTAAAGCCTTTCTTCTCCAGATGCAGCCAGGCGTAGTGAGACATTCATGATCTGCAAGCTGTTGGCTCAAAAGTCTAAAACTTCTTGGTTTGTTTTTGTTTTTTTATGTTCATGGAATAGCACCATAGGAATTCACTCTTGATAGCAAACAAATCCTGTGTCTGTTGTTTTGTTTTGCTTTTTTCACCATCACAGATACTCTTACTCCCAGAAAAAAAAAATCTCTTTGTGAAACCTCCCTCTTGGATACTACTGCAGCTTCATTTCTGGTTAGCTAAACCAGACAATTAGCTTATTCACAAAGAGGTCCGAAGAAATAAAGCTTAGTAGTGGTTCCAAATGTACTGCTAAAAACAAATTCAGTAGGAGGAGTTTCAGATGATCCTTGACTACTTCTGTTTCTCATGGATACAGATTTTGATTCGGGATAGGTTTTCATTTCAGTCTCTTTCTATGTTCAGTGCAAAATAAGAGCACATCATCAGAGATAGCTTACTTAACCAGTAAACCAAACATTTTCAGATGCTTATACTGTTCAAATTCAGTCAACTAGTGATTGGCCCATTAGTGATGACCGACGTAACAGTTCAGACTTCTCAGTCATTAGTAAAACAAAATACTCTAAAGATCAGTTATGTTTCAGAAGTAGGATTTTCCAGTTTCAAAACACTGATAACCTGATATGACAGATGAATTTGTAAAAAATACAGAACGATGCAGGAAAACCTTCCCATTTCATATCTTCTTTCAAGTCCTTGTACACACCATATGCAGGATACAAAGTCAAAGCAACTAGATATAAGGACAGTATTTTGAGTGTGGGACCTGAAAGAGCTTTTTTCCCTCCTGGACACCATAGAATTGTCAGAAGGAAGAACGGTCTGTATGGTCACTTCCCCTGAATGCAACTGATTGAATCTGCATGCATCTATGACAAATGTCAAACCATGAACAAAAGCTTTTATATTCTCCCTGCATGCAAAGTCCTTTCACAAGCTTTGCAGAGACAGTCAAATATGGAGCCCGCACATCATTACCTTGTCTATTCCACTGGGATAGGTGATTTATTTTATTTTATTTTATTTCAGTCTCTGGTCTTATAAGTCGTCATTTCAACTGAACTCATATAAAACATTTGTGCTAATAACATCAGTTTAAAAAAAAGACATGCCTTCCTTCCTTTCCACTGTGCGTTCTTTCTTCCTCACTCTCCTTTTCTGGCATAGAGGTTCTTGTGTTATTTTTTGGTGTGCACACTATCTGGATATTTTATACTTCTGTATCGTATATGAAATCCTTTCTTGTTGATTGTATCATCAGTGTGAAAGTGAAGTAAAAGAGTTTCCCCTGCTGAATAAATTTCTTCTGGTGGCTAAAATAAATGAATAAACAAACAAATTATCTGTCCACTCTGTGTATTTATACTCTTCATTCAAATTTTTTTTCTTATGGATATTTCTCTTTTGTATTCAATTTGTATTGAGTATCTCTACAATCTTTTCTTATGAGACAAAGAGAACAAAGCTCCTCATTCTTTTGTCCTTCACAGATGTCTTCTATAGTTCTTCTGGAGTCATGTAACTGACTGGGCAGAACCATACACAATATTCCAAATTTAGATAAACAAATTATTCCAGTACCTCTTTTCCATCCTATTCTTCATAGCCCTTATGATGGCCTGTTTTATTACTGAAGCACATTGATCAGAAGTACCAGCTGAACTACCAAGTCCTTTTTCTGAAGTTGAGAAGGTGGTAATGTATACTAACAATGCCCTTTTCCCACTTCAGCTGGGATTATTTTGCTTTCAATAGCTTTTCTATTTAATTCCATCTTTCCTATGTGCTTGTTTAGGAATGGCCTCTGAAGCCATTCGTCCATGTCTTACCAGAACCAAAACAACAACAACAAAACCCAACCACCCCACCTACCCCCACCTCCCATCTCCCCCCATCCCTGCCTCCCACCCCCCCCTAAAAAAAAAAAAAATTCAGCCTGAGGTTGGGCCATTCTACAGTTTGTTGCCCTCCTACTTGTAAAATAGGGCAACTTGAAAAGAAAAGTATTGTTTTGTGTAAATTAGTAGACACTGGGCTGAGCTGTAGCATTTCCCTTAGAATATATTGCCTACAGTTCAGTGGTAGCACCTTTACTGCATCTTTAAGTGTTCAAAAAATGCCCTAAAAGGATTTAAGCCAGCTTATAGGTAACTCATCTGAATGACTGAGATGTTTCATCCAGCACTGTGGCTGAATCCAAAAAGTGTCCCATGATTAATTAAGAGCTCCCACTATCTCATGTAGAGCTTTTCAAATCTCTTATCTAGGCAAAGAGTGTATGTATGAAGGTATGCTTGCATTTGCACACATATAAAGAATTGATGAGGACTTGTGGGATCATTGCACCAGCTTTCTCAAGGCAGGCAGCCAACAGAACAATGCAAGTCTAAAAGGAGAAATAGAATACATCCTTTTCAGGATGTCAGCTGGCCAGTTTCCTCCATGTCTCACAGTTAAAATGCGTCAGAGATGCATTTGGGATGACAGGGCTTTCTTAACGCCTGTATTAATCAAACAGTTTAGGAGCACTTTTTTTTCTCCTAGAATCAGATTTAAGTTGTAGATGAGCATGTTATAAATGCTTCCCAAGCTCCCCTCCCCCTGCAAAATCTGGCTTCTTCATTCAAATGGAAAGAATTTTAATGTGATAATTTTCAACACCAGTGCATTTCTCTCTCTGTAAGGGAAAGTGCTGTTAACTTTTTTTGAGGTGGTGTTAAACACTCCACTGTCAGCTACCTAAAGCTTAACATAAGTTTACAACACTTTGGTCAAAAACTAGATAAGAATATTCATTGTTGAAAATATTTCAAGGGAATGTTTGTACTACAAGTCTTCAAATTTATATTAAAAAAAAAATCTAAAGCAGATGATCTAGTATCTTCATTATAAGGTGCAGTAACTGAACCTTATCCCTTCTTGTCCCTTTCCTTCCTCTGCACTGTCTTTCTTTTTCTCTTCGTTGTGGAAATAAAAAGAAAAATTTTAGTACCTGGTTACTTACCCCAGATCCACAAAATCGACCAAGCCTTACAGCTGTCTTATCGTGACCATCAAAGAGCTCCACGTAATCGTAACCACAGTCTGCCTCTTCTTCAACCTCAAAAGTCTGAAACATTAACTCAACTCGATAGCTGCGCTCTGCTACCAGGAGCCAGTCGCAGTCTGCCTGAACTGGATAGTTGTTATCGCCAAACTGAGCATGCGAGTACAGATCTTTGGGCTTGGTTTCAGCTTTCAGCCGACCACCACACTCTAAACAGAGGGAAAAAAATAAGGATGAAGAAGCTTATTCAGTGCAAATTAGCATTTTCTTCATAGATGCGCAGCCTTATTCAGGCTGAGTGCGTTTTTATGCCACAAGCAGGTCAATCAAACAAGGTGTAGAGTGAAGTACTACCCAGCATTAATACAAATCCATCATTCTGAGTTTTCCCTATATAAATTCTGTTTTATAACTACAGAAATTTGAGCATATTTCATAATTTTCAAGTGAAAGTCCAAAAGGCAGGGAACACCAAAGTTGTAAGGAATGTGGTTCAAGAAGTAGGACATTCTTCAGGTAGGCATTTGAGAGGTGCCTGGGGCCAGCAAGACAAGTGCCGTAAGTGGGGCATCCACATTTCAGTGGTGACAGTCTTTCCACATGGGTTAATGACACCGTTTGCAAGTGGCAGGGGAGGATCAGCTCTAGCACACATGCAGTGAGTGATCAAGTGCAAAAGTCTTGTGTTTCATAGGAGCGTCAGCTTTAACCATCATGCGGTGCCTTGAGAGCCAGCTCAATACTAAACACCACTGCCAAGCTCGCTAGCTTGTTTGCTGCAGAGTCCTTGGACGTGAACAGGTCTTTCTCTGCAAAAGATTGTGGCCAGGAGAAAGCTGCTGCTACCAGAGAAAGTCTTGTAGCTGAAAGCCTGCTCTTGAAGCAAGTCCTGAGCAGGAGATCCTTGCCCTGTGCCAAAGCAGTATTGTCAGTATAAATCTCTATTTGTACATGGTAGTAAAATGTATGTGTTGCTTTAGAGTTTGTTTATAACTGCTCAAAAAGTTCATAATTGAAATATGAATTAACTTTACTGCATACTCCAATAAACTGTTCTTTAGCCAGTTTCCTCAAGGAGAACAGAAATTGCTGAAAATGCACTGAACCTAAAAAAACCCAAAAAACAACAAACCAGCAGCTAGTACGTTATCCTTTCCAAATATTTTCAGCAGCTATAATTAAAACTAGTATTCTATCCTAAATAGCCAGTGAATTCAGCTTCTACAGTAACTTAAACATATAGGTGTTATGCATTTACCAATTAAAAGTTCTATTACAATGCAACCAACAACAGATGGAAAATTGTATTTAAAAGAAAAAACGCATTGTTTATTATGTTTCCAAGAGATGGGTGGAGGCTTTTTTTCTTATAGCTACAAAAATTTCAATGAAAACAGCATAATTTTATTCTGGTTTCTCATCTAGAACCACCTATCCCTTATAGCAACCATAAAAACATCAAGTGCAAATTAGCTTTAACCAAAACCTGAGATTCACAAGTTTAGATTCAATTTTTATAAATAAATGAACAGATAATTCTATCTGCATTTTGATCAAATGTAGCTATTATAAATTGATCATTTTATAATAACCTGAAACAAATTGAAAGATTCAAACATTTCTAAGCTTTGGTGAATTGATAATTGAATTTCACTTCAGTGTCATGGACTCCACCCACACTAAACATGACCAATTGCAATGTTATACTGTGAGGAGTCACATTTCAGCTGGGAATTAATGCCAGTAATGAGCAAATCCTAATTTTCTAAAAACGTGGTGTTTTTTCTTAATAAGAAAATGAAGGAATCAAAGCAGGAAATATATAAGTAGAGTAATCCATTATGCATGATCTGTTGTTCAATCTGAAATTTCAAAATTTTGTTTTTAAAGAACAGATAAGAGCACGTGATAAAGAAAATTTGTCAAATGAGATAGTTCAAACAGTTATTCCTCATTAGTATTATAATTTACTGATTTTTTCCCCCTTTTTTTTCCTATTCTTGATTTCATTTACTTCCCCCTTTTTTTTTTTTTTTGACTGGACTGTTGCCAATAGTGAAAACATCTCCCTGCTTCAGACACAGAACAGCTGCTAAGGAGAAAATGTTTAATGAACTGTCTGCATTGTTTCCCTCTGCTTGCTACAGTGGACAGGAGCTTAAAGGAAACTTGTAGCCTTACTAGCAATGGCAGAAAATGGCAATCCCCTTTCCTCTGCCCTTCTCCCATGGATTATAGCCTTACTTTACGATAAAGTATTGATTTTAGAAATTACAAGTCAAATTTTCAATTTCTGAAGGACTAAGTTGTAGTTTCGAAAGTCTACATCCAGCCTGCACAATGCAGCACTGCATTAGGACGTGTGGGACAGACTGTGATGGGTCTTCACAGAACAGAGCAGTGCCACGTAGCAGTGCTTGCTGAGCCTTGATACCAGAACTAACCTAGCTGCACTGACCATCATGCTTCCCACTGTGCTGGGTCTGCTCTGCTGTGGGTACGACGTACGCGTCTGACTGTAAAGAAATACGTTTGACTTGTAAAATGCTGTTGATCTGACAGCTTTAGGTGAAAGACTTTTTTCTAGATCAGCTAAGAAACAAAAAACCCTTTCTTGTTTCCTGACGTTTCTAGGGGCTTTCAGGCTTCTTACAAACACGAGAGCAAACCGAGCAGTAGTCTCTTGACTGTTTAACAAGCTGGACAGATGGGAAAAGCTTAAACCCACACTATCTGAACTAGTGAAACAAGATTATAAATTGATTTCAGCATTGCCATAATGAATTATTACAGTCATTTTGGAAGCAAGGCAGGATCCTAAACTGAGTGACATCTGAGATGCCCAGATTTGTCAGAGACATCCTCCCAGGGTTGACAGATAGGAACAGGACCTACAGCTGACCTGCAGCCTCCTACAGCAGTGGATGGAGGCCAGGCACCATAAATGAGGCCATCCAGAAGGGAACTAGATGCCTGTGTTAGGGCAGCCAAATCACTCCCTAAGCAATGATGCTTAATGTTCTGTCAGGAGCGTTTTTGTAAATTCCTTCTGAATGGGTTATGCCTTTTCTGAGACGGAAAATATACAGAATCTGTTTCTAAAACTCTGTTGCACTTTAAAAACAGCATTTTATAAGTTTTTCTCCACCTAGGGAAGCCTTTCTATCCAGTCTATTTTTTGAAACTTTATTGCCCCTGCTGCTACAGTTTTATCCTGTTTTTTGAAATATTCAATGGAAATTTGTTATTTGGATAGTATTTCAAGCCAAAAAGCGTCACAGAAGGGAAATCAACATCATCATCAGGATCTACTAGAGTAAGAGGCCATTGAGTCACGACAATGCCAGGAATATAGCAGCACAGACACCTTTGGGCATAGGATCCAGTTACTCTTTCTCTGCTGTTATATTACACAGGTCCTTCTGCTGAGTGAGTTCTGCCCAGGGGTTAGAAGTGAAGGGAGCGGCTTCCTCAGCTCTCCCTGTCTGTCTGCACAGCTATGCAAGATGGAGTGCAACCTTGCCTACTTCCATTGCATGCCATCAATTATTTGCTAGAAAAAAAATGAAATAAGGAAATACGATCCACTGTCTACACACTTGTTAGATATCTATTCATTCACACGTGTCCAAAGCACAGAGGTTAAATTCCCACGGAACATCTGTGTTTGGCTCAAGACTTCAGGAAAAGGCTTCAAGATTAGAGTTGTCTCTCATTCAAATGGTACCTCAAAGCACATGCTGGTGATGTGCTGTTCCACTTAGTGAGCAGTTTGTGCAACAGCAATTGCCAGAAATAAATGTCCTCTCTTAAGGAGGCAAACTTTCTAATTTTTACAACATTCTTAAAAACTGGGCAGATTCTATTCTTCAGATTTTCTCAGAAAAGCACTGTTATGCGTGCTAAGAAAGTTTTTACAGTTAAGGCACATAAAACTCAGCAGATATCTATATATAGATATATATCTATATGAGGGAAATTCTAGCAAGTCATAACATAACTAGTAATCTTCAGAAGTTAGGGAATATAAATCTGAACTTCCTTCAATATAAAGACTGCTCCAATTCTGCAAATTGAAAGTGGGAAGAATAGACGAGACAGTAGTTTTACAACACCTGTTTCTAACAAGAGTTCTGACCTTTGACTATTTACCCTGAGGTAATTTAGAAATGAGTAATTATTACCATTTCTATCTAATTTTCCATCTAAAGGAAGGGGTCACTGCAGCAGGGAAGGCAAACAATGGCATGCTTGTAGAAGAGAATTTCCCACAAGAAAAACAAATTGAATTACAGGTAGCTAAACTTTTCACTTTCCAGGCCCAGATCATGAAGAGTTAATAGTTCATATACTGTTGCCTACTGTCTTTCTCTGAAAGGGAAATTAAATTAATAAAGTTTTAGAATTATTCTTAACAAAGCAGAAGGAAAAAAAAAAGCAAATGCTAACATTGATATATGAGGATTTGTTAGCTAAGCACTACACATCAACTTAATGAATACTCAGGGTACTATCAAATGGTCTTAACGGTGACTAATCACCTTGATTAGTACCTTCTATTAATAACTGCTACCTGTCAGTAAACCTTACGTACTAGCACAGATATTTATAAGTATTTTCTGCATTAATATTTATTGCCAAATACTGGATAAGTAAGAATGAAAGTAAAGATAGACGTTATGTCTGAAGAAGAAAAAAAAAAAAAAAAACCAAACCCCCCTCATCTTACAGCAAGCACTGGAAGTTCAGAGATTGAGCACTAGGGGCCACTGTAAGCCAAGCAACTTCAGGGAAATAATGTACACACTATGAAAATGTCCCAAGAAATCTATTAATGCAATTTCAAAACACTATTTTTAATTTCAGTGATTTCTGCCAAAGAACAAAATTAAATGGTAAATGTGAAGGAGATTATACCTTTACAGTCTTAAGAAAGTCTTCAGTATTGTTTTTACTTATTTTTCTTTGGCTTGTCTTTCCTTTTTAGCTCTACAGGAAAGTAATAGCTGTTTACACAAAACCCAGACTTTTGTTTAAGTTAGAACAAGAGAGTAATGGAGGTGCATCACATGCCCCAGTGAAGTATTGCCATTACAAATACAATGAAAAGCTATTGAATCTTACAAACTAATGGCATGAACCTTAAGAAATATCTCTTAGACTGTCTATGCCAATATCTTCTTTTGATCGGATTTTATTTCAAAATCTTTTAATCATTTGCCTATAAAATTGAGAGGTAGAGAGACAAAGAGAGAGAGAGAGAGAGAGAGAGAAGGAGAAAAAAATGTCTAAAATATTAGAGAATACTTTCTGCAATCTCAGACTTTTCCTACTGTTCTTAAGGTTTCATTAGTTTTAGTTGTAACCTTGTCTTCTCTGTTAACTCATCCCATTCCTATAAAAGAAATGCCTGAATATCTTCCACTAAAGAACAAAGGGGAACTTATTAGTAAAGCACAACCTGATTTTCTGACCTGTAGAGTGCGTTGCTTGGAAGCCTTTTCTTTGAACTGATGCATCAGAAATAAAGCGGAGAAACATTTTGTTGCCAGTAGCAATAAGAGGATCTGGTATCTTATTGCCACACAAGCGTCCCAGAATTGGTGATTTTTCACTTTCACCATCAAACACTTCCAAGTGGTCGTAAGCACATTCTTGATGTTGTTCTATCTCAAATTCATTGAAGGTCTGGGGGGAAAAAAAGCAAAATGATTCAAGGTGGTACTGTACTTACTGTACTTATATGGTACATTTGTACTGGTAGTAGGTTTCAGAATACAAAGTAGATGTAGTTTAAGATGACAGATTTTAGCCTTACTGCCCCTACAAGCCTGTAGCTTTGAATGGCATACTGATTTTGAGAAAGTAGAATGATAATTAAGACAGTGCATTTTAAGAGGGCATCATCCTTCATATAAAAAGGGATTAGAATCTTTATAACTAATGAATATCCATAAGAGAATATTGAATCTACATTACTGTGACTTTTCTGTTGAATTTGTACCATTTGTACCACAATTGCAAATTTCACAGAACATTCAAAACAGCAAAAAGCAGGAAATCTACTGATTCCTCAGATAGTTGAGGACTGATTGAAACATCTTCAAAATGTAATGCCCTCTCCCCCCCCCCCTTTTTTTTTTTTAATTTACCTCACACCACCACTAAAGCCTTCGAGAATGACGTTTCCACATGAATGGTTATGCATGAAAGTTATATCTTCTAATCTATTATCTAGAGATCTATTTTTTATTATTACAACACTAACAATATTTCAGGCTGCACCCCTCATGCTAAGATCACATATTTGTTAGCGAAATCATTGTGAAAAATAGCAAAATTTTGTTGATTGTTTATTAAAAAAACTTCAGTAGACTCTTTTGCTGTCCTCAGCTCTCCCAAGAAGATTCAAGTTGCTGCCATAGTTTGAACACAGTGATCGCAAACTTTACTTCATTTCAAATCTGTGATGTTTCTTCTACAGTTCAAAACACTTATCTTCGTTTCTGAGCTCCTAGGGATTCTCAGTCTCTCTTACTGCTCATGGCAGCTTGTAAGGACAAATTTGGGTCTATTAAAAATTGTAAAATTGAAGTCCTTTGGAGCAGAGCCTGGCCAACTTACTTTTAAAAACTTTTGGAATTTAGATTTCTCAAACTCAGAGTGTCCAACCAAAGGCATTTCCCAAAGGTGTATACCATAACCTACAGAAACTGCTAAAACACCTACAACTAATACCTGCTTTTCAAATATGGAAGAGTGTCTTCCAAGACTGGACTAGTATCAACAAATTTATTTCAAGGGGACATCTAAGAAATTTCACATAAGACTTTTTGACCAGGGCTAAATTTCAACCAGAAACCTAAAGATTAAAATCCAGTAATTTCCTCTCATGTAAACACTGAGAAGGAAATATACATATACATCTTTGTGAATTTTCAGAAATGACCTACAATTTAAAGTGAAATTCAAAATCTATTTTGCTCAACAAAGTAGAACAAAAGCATTAAGTATAAAATGCTCCCATGAGTAGTCACATAGCTGACTGTTTATAAAACACTAAAGGATTAAGAAGCAATAATTAAAAGGAATAAAACTGAACTATCAAATACTGAGCAAATATCATAATTATGTATTCTATCTGGTACACCAAAGCAAATCTGACCTACCAAATCCCTTGTGGAATCCAGCCAGTGTGAAATGTGATGGTAATTTATATTAACAGCTGACCTAAAGGAAATACAAAGAGCTAGCACAAAGTCTTTTGCCCAAAGAACTGGAATATTCAGAATAACACTTCTGTTTTGTGAAAAGTGAAGAGCTGCATGGTGCAGTGGATGTAGGTTCTTTTCACAGGAAAGTCTGGGGGTTTTATTAAAGGAATGAAACTACAGAGGCAGTGAAAACAGCTGTACAGCAGTCCCTCCTACTGCTTTTAAATTGTAGTCAGCCATCCTACTTTTATGATGCCAAGTACGTGTTGTCATTTATACCCAAATAAAATCTGATGGATTAAAAAAAAACCAGAAAGCTGAGAGACTAACTGTAAGGGAGTTAGCTAAATATAGAATTGAGTCAAGCCAACTTGGAATCAACAGGAGCAATAGATGTGATCCAAGAGCAGCCTGCAGAACTTCATTTTCTTTTAGAGGAAAATTATATCAGTTTTGTTCACTTCTCACCAGTACAAAAAGATCACTCTGTAGGAAGCACTTCTCACCATGAACTGTAAGACACACCTATTATTTTTAATATTTGACTTATCACTGGGATTCCTAAGCCTGCAGGGGGACAGTACATGTTATAATGGGTCCCACAAAGAAGAACAGAAAAAAGTCCTAAATTTGTTGTGAGTCTAACAGTTGATTCTAGCAATTACAGAGAAAATAAAAGGAATTCGTTTTTTAAAGGAAAGGCAAATCTTAACATTAAGTCTTTTAAAAGCTCAAAATGCCTAATATTTCAAAACACCCAGAGATGATCTCCATTTTTTTAAAAAGTGGTCAGTTCCCAGCAGTGGACTAAGAGCAGGCTTGAAAGAGGAGAACTGACACAAACTTTCCTTAAAGCTGAACATGACTGAATAGTTGCTGCTAACTTTCTATTATTTAGTGCCAACAGAGTTCTCAGATGATTCAATAAAGTTGGTAGTATAATTAAATCACACTCCATCTTCCTGGGACAAATACTTTTGAATACCTACTCCACCATGACTACAATCCCCATTTTGATTGTCTCATTAGTGGGAATGGTATTCAGAAATGTTACATACAGCTCCTGAACATTAAGCCCTTTCTATCTATAGCACTCAACTGAGTAGATACGTTGGTGGCACTTATGGATAGCTGCCTGAATGGGACACTTCAGTCTGTCTCTTATAAACATCCGGCTGATTAGCTTATGAAAATATCTCTCTGATACATACATTTTTAAAGCCATCTTTATCTACACATTTCATTTAAAAATTCTGAAGTGCATATCCATTTTTTCATAGGCTTAATTACACCAAATGCTTAACTTCAGCCCCTTCAGGAAGAGACTTTTCAGTGATTATCAGAGTGAGAGCAATCACAACCAAAGATTAGTTTCTGTACAAACACACCTCTCAAAAAATGAAGCACAGCCTCACAATTCATGTGGTTTGTTACCACGAAGAAATCAATTCTTTCCTTATTCAATCTAAGTAAACTGTGAGGAGTAAACTTAAATACAGTGTGAAAGTCCAGGAAAAAATATTTATCCATAGTGGAAGTAAGGTATTAATATTATTACTTTTATTGATATGGCCTCTTGCTGTACTAGACAGACTTTAAAGATATTATATACACAAAATTTAGTAGATTGACCCTACTGGCTTGCACAGAAGAGTGATTTCAGACTCTAAATCATGGAGGTATTTTTGAAAATTGCATCTAGTAAAATTCTGTCTAATTTTTCCAATTTCATTGGCCAAAGCCAATTTAAAAACCTTTTATTCTAAAACAGACCACATGATATTTCACTGAGGAAATCTGCACGCTGGAATTTTGCCTGCTGAGGTTAAAAGTACTGAAAAAGCTTTTGCAGCAACATGCCCATGCCTGGCTGGCTTTGATTTATTCAGCCAGGATGAAGAAGGCTTGCACAGAAGCGGCAGCGGGAAGGCCACATGAATCAAAAACCTGGTTTTTACCCTTTGAATGGACAGAGCATGCACACCACTCATTTTCTGCAACCCCCACATCCCCCAGAACAGTTTGACCATTTTATTTCTGGTGAACAGGGATCAACACATGAACCCCCATCAGCACCAGCAGCAGAGGTTACGGTTTTGGCTAAGGTCAGGAGTTATGAGATGACGATATCCCTTTCATCCCTGCATCAATATTGGCTATTGCTTCTACCTGTCCGAAGCAGACATATCTCTCTTCTTAAGTTTATTTGCTCCAAAACACTTGTTAAACCCATTTATCAGATTTTAAAATATGTAAGGCCAGCTTTTGTTGTGGCTGTCCCCTGAGTACTCTGGCTGAAGGAACACTACGGCTGATCTCAAAGCAGAAAAGCCCCATGGGCAGGTCCGTGCTTTCGGCTTCGTACAGAGGCTAGATAACCTCAGTAGATCTGCAAAGCTCCCTACGCCCTGCTAGCCTGTCTTCAGCCACCAGCACTGTCCTCAGCCAGCTGGACACAAAGGTCGCTTAACTTACTTAGGCTGCTTTTGTTAACATTTTGGTTAAAATTTTGTTAAAAAAAATTGTTAAAAAATTTGTTTAAAAAAAATTTTGTTAAAAAAATTTGTTAAAAAAAAAATCTACTTTTGTTAAAATTTGGAGCCACTTTTAAATGAGACATCCAGATTCTTGGGTTTTCTATCTTCTTTTCCTCCTTGAAAAGTAGAGAACAGCAATGCAAAAGGTGTGTGGAGAGGACTGTTCATAACTTCTAATTTTGCTTATTCTATATATTGGAGTTTGCGTAAATGGCCTCTGCCATATTTGTCAAAACTTTGTGCAAATTTTATGAATTGCAACAATGATATAGTAAGACCTGACAGGAGAAAAGTATTCCTCCTGCCCTTTGCTGTCCAGAGTATTTACAATCACCACAAACTTAAATTCACAGCTCTATGATACTGAGTAGCCCCACTTGGCCAGGAACGGACAGGAGTCAGCAGATTTTTAAAACAGTTTACCTCTGAGCTGCAAACTGATAGTAAAGTTTAGTAACAGTTCCATATTGTTGAGTAGTCATTCGAGAAGCAGGTTTGGGGGAAGAAAAGAGGAAAAGGAAGGGCAGGCAGAAACTCACCAATTTGACTCTCTGCCCAGGGGTGGCACTGATTTCCCACGTGCACTCCTTTCTACTGGGATACTTGTCGGGCCAGTTGGGACTCGTGATGATGCCGTTGGGACTGTGGATCTTCTGTTCACACTCAGCTGTACCAACAGTGATAGCATCAGTTAGTCTGGGGGTCTGCGTTTAGAGGTAGCCACGAAAATACTCTTTTTTGTCAGAGGACCCACTGAATGGAAAGGATCTTTAGGAAGACGGCTAAGCATGCTCTTCAGTGTGCACGACCATGTTCTTCCCCTTTGGCAAACACTTTATGGCAATTAACCCACCATGCTCATTTATTGATTGTTGTGAAACATACACTGTTGTTTACAATGGATGGCTTTTTTTTGGAAAAAGTATTATAAAGGAATATACATAAGATAAGTATGAAAATTTAATCAAATATTTGCTACTCCCCCAATTCTACATACAAATAAGTATGAAATCCATATGAGAAATCTTGCTACTCCAACTTCAAATGATATTTCTTGAACATTTTGTTTTTCTCTCTTCTCACTAATTTTCATACTGCAGCTACAGAGCAATCATTTTGATTTCTAAACCACAGTTTCTAGGGACATATATACAACTAGAGAACAGCTAAGACTAAACTGTGAGTATGTACCAAGAACAGCTTAGTCATTCACATCGTAACTGAATCACCAGAAGTGCATCTCTGTGAATAAATACAAAGAACTAAAACTTAAAGAAGGCAAAAAAGAAACCAGTTTCATTTTTGTATTTACTTTTTTAACAATCTCAAATTGCTTTATAAACATCAGAGAATTATTCAACAGGAATCTTTTAGAGCAGGGAAGTATCATTCCAACACCAGTGATAAAGCAATTGATTCACAAAGGGCACATCTTTACTCACAAATTAAATCCATGCTAGAATACAGCCTTGAGAAATTACAGTAGCTCACATGATATTGCACGCTTGAGGTTCATTTGCAGACAATCTAAATTCTACTTAAGCCCCAGAGCCTACTGTTTTCTTGGAGGTAGCAGCACCTTGAGGCAGCAAATAGGAAGAAAGATGCATAGGGACTTGACTGGAATTTAGATTGTCTGAATATGTCCCCTAAAATAAACCCAGAAAGGGTAGATACAGTTTCAGCCTGACTGCGAGGAAACTAACTGCTACTGATAGGAGCAAATGCCAACTTTACCAAGCTTCTCTCCAGAAACTCTATCCCTGTGTTTAATACAGCATTAGATAAAGACTCTATCACAGCTTTAAATGTTCTCCACTTCACAGCACTATTAAAAGTAGCACTCCCTGCCAACGATCCCAAGTTTTCCAAACTGCATTCCTGTGGACCTCAAACTCAACCACACACAAATCCTGGGGATGGAGGGGGCGGGAAAGGTGGGGTGGGGGACTGTTTAAGCCCAAACGTCTAAGCCCCCACTACCAAGATCTTTCTTTTTCCTTTCTTTTCCCTGGAAGGAGAGCTGCAGAGATTTTTCAGCGAGACAGTTGTATAATTAACTGTTCAAATACCTTACTACTTACCCTCCTTGCAGTCATGTTTGTTTTCGTGTAGCACAAATCCATTTCGGCATTGGCAAACGTAGCTTCCTACTGTGTTGATGCACTCATGCTGGCAGCCACCATTGTCCTTCGAACACTCGTCCTTGTCTAAGAAATACACAACAAGGTTGAGTGAGCATCACAGCTAGCAGTAGTCCTCGTTACCAAAAAGAAAAAGGTTTAGCACAGCGTTTGAGTCCAGAAAAGGATAAACTAAGGCACAGTCACTCTTCTCAGTATGGCAGTTTCGTGGTACCTTAGTTCTAGCCACTCATTGCTCAGCCTGCAACCTTGCACCATGGCACAAATAGTCTGTCTCATCTTTCTAGGAAGGGAGGGGTAGATCCTAGGGGAGAGGAAGACTAGTAAAACAAACAAGCTAAATCAAAGGTGATAAGACATTTACCAGCGTTTACTCTTTCAAGTGGTCTAGCTGGTAAAATTTCGTAAATACCTCATCCAAAGCTTTATTTCAGTAAACAACAGGAGTGTAATTTATGGACAACAGAAAGTATTCCAACTTTATGCAAATTCCACAATTTAATGGTGGTATGTTGAAAGGAACCTGTAGGCCAAACAAGGTTTCAAGCTCCGCACATTAAACATGTAAGAAAAAGATTTAACGTAAACTTTTTTAATAAGGTGATTTTTTTTTCCCAGCAGAGTGACAGTGTGCTTTACTTTTAATGAATCTGGACATTACAAAACATCACAAAAAGAAAAACATTTCGTTGAAAAACATACAAAAGAAACTGGCATTAATTATTTCAAGGAGACCTACAATATAGCATGCAGTTCTGTTTATTAACATATAATCCTTTAAAAGAGCTTTTAGTGTGTTAGAAGTAAGGCAGAGAGTAGGGGAGGAAATATGACCTGCATTAAACAGCTACAAATTCATTGCATGGAAAAAAGCCAAACTAGATTAACGGGCTGTCATTCTAGCAAGAGGCCTCAGCTGCCACCCTGCTATGTCATTCAGCTGTTGTCATTTTAGGTGAGGCTGGTCCATTTAAAAGAGGCAGACTGCTCCTGACATATACACACATACATGTACATATGTACACACATGTATATACCTATAGATATGTATAGACAGGTATATATAAACCCTGAGATATAAAAATATAAACCTATATAAATATATATATAAACACACACACATATTAAAAAACTGTATCTTACAAACTGTGTCATTTCAACATGCAAAAGAGGAGGAGAAAGAGCAAAGAAACTGTGGTCATCCCAGAGGTGCAGTTGTTGCAGGGCTGGAATGCAGAGCATGCATCCCCTTCAGCCTCATGGACCTTGGAAAGCAGCAGTGAGCGTTATCTCCAAACAAGGTAACATGCAATGTTTCAGGCTTTAGTAGGCACAGGAAGAATTTCTATAGATTACAAGCCACTATGGATAATTTAAGTCTCCTTTTGTTGTCTTTCTTACGTATTTTTTTCCCTGACTTTACTGCCGCTCATATTCAGTAACACAACAAAGGAAGTTTGCATTATAATTGCATACACATCAGCTTTATCTGCCAAAATGTATGCAACACTTGACCTGTTGACTTGCAGTTCTTTCCAAAAAAATCAGCTTCTACTTATAATACGTGATGATAACGTACATTTATAGATAAATTCTGCAAGTCAAACCCAAGCATCCACTGCATTTTGTCCTGTGAATCTCAAATCTGTTTGCACTGAAAGTTTTTGGAAGCTTTCTGCAGATTTGAACAGATTTGAAGGTTAAGAAACAGTCAAAAACATAGGTAGCTCCCAGAATCATATGTCCAAAGGCTTATACTAGTTGTCATTTTGATGATGAAAGAAGCACAAAAGCTCCACAATTCACTGTTTATGCACCTTGCAATGCAAATCCCAAACTGAGGTAGTAAATCTATTTAATTTCAAACAAAAGTTTTAATCGTTCATCTTTGCAAAAGCAAGCACTATTATAAATTAGTTCCATGTTGCAAGTGAAGAATAGTAACAAGCAAATGAGAAATTAGATATAATATGAACAAAACTCTTCAATATTTCCCCTCCTAAGCATTAGTTTGTAGTTTTCTACCAAAATAACAAAATAAATGGAAGGCAAGCTCAAAATGCATTCAAGTTAGGCTTTCAAGTACAGAGTAGGTACACAAATTCTAAATAAGAGCCCTGTCCATTTTCATCTTCCGCCAAACTGTGTGAAAATACTGAAAAGTATTTTAACATTAAATAAGCTTATATTCTGTAAAATAATCTCTTAAGAGACAAGTACATATGCAAACAGTCCCACGTTGGACCTCCTCAGAGATAAAACAATGGACAGAAGGTAGAAAGGAGAAGCTTTGGAACACTTTTGAACACAATCATTACTTGTATGTGGTTAATCAAGGATGCAACTGTTGAACGAGCCTTCCTCACACTTCATAATTCGGAACAGACTTTCTGTCAAGTTGATTGCCCAGTTTCAAAATTCATGAAAAAACAATTAGTCTGTATTAGTTATAGGAACAAATGTTTTGCCATGTAAAAACAAAGCCATTTGTTATGCTGACAGATGGAAATGAATCTCCCCATTTTGAATGGATACTTTCTTTTCTCGTATCAGTACTCAGAACAGGGAAAGATCCATTCTCAACAAAATGTTAGATTGAATCAGAGGACAAATGGTCGTACCTCTGAGACCCTCAGAGGCCACCAGTCTGTGAATAATACGTACTCGGCCTGAAGGGACCTGTATCAAGTCCTTGCAAGATTCAAAAACAAAAATTTTCTCTTTGCAGGCAGCTCTCTTGTCTGTGGAAAAAAAATGTACCAGGATGGCACAAGAGATGAGTTTGTGCTCCAAAACAAATTTGCTCAAGGCTAGAAACATTCTAGCTTTCTCTTTTTAACTGCTCAGTGAATCATCACCCAAGAAAAAATGTTCCAACAAACCGCATTTCTATATTACATCAAACACCATGTATGTTTTGAATGATCATGCAAAGAATCGTATTTATTTAAAAAACTGAAGTACCTCTAAAACTTATGATAAATGGAAGCAGTTTAGTGACATATTATCACTGGGTATTAATCATACCACTACACAGAGACTGATTTAAAGAAATAATTAGGCTATCTTCTTGGAAACATTACAGGAAAAAAAAAATGTTATCATTTTCCCTCCCTAGAGTAAATTCATGGAGTTATTTTACGCTCCTCTAGTCTTATGGGCCCAGCAGACTGCAATAGGTCTTCTGAGGAGAGCAGAAGAGAGAGTGAGGAGGACAGAAGAAAGAGAGAGAGAGAAATAATAAAAAATTAATTACTGGAAGCTTTCAGTTTAGAAGGCTAATACCCAATTCCAAAAAGTTTTAATAAAAGTTTTAAAAAATTAATGTATCATGACTCCCTAGTTTCTTCTCTTTATCCAAGAAACTCGATTATAAATATACAAGAGTGTCTCTGGAGATTAGCTACATCCCTGCAACAGCTCCCAATGGAGCTTTCTTCAGAACTGTCCCATCAAATATAAATTGTACAGAATGTTGGAAAAAAGTTTTTCTCACTTTCCAGTAGCACCTGTCTGGCTGTTAACACCATTTTACAGCCAAAAATGTAATTACATGTTGTCTTACATCAACATAAATACCTTCCTAATGCAGGTCATCTGTTGCCCTATGTCACTGTTTGCTTTCACAGTTTATCACAGTGGGTTCCAACCACCCAAAAACTGCTTTCTGTCGTCTGAGCTGGAGCTGGGCCATGCTTTCTCAACTGTAGCCGTGGCTGCAGTATTCACCACCATAAGAGCTGCAAAAAAAGTTCTTTGGCTGTGCTTTGTGGAACACATTACAGTTCCTAATCTTCAAACTAATCTGACTTATCCCCCTGTCTCTCTTGCTGAGCATTGCATATCCCCTTTACTGGTGAATAGACTGCAAGATGCACTGTTTTACTCGTTACTGATTTTTTTCATAATGTCTTTATGTATGCCTTTATAACTAAATGCTTACATATATTTCTATTGTGATTTAATTAATAAAACTGTTAAATGCCTTCCAGCAAGTATCTTAGACACTAGCACTAAGTATTTCTCCACAGATATAATTCTAAAAGTAGTGTATTCTGAAGACAAGTATATAAATAGGCAAAAACCTTACTTCATCAGCTGAACAGTGATCAGCTGTCAACTCCCAAAGGCAAAATACTTGAAAGTCTTAAGTTCATTCTTCATTGACAGACCAATAGCATATTATGTCCATATTAAGGAATTCAGGCGTAAGAAAGTTATAGTGTTTTCTGACAGCCATGAGAGTTCTGTCTGGTGAATTATTCAGAGATGACAACCTCTTTTTAGACACTTTAAGTTCAGAAGTTTGATTTGCCTCAAGCATTACAAAGTTTCTGTTTTGATCAGGAAATATTGTCAAAAGGGGAAAGCCAGATAACATAGAATAATAGAATCTGCTAGAAATGATAACAACTGGAAGAGAACTGAGAAAGAATAAAAATAAAATACAAAGTATCTGAACTCATATGAAATGAGAGAAGAGATTATGGCAGAAATGCATTATAGAGCATTTAGTAAATTTATATACTTACAGACTCAAAGACTGTTTATAGCGAACTATCTTTCTTTGAAGGGGATTAGATATATACTATATCCAGGGCACATCACACATTTCTATTCATTAAAAAACACATTCGTTGAGACTCATCCCTGCCTAATGAATTTATTCTAGTGATCAATGGCATCATTGTCCCTGCTCTTGCAGGGGGTTTGGACTAGATGACCTGTAAAGGTCCCTTCCAATCCAAAGCATTCTATGATTTAAAACTTATATTTATTTAAATTACCAGGAAAAACCTGTTTTCACCTGGGGGTGGGGGGGAAGGGAAGAACATTTAATTCAGAACTGAAAAAGACAAGGGAAATAATGGTTCTAAAGGTTTACACCTGATGCTTTGAACTCCATGAATGATAGTCTAATCTTTCCCCAACATATAACACATTGGCCTGGTTTCTTCCTAGAACCCACTCATAGTATTAATAGATCATTTAAACGATCACTAAAATAAATAAAGAAATAAATCTGTGAAAATGAACTATCACTTTAAAGAAAACAAAAATTTAAGTGACTATAAATGTTTAAATGTTCAGCATGTCCACAAAACACAACTTCTGAACTACAGAGCTTACACAAATTACAAAGCGATCATTGCCAATCTTATCTGGCATAGCTGTATAGATCCTGAAAATACGTAACAAACTTAATTTGCAGGCCATTTTTAGAACTGGAACATTTCAATACTTATCCTTGTAAAAAGTCAAAATATGTGACAATTCCTGCTGGCACTACTAGGCCAAAATGAAATGATTAGTTGTGCAAGTGTTTCTAGGGGGAAGCTCTGTTGCGTGCATATACGTATTTACTACAAATAATGAGTAAACCTTGAAAGCTTCTTGCTAATGTAAAATATAAATTTAGAAGTAAAAAGTGCTACTGTATGTAAAGATGGATCTGAAAGACTATGACCAGAGAAATGTGATTACTAGAAAAAACAATATGCTTTAGAGGAGGTAAAATGTTTGTTAATTTCTTTATATGAGATGAAACACTTCTTTTCATCTTTCATAATTGCTTAAGAAAAGCATCAAAGTAGTCATAATGAGAAAACATTGAAAGTCTGAACTGTTTGTCTTGACAGTTATTTTCCTCACTTTCCAAACCACATCACTCATACAATATACTGTTTCTTATTACTTGGTCATAGTTAAGTGATCAGTTATTAAACCTAACCAATGAAATACCATTTTCATTTCAGCTTTGATAAAATATTTTAGCAAATAAATATAACAACAGTGCCTGGTAATACATTTTGCTACATGCAAAACATTACCAGGATTCTCCAGATTCAGATTTTTAACTGCTACCGAAAAACTTGGGGCAGAATTCAAAACACAAATGCTTCTGGATGACTTCCAGTTTGGGGAGGTGGGCATACGGGACTGTTCTGTTGTGTTGTTTTACACAAGATAACGTACCTATGCATATGCGTGTGTGTAAACACACAAGAAAAACACTAAGCAAAATTCCACTGCTAACACCAGGTGATCTCCTGCCAAAGCCAGATTATTATAGTCAAGTCTCAATGGGTAATTGCAGAGACCACTGTTGTGCAAATATTTCCTCACATCTTCAGCTTCACTCATGTCTAACTTTGTTCAACGATACGCATCCTCAGATGATATAAACTTCCATTGCTCTGATCTGCCTCAGTGAAATTACACTCATAACTAAAGAGACACACATTTTTGCAAGAGCAAGGTCTTAAACTCTGTTCTTCTGCAAAACATTAAGAAGTGCAAAGTTTGGCAAGAAAGTACCCATAATGTTAAACAAATGTTGTAGCACAAAGTGGTAATTTCATAACTAATGCATTATATTAAGAGACCCGGGTGAAAAAACCACAACTGTACACTGTATGTAATTCATATCACATTACAACCGGGAGTTGAAAAAAATCACACCAAAACTTGGGATAAAAGAAATCTAATTGAAATTTAAAAACACGTAGTAAATTTCCTTTTTTCCTCTGTATCTCACAAAGTTCATTTGCCTCTGCTGTTGTTTAAAAATATATGTATGCATTCCATATATTTTCTACTATATACAGACATTACAATTCAGAACAGTATTTTAAGACAGAAGAGTGGTTTATGCTTATACAAATAAAACACAGTCTAAGCTACCAGGACAATTATAAGGGAAAAGGCTGCTCACTTTCATCCCAAAATAGAGTATTCACTCCACCTAGTCAGTGTATGCTCAGAGGCACTCACAGGTACACAAGAGTGATTTTCTATACCTGAGAAGAAGTGTGCCTTGAAACCTTTTTTCGACACAGTGTTGTCAGATCTGAACTCTATTCGCATGTTGTTGTACTGAGAGGTGATAACTTCAGGCACTTCTGTACCACAGAATTTACCGTGTAGTTTAGAATCAGAAGAAAGGCCACTACGAATCTCCACATAATCGTATTTACAAACCTGAGAAAAGAAAGAAAAATTTTTTTTTTTGTTAACCAAAAGACAAGCATGAAGTTGTTTACAAATGCAAGAACTCTGATTGGTATATGCTGCTTAATAATAGATTAATAATATCTTTTTTCACTCCTCCCTGACTCTGAAAACACTCATAAATGTTTACAAATGTTCACTGATTTTGTGTAAGAATATTTTAAGGCATAGCTATACTATGCATTACATTCAAAACTATACTTTGATAGATACTAATCTGTGTTTAGTATCTAAATTTCAAGGTGCTTAGTAACATTTCCATTTAATCTATAAAGTAAAAATTCCAGTGACATTAGACTAAAATCTAGAGATATTAACCCTAAAAATTATACCTATCTTTGTGCTATAGCCCACGTACCCAGAATCTACAAACCTTCTACCACTTGCATCTCATAGATTTTAAAAAATATATTAATTTTCACTTAGAAACTTACAAGGTAAATTTTTACTATAATGTATTTAAGATATATTAATTATTTACAACTATATAAATCAGCACTATTAAAACCAAACATCTTTCTTTAACAGTAGCATAGCTATAATTTGGAAGGTTGGTGCATGTCATTTTCATTAAAAGGTTAAAAATAAAGTAAAATAATGTAATAAAAAAGCCTTACGCAAGGCCTGCTACTCATGATAATACTTTCAATACATAATCCCTTGGTCAACCTAAAGCCTTCCACCCAAAAACTTCTAAGCTTCTTAGGCTCAACTATCAATCATTTAATCAAAAATGTCCCAGTCGTCTGCAATTAATAGCTTAAGAGAAAACAGTGACCAGGAGGATTCATACAGAGCTTAGATTGTCCATTAAATCCAAGTAGTATTTGATAAATCGCAATTTCTAGTCAAAAAAGAAATGTCAGGGGAGCTGAGGGGAACTATAGAAAAGGATGTTTTGGCCTTTATTGTTCTCTCTCCCTATGAAATATTAAATGATTGTTAACATTTCCAATTGTTTTTAATATAATACATTCTAGACATAAATTTTCACTGTTACTGGAACAATTTTCATATGTTGCAGAGCTGGAAAGTGACTAATTCAGTTGAAACTACTTTGATACAATATAAAGAACACAAAGATTCATAAAACTTGAGTTACTGCCACATGCTGATTTATATTAATTATAAGATAAATTCATATTAATGTATGTGATTTTCAAATATAGCTCACAACATTAATAAATTTCAGCAATACATCATCAGTGGTGAGTTTTGACGGTTTCATAGCTTTAGATTAGAAATGAAATGTAATTTCAGATAGGTCTAACTTCCTTCATACTACACTACATTACAAAATTTTAGAAGTTAAATGTAAATTAAAATTGTTAAATGTAACTCTAAAATATTAAAATTGTAATATTGGAAAAGACATATTAAACTTGGTCCTAAATGGAGCTCCTATAAAAAAAAAAAATTTAGAGCATTTGCTAAATGTATAGATTTTGTGTCTGCACTCAAACAATACATTAGAATGTTCCAGACATTATATGTTTCTTCTGATTTTCACAGGTACCATTCTTAGTACTACTATTTAATAGTATAAAGCTGAGATTTAGTAGCACAGGAGAGGACCAAACCAAAGTTCTAAATGTTGAAAGACATTATGTATCTGTTTTTCGTATCTGCTTAAGTTATGTGTCTTGTATGACCTTAGAAAACTGATTTAACTTCATTACACCTCAGGTGTCTTCCTTGCAAATCTGGCTTGAGTACCAAGAAAGTGCAGGAAAAATGTTTTATGGTTTGTTCAAATGGTAATTAAATTTTAACTCTTTGGGATTTGCAAGTTTTTATTATACCTTTTGCAGTTCTTGTAATAATGATAACAGGACATGAGTGTAACATATAAATCATTCAAAGCTGGAATTTCATGGACTTTAGAACCCACCCCAAATTATTTAAAAAAATAATAATAAAAATCTCACAGTGCTGCCTCTGCAAATAATTTTGAGATATTTTGGAGAAGCTATGGCTGGGTTGCTTCTTAGTTATAGATTAAACTCCAGTTTTTGCCAAAAAACGTGGCACATCCTCCTATCCAATATGTTGCTACAAATTTGTTTAGTCAGAAATAATATCCTGGGCTTTGGGTTCCTAACACCACGTGAAGAATATCCAGATAAACTCGATGGCTACAGCATATTATGGCTAGAGCACGGCAAGGGAACTCAATGGTATGACAGAGCAGTGCCTAGGAAGCAGAACAGAGGCTGAAAAGTTGATGTTGAAGCCCCTGTTTTACTGACTCGCACCCAAAAACCACTGCAACCCCCACCACTTTGTTTAAAGCTATAGGGAGCAGCCCTTCCCACACGGAGGGCTCTGCCCTGCCCCTCTCCCCCACCTGGGGACGAGATCCCCCACGGCTCCGGGGACTGCCCAGCTCGAACGCTGCCGCTGTTCTCTTGTGTCTCCTTTCTGGTACTGCCCCTTTTAAAATATTCCCCCCATGAGATACTTGTAAGTGATTTGAATGCTCCCTCGCTCCATCGCTAACCACAGCTCATGTGTGGTTTTTGTAGTCATAGTCTGTAAAGATGATTTGGTTTCTCCAGATTTTCTTCTCTTGAATTCTTTCCAATATGCCTCAGCCATTTGCTCTGTTTTACTTTGTTGATAAAAAAAAAGTCAGCTGAGACTCAGCAGAGAACATTTCTTTTAAATTTCTTGTAATGCATATACGTTTAGATGATATGCAAAAGAGAGCTATTGCCTCCATGTTTGTTTTGAAAGAAACCAGAAACAGTCCCAAAACGAAAACAGGAATATCTATGGTTATTGTCAGCATATGAACAGTCAGCAAGAGGTTTATAAGACAATATCTACTTTTGAACGCTCGTGAAACTGTTTAGTGTGTAACAGACTGTGCAGCTCTTTGTTCACGGTTACTTACTTCATTCCCTTCTAACTCAAAAAACTCAAACTTCATTGAAATTCGGTATTGCGTCGGGGCAACCACCTGCCACACACAGTTTTTGTTTGGAGGATACTCTTTGGGCCACCCTGGTGTGGTTATAGTCCCATTTAGCTTTGTCAGGAGTCCTCCGCAAGCAGCTGTAAAATTAAAAGGGAGAGCATCGTTTCTTGACTGAAACTGTGTTTTACTATAAACAGAAGCACACTGAGAAGATTCAGTCCTCTCTTTACTTATACTGCTGTAATGCCCAGACAGACTAATCAGAATCTTGTTTTATCATGCTTGGTGCAAACAAAGAGAAAGAGACAGCCCCTATCTTGAACAGCTTGCAGGTTTGCGGACAGAGATAAGTTTCAGGAGTGCACAAGGCGTTATCATATTCATTCTTTTCCCTTCCCTCCAGAGACTCTGGTTATTCTCTCACAGCCTTTCCCATGCAAGTCCTCTGACCTCACCGCCCTCCCCAGGGCCTTGACCACCCCTCTTCTGACAGTTGGACTACTTAAGATGCGCTTCGCATTTCCCCAGCTTCTCTCCCTGACTATTGATCCAGAATCAGCCCTACCTGTCTCAGCTCATATAGCTGTATATACCTCCCATCACCTACTAGATAGGGTCACTTCTTTGGAATAGCAGTCACGTATTCTTCAGTCACAATTACTTTGGCTGAAGTATGGGTGTTCAAGTAATAGAGAAAACACCTATTATTTCCAAATATATGCCGAATAGTCACCTCCATACAACAGAACAATACCGTACTATGTTTGTGAATACAGTTCAGATAGCAAAGGATGAGCACATTAATCTCTTCCATCTGTGGTGTTTGTTTTTTGTTTTTTTTAAAGGAAAGTAATGGGATTTTTAGGGGTTCTCGATCACACTCTGCTGCATTGATACCATTACAGCACTGTGACAGCCCTGGAAATCACAAATCTCTTTCTAAAGAGCTGTAGGGGGGAAGCTCCACCTTCTTCCAACTGCTCTGTGCCAACGCTGAATGCTTTAAAAACTGGCTATTCCTGTCTAGCTGATGGTCTCACACGCTACATCTACTTCATCTAACACACCTGGGAGAGCTCTCCAGTTTCTGAGTCAGGGCTCATTTGGCCAACCCAGACACATACCAGTCTTCCTCCTGGCACCTGGCTTTCCATGCAGAAGACTTCTTGGTATACATGTAAAGGCAATCTGACCTGGGTCGGGGGACTAAGACCCTGGGTCACACCTCAATGTGTGAAAAAAGACCAGGCACAGGTTTAGAAACTGCACTCAGATGACACAAGCTGTACCCCCAAATGATCCAGTCTGGGTCAGGACAGTTAGTTTTCAATTTCTGCTTTTCAGTGTCACTCCGTTGTTCCTTGAGGCAATGGTGGGAAATGTGGAAATACTGAAAAAAAATCTTAAAGCTTTCTAATATGCTGCCAGCGGGGGAGATTTGGATTAGATGACCATGAAGCAATTTTCTGTGCATGTCAACACTGCAGTGAAGCATTGGGCAGAGTTTCTGAGTTAGAGGCTTCTACTCTGGCATCATGTGCAAATTAATACAGCTAGGTCAGCCCTCAAATTCCCAAACTATAACTAGGTTGTAATGCTCACTGTGACTACACAGTGATTTTAATTCGGCAGTCCCAAGTAGTATCTACATACCGCGAGTGCTATGTCATGTGGAACAAATGCATATACGCTCTTAGGGATAGCTCAGGGTTTTTGCTCTGCACTGCACGGCACTACTTTGAGTGACTTCTCCTTTTGCCAGACTTGTTTTTCTGTTTGGGTGCTGGGCAGGTATTCCTTCTTTATTTTTTGGAGGCAGAGGGAAGAGTTTTCTGAAAGACTAATGGTAACATTCCCTAATATTCTGACTCAGGTCAGCAGGCAGACTAAACCAAATTCCTTACATAAATTTGGGCTGATGATCAAAGGCCCAGAGATCAAACCTCTGTCTTCATGGCCCCCCTTAGATTAACCTTACTTTCTGCATACTGCTTAATATGCAGGCATCTAAATTAATTGGTTTTCCAATGTGTTCACTATTAAAGTTGGGGGGGGAGGAACAAGTAAAAAAACAACCAGCTTGATGAGAGCCACAATCTAACATGCTTGTAGTCTAGGACTACCACCACCTCACAGAAACACACACACCCCCCAAACAAACAAAAAAACCCAACCCCACAGAACCAAAAGCAAAAGAACAAAAAGTGCAAAGAAACTAAGCAAAACTACCCCAAGTTGTGACAAGTCATAAATTAAAGGCAGGAAACTGGAAAAAAGAGAAACCAGTGAATTGCACCAGAAGAAAACGATAACTCTGAGCACTCCAATTTTCAAACTCCATTCACTATTCAAACAAACAGATGAACTGAGATAAGAATAATTTGCGCTATCCCTGAATTTATTGGTGTTTATGAATAAAAATCAAACAATAATTGGTGCGTAATGATCAAGAGCTTTTGTTTCTTTCCTTTGATATGAAATATGTATAGAATGCAAAAGCTTGTCTCAGTCCAATCTTATGTTTACACAGACTTCCGCTTATCAGGTTTTTATTTCTCCAAATGATTATTTGAACATGCTTTGCTCACCCTGAAAAGTAGAATTTGTTTCCAGAAAAAAAAGTCCACAATCTGACTGGGAGTGGGGAGGATTTCTCTGAGCTTTGAGCTAGAATAAAGGATCCTGCTCTTCAAACCTGCCAGCTTTCCAGTCGCACCCCAGTCAGAGGTGGTCATAGGGATTGTTAAATACGCCGATTCGGAGACAGAGGCACATTGCTTTGCTGATAATTGTCTCCTTATGTGTGGTGGGAGACTTTGCTTAAATGAGTATGAATAACGTAATAAGTGGTTTGGGAAGGTACGAAGTCCTGCTTTACATCATTCGTGATCGACTAACAGCAAAACCTGTAAAGCTAAATTACTGACAGACATTGGATGAAGATGCCTGCTGCGAACAGATGTTAGTGTGGCACCACTACTTAGAAGGGAGCACTGGTTTCCCAGGTTGGGTTCCACAGATATCACACTGCTAGGACAGAGAATATGAAAGCTGTAGCATTTCATTCAAGCGATAGCACTCTGTGAGCTTTAAGAGCCCATAACACAGCAACGCACTGTACCTTCACAACTCTTTTTGTCAGGACCAAGTTCATAGCCAGGATCACAGGCGCACTGGTAACTGCCCAGAGTATTTACACAGCGCTGCTCACAGCCACCATTGTCAGGTTTGGCACATTCATCTTCCTCTGCCAAGACAGGGAAGAATGCAAAAATGTGTTAAATAATTACCTCCCACAGCTGTAATTGCTGGATCAATATTAACCCAGAAAGCTGTATGCATGCCATTATAAGGTGCACTATATAACATACTGTGGTTGCTGACTAGAGGATTTTCAAACGCTAAGGAGACCTGCAACGGAGAAAATGAAAATTTGTCCTTTGTGGGGTTTGGGTAGGTTTTTTTTACAACAATACCTACTGACAGCTGCAGACCTAATTTATAAGCACTTTGTGGGCAGCATACAATAATTCAGGCAGCTGTAATCTAAAGGTTGTATAAAGTATTGAAAGAAAGATTGAAAATCCACAGCAGGGTCACTTGAAGGGCACTTTATCTCCCACAGAATCAATTTGTACATTATCCCAAATACATACTCAAAAACAGATTAACAGAATCCTCAAATCCCAGGTTTTCATTCTACTGATATTAAAGGGAACAAGATGCATCAGGGATGGGGGAGGGAAAGGAATAATGTATTATCTCTACTAGCTCTGAAGTATACCCATGAGATTCGTTGTTAAAATATTCCTCAGATGTTCAAATATTGTTTCTTTACACCAGGACAAGTAATTTGTTAGGAATAAAACAGAGCTCCCACTCTCATGTCTACAGCCTTCAAGGTTATAATTGTCTACAGTGAAAACTAACAGTTAGGGTGAGAAAAGCCCCAGCTTGTGGCTTTTCAAAAGAGCAAAAAGGTTCTCCTGGTGGCGTGACCTGTATTTCGGGTGTCCCCATGACCACACCACTGCTAGTGGCTTTCACTGTGCATGGGCAGCACAGGGTAGGAATTACACACTCCCCATGCACCAAATGCTGCAGGTATAGCTACAGCTGTATCACACACACACACACACACCCCAAAACTGGAGGAAGACTGTGAGGCCATCGGTCACTACGATTTCTCAGCTGTTTTGTTTTTGTTTTTTTTTTTCTTCCTCACAGAAAGTAATAAATTGATAAAGCAGCCTAATGCAGCAAACAGATTAGAAAAACCACAACATTTAGACAAATGAAAAAAACCTTAACAGAAAAGACCCACTTGTGATTATACTATTTAACTTTGTATTTGATAGCACAATCTTAAAAAAGCCATTTTTTACAAGATTAGATACGTTTCAAAGGCATTTCAAAACTAAGTTGATAATTTGAACCTGAAGAGAGTAAGCTGCACTGAATATGTTCCTTCGTTCTTCGGACATATTTTACAAGGAGATTCAAATACCTCTACTGTTTTGTTTTGACAAAATCATATGCCCAGGTAAAAAATATGCTGGAGACAGTACAGAACTGATATTAGTAAAAATAGGTTGAGAAATATTTTTAATATTGTGTCATAATTTTTCTAGTACAAAAACAAGTGATAAGCAGTTCACAGCTCCCAAAAGATGCTTTAACATTTACCTTTAAAGAAGTTAGCTGCAAACCCTGCTTTGTTAACGGTTCCATCAGAAACAAACTTCATCCACAGGGTATTAGAGGTAGATCTAATGTCTTCAGGCTTGTCATAGCCACAAAAGTGACCAATTAAAGGACTGTTCTCATTCGTTCCATCTCGAATTTCCAAGTAGTCATATGCACAGTTATCATGTCTTTCAATCTGTAAAAAATTATGTTTAAAGTGACCCATTTGAACTTGACCATAAATAGCAAATACCAATCAGATAATAAACAGAATAGAAATTTTTCAAAGTTAAGGTTGGGGTTCTCTGTTCAGGGTTCAAACATCAGGAATATGAACAAGCACCACTGGACCGTTTTTAACTACACTTGTTTTCTACAAGAAAAAACTGTTGAGGTGTTACACAGGACACAACAGTCTAACTGGAAAAAAGTAACTGAGACATGCTCACCTCGAAGCTTCCTAAAATTCTGTCAAATTCCTACTCTGAGCCCAAGTAAAGTCCTCTTCTCGTGTACACTCAAGTAGACAAGATTAATGGTTCAACAACTAAACAGGTCAGAAATATTAATTGGTTTTGAAATATGAAAAAGCTCAATTTTGATTATTATGAATACGATTTTTACACATCATCAACCTGTGCTGTTTCAGGTGATGATCAGTTTTTTATTTTCTTCCTTTACCCTCAAGACAGTGCAAAATTTTGCATTTGTCACTACCCACTGATGTTGCAGGGTAACTATAAAAAATTACAGCGAGTAATTACAGCGAGTACAAGAGTTTGGGGCATCTGTAGAATTGGATCCAAACACATTTCTAAGATTATCAGCTCTTAAGTAGCCAATAGAACAGATGACAAAAAAAATGTCATCATTATTTTTCTGCAGCTGATGTGTCTGTTGCACAATTCCTGATTTCAGGTGTCTCCTTTTAACTTTCTGGGTCAATGAGTAAACCTTTGCCATACTGATGGAGAAATCTACTGAAACCAGAACAACTGAAAATGTCCCTCTCATTTAAATGTCCTGCCAGACGACATCCAAACATAGACTAATACGTGAATGGAAATGCGTGCATTTCCACTTGGGTATCAAGCCTTGTGCACTTTACATAATAGTATTTGCAGAGTCAGTCAAAGTGGGAATTGCACCAAAGAAGAAAGCAGTAGCAGCCCAAATATGATCCTATCCAGAGCGTAGATAATTTATGATGCCTGTCTTTATTGAGAGAGTATCTTTCCCAGCAGAATTAAAAACCCTCTTGATCTGGGTCATTTTACTGCAGCATTACTTCACGTTACTCAAGTAACATAGCATCTTAGTTATAAAAGAATTAACTAAATCCAAGCATTCAAAAATAATTCCTCCAAGAAAGCTATTGTTCAACTAAGTGGCTGAATCGTGAGGTAGGTTTAGGGATGGGGGGGTGGGGGCAGGACCACAGTCAGGGAGAAGGGGTTGGAGAAGCCTCAAATTTAATTCAGCACATCCAAATTCTGTTAAAATAACAAAGATGACAAAACCAAACCAAATCCAGAAAGCTCCACATTTTATCTCCGATCAGCATTTTTCTTGCATGTAAGCTGCACAGTTAGTACAAGTGGCTGCTAGTGCTCTGCTCTAATTGTGCATTATGACCAACACTAAGCCCAGTAACCACCACAGACTAAGGAGCTTTCATTTAGCACATTAGGATTTCTGCTTCTTTTATGTAAGAGGAAAAACTGGGGGAAGGGGCTGTTTGATTTTTATTTCGTTTTAACGGCATCAAAATATGGCACTTACACACAAAATTTGTCTGTATTCTTTCCAACTTTCCAATTCTTCAAGCATTTACATACGTAATTTTCTCCCACTCACTTCTCTGGCACAATCCATATTGCCATTTACTGTAATTGCTTAGCTGTTTGCTCAGGAATTGCTTTGGGCCAGAGTTTGGGAAATGAGTGAGAAAAGTCATGAAGATCTGGGATGCAACCACGTATTGCTGACTCCAATGCAATTATATGTTCGCAACTAATGCAGTCAGGCATGTGTCTACCTGAGCACTGATAAGTTTTTGACTGTAATACCAATTCCAAATTTTCTTTGATCGAAATAATAAAGTTTAAACACATGACATCATATTTCAATTTGAAACAGTCTGCCTTGTTATCTCAGTAAAAATCATATTGCATTCTGATGTAGAAAGAAGTGACCTGGTCCAAAGCCCACTAATATCAATGTAGGAATTGTGTATTTTCCCCACACATCTGTGGTCATTTCACTACTCAAGACTTTTAATTAACATCTGTTTTTTCCATGTTTCCATGTTCTATGGGGCAATATGGAAATTATGATTTTTCACAGGCCAAGTGCAGCTCCAAGTTACATGTACCAAATTCCCATTGAGGTGAACGGTTAGTTTCTTTTCTGAGAATCACTCTATTTTTGGCAGAAGACAACAGCTAAAAATACTTTTTGTATAGCGGTAAGTTGCTAAACTTCCTAAGACTATAAAAATGAACCAACTTACAAAGTGCTATTGATTTTTTAATAAAACAATTTGAAAGGTGGCCATTCTACCTTATGAATTTATTTTTAGTGTAATACTACTGCAAGTGATGCCATTATTATTATCAATATTATTACATTAAGGGATTAAATCATTACACCTATATATAAACTAACAGATAAGTATTGTGTTTTTGAGAAATGATAACTGGCGTTAAGGTACTTGGTAACCAATGAAAAAGAACTAGTATAAAATGTGCTTTGCTTATCTGTACCTCAGGTTTTGAGATGTCATGGTACTGTCATCTGGCAATGCTGCCATACAAAGATCTATTACACTTGCAGTGGTCTCTTATTCTTCCTACTACAAGGGTAGAAAATCTCCTTAAGTTAATGAAAGAACTCCCAGTGAGTTTAGTTGTAACTGGACTGATCCTGTAAACCTTATTTACTACAGCATTAAAATTTCACAAGATTGATATTACATGTGCATGAAAAGAAATATGCAAAATGTTAGCAAATGCAAAAAAGCATAAATAAACATGTTTTACAGAAAAATGCACTGCTTATAGGAGAATGAAAGATACCATCGGCTCCTGAAGGCCTTGGAGGAAACCCAGAATTTGAATGGCATTGGAGAGCTAAGCTGAGAAAATGCCAGAAAAAACCCTAAGACAGGCACATAACCACAGGAAAACACTAAGAAATCTGGTGAAATGGAAAGCCAGAGACGTTCTCAACATCCATTCTCAAAAGAAAAGAAAACTCCTTGTACATAGTTTCATCTTTGAAAAAAAACAATGACTTTAGACTAAAATATATTTGGTTAATAATTCCAGACTACCTTTGTTTTGTAGCACTCTCCCAACAGAAAATATATATATATTTATTTAAAAAAAAAAAAAAAAAAAAAAGAAAGAGAGAACAGGATTTGAAGAGCAAATCCGGGAGCAATCATATTTCAGGAGAAATCTTCCAATTACTTTTTGTCATTGTTAATTTATTTGTTGATAGAGTCAAATTCCAGTAAACACATCTGACTCAGGTCATAGACTTTAGTCATAAAAGGTGGGATATGTGCCTAGTGGAATCAGAAGATCAGATAAATTTTATTCTCTGACTTATGTAAAAATAATTTAAATGAACGCTGTCTGCACAAAGACTAACAGGGCCACTCAGATGAGGAAGATTAATATGGCTCAGCTCTACAAACCCTCTGGATTGCCTTAGCTGGTGAGACTGCGTGCCCACAAAAGGTCTTTAAAAAAAAAAAAAAAAATACAACTGCTAATTTTCAGAGAACAATATAATAATAAAGGTGACTATAACAACGAAGCAAAAATATGGAGTTACCAGTCCCAACACCTCTGCTGTCATCTAGATACTGGAAAGTGTAGCTGCCCATCAGGCAGCCAAATAAGAAAGGGTAATCCCACACTCAGTGGAAAATGCGGTGCCCACAGCAGGCAAAACAAGATGACTCATTGATACAGCTTGAAATTCTCAGCTTCCCTAGTGCTTTCATTACAGAGTGAAGGTTATTTATACAGTTATTTTTTCTAGCATTACATATGGATAATGAGAATTCCTCTTACTTAACTGTACCTTTCAAAGGACAGAGAAGTAATTTTCTCACAAACACACTGCAATAACTCTTTGGCCTGACATTTACTTTTTTTGATCTCAGCTGGCACGAAGAACGGTGATTTTTAAACAACTTTTTGTTTTACTGGGCAGCGCACCAAGGATTCAGTCCAGAGAGGGACTTAGTACCAAAAAACAGAACACCTACGTTCAGGCGCTTGGACCTGAAATGGAAATCAGACCCAACGGTGAATGCCTAGGCAAGGCACTTCAGAGCAGTTTCCAAAGCAACTCTCACTCTCAGCGGGGAGCCCTGTGGACGAGCCAGTAAGAAACGCTGCGAAGACAGATATAACAGAAGTCTTGTGCCTTTCTGGGGCACCTCATTTGGTGCTCAAGGGCATCTTGCCACTCTGGAATCACAGCTCAGATTCTCCCTGGAAAAGTATGTACCTTTCAAGTCCCTACTGTTGGAATTTTTTTTCTTTCAAAACACATCTAGCAGAGGCACTAACTTGAGACTACCACTCAACTATACTTCTGCTCAATTTCCTCTTTCTTCTTATGAGGTGTCAGTCCACATGTTTCAACTCTAGAGAGTGCCATAATAGTAAATAGTCTGGGGGAAAAAAATGGACATTTCTTCTTACAGCCTTAACCACTAGCCTACTAAACTGTGCTCTCATTTGCTGGTGCTTTGCTTCCAATTATTTTCTATATGGTGAGGTGTGAACACGCCATCTTCACACCTGCAAATAGTCCATAATTTGGCGATTAGAAAAAGGTCCTGAAAGATAAGAAGAGATGGAAGTTTGATTCTCCCAGCGGTGATATCAAACTGGGGTCAGTTCAAGTGGTAATCTACTGTGCATGTAGACCAACGCTGAGCATCTGCGTGGAGATCCAACACTGTGGCAAGTCTCTTATGCAGAGGCATAGTGCCATTTCTCTTGGGATCACACTAAAAAATACTGAGCACCAGTGGCAGACTAGGAAAGCTCCATATCTAGTCAGTAAATTATATAAAGTTACTGAAAACATTGTTCATTTTCAACAGTGCTTAAAGAGAGACACTGACATACTATGTTAAGTAATCTTGAGCCAGGCCGTGCAGTCTGAATGGCATTTGAAAAACTCTTTGGGCAGGGAGAGCTGATCTTGTCTGCACTAGACCAAACATTAATTCAGGATACAAAAAAGGGAAAATGAAGTAGAATCTGTGAAATTATTAAAATTTCCATTGTTTACATTCATAATTGCTGATAAAGTCCCAAACCCTTGTTACCTCATGCTCAGACCTTTCATCAGTCATAGCAAAAATGTGCCATACCCCTGAAGTCTGTCTGTAAGACTAAAATTACAGGTTGGAAATTATCTCTATATTTACTATACCTGTGTTTATATCTATGTGCACCATAAAGCCAAAAAGTTTAGATTTTAAAAAAGTGTTCTTCATGTCATTACTGCTGAAGCATATTCAAATAGAACAAGTGAACTCAAAGTATGTTGCTAAATTTATCTACAAACTTCAAGCCAGTGTATCATGTATGCATAAAAAAGACGTATGAAATAGTATTTTTCTTTGTTATACAATAGTTTACCACTGTTTAGCAACGTTATACACAGAGAGATGTACACTAAAGACACACAAGTGTGACTCACCATGGCTTTTTTCTTCCCTCTCTAAATATAGGTTTGTAAACTGAATTTAAGCAGCCTTTTTTTTTTTTCTTTCTTCTCAAAACAGAAGCCAAAAACCACAGTGGTTTCTTTCTAGATAGACATTTCTTGTTAACAATAAGATTTAGCAAAGATAAAAAATCCCTACTATTTAACAGAATATTAACGCAGCCTTGCTGAACTGGATTATGTATTTGCTAAACTGCAACTATTGTCAGTACTTTAAACATTCTAATTCAAATAGCATAGAAAACATGAAAAACTTTTAATCTTGAAAATTTCTGCAGAAAGGAAGGTTTCGTGGAGAGTAGAATTGGATTCTGGAGCTTATTTTTCATAGAGAATTCTTAAATTCATTCACAGGTTTAATGAGGATTCCCTTTAATGTCACTGTCACTTATCCACTAGATACTTTTTCTGAGATCAGTTAAAAGGCTTTACCTCAAATGCTTGAAAGGTTAATCCTACATTGTAGTTTTCTGACACTGTTATTTTCCACACACATTCCTTCATTGGTCTGTAGTCATCAGGATAATTGGGAGACTGGATCTGGCCTTCGTTTTTGTGGATTTCACCTCCACAGATAGCTGATAAAAGCATAAAATTCTTATTGTCAGTAATGACATATTCTGTTCCCCATGACCAAACTGGCATCTTATGCTCCCCTTTTTAAAACTAATGATAAGATTATTCTGGAGAAGACTTTAAAAAGTCTACCAAGGACAAAATATTGAAAACACAATCCATTTAAACCACTATACATATTTCAGTTAACAAATATAATTCCGCATTTCTAATAGCTCTAAACATGTCTACAATGTTCAGGAAGACTTTGGAATCACAGATAATCTGAATCTATACATCTTATAGAATACATTTAAGAGATCAAAATAATTACATTTTACTTTTTGTTCACCTTTGAAATATATTTAATAAACATTCTTCATTAATATTTCCTAACTTTTAGAAACAGACAAATGAGACAGAAATCTCATATTTTATAATGATCTATGCATTTTAACCTACAGTTTATGACTTCAAGCTTACACTGAAATTGAAGAAACAGCTAATATAAAAAAAAAATATTTTCATGAACAGTAAATGCACTTTTCAGGGTCCTTACTGATAATCATGTAAAGATCTGTGAATATCAACTAAGTCATACAGTTTACTACCATAGATTCAATATTTAAGAAAACAGGCTCTATTTTAAACAGGTGAATGTTGATTTGCTAATATACTCAGTGTGTGGGAGTGTCTCTATTAAGTAATCCCAGAGCATATGGAAAACTTAAGTCAGATTTTTCTGAAGAATAAACAGAAAGTACTCAAAGAAATCTGTCCACACACTAAGCACAAGAACATGCACATTTAGTTAATTAAATGACTGGTAAAAAATGCTTAAGAATATTATCAGTGGTGTCCCTGGAAAAGAGGTCATCTGAAATCTGATCACAGGAAGAGTTTCAAAATGTCTTTTCTCGTATGTTAACATCTATTATCTCTTTTAGTAATAAAATATCGATTTCGTATTAGGTTATTTCTGACTTTTTTTTTTTTAAATATCCAAAGGTATACGGTAATATTTTTCCTCCATAATCAAGTAATTTTTAATGTTATAAGAGGCTTACCTTCATAAATTGCTGCAAAACCTTTCCCAACCCAGTTGCTGCTGCTGCGGAACTCTATCCACATCCTGCTGTCAGAGGATGCGAGGACTTCTGGCAGTTTGTCACCACAAAACCTGCCTAAAAACATGCAACCAGTAACTGCATTTTCTGCCGCCTCTGAAGCCAAATGCTGCAAACATTTATACAAGTGTTTAACATTATCAGCAGGAGTAGCATAACCAACTCAGTGGAACTATTCACAGGCTTATGGTTAAGCACATGTGTTTCTGCAGATCAGGACCTAATACACAAAGATTTTATTATAAAGCTTTCAATACTTCTTTTCATTGCAGTCAGGCTCACAAGTCGAAGTATAAAACCTTAGGGGAATTAAGCAGAAAAATTATTGTTATAGATTGTTTCTATACATACAAACGTGAGCATTTTGGAAGGGGAAAGCGAGTACTAATCTTAAGAGAGGTAAGTAATCTCGGTCACAGTAATACTGCTCATTGTGTCCAAGGACCTAAGAGATTTAAAAACTAACATCCAAATGATCCTAGACTATATTATCCTCTTAAATGCATCCTAGGTAGGTGAAATTTCTGTTTATCTAGGTGATAGAGAACAGGAGAAAAGGGTAATTACTGTCTGGTCTTAATTGTTTCTTCTTTCTTTTCTTTTTAAGGCCAAGAAAATAGGCACTACTGTTAAAAAGCTCTCCTTTGTATCTGCTTCCTTTTCTTTCTTTTTTGCTGTTTTTAAATTGCAGCTGTTAGGATGCTAACAAATAGTTTTAGTCTCCATTCTAAAACCAACAGCAAAACCGACCCAAGAAGTTGGAGACGTTCATGTTTCCTATGGTCCGAAATCCCCAGTTTCAACCAGAGGAGATCACAGGACGTCAAACCGAGCCTCTGGATTGGGCAGTGGCATTATGGGGTGTCAAATCTCACCAGCAAACCTCTGAATTAAGAAAAGGATGTCTGCAGCTTCCTGCATGTTAGTTGCAACTCTAAGACTTAATTCATTATTGCTTTGCATGTCTTTTCTCTGCAAGAACAGGGAAGAACATGCAAAGAAGAAATAGAAGTAAACTTCTATTCATAATTTAAAAAGTACAGGAACAGAGCTCATAAGTACAACTCTACAGTGGGTGCTCTCAACCACAGTGCTCATCACGTGCTCTATGGATTTCCCATCACATGCTCCACAGATTTGTCTGTATAGTATTTCCCCATTTCTGTGAACAAAACTATGGCAATTTCATATTTCAATACCCATAAGCAAAGCAAAAAGTTGCACATTTTGTAGTTTTCTTCTTTCCACACATGCCGCTGAATAACAGATAGCTGCAATGAAAAGAAGGCTTGAGGCTTGAAGTCAAATAAACAACTTATTTGAGGCCATTTAGAATTTTTCCCATCCCCAAGTTTAGATACATTCTAGACACCTAAAAACAAAGAGGTTTGTTGTGGGTTCAACAGCAAGCAAGTCAACTGAACTCAACGAGTATGGTAGTGCAGCATTCAACAGTTGCATACCAAGCAGAGGTGATTTTCTCCAGTAGCCATCTCTTACTTCAATATAGTCATACCAACAGAGACTGCTCTTGTAAAGGTCCATGGTGGTGAAGTTTAAAACAATCTGCAATCAGAGGAGAACACCTCATTAAATCACGTGTGGTTAATACTAGAAAATCATCACCACAACTTTCTGCAGAACTGAGGCCAGAGTGGTCACCTGTAACAGGATTCCAACACTTAGACAATTAATCTCTCCTCAATAATTTCTTATAGTAAGTAAAAGTTGTTTGGTAACATTAAAAGTTTTTTATTTAATCTTACATATTTGCGCAGATTCAAGACAGACTACTCACATTTAATTGCTTACAGGGAGCTCTTCACTGAGAAATAAAAATTTGAGAATGCTAATAAGGTAAAACAATGTACTAATATAACTTTAAGTATGTTATTTGATAATTCTCCTGCCAATTCCTCTTGCATTCCATTCTGACTATAATCAGCACTGACAGCTGTAGAAAAAAAAATTGTTGTTTTATTTTGGTTTTTGTTTTCTTCTACTACTGTTTTGACAAGATAATTTACTCTCAGACAAGTTAAATATTGGCAATGGTGGACAGTAATGCTGAAAGCAGTACCACTAAAACAAATGGTACACAGTCCCTTAATGACTTTTAATGAAACTATAATAAAGCTTTTTATACAGAAATCTGAGTCCTGTGCATTTCTGGAACTTTTGAACTTGGATTCCCAATTTTACTGAGCACATCCGTAAATAGGCATATTTTCAATACTTAATATCAGGACTACCCTAGACCATTACATTATCCCACTTTAGTTTAGAAATACTAATCCTAAACTGCTATAAACTTACACTTTTAAACACAGGAATAGGATTCATCCTGGATCACAGGATGACACAATAGCTACAGTTTGGACCCTGACTGACTGGGACAGTCTTAGCATCATGTCCTGCAATTTCAGGGATAAGTCCAAACAAGATTAAAAATCATTCATATTTTGTATTATAAAATCATTTACAATTCATACCCTTTCATTGGATTTAGGTGTATTTGGAAAAAGAATTCATCTTCTTCTAAATCAGTTCCTCAGTGTAGATCAATAAATATTTCAACCTAACTAAAAATCTTCTTTATTCACATATGAGCAGAGAAGTGGTCTTATTTTTAGCTTTGATCCTAGGAACTCACAATTGAAACCTACTATCATAAAGCAAACTTTAATTGCTGCACAGCAGCAAATACCTCACATTGCAAAAATATATCTCCGTGGCAGCTTACGAAGCAGCTGTGACTGTCAGTTGAAAGGAGAATTTACCCTTAGTCCAGCTGCAAGAAGAAAATGTAACACCATAACTGGAACAATGGGGCCAGATAGTCAGACGGGATGGTTTACTTCATCTCCTCTGAAGGCACCATGTATCTCTCCAACCACAACATTGCACAATATTAAACCAGAAAGGCAGAACTCTTTCAGACTGTTTAATTTTAAGAAGATAAAAACTATTGGCTATTGGAGGAAGCTAATTTAAAGATAACATAAAGTTCAGTGGTTTGGGTGTGTAGGTGGTATAGAGTCACAGTAAGACTCCTCTCCAAACAATGCAAAATGGAGACAATCTTTCATAGCAAAGCACTGTGTGTCGTAACATTAGGCTAGCAGCGGTTTTGCTTTCACTTACTTTCCACAAAAAATAACTAAGTACATCCATACAAGCAACTACATTCTCAAAAATCCCTTTTGTTTTCAACGGAGAATGGGAAACTTTCTGACTTAACCTTAACAGCTGTATGTTCCCCTATCCCCTAGTGCTGACACTACTGACTGTTCGGGTGGAAGACCAAGCTCACAGGTGATTCTATCCAGCTTTTCGCCTTTACCACCGTGATGCCATGGGAAACAGAAAACATCTGTAAGGCTACACATAAAACCCAACAGCCAGAAGTCCTGTACAGAGAGGCACATTATGCTGACAGCCACAGCCTTGTGGGATGAAGGTACGGGACATGAAGCATGCCAAGGACCATCAGGACAGCACTGTATAAATGAATACCTGTTCTGATGGTTGAGTATGGCCAAACGTTTATATCCACAAGCTGCTACCACATCCACAAAACCTGCAAAAGGGTTGCTTAAACAGCACTCTGCCTCTAGCACCGTGTTCTCCATGGGAACATCTTGCAAGCAGCTTTGATACATTTTTAGTGTAGCAGATGTAACAAATATAGCCTGCTCTCTCTCTTTTGGCCCCCTCCTTCTGACATTTTAGGGCCACAAAGGGAGGTAATAATTTAGTCTCAGATCTATATGCAAAGAATGTCTGCTTCAACGTTAGTTTGACACTTTCAAAATTTATTTAGATAATACTAACTGATGTCCAGGCTGCCATTGGCACTCTGAATCATGAAGACGTATAACAATGAGTAGTCATCAAATTATATTGTAGGCCTCCTTCCTGAGCCCAGAGATGAAAATGGACTAATTTGAAATCAGACACAATTGCTGTGTAATCCCTTCTCTTTGTTGCAATAGAAATTACAGTAGAAATGAATATATTTAAGGAAAATGTGTTCTTTATACTGAAAGATTTGCAGTAATAGATATTCTAATATCTTGAACTATTTTTCCATATAGCTACCCTTTCCCTGAACTTTGAAAAACAAAGTAAATTAAGTCCTAATGAAAAAAACCCATTTTCAATTAATAACTTGTATATGTAGATAGGGGATGTGTTCATAAGCCTGGAATTTAAAAAGACCATTAAATGCTTACCCCTTTAATCCTTCAGTGAATTAGAACAATAAACATCTTCTACATAGAAAATATATCAAATCAGTGCTTTTAAAGCTAGAGCAGGTAGGGCATTGAGTGGGGGGGAGAGGAGGGAGTGTTGCTTGTGTCTTTTGGGAGGGTTGGGGGTTTTTTGTGAAAGCCAGTAAGCAAATCATCCAGACAGTCCACTGTTGAACTCGAAGGATTTGAACTTCCAGCTTTGAGACATCCAAGATTTAATTCTAGATCTCCTATATCTCTGCAAGTTCTGTGAGCTAGACTTTAAGACTCCTTTCCCATTTCAGATGTGGCTAGTCAGGTTAAGTAGAACAAATTTCAACAGCAGAGGGACAACTGGAATGATTCAGGTAAGCACAGCACACACTTTGGACACATTCTCATCAGAGCAAGCACTACAATCTGGGTTTCTACTTAACAACCTCTATCTTCAACCCAACTATTGAGCTACATCTCTCTTCAGATGGCTTTCATTTTTCCCTTGCCAGTTTTTCACCAGGGCCTTGGTGGAGAAAGATTTTTTTTTTTTTAATTTTGCAAAGTAGGAAGAATGTTTTCTTTCCAGTGTTACTGAGAAAATTGACAGAAATCCCTCAATGCCATACTACTCAGGTTCCAGACTATTGCACTGTTTACCTAAAAATGGCA
Source organism: Mycteria americana (assembly GCF_035582795.1). Taxonomy (NCBI): domain Eukaryota; kingdom Metazoa; phylum Chordata; class Aves; order Ciconiiformes; family Ciconiidae; genus Mycteria; species Mycteria americana. The sequence goes on from NC_134368.1 coordinate 45,255,152, forward strand.
TGCATCAAAGCATTAGTTGATCCTCTCAGCTGGCATTCACTAGATTACTGTTGTGTTCATCCACATGCTCTCATGCTTCTTTTAGTCTAACTGCAGCACCTCCTGTTTCAACTTCCCTGTCTTATTTCCTGGATGCAGACTTCCCATGCCATTCCTCCCCAGAAAGGGAACCTCACAACTCACCTCTTTGCTTTTGCCTACTGCTACATGTCTCAAACTTCTCCTAGCTTACCTTCTAGCTTACCCTTTCCCAGATGTCTAACCCACAGGGCATTTTACCTGTACTGTTCAGGCACTCCTTCAGGGACATGTATTGAAGAAATAAATGCACAAATATTATCAGAATTCCAAACCCACCGACTTACGATGTTATTCTCCATAAGAAATATGCAGATCTGGCTAAAAGTACAATCATTCATATGCTTTCCTCTGCCTCAGTTTTTTATTACATTTCCAAGTGCTATTTGAATCTACCTCTGAGGATGGCAGAGAGGTCCTGTATATTCTCTCATTCACACAGCAATTTTGTCTGTCCTCTGCAGACTGTTTCTTCTTCAACTTGTCCTTCAAATAAAGAGGCCTCACCAACTACAAAATTTTTGTTCTTCTCTTCAGCTCATCCACTTTGCAGTTCAGATTCCTTCTAAACTCTTACCTTCTTTTTTTCCTGAGTTTCTCAGACCATAGGTAGGTATCTCTGTTTGTATATAGCCATACTACTTGAAAACCCTACTGCCCTCAGCAGTCTCCTTGTCCTTTTCCACCCATGCCCACCTCACTCCAGCTGTGCAGGGAGAGAGGTTCACAAGGTGGAGCCTTTTTCTCTACCCAGATGAGATCCAGACAGCCAGATTAAGGTCAGGCTACCTTCCACAGCTGCTTAACCTAACCCAGCTGGCTCTGCTGGAAGCAAGTTATGGAAGCCACATCCTATACCTCCTCCATTGGCTCATCTGTGTAGAGCCTGGAGGTCTCTCACCAGTCTAGCCACAAGCTTTCCATTTTCCATGACACAGCTGAAACATCAGATTGCTCTGTTTTCTGTTTGGAAATTTGCCTTTTCCCAAAACTTAGTTGCCAGGATAAAGTTGGGAAAAGGATGGTTTTACTTAGGTGTGATCATGTAATTGTCTCAGAGTGCTGCTATATCAATGGAAACCATTAAAATTTAATAAGCCTCCTCAATGGCCCCTGCCTTTGAAACTATATGAAATAACCTTCACAGCCTTTTCTCACTCTGACGTGCCAAGATATTTGATGATACAGCAATTCCTTAACATTGACCAGAATTCATTAGCTGTACATAGGCAGAACCCCCAATCTGTCACAGCATGATTCTGGTCGGGAACCAAACAAGTATAAATATATTTAAGATTCTGATTTGCAATTCTGCAAAGTATTAAATAGAGCTACAGACAAGGCAGAGCTTGTTCAAGGGGACAGGATGGCTGAAAGTCTTCATAGCAAAAACAGTCAATGGGTATTTGTCAGCACAGCTAAGGAATTATTGATTACACAGCAGATTCAATTGTGTTACTGCAGCTTCAGAGAGAATATATCATACCGTCTACTGCCTGGGATAAGAAAGCACAAAATATATAGCAAACACCAGGTAGTACTAAGTTTTCTACAGGTGGCATTTTTTCCCGTATCAACCAAGCACTTATCTGTCCTATTTTATCATTCATGTAACACATTAAGGAAAATTGGAAAGTAATGTAACGTATTCAAAAAGGCAAATTAAAAAAAAAACCACTGGCACAGATGCAACTCCCTATGCCAACAAAATTTCTACACATCAGAAGGCGGGATTCGCCCTGGCAGAGGGCATACAGTATTACTAACACCATCCTCCCCCAGAGATTTTTCTGTGTATAGATATACTGTGTACAGCTGTTTACCATATAGTCTTAAGTCTTGAGAGAAAGTAAAAGGTGAATGAACTGCCTTGTTTTAGTAATAGGGACGCACACACTTTAGGTTGGGCTGGCAATTTATGACGCCTATCAATAAAAGGAATGCTGCAGCTAGTGCGTACCACTGCAATCCCGTCCTTCATTGAATTTCCTGCCATCAAAGATCAGAAGTGTCTGTACTTGCAGAAAGCAGCATGGATAGAATAGAAGTCCTCTAAACTATGCTCAACAGCACAATGTTAAATCTCAATAAATAAGACAAGAGCTAGACAATCTGGACTGATGCTTTTTCAGTTTATTTTTAGGTGACTAAAGTGCTCACTGACATTTCAGAACATGATGTGATGTACTTATACGTACTCTAACCTCCACACAACATTCCTGAGATCTGTCAGGGTCAAAGCAGCAAATAAAGGAACAAAAATTTAAATATATTTTTATTTTCTGTTCATAAAGATAATATGTTATCATTTACGGAGAAAATTTGGGATCAAGCATAATGCATGTCCAAGTACCATGATATATGCATTAATTAAGATTTAGGCCTCATTTCTGCTATCTTCTATTCACATCAAGTACTTGCTGCAAATAGGGTCCTTTATCTCAAGCCAGACAGTATCCTATAGGAATAGCACTGACAAAACAGACTTTTGAGATTGGCACAAATATCATTTACTTCGTTCTTGCTGAACTATATGGAGACTATGAGACCTGGAGGTTAGAACAGTGCCCTACAGACACTACTTGTCATGTCGAATTTCAATTAGAAAATTCTGTTTACTCTTTTTCCCCATTTGGGGCGGGGGGTAAGATAGGAAAGGAGCCTGTCTTTTTACATTGCTGACTTCAAGACAGGGGCTTTCCCCCGTTAAGCTTTTGTACAGTATAATACAGCTCCAGTGGTGGTTACAATCTCAAGATGTAATGGTATTACAAATATATTAGAATTACGCTATTGTCCACAGATAGGCTTACACAAAGTTGGAGTATGCTATGAATACTTAAGCATGAGCATTTTCTAACTCATATATTAATATTGTTTTCAAAAGCCAATCATAACTGTAGATGAACACTACAATTTTTTAATTTTTTTTAAACTGAGGAATAGAAATCTAAGCCATTTTTATTGTTTTCACAGCAGTGTCTAAGAAGCAACACAAATAGTGGGAACATAAAATTACCTATCTAGATTAATTTGCATCTTTTGTGCAAACCTTCTCTTATTCATCTGTTTTCATTTGTTTTTCCCTGCCAACCTGCAGAGCCACCCACGCCCTCTCAGCACAGAGTGTGTTTATTTTTCCTCCTGTCTCTGGCTCTTGCCCAGAGCAGGGCGAACACTTTCCAAATGACTTTGCTTTCATCCCCCACAGTGGCAAATGCTCTTACAGCTCCTCAGGTTCTATTAACACATCAAGAACATATATTCTTGGTGTCTACCAGGACCCTGACCTGAAAGAAACACGGAATAAAGTAATCCGATCAGGAGAAAACTTATGTCCAATAAGGAGTGGGAGACCACTAACAAAACTGACTGAAATATCTGGGGGCAAATGCTGGGTTTTCCTCTTTGGACTCTCCAGTACTGAGGCTGATGCTAGATTCTGTATTTCAGTCTTTAGGCTGTATTTGCTTAATATCAGCCACCACTTCTTGTAAAAAAAAAAAAACAAACAAAAAAAAACCCAAAAAACATACATCCTTTTTTCTTTCCCTGCAAATTTTTTCTCAGGTGAAACTTCCCATTGCTCCCTCTATCCTTATGTGTTTTGAAGCAGGCTAATATTTGAGCCAATAATTTAAAACAAGATGCAGCTAGCGTGTTTTGAAAGTGTACACAAGAAAAACAGGTTTTGCTTTCACTAGGATGGCACACTTCCCTCCCTGAACTGCTCTCACCAAGCCAAATTTTTTTCCCCACACTTTTTCTCCTAAAATTTATGCCCAGAAAGTAAAACTATATGTGCTAGCACCAATACCAAGGAACACCTACAATGACACTTTCTTTACACCACATTATTACTGTTTTACTTTAGAAGCATCTCAATTCAACATACTAAGAGCTTCCTTAGGCAGAGCCCAGCTATCAGCCCTACACAGCTCACTCAGCTCGCCCGAGCCTGTGCTGGAGAAGAGACCAGTAAGGAGCCTGCACTACCTCTTCCGCCTTTACACCTGTCCTGGTTTTGGCTGGGATAGAGTTAATTTTCTTCATAGGAGCTACTATGGGGCTATGTTTTGGATTTGTCCTGGAAACAGAGTTGATAACACAGGGATGTTTTCATTATTGCTGAGCAGTGCTTACAGAGAGTCAAGGCCTTTTCTGCTTCTCACCCCACCCCACCAGCGAGGAGGCTGGGGGTGCACAAGAAGCTGGGAGGGGACACGGCTGGGACAGCTGACCCCAGCTGACCAAAGGGCTATCCCATACCATATGACATCATGCTCAGCATATAAAGCTGGGGGAAGAAGAAGGAAGAGGAGGGATGTTTGGAGTGATGGCATTTTTTCTTCCCAAATAACCATTATGCGTGAAGGAACCCTGCTTTCCTGGAGATGGCTGAACACCTGCCTGCCGATAGCAAGTAGTGAATGAATTTTTTGTTTTGCTTTGCTTGTGTGCACAGCTTTTGCTTTCCCTATTAAACTGTCTTTATCTCAACCCATGAGTTTTCTCATTTTTACTTCCCTGATTCTCTCCCCCATCCCACCGGGGGGGGGGGGAGTGAGCGAGCGGCTGGGTGGGGCTCAGTAACCGGCTGGAGTTAAACCACAACACCACCGACCACCAACTGAATTGGAAGACAGTTTTGAAGGGATTTCATGATGCAAACATGTAGCAGATTGAAATCTTGCCTTCATTTCACATGGACAGCCACCAAATAGATGATGTGGTTCTAATGCCACAGACCAAAGTCAAGTCAATAGCACATAGTTCATGGTCCCCATTTTTTTATGGCATACCATTGTTTTCAATTATTATGCAAGCTTAAATTTAAATGAAAAGCTAAAGAAATGCAACATTTTATTTTGAAAATAGTATCTGTGTTTAGCTGAGGGAATATTAAAATACCTTCTCCCCTGGGGTCACAGAGATTCTCCATATGCAGTGTGTGTAGGAAGGATAACCGTTTGGAAATCCTGGAGAAGAAAAGTTGCCTGTAGATTCCTGCAGTGTTTCTCCACAGGCTGAAAGAAACAAAATACAGTAAAAATATGAAATTGAATGCACCTAACAGAGAAAAATGTATCTTTCCAATACCTACTCAGAGTACATTTAACTCACTGCAGATGCAGAATGGAAAGCAGAGCAGTTATTTTACGATTTATTCAAAACAATGATTTTAAGCCTGTCTGACATTCATTCCATTTTACACAGGATGTTTTTATTCCATGAACTATTTCACTCGTGTGCTGTCTGCTGACATAACCAAAATTACAGCAGTCTTAAAAATGTCATTGCTGTCAATCAACTGCAAAATTATACATATAACTTTACTTTGGTGAAAAAAAAAAGTTAGCCACACCCTTAGACACATCCTTTAAGAACTGAAACAAAAGTAAAACAAAAGCTGGCATGGCATGATTGGCACCACACTAGGATTTCGTCAGTGGTTTCATTTAGTTTAGTACTTTACGCACATGAGAGACTGATCTGACCTAAAGTCACTCCTTTACATTGGTATAGAAAACTAAATCCTACACTCAACAAAATCTCTTGCAACAGTGATTTGTAGAGATATGAGTAATAAAGCAAAGCAAATGTGAATTCCTAAAATACCAAAAGGTTCTATATTCTTTATTATTGAAGCTTTTAGCACCCATATCTCACCTGTCAATCATGTCACTAGCTGCTGGCAGACTGGTTAATAATTCCTCTTCACACTAAAATATAGCATTGGAAGATCCTGCCATTCTCCAGCACTAAAACTGATTCTGGTAGGGTGTCACGCCTCAGTCAGTCATCTTTTTTGACCTTAATCAAGTTGTTTCGCCCACCAATTTTGCAGGTGTGATACGAGAGATGTGAATTTGAGAATATTATCCCATGACTGACAGTGTAATCAGATCTGCAGTGCTTTCAAATTACAGCGCTACCACTGCCAGCAGGTGAACTACTGTATCATCAAAATCTCAATGAATTATAAATGATCTAGAAAATCTTTAAATAAAAGAGGACAAAGGAAGAGATTGTTTATGACAAAGACAGACAACACAGCTGTAAAGGCTGCCTTGTTAAAATGCATCTAAGATGTAATCTGACAACTACACTGTAATATCAGGCATAAGCTACATTCAAGGCATTAAATATGCCCTCTGACACTGAAAAGGTTCTTGTGACGAGGAGAGAAAAGAAAGATTGGTGCAGCCCCCAAACAATATAATGGCTAAAGTCACTGTCACCGTGTCCTTTAGGAATGAAACAGGAGAAAAAATTCTTTTCCTCCCCTCATTTAAAAAATGTGGTTTTATCTTCAAAAAATTGCAGGCAGCCACAGAAAATGACACATACACAAAAGGTATTCAGTGCTAAATAATTATTTCTGCACAAAGCCCTTTCAGTGAAAATGCTATATCCATAATTAACCCCAATTTATTTTTAACACAGCAATGAATGCAAACTTCAATAAATTGCAGAGCACTGTAATGGGTTCCCCCAGCGCTAGCGAACTGTATCGTAGCTTACAGCGTGTAAGTAAAGCACCTAAGAGAAGGCCAAGAGTAAAATTGTAGTCTTGTACAGGAGTAGAGGAAAGCAGAGCCCAAAGAGGAGACACCCTGCGTAGCAGATGCATGCACGACTTGGGAGATCTGTGAGGATCCAAGTATTCTGCTCACCACCTCTAGAGCCCTCTCCTGCTCTTTCCCCCGTGCATGGCTTGGGACTACGTTGCGTCAGTGTCCTCTCACAAGGCATACTATTTCAAGCTTTAGTACATCTTCTGTTTGCTCTAGCTATAACTATTTCACCAGCGCTACAGCTCCTAAACAAGCCTTGGGCAGTTGACATACGGATGTAACGGAGAATGCCGTTTGTCCAGTCTTTTCTGCTCACGTTCCATTTTTTCAATTAACTGTGACTTCGACTCACAAATATTGATTATGAAGTCATGCAATGCACATACCCACATAATGTGAAGTATGTAAGCAAACAAAATGCTATGAAGTATGTGGGACATACGAGATGTCAGTTCAAATGCAGCCCTGCAATTAGTAATAGGAGAGGAGGAAGCCCCTGGCATATCTACCCCTTACTCTATTAAAATCCCTAAATTACCCAATATAAAAGTAAACTAACACATCAATGAATTAAGCATAATAGCTTTACATTTTTGAAAACATTTCAGAATTTTTCTCTCTTATACAGAGTGCAGGATTATTTTATCCGGAATATTAATAACACTCCATGCTCCATATACAGAAGTTGTATATAGCCTTAAAACTACGGATTTTAAGTTGCAAAAGCTGCTGTGGAACATTTTATTTTTCTAGGAATTATAGAATAAAGCTGGTTAATCCAACAATTTAACTTATATCCATATTAAATGCCTAGGAGCTCTCTATCAAATCAAAATTTTCAGAAATATTTCTGAATTTAAGGGAAGCATAAGAAAAATTATAATTGGATAACTCCTACTAAGAATTAACACAATTAGAAATTAAAAAATATGTTTGGCCTTTATGTTTTTCACCATATTTACCATTTAATTTAAAATTCCTGGTTACTCAAGGGAACTATAACAAGAACAGCTTATACCAATCAATAGTTGAACTAATTATCTATGGGGTCTGAGTTCCAGGCTGGCTTCCAGAGCCACTGTAGACAGGGTGATTTGGGCATTTCTTGTTTAAAAGCACATTCCTCTGCAATGGGTAATTGAAACAGTTAAAATTCTATCAGGAGAGAATGTAAGGGTTTTCCCTGTAATTGGGCTGTGGCAACTACAGTATTCGTGATTAGGCTTATAAAATGGTATATGATAAACATTTTACCATGTGACGGTCCATTAGTAATGGAGTCCACTTTGGGAAAGAAATGTAGAAGCAAAATGAGTGGTAAGGGCCACTTATTTAAATTTCCTAAGAACTAATCTTAGTATCTTTCATGTCAGAAGAAATTAATTACCGCTTCAATCTTATACACCTCTGCTTTATAAAGCATTTGTACATTTTTATTCCATTGTTAATCATTAACTTTGCCAATGTTTTCTCTGATGCTTTTTCCCCCTCCCAAATGTCATGCCTTATATCAATTTTACTAGGCTAGACTACTTACAGAAATGCCACTTTAGCTCTCCACACACACGCACTCCAACCAAAAGAACAATCTTCTGTCTGTTTTACAGCTTGAGAAGCTTTGCTGTAGTAAGGAAAGGGAAACTATTTTTGCTTCTCCTTGTAAAGATGAGCAATGGGTGCAGGAAGCAGGTAGATTATATGCTTATACAAAGCAATTTCTACCAGTGAACTGTGCAGCAGAGTTTAATTGCACAGCCTGCGTATAACACCTCTCTGGGCTGGCCTACGCACATGGTCAAGTTCCATTAAGGATTATAGTGAAATCTGCAAATGACAAAGCCCAGATCCTCCAAGACACTTAGGGAACCAACTCTCATTCCTTTGTTCATAGCACTAGCAAATACATACTCATATATGGCTAATTTAAGCTTATGCTTTTCTAAAGAGAATTAAGATTTTTAATACTTTTTAGTTAGACCCAAGTCTGTACATCTATACATATATGGCATATATAGCTGTTAGAGAGCCCTAAAAATCTCTGGTGCTGATAATGTACTTGTTAAACCAAAAACTTAAATCAGGTTACTACAACTCAGTGTCTTACTGTTGACCTGATTCCCCTTTACAGTTATAGGGAAACAATCTTAATCTAAAAACCTTAATCCTCCTTACATAGTGAATAAAGGCTGACTTTTGAAGGTGAACACTCTCTTCTAATCTAATAGATTTGGGAGCAAGTTAAGGCTAAGGAACAGTGAGAACAGCACAAAAAAGAGCCAGGCTAGGTATTCTTCATCTGCTCGCTTCCACACATACCATCACAGACTCTGGCAATTAGGAAATTTGCTGAACTTCTTCCATCCACCTTCTCTTCCTCTGAACAGCCTTCTCCTGCCAGGCTGAGCCTCCTTTCCCATCCATTATTCAGTCCCACTCTACCCACTTATTTCTTGTCCTCTCTTTCTGCCTAACAGTATCCTTCTCCATCAATTCCCTTTCTTATTCTCTTGCTCCTATAAAACTACATATATATTTTAAATCAACTACAATTTCTATATAGAACTATAAAGGTAGACCTGTGTTGAAATTTTAGTAGCTACACTAGAACATATTCTATTACTCTATTAGATATTTTGTAAACCATTGTAATACATCTGGCCTTGAAGTTCAAGATCTGTTCTCAAATGCCAAGGCACTCAAAGTTCAAAACAAGATTGCAGTGGAAGGACCCTCAATTTATTTACTTGCTTTCTCCTTATTATTCTATCATGTAACAATGTAACTCAGTATTAAAATGTTACAGATCCCTATCAGTGACTATGTTTTCCTTTGACAAAAATCCTAAGAAAAAGTTAAAAACAAGTCAAAATTGCTGTTGGTAAGGCTGTTGAGTCCTGGCACTTACTCAGCTGATGAAAGACAGGTTATCAAATCTCATGCCTTGGCTTCACCAAGCTCAAAACTATTTCTCGGTCACTAAGTCCTTTCCTGAATAATGACCCTGAATATCCCGACTAGCTAAAACAAGTCGGGAGGCTCAGCTGCCTCACTGCTCTGAGGATCAGCTGTATTCTCCAGCACCCCTGAGCTCAACTTCATGTTCACAGGCCCCAGAAAATGCAGCAGGCTGCTTGGACCAGAAACTGCTTGCAGGAATAACTAGAACTCCAATCAAAACATGCACAATACCAAAAAATCCTTTACCAAAGAAGTGTGTATCTCTGGCAAATACTGATTTAAGTTACTGTTTTCTGTATTTTCATTGTATTACATTTAAGGCAATACAGATGGACACATGAAACAATGCAGATGTTATTAATGTCTGAAATATTCACTGCTGTTTTATCATAAGCAGACATCATGATTAACATCTTTTGTCTGAAACAGAAAATACAGCACACCTCCAAAAACAACAGTGTGTCAGGGATTTTATTGCTATATACTACAATGATCACATGATTCTTTTCATAAAACCAAAAGCTTAAAGTCTGAATTTTCAGTCTCACTATTTGCTGGAAAATTTATTAGACCACAAGTACCATGCAACTTTCAGAGAGTTGCTTCCTTTATTGGATGTTTAAGTTTGTGTTGTGTTATTCAGTTATGCAGCTTCTATTAAAAATATTAACTGAAAAAAATAGCATGTTAAATAGTATGCTATTTAAAATTTGTAGCAAAACCTTCTGCCTTTTTCTCTGTCTCAAAACCCACTTTCTTTTATGGACTGGTTCATCTAAGTAAGGCTAGAAAACCAACGTCTCTTATCCCAAAATTTACCAAAACAAAGTGCCAGAAAAGGAGCACGATCCTGCAACCACCATTCATTTTTATTATCCCTCTGAAGTCTGTTCACCACTGCTGCAAAAAATAACTTACTTTTGTAGTGCACACTACTGCTGAACGACCATGGTTTTACAATACTGTGAAACTAACTTTCAACAAGACTTTCAAGACATTGAAAGAAATGATAACTCATCATTACACATTTTCATGAATTATATGAAAAGGACATTTTCTCTGAACAACTGTTTGAACATTAGCTCAAAAAGCACATTGCATCTTTTTCAGTTGACTGAAAGTGCATGTTGCATATTATACACACACTAAACAGCCTAGGATATTTTTTTTTCCTTTCTTAAGTCAATGTGATCATAAGATACTAGCTACTTTCACAGATTTTTTTTATTCTATAGACTACTTTTGTCTCCAAAATTTGTCTTTTATCAAAATAGATACTTATTCTCTCTGTTTATGAAACTGTTGCTCTCTGTATACTTTTACTACAAATAATGCTGCCAAGAAGGATGGCATTATTCAAGTATTTTCTGTACCAAAAGGAAAGAGCAAAAATTATTCCAAAAGGAACAGTTGTTAAAGAAAATATGTTAAAGTGGTTTCTTCTCTGGTAGGCCCAGAAACACTGTGCATGTTTCTCAGTATATACGAGATTATGATTCAGTGTACTTACAGCACAAAGGAAAAGCATATTTCAGCTGTACAGTGTACATCAAAGGCACATCAGATGCCCCAGATCTTCAGTAGATCCCACTGCTGCTGATACAAATCTGAAGCAGCTCCATCACTTCAGTCCTGATCCCTCTTTTTAGTCCTTCTGTATTGATCAGGTGGTAAAAAATAGCCATATATCTGACTTAAAACAGTTACTGAGATTTCATTAATCCCCATGAGGAGCAGGAGGGCTGTAAAACCTATGTGGCACAGAGCTGGTATGTCTAGCCTCCCACAAGGCCCTCGCTGGCAAATTCTGACTGAGAGATGGCACTTCTGAACTGCTTCAGTTTACACCAAAGGTTAAAACTCGTCTCAGCTATAGCTAGAGCAAGGAAAGTAAAACCTTTTGCTTTGAGATTTCCACCACACTGCCAGCACTTAGAGAAAAACTAGCACAAGAGAGCAACCACAGGGTTGACTCCAGACTTGCTACTCATGTCTTTGAGACAGACAGCAACTCTACTCCAACACTATTTTGAGATAAAACATTAATATGCATTGAAATTATAGGACACTAGAATTAGTCAGAAGATATTCAAATACTAAATGTAACTGTTACAGCTGTATAAAGTTTGTAATAAGATCTACAGTTCATCTGTAAAAGAGTTTACATCTTAGTTGTCCTGGCTTGTTATTTGTCAAATTTTCAAAAAATGTAATGTGTTCAGAGCTGATTGCAATAATTTAATTTGCTCCTTCTGCACTCTACTTGAATTCAAATAAACACAGACTCCAGTCAATATGCAAACCAGAAATTATATTAAACATCTTTTTTTTTCTCACATTGAACAGCTAAGAAAAACAAAGACTGAAATGTCAAGAAACTAAGTGTTGTTTCATACAGTTTATCTGTCCTTAAGTGCTTTGCATTCCAGAGACCTTACCTATAAGACTTTTTTATGATTCAATTCTTGAACTGCCTACGTCAGTTGCCAACATGGAAACAGACTACAGAGCAGCTGACTCAAAAAATTTATCATTCCTCTTGAACAACAAGTCAAACAGTTGCTAGTACGTGGTTTTTGTTTGTTTGTGGTGCAATACCTGGACATCTATACAGCTTTCTTGCCTGTGCAATATCTCCTTTACTTAGACGAGTACGCTGGCCAATGGCAGGTCGTATACCATTATCATCACGGGAAGGGAGAATGGTATCCAGAAACATGCCCCTAAAAAAAATAAAAATAAAAATAGACCCCAAAAAACCCTATCAGGTTTCTGTCATAAAACTGTCTGAGTTTTATGAATGTATCATGCTATTTTGCAAATCTAGAATTTACATTTGGCATAAGAGGGTAAAATGCAGAACTTTAAATACAGAAAACATGTCATAAAAATTCCTCAGGTTGGCAAACTTTATGCAAAGTTATCAAAAAAGAATCTTCTTTCAGTACATTAATTAAGATATCAGCTTTTATATTCCTGTTAGACAACAGGAGGGAAATCTCTTACTACTATTAAGACTACATAGGAAAAAGGCACTGCTGTTAAGGTCTTGCTATATTGAAAAAAAAAATTATAAAATTATATAAAAATACACAAATTAGGCCCTATCACAAAATTCTTAATCACAAAGTTCCTATTTCTAACAATGTTTTTAGGGGAAGTCTTAAAGTCTAACTTACACGTGTAAGAGCAGGTAAAGTCAGGCACACTTGCCAATCATTCTTCCGTCAGGTGGTATAACAGATCTAACTCTACTCTAGCCACTGCTAGAAACATAAATGCTTATTTGCCATCCTCTGCTTGCTTTACAATAAAATATGTCGACTTACCATATGCAGTTTCAATAAGATTTACCCTAAATGACTAAGTGTAGCACACTTGTTCCAAAAGTGCAGTTTTATTCAAAAGTTCCCAAATTTTAAATACGATCCAAAATATTTTTGTAGTCTCAAATAAATTTTAAAAGATTAAGGTACAAAACTAAGTTCTATTACCATGTTACGGAATTTGAAAATCCCTGAAACCCAATAAAATGGAAGTTAACAGGTGAATATGTTTCTGTATTCTCTTGTTCTTTAATTTTTTTATACTGTCTTGTACACTTGTAGGGCTTTTATTGAAAAGTAAAACTGGTATTTTCAGGCATAATGTAGGTCCAAAAATGAATGAACGGTAAGGATCTTTGTAGTTAGGAATACTGTTTATAAATACAGATTGGTTTTTAAATTATAATAAATGAACCATCTTGAATATTGCAGGTACATACTGCTCTCTTTACCCAGTTCGATTTCTTGTGGCATCACTAGAAATTTTGTAAAAAAAAAAGAATCATCTCAGGATGTTACACTAATCTAAACAGTGAAATAGACTACTTATGGCATTATTCAGTTTCTAGAAAGAAGACACATTATTATTTCAAAAAAGTGTTTGATCTATAAATTATAATTTTACTTTCCACTTATTTTTAGTATAACCTGAAACTGATGCTATTCATATTTTGAAAAATGTGAAAACAATCCTCTCTTAAATGTTTAAGCACTTTAATAAGGGAACAACCTGTAACTGTTTTAATACAGCATGAACACCATTACTGTGTGTGACTAGAACTTCATGATTTCTACTACTTATCTGGGTGAGTAAAGTCTAACAATAAAGAGCTGGAAATATTCCACACTGAGCACAACTCATGCTTTCAAGATAAATCAGTGCAAATCAATACATGACCTCAAGGGTTTGCTGTTTGGTTTTTTTTAAACAGTATGAAGTAACAACTGCTTGTTCCTTGGGGCAGGGCATGCCTACTCATGGCACTATCAGTTTTCAACAGCTTGGAAAGTGGTGAGATCAGGGCCTATAAATCAAATTATCTTGATGTTGTCATTGCCCTAGGACTCTGGGGGGTTCCAGCTTGTTAAATTACTCTATTTTATATAGGTTCTTATAATCTTTTCCTTAAGGTAATGTATCTGTAACTGGATTAACCAATGTGACTAATATCTACCTCATGCGGCTCATTCCCATGCTCTTCCAAGGGTGAATTATGTGTATGCTGAATACATCCTTTGGCAGGATTTTTTGCTGTGTGTTTTGGTTTTTTTAAAGTAATATCATTTATATTGGAGAGTATCATTCATATTGGAGACAACAAGCTTAAGAAACGTGCAAAGGCTGGTGAGGTTTCTGGTGGTCTTCAGTTTATTTCAGAGTCTCAGACTGTCTAGTATTTTTGCCACATCACTTTTCAAACAATCATTTTTTGTTGGGTTTTTAAGTTTTGTTTGTTTTTTTTAATTTACATTACTCTGGTATTTTTAGAGATTAATTAGCTAGACTGTGACTTGCTGTGAAATATAATAGGAAACCAGACTCCTGCTTCGCCAGAGTAGGGCTAGCCTAGGGGAACAGCTCATTGTACAGCTCCCCACAACCATGCAGAGTTTCAGAGCAAGCCCCACGCGAGTTGCTATGGAGTTGGGAATGGATCAGCCTGCAACAGGCCAGAGCAAAACCAGCAGAAGTCTTTATTATATGGTTTTGATGACAGTAACAATCTGTACAAACAATAGAGAAGAGGCTGAAGCCTCTCATGAATGGTTACTGCAGTCCTTAGCAAAGGTTGTGGCTTGCGTGGTAGATGTCTTAATACCATAACATTCTACTCGCATAATCCATAGTTACTCAGACATTATGCATCAAAGGACATTTCTCTTTAATATAACAGATCATGTTACACATAAAATTCCTAACCATTTCACTCATTTGGTTTTTCTAAATTCAAATTTTTGTGGAGACAAAAAGAAAGTGAGTATTATGAAGTGCTGTTTCCAGATTATCTTGTCTTAAAAGCTAAAGAACTGAAGGAAGATGAAAAGGCTGCTTTGAAACTGAACAGAAACAAAATGTATTTAAAAATATAATTACATTATTCTGACTTAAAATAAACAAGCTGTGTTTTGACTGCTGTGAAAACACTATATCGCAAGGGATATTTTAAGTGATTTTGTAATACTAAAAATGCATAGTTCTTAGCAATCACAGAGAGGAATAGAATTAAAAGTCAAAAGGTATAACCTGAGACTCCAACCTTGAGAAGGTGTTCCTGGCATAGTGCATAATGCTGTCAAAGTCGTATGGTTCCCCAAGGGAGTTCACCTCTCCGGGCTCCATCTTCAAGAAGTTGTATTCCTGACCTATGAATGATTGATAATTAGTTTCTTTAATATCTATTTTTGTGAAGATAAAAACCAAACAGAAAAAGAAAAACAACAAAGATCCTGACCTAATCATTCACTGACATTCATAAATCTTAGCCATTTGGGAGTAACTGTGTGCTTTCATTAACCAAGAGAGCAGACATGCCTTCTGAAACACACATCAAATTCCTGTATTTGGCATTTAGAAAGACTGTTCTCATTCACCTAACCCACATAAAGGCCCCACACATTATGTTGCACTTCATGTAGAATCCATAAAATTTGCTGGCTTGGTTCTTAATTCCAGAAAGAAATCATTTTGACAGAAAAGACCCCAGAAGAACCCTCCTCATTGTAGACTCATTAGACTGGATACTAAAGAGACTTTGCTTCAGCAAGGGCTACTCTCTGAGCCCCCATGTAATACAAACACTACAAAGTCACATTTTCAAGAGCCAGCTGTTGCAACTTAACGAAAGCAGAGGAGGAACAAAAGAATTATACTTAGTTCATAACCCCAGACCAAAAGTTCTTTGTCCTAATCAGTGTATTAAGAGATGCAAAGCACCCCCTTACTCCAATTCATATTCCCACTGGTGTCTTGCAAAAAAACTGCAGTGGTATTAACATTATTAACCAACATAATTTGCATAATATAACAAAACCCAAATGTCTTGGTGGTCATGACTTCCTGATCCCATTTAGCGATCCTCAAGCTCATACCACACCACAAGAAGTGGTTTCAGCCAGAAACTAGAGACTTAACTAAAAAGAGGGAGAAGGAGGCTGAGGATGGCATTTCAGCTGATTTTCCCCATCGCAGAAAAAGCATAGGGGAAGAGCACTTGTGGCATCTATACAAGTCAATGACAGAGAGAGAACAGAAGGAAGGTTTGGATGCACGTGCCCTTTCAGGACTTCAGAGACTTGTGGGAGTGTGTATCAGCTGCCAGTCATCTTCCAAGTCCTAGCTGAGGTGGCAAAGATTTATTGCATCTCAAATCTATTTTGGTTTAAAATATTTTCTATAGGAACAGACAAATACTCCAAGATATCACTGGACTATTTCTGATTTCACCCCTTCTTGAGCAGAGAATTCCCGTAAGCCAAAATCAGTGTTTCACAAAGACCGTGCACATTTATGAACATTGCAAATGAAACATGCCTAGTTCCCTCTCATCTTGCCCACAGGACACAAGTGTGGGCACAACAGCTAGACTGACAACGAGATGGCAGTCACAGTTTAAAGTTGTCAGGTTCCTCAGATGCTTTGTCTCAACCACACCAAGGCCACTGGCTAAAGGTGCAAGCTCTGTAGGGAACCAGTAATTTGAAAACCGTGGGAACCATGCTCATCTTTGTCACAGATTCAAAGTCCTTAGCTTCTCTTCCATGTCTAAACCTCTTGGGCAGCTAAAAAGCTATTGACATATTTCTACTTATCATTCAGGAAAGACTACAAAAGAAAAGTCCTTTCTTAAGCCCAGAAATATGACTTTTAAAGGACTTCAAGATCAATGGCTTCCTTCAAAGTTTTTGAGCATGATTACTATTTCTCTCCTTCTAGCCAATACTATTTAATGGCTCGCTACTTGGCCAGATCTTTAGAAAAGATTATATTTTAGTTGCAGTATTTCATCTGTGAATCAGCTTGAGATCAGTCTAGCTAAGAGGAATAGCAGGCATAAATGCTCATTTCTGCTATTCACTTCATTTCTGCTATTCAGCATTCAGTTTTAAGAGACTTGAGCAGATGAAAGAAACACCAAAAACAAACACCAAAAATAAACAGACACCACCACCACCCCCCCCCCCAAAAAAAAAAAAAAAAATGCTTATCAGAATATCTCACCAGGCTGGATGTTTTCTCTAATGATGGTGACATGGTCATCACGGTCTGGTCGTGTATGTTCATGCCAAAAACCTATCACATGACCTAATTCATGGACAACTATACCAAATTTATCACAGTTCTTGCCAATAGATATAGCCTGAGGACCATTTCCCCTTCGACCCACATAAGAACAGCACCTGTAATTAAAACACAAACACAGATTAAAGTTTTCATGCATATCTCTACAAACCATATAGGAAATTCAGTTAAAATATGAGAAAATATTATTAAAAAAAATCAGCAGAACAATGCACTATGCAATTTCGCAGGCTCACAAACTCTAGATCTAGTGCAAGAACAACTTATTATTCAGAATACCTAATAAAGGACACATGAATGATTTTTTTTGTATTCAAGGTCTTCTTAAAAGATGCTAGCTGTGATCAACAGAATTGTCACTTGTGGCCTTCTATCTCAGAATGACACAGGAACTTCTTTTCACCCAAAGAATCAATAAAAATAAAGTTGACTGGAAGTACCATCTCACCCATGCCTATCACTGCTTTCTTGCCCGTGCACACTCAAGAGGCATGCAGAGGGAAGCGGAAAAAAAAAGTAAAGGCAAGGTTTCTACTGTGCCATACTTCTGCTGTGTGTCTTGACAGCATTCACCAGACTCTTGGTCACTCAGTTCTGATAAGTTTGCTTTATTTTGATCTGAGAAGTCACCCTACTTCATTAGTTCCATATAGTTCCTATAAAAAGTGCAGAAATAATGCAAGTGAAATAGTAGTCCTTTAAAAGATTCACTTAGCATGCAGTTGAAAATACAGAAGGAAGATACCCTGAATGAGATGCAGAATCCTGTGATGCCACTGTGCAACCTCTCCTCATTTTTTTTTCCTCTGGCTATGGGTGATATACAATGTCATTTGCAACAACAGTATATTAGGAGGTTGAATGGTCTGGATAGGTGAACCGCTTTTTTCTGCCACTCCTGTTTTCTTGTAACAGGAACCTTAGTCCCAGAACATCATATTTTCACAAGAAAAAACCCAACACAAATAACCCCAAAAAACCCCACTTCACATATGCTCTCATGTTTCATTCCTGTTCCACTGCACTTCCATGATTCCAATGTAAACTTATGGAACAGAGACGCCCTTTTCAGCATTCATACTGTCAGCATTTATCTGAGATGTCTGCTTTTTGGTTAGAAAAAAAAGTCTGCTGACTGTGCTAGCAAAAGGAGAGAAAGGAGAGTAAAGCAAATCCTACCAAAATGGAATACAATTTCAGGTTTCATAAGCTGATTCTCTGTCACCCCTGAAGATCGTAAATATTTCAAGCCAGCATTATATTCACTAATAAATGCCTAATTTCCATTCCCTGCTCTGTAAATTCTGCAGTCTGTCAGGTAGAATGGAATTGTACTGAGCAGAACACCTCCATCTCCACCCTCTCCCTTCTCCCCCTTTTTTTTGAAAAAGCCAAACAAACGTGTTTTCTGATGCAACATTTACATAGCAGAATATATTTGTTCCTTGAGGAAGTCAATGCTAGTGTGGAGAATGATCCTGTCCTTCATACGCCTCTGTGGGCAATAAAGGAAAAGCAGCTATGGGAGCAATACTGGTAGCAGATTAAATTCTACGGACAACGTCTGCTTGTTTCTCCTTTTCAGGTTTTGTGGTGGCAAAGACATTTTTCACTATGGTTAGTTGGCTGGTCAGTCAGTCTTGGTTGGTCATCTCCATTGATTTTTGTTAGTGTCTAATACAACTAGAATTTTAAAATATTAATACTAGAGAAGTACAGCCATGGCATTTTAGCTCACAATACCTGTTCTTAGGAAGCAGATACTGGTTTTGCACTAATGGTTAAAATCAAGGATAGATATACCAAAAAATGATAGTAATATCTTAAAATTATAAAGGCTACACAAGTTACTTTATAGAGGAAAATATTACTACTACAGCCTAGGAGGGTTGTATCAAGAATTTTTAAACTATCTTAAAAATACTGTTGGGAAAAATTATTGTTCACGTTACAATCACTCCTTGCTATCTCAACTGCTTCTCAAGTATTCCTACCCTCAAAATAAGTTAACTCTTTTCTTCCTGCTTTAGATAGTTCTAAGGATAGGTGCGAATCACCTTTTTAGGTCAAAGCACTGAATTAGGCTCAGTGCTTCAGCTAGAGTTGTGCAATATCATGTTTAATTAATTTCTTACGGCGTCTTCCCTTGATAGCTCTCTTCAAGGCAGGTAAATAAAACCAATGGCAATTTAGACTCCCTGCTATAATTCTGTGCCATTCTCAATGTTGCAGGTTTATGTGCTACTGTTCCACACCACAGTAAAAGAAAATAAAGAACACCTGTGTATTGCTCTGTGTATTTCCCTCATGCTATATAAACTGTATTAACACAAAATTACTACGTACAATATTTATGATATAGAAATTTTATTATAAACACTGACATAAATAATAGTAATGAAAAAATATACCTTAAGATATGCCCTGAAAATACAGCATAGCTGATAAAAAGGAGCAACAGACAGAAGAAATAAGATTAAAATAAAAATTTAGAGCAGTAACACCATTTTATCTCATGATTCCACAGTGGATTTCACCTTTGCACCTGACACGCTGACATGTTTTTGCTTAACATATTTTTCAGACTGCATGTTTGCAGAATAAATATTATTGCTACAGGTGAATACATAAACATAATTAAAGCACTACAGATACTTTCAGTATCATTTTTACCCAGGTTTTTATCTTTCACTAGTCACTCAACCATTTGAATATGTTTCTGTTGTGCAATAAGGAAATTACCATAGGTCATACACTCTCTTATTCACTCATACTCACCCTGGGGAGAAAAGTGTTTGGATCCTTAAGAAGGTTTTGGTTTTTTTGTTGGTTTTGGTTTGGGTTTTTGTTTTTCCTTTTTTTTGGGTTTTGTTGTGTTTTTTTTTAACCTCTTACACAGTGCTATTTACTGTCACATTAAATTAGAGAGGGAACGCTGGAGTACACATTTTGTACTCTGAGCCAAAGGTAGTAGAACTTGCAGTAACTCTTCATTCTCGGAAAAGTTCATTCCTTTAGAAAGCCATTAAAGACCTTCTGTCCTCAGTATAGAATTCCCAATTCACTGTCATAGGCAGTGATGTACACTGAATAAATTTGTCAAACACAGTTCCTAGGTCTCAGACTTCAAGTCTTTTAGAAAACATTGTTCATTATCTTTGAACACTTTGAAGTAAGGACTAAGATGTGTCATTTGCCTTGGCAGTCTACAGGAAGCCGAGTAGAAAACATAAAAATCAATCAGATGAAGTAATCCACATTCTGTGAAAGCATGTCACTATTTCTATATTAGGTGAACTTAATGAGTTAGGGCTTCCTACCTATGTTAAGGTCATGTAAATCATTATGGTAATTATGCTATACTGACCTTAACTTGTGCAAAAAGATAAAATGCATTGACAATGCCTGCTGGTTATTTTAAAAATAGAAAATCATAAAGTGCATGCAATCTGTGAAAATTCACATTACAGACTACCAAATATGGACAAAATTCAACTGATTCATGCATAATTCGGGTTTGAAGGGACCTCTGGAGGTCTCCAGTTCAACTTTCTGCTCAAAGCAGGGTCAGATATGAAGTCAGACCAGGGTTGCTCAGGTCTTGAAACTGACCCAATCCAGTCGGGTCTTGAAAACCTCCAAGGATGGAGACAGCAAAGCCCCTCTGAACAACCTGCTCCAATGCTTGGCTGTCCTCACTGTGAAAAAATTATTCCTTATATCCAGTTTGATTCTTCTCTTTCTTCAGCTTACGCCTGTTGCCTTGCATTCTCCCACCAAGCACCACCGTGAAGAGCCTGGCTCCCTCTTCTTGTTGCCCTCCCTGGAGGAACTGGGGGCTGCTGCTGGGTCCCCCTGAAGCCACCTCTTCTCCAACTGAGCAAACCCTGGACCCTCAGCATCTCCTCACAGGGCAAGTGCTCCAGCTCCTGAGCATCTTGGCAGCCTTGTGCTTAAGTCCTTCAAGGTTATTAATCTCTTTCTTGTACTGGGGACCCACAACTGCATGTAGGGTCTATCTGTGATCTAGCAAGTGGCAAACAGAGAGGGATGATCCCTTCCCTTGAGCCACCAGCTGCACTTCTGTTCACACAGCCCCGGACACTGTTGGCTGCCTTTGCTGCCAGGGTCCATGGCCAACTTCTGCCCAGCTCACTGCCCCATGGCCTTCTCCACAGAGCTGCTCCCCAACCCAGCAGTGCCCAGCCTATCTTGCTCTTCCTTTGCAGGTGCAGGGCTTTGCATTTGCCCTTGTTGAACTTCATAAGGTTCCTGTTGGTCAGTTCCTCCAGCCTGCCTGAGTCCCTCTGAGCGGCAGATCTACCACTCTACCACTGAGCCTATCATCTGGTCCCCCCCAACTTGGTGTCATCTGCAAACCTGATGAGAGCATGTGCCATCACGTCTTCATGGGTCATTGATAAATATGTTAAAAAGGACAGGTCCCAGGATAGGCCCCTGCAATACTGTACTGTCAGCCACAGTGAGTCCAAGCCATTAACCACACCCCTCCAAGCTCAACCACACAACCAATTTTAACCTATCTAGTTTTCCATTCATCTATACTCCTGCAAAATACACCTTGGAGACTTAACACATTTACACATACTTTTTTAAATCCTGGAATTTAATTTGCAATTCAAAACTTTTATGATCTGAATACCACACATGACAGCAGTGCAAGAGATTGATGAGAATAAAGTTAGGATAACCATGCATAAATATGAAAAGGCAGAACAAATCCTTTAGTTTAAAACAGTTTAAACTCTTCTGCTGAGTCTTCATGTTTACCACTGTGAGGAAACTCTATAGAGAAAAAATGCAAAGCAGAACTAAAGAACACTAATCAATACTTATAGCTTAAAGCAAATCAATAGGTTATTAAGACTGTAGGTTGTAGAACATTTAATACAATTTCAATAGTTTTAACATGCTTATGTTGTTGACTTCATGTACACTACATGCTTCAACTAGCAAAGATATATTTGGTAGCTTAAAAATTTCCATAGATTTTCAATATAATTTTTGCACAGTGATACTTTGGAGACCAATAGATAAAAAGGAAAAAGTGAAAAAATAATAAATAATTATTCCAAATAGTACCCTCTATGATGTCTCCAGCTCTGCTTTTATTGACACTATTCACAACAACGGCAAAAGAATAAAGCAAGAATTTAACTACAGTCTATCTCTTCCTGTTCTTTTTACTTCATTTGGAGCAAAAGAGGATTTAACCTTTTAAGGTTGTACACCGTATCTTGGAAAAGGTCAGGCAATAGCTATGCAATAATAGCAGAACAAAATGGCTAGTATAACACATTAAGTTAAGGCAATTTGTTTTTATAAGAAAATATGGTAAATAAATACCTAATTAATCAATTTACCAAATACAATTAACAATACCAAAAAGTTGATTGTTTCTCAAAAACAGAGGTGCTTAAGATCACCTCTGAAAGCTTTTAGTGGTATTTCATAAATCAGATAGATTTTTAGGTGTTTGTAAAAATCATTTGACATTTTATTATTATAGTCATAAAAAACAAGAGAAGTTGGGCATTAGCAAATATGTGTAGTGACTAGTGACTTTGGGCACCTCATCTGACACATTTGAAAGATGTTTTCTTTTCAGAAGAAAAAAATTAACTGCAATCTTTTACACAGTATTCCTCTAGGTTGTCTAACACAGAACATCTAAAACCCAACACACTGAGAATTTTTTTAATGCTGGCCTGCTTCTAAAAACAAGCAGCCAGATGAGTATGGTAATTCCCTTACACTGATTACTTGACAGATTTCAAGTACTTCCCAGAAATTATAAACAAATTTATTAAGTGTTTCTTTACACGCCAAAGAAAATTAGAATTAACACCAAGTCTTAAAATAACAGCAGCAGTGCACACTCATAAAGGGTCATTAGGCTTTGCTACATTGAGTGTCATGTCAAGCACACCAGATTCATCCAATTAAGCTACAAGATTCTGATCACTTCAACAATTGCACTAAGTCAAAGGGTAAGAAAAACTAAAATAAATAAATAAATCTATGAAAGAAATTAATTTGCAATATCATGGGTTTGAGCCCAGGTGTGTTTGGCAAAAGGCCAAGACCTCTCTGTGCTGTATGAGCACTTGTCATGCTCCTTAAATTGAGTCAACTGGCAGCCTTTAAAGCTCCTCATCTCTTTAATCTTTATTGCACCAGACAGCAGTTGGAGACAGTAACTATTTATGGATCTCTAATTCCATTTAATCAGTCTAGCTGATCAATGATGGCAAGCAAAGAGAAACAAGTGACAGAGAGAAAGTGAAATGACTGGAACAATACTCTCATTCTTTTAAGTAATACAGCTACGGTCAAAAATGCTCTTAAACTAATATGAAGGAAGAGAGAATCATGGTGGGTCAATGTTGCACTTTTTTAAAAAGCTACACTCTTCAGAACGTGATAATATAAAAATCCTCATAGACCACAACATCAGCTCGCCATGGCACTGACTGCCTGAAGTCGTGGATGAAAAACTGCAGAACTTACGCACACTAGGACTGCATATCATCACAAAGCAAGGGAAAGAAGTTCACAAAATCCACGAACAAAATCTCACTCAAGAAGCAGAGGATTTTTTCTTGGTGAAAACACAACAAGAAATCACAAATATATTAAATCACAAACATAACTCATCCTGTACAAAAGAAATATTGGCTATGACCTGGCTTGATGAATTTGCTTATTGTCAGGGATCAATACAGTTGTAGTTACCAAATGTTCTGATTCACTGTCCTAAGAGGACCTGTTGCAATGGCAGAAGTGGCTACTGCTTCTTCACCTGCTCGATAGAGACGACCATCCCAGTATTACAAAGAACAGCCAGCTGAGTCCATTCCTTAGTTAACAGCTGCCTATCCCAGTGTTATAACATAAACCACCCCTCATTCCATTTATGTTAATGCACTGTGTTTTAGGCTGGGGCAGCTGGCCACCTGCACCTTGGTCACACCCATCCTGCCGGCCACACCACAACCAGCAGAGAAGCTGTGTCAACTGCTGAGGGCAGGAAGAGTGCCAGGTGCTAGAGTTAATTACCACCTGAGAGCATGAGTCAGCCCAAATGCCACAGATTATTTAGTACAACTCTGAATTTCTTCTCATTCCGTAAAAGTGACCGAGCACCTTTTATAACATGTAATCCTTCTTAAAGCTAAAGAATGCTGAAAAAGTATACCTCAGACAATGAATTTACCCGTTTCACCAACTTTAAGAACTCACCTGTAATGTTTATTTAATATACTAGCAAGTTCAAAAAACATTAAAACATTCAGAAGCTGTTCAGTCTAAAATGTTTGGAGAAGCACTTGAAAGAGATCTGATTTTCCTGTATCTCAGACAGCTTTGTCAAATACCCATACAAGACGATACAGCAGTGATTGTAACGTCATCTACAGTTTGTCATAAAAAGTACTTAAATCTTCTGGTGGAGAACAAAAATTGCCACAAAGTCAGATCAAAGGCATGCTGAGATGCCAGAACAACATGACTAATTGTTCTTTTTTTGTCTCACTATATAAAAAGAAGCTTGATCTTGTACTCAGTGATATTTATTAAGAGCGTGTGACTAGAGGCCATTCCAGTTTGCTGACCCCTTTTTTGGCTTGCATACAGATAAGTATATTGACTGTGTCTTCAGGCATTTCCTATCTGATAGGAAGAAACATAAGGATAGAGAAACAGTAGTGAACGAAGTGTTTTGAACCTGTTTACAGATTAGTTTTACTTGTCCTAATCAAGTAGCTGCATAAATATTTGCTGTAATAGATATTAATGCCAATGTACGCTGCTTTGGTAGAAGAATCCTAAACACTATTATCTTAATACGATATTCTTATTCTCACATCTGCAGCTAGTGGGTACAAAAGACTATCAGTAATTACAAAATTTCAAACTAAGTGCTTCAGCAGTACTAGGAAACAATATTTCAATAATTAACTGTTCTCAAAATCAGGTTAAATAAACAAGATGTGATGACAAATAATTATAGTTTAAGACTGCAACAGATGAAATTATTCTGATGGGAAGGAGGGATCCAGCTGTAAAGCTTTTGACATTTTTCCACACAAGCTGCCCATAAGCAAACTAGAGTCCCTGATATAAAGGAGGGTATAAAGCTGGTTGGAATATTATATAAACTGAAGATAGAGATGATGCTCCTTAAACTTGCAGTCTGAGAAAAGACTGCTAAATACCATGAAGACAACTGTGGAATTGATAGCAACTTTAACAGATTAGAGAAGAGATCTGCAAAGGGAAATATAGCATTATTTGGTGTTCTTAGATGTGCGAAACATGGCACACACTGAAACCAGTGATGGGCTATCAGTGCTGTGGAAGGAACTCTGGCACTTACTCAGAGCCACATCCCGATCGACCACGAGTCAAACGTGGCAGCTGTTGAGAAACAGGGAGGCATCACGCTTAGGTACCTAAGTGGAAGGACTAGATGCATGGATTAGCTCTAGCACTGGCTCAGCAGAAGTAATGGTTCATCTGGACAAATATGTCCTACTTTTGGATCCTCAATTTCAAGAAAGATGTGGACTAATTGAAAAGAATTTCAAAGAGAATAACAATGTGATCAAAAGCCTAGAAAACATGACTTACCAGGAAAGATTATATGAATTAGGCTTTTTCTAACCTGGAAGAAGAGAGAACTGAGGATGGACATAGTAACAGTCTCAAAGTATCTAATAGATTCCTTCAAAAAAGGAAGAGGAATAATTTATTTTCTATGGCCATGGTGAGCAGGAAAAAATGCTAATGTACTTTAACTGCAGCAAGAAATATCTGGTTTAGCTATGACCAAAAATACTGCCCCCAACTTCCTACATTTCTTATATTAAGAATACTGAAGCAATGTATTTCCTAGCAGGCTGTGAAGTATTCATTTTTTCAGGTTTTTAGAAACAAGTTAGACAAGCATATATCAGCAATGACATAGGTAAAGCTGTCTCTGTCTTAAGAACACATTAGACATCTTTCTGAGATCCCTTGCAGTCCTATGGGTCTATGATAATCAAACTTATCTCTCATTCATTACTGATATATAAACTCTCAACTTTAGGAAGTTGAGAAGTATTTCTGAAGTATTTCTGATAGGAAGTACTTCTGATAACCAGCTGCTATATTTCAAATATACTTTTTTCATCACTGCCCTTCTGGGATGAGCTTCCCATAAACTGCTGCAAGAAGTAATGCATTACACTCCTTCAAAATATCCTTAATGTTTACAAAGGCTCAATAACACTTCACTTGCTAGTGTGCTAATGCTGTCATCTGAGACATTTGTAGATATTGCCACCTGAATTTCCACATACATGACTATATCCACTTTCTGTTTCATTAAATGTGTTACGTTTTGAGTGTGTGCTCTTTGGGGCAGGGTTTATCATTTAGTTTTTAATTTGAATAGTGCTAAGTACAATAAGGTCTCCCTCATCTGAATGTTAGCTGCCATGGTACTGCAAAACAATAATGACACAATGTGCTAACAAACCAACACAGCAGGGTGCTATGGGAAAGAACTGAGATTAATTTCAATGTGACTGGCCATGTAACAGAAAGTGTTTGCAGATGGTTTGGTGTCACTTTTGTCTGGGCTCTTTCCATGGAAAATCCTGCATCAGCACTGTATGCCGGTGGTTCGTGCACAGTGGTTCCTATTCACCCAGAGAAGACACTTTCTTATTTATCTGGCTCTTCCTGAAATGGCTTATGGATCCAGGACCCCCAAAAAAAGAGTCATTCAACTGCCCCTTCTGTTTAGCCTAGTGTTTTTTCATCACTGGTGGACTGTTCATAGCCACACTCTTCCTTGTTCTTATTTTAAACTTTTTACAGCCTTCGTAAATTATTTGTAATTTGTAAAGTACCCACCAATAAAACAACATTAACTGTAAAGGATAATGGTGATTTTGAAGGTATATATTGAGTATATTCCAACGTTCTGGTTCAAATTGGTTATAATCCAGCCTTCACCCTGAAGTGACTTGATCTCATGAAGCATCAACCAGCCTAAGGAACAGTGCTTTGGCCGGAGAGATTTTCTGTCGTTTGGCTTTGAGCACTTTGAAGTTGTAGAATTTACTTTTCACAAAAGCAAGACCTCTGTAGATATCCCCATACTTCTCTTTCTAAAGTGCCTGAGACCACTTATATCTTTCACACTCTTCTGTTTAAATTCACATTGCTTTCTACCTCTGCGAGTGCAGGGAACCATCACGATTATTCTCTGCTTCCCATTTCTCTTCCAGCTGTATGTCAGTATCCCTGAATCCTATCTTATGGGTTGCATCATTAATTAAAATAATAGCCATGCTGGGTCAGAATAAAAGTCCATTTCATTTGGCACTGTTTCTAACAGGGGTCTACAGCAGACCTACGGGAGCACAAGAACATGACAGGCAAGTTCACAGGCTGTCCCGTAGAATAAGCTCCCCAATTGCAAGGATCTGTGGCTCAGAGACTTTCCAAGGCAAAGGTGATGCCTTTCTTAAAATAGCCTAGGAGTAGGTTTTATTACGTTATCCTATGCCTTAAGAAGAATGTCAGGAGTAATTTAAACAGAAAAGTCTACGTGTAATTTTATGGGCTACAATTAAGTACATTCGGGATCATTCCTACAATGCAAGGAGGTCCCAAAACTTCTTTTCACAACCCTATCCCGTAAAAATTCAAAAGTAGGCATGTGAAGTGTTCATTGATGAGGAAGTTAGCGAGACAGAGAGCTCTTCACTGTGGAGCCTACAACCCAAACAGAAGATGACCATCAGAAGTACAGAATTTCCACAGGCAGTGAGCGCTCTTCTTGGAAAACGAACATGGTGCACTCAGGAACTTCACTGACCACTATATAAAATTAAGAATTCTGAGTGGAATAAACAACAAAGATAGCTGACTGAGCCATTTGTGAGCAGAAATATCTGAAGATGGAACACGGTGATTAATGGAAAGTTGCATTAATGAGTGATAAAACCTGTTTTGTTCACTTTTACACATCAGTGACCTGGAAGAAGGAATTTGCAAAACGGTCATGAATTTGGTGGTTAAACAAATCTGGGCAAGGACAGCCTAACAATAGAAGAGTTAAAATTAAAATTAACAACAATTAAGCTGGAAAAGGAATATGGGATAGATGTCCATACATAATTCAGCAATCAACACGTGACACAGAGAAAGCTAAGAATAAACAAATGATAAGCCTGAAATACCTTTAGAACAATACATATAAATATTAAAAGCATGACAGAAAGCCAAATATAAGAGTCTCATATCTGTGTATATACAGCAAGATCATTTTATCTAGAAATAGACAAAAGAGGCATAACTTCAAAAAGCTACTATACATACTGCTTTCACTGAACCTAAAGCCAAGTAGAACACATGTATCATTTAAGTACAGTAACTGTTATTTTCCTGTTAAGTATATATTCACTTATAACTGCAAAGGTGACAAGCATGGCCAAACATTGAAAACACAAGTATCTGTTACCACGCATACACACTTACCCACATGGTCTGTACGTAAATACAATATAACTTTCTTCATCGCTTCGTTCAATAAACGTAACACAGGTGTACTTTTCCCAGTGCCGCATAGCCTGTTTGAACATGGCGCGCTGGGTGCCTGGAAGAATAATTGTATGAGATGAAATAAGAGACTTTTCTAACTGCATCTTGTTCTTTGAAATCAGATTTTAATATTAGGAATATAGGTCTGGAAGGAGTCACTGGATCATGACGTACCATGTCCCAGCAGTCCCATAGACTGCCAGATTCCAATTAAAGGGATACTCAGACCATCAGTTTGTCATAACATATCTGCCTGCAAGCGGACCAATAGCGCCTGACACACTCTAGCAAACATAAAACCTGCCATAAAAAGCGCAGCTATGTTACACCAGAGGAATACAGCAGAAGAAATCTAGTGTTGCTTATGTGCCTGCATTAGCATAATATTTGCTAAGCAATTTCCCAGATGAAATTATCAAATGGATCACATCGGGGAAAAAAAAGAAAGGAAAAAAAAAAAAAAGAAAATTGGGCAACTCTGGATCCTAGCTATCTAGCAAGAAGAAAAAAAAGAAAAAAGAAAAACCTACAGCCTTCAAATCAAGAGATCAATTTAACCTAAGCCACATAAATAGGCATACCAGTCAAGGTGTTTGATTTTAACAATATTGTCTTGAACAGGGACCAGTGTCCACTTCTTTACAACAAAACGTTTCAGAAATTAAATGATCCACCAAAAAGGGGAAATTCTTAATTTGGTACAATACTAAGCATATCTAGATATTTGTTTTAAAAATGAGAAACACATTCAGTAACAATCAAAACTATACTCTAGATGCAGAAGCAGCCAGGCCAGCTCTCACCACAGAACATAAAGCCAGCTAGTATACAGTACTTCAGGTAATATAGCAATGTAATTTCATTGCCTGACAAAAGACAAGGCTTATTAACTTAGAGGCAGCATCTGGGAATACAGCTGTATTGCTTCTGAGCTGGAAATCCACGAAGAACAGTACTACTTGGCATGAATTTGCTAGCATAAACACACATCCACCTCGCAGACTTTTGCAGAGATGCATGTTACAGCATAGGATAATTTAAGAAAAACACAAAACTTTTTTAAACTTAAAGACAACAAAACCTCAAAGTTCATAAAAACCAGCAAGTTCAAGTCATGTCAGGATCCTAAAAATTAAAGGTTACTTCATCCCATCTTGCCCTTTTCTTTTATCTATAATCAATGTTTGCCAAGCTTTAAAATTTATCTTTCATTATGAAAAAGGTAAAATGTTTAACATTATATGCTTTCATTTAGTTTACTGCCATTATTTCAGAAGATGGTAATCCTAAAGCAAAGGTCACACTGGGTATAGTACTATGTAAATACACTAACTAAAAGTTTGACTCTAGCTGTTAGTTTGAAAGGAATGACTCTGGTCTCTCCATATACATATGCATACAATGTGTGACCATTTGGTTCCCTGTATTATTGTGCCCAGTAAATAAGATGTTATTACATACCTTTTCCCATCCATCTTTGCTTTTCTCCCTTCCTTTTTGTTTTAAATTACCTCTTACATCCACATTGATATTGATCCATTTACATTTTTCAGGGATAGCAAATGTTTTAAACTTTTTCTACAGTTTTCTGCTAAGAATTCTATATATTTTGAAGTTAGTCTTTCTTCTTGTCATATATAATGTCTGTGTGTACCCATCTGAAAACTAAACTGAGGCATTACAAAACACATTTGAGTCAGTTTGCTGAATGAAATCAGTTTAGCAGAATATGTCACACCAGTTAAATTAGTTATAGTCTTGTGCTAAATATCCTGCATTATTTAAAAAACAGATTTCATGACATTGTTACTTAGGCTCTTGAAAACAAACATGCAACAAGAAATATTGGGAAAAGAAAAAGAGTCTTCCGTTTCTAAAACATAGCTATACATTTTTATTATGTAGCTTGCCTTTGGGAACAATTTTTTGAAGTATGACTAATATTTTCAGAACAGATATACTTCAGGCATGATCCAACTCTTCTATTGATTTCCATAGTATGACTTGACTTTAAAAAAAAAAAAAAAAAGGAAGGCAATTAAAAAAATTCATATTCCTTCTCCCCATCCAAAGCACAAAGCTTACCAGTGAAATTTCCACCTATTACATATGGAATGACACCCCCTGGCCATATTCTTTCTGTTCGTGATGTAGCAGCTCTAGGAAATCGGTTTTTCTCATTTTTCCCTGAGAATTTTACAGTACTTCTTCCTTTAGATGTATTATTTTGCTCAAAGCCTGTAATGATAATTAAAACACCAAATGAGATCACACACACAAAAAAAAGACAACAATTATTTTTCAGCAGGTCAAAGTCAGATTATTTCTTTATGCCCTTTAAAAGTATGACATTGCTGTTATGCAACAGTCTATCATTACTCAGTTTTCTGAGAAATTCTTGAAATGAAGAGTCTAAATCTTCAGTTTTCAAACATATCTACCGTAACAATTTGCACATATATTTATCAACTTGAAGGCACATTGCATAATTTATCTAAATTTTCTCATTTAGTAATAATAATTTTTAAAAAAAGTCACACTCCCTGTGTAATTTATTTTTTTTTTTTAATAAATTAGGATTTTTCCAGCAAAGAAGGAAAGACTTTGGACAGACCCAGAGTAATCAAGGCATTCACCGTCCCTTTCATTTTTATTGCAAGATCTGGAAAAAGCAAGTGCATGACCATCCTTAAAGCACTGGACAGAAAGAAGTCCTTAAAGTATTAGATTGGCTTTTATTATCAGGAATTACAAGGAAAAAATAGATAAATTATTTGCAAAGTTGTATGCACATGGAGAAAGTCAGAGAGGGTCATTTCTCCCTCCGATCTGCATCACCTGTAGCTATTACCCGTAGATACATTTTCAGATTAAAATGTGACTTTCATTTTGATAGTAATCCTACAACACTTCAGGATGCGAATATACATTTTTCATAAATGAGCTTTTGGAACCCTATGGGTAAGTATTACTCATGGCTGGAATTTCTTTATAAGACCAAAAAATGCCTGCTATTTTCAGAGATATTACAACCATTCATCCCATTACAGGCAAATCTTTCCCAAATCAGCTGAAACTTGCTGTGACAACAGAAGAGGATAAGGATAGTTAGACAAGGATTTGCACACCATAATGGGGTTAGCTGTCTTCTTCTTAAGCAATGTATAAGTTAGTATGAACAGTAGGACAGCTGATTAAACGGATCACTTGAAAGACAGTCAACAAATCCCACTCAGTGGGGCTGAATTCTTATTCCTCATTGAAGGGCACACCTTCCCTCTGTGAGTATGCCCTGTGATACCAGTTCCACCTAAGTGTTAATGGGTATGTCAGGATCAGGGAGGATTCCAGGGCAGGATCATGGTACAGTATCTTGGCATAGCCCCAGGGCTGGGAGAGCAGCAGAAGGAAGAAAGGGAAGAAGCTACAGCACAAGGCAGTGAGAAAGTTCTTGATGCGCAAGAAGAAAACCTGACTTCGTAACAATTAACGTATAACTGAAATTATATCAGGAATTATTAGAAAATGTCAGGGTTTAAAAAAAACCACTCCGGTAAAGCAAACAACTTAACACCTTGTATTAAATAAGTGTGTAAATGAGAATTACACAACAGTCTACGACACAGGTAGAAACTTCAGAGAAAAACTATTGTTACACTTAATATGTGGTCATTACTGAACCACATCACATGTTAATATAGATGTTTTGCATTTAAAATTATTTTTATGAACTTTATTTTGAACTAGAAGTAATAAGAAATTTATGCCAAATTGCATGCAAAAGACAACAAGCATTTATGCAATACTAAAATTGTAATTGTCTTATAAAGAATTATGATTATATTCCACAGCACATCTGGAAAGGCAGTTACTGTGCTCTGGCTAATCTTACAAGATATGCAGTGATGCATTTAGACATAATGTGGTGTGATTATAATGGAGTTTCACATATTTTCCTTTTTGAGGTTGAAGTTTCATGACATTAAAGTGACGTCTCCTTGCATCAAATATGATGAGTAAACTCAACCACCATTAATGGGGATTCCACTTACGTAGCCTACTGAATTCAACTGTGTTCATACTGGCAAGAGTATGATTAGTACAAAAATGTGTTTATTCAGTGTAGCATGCCATAAATGCTTCAAACACAGTATGAATCATCAGAATGCCCCGACTGGATCCAGAAAAACCACCCCATAAAATTAGCCGCTATGCAGCATAGCCTACCTGTACTGAAAAGAGATTGATATCAGTTGAACTGATAACTGTGAACACAGCCATAGGAAAAGCTAAGGAATCTTTAATATGAGATTTGAAACTACAGATTTTAGCTTCCAGATTTGATGCTGGAAATAGACCTCTAAGAAAATGCAGCAAAGAGCTAATCTCTTCATTAGTATTCTTGTACTATTTATTTTATAGCTTGTTTATGCCAATGGTAAAACAGAAAGGCTTTAAAGTGTTAAAGTACTATAATTATTAATGTTCATGACACATTATCATATCAGGCAACCTGCTAATTTAAACAGTGAAAATACCAGAGCCAAATCTTCTTATCCTGTCTATAAGCTGATAGAGGGCACCTCGTTTTTTTGACATCCCATGCTCTCCAAAGCCACCTTTAAAAAGGAAAGAAAAGAAAAAAAAAAATTTTTTTCAGAAGTTAAAAACATGGAATCTTATACCTACAGCAACTATATAGCCTGGAGAGATTAGAAAATACCCCATAAAAACTGCAATGTAGTTTTTAAAAAAGTTTAACATTCTTCAATGACTCACATACAAATTCTTCAAGTACTCTTGACAATGAAACAAAAACACATTTTTAGCTGAAAAATTTTCTAATATGCATTCCAGAATGTAAGCCAACATGTCTTTGTTATTCAGACAAGTCATGACAATTACATCATCTAATTATTATTTGGAGCTTTTTTCTTCCTGGTGACCTTGACATCCTCAGAGCCATATTGATTGACAGCTAAAAGCCTTACTCTCACAGAAATTTCCTGAATGCATGACATAATCTTCTCATTTCAAGGGAGGAGAAAGAGGGAAAGCAAACACCCAAAGTTTCATCAGAAAAAAACAACAAACCTGATACAAACTTAATATGGTTTTCTTTGTCAGCATGCAAATAGATGTCAACGCACTCTAAAGGCTTTGAAACATCACTTGCCCATGTAAATTCAATAAGACCTCGCAGGCCTATATATGTCTGTGTCATTTCAGCAATCAATGAGCAAGAAAAACTAAGCTACTAAGTAGTTGATTTTAACATTTACCTTGCCATTTACAGAAATGCAATGCATTTCTAGGTTTACTGCATACACTTGACGCATCTGCCACATATTCCTTTCACATATAATCCTTTTGCGGCTGCAAGTGCCTTTGCAGACACCAGTAAATCAGAATAAATACTGATAATACTGCACTAGTCAATAAATCATTCATAATTGTTCAGAAAGTTTTGTGATTTTCGAAAGTTTGTAGTAGATTGTACTTTAAAATTCAATATCTGTTATAGGACAAGAGTTTTCAAACTACTTTTACAACAGCAAAAGTAAAAAGATAGAAATAAAAGGACCATTGAAACCTCCAACCACCGCTAAAAAGACCTTTCCCAACTTCCCATAAAAACTTTCAATATATATGTGGAAAATATATTTATTAAACGGCACCTTAAAATCACATTATAGATGAGAAAATTCCATATAAGGCAAGTGAGTTTGTGTAGCTGCTCAGTGAATAACAATGTGCCTAATTATTTGGATTACACTGTCACATAGTTTCTGGCTCCCTTGAGAAAAATTTTCCAAATTTTTTAAAACATTTTAGAGAGATGAGGTAATAGTTCAACACATTCCTTTCCAACAACTGTAATATACACTACAGAGGATATAACAATTCCATTCCTTGTATTGATCATCATTAATGTAATTGTCTCTCATGTTAACATTCATCTTATAAAAAAAGGCATAGCGCTAAAGATTCCAAACAAATATTAAGATATCCTTAAAAGCATCAATCGTCACAGACATAAAAGAAAAAAACAAATAATCCATTATTTACTTAAAGAAACTATTATACTATAATTATTTCTACAAAAAAGTATTAAACTATTATTTCTATGTTAACACAGCCTGTGTATTCCACTTAGTGAAAAACTGAAGAAGAAAAAGTATCGCACATAACTAGTGTCTTACATGAATAACATACAGCATTGCCAAGCCACAGCCTAAAAAAGTTTAAAAACAAAAAAAAAGTCATATTTGCTGCATCTTCTCATACTTCAGGCATGAGAAGGAGGATCCTTTTGGCAGTTTGGACTCATAATAATATATACATAAGCATTTTATCAGCTTTACTGTTGTTTCTGTTTACAATGATTATGCGTGTTGCTTGGACAAAATGACAAATAAAAGAGAGCCACACTCTGAGAAGCTCACAGATTAAGTATCTGACCCTGCAAATCCAGGCAGATAATCCTCACCAAAAGGAGTAGTCACATAATGTGAATCAGAGCCTGTGAGCCTCAGGATTTTTAATTAGTAGTTGCAATGAAAAATGCAACTCCATCTTGATGGTTTACACTCAAGCATCTAAGTCTACCATCTGATGTCACCTTTAGTTTGTGAAGGTCAACAACAGAAAGTGCTCAGAAATCAAACTTGTAATTAATTGTCATTGTTTCTGTAACTAAGGTAAAATATTAATTTGTTTTCTATTTTACAGACATTTTATGTCCTTTTCCAGTTGCTACCTAATATCAATTAGTTAGTTGTTGACAATTTACTCTTTTGGAAATTAGAGGGGAAAAGGCATACTAGGCTGTGTGGTTTGCAAAAACAGGCTAAACTAGTTTATGCATGAAAATGCTGTAAATTCAGAAAAAGAATTACATATGTAAAGTGTAAAATTTAGTTCTCCAACTCTGTTTTTAGAAAAATCAAGAATGTTGAGGGTTCACTGAGAGCCATTACAAAATCAGTAAGTTCAGCAGAGTTTGTTCTCCAAAGTCCAGTCCCACTGACCATTGTAGTTGTATTGATCCCTCTTGTGCAATAAAGGTAGGAAAATTTGATCCAAATGCATTAGTAATCCTCAATAGGATGACTCAATATCCTGAATAGGATACTGTCCACAGGAAAAGACAATGCACAAATCTCAAGACAGGTAAGAAAAGAAAATTAAGTAACAGAATATTAGATATTATTAAAAAACAGCTTCGAAATGTATATTCTTTCTGTGGCAATTGACAAAAAAATAACTTAAAAGAGTTAAAAAGAGAAAAATAGAAAAGCAAGAAGAAAAAGGAAAGTCAGCAGGCCAAAGAAATCACTTGACTGCATCCACTTTAAGGGGAAATGACCGACCTTGCTCTCTACATTTTGTCAGCAAAACTAGCGCCTGAAATACCTTCAAAGCCAATTAAAACTATTTGTTTGGGGGAAAAGGGGGCAGGGAAACCGCTGACTCTTAACATTTTAAAATTGAGTCTTGATCTACAAATGATCAAAGGCGTTCCTGTCTTGAAAAAGCAAGTGGCTTTAAAAGGAGATAAAATAAATGTTCAAGTTGTTACAAAAATAGTCTAATAATGACATCTAATTACGAAGACTAAAAATATTTTAAATATATCAATATTGAAAGGTTAAATTGAAAATTGCTTCTTTTGTCTGAAAAATTCCTTTCTGATCATTCCTCAAAGTGATCCTTATTTCCACATATTAGGAATCATCAAGTTAATAGCAGCTCAGTTCAGGAACACATAGAACATGCTTAATAGAAAATAAATTTCAGTTATGCATTTATACATTTTTCTAATAGCATTTTTTCCACACTTTTCCTGAGTAACTTGGCTTTTTTGGTACCATAACCTGAAAGTTTACAAATTCTCAGTTATGAATTTACAAATCAGAGCCTGACAGCATACATATTTTTAGACATCAGACAGACATCCATTTAGGCATGGATTATGTTTTCTCTCTCTCACACACACACATATATGTATTTACACATAAATAATATCTCCTTATCTGTCTGAATATCAGACTGCCTGTGTTAATCAGATTGCAGCTTCCAGCACTAATGTACTATATGTTAACAATAGCAAACAAACATGTATTAAAATGTCAGATAAATAGTTGCTTTTTAGACAAGGCAAATTCTAGCAAGGATAACATGTTCTTGCGTTGCTTCTAGATCTGGGTACAGATCTGGATGGAACAGAAAAAAGAGCAAAAGGAGGGTTTGTAATCCAAGGCTCCCAGTCTCGCCTCCAGGATTCCACGCATGTTCTCCATAGGGCATTTGGGCTCTGCTATTGGGAACTTTTAGCGACAAAAGCTTTGTACAATTTCCTTTCCCACATGACCACCTGCAGAGTGGACTTACGGTTCCTACCAACTTCTGCTTTTCACTTCAACAAGACGTTTTTAATCAGAAATGCCAGAATAAAATTAAAATTTTAGCTTTTCTCTTTCCTTCCCTAAAACAATTTTATACTCATTGTGTAATAACTTTTAAAAGTGTAAACTAATATTACCCAGAACATTATACCGACTTTCTACATTTAAAACAGGGATTGCCTTCTATGCAGAAGTAAATAACAGGAAAAATAAATTAAAACAAGCTTGAAATATCATACCTGTGTTATGGCCAAGTCTTTCATTGGAGTGCTGCGTAAGGTCAATCGTCCTGTCAATTTGAAAGATTTTTAAGTCTTCATCATCTAAGGCAATATCTCCCCAAAAGACAGCTTTAAATAAAAAAGAGCTCAATTTAATTAAAGAATTTATTTAGACGTTAAAACCAATCTGAAGACTATAATGCCATGTTACAACCCTTGGGAAAATATATGACAAATATGTAAATATATCACATATATTTGCTTACTGATCTATGTTTTTATACAAAGAAAGAAAACTACTTAGCAAAAGACAAATAATTTGTTTCAGTATTCTCCTAAACTCTTACAGTCTTTTTCATTTCTTTACACATTGCCTAAATGCAATCATTTAAATGTAATGTCAATCTATTAACAAATTTTCAGCATATGTGTTGTTTTCTGTAAGTAAATACAACAAAGCATAAAAGACATTGAAACACGTTAACATTTGAACTATGAAGTCAAAACCATACAGTACTGAGAAAATACCTTTACATTTCCTAACATCTTCCTGAAAATGAGAATTATTTGAAGTAATTTTTATTATGTTCTAATCACTTTCTATATTACATTATGTTTGCCTCAGAGAATTAGTATGTTTATCTGTTTTCTGTTAAACTGAGTGGAAAAAAAAACCTTTATTTTTCATTTTTCTCTTAGTTTATCTGTATGCTTTCCTTTTATAGTTAATCTCACTATTAGGATTCTTTCAAATACTTTGCTTTTCAAAGCTCCAGTCTCTCTTTCTTCTTTTTAACCTTTCTTTGGCCTTTTTGGTGGGTTTCTTCTCTCTTTTCCTGTTCTCTTTCAGGCTCTCTCAGGGTTTTTTTTTTGTTTGACTTTTGCATAGCTAACTCATCTTCCCTAAGCTGCCATCACAACTCAATGAACCAAGATATAGGCCCACTTGCAAGAATTCGGCATCTATAACCTCAGTCTTTCATCTCTGCCTATTTTTGCTGAGATTTTATCCTGAGATCTCCCTGCCATCTCAAACTTATCATTAAAGCTGAACTCAACAGGCCATATCCTCGACTGCTGTGAATGAAGTCAACGGAGCATATACCAATTAACATGAGCTGAAGTGGTCGTTTATTATCTTTATCCAAATTCTTCCATTTCCCTCTCTCCACTGCCTCTGTCAATGGCTCTATTATTTGCCTCTCAGAGTCACAAAACCCCTGGGTTCAATCTTGGTGTCATCTTCAACTCTTTCCCTTCTTTCCCCCATCCAGGAAGACATCGCTAACTCGGCTTGGTTGTTCATTACACAGTTCCACAGCAAATTGCTTTCTTTGCTTCCATACAACTAAAACCTTGTCCAAAGTCCAGCTGTTACCAAATCATTCTTTCTGGTCTACTTCTATTCAAACTGATCCTAAACATTATTATTAACTAGTATTCTTTTTCTCTGTCTGTTCTTTATATCATGTTGTAGAGACCATTCATCAGATAATATTCTCAGTAGTTTCATGTTGCTGCAAAAGTTACCTTTTTCTTATTTATTGATGCTCACATTATTAGTATTTAATCAAATCCATATCAAAAAAGTCTTTACTTAAGCAAAAATGAATGTATTTCTAAAGAACTCTCAGATATTACATTACTTCCTCCTATTTCCATTCTTTTTCTTGAATGCAAGGCAACTAGGAGAAATAACATTGAAAATGCCTTTGGTCTGCCTTGTAAAATACCTTAAAAAAACCCCAGATCACCTACACAGAGTTTCAAAATGAAAATGAAACTTTTCAGTTAAAAACATAACCAACATCTTATGTCTTGCCCGAACATCGATATTTCCATGTATATAATTTTTACACAAAAAGTTAATGTTTCTTAGAAACCACAAGTATTTGAGACCATTTCTGAATCTGTTCAGTCACTTCTAACACATTTCTGAGCACTCTCCTTCCAAGGGTCACTATTTCCTTATG
The DNA here is from genome assembly GCF_035582795.1 of Mycteria americana. NCBI lineage: Eukaryota > Metazoa > Chordata > Aves > Ciconiiformes > Ciconiidae > Mycteria > Mycteria americana. The sequence continues at coordinate 45,294,613 of NC_134368.1, forward strand.
TTCACATTGGGGACACCTTCCCTCTGGCTAGCCTGCTCTCACCAGTGATGGTTTTTACCACCAGGTCAAGAGACAGAGCTAGTGGCAGCTCTAGATGGTTTTTTTTTTCCCTTAAGCTTCTAGGAAAAAGATCTCAAATTGCCAGGGTTTTGAACAGTGAGGGGAGAAAGACAGTAGTCTCCTTCTGACTCAAGTTAAATATCATTTATTATTACTATTATAAACACCTTCTAGAGATTTCTCTTGGATGTCATTCATAACAGGGGCCACTGTATAGGCTTAATGAAAGACTGCAAACTTTAATAAACAGAACAGAAAATGGTAAGAGGAGGAAACTATTAACATTTCGGTCTACAAAGACACGATGTGCCCCAGCAAATGTCTCACAGCTTGTCCACACCAGACTTGAGGAAGTGCTAAGGCTTAATAGCAAGCCCATTTTTCTTTCCTGGTAACATTGAGAGTTAAGAAAAGGAAGGTTCTGAATTAACAACAGATGTTGCAGAAAAGAACTCACTGACAGAAATGCATTAGCAGAAATCACTTTGGTTTCAGTGTGTAATACTGATGTATAAATATGAAAACCCAGGGCAAATCAAACTTCAGAAAAATAGTAAAGTAGAAAAAAAATTGGTGGAAAATATCCTCCTTAGTCTTGATGATGCATCTTTATCACTTCACTGTGGTAACATTCACTTTGCCATAAAAATACAAATAGCAAAGACTAAACCCTGTGAATTTGTCTGACCTAAACGCATTGAATTTGTGTGCACATACCTAAAATATACCTCAGTGTTCAGGCAAGGTATAATAACTTTGTCTGTTGGCGTAGAAAGGAAAACAAAGATATGCTATTTTTGTTAATATCTGGACTGCTAGCTAGTTTTTGATTAGCAACCAAGCCCAAGGTTAGGTTTAACAGCAATATAACCATGGTAATATAACAGTAAGTGCTGATGCAAGTTTGATGTAATTGTAAACAAGTAACCTGTGTGACCATTAGGAGCTAGGTTCTCTAATGTATTAACTAAATACGACTTAACACTGAAGAAATATATGATTGTTTGTTTACAAGTATAAAGGAAAGTGTGGAGCTTTCTTTGGGCCACTGTTTTTTTGATGCAAGGCAATTCTGTTTTGCAGAAAAAGACAAACACATAAAAGACAAGCATGATGAAAGGCAGAAACCTTGGTAGAATTAACTCATTTGACTTCAGCAACAACTTAATAATTGCCATATTACTTTTACTGAAATAAACCTGTGATTTTCTGAATTAATTTCAGTGCAACTGGGAAGATATATACCCAGCAAAAGAAACAACAGTTAACTGGATGCTATTTAATTTCAATATAGTCCAAACAATCAGCAACTGAGACAAAAAGGGAGCCGATAACAGCTTTTTAAAAAATACACCTTTTTTCCAATGAAAGGTCTGCACTGAATATAAATTCTGCCCTTCAAAGCTTGAAGCACAACCCCACCTCAATTATCCAAAAAAATAAAAACAGGTATCTCCCACAACTGTCAAAAGTATCCTTTGATTTTTTTGAATGCCTGTGTAAGTGTCAAACTATTTTGTAACTAGAGAAGAACGTATTTTTATCACCTGCCTTAAAATTTTTATGGCCTTAAACTATCTGAAGAAGTCACTCTGTATACTTCATCATGTCACACACCAATCTTAACCTTACAGAAAGCAAGCAGAGGATTGTTTGGGTATGCAAGGCATGATGTTAAAGACTTTGCTAAGAGCATGTTAGGATTAAGAGCTTTATTAGCTCCCTCTCAGGAACTTCTGACAGAATTGACCTGTTCAGCTCTACACCTCCCTCACTTTTCACAGATATTTAATTCATAAGTTTTATCCAGAAAATTAACAAGAATCTCACAACCAATTCACATAGCATGCAAAAAAAAAATTTAAAAATTGAAACAAGAGGATGGAAGAACTTTCAAAATGATCCAAACAGAACTTTAATGTACCTCTACTTATTTCAGGTTGCTTCATACTATCTCTTATCCTATCTATCTATTCAGTGATCAGGAAAACTTGATGTTTACAGGCAGTTTTTTCATTTACTTTGAAAATGCAAGATTGACAAGAATCTTGGGAAAAATCTGTTGAAAATCTGAGACAGCATTAATTACAGGGGGAAAGTATTTCAAATATCTTTTAGTATATCTAAGTTCCTAATAAAAAAGAAAACGGATCTTTTTGTCCAGTACTTGGTAAAGAGATATATATTCCGTTACATCAAATTTCATGCAACTTTGTTTTTATTGTGGGGGTTTTTTTTATGTTTTATATGTCCACTACATCATGCATTTACACAAATTCAACAGAGACAATACATGCTTCAATTTCAGAAAGATGGACACACATTGATTATGCAGTAAAAGTATGTTTTTCTGTCACAGTGGAGAAGAATGTACATGGAGCTGTTAAAACAGAAAATACTCTCCACCAGCAGATGCAGTTCTGCTTTCACACAACTCAAAGCCCTCAGCCAAACATCACCTTCAAAAAGGTCTTACTTTATTAAAAGACAAAACACTTCCATGTAAAGCAGCTAAGTTTGCTACATGTAAACAGTCAGCTCACAAGCATGAAAACAAGCAGGAAAATAAGTAGCTTGTAAAAGATAATGTGCCATCCAGAGAAACACACTTTAATATTACCACACAAGTACTGTGATTGGAAAGGAAAAATAAGATTATCTACAAAATACAGCACAGGAACTACAGCTACATTCTACTTCTTGTAACAGGAACTATATTTTATCATAAATAATTAAGATTCATCTGCAAAGCTCTCTTTGCTAATCTACTCTCTTCCAACAAGACCATCACTGCATCAAATATCCGTATTCCAAAGGAATAAAATATGCTACTAGGGGTAGGAAATATAAATAAATAAATAAACAAAAATATTTTTTTTTAAAAAGAGATGAAAACTATTTGAAGTATAAGGATGTACACATATGGTATGAATCAATTAGCATACACAGTTAGAACGAAAAAGGCTTTCATGACTTTCTAGAAGGTGGTCAGAAGTCCATGGAACAAGAAAGAAATCATGTGGCTAAATCCATGGGGCTTCAATATGCGGTAGGATGGCTCATTCTGGGATTTGAAACATCAATTAGCATGTAAGTCTGCAAAATATATACAGGAGTATATTCCTTATAATTGCAAGAACAAAATTATCTGCCTCAAACTTCCTTCACAATTTGTCCTACAGTTATTAATTTTTAAAACTCAAATCATAAACAGCCATTTTTTAATTCAAATATGTTCCTGATAGTATTCATGCTGATATTAGTAACAAAGTATAAAGTGCAACTAAGTGAAGATGGGTAGCGTTGGCCCCTACAGCGCAGCAGCGCAGCAGAAGCAAGCCAGCTCTACCTTGGGATCAGTGAGGAGCACCCAGCTACCAAGGACAGCTCTAAGGGACCGACGCCGACAGAGACCCCGGCGATCCAGAAACCATTTTCATAACGCCATTTGTTCTGATGACTGCGCAGGCTAGAAAAAATGTTCAAGTCAGGTATGACCTTCCCACATTTGGAAGTATGTGAAAATAAGATTAGAGAAACCTTTCTTAGACTTTCTCAGACTGAGATGCAAACTGTGATCAGCCACACAGGTATTCTCTTGTTCTGTAAGCAGATGCAGAATTGTGACAGGGGGATTACTCCTGTACTGAGGAGATACCAATGAAAGGATTAAGGCAATATTAGAAGACGTTTTAAAAGCAAAGCTTCAGATTTCAGTATGCTACTGGGAGTGGAAAGCACAGGAAGTTTATGCTTCATCCCCTTCATAGAAGCTGTCAAGAACGGACAACAAAAATATTAGAGTTAACTGCCAGGCAAAATTGAAATCTGAAAAGCTCCTTTAACGACCTTCGATGGAACACCCAGCACTTTTCAAAGTCTGACCAGTAATTCAGGCAGCAAGATGTGCCAAAAAGTGTGTTGGCCCAGGTTCAGGGTAGATATTCATCTAAACCCACATGTGCAGTGGTTACAATTAGCAGCTTCTTCTACAGCTGAGTCATTGAGTACTTCCCTGTAACAACACAGCTATGTGCATTATAGTCTATCTCGGTGAGTCATTTTGTTCCATACAATCCATTCACGGCTTACATAACTGCCTCTAACTCTGAATTAAAAAAGGAAAACTTAGAGCTAAGCAAGTGAAAACAATTTCACCTCATTACAAGGAAAACAATATACACTACTATAATTAACCTGATTTTGTATTCCCACTGTCTTCAAATCAGTTCAGTCTTTCCAAGATTTTCAGGTGCAATACACTTTTCTTAGAAATCATTAAAATGAGAACAAGCCAGGGCAAATAAACAGCAAAAGATCTTGCGTGCAACCACAAGCATAAGACCGCATGCCATACCCTGAACTCTTTCTATCATTGTTCGTCATGAGTGCTACCTTCAGCCATAACCATGTAATAAATTTCCATTTTTACCGTACAGAGCTCACAGAACTTTCAAAAGAAATTTATGAATTGAAATTGAATTTAATCAAGTGTTTGATAATTACCCAAATTGGTTTGACGTTTTATTGAAAAAAAATATGATGGCAAAAAAAAAGTTAAATAAAACTTTAACAACATTAAATAGAACACCAAGGCAGCCTATTTTCACAGACACACCAAAACAAGAAATTAGCTACTTCACTGATTTCACCATGCAGCATTTTCAAATCTGCGCATGACTATGAGCAAGTGTTAGTGAAACCTCTTGATTTACTTGAAAAAGCTCACATAGACTTTTGTGAGCTCACAATGAGCTCACAAAGCTCACATGAAAAGGGATATAACACCTCTCATTGGCTCCTTCCATGTTCCTACTTACTATAAAAGCAAATTATGTAAAATAGCAAGCTCATCAACACTCTTATCATTCTATTTTTCAAGACTACTGCTTCAAACTCCTAAACAGAAAGCCACCATTTTCCCTAAGGAATGTATCATTTCCCCTTCTATCAGAAAAGAAAATAATGATGGTAGAATACTTTAAACATCTCTAGACTGTATACCAGTTAGAAATACATTCCACCGTGCTTTTGAATGTGGCATCTCTTGACAACACCTCGCATAGGCATACCTAAAGTTACCCTCAAATGAGCTAGCTTGTGCATGGCAGTGATGTAGCCTTAGAAGCACAAATTTTAATGCAATTTACTCAAATCTTCAATGAAACAGTTTCCCTGTTGACATCATTACCTGCTACTCTCCACTGTCTTACATCACCCACTCTTAGAAATTTCCCCTATGTTCCCCACACACAATGCTTTTAGCTTCCTTCCTTCGTTTCACCATGTGTTCACATTTATAGGTAGGGTGCTAGCAAGGCAACATGCCTGTTGGGGCCAAAGCTACACTTGGGGAGCCCCATCTGTGGTACGCAGCATTTCACTGCGGCTCCTTCACACTGTTCTCCAAACTCTGCAGGAAGTTATTACCAAACTGACCCAACTAGGACAGAAAAACAACCAGGTATGATCTGACTATGGACACAAAAAACAGCTGTAGAGCCAAAGGTGGGAGAAGATAAATAATTGCTGGAGAGGCATCCCCCATCCTACAGAGCCAGCTGGTTCCAGCCATCCCTCCTAGGCTGTCATGGTTTAACCCCAGCCGGCAGCTAAGCCCCACCCAGCCACTCGCTCGCTCCCCCCCAGTGGGATGGGGGAGAGAATCAGAAAAGTAAAAGTGAGAAAACTCATGGGTTGAGATAAAGACAGTTCAATAGGGAAAGAAAAAGCCACGCACGCAAGCAAAGCAAAGCAAGGAATTCATTCACTACTTCCCGTGGGCAGGCAGGTGTTCAGCCATCTCCAGGAAAGCAGGGCTCCATCACGCGTAACGGTTACTTGGGAAGACAAACACCATCACTCTGAACGTCCCCCCTTTCCTTCTTCCCCAGCTTTATATGCTGAGCATGACGCCATATGGTATGGAATAGCCCTTTGGCCAGTTGGGGTCAGCTGTCCCAGCTGTGTCCCCTCCCAGCTTCTTGTGCATGGCAATCAGATCATAGCACAGATGGCCTACGGGTTAAGTGGCATGCAGCACTGGGGCATGTTCCAAGATTTTCAAAGCCGAAAACATCTCCAATACAAAGTGATACTCTCAAGGAAAATGGAGTATTTGTGATACCCTTTATCAGGGTAAAATCTTCACTTACCAAAAGAGGCATTTGCAGAGCTTGATCTTTGTGAAAGGGGATGCTAATTTGCTAGAGATGTTTCTCCATGACACAGCATAAATCTTGATTTACAGATGTCCATTTCCTCTGAACTAACTACAGCTTTTACTTTGTTCTTAATTTGATAGGGACTTTTTCAATTCCATTTTTTTCTGTTTCCTTTTTTTGAGGGACAGTTTTCATATTCCTTTAAAATTAGTACAAAACAAAAAAAAAAAAGATCTTCAAGAAAGCAAAGACTACTTTGACAGAAGTTGCAATCTTAGGTAAAATGACAAGCTTCACTCCTAAACTTACTGAATGGTATTTTGAGGACAGGCTCTTTAACAATGCAACAGCTCCTCTGGGAAAGGTTTGGTTCTTGGTTAAGCTGTTCAACCTGGCAAGCTTCCTGACTTTCAGTAACTATTTTCTCTTTTTATGCAAGATTATCATCACCACCACACGCACTTTGTAACTGGTAAAATCTATTCCTCATGTAACAGGTTAACCGCTGAACTGAATGCAGAGGACACTGCTGAGCAAACAGTAAAGGTGTCTGCGCACCATGTTGGCAAAGCAAGCAGCTACTCTAAGAACTTTCTTCATCACTGATCACTGCCTCAGGCCAGATATTGGCAAAACAAACCTACAGAGAAATACTCTGAAAGAGATGCATTTACCCATCCTGCTATTACCTTTTTTTATTATTTTCTGCTATTTCTAGTTTTTAGACTGCAGGAAGAGTCAAAAGTGAAAAAAAAAAAGGTTTTTGAAACTTTTTTGAGCCTTTCTTAAGAGCAGTCATCAACCACTTTGAAAGGAAAGCCACACCAAGAAATCAGTGGCTCTCAGAGAAATCAATGATTGCCACAAATATAGGGCAATCACAGCTAATTTTTCTTACCACAACGAATGCTGACCTGCTTTATATGAATCCACACGCAAGGGTACCATCATTTCCTGGGTCTGTCACTCCTTCTGCCACCGGCAGTGAGGGAAATATTTCTCCCTCTGCCTGGGAAGGGTGCATGTCACCCCTAGCAGAAGCCGCTGACCCAGTATTTGCTGACCTTTCATGTAGTAATAAGAAACTGTGGTTTCTGGCATAGGAAAAGAGGGCTGATGGGTCATGGGGTTTTTTTGCTGTCCCCAGTCACCTGCAAATGCTGACTTCTTCTGCTATAGCTAGCTTTATTAAGGAGGCTAGAAAAATACACCAGGGGGGAAATTCAGGTCTATAATATCACAACAGTCACAATTACCCCAGTTAGCCCTGTATGACCACTATGATGCTATAATATTAATCTTCATTTTACTTTGAAACTCCATTATCCTGTGAATAGCCTTAGGGTCAAGATCTCCAAAGTTAATTATATAGCTAAGCTTTCTTACAGTAGAAAGAACAGGCTCCATGAGGCACAATTATCACTCTTAAAATTAAATCTTTAAAAAATATACAGAAAATACATAAATGTATAAAACTAGAAAGAACAAAACTCATTGTTGTAAAATTAAGAGTAGAAATTAAGAACAGAATTGAATTAATTCTGTTCCTTAAAGAATGGGAAAAATGGATAACTTTAAAAATAAGCTGCATATAGAAGAATGGAGAAAGCCCCTTGTTGGAAAGAGAGTTGCCAGTCTGAGCCTGCCACCTGCATGAAACAGCTGTTAGGGCTCAGACAGACACAGCAGCTGCTCCAAGGCCTCCCCAAAGATGCAAGCCTTAGACATTTTCATTTGAGCACCAAGAAAACAGAATAGCACCACCAAATCAAGTGAATTACCAAGCTAACTGATAATGCATGGCACAAGTCAAAGGATTAAACAAACTATTTTATTCTTTGCCATTACACCCATATTAATCAACTGTATCTACTTTGTATGGAATTTTGTATAACACAGCTGATGTTTTATAGCTTTTTGTTTTCATCATATTGTCTAAACTTCAGGTCAAAATAGCTTCTCTAGGTTCACAAAATAAATTACATTTTATAAGTGAAGTACCATACATTTCATAACTTTTTCCCCATGATTAACAACATTTTTTTTGCTCAGAGCAGACTTAGGTATTTTTAAATTAAACTAGTACTTCCATCATCATGAAACAACTGTGCATCACTTGAGCACAGTACTAGTTTCTTTGTTCCAGAAACTGAATTCAATCAGTTCAGCATGGTTATAAAAGGAAAAATCATTTTCTTGTTTTACTTGGCAGTTTTGAAATATTATTTTCCTTCTAACCAGATGGTAAAAAAGGAGCTAGAAGCTTACATGTATAGATTCGCCCACATGAATGCATTTGGGGACAGGGGAAATGTTATCGTGTAGTACACTCTGTTCAACACACAAATCAATTTCTAGTTTGACGATTTTGATGCTTCAATCTTGAAGCCTCAAAAGAGAAGGAAGGTAACAGCACTGTCTGAAGATAGGAAACTGCAGGATAATTATCAAACAAACTATCAGTTTGTTTGATACTGGTGCAAGGACTGGAGAGATTGAGCTCAGCACAAGGAGCCAGCAGAGCACAAGCACTGCACAGCAGCCTTGAGGGGGAAGCAGCAGTAGCTGTCTGGGGGTTTGGAGGGCAACCAGAAGGCAGCTAATTTACGAAAAGAGATTGGAAATTACTGTTTGGCTAAGATACCTCACTTTGGAAATACCAGGCTTCAAGAAATTTCACAACCATAATGTCTTTCTCTAGTGCTACAGGTTGTTACTATGGAGTAGAAGTGGATAAGGAACTCAGTAATAAATGAGATAACTTCTTTAGTAATTTTGTTGTGCTATGACAATAAGAGGCCACATATTTATACAGTAATGCTTTCTTTAAAACTTGGCATTAGAATATAATAAACACGTCACATTAATGTTACAGTGTAGCAGCACTGATCTATGTAGAAATCCTCTCCTTCTGTACCTTTTCCTCATCTTTGGGAAACGAAAAAAATGTATTTCATTTTCTCACAGACGTAAAATCCCAAGTCGGCTAAAGTTGTACTTCTAAAACAGAAAATCCCTCAATAATCATTAAATGCAACCAAAGACTTATATAGAAAGCCAAATGGCACAGAAAGTAAAGTGCATATCTGAGGGATTAGCTGGCATTCAGGATCAAGGTTCTCATCATACCACATGAAATAAATGTTGCCCCATTTGCACCGTCTTAAATTTAAACACGGAGAATTATTAAACTGTAGATAAATAAACCCTTATTTAGGCTTCAGAAGTTATTTCCATTATCAGCTGCAGCTTCCTGTTTCAGTCATTTTTGTCATGAACGCCACTTAAGTCACTCCATCCTGGGTTTTAGCACATCATCCTGCGACCTGGCTCTGCAGAAGAGACAAGGAAAGGGACTAAACAGCTCTTAATGCTGGGGGTTTTTGGCAGTGATCCTGTGCTTAATACAGCAAGTTCTGAGTGTTGGACCAATCTAATGCTATATTCCTGTCCACATATTCAATAGATGTCTTCTACCACATTTTTTTGTTACCAGAGTACAAATTCTAGTCAATACAGCTAAAAAGTTGAAGCATGATTGTTTTACTCTGTATCGTCCAATTCGTATCAGGGTTTAAAATAGAAATGATGAGTCCCATTCGTCACAAATATTTTGCTTGCTTGTTACTGAATACTGATTTTTTTTATTTTTTCTTTTTTCAGCATTTGTAATTTAAGGGGTTGGGTTTTTTTTTTTTCCCATGGAGACTCTGCACAGCTGCTGATTATTTTTTGGACACAGCAAGTAAAATAGAAACTGAAAAAATATCCTCAGAGTTAGTGAGGCGACAGTAAATGTACAGTGGAAAATCACTGATGTTATCTAATGCCTAGTATCAAGTTATTAGTTAGAATTTAATGCTCCATACATCTGCATGTTACATAGCTTAATATTGAGCAATTTTAGCCTTGATAGTACTTGAAACAGAATTTATACAATCATTCTAATATTTTGCCTCTTGACAGATACAATGAAACCTCACCTCACTTTTGCATTTGTTCCCTCTTGAAAAAGACTATTCTGCTGTAGAAATTCAGTGCTGCGTAACTGCTGATAGCTTTTTTAAATCCTTGTTTTTAAACAGTAAAGCGTATTAGCCTTTTGCGAGTACTCTGCTGCAAGCCAGTGGAATCTCCGCCCCGTTCTGAAGAGAATTATACATTGCATGCCGTCCAAACTTACTCACTTCCTAGGTTTTGGCACTGTTGGTAATTCAAATATCATCAACAGAACTTAAGCGGGGGAGGTAGGGGAGAGGGCGATAAAAAAATACACGGCTTCAACTTTCTCCTGTCTCTACAGTTTCTTTGCAAGACTGCCTTTATCCCCAAACTTGTGAGGCTGCAACCACTATTGCCACCCCCAAGCTGCCACAAAATCGATTAGGTTAAATTGTGCGTATTTAAAGTACTATTTTATGTAAGGACGTAGAGTTTGCTACTTGTTCACAACTGATTATCAGACTAACGTACCAAAAGCAAATTAAGAAAAAAGCAATCCCATAACAAAAAACACCTATGAGTCCCACAGATTTCATTACAGACAATCTTGTGGTGTAAAATGGTAGCTATGCAAAAGTTCAAGAATTTCACAAATCTTAAAAGAAAGCAAATAGTTATATCTTAGTTAAGCTTCCCATTTCTAGAAAGTCAGTCTCATGCTGATCTTCATTTTATAAGGCATTTTATTTTGTATGTCAAACAGAAACACTAAAGGGCCAATCCAAATAACAGATCCTGACTTTTTCCTCCATGTCTATTACTCTTCTTTTCTTGCTTTCATTAAGCCACTGCAGCTCCTTATGTACTGCTTACCACCAGATTTCTTAAACTGCTTTATAATAGCAGCCCATATGTTAGCAGGAACAGCGTACCATGGTCCATTTGCCATCCCACCCGCAGACATCGCTTCTCCCATTGCAACTGCGACAGTCTTAATTACAGCTGTTGTTTTGCCTTAATACAGAGAAGATAGATGTTAAGCATTTAATGGTTTTTAATGCCTTCATTTTTTAATTAATAAAGACGTTGCTGCCTAAATTAGTCTCAGAGTATTTTTAGATGTCTTTTAATACAATTCAGCAGCTGGAACAAAGGACGTGAGCCAAGCATGATGTTTCTAGCCAGTTCACCCTGGGCCAGCATGGTCTGCTGGCTATGAGGGGTGTGTCTTTTGACAGCAACACAGTGGTGGCCTCAAATAACCTCTTAATATACCTCTGGAAATAGGAATTACACAAGATTCTGCAAATATTAAGCTTCCTTCAAGCTCAGAGAAAATACAAATATTTAATATAGCTAACGTTCAGAACAAATATGCCAAATTAAATATTACCCTTTTCAGAGGACTGCTATTTAGCCTATGGCATTTAGGGTCTAATATTTCAAAATTCCTTGACTATTAAGATTTTAGGAAGCAGAAAATTTTAATAGGCTCCTTAACTCCTAGATGATCTTTATTCTTTCTTTATTCTTTTATGTTTTCAAAGCAAACTATTCATAAATAGACATGCATATGTAGAAAACCACAGGAAAAGCACTTGAACAAGTAAAACTTGAGCACTCAGAAATCATGTTGCTGTATCACTTACCCCTTGAGTAGGTCATATGTATTATTCCTGTGTTTATAAAACATCGTCTCCAGCACGATGTCAAAATGTTAAATGAAAAATCCTATATTATCAAAAGGCATACTCCTGTAAATATTCGAGACACTTCTGCTCTTCATGTGGGTGGAAAAAAAAAAAAACAACCCAAACATAAAAAACATACACTTTCCTCTACCCACTATCTCTTGTCATATGAATCCTAGTCTGTAAGTCATAATCGTAAACGTCCACATTTCTCACGTAAAAATTGTGGCAGTACACACACTTCTTTTAAGTGTTTCCCTGAGTTAACACAAGAGTAATTGAAAATAGAATTCCTAGTAAAGGACAAAATGGAAGGATTTGCTTACCCAGTGCTCTGAAGCAGCGCTGCTTAAGCCAGCCAACACATTGGGTTTTGGACATAAGGGTGCGCAAATAATACAGCGTATTCCGGGACAGATAAGATTTCAAGTGAATGACCCTGGGCCACTCCCAAGGTTTGGAAAGGACTGCCAGTCACCTAAACTTTAAATTTTCTGTTCACAACTAAAATACCCACAGACTGTCATTTTATAGAAATATATGTTTGAAGCTCTTCTAGGAAGGATTATAAAACAACATTTCGGATTGTGGATTGGTAGCACGAATACTGCTTCAGGTATTACAGACCTGTAATACTACACTCCTGTTGTGAAAGTCAGTCCCTTTCAGTTACAAGTTATTCCCAAGAACACGACTCCCAAAAAGAAAGGAATTTTATCATAACATTACTATTACTGGTATAAATACATCTAAGTGGAGAATTCATTCAAATGCCATATAAAAATTAATCTGTAAAAGTGTCAATTAGAAGCACCTCATGGATGTGAAAATCACTGACATTTGTGGTTTATAAATTAAACCTGCACTCGTCTAGTTCTGAAAGTACATTTCTTTCCATCCCTGAAGAGGAAAAAAGCCCAATATTTTAAAGATATTCAGCTTTTTAATACAATCAGTAGAAATAGATCAGCAGAATCTTTTAGAAATTTCATACTCATTTTCAACTGCAGAACTGACATATTAATCTTAGAACTAACAAATATCTAAAGAGGTAGAAGGCAGAACAGAGATAGGCAGAAAACTGTCATGTAATCTACAAGACATAATGTGAAAGAAAAACAAAAAGAAAATCTTGTACTACAGGACTTAAGATTTTTTTTTTTTTTCATGGCAGACAAAAGGAAGAAGCCTAGCTCTAGATTGTGAGTATACCAGAAAACCATCTTTGTGGCATCCTAAAAACTCTTTTAATTTTGATGAATGTCTTAGAAATTCATGAATGCGCAAGGGACACTTCAGAGAGCAGTAAATGACCTAACCCAAAGTTTGAGAACAGAAGACATCTTCATGTGCTAAAATGACTTCATTTGTTTTCATAAAACATGGGAGGAACATCTGGCAGGACAGGAAAGGATTCTGGAGCTTTTTAAGGCATCAGAGTTGAAGTTAGCAGGAGGGATTTGGGGGCTGGATTTTTTTCTGATTTCTTGTTTGGCTTTGGCAAAGGGGCACATAACATTTCTGGGACTTAGAGAAAATCAGCTAGAACCTTAGAGTCCAAAACTGGATGGAAAGGATTGCAAGGTTCCTACAAATCTTGAGAAAGTATAGTAGATTAAAGATCTGTGGAGTGTGGATTTTAAGAGATTAAAACAAAAACCTGCAAAACAAGCATCAGTATTATACCACCTGCAACAACTCCATCCATTTGGAAGAAAACACCAAAAAGCTTCTGAGTCAGTAAAACCAACACTTCCATTCTCAGTCCTATGCCTGAGTGACTGGACTGATCCAATCTATTTCTGGCAATTTGTAATGCTTCAAAGGTTATTTATCGGATAGACAATAAATTGAAATAAATTTATTGAAAACAAAATATCTTGATAAAATGAGACAGACAGCTCGGGGAAATAACGTACTCCACTCACTCCGCAGGGATACTTTCAGTACTAACAAAAATCCTGAAAAGCACAATGCAGCTGCCATTGCTCTCATTCCACAGGCTGTACTGAACAAAGAGTAGTGCTAACTACTGGTTAACTAATGGTGATAACCAGCCCATGCTCTGTCTCCCAGGACCCAGCACAGAGCTACACTGTATTGCACAGCATCTCCGATGCCAGCTGTCAGAGAGCTACCCCAGGGCATTTCCCAGGCAGCATTGCCCTACAAAGAGCACCCCTAGCCCTTAGTCTCAGCAGAGCTTCCTGTGCGAGCATGAAAACACTAATATGCTAGACTATTGTCTCCGGATCAACAAATATGTTTTCTTCAAGTATGGAATTGAATATTATTAGTTCCAGCATGGGAGTGTGAAAATAACCTTTCTTCCTAACGATTACATAGTTTTCCATTTGGTAAATAGAACTTTCCTGTTATCCATGTTTCAAAAACAGAACTAAAATTAAAGTCACTGGTTTTGGTTAATTTACCTTACTGGGTTTTCCTTTTATTTAACTCCCAAAACATAAATACTGAGTGGGTGACAGCAGAAATTATAAAGCATGATAACATAACTTATGAGCTAATATACCTGTTATTTTTTCTCCACGTTAGTTTCCAGTTTCTCTGTCCAATAGCATCCAAATTAAAAGTCCAATCATATATCCAATCAAAATTTTCATGGAATACCCAGAAGTCCATTGTTTTAACAACACAGCACTTAGTAATACAATAAAAAGATTTCACTCTGAAGTTTTGTTAACATAGAAATATGTAACTGGTCGAACTACTGAATTCAGAATCCTGCTGGCACCATCAATTTTATCATATGCAACTTCCTGTAATTTACCAAGAACCATTTTAAAACAGCACGTTCCCTTCACTATTCCTACTTTTTCTGTGATACTTCCAATTTGAAGCTGACCTTGCTTACTTGGCTTTAGACTTCTTTTTTTTGAAAAATGTGTTAACACTACCACTCAATTTTCATAAACTAATACCACAAATGCAAATGTAGACGCCATTCCTACTATATGAGTCTAAAATATATCAAGCCAGAGAGTACAATTTTCTGACAGTACTACTGGAATTCCTACCATGCAATAAAATTCTGTAAGAGCATTTAACTGATAGCATACTTTATGTTACCAAATAATAATAACGTTAAATCAAAATGACTGAAGTCCTACTGCACAGCAAGATACAGATAGCTAAAGCTTAAAATTACTAGCAAAGTAATGAAGATAAGTGGATTCTTAAAGAAAGGCATAGTGACAGCAGGAGTTAACTTATCAGACAAACTTTACACTCAGAGATAAAAACAATTACTTTAAGACTTTTAAATCCCTAGGTTAATGTAAGATTGATAAACTAACTTTGTCTTTAATTTGGTAGCTATGTCACACTTTCATGTCAGAAACTATATGTTTCTTCCATATACAATTGAAGCAATTATCTCCATATTACTAGCATTAGACAAAATCAGTCATATTAAATTGATTAAAATGGCCTTTTGACAAAAGTAGGCATAATTAAGTACAAAGAATTATCATTCAGCTGCATCTTTTTACTTGCAAGAATTATGTCTTAGCTTAAAGCTATACAACTATTTTTCAACTAGAAGAATATATAGAAACATTTACGAAAAATCAGCAAGTGGCATGGGGCTACTGTAAACGTATGCAATGAGAAAGGTCATAAACGCAAAGTGACCTCGACTTCTTGCTAAACTGAATCCACAACAGCCCAAAACAACAGTTAACATCTAACTCAGGTGGATGTGAGAAAGCTCATGTGTCTAGAATATGTGCATGCACATGCATGTACCTGTGAAGAATGTAGGTCACATTATGGGAAGCCAGACAGTATCCTAGAAAACAGAGTCCCCAAAAGGACTTTGGGTCTGCATGATATGCAACCTCAAAACCAATGGTTTGGTCCGACAGCAGCCAAGAAGCAGTGCATGCCTTTTGACTCGACTGGCAACTGAGAGGCAGTTCTTGGCCACCTTGTCAGGCTGTGCATACCTCTGGCCACCTCATCAGAGAAGCATTAGGCACATGGATCAAACAGAGCCTGCTCGGTGTCTTATCAGGCTGGCAAGTCATGGAAAACAACGTGGGAGAGAGCTGGGGAAAAGCCCAGGGTACATTGGGGATGCAGCTGGATAGAAACAGTAGAAATTGCTAATGACCCACTTACCAACTGGACATGGAATTAGCAGAATGGTGAATCACCAGGTAAACATGATTTTCAGTGTAATATTATGGCCCAAAAAGTGTAAGCTATTTTAACAGAGGGATGGTGTACAAGTGCAGTAAATATTTTACCTGGTAAACAAACTTAGCAGGCCATTGGCAGAACAGTTAGTTCAGCTTTGAGCTCTCTCAATAGTTAGTTCAGCTTCACGCTCTCTCAATAGAATGCTGACAGACTGGAACAGGTTCAGAAAGGATTTGTGCAAATGCTTTTTCAGGAGTACAACAAGAGACCTGAGGAAGTCAGTATATATAACTTAACAGAAACAATGTTAAACGATTTGATCGTCAATAAAATAGTCACGAGAAAAAGTTTATTCACTGTGTGACTTCTTAGTCCGGCTGACAAAAGACAAAGCAAACAGAAATTGATAACAGGAAAATTAAAACTGGACATAACACACCATTATGGAATAATCCATAATGGAGCTATGCTCCATTTATAATTTATAAATGAAGCTATGCTCCATTTATAATTGGTTATTTACAAAAACACCAATGATCATAAGCTAAGTACTTCTCATTACCTTTTGTCTTTAGAATCTTTTTTGAAAGGAAGCTGTCTGCCAAGTCACTATTCTTTTTCAGGAAAGAGGTACAGCTACTGAGCTATCCTGGATTATTACTATTTTTATTAATTTACATATTAACTAGATGATTCCTAAAGTTCACCAAGAAAGAGACTGTATTCTGCATCCAGAAAAAAAATGAGTTGCAAGTAGACCCTATGCCAGCTTAGGACTATAGAAAGCAAGGAAATGGACAGAACTTTAGTAGGCAGTTAGAAAGAAAGATAAGTGCTTGATGTGACAGTCACAAAAGAGAATTACCAATTGAAAATAGTCCTTTTATGGCCTGCTTAACTCCAGTCCAAAACACTGCATTTGAAACAAACTCAGTCCCTAGATATAAACGGAAGAGAAACAACTGTCGTTGCTCTACAGACCCCACAGAAGAGCAAAGCCTCTCCTTGGAGGTAGTACAAAGGAGACAGGATCTGGAAAAGAGACCATGAGAAAAGAAAATGACTCTTATATGAGTTTATCAGAAGTAGCAGCCAGCAAAAGTTAAGTAGTTTCTTGATCAAAGAAAATAGTAACAATAGTATGTTCTGGAAGAGCAAATCATCTCAATTTCAAGAAAGCTGGAGATAAAACATGTACCTAGCATGGGCAATTGGAATAACAGACTGCTCTAACAATCTTCATCTCTGAAGGCAATGTGGAACCTGTCTTAGCTCTTTCAGAGGATAAATTTGACCAAATCAAGAGATTTTTTTTTTATATTAAGCTCAAATATACACATTCCAGTGCTTTCAGAAAACCTGCTCTACTGTCCATAGCATTTAAGCAAAATTCTTGTTGTAAAACATTCTATGATGTTTAACAAATATAGAAAATAAATCCCAGCAGTCACACAAGACAGTTTCGTAGGATGATTTAATCAGCACACACAAACTGACAGAACATTTTCATTCTCACTGCTTAGTGAGAGGTCAGGATAAACACATCAAGGAGGCAGCCTACATTTCACTGATCCAGCTTCTGTTGGCTGTCCTTAATGCCTGACATTTTGCAGAAGAACTTAGCTTCACCCAAAAACTTGTTAAAGTATTTATGGCAATCAGCTAGTCAGGGAGCACGCTACAGATGACAACAAAAGCTGTCATCACAAGATATGGCCATTCCACTTCTGACCAGGTTTGGTACCAGCTGGAATGACTTTTGCATGTTAAGATCAGCATACTTTCCACTACTTTCTACTTTGGACCTTCAAAGTACCCCAAAAAACCTGTATAAATCCTGAATTGAAAAGACAGGGCAAATTCTTAGCACCTGGTTTCAGTTGGTTCAGATGCCTTGACAGAAATATGCATTATTTTCTGAATGGCACAGGAAATGACAGTAAAGATTCACAGTAATCTCATCATCCTTGAGTTCAGGGTAATCACAAAAGACACACACATAATAAGATTTGACTTGTGGTAAAGTTATCTGAAAAGCAAAAATCTCTTGGCTATACATGATGGACAGATAAATGAACAGTTTTGATCTGCTCACTTGTGTTTTTCCTGTCAACCTATTTCATCTGGCAAAGTCATCTGTCAGTGAAGCAAAAGCAGCTTTCAGGAATGGCATCTTTGGTATTTTCCACTGGGGCAGAACTAAACTTCTGAAGTAATTCTGTATTATGATAATCAATGAGGTGAAATTTAACATGGAGCACTGTACAAATGGTATTAATAACACACCACTGAAGAAGGTATTTACCAAAAATGCAACTCCCAGAAGCACCCTCATCTTCAGCAGAGAAATACTACAACAAAGCAAAAATCCAATGTCAGCACTCAGCAGGAAAAAAGAGAAAGCACCTGACTGGCTCTTCTACCTTATTTGTTTGGAAGACAAGGTAGCTTGGGTTGGGGAAAAAAAGGAAAGAAAATAAAACCCTTAACAGAAATTGTGTCACCATAAAAAAAGACACAAGAAAAAGTGTTGACCAAGTTTCAAAACATAACAAATACTTAGTGATAAGTAGCTACCCAAGAAAAATGATTAGTTTCTTACCAGTATTAGCTAGAGTACACTAGTGTACACATATAGTGTACAGCTATGTATACATCTTTTCCAACACTGGCATCCAACACTCCTTACTTCTTTAACAGTCAACAGTACACTTATCAAATGTAGGTACACTATGCCATTGAATATTATGGCTTTGACATTCTTCAGAATAATGTAAAGGCAGTTTGCTTTCCTGAGAAAATGATGTTTTTTTTTTTTTTCTTCTGAGTGCATGGAATTTCTTCCCTATTATGGAAGCAGTTTAAAAATTGTCTTTTGGTTGGTTTGGAAAAAAATAACTTTTTTTTTCTAATCTTACATAATATCTTCTGCAAGGCTACATAACAAGATTTTATTTGCAGTAAAAAGTCTTAAAAAGCAAAACTCTCTTGGAGATGTATAATAAAATATTATTCAGGAATAGCAAGGAGGTGGTTTAATGGTGCATTTCACACTATAGTTTTAATCTTCCATCACCTTATCAGATACTTAAAAGAAACATATCCTGCAACCAGTTAAATGGTAACTATTTTTGGCATTTCTTATACTGACTTCTGTTTCATTTGTATCATTTTTGTCCTCTCCTTTTAATTAAAGCAGAAAGGGTCAGATTACAACTGAAAAATCAGTGCCTGCAGGTAAAATATGAAAAGCTAAATTTAGGTACGTCACACAAATACAACTGGAAAAAATCTAGTCCACACTGAAATATGCTTTGAGGTATTAGAATAATTTTTTAAATCTTCTAGATCCTGACATTCATTATGCATCTTTTCCCATTTTTCCACTCACCAGACAGTGTACAAGCATCGAGAACGGTATTTTTATTTTTTCCCTATAAAAGTCTTTTCAACAGTACCTATGTCTAGAAAAAATATATTTTTCTCCTGCATACTTGCATATTTCTGTATACAATTTCAATAAAAATAACTCTTAGTAGGAAGCATGAATGAAGAAGAGTGTGACACTTACAGCTGAGTGGCAGGATACAGACTACCAGGAAAAGATAACTAAAGTCAATGGTGAGCACTTGCAAAACGTAAGCCACTTTGGCAGAACCTGATACTGTACTGCAGTCGGGAAACTAGATAACAAAAGGTTGGCAATGTGCATTCTGCTCTTTAATAGAAAAGATGATATCAGATAAGCTAACAGCCAAATAGTCACATTGCGTCTTTCCTCACAATAACATGGACAAGAATACCTGGCAGTACTAAAATTTAATGGTATTTTGTTTGGAAGAAAAACTAATCTGAACTGTATGCTAAGATGACCTTTCATTTAGATAAAACTGAATTTAAAAACTACTCCTTCTGAAAAGAAAGAGATAGCATAATTCATTAAGACAATTTTCTGTAAAACTGATAAGTATCTAGCCATTGTTAGACGTTTCATTGCTATAAAATGTAAGACTATCCCACTAGTAAAACTCATATGGTTTTCTGCATAAGGTCTGCCAACAGACCTTAACTAATGAATTCAAGAAGCAGATATAACACTAAGGTTGTTTTGCAAATATAGCAGTGTTCATGATAATGTTTAGTTTTCCTTTTACCTAAACTTCGTTTGTAGTGTATATTTGAAACAAACCCTTTGAAGGAGCTGAAAATCTTCAGTCTCTCCCATGATATCTCACACAAGTTAATACCTTAAAAGAAAGGTACGTTTTCCCACAAAATTAAGTACTGCACCATGCTTCTTATTTGGGGCCTTGTATTATGATGTACTATGATTAGGGGAAAAAAAGATTTTTCTACACTAGTTACATGTGAACAAGCAGTAAAAGAACCTACACTCAGAAATAACAGCTATACAGCCACTTTAAATCTTTTCTGTTATAGGACTATTTTTAAAGACAAAATAATTTGCTACGTCATTGAGAATTGTGGCATAATATGCTTCCAGTACCTGTAGCTACAGGTAAAAGCTATTTTAAAGTAATTCCCTAGCTTTTGCTTTAAAAAGTGAAAAGAAAATTCAGTTTCTAATATGGACAGCAACAAGGACCATGCATCCATCATCAGGGTTTGTAGCCTGAAATTCTGCCACAGACTTCTGTCAGATGAGATGCAGGACATTAATTGGCAATAGAGGAAAGCTGTTATCCCAGAGAGGGAAACGACCCCTGGAGCTAAGTGCTAACTCCAGCGACAGTCAGGGGAGCCCTGGCCCAATTTCTCTCTCTCTTTTCTCCCACCCTGGAGGTGGGATCTGTGCCACATATTTGTGCCCCCAAAGGAGGGAGAAGGGTTGCTGAGACTATGGTTTTATGGAGTAAGCCTGGCCAGGCTGTCTGCCTCTCCAAGTTTCCCAGGAATTGTGAGAACTTTTTCTCCCAAGAGGCATTCTGAGAGGCTGCAGGGATGTAGTTAAGGATAGGAGGTAGGACTTCACTCACTTGCTTCCCTCCAACTCACATTGCTCTATTTGCTCTGTCAGCTCCCAGCATAATGCAATCTAATGCTTCGGTGGCAGCCTGGGACCCTCTCCCTGGAACAGCCACGTTCAGACATTGATTTGGCAGGTTGACACCCTTTTCCTGAGAAAATTAAGCAAGTGAAGGGAAATGATGTGTCTGAACTGTTTAAACTCAACTAAATTTGAATAAAATTGGATGGGATTAAGAAAAGGTGTTTTTCTAGCTCTAGGGCCTTTTCTCTTCCAAATTTCAAAGATTTGCAATGTAATAGCTTTTCTCTATCCCACCCTCCCCTAAAAGTCAAAGGAATCTTAAAATACCTAACACGATATACAGTCTACATACGGGTGTAGTAATCCACTCCAATTATAAAATTATTGACAGTACATTTGCAGGAATTTGCATTTGAGGATTGTGATCCTCATTCTTTAAGTCTACAATAAGGCACAGAGGGCAAAATGGACAAATGCCATAACACAGACTATGGCACTTGACAGTGCAAGGGGCACCTCTTCAGCAGCAAAGCCCAATTTTCTCCTGAAATCAGTAGCTGAAATCCAGTCTAGAACCTGTCGTGATCAGCGGGTATTACTATTTAACTACGAGGAAGCCTGTGCGAAGTATGTTTGTGAAGCTCAGCCCACTATTCAGCAGACATGTGCTAACACTACAAATAAACGACAGCTTTATTGGCAGGTTCATCAGAGCCTTCATCACAACATGACTGCAACAGCCTAGAATTGCCATCTAAGGCACTTCACGCTCTGCATCACTTCCTAACACCTATAATAATAAAAAAGGCACAGCTACAGTCAGAAAATTTTTTGTCCATATATTTTGTGTACATAGCCTGGAAATATAGTGTAATTAATATTGTATCAATGAGAAATTTTGTACAACAATGCTGAGGAAATAGGGTGGGTTCATTCATACTTATTTGATTATATGTACTTGATAGCTGGAAAAACTTTTTCAGAAAACTCACAAATATTTGCCATTTACTTAAATATTTGCCATTTACAGATGTCAATGTAAGCATAATTCCTGTCCTTGACTTG
The DNA here is from genome assembly GCF_035582795.1 of Mycteria americana. Lineage (NCBI taxonomy): Eukaryota > Metazoa > Chordata > Aves > Ciconiiformes > Ciconiidae > Mycteria > Mycteria americana. The sequence continues at coordinate 45,316,710 of NC_134368.1, forward strand.
CTCTTTTCTAAATGCTAGCTATAAAGTACAGTTGGTGATTTGCACAGTGTTTGTAGATTCACACAGAGTTTACAGATTTGTCTTTGTTGCCCAAAGTGATTCTTGTGTTCCAAGTAAGTGGTGGATGGATGAGCAGACAGACGCTATGAATGCCCAGAGAAGACTGAAAGCAATAATATGCAAAGCCAAATTAGGACTGCAATTGGCATGCAGTCTTTCCTCAACTTCCATTATGTCCTAACATTTGTTTTGCGTAAACTTTGTTTTGTTCTTCTATAGAATTTTAATTTTATGCCTCAGTTCTGCGTATCCACTCTTTATTCTGGACCTCTGGAAGTGAACACTAAGTTTCTTGAATGATTTGAAAATATATAAATGCTCACATATTTGATTAGTTATCAAAATAAACAGCTTTCTTGAATCCAAAATGAATTATGAATAAAGGAAAAGAGTAGTTACTAGCTGTTACACAAAAATAGCAATAAGTGTGGATCAAAAACTAACTTCCAGGAAGTACACAATGACAATATAGAAAAGCAAAGTTCATAAGAAAAAAATAATGCCAAAATTATCTAAGGTTTTCATACGTACATTGAGGAAGCCTTTTTTTAAAACTTACTCTTATGGTCTATACATACAAAACCTGAGCACTCACCGACCAAAAAAGAATAATACACAGTTTTACCGTTACTTGCTTTCTATGGTTTAGTAAGACAGTTTTTGGAACTACCATACTGGTTTATTTAATCCGTCACTTCCACTGCACTGAATAAAAAGAGGACTACCCCACAGTCCCACCTCTCCAACCACATCACCAAACACCTTACAGACTACAGAAGGCTATCAGCTGTTGGAAAGAGCTCTTTCCTCCCCATCTGCTTTTCAGGATAAGGAGGTAGCATTACTTTTTTGGGAAGTCTTGGGTTTTCTCTTCTTTGGCATAGAACTCTGACTATTTTTATGAAAAGGAGTGCTTGTTTTTCAGCCATCCTTTCTTTGGAAGGAAGGAAGAAGAGTTTAGCTCTTGCCATCGCATGTTTATTTTTGCTACGAGGATAAAGTTAGTGCCAGGTCCCAGAAGAAATAGATAATACAAAGAGAATTATTGAGGAATAAATTTGTAATGGTTTCTTTTTGAACAGCATTACCTATTTCTAAAAAGGAATATATTTCTTTTTCATAAGTGAATGTGACTGCGGAGCACATGAGCCAGGCCTTCCCTCCACTGAGTTAAGAACATCTTTTTAAAGTCTCTAGGTCTAATGCTAGAGCTCTGCTGAGTTACTGAAAGGGGAGCAGAGAAAGAAAAGGAAACGCCTTCAGGTATGCCTCAGCAGCTCTATTTGAAGATCTCCTCTCTGTTTGTGTGGATCCCAGTAACTGGACAAACTTCAGAGTACCTGTCCAGTTATGCAACAGTTTATCTCAGTCATTGGTGAAGGGCTTGACTCTCAAAATGGACATTTTACAGACCAGAAAATCTTTGGAAAGGGTGCCTCAATATCACTTTTTATTTCCTGTAACCCATTCTTCAATGTGAAAATATCGAGACCTACTAAACATGCAAAAACAGGGAAAAGTGATAACCCGAAAAAAGGGTTACCAAGCTTGTAAAGGTGACGAAACATCCAGTGCACAGAAATTGTGCTTCCAACAGGCTGTCCTTTACAAGGAAGACTCAGAAAAACTGTATCTATCTGTGTAGTGTTAAATCAGCTATGTGAATTCACATGGTAAACAGGCATTTGCACAGCCAGTTTTAAGGAAGGAGAATACCTGATTACTTATCTGGGAAGCCCAGATATTTCCTCTGAACTCAACAGTATCCAAAGCGCATCTCATTTGATCCTAGGCATCTATACTCACTTACCCTTCCAGCAAGAAGAAACAGAAAAACAGGCATCTCAGGCCAAGGGCATGCACCCCTGTAACACAGGTATCCAAAATAGGCAGATCTAATGTCTGACTGATAATTCCACCTCTCTCTTTCAACTCATTATAGCAGGATGAGAGATGACCGGCTTAAACTAAACACCTGTCTTTTAGAAGGCTAACCTTAAGGGCGATAAATGCTATGTTTGGTGTTTCTAATGATTTAGCACATTTCCTTCCCAGTATTTTTCAGATGCAATACAGAAAATGGATACACAACTTTGTGCCTTCTTTGTTGCAGCATAATTACATTCTTCAGCAAAGGCACAAGAGGTAGTGGCCATGTAACTGATATTCCATACACCAGGCAAGTGTGTGCAATTCAGAAAATACAAGATGATACAAACATACATGAGCAGGTGATTTAAAAAAGAAAAGAAAAAATACCCCAAAATAATGTTTTTTGAGATAAAAAAATAGCGCTGCATTAAGTTCCTGTTAAAGAATTCTGCACATTTTAAGATACAATAGCTTGTATCTTTAGACAATGTTTCTAGGATTTGAAATGTTAACCTAACAGTGAACTGAAACGGAGGAGACAAATCAATAGCTTCATGTGCTTTTCTTTTTTTTTTTCTTTTTTTTTTTTTTTTGCATAATAAGTATGTGTCTTAATAATTACTGTTACTACTCAGCAACCTGAATACCTAAAGGGGGTTGCCAAAATTATGTCTTAATCTTTGTAAAACATTGCACAGTCCCCTGAAATAACTTTTGCGGGTAATTAGTAATTTTGGCAACAAAGTTCCACATTGGACATGGGACAGAATCTTCCCTGTAGATTCTTAGACTAATTACCTAAGGAGTGAAAGACCAAACAATTACAAACTTGAAAAAATATTCAGTCTAAAAAAAGCACAGTTAATTTCAGAACTAACTCAAATTGAGAATCAAGATGTGGGCTTAAAATAAAAACTATACTCAACTTTGTTTAAAAGCAATTACAGAAAACAGAATAAAAGTAATTTAATTAAGCTACACATAAAGCTCTGTACATTAGACAAGTTTGTCCTAAGGCCCTGTCAAAAGTTTTATCAGTTACCCCAGTAGGTTCAGAGATATTTAAAAAAATAGCGCGCTCGTGGACTTCCTGGTCTTACACTGCTAAATAAAAAGGGGACCAGAGCAAACAAATTTGAGCACAGGGCATGCGATTATCTGTACTCCCTAACTGTCAGTTCATTCCCTAGCTCTCTTTCAAATTGTTCCAGCTTGCTGTTTCCAAGACACAATGTAAGCACGGTCTTAAATGTAGTTCACTCCAGGGACCGTTTCCCAACAAAACTGCAAACGTGCAGATCCCACCAGCTCAGCTCTCGAGAGGCTCACCTGCCCTCTCCTGACACGCCACAGGGCAAGCAACGTATACTCACGTACACCCTTTGTCTCATGCTATAAAAACCACCACTTCAGTAGACCACAGCACGGCCCTTGCACTATTTAAATACTCTGAACCATCAAGAACACACAATCACAATCATCAATTTGTCCTAAAAGCACAATGTTGGGACTCACTGTGAAGCTGGAAGATGACAAAAACTGCATATTCTTCAGTTGTTAAAGTTTATGAGAAGGGGTCTGAACAGCAGCATTATCTCAAAGTTTAAGCAGGGCTTAAATTCAAGAGTATTTCTTACTCATCTTAAAAGCATCATTTGACATCTCCGAGTACTAGATTACATTTCTGAAAAATGGGCTATACGTTCAGAGAGACACTGCACAGCCTAATTAACATTTAGAAAATGTTTTAAGGTCCTTGGACGAAAAGCAAGATCTCATGCGAATTATGATATCACACCAAGTCTTAATTGGCAAAACTTCAATGACTTCAATTCAGAGGATAACTTAACCTACCCACTAAATTACTGATTTGCCTAAATACAAGGAAGAATCATTCACTCTCCCATTAATGAAAGACAGATTTTCAAATGACACACTCTTGTAGGTGAGAACCATTTAGTTTACCTGGAAACTATCTCCAGAATTGCAGTACTTCAAAGCAGAGCATGAAACACTGGCATATCATTTTTTTTTGGCTCCAGAAGGGTATTCTGAAATTAAGTAAAAGGCCAGAAGCTAAAATGCTTAATCCTCTTACAATTTATTAATCCATTTTATTAAGAACAATAAGGGTATAGCTACATTTTTTTCTTAGGCATATCAAGTAGGAAAAACCTCGTGCTTGACAAATAAAAACCAAGTTCATTAAAACTACATTTTCTACTGAAAATGAAGCCCCTTTAAACACTGCCTTAAGGCAATAGGCTTGGAAACATTTACTTCATCAGCACTCTTAAACAAACTTACTTAACAGTATTTCTCCATTACCATCTACTGTGGGAATCCTTAACTTAACAATATTGTAAATCCCTGAAAAGAAACAGTCAGGATGAAAGGCAAATAGACTAATGCATAATTGACAAAAGGACTAACGTTTAAAGAACCGGTAACACCAAAATCAGGAAAGCTAGGTATAATCCCTAGCACCTTAAAGCAACAAAGCATCCTTACTGCTCCAGGAATGAGAGAATTAAAATAAATTAAAAAAGCAAAAAAAACCCAACCAAAAACCCCAACAAAAACAACAACAACAAAACCCCAAAATCAAACAAAACCAAACAAATCAGAAAACCACCCTCCCAAGGAATTCACAAAATGAGATGCATCTAGATTGTAGCTAGTCGAAACTAAGAAAGCACAAGACATGGTCATGAAGCTCAGCATAAAAAGGATCAACCGCCCCCAATATTAGCCAAACCGACACCAAGTTCCCTTTCCGCGCAGAAAGGCAGGCATTCAGGGGCAAGCTACAAAATCCCATGCCAATCATCAGGTACACTCGCGAAGTGATGGCCCAGGCTCTCCGTGGTTTATTTCCCCTTTGATAGGAGTGATTAAGTCCCATTAGCGTCAACGGGAGGAAGGCATGCATAGCGAGGGTGGAGGCACTCCCTCCAAGCCAAGTGCCGGTGGCACTCGGGCTGCCCGGCAATTAACGCACAACACGGTGATGGAGACAGCAGCTGCGGGAGAGAAAAGAGCTGGGGAAAAAAGAATACATGTATCAGAGAGAAATGGCAGTTTCAAGCACAAGGAAAGCTCGCCATGTCTTTGGGATTTAATCATGCATTTTAAAGGGGAACAGAAAGGAGCAGAGGGGAAAAGATGGGCTCTAACCCAAACAGTATCATGAGCGATAAACAAAAGGGATTGACAATCAGAAACTCTTCCATAGCAGGCAACAAGCTCCGCAAGTTTCCATCATTTCAGACTCAGTGTTGATAAGGGTCAAGAGGAAAATCCTTACTTTTAGGAATGTTTGCTGTAATCTGTTCCTTGAAAAATGACAGCTATGGAATGAATCAAGTAACTGCTGCGAAAAATCATCTGTTCTGCAAAAGGCAACTGGCAACTTCTCTGCCAGCTGGTATTTAAGAGACTATTTTATGTGAAGAAAAACAAAACATAATTTACAGAATACGTTCATCCAAATTCACCAAAAGGTAAAATACATTTATTTTCTTGACTGTAAATTATTAACAATTTCTCCTCTTAGATGCACAAAAACACCAGTATCACAGCTGATCGGCAATTTCTAAATCTGAAAAATATTCTTAGAAATCACGTGTGCAGATTATCAGCGCCAAAATCCATCATGTGGATCCAAGAGAAAAAAATTCATCCACTAGCCTGTTCACCAGTAATCCTTTCAAGTTTATCCCTCAGTGAATACCTAATCAGAGTAGCATGCAGAAAGAGACACAGAAAGGGCCAAATTCTTCTGTGATAGATCCTCAGCGAAATTTGAAAGATAAGTACACACAATTTTAGGACCATTTGTAGCTTCACATTTAATTTAGTAGTTACCTTCCAATCCATTTAAGAATAGCAATTTTGTCTACTTTGTTCTAAGTATTGTAACCTATATTTTATCAATCTGTCACTGTGTAAATACATCTGCTTGGGGAGTTATGTACAGCACATAACACCTGACATTGCAAATCACTGCTTACTCTCAGGTTAAAAAAAAAAAACACCACCACCAAAACAGGATTACAAGGGTGAAATTTGCACATATTAAAATCAATTCACTGTATTTTTATCTTCTAAATATGCAGAAAGAGTGATCTCTATATACACCTACAAAGCACAAATTATACACCTACAAAGCACAAATTAAAAATTTGGTGACATAAATATTTATTTTACAGTTCCACTAACCGCAGAAGTTTTTTCCACAAACTGTTGATCAGAGGTTCTGAAACAAATATAACTTCAAGCTTGATCTCAGAAGCGTAATGCAGAGGGATGCGTAATCTCTATTTGAACCAAACATTGCACATCCAACTAATGTACTGAGACAAATTCTGATCCTGCAAATATCTAGGTACAAGAACATCCAACGGAACTGGCCAAGGATGTCAACAGAAGCTCTATTTATTGACTTATGCTAAGTGCCCACAAGAGAAAAATCTGCTTATCTTCTTATCTTTATTGATAACATGCTTAGAAAGTCAGAGGGAGCGGACCATGCCTACCACTTCTATTCAACAGCACTCACCAGGCCCACCTTAGCTACTCAGATGATTTGACTACAGCTGCAGAGCAAGAGGAAGAATAGTTCAAGTCACAAGCGCAAGCTATTATCTTTCTGTTTTAGCAAACATACAAAAATTAATTTCATATAAAGTGGTTAGCGACAGGAATTTTTGAAACATCTTATCTCAGCAGGCCCTTATTCACAGCAAAAAGGCTTCTGTTTCATCAGCTAAGCTGGATCAAATAATGTTTGACAAACAAGAGTCTTCACTATAAAAATTAAGTGGCTTACTCAGACCATCCATGTAATTTAAAGAATTAGACTTGTTTCTAATACCTACAGAATAAGAGATTTAACTTAAAGCATGTGCTCACAGTTTTTATAATGAGATGCTTTAATTATAAAAAAAAAATACTTCTGCTGCTTTTTGCAATCTTTCTCTGAATTTGTATAATCAATTCAGCCTCGTTAACGTTTCACACGCTCTACCTTATTCAGGTTTCCTCTTATTCCAAACACGGAAACACTGCTGATAGAAATCAGACACCTAGACAGAAGCTCAGATCAGTGTTTAGTAAGCATGCTTTCAAAATATCCCCATTTTGAGAAGCACTCTTTATAAAGCAGACCTAAATTCCATCTAAAACCAAACTAATTTAAATTTCAGTAGAACTACTATCTGTGTTAGCCTGTTCCCTACTCTGCCAAATCAGGTCACCTCAATGGTAGCATTCAGTCAGTCTTTCCCTTGGCTTATCCTCGAAAAAACTCTATTTGTGCTAAATGGTAGGTAGGCATATTCTCAAATATTTGAAAGCTCAGCCAAGAACTGTATCTCACAAATCACACCAATGGATGTTCAATATGCATTTTATTGTTCATATGTTCCAAAATCGAAAAAAGTCATAAAACTAAATGCTTGTAGTAAATTAGACAAAAAGAAATGCAATTACTCATACATACTTGGTAAGAGCTACTTTTTAATTCAACTGGGTAGACAAAAATGAATGTACTTCTCCACAAATACTGCTTCAGAAAGATCCTCCCTATCAGAACATATTCTATGTATAACGTCACTGTGATTTCACTACATTGACCTAGTGTTTCACATGAGTGCAAAGTAAGAGATTTCCAAACCAAACAAGCTAAAATAAAATGTGGTGACATATTTATTCATCTCTCAGCTGAAGCTCTTAAGTGGTAACCAGTTTACTATCAACATTCCTATAACTTTTAAGATGCTTTGTCTTCTCTTCCCATCATCCTACACAGAGCCCCTCAGAACATAAATGCACATCCATTCAGCATTTGGCACCACTGACAGGTGAGGGGGAGATGGGCTAGCAACCTTTTTTTCATGCCAAAGCTATTCTTAGTTGTACTATCAAGGTACTATCAAGTTGTCCTATCAACTAACAACCTTATCTTAATCTATAATTTTCTACTGTGTTTACAATAAAGCATTAAGAAGAAACTTCATATAAGAACCTTCAATTGTATCTGAGAGGGTTGTTTTAACAACTAATTTGACTAATTAATGCTGTTTACACACCAAGTTTGCTGGAGTTTTTTGCTTTAAGAATGGCTTGTGTTGATTTAACTTTGAAACATTAGCATAAGGTGCTCTTAAACTGAAGCAAGAATGTCTAAAGAAGGCAATGCCTCCTTTAACCAAACTGATCTCTAAACCTACTTAATTTAATCACTACACTTTTCTTGTGTACACAAGGCCTTTGTGTTACCACAGCCTCTTGAAAAGGTGTAGGCTTTAAGGATGCTGAGAGAAGCAGCTTGATGGACCATGCATCCAATGAACTGCAGTTTAGGTACACAAGGCTTTGTTTGATTACTCCCCCCTAACCAGCTTGCCCTGTACTAGCAGCTGTTAGGACAGTTATATTTGCATGACAAGGAAGAAGAGATTTTTAACCATTCTGTTCGTAGGATGAGAAAAAATGGATACCCATTTTGCCACCACACTGAACGAAAACATTATAACTTAGGCAAGCCATGGCTGGAGAGATCAATATTTTTTCCAAAATCTATTCAGGCACCACATGAACACACACACAGAGAAAAACATAAAAGCATTACTCAGCGAAAAATTTACACTTGGCAAAAGGGATTTCATTTGCCACAGACTATGCCTAAGCAAAACGAACGAAAGAATATCTATGTAAAAGCAAATTTCATGTACAAGCAATCTGCATACTGGAGCTTTTCTCCAGTAGCACTTGCCTTTTTCCATATAATAAAAGCCTCTGTGGATGACAGTGCACACACACTCCTGTTATAACGCCTTGGGAGAAAACCATAATTCAGTGAGGCTGGGCCCCACCTCACTTCCTTCACTGACAGGTGCCTGACAATCCTTGTGCCAAGGGCATGCAGCTGTGTCTTCCCCTCTCCTCCTGGGAGAGTTAACACTATCCTCACCAGCCACTGGACAACCCACATGGCTTGTAAAGAACTCTATACACCTCCTTCCCATGTAACTTGTCTCTTGGGAGGTCTCTAGTTTCTTAGCCTTTTGAATCTCACAGTGTTTTGCTTCCAGGCTGCTCTATATCCTCCTTTCCAATCCCTTTTATAGCTTCTGCAGTTTTTTATATTTGTGTAAAATATGAGAGATGGCTCCGTTAATCTATTGGTTTCTCCCTTACTATTCTATTCCCTTACTTTTATTTTCACATCCAGATCAATAAACGTCAAAGTGAGATATTTCTCTCTTTTTTTCCTATTTTATACCTACCATCCCCGTGTCTATTCTCTCTCAGATTTTTCTCTCCTGCCTTTGGTTTTTCCCCTTTCACCTCACCTTCCTTGCTTGGTAATCAATAACAACCATCTAGATTCCCTAACAGCAGAGGGGAACCTCCTTTCTTCATCCAGGAAACAGGACACTGATTTAAGTGTAAGGAGATGCACAAAATACAGTTGAGCACCTGCACAAGTTAGACGTGGGCAAAAATCCCAATTCTTTTTGCTATACCAGATCACACCAATTATTAACAAAGTACATTCCTGCCTTATATGCCTCTTCTCTTTCACTGTCCAACAGAGATTTTCAGAGGCAAGACACAATTTCCTGTAGTATACACCAGTACTTTACTTGGCTCTACATGAAAACTGAACGTTTGAAAAAAAAAAAAAAAAAGGGGGGCAAAACCCTCACATTTTTCTTCTATAGCATCAATCCATGAAATATGTAAAGTGTTTTCTGTGTGTCATGGCTGCCTCATTTCTCTTTGTTTGTAAAACTGACCTGCATCAGAAGGGAAGATGTAGCCAACTAGAATATGAAGCTACCTGGGACACATGGACAACATCTACCTAAATTACAGATTGCACAGATTCAATACATCTATAAATATGTGCAAATTACATACAGATCTGTAAATTAATTCATGGAAGAGCCCCAAAGTGATAGAGGATATACTAGCAAACCGCTGGAAAGTTTCCCGGTGTGAAGTTGGTCCATCCCAACCAGCACTGTGCCTGAGCAGCTCCCAGGATGGGGCAGCTGAAACAACCCTTAGTCCATGGCCAAGGGTAGGCAGCTCAGATATAGCCACATTTGTTGGAGACAGACAAAATTTACTACCACAGACACTGGCCACTTCACAACAGCTGGCCTCAGTATTCAGGGACATTTTTAGGCATACAGACACAGCCAAAGAGATTCCCAAAGGATTCGACATAATTTTCCCCAAGTTTTCCTATTTTGCCACCTTACCCTACATCAACCCAACCCTGGAGGCTCTGTCACTGAGAGTGCTCAGAGATATCATGCTACCAATACCTTCCTGGTGTGGCTGGGAAATCTCCTCCTTGCTATCTGCAGACTATCCCTTACAGCTGAGACAATCAACAAACTTCTGCAAAAAGATGAAAAGCTAGTAGAAGTTTCATTACCTCCTGCGTGATTTCATTTATAAAGCACATATGCAAAACACAGTCCTTTTGCTAGAGGGAAAAATCCTGGTTCACTTTTGGCTCTCTGAACTCCACACCCGCCTCTGGTGTCAGCCATGGTCGTGGGCATTCAGTTTGATCCAGGGTTTGGCATCGACCTTCTATAGCTCTTCAGTACTAGTGTATTTGGATAAAGTATTTTCCATCATCTTATTATTGCTTTGACATACTCATTTAGCTTTTTACATAAGCAAACTCTCATTTACTTTAATTTACTGCCAGAGTAAAGAACTCAAGAGTTTGGACTATTATTTATTTATTCGACCTGATCTCTTGCCATACATGGGCAAGGCACTCTACAGATAAGCACATCGTGCCCTAAACAGGCCAAGGGGCTAGGCTGTAACAGATTTTCTTGCTTTCACACTTGATTTCACACATGTGGCATGTTGTTTTCTTTTGTGACAATATTTTGTGTCTGTGTGTAGTTAGAAGGGTTTTTTTTGTTGCTCAAAGCTGGTTCTCAAGCAGAGTTCAGAGCCAAGGAAGACTGGGAGGAGAGGGTTCTGAGAAACCAGGAGGAGGACAAGGGAGCTTTGAGCCACTCAGGAAGTAATTTCAAGAATATTGGATAAATATCACACTTATGGAAGGATGGGGGGGGGGGGGGGGGGGAGAAACAGAAATCCAAACTCTGCTCTGTAACTCGCATAACGTGTCTTTCTAAAGAGACAAACATATAAAAGCAGAAAACCACAGCATTTGTATATGAGCTCCATTTACTTCATGAAACCAACTGAAAAGCTATTAACAACATCAATTTTACAGAAAGATATCATTTTCTTACTGAGAAACTTGTTGGTCATTTCCTTTATGTTTTTCAGCCAATACACCTGCCCATAAGACCAACATAACTTGTAACACAGTTCTGCTCTATATCAGAGACCTGAGGATCTGAGTGAGCATCAGGGTATATGCTCTTTTTTCAGACAGCAGTGGAAGTGAAGATTTTGGGAATAAAGTATACAGCAACAGTGACATCTTTCACAGAAGTGTGGTTTCCCACCTAGAGCCAGTGCTGGAATACTGCCACGAGAACTGTAAACATCCTTTGAGCTTATAGGGCCAGATCTCCCAAAGCAGCTCCTAACACGGTCCCTGAAAGAAATATTTTGTGTGAGCCAGAATTTCCATTTTTGTCAATAGCAACATATCAGCATATGCACTGAGTCACTGCAGATGATCTCCCAGGCCAGACATCCATCCATACAAATATAGAATTTCCCTGGGCAAAGTTTGCAAGGCATCATTTTTTTGGATGGAGTGCAAGATAGATTTCATTTGAAGCCCACAGGTACTTTAGAAACAAAACCATTTTAAAGAGGTTTTTATCCCTGTATGGGCATGAATAAGGTAGAATAAATAACTAGGATAAGATTATACACAAAGTACTTCACAGCAAAAACAGAGCCATGGGAAGGCTGTTTTTCTCCCTTTGAGCCTTCAAATCTTATCCAAGCAAGCACCTTCTTCTCAATATTATTCTTTTACCCACTATACTGAATTTCTTGGACTCAAGGCAGACATAACTCCGAAGATATAAACAGCTGCTGTCCAACCACAAAGTTAGTTAAAATCACAAAAAAAACAACTCCACTGATACATTTTGCCACCTGCCTAACAATGTCTTTTAGGCAGTATTACATATGTATGTCCATAATGATTTACACTGCAATCCAGTGACACCCAGTATATTACAAACATTGATGCTGACCACCATAATTTTTTATACTGAGTCAGAACAAAGGTATTTAGGACAACGATTCATCAGTTATAAGTAAAACAAAAGAGTCAAAAGACAAATTCTGGCTGTATAGAAACCAATAGCAAAACTTCTCCAGGCTTTTAAGCAAAGAGTAAAAGTGAAGTAGTAAATGGACCTCTGACCAGAGCTTCTGCTTCACCAGGCTGTTTGTATAGTTTTACCACATTAAGCTGTAATACAAGCCAGTCAGTTTTTACATGAGTGCCTTCCTCAAAAACATCTTCCTCACTTAGAAACAGTTCTTGTCCTCAGCAACTCCAAAACACTGTCATTTCCACACTTTCTCCAAAAACCAGAGAGGAAACGGATCTTTTCATTTCACTCCTCCTTCCCTGCCACCAGTGTGGGAAAGCTCCCCTCCTACTGGCTTCCCTACCTGCCCGCCGTCCCTCATAGCAATGCAGTAACAGACCATCCACCAGCCTTTACTGATCATGACATTGGCAGGCAGTGGTCCTTCAGGACCTACTGGTGGCAGCGATGGTAAGCATCTGCCTGCAATATTCTCTTTATGGCATGACTAACAGAGTGGAAACTGGGTCACTTCTGAATACAGAAGATGACGCAGTAGGGGTATGCAACTGATTCTCGTGACAAAGGGTTCATCAAGTGTTGCCAAGTTTAATTTAAACCCTCAGGGCTTAAATCTGGGAAAAAGTTTCCTCTCTGATAAAGGAAGAATCCATTTTCCCCTTCTGTTTTTGGAAAACATGACAGAGGCAGCATCCCAGACAGCTTCCATGTACCAGGTCCCTTCTTACACTCTAAAATGGATAGAAGGGAGAAGGTATATTTAGGCAGCAAGGTACAGAGAGAGAGAGAAAGAGACTGCACTGGCGAAGAGGCTCACGGTGGTAGCCAGCAGGTCTGCAGACTCTGTTGGGTGCTGATGCAGTGCCCCCACCTGCACTCCTGCTCAGCCTGCCAGGAGCTACAGGACGAGAATTTTCTTGCAGCAGCTGCCTCAGGCACACTGGGCACAGTTACCTGGGAGAGCAATAACCAGCTGCCTTCAACTCGGAGTTGGTGGGAAACGTAAAAGCTGACTTAGGCAGATTTGGGGGTAAAGAATGAAAGATGAATCAGTGCAACACTGCTTCTCCCTGGATTTTGTCTGCCGTGATCACATCACTATGCCTGGAAACACCCTGAATTGCCCATTTGCTGAATTGCCGACATGTTAGTATTTGGGGTTTTGAAGCTTAAAAGATTTTTTTAGGCTCCCTAGGCTTTCTATCCAGTAGAGGCAGTGGAATATTGCATTCTAATGATTTTAGTGATCAAGGGAAAACACTTATTTGTTCATGGTTATTTTTGAAAATGAAAGGGAGATAAAATTAAAAACCAAAAATCTTCCACATACAATTCTGCTGTAAATCTCTCCAGTTTACACAACAGATAGCAGAGAGCAAAAAATACTAGTGGAATATAAGAAAAGGTTGTTTGAAAGGAAAACAAGATCTTGTGTGGACAGCATGCTTCACTAAACATATAACCTAAAGATTTTTATTTTTCAGCATATTTAATCACTTTTTTTGTTCAATAATCTTTTTCATTATTAAAGATATTAAAAAGCTTTTACATAAGTTATTAGCATTCTATATGGCAAAAAAACCCGCTAACTCCATGGGAGGCTGTCACAAATGTCAGTACTAGGCAGATGCTGGACTATTTTTTTTTTTTCCTACAATTAAGTATATTGTCAGTATGTCAAAATGTACATTACAAGAGCAGGTGAAAAAAACTGTGAGAAAAGCAGTGAATGAATCAATTCATTATGCATCTATTCACTACCAAATTCTTCCTTCTTCTGTTACTTTACCTTCTAAACCTTCCGGTTAAGCTCTACATTTAGTCAGACAAGCTGTCTCCTACAAGTAACAAATATATGGTTTTCACTATGATGTAATGCTTTTCAATACACAAGCACTACACAACTACATTTTCACTGGCTAGATGATAAGGGAAACTTTGATTGTGCTTTCTGTAGAAAATCCATGGATAAGAGGTAAAAAAATGGTGTGAAATGAAAAGCACATTTGAAAGTTAAATACATAAGCACAGTCATGTATATGTGTGAAATTTTTTTTCTATATAATGCACTGTGCTGGTTAGCAGCTTAATCAGCTGAGACCAAATGATTATTCAGCATCAATAACCCCTATTATGAATTGTGAAATTTTTTTTTTTTAAATTAAAAGTGCTTAAATAACAGGACAAGTATGAAATTACTGAAGAAAAATTAACAAGAGTTTTTTAATAAATCTAATTTCACATGTGTTCATAAGAACTTCATAAGCTTTGTTCTGTAACTAAAAGGACTTTAATTTGAAAAGTTCATCAGATAAAAAAAATATTTTCCTTAGCCCTTGTGACATATTTAATTTTATAGATCTGTTGGTTTGGGGCTTTTTTTAAGTAATGTATACAGCTCTAGGTTAAATCATTGGACACCTGTGAGGGAGGAAGAACAAAGGAACACTTAAAGCCGCAGGGAATTGCCATATTCTCCATTTCAGCAGTGAGATAAACTACTGGAAGATTCTGACCGAGATGCAGAATAGCACCTGCATCCAACCCCATACCCTCAGAAAATCAGTGAGTTTTTCACTTACTTGGAATTGTTGGTGCTGAATTGGGGCCTAAAGAAGAAACTGCAGAATAAAAGAGCAGATGGAAACCCCAGAAGAGCAGATGAAGAACTGCCAAGAGTGACTGAGGTGAAACAGAGCCAAATATTTTTATCAACTCCTAAAACAAGACATTCTTGGTAGTGAGATCAGAAGCTGAGCAATCACACCAAATTATGCTTCAACCTGAGATGAAAATTTTAATTTTGTTCTTCCAGCCAGTATAAACAAGAAAATAAAAGAAAAACATAATAGCAACTTTCTAAATATAACCAACAAAACCAGAGACCACCTTATAACTTACAAGCTCTGGAAGGGAAGTCCATCTGAAAAAAAAAAAAATAATACTGGATATAAAGGGGAGATGCTACAGAGCAATTTTGTTTCACGGAGATAAGTGTGGCTTGTAAGATGAAAGTTACTTATCTGTTATTGTTTTATGGAGTGTTTGTTGTGCTGATGGAAGACAAAGGTCAGACCTATACTAAAGCAACTTTAGCCGATTATTCAGAAGTCAGGGTTCAAGTTTTTATTGCTGGGGTTTCTATTAACAAGCCTATGTCTTGGGCGAACTGAAAGGTGATGTCCTGTTCCAGACTACTGGTGCACAACAGTCTGGCTCCATGAGGTGCACTCCTGGGAAAGGTGTCTGTGATGGGCTGAGAGGGCAATAAAAGCTTTCAGGGACTGTTCAGGAATGAGTGTGCCTGATCAAAAAAAAAAAAAAAAACCACAACACCCCCAACACCCCCCACCCCCACCCCCCCCAAAAAAAACCCAACAGTCTCTCCAAATTTCCATTCACCAAATGGAAAAATAAGAGATTGAGTTCTGGCAATTTCCCCCTAATAGAGGAGGGGACAGAAATCCTGGGATTCATTAAAGACCTCTGCTGAATATTTTAACAGGCAGATCTAAAGAGGCTCTGTACACAAAGGGGTTTTTTCATTTAAAAAAAAACAAACACCACCACCACCACAACAAAACCAAACCTATATATTGTCTTGAGCGGGAACAAGGAGGACCAGTGTGGAAGACAAGATATGCATCTTTGAAAGTGAGGAACTGTAACACCCCCTTTTGAACACAAAACTATCTGGAAAAGCGATCGAACCATCAGAAGGGACCTGTATGTTTTAGAATATGGTATTTGTACCAAAACCTGTCCCTGACATGCAAAAAGAATGACCAGCTGCGTAGGGAACCATTTATTGGGCTATAACGAATTTTAGCTTCTCTAGGAATTACTCAACAACCGCACAGCAAAGGCATCATTTCTTTTTTCCCCCTTCCATCCAGCTCCTCGCCCTCCTACAGCTGGTCCCAACATGTTGCTCAGTCCTCACCGTGCCCAAGCGCTGAGAGGCTGAACAACAGGAATCGTCTTCCCACGGTGCCAAGCATTCGGAGTCCCCCACAAGCACCAGCTTTACGATGCTTTCTTCTTAGTCCATCCTAACCACTGTTTATGAGGGAATCGGCGTCCCCAGAGAGCGAGTATTTGCACTGGGCACTGGCAACAGGCAGCTCAGGCATTTTGCTTGCTGCCGATGAAAGCTAAGAACCGTGCAGCCAGATCTGAGAGTAAGACCCTAGATGACAGATACGACACAGAAACAACCAGCTGTTTCATTGTTTTCCATTGCACGACAATAAAGCAACTGGAAAAGGCCTTTAGTCATAAACAGAAGGCCCAACTGGTTAGCATGATTTTTGGCCAGCCCAAAGTGAATATTCAACGCTTGAGCACATGCAAGGGTTTGCTGAAAGTGACCTTGATAACGTGGTTGTCTGCCACTTTAAAGCAGACGCAAAAAAGTTTATATAGTGAGGGCAATACTGCATATATAGTTAAAGAGGCTGTCCTTTATAATGTGTGCATAACGTAAGCAGTGTGTTTTCGAAAAATGAAAACAAAAATTAATTCATATCCAGCACCTGCAAAATCTGAACTGGTGATTACAATTTTGGGCAGACAATTTGGCACAGACATTCCTACTGATAAATAAAAATGTGGTTTTGAAGGCAGCTGTATATTGCACTTCACTAGAGAATTTGCTTTCATTCTCCCACAAAATAGTCCATCAATGCATTAGCTCAATAATAACCATTTTTTTATTGCTAGATGAACATGTTTTATGTTTGGATGAGATACAGCTGACAGCTCATTTCTCCCTTGCAGTCAACTCAATCTCATCCAAACTATTAATGTAACCGAGTTCCAAGACGGATTTGCCAGTGAATGTTAAGTCACTTCCCACTGACTTAACTGAGGACAAAACTCAGCCCTTAAACAGCAGAAGAAATGTTAACTGGTATGGCTACTGAGTACAGAGTTTATTTTCTCTCTATGAGAACTAGGCATGAAGCAATATCTGTTCAGGAGACCAAGCAATTTATGTAATGTCCTTGTTACCTTTATCAACATTTTCACTATGTACTTGCAGTTCACTTTGGTATAGCTTGTTTTGTTATAAAATGAGCTCCTATACCACAAACATATTTCTGCA
Source organism: Mycteria americana (assembly GCF_035582795.1). Classification (NCBI taxonomy): domain Eukaryota; kingdom Metazoa; phylum Chordata; class Aves; order Ciconiiformes; family Ciconiidae; genus Mycteria; species Mycteria americana. The sequence continues at coordinate 45,334,062 of NC_134368.1, forward strand.
AGTACAGTAACTGGATCAAAATAAAGACACACTTTGTTTCCAGGAAAAATATGCATACTATATAGAACAGTAAGCTTTTGAAGCAAGTCATCTTCAAACACGAAAGTGTCCCCCAGGCAGATTTTACTATTCTTGTTTTAATATTAACCTGGTTTGTAAACCAGTGAAGTGGCTGGCAAATGCTTCTGTAAGATTTTATCTAGAATCAATAATGACAGCAATTTCCCATTTTTCATTCATATTACCAAATTCCCTAAAATCTTCACAATTAAAACTCAAGTTCATCCACTTCTTCAGGTTATGATTTATCTACTAAACTGTTTCTGTCTCAACATATGCTACAGCTATATGTCCCAGCACCCTCAGTTTTAATTGACCTTATGGAGCTCACTGAAAGAGAGTGAAGTTTCGCTTTGTAACCACGTATCTTCATTTCAATAGCACAAGTGAAGCAGACATTTAATAACCAAAACTTGCAAATGTTTTAGTATAATAAGTATCTCAAGTCTGAGCTAATGATCTAAAAAACAATTCAAACTGCCACAGCTACCCATATACGTAAGAATGAAAATGCAATGTTGTTTATATAAGCAACAAGTGGAATAATAATTTTAGAATTACCCTGGTTCTTACTACTCTGTTAACTTTGCTGTTGAACAGAAACTTGACAGCTCCAGTCAAGGCAAACTTCAACAATCTCCCTCAGGCAGTTCTCCTTAGGAATATTTTTATCTCAATTACACTTCTACCAGCCTGTGATGCACTGATGAGCTTTCCTCACAGACATGTCACTGGGTGCATCAATAAATACCACATTTTACTACTAGCTATATTAAAAAAAAAAAAATCAAAACCAATCAATCCGTAGGCCAGTCTACATACAGATGCACTACTCCCTTTCACAAATTTGCAGTACCGTTTGTCTACTAGAGACCTACTTCCTCCTACATTAATGTAAGAAAACTGACATGAAGATACTCTGTGCAGGCTTTATTTCACACAGAATTAACAACTTCTCTGAAAAAAACACAAAAACTCAGGAAAGCAAAACCCTCTAAGATAAACTATAGCTGTGATATCATAAGATAAATACAACACATTGAATACAGATATTAAACAGCTAAATAATATGACGATGTGCAACATTGGTAAAACATAATAGGCCAGAGATTGCTTACCTGGCTGAAAGCTAAACATCCAATAATGGACCCAAATCCTTGCTTCAAAAGTCAGGATGAAAATAACGTAAATAGTTGAGACAATTTTTCCCTGCTTGTTCATGCAATAGCAGAATTTGTTAGCTTGTATTTTTCTTCCAGAAAGAACACCTACTTTAACTGCAGGAATTCATTTAGATCACAAGTGGTGAGAATAGCTTCTCGCACATAAAAATAAAACTACAGGGCGGGGGGAACCCTACAACATGGAAGCAAAATAGTCCTTGCTACAAGAAAACATTATCAAACTTACAACTCTCTACCAGTTACCATTTAAGATAAAAACTGACTACACAACAAATTATTAGAACCACTGACAACATATTATGCTTGTTAACCAAACCTGCATAAACCCTGGGTGAAACCAGGGGCAAATTTTGATTGAAGACAACAGAAATTGCCTGGTCTTATAATGAAGCTGATTTTGACTCTTACTGTAATAGCTAGTTTTGCTTCCACAGGAAGCAAAGTATGAATAACATACTTTGATTTTGTACACTTGTACTGTATATACTTGAAGGCAACATTTTGTGTGCCATCCAATCAATTGTTTTATATTTGGCATAAACATATTTCCATTTCCATAATACCAAAAGCATAATTTTATTATGCTTCTCTGAGCAGCAGTTTTAACTAAATCATATACTAGCTTTTAATATTATTTTATTGTGATTTATTATAAGATATATGAAAATTGAACTGAACTTGAATATTCACATTTGTTATGTTTAATTACTGATCAAATTTACTGTTCAATGATACAAGTATCCTTAAAATTCAGTTACCACATACCTCATTCTCACCCACACTTTTAAAACCATATACATACAGTGTGTTATATGCAAACATACATTCACACTGCACCATTTAGTGTTCCCTCTCCTTGGAGCTCAAAAAAAGTCTTATAAAGGAGGTGCATTTTTTTCATTTATTATGTGGAACTGTATGACACATTTTTAAAATAACCAGAAGTTCTTAACTGCGGACACTGACAATACAGGCACGTTAACAGTACACATCAACATTTCTCCAATTCGTGAGTTAAAAATCTTACATTTTGTGCCACGTGCACAAAGCATGAAGAACAGTCATTGGCATCTCACCAGTGTCCACTGGGAACAGCAGGTAGGCACAGGAGTCTCTTCTGCCTCTTCCTCTGAATCAGGAGGAAAAATGGGAAAGAACGGCTGGGAGAGAACCAACCCTTAGGGGCAACAGAAAGGGCAAAGTGGCATTGCTGGGGGCATGGGGAAGCAATGGGAATAACTGAGACCTCCCCACTTTCAGCTTTCAAAATCAGGACCTTAATATCAAAAACCTGCCATAAAAAGGGAGATTCCACCTTCCTCCCGTAGCCAACTCTCAGAAAATGCCATCCACTCTGCTTCCCCTGGTGCCAAGTCTCAAAACGCACAGCTATGGAGGTGGGGAGCACTGCTCGTCAGACAAGGGGAGCTCCTGTCAGAAAGCGCTTAGCTGCCTTTACAAAGGAGACCGAAGACAGACCAAAGGACCAGTTGACAAGATGGGTATAACCCAGCAGTCCTGCTTCCCTGAAAGCAACAGTGACCTCAACATCAGGCCTGCACAGCACAGTTATACCCATGCAGGCTAAAAAGCTGACAGCTCTCTCAGTGGGAGAAATGCTGTTCCGCATTACCTCTCTGATGGTACTCCACGAAAGTCACACCAATTGAGTTTACATTACAATTCCGGAAAGTCTGAACAAGGGATACACACTAAAAACTATGAGACAAACTAGCAGGAAAAAAACCCACAAGCTGTTAAGTCTTTTCTGTACTCTTTTCCACGTGTCCCCAAAATTTCCAGCTGAACAGCTGCTTGAGAATGAGTCCTTTGAAAGATGACACATACAGAGTGCTAACTATGGTGAGCGTTTCCCGTCTCCAGTGAATCAAGAACATTTTTCCTCCTGGATGCATATGGCAAAACAAGCCAAAAATTATTAAACGCTGTCCCAGTATTTCTTCTATTATAGGGAAAGGCTATTGGGAAATGGTGTACATTTCGCCAAGTTTCCTTTGAGTCAGCTGTGAGCTTCTTACATGCCAAATGTAATTAAAATAAAAAGTATAGAAGTTGACAGTAACAACTGAACCAAAAGTTTGGTGTTGTGGCTTTAATTCAAATCAGAGCTAAGATAGGATTCTGAATGTTTTGGGGTTTAATATGTATGTTAGAGAAAAGGTACCAAAGACGACAAATAAAAAAAGACAAAAATTATTTTAAAAATCCTCTTCTATACATAGAAGATGACAGATGCATCATATATGGAAACAACACTTAATAGGATGTCTGCAACTTACATTTCATTCTTTCTTAAGAGGCATACAAAAAGATTATTACACTATTTTCATACTTTACAATAAAACTATATTTAGTACTTCAGTACGTATACTAATTCATATGGCAAAACTTTTGGAAAAAAAACCCAGAAAATTAGTTATTGAACTGAAGGCATAAGTATTTTTATTTTAAACGGGGGTTTGGTACTTTTTGTAAGGTACACTATACTATTTTCATTGTAGTAGAATCATTTACCCAATACGAAAACTCTAACATACTTCAGTTCTTTAACATCCCTTAATTCTCAGGGAAGTTTACATTAACAAATGTCAACACGTCTGCCACTTTCTATCACAAAAAAACCCCTCTCAAAATGTACAAAAGGACACCTAAAGCACTGCAGCATTGACGGAAAGGTTGGGTCTGCCTTGCTACTACAGGCTTTCGAAAATTCGCCCCACTGGCCCCTAGGACCTGCAGCAAGTACCCTCCAGACTCAGGGGGGAGCTGCAGGATTTACTCCCGAGCACGGCGTGGCGTGCAGCCAAAGGGGTCATTTAGCCGAGTTCTTGGCCAAGCAGGAAAGTGTTCCATTTCTTCTGCCATTCATTGAGACCCACGAGGAAACTGAGACAGGAAGTCAGGCTTCCAGATAATAGGAGCGTTCCTAATGATGTCCTTTGGCTCGCAGCGCAGAACAGTTCCTCTACGCTTCCCTTGCTACAACATCTTCTCTCTATATAATTTCCCACTCTAGAGGGGGAACAACAACAAAAGCATTTTAAATGAGTTTTCCTTTGCATCCATTTCAAAGGGCCCACTTAAATTGCAGGGATTATCTGCTTCTGTATGGTGTATGAACAGCAACTAATTGTTTCGTAAAAACAGCTATTTACACTTGGAAAGTAGTCTAGCGTAATGCCACTTCAGAAAGAATCCTCCACTGCAATGTCTACATATATATATATATATATTTTAAAACTTCACAAAACACCAAAAAGCTAGTTACACCCCAATTACCTGGTTACTTCTTGCCTCCATTATAATGGACTGTTGAAAAAACATACCTCCAGTAAGTCTCAGTAAAGTGGCCCTAAATATAATTTTTCCTCCAATTCAAATTCTGAGCTCGTTAAGGTGAATGTCACCATGCCATTCATCTCATTAGAAGTAACAAGCGATCCTGAGAGGGACTGCAGTCTGGGTGAAGAATTCAGCACGTTGCAGCGCGTAAACATAGTAAGTTGCAGCACGTAAACGTAATGCATTTAGTATTCCTGCATAAATGTGCCAGGAAACACAAATTGGATACAAAATTAAGACACTACTTTATGATAAAGGAAAAAAAAGTACCTTCGCTGGCTGCTGTGAGTCCCTGCCCTGGGCATTGTTCCCTACTGTACAGTCCACACCATGGCCCATCTAACACAATCCAGGGCCCGTAACGCATCGTTAATGCAGGCTTTTCCACAGCCCACCTACAGGATCTGCGGCATCCCATGGCAGGATACAAGGCAGTGCTACTGTAGCTATGATGGTCCAAAGAGATGAAACTCAAAGTTTGCAAGGAAAGTAACTAACATTTCTTAGACCAACCTTACAGAAAGGAAAAAGCCGAACAAATTTTCAGACGCACAGTCTTTATAAGTCACGGCATTCTACCACGTGGAAGAGCCACTGAACAATCCACAGCAGTGTGCGAAAGCAAAACCAAAAGATCTGTGGGAGTACAATTCATCCATATTTAACTGAATGACATGTTGGAACAAAATACCACTAGGAATTTTGATATGTTTATCATTGTTTTAATTAAAATTTACTACCTTAGCATCAGCTAAATAGAGAGAGCAGTTTGATCTGCAGTCAAAATGCACTCACAGAAGTTTCTGCTGGAAATCACCTATCTACAGCTGCAGAGGACTCAGCACAGCATAATTCACTTCTTGTTTGCATCTCAGTTTTCACTTGGTTACCTGGCTTCCCCTGGCAGATAACCCATGCACCACTTTGTGATATCGGTTTATTCCCTATGACTTCTCTAAGCACCTATCCAACCTTAAACACTGATACCCGCGACTCTTCAGACAACAAACAGGAAGGAAAACTAAATCCAAAACTGATTGTGAAGAGGGGAGGAAGGAAAGGTGCCGTGTGTGTTCAGCAGTGCCCTGGGGGGCAAGGAGTCCCTGCAGCTCCATCAGTGCAGGAGCAAGTCTCATGCATCCTCCTTTCCAGCGGACAGACAGCTGTAGAAAGGGTTTATCTTGATACCAGAACAGCCATAAAGAACTAAAAGGAATCAGAATTGATTAGCACGTAAGAATGGAGATGTTGTGTCTTTAGCATGTGCAAGTGGATTCAAAATCTTATCTAGATCTTTGCTGATTTCTGTGATACATCATCTGCTTGTTGGAAGGAGACGAGAGGACAATTTCTCCACTGATAAGACCTAGGACATTTTAGGTCAATGAAGCCAAGTCAGACTATGTCAGCAGAAACAAAGGGTCAAATAATTTTTCTTCTTCTATAAAATTATGTAGTTAGAATTGAGTATTACTATTTATGCTATTTTTTGTTTATTTTTTCCTTAGGGCCATTCTTTAGTCTGAGCTTGTTCATAATTAGGACAGACAAAAAAAAGGTTTACATTTATAATCAAGTCTTTCTAAATAATTCAGGAAACCTTTGACTTGCTATACAACCTTGGGCCTAGAATGACTAGATCAATGAATCAGCAAAAATATATTATGTGTGATGGAATGCTGTACCATTCTCCAAATAAATCTAACAGACACTTTTTTAAAATCTCAAAAAATAGCCTAGAAAAATTAATTTTCTCCAAGTTGAAAAAATTGTCATGACTTTAGCTGGCTCTACACATTGTTGACTTAAATCACCACAGAGTAGCTTGCAGTTGTCTCTAACATTTTAGTCTTAGCCCCCTCAAGATCTGCATATCTCCATAAACACAGTTACTGATCAAGGAGGCATCTCTGTATTTGGCTTTCTTCCATAACGCAAAAGGGAGCCTATGTTATAAATTCTCTTCACCCAAGTTTCACTTCTGTAGACGCACTAACTGTGATCCATCAGTGCTACAATTCATACTTGATTCAGCTTCTCCCAATGTAAAGGTATTATGAATGAAAACATCCAAAAGACCTGAACTGGGTTTCTGTATTTTCACCTGTACTTCATGTGTGAAAGGGTTTCATCCTGAAGAATGCAGATAAAGGACTGAAAAAAAAAAAAGGAAACCCCTCTCCTACACTCTCTACTCTCCACCACTCCTTCAGTTCAGGGATCAAAGGATCTACAAACTGTAAAAAGGGAATCTTTTCATGATGGGCAAAGATTTTTCTCCTTCCTTCCCCTGCCAAATAACTCCAGAAAACGCTGTAACTAAAGCCAAGTAAAGGACTTTCTTCAAACAAGAATCCTCAGTCAAATCTAGACTCATTTATCACCTGCAGTTCTCACTCAGGCCATGACTGAAGTTCAACACACTGAAGAAACAACATCAGAAAGAAAACAGACGTTTGTGAAACACAAAAGTAACAAACTACGTGGTTAAACGCAAGATTTGCACTGAGTTAGGCTATGTCATAAGGATACTTAGGTCTATACTGCAATCTAGAGTTTTTGCAATCCATCCAAACTATACATAGCTTTGGGAGAAAAAAAAAAAATACACTTTCTGCTCTGTTTTTATTTTACCACTTAACTAATTCTTCAACTTATTAAATAAATGGGGATATTAGTACACCTGTTCCCCCTAGTTTTCCGAGATCTCTTTAGCTTCTAGGAGCCTCTGGGTTAGGAAATGTTTTAATTTTGGGATATTGTAAATTACTGAAGTGACTTCCAGTGCTTGTCAAACTTTAGCTAAGGCTACATGATTTTGCTGATATTATTACAAACTACATCGACACCAGTTTCACATGCCTGCTGTATTTTGTAACAAATGGCTTATTATCTTTGACTTTACATTTCTTGACATTACACAGATAAGGAACTGTATATGCAACTGCAACCATCATGTTCGTCAGCATCTTTAGCCATTCATCAGATTGAACAATTAATAAGGTATTCAGCTATGACAAGAAGAAACCTATCTCTAAAGGCTGAGAAATTATTGCAGTAATCTAAACCCAGTCTTATCCTGAGGCTTCTTACGAGGGGGAAAAAAATATCAGATGCTCTTTGCAAGCTGCTGGATTTTTTTCACACCCCAGTCCAGCAAGAAAGAACCTGCAATCACAAGGTCACTGAATGTAAGATTTCATGATACTCTTGTGTTAGTGATGACAACTACAGAAACTGGGGCAAAAATCCAACTGCCTTCATTAATGTGCCTGCAAAGCATGTGAGCACACGAATACAAGCAAGCCATAGCCCAAGTACACACAAGTAAATTAGTCAGCTCTGCACTTTATTACTTATTCACCTATAAATATTACCTCTAAAGTAAATGGAAACATTTCCACTGAGTTGAATAACCTCTAGATCAGGTTTAACACACAGATGAATGTGGCATTTCCCAGTGTAGGGAAGGAAAAAAAAAAAAAAAAAAAAAAAGGTACCCACACAATCTGTACACGCAACTTTAAAGATCCTATATAGATACTTCTACAGGCATCTATGCTTCAGTGATACTTCCTTAGGTAATCAAGTGAGCATGTGCATACATGTGTTTAAAGATAAGCATGTATACAAGTGCTCCACTGGACCCATAATGGGAATCTAACCACATAAGGTAAATGCAATTTTCTTCTTGTACGCTTGCATACGTTCATTTTCATCAAATACAGGTGGTCAATGCATTTACAGTCATACTGAGCTTTGAAATTCATGCACTTCCCCAAATAGCCAAATTGCATTTATCTTTCAGGCATGCTACAAGACATGAGTTTTTGAAACAGCTTTTAGGGAGGCCCGAGGAACAAAGGAACTGCAACACTGGATCATATCCAAGGTCCTGCCTCTGACAGCAGTCACCACCAGCTGCTTCACAGAAAGAAACACGAATCTGCAGTAGGTAGATGAGGATAATCTTGCACACGTTAGGGTTCATCCTCGGTTCCAGCTACTAAAGACTGGCTTGAACTCTGAAGCCTGAGGTATAATATCCACTTGAAAATGTTATCATTATTAATTATCAGAGCTCCATATGCCCCTGCTATCTATGTAAATGTTGTATCGTATATCTGACTACTGCCTCAGCGGAATCCTTTAGTAGTCTTCAATCTAAAAAAAGTTGTATAAAAAACCCCACATATCTCCTTGTCTCAGTTCTGAATTTGCCACTTCGGAATTTAACAGACTAATAGGAGCAGAAACAAAAATCTTCTTTTTTATCTTCTTGTATAATTTCTTAAATTGTGCATATTAATCATGCCCCTTCTCTTTCATTTTCTCTTTTCTAACTTGAACATCTTTTTATCCTGTTTTCATTAAACAGTTTTTCCAATAATCTAATCTTTGTGGAATAAAACATTTATCCGCATGAATCTGGTTCCTTAGCTATTTATAGGCTTGATTATTATTTTTTTTGTCTGAGGGTTTGGTGGGGGTTTGTGGGGGTTTTTTTAGTAATTTCTTTTCCAGGCATGAAAGATTAATCTATATTAGTTTTCAGAACATAATGCCATTACGGCCTATCAGTAACAACAGAATAAGGATTCCAGAATTTACTCCTGAATCAATTGTCTTGAATAGCTGCATAGTTAGAGAAAGACTGAGCAGCCTATATGGTGACAAAAGGATGGGTTGATGGACAGATCAAAGATCCTGGTACCAAAATGAAAATGATCACAAGAAGATGGGTAACATGACTTCATCGTGACGCTGGCAGTTTTGCATGGAAACACACCGTGCTCTTCGTCAGAAAAGGGCTAAGCGGATTGCCTGAACACAAAATACCTGATTTATCAATTTGCCTATACGTATATACACTTTTACAAGGGATGAAATAGACAATTATAAGTATGGAAACAGTTGTCAAGTAGTGGAGCTTAACCCACCTGCAAATAAAACTGAAGTAAGAGCACAATTGTAAGAGTAATGTTGAGTAAGGGGAAAAAAGCGAGTACAAGTAAAAATGAAGATGTATGCAAATTTGTTATAAATATAAGGACATTTTACCAGATGGAGAAATTGGGCAGTTCATCGTCATGTTCTCACACCCGCAGAGTTGTTCTAAAACTACTCTTCATGAAAGCAAATATAATTGGCTGCGCAAGTAAACTGTTTAAATAAATCTTGATATTATATAAGAACCATATGAAATTATTTTCTTTACTTATCTGAGTACATCATCTGGAAACACAGAGAAGTTCTGCCTCTTGGCCACTCTTTCTAGAATCACTATGCCCTATTCAAAATTCTTTATACTTTATTGGGAAGTGGAAGAATGCTGAAGGTCTTTAGTGATACAATACCCACGACAGCAAGAACGTACCTAACTACCACCTATTAAAGTGTCAGACACCAATAAAATGGATTCATTCTTGTTTAATAACAATTAGAGTTATTACTAGGAATACGTTTAACTGCTGCTACCAGCATGAGAATAATGTAACCCATCTGCACAGCTCTTTAGATACATCCCTCTCAGCTGATGTCCATGCCCCCCCACTTCTTGCAAGAGCTGATATTCAAACTCCACCATGCAGTTTACAATATCCAAGGACCACAATGTGGTTGGAGAGGTACTGGCACCTTTCAAATGCAGCAATGGATCTCTGTCATTCAATTTCATCAGGACGGCAAGACAGATAATTTCTAAATTCAGATTTAAATGCACTGAAAATAAGTTTTAAAATAAACATCTTTCCTTTGCATTTTTGTGTCCTGGTTTCATTGATTACTCCCTGATCAGATATGAGTTCCAGTACTTACTATTCTTTAATGTAATATTAAAAATCCGATATTTTGTCAATGAGACATGAAAATACCAACCTAGAAACCTCTGCAAGTTTGCATACTGATAAGATGTGCCATTATACTGACAGTGACAGTCCTGGCACAGCTGAACTTACTTTGCTGAGTAGCACCAACTTTAGCCATGACTTATGGCAATTTTAAAATTAAAATTCCCACATAATTTAAGCAAAATTATAATTTTAAGTGTTTCATATAACAGAAATTGTTGTTAAGAATGTTCATATGTTTTAAAATACTAAGAGGATACCTCAGACCAGGCATATTGTTCTGCAATATAATTTATAACCATCAAAATTAATAAAAAATTTTCAAAATCAATTCCTAGTCAATTATTGATAGACTTTATCTCAATAAAGTATATATAGCAAAGCAGCTGGTTAAATACACACTGCGTATCCTATTAGGCATCATATTTCACACACCTCAAGAAAAAAATTAAGAGTTATTTTAGAACAAAATTGATTTTTTGGCATTTTGGTCTTGACAGTCTGTTTTTCAATATTGAAAGGAAAACCCACAAACCTACATTTTGGAGGATTATTGCTCTGTAAGAGCTATCTGATTGTGCTCAAATATTCTCAAACAGTTGGTGCTCACAGATTTATAGTCACTCATAATTTGCACTTGCAGATCATTACTCAGGCAAAAATCCCAATAAAAGTAATCTGGGAGTATCCGTATGAGTAGGAACTGCCTCCGAAGCAGTCTGCAAGAGCAACCACTCACATGGGTTGCACACCAACACTCTACATATGTCCACAGCACAGCCTCCACCTTCACACTCCCCAGCTCAACCTGTTCTGGTGCATTACTATTTATACAAGTTTTACACTTCAAGTACTTCTAGTATTCTTCTTTCTATTGTTCAGCAAGGACAGTCTTCACATCAGATCTTGAAATTTAGGTATGTGAGTCCAACAGAGACAGAAGGTTCATGTATGTGTTCTGTATAAATATTTATAGCTGGATATTTCTGGATTTGACGTGCAGCGTTTAACAAATCACTGGCAGCCCACTAAGCACTCCAGTGCAAGGCCTCCGAGAACATGCTGGTCATGCACAGCCCACCCATCCTCCTCCTCATCATTCCAGCTGTGGGCATAGCTGCCCAGTTTCTTTGCTACAGAACTATCAAAGCAGTAGAGGACAATCTAACAGAAAGCCTGATGACAAGCTAGAAGTTATGTTTGGAGGGAATAACTGCTAATTGTGAGCACGAGAAGAATACGTCAAACAAAAAAACAGAGAGAAGAGGACTAGGTGACTGGCCAGGCAGCACAGGGAAAAGCTGAAAAGCAAGTAGGAAATGCATTCAGTGGGGAAGGGGAATCCAGAAGCAAGGAAGCTTGCTAAAGGAACAATGAAAGAGGTGACAGGGAAAGAAGTAGAGGATGAGCAGCAGACACAAAGAATGAACATGCATTAAAACACATTAACAGATTAGCCATTAGCTCTTTCTTAGCCAAGAAAAATATCCTGAGAAGAGAGAACTAAAAATACCCAAAGACTTCTCTAGTCACACTTTCAGTTGCTATAGCTCTGAAGGGATGTAGCAGGGAGGTGGACAGAGGTTGTTTGTGGTCAAGAATGGGAGGAATGAACTGCATTCAATAATGACTGGAGCAAAGTAGATTCTCACCCTAAGGAGGCTGAGAAAAGTCTGAAAAACACTATGAAAGACTGTCCATCCTACTGAAAGCTTTGAAAGCCCAAAGCTTAGTTTTGCTCTGCAATACTCTTAAAATCATCTTTCCTTCAGATATATTTTAAAAAAAAAAAAGGAATGTTGTATAACCATAACATTTTTCATGAGTCTAAAGCTAGACCATAAAAACCTATTTCAGTTAAAGGATAAACACACATTGTCTAAACAAAGAAGAGAGATTTCTCCCCTTGTTTAGTTTATTCACTGTTATAAAATTTAGAGTACTGTAATGCATCCAGGAAGGGGAAAAAAAAAAAAAAAAAAAAAAAAAAGGTCTGTTTTCCTCCACAGGGTCCCCTGCGCCTGTGAAAACCAGAAGTTGACTCTTCCATTTTACAGCCCTTCTGTCAATACCACGCACCACAGACGTGACCGTTTCTCTCCAAAAAGAAGTGAATGGAATTATGTCATAAGCCTATCAACCCTGTTTTCCAGAGGGGCAATAAGAATGACATAAGGCAGACATCCAGGTGTGGTGAATGTTTCCAAGCTTGCCTGGGGGACCTGATTCCAAGCTCAATTAGATTTGTCAATTAGGCTTGTTTTGCAGTGATGTAATACTGCTCCTTGCAGGTCACTCATTCGACACACCGGAAATATATTCAGAAACAGATCCCCATGGAAAGTGGTCTGGACATGAAACTGAGACTTTGGTATGGAAGGATATTCACAAAGTTAGAATGTCAAATATATTCATTTAATATAGTTTTCCCAGAGTTTCACTATTGAATTAATCTTTCCAATGAAGCTGAGGAAAAAAGAACTTTATGTTCACGCAAATTTATTTCAAAGTCGAGATACCACATTAAAGGGCATCGCAGATAAAGTAATGGTGGAGAATTCTGAAAAAGAAATATGACTTAAAACCTAATTTTTTCAGTAGTCTGATTTACCATATAAGTTTATCCTCAGCAGGATGGAGGCCATTTGGGACCAACTATTCAGAAAAGCTTGTTTTTGTTTCAGCTGCCTACACTATGCGTTTACTACACGAATAGTCACAGTTCTGTCAATCTGGCAAGTGATATTAGCAGTACAACCTCTATATTAGTACAAACTGCACAATATATCTTTCAGAATTTACTGCATGACTGAAATACAAAGATGAAAGATCTCAAGTATCTAAATCATGCAACAGATTCAAAGTGTATAATCACAGGTTTTAAGAATTTTCATGTTAGCAGACTACACAATTAGCATGCTTACAGCTGAAAACATGTCCCAGAATACCAGACACAAACTAAAAAAAAAAAAGACAACCTAGCAGTATAGAAGGGTGCTGCTACAACATCAGCAAACAAAAGTTAGACTGCAGTTACAGATGACACCATGTAATAATTATACTTAACATTTACCATCAACTTTTCATGTTCAGATGCTGTACAAATAAAATACATAACCAGGTTTCACACGTGAGTGAGGTGGGAAATACTAATATCCTTGTTATGGACAATCCAAACTTTTTATTATTATTATTTATAAAGGTGCAAAGAAACCAAATGAGTTCCTTAGATTCCCACAGGAGTGAGAAATGGACACAATGAGGAGGGTCTTTCTTACTTTTCTCTTATTCTCAAGCATGCATACATACATACAGAATTTGTTCTTAGTCAAACAACAGCAAGCCAACCAACTTCCAAGTTATGAAGCTGTAAATCTAATTCATCTTTATTATTATTCTTTTGACATTTGTATCTAGCTTTACTGGGAAAAAAATGAAAATCTTCTGTTCCAAGGCAAGCAACTCATAAAAAATTGGAACAGAAAAAAAAAAATCCTAATTAAGTGTTTTGTGTAAACAAAGGTCATCCAAACTAACTACTGTGAGAATGTAAAAGTTTCAGTGAAGTTCTCCTTGGGAGAAGTTTTCCTTGGGAAAAGTTTCCCCAGTGCAAGGTAGAATTTCTGGTGCAACGAAGACCAAGGCCCACAACAGGGAAAAACAATAGGTCAAGGAATTCAACTTCGAGCCTATTCCCCAAACCTTTAACATTTTTTTAGGAAATGAAATACCTCACAGAAGAAATGCTGGAAGATACTTAGCTGAGGACAAGCAGCTCTGGAGGCTGGAACAGTCCTCAGTGATGTGGATATGCAACAAAACTAAGACTTGTTGCCTAATCTTCCATGGTTCACAGTATTTGAATTGGAAGATCACACCAGAGTCTCTCTTTTGTTTGTTTGTTTTGTTCTGTCTTAAGGAAACAAAAGCTTTCAAAAAACCTTTAAGATCAACTAAGTGCAGACTATGAACAAGTATTACAGAATGGGAAACTCTTTTCCTACCCATCTCATTCTGTATGTTTCTCAACAGATATCATTAATACATTATAAGCTGTGGCAAGAATGGAAAAAAAAAATCCAACTTTGGGAATCCACAGATAAATGTAGATTTATCAAGCCACCTGAAAAGCTTGACAGTGTCCATTTAAATCTAACTAGGCATTTTATTTTTTGAAGTAATGCCTGATTTATAGAAATGCTGATCTATGTTCTTAGATTCTTTAAAGCCTGACATTGCGATGAGTACGGCATTCCCAGTTTCACATCTTCTGGCACATCTAATTCACAAATTAGATCTTAACATCTAATTCACAATTAGATCTTGAAGATGAACTAAGAATGCCTTACACTTGAACTTCACAATGGTAAACACTGAGGGCAATATCCTGCAGAGAGACATGAGGAAATATCTGAGACATCAGAAGCACAGAAACTGTGTTACATCACATCCCGCTGTTACAACGTGCCAGGATACTTGTTATAAGGAGAAGTAGCATGACCCAAAATCCATATATAGGTTAAAGGTCTGCAGACAAACACACAGGAAACCACACAGCTCATCAAGTTCATCTGCGCAATGTCAATAGCTTCCTTACCACCACTCATCTCCTCAACACCGTCACAACATTTCCCCAGGCTCTTCTCTTCCCTGGAGCCCTTGCTCCAAGGCTTCCAAGGTGCTGGCTTCACTGCTGAGACTGAACTTTGGGGCTGTTGCATAAAACAGCTGCTGTTTTAGATGCACTTGGAAACATCAGTTCCAAAAAACAACTCCTAACCCTACTGTGCATCTGTCAGACTCCTGTTATCTGTAGATTTTTCACAAAGCTGGAAACTTTGTAAGAAAATGTACTTTTCAGCCTCTATAGCATCCTGCACTACCATACTTCTGGGAATTTCAAGTTCAGGGAACAGTGTCATTCTAAGCACACTCGCTAAAACAATCCCTTCCTTAGGAAAATGTTAAAATACACACAGAATACCCATAAATAATCCCACAGAATACCTATAAATAATGTCTCAGAGGCTGTTTCATTCAGTTTGTGGTAAATTTCTCCAGCTCTTCCACGAAAGGGAAAAACAGGGAAAAGGGGACCTACCAAAAGAAGACTGATTCAACAGAGTTAGGACTACACTATAACAAGTTATCTATATAGAATTATAACTATATCTAACTATAGATCTGAGGCCTTGTGCACTGTGCTTTCTGTCACAAGATCACAAACCTTTTCTTATGTGGTCTACAGAATAAAAACTAAGCAGCAAGCACTACTCACTGGAGAAAAGCAGAATGCAAATAACTTTTAAAATACAGGTGAATCCATCCTGCATCAGCACCTTTGGGGGATCTTAGTTGTGGCTGGTTTCAAAGCATTTTTTATCTGCTTAGAAATTATGGTAGGTCAAATTATTCTAGCGTGTCCGTAAAATCTGCATGGAACTCACTGGACTTTTTGAAGTATGTCACTAGGTAAAACCCTAAACTGACTTTGAGTATTCCCCCCTTCAGTCAAGTTGCAGAAATTCACAGTATCTGGGACCTAACTGTTACCAGCCTGAATAGTTAAAAAAAAGAGCACTTTTACAGCCACGGTTGTAGGCCCTTGAGATGCAGTAAAAGCAGGTGTTAATTATATCTAAGATACAAAGTTTGCATACACTGAACACAATCTCAGCAAGGATTATCTTGTTTTGTCCTGTTATCTCATGCATAGAGTGACCACACAAATTTGAGTGCCAACAACTCACGCCCCTGAGTATGAAGCCTGGCTTTGTCCTTCTTCAGGGCCTCACTGTGGAAGAAGCCACCCTAATGGCAGATACCAGTAAAATTACTCACAGAAGTCCAAAACCCACCCCAGACAGTAAGAGTAACCTAGCAAGAACACACACTTGGGTTATGATGCTAAAAGAGGCTGAGCACCCGCTATCCCCATCACCTTTGATCAGGTATCAGTACTTCACAGGCTAAGACTAATGTAGTCTTTAAGAAAGGTTTAGCAGGAAAAGTATTTGGGAAATACTGTTGAAGGATCGATTTTATTGATACATATAGAACTTTCTAATTTTTGTTAAAAACAATTAGTAGGTGGTTCAAACCCAGTGTGCAGCCATGACATACATTTTCATTTCTGAAGAACTACTATGCACTAAAAAAAAAAAAAAAAAAAAAAAAAAAAAGACTGGGCTATTTAGGGAATAGAAAACCTCAAAGTGATTGCTTTTAAGACTACGCGGAACTACACCCAACTGACTCTTCATGCATCTACCTGTCCCTTATCACAGTAGTATGTAAGCACCTTGTGAAGAAGCAGCAAGAACTTCCATAAAATATTTAAATGGGCCAAACTTTCCAAGCAAATGTTTCTTTCTCCAAACAAAACGATGGCAGAGAATTGTCAACGCTGATCATATTGCACAGTCTCTTACCGTTGTCTTTCTCTCACGCGTAACCTTAAAACACTTACTGTGATGAACTATAATTTTTAGTTACTCCCACTATGAAACAAGAAGCACTAAAAAAATTCCACAGCAAACAGAGTAAATACACGTATTTCTTACTATATAAAATTATGCATATGATTCTTCCTAAACAGTAACGGACCAGAAGAGCTCAAGTTAACTATGACCACTCACACATATTTATTTGTGCGTGCTAAATGGGAAAAAAAATATTTTGTTTGCAGTTGCTTCTGCTCTTTTTGAACTTGAGCATTCCTCAGTTGTAAGCAAGTAAAACCTAACAATTCACACTTAGGAACAAAATATTTCTGTGATTAGAAAAACATAGTGTCTGCATATTTGGCATCTATGTTCACCACATTCTCCTCAATAAATTAAACAAAACCACACAGACATAGCGAACACAACCTTTGGCTGAACTAGTTTTCGGAATATAAAATAACTAATTAATGCAAAAGAGGCTGCTGGAAAATTTGAGCACTTACTTAACAATAGAGCTGTTGGGAATGGACCACCGCTGTTGTTCATAACACATTTTGGGGAAAAAAAGCATCATCGAGATACACTTGTCTACTGAAATGCCAGTGAACCCGGTTCCTGAGGTCAGCGAGAAGGTTGCTGATAACTTTAATGGATGAAGAGCTGTACCTGGCATTAAGGAGGCTGAAGTCCTAAAGCAGCGAGATAAACGTTCTAGGAAAGTACTCATTTGCTCTGCAAGGTGAGAAGAGGCTGTAACTCAACTCTGCCTACGCAGTTAAGAAAGGGGTCGGTCGGGCACAGAGCGAGCAGGGGGCACGGCAGCGGCCCCACGGCACACGCTGTAAAACACCACACCGCACCACATGCGAAGTTGCGTTGCGAGATACGCACGCGTGGACTCGCACGGCTGAAAACCCAGCACTCAGTTACCTCCCCGCGCCTCGCCCTCCCACGCACCCCCCTCCACGCTCGGCCTATGCACTTAGCATATACATATTCATAAGGCGGCCGGCGCCCAGACCCCGCCCCGGGTCCGCCCCGGGAGCAGGGGTGGCTGGCCGGGGGCGACAGGTTGAGACGGAGGAAGGCGAGAGGGAGCCTGCGGGAAGCGGCACCCGATGCCGCCGCGGGGGCGAGCAGAGCCCCCCGGGAGGGGCCGCCACGCTCCGGCGCCGCCTGCGTGGCCCGGCCCGGCTGCTCCGCGCTCCCGGTTTGTGCTGCGGGGCACGGTCCCGCCTCGGAACCTTTGAGCCCCGCCGGGATGCCCTCTGCAACTTCCGCGTCCCCGGCGGCGTCGTGCCGGCCGCGGAGCCCTGCCCGGGGACGCGGAGCGGAGGCGGCCGGTCCGGTCCAGCCCTGCCTGCCGCCGCGCCCCGATCCCACCTTCGCGCTGGCGAAGTGGGAAGTCCCAGAAAAGCAGGTCCCGGCTACCTTCCCCAGGTAAGGGAGCCGGGCGCAGGGCTCCGGCTCCGCTTGTCGCTGCTGCCCCGGGAGGGAGCAGGTGAGCCCGGGAGTCCCCCCTCACGCACACCGCCGTCAGTAAAGCCGAGAGAGAGTCACCATCTGGGGAGGGGGTGGGGAGCTGCATTAGACGTGGAAGTCACTTACCGGCTTTGCAAGGATCCTTATAATCTATCGCCTCAGCTTTATCCTCCTCAGTGAAATCGTAAGTGTAGTCATAATCAAGGCCAGAGCAGGAGGAAGGCTTCCCACAGACAGTCCACCCGGCCAGCCACAGTGCCATCCTCCAGCAAAGCATTTTCATCCTCCCTCGGGCAGAAAGGTGCTGGGCAGGGTGCAGATGAATTAGGCGGCCGGTTCAGCTGTCCACGCCGGCTTGGGAAAGGAGGGTAAGGGATGGAAGAACCACCGGTTTTGGGGGGTTGGGGTTTTGTTGTTTGTTTGTTTTTTTTTTTCCTTCTCCACCTGGAGGCTCTTCCGAGAGGCGGTGCTCCCTAGGTAGCCCCAGTCAGACGGGTGCAGCACAGAGTGAGGAGCATGAGCGCCGCTGCCCCTCCTGCCCCCAGCCCGCCACCTCGCCGGGGAGAAGTCGCTGGGTGTGTGGGTGGGCGCGGGGGGTGGACTCAGGCCGGGAGATCCTGTCTGTCAGGGCGTCCCCTCGCCTCTGTCAAACCCCGGCCAAACTTCCCGCGGAGGAGGAGGCGGCGGCCGCTGCCCGCGTCCCGCTCCGCGCCCGGCCCGCGCCCCGCTGCGCGCCCGCCGCGCCGCCGACCCCGGTCCCGCTGCTGCTGCCAGAAGGTGGATCCGGGCTGCACATCAGCAAACTGCCACGGGGAGAGGGGGAAAGAGAAAGAAAGAAGGAAGGAAAGAAGAGGGAGCGGGGGGGTGGGGTGCACTAGAGCAAACCGCGGAGCCCTAGTGATGGGAGGCAGCAGCTATGCTGGAGGGAGCAGAGAAAAGTGTCAGAGCTTCCCCCACCGCAGAAACACTTACTCTAAGCTCTGTCTCTGGTCTGTCCCCCCCCCTCCTCCGTCCCCCTTTAACTTACGAAAACCTTGCAGGCAACTAACACACAGTCGTCAGCATCCTGCTTACTTATTCATACAGTCAGGGTCAGGATCCGGGCTGCTTCTGATCTGCTCCCTTGATAGTCTTATGGAAACACACGCGCATTCACTATATGCCTCTATCTCCATATAGCTTTCTCTCTAGATAAGCAGTGCATGGCATTTAAACAACAACAACAAAAGAATCGACATCAGATAAAACAATGCACAGATCGACACCCGGCAGCCAAACAAGCTCGAGAGAATGGGTGATGAGGAGGACGGTGAAGAAGAATTAACTGCAGTTTAGGAAACGGGGAAATAAATCAGTGGCTGTGTATTTCTCCCTCTGCTGCGGCTGCTTTGCAGTGTTAGCCCCATGAGCTGACGGGTGGGGGTGAAGGAGCGAGGGGGAGGGGGAAAGAGAAAAGTTTAAGCGTCCATAGTTTGTTTAAAACCGAGGAAGGCAATATAAAAGGTCCATTGGTCTCCAGAAGTTCAGCCAAGCAGCTGGGAACCGGTTCCAAAATGAAAGTAAGAACAAACAAACAAACAGAAAAAAAAAATAATCGAGGCAAACAAAAAGTAAAATTGCAGCGCCGAGGTCTTGCAGTCGGGCTTTCCTGTTCTCACGTGGATCTCCAGGAAAGTGGTGGAGGTTTATTTTCCAAGCGAAGTTTCCGCGGGAGCCGCCGCCCCGCTCCGCGGTATCCTGCTTGGCCCCGCCGCGCTTCAGCGCCGAGGCGCCCCGAGCCGCTGCCGGCTGCGCGGGGCCGGGTTTTGTTTTAAAGCCCGAAGAGGGATCAGCGCGCAAAGCCTCATTTCAGCCGATCAACCTGGAGAGAGAGGGAGGGAGGGGGGAGGAGGGGTGGAGATACGCGCTGCTGGAATAAAATAGGATCAAGCGAAGAAAAAAAATATAGGTAGCTAAAGATCTCCCTCCCTGCCTGCCTCCTCCCCTCCCCCGAGACGGGCAGCTCCACTCCTGCAGAAACGCCTGAAACTGTTTCAGACCAAGGTGAGACTTCTCCGTGGCAAACTCTACTCCTCCTCCTTTTACGAGTTTCCATGGAAAAGGGCGGGGGGGGGGGACGAGGGGTGGGTAGCGGGGAGTTTCTGCTGCTCCCCTTTCGCCGGGGTGTCACATTTAACACGCACTTTTGAAAGGGCTGCCGCGAAGAAGTGGCTGCGTCTTTCTCTCGCGTCCGAGCCTGCACAGGCTCGCTCTCCCCGCAGCACTTCCCGGCCGCCTTCCCCCTGTCGCAGGGGTGGAAATCCGGAGACAGTCCCTTCCCCCGGCTGTGCCAGGAGCGCAGGCAGAGCCGGCGGCGCGGCGCGCCCCTCACCGCTGCCTCGGGGCGCGGTGCCTGCCGGGCAGCCGCCCTGCGCGCCCCGTCCCTCCGCGGGCGCGGGCCGCCCGCGCCGCCCCAGGTGCCGCGGCGGGGAGGGCGGGGGGGGCCGCGGGCAGCGCCGGCGGGGCCGCGGCGCAAGGCGGTTACGCAGAGCCCGGGCAGGCACCGCTCGCTGTCGCCGCTGTCGAGGCTGAGCCGCTCCCAAGCGCGGGGGGAAGGCGAGACAAAAGCTATACTGCCCGCCCCACGCCGCTCCCGCTGCCCCTGCCCGCCTGCGAATGAAGGGCTGGTGTTGCTATAGATAGGTACTCTCGGCAGTTCATACCGTTAAAACTGGAAAGGTCGGTTAAGACAGAGCTAATAGCAGCTTAAGAGCAGAGCCCATTAAGGAGTCTAGCACCGAGTAACGTCAGTGCCTTTGGAGCATCCGTGTGTTGTGCTTCCTTACGTTTTTGGCATCCAGGTTGTGTACTCCCAACTCAGTCTTGTTGCTCCGAAGTTGAAAGCCAAGGAATGAGTAGCTGCCGCTGAAAGGCTGCAGCCTTTGGTAAGGAACAACTGTTCTCTGCCCCAGCGGTTCAGTTTGCTGTGCGCCACGAGGCCTGCAAAAAGCACCACACAGCAGATAACAGAAAAGCCTGGGAAACTCCTGGCCCTTTCCTTTCCCCTCTTCCTCAAGGTAATTTCTGTGTCAATCCACCCCAGACATTTGGAACTGACTCCGAGGAAGTTATCGGAGACCCTTCCCTGTCAGCCCATCAGAGCAGCGTCGAAGCTGATGACTACCTTCACTTGCACAGTGGCATGGTTTGGTAGGCTGTGTTTTGCTGAAGAAGCCAGTTTGATCCAATCAGAAATCTAGTTTCTGTTAGATATGTCCACAAGCGAGATGGTTTGTCTTACAGTGTCATTAACTATGTACTCATGTCACATATTGGACCTCCCTCACCTGGTTTTGTTATTCTGCTCAGCCTCGTTTCATGTGTGCGCACCTTTAAAAAGTTAATTTTCTTTCCTGCGCCTATGCACCTCAACCCCAAGAAGAAACACACGCGTTTGTCAACAGAGCTTTAGAAGCACTGACTTTGCCGGTTGCTTTACAGCCCCAGAAGAGGAATGTACAACGTGCGATCCTTAACACGCCAGCCTCCCCAGTGAGGAGATTACTAGAGTCTCTCTCCAGCGGGAGATTAACTCCCCCAGCAAGGTAGGCACTGACGTCACCCTCAGCCTCCAGCCGGCAATCTGCCCCCGACCTCAGCATCACCAGCACTAGCAGAGCAGCACCAACCGCTCGCAGCCTTGAGGACAGCTGGCCTTGCAGAGCCCTGACTAAGGCAGGAAACAAACTCAGAAACGCTAGATGGGAATCGTGCAGAAATCTGGGCACGTAAGTGCTGTAACAAACAAATGTGTGGATAGGTCAGGGTGAAAGCTGTTTTCTGCTTGTAATCCAGAGCAGCTACACATTAGAATTACTATTTAAAATAAGTGTTGCAGCTCTGCAGAAACTATTCTACATTGCTTAGGTATTAATATTCCCATCAGTCGCATTAGTAAAAACCTTTCCTCATATGAAGAGAAATTTTTTGCTAGTAACCAAACCAGTTGACTTTTTTTAAAAAAAATATAAAACTTTTTCCCTAAGTAACCTGTTAAATATTCAATCTAGTTTCTTTCATGATGCAAAATTTTGAAATATTTTAAGTACAAAATATTTTTTTCTTATCACACATTCATGTCTACCATTCCAAAAAGCTCACAACTCTGATAATCCATCTGACAACACAGTCAATCAAAAATCCATCCTACAGCCGTTTCCAAAGAAACGAACACATAGCCAGGAAGACAGAATGCTTAAGCTGGAAGGAAACCAACCAAAGGAACACAACAGCAGCAACAACAAAAACTCCAAGCATTTTCCCTTTTGCTTTAAATTTCCTGGTTTGGGGGTATATTACAGGGACACAGATAATGGTAAATGCAGTTACGTTAAAAGTGGTGGTGGTATTTTTATATTTTTTTTAATCCAGGAAGCCGCAGGCTTTTCTGCTCTTCCCACACAAAAAAAAAGAACTTTAAAAAAAGGACAAGTATGTAAGAAAGACAGACACAATCACAGAACTAAAAAAACACATCTGAAACATCGTTGCTCACACCTCCTCCTCATTCTTTGGCTATCTGTCTCCTGCTTAGGCCTCCATCTCGTGTGGAGTTTTAGGTGGGTGGACACAATGGGCTTATTCACAAACATCAAGCTCAGCACATGCCTAAGGCTTTGAAGGCTGAAGACCATGGCTGGTCAGCTCCTTGGGACTGGGACTCGTGGGATTTTTCAGGAGGCTAACACAGTGAAGTTCGGCAGGAGCTGGTTACCTTCCTGCTTTTATCTCCCGATAACCCCGTTCCTTGTCTCCGAGGTACCTAGAGCACTTCTGAAACAGCTGAAACTATGTTTAAGTAGTTCTCAATTCCCCAAATCGTTATTCTGCGGGGAAATGCTGAAGCTGAAAGTGCATTGTGGCAAATAGACTGTCTACAGGAACAGATAAACAGGCATATACACAATCATAAATATATACTGAGTACACTATATAAACGAAAATTTGACTTTTGAAGTTAAAAATCAAGCACTCGTGATCTTAACAGCAGTGAGCTCACCTGTGAAACCTTATTTCTCCCTTCTCTCCCACATCTACTCATGTATTATGAAAGCTGTTCATTGCATGTTCACATACAATTTTTCTCTACAGATCTCTGTGCTTAATTAACAAGAAGCCCTTCAATGTTATGTTTTCTGTTTTATTTTTGAAAGCATGCCCCATGCTTTATTCATTACACACTTACTCAGATCCTACTCTGCATACAGAGTTATTAATTTCCTCATGGGCTTTTTATGGAGCTTGTTGCTACAGTATTCATGTGCTTCAAAAATATTAATTAGTTTAGTTTCATAATACACCCCTCAGATGAGGGGATATTGTGGCAGGATATGAATATTACGCATGGGAAACAGTTATAGATTGCCTGG
The DNA here is from genome assembly GCF_035582795.1 of Mycteria americana. Taxonomy (NCBI): domain Eukaryota; kingdom Metazoa; phylum Chordata; class Aves; order Ciconiiformes; family Ciconiidae; genus Mycteria; species Mycteria americana. The sequence goes on from NC_134368.1 coordinate 45,357,854, forward strand.
CTTGATATCTTGTAGACCTGTCAGGACTTGGCACTACAGAAAACCTTATTTCTTCAAGGACTGGTTCCCACTGGTTTCAGTTGCAGTAATTTTACTCACCAAGTATCCAGCACTACTTCTAATCAAACCCTGGAGTTTTCAGCCATCTGAAAATGAGAAGCAAATAATTAGCAAGAAGTGTAATTTAAAAGCCTTGAACCAGCTTTATCAAGGAACTCTGTGACAGAGGCAAGGGCTAAGACTCAAATTTCAAGCCATTCAGCTCTCTGAAGACTTTAGACACCATTTCTCTTCCCATAATTCCTTTTCTGCAATACTTCCTTCAGTTTCTAGAATAAACATGACCGGACTCACGCCAGCAACAGCCCCATCGTTAATGACACCCACATAATTCATCCACCACTTTGAATCTTCTGCTCCTCCACGCGGTACCTGTTAGCACGAGTAGGTAGTCCTGTGTTTGGCCCAGCATTTGAAAAGATGTGTCTCTCTTCACCACTGGATATCACAGTTATTACTGGCAGAAGAGGGACAGCGAATCTTGGGATCCCTTCCAAGCTCTGGGAGAGGGTGTTTTTTAATAGCACACTCCCATCTGCTTGCTTCCCGTGTCCATGTTTTGCCTTATCTTGGCTGGTTATATCTAACCTGTCTTCATTCTCTCTTCGGTCTTGGCTGTTCATCCCAGTTTTGTTTTTCTTATCTAGTTAATGCTAATGTTTGATTCTCATCCCAGTTCCAGCTGTCCTAGTTGCACTTTTCTTTCATCTTATTCTGGGACTCCTCACTCAGATTCACCTTCAGCTGTGCAGGGTTTTCTTGCTGTTGTTTTGTTTTCACTCCCATTATCTAGCTGATCCTTTTCTTATGCCTTCTCACCTGATTTAACTTCCAGTTATGTCAACATTCACCTTCCTTGTCTGTTCTTTACTCCAGGTATGCACCACAAACTTGGTCTTGCTCCTTGACCTTATTTCCCAGTTACAGTTATCCTAGCTCCAGCCGTTACCTTGCTGTTCAGGCAGTTTTGCTTGTCTGCAACCCTCCATCTACCTCTTTCCTTTCACTCTGTTACTTCTCAGGCACAGTTTCCTTATATAAACCATTTCATTGTCCCAAAATACGTCCACCACTCCCACTGCCGATTTCTCCTAATCGCATCCCACATTCGATTTCTCAGGAGCTTTGTGCCAGCTTTACTGTGCTGCAAGATCAGTTCTTCTTCCCCATCTATTCAAGTCAGACAGCCTTCCCCTCCTCATCCCATAGGTACAACTGAGGTGCATTGAGCATGTGAAATCATCGCTTCATCTCAATTGAGTTCCAGATCCAAGCAAGGCACAGCTCAAAATGTAAAATGTCAATTTTACAGGTATCATGTAAAATGTCATTGCAGGCGAGACACTCAGGTAAGAGTGCCACTAAAACTGCATGTATTCAAGGCTGACTGTGGTGATGCTTAGGGCTAGCACTCTCCTCCTTTCTGTTCCACTCAAGATTTAACTACCTTTCCTACAGGCTAAGCATACTGAAGCCCTTCCAAAAATACCGCTATGATTTTTAATTAGGAGCAAACCCATATATTTGCAAGTTTCATTTTTCAGATACCTGGATAATTTAAGCTAATATTCTAAAAGAAAGGTTAAAGAACAAAAAATTAAAACTAAAAATCAGCTTGCAGCAGATACCTAGCACAGAAAATGCCATACCAAATCCTTACAATTAAGCAAAAATATATAAGCAACTTAATCAGTATCTATCAGCAGACAGTGTCAGGGAATTTTATTATTAGATACCCAACCATACTCTGTTTATAACATCACGTGTGTTATGCCATCTCCATTTTTAATGCTCGAAAAAGTACAGAAGATTGAGAACACATACTGATGTTAAAACAAGTAATCAAGCAACAACAACAAAACCAGTGGTGCACTACTTAAATTAGAAACTGTTCTGTGTTTGCTCAGCATCCCTGATCCTCATCAAGCAATAAATCAATTTGCAGTAGCTGTGGACAGCTATTTAAACACAGGGCCAGAAGAGCTTAATTGTTAAAGCAATGTTCAAAGTTAGAAGGTATAGGAGGTTAGTATAGGAGGTCATATTAAATATTCACTTGTCTGAAACCAGCTGCATTCCAAGTATGAGGAGGCATCCTGCCCCCCGCTTAATTAAAAAACAAAGTCTGTGAGCTCTGGGCTTAGCAGAGCTTAGCTTGCAGTTCTTCAGAAGGTAGATAGAGACTGCCAGATGAAAAACTGACATCTAAATGTTTGCCAACTTGATTTTGTTTGACTTACTTTATTGTCTAGCATGCAAAAAACAGCTAAAAGCTGTTTTGAAGTTTGTAGTTTATTTTTACAAGTTGGTAAAGCATTCAGGATTCAATTCTCAACTTTGTAAGAGGCTGCTCCTTGTCAAAGTCGACAGCAAACTTGTGGTTGACTTGCATAGGAGCCGAACAGGATCACTTACATGCCATCATTCTAGACACTGGTAGCTGGTGAACATAGTTTCTTTGTCAATTATATGATAATGTAAGTATAATAAACTTTAACGATGATATTACTACTCCTAGACCTGTTCACCGTTCATCTATGAACAAATGTTGCTGCTAGACTGAGAAGTGACATTTGGTATTAGACTGACTAGGTGTACCGGGTTAATCTTACCCTCCAGTATTCAGGATACTGTCACATAGCTGGGAGTCAGCAGCTGATTTTTGACAGAAGAAAGCCTCTAATGAGCCTGATCTTGAGTGACTGCTGAGCATTTTGATCTTCCATTCATTCCTAGAAGATGAAGCAATTCAGCACCTTGCAGAACAGGATTCACTGTTTTGAGCCATACACTGCTCAGATGAAAACCCCTGTTTTAGTTTACATTGTAATATATCACTTATGATAACCTCTCTGGCACTTACCACAGAAAACACGTAAGACTGAGACTGTCGGTAAGGAATCAAAGCAAATAGAGGAACCCTGCTGTAATTGGGTTTTCTACATAGACACAATGTATTCTTCTAACTCTGGATCACTAAAAACAATAAGGTGTATCACCAGCTCCCAGGAGGAAGAATGGCAATTGTCTAACAGAAAGCAGCAAGAAACTATGATACAAGCACTATCAATGACAGCAATGTTGTCCTGTAGTTATTAGCCTTGTTTTATTTGCTGTAACATATACCTAAGTTCTCTACACGGCAGAGAACTTTTACCCCTTTCAACATTGTCTAACGTATTTCATTAATAAAGGTAGTGTCATACCCACTGAATTTTACGGTGCCACTATCCAAAAAAACCCCTCATATACCTAAAGTGGCTTAGCTAGTACCTTTTTCTAATCTTCAGTGGCATAAGATCATGAATGTCTATGGCAAAACTAATTTAATTGCATTCACATTATCCAGCTCTCCAAAATTATTTGTACTGTGCTTATTATCAGTTCTTCTTTGCTATAATAGAACATTTTCCTAGACTATGCAGCGTAAGCTTCTTTTAAAAGATAACACTGATGCACCACGCAGCAATAATTAATAACCTCTGTCTGGAGGATTCAGGGATTATATTGTATTTTAAAGATGGATGCTCTTTCACTCGCCAAGGTGATAGTTCTGTACAAACACCAATCAATATTTGCTGTAATACATATTTTACAGTAATTACACAAATATAGAGAATATACATATGCATTACAATTTGAGCTCAACTTGCAGCCATTTCAGCAGAGTTTTCCTTCAGCGTGGTTAGAGCACTAAGCCCTTGCAATTAATTTTTTGCCCCCTCCACTCAAAACTACACAATTTGCAATACTGGAGATGTAACAGATGACTGACTAGAGATAGTTATAGGCAATTGTGTGCACGTATACGTGTACACACACACTCACAATATAAAGGACCCAAACTAAATTCTGAGATCAAAACACTTCCAAAATTAAACTGGAATATGGAACCACCGTTTACATAAAATTTTCATCCTTCCAAGAAAAGGGTGAAAGAGGTCCCAGGCACCACTTAATACATGCACGGTTCTGTGTTGCATATAATACGGAGTCCACTCTCACTGCAAAAGCAGTACAGCTTTACTTTCTGCCTGTGCTGCAGATCTGAAGAGGCAGGTTTACTAAACACGCTCCCAGTGTCTAGGTTTTGTTCCCCATGTGCTGGCAGGAGTGCGCTTTTCAGTTAGGCACTGAAGTCTTTGTAAGTACAGGCTTAAAACATTGCACATAGGAACAGCTCAGAATCTCCCAGCATAAGAATCAAAGTGTATATTTGTACTTATATTACTGTGTAGAACTGCCACAACAGGTAAGATTATTTTTTTTTAAGTATGTGTGTGCATGTGCATTTTATTTGTTAAAAAAATTGCACCTACCATATAAAAACTGCACTTAATTCCCCAACAACTAAAATAACCCTAACAGTCTACCGTAGCCAACTTGTATCTGTGTGGATCCTCTTTTCCAGCAAGTGACATGAATCGCCAGTAGCGGTTTGCAGGACAGACATTGCAGATAAACTCAACAAGACATATTATCAAAATCCTTGTACTAGAAAAATTTGTAACATAACCCCTCACATTTTGCGCAACATACTAACAGTGAAAACAGTCAGAAATCTCCCTGGTTTAGGAGTTAACTGTACTGAAGTGATGGCTCATGACTTCTAAATGGTTCAAATAGTCTTCAGTTTGTGAAAAGCTCTTCTACTACTGCTTCTCCTTCCTAAGCCTGGTTTTTTGTCTCTGCATGCGTATGTAAATATGCTGAAAGCCATTACTTTTTCACTCAACTCTCTTTAGAAATCACAATACTGTCTGTTCATTTTTATTTTCATATTTATAAGAAATTATTTCAATTGGTGTCAAATGTCAAACTATTTATTGAATACAATTTTTTATATTTGCATATTTCAGTTGACTCAGAATAAGGCTGCTTCCTATATTTGTAATGACTTCCCTACTCCTGTCCAAATTCCATTTACTTTAATGAACAGATCAGTTTGCCAATTGCCTCCATCAGTAAATTTGGATCTTTTGTTGTTATCGCTTGTTACATTTATTTCTCTAACTTCCATCCTCACTGTCACCACAGTAACAGACTATTTGTTTGTTTGGGAAATAAAGACATAGGAACATGCCTGAGGTTTGGTTTAAACAGCAGGGGCAAACCGGATGAGAAAGCTCTCTTCTGAAACTCAACCTGTGATTATACTTTAGTATCAGAACTTTCACAAGGCATATTGTTGGTGTAGACTACAGTTTTAATGTAGTCCTTCAGAGAGTGTAGATGTAATTAAGTTAATCGTTTGCTAGAGAAGCGCTGAAACACCAGTAGCAGCTCAAGGATTTCACTGTGGAAGAAGAGACTGGTACTTACAAAGAAAGTTTATCATTCGTTCTCAAGAGCGAGCATTTAATGAGCATAATATAGAAAACACTGCCTGGCCAAGTCTCCAGTTAATATCCACATTAAGCTCTGCTCTGCAACAAACGTAATCTCACCTGTACCAGCGTTAGGCCTTTCTTACAGATTACCTGACACACGTGTTTCATAACAGCGCGATGCCGGCTGCTCCCCAGACTTAAGCCCCCTGGCCTGAACAAACCTCGTTTTTGGCAAGCAACCAGAGCCCCCGGGAGGGAGGGCGGCACAAGGCCCCGCTTGCGCGTTTTCCCCAGGATCACCCTCAGCCTGCAAGCGACGGCATTGCAGGTGGCTCGCAGAGAGGGCTGGCGGCCTCGCCCCGCCGCGCAGGTTGCGATTTTTTGGCATCCTGCGACCCCTAGTGAGAGCCGGGGCCGGGGCCGGGGCCGGGGCCGGGGCCGGGCGGGCGGGCGGGCAGCCGCCGCCTCTGCCCCCGGGCCGGGCTCCCGCGAGCTCCGGGCGCCCCGGCGCTGCCAGCGCTCCCGCAAGGCACCGGCTCTTCCCAGGTCACAGGCAAAACGTACCTCTAGGGATTTCCGTTTCCCCCATTAACTGGCTGAAACGTACTATAAAAACATAACAAAGCGTCGCCTTTAGTTGCGTTGAGACAATGCGCCGATTGTATCGCAACTTCACAAAAAGCCGCTGTTTGTGTAAACTCTCATGGCAAGGGGGGGAGAGGTGAGAGACAGCATCCATCTTCTACATTCTACCAAAAAAAGAATAAATAAAATTGCCGGTTACACGTCGGTGAGCTGTTCTACTTAGCAATGTACACGTAAGGCCTAAGCCTTTGCAAATAACGATGATCAGTATGGAAACAGTATTTGTTTGCCTGACAGTGTTAGGAAAACGTCGGTGAGAAGTTTATCTCGCAGCATTCAAAATTGCAAGCTAAGCTTTTTGCTGTTGTCATCATGCTCAGATCCACCAGAACAATGGAGTTTAAAACAATGCTTCTGTTCTAAACACATACATGAATTAAAAGCTGAAAATGTAAACATGCAATTATTGAAGAGGAAAGGGTATTTCTTAGCTCGGTTCAGTTGCCTCAACTAAGATCAACTTGGTATTCATACACATGAATCTGTGTTTGTATGTACACATAGTATCATGTATCAAACTGGTTTATGTACTTAAACATAGTGTAGACACACTTTTAGGGCCACAGTTATAGTATGAAAGGGGCAAGTCTGCTGTTTTCATTCCTACAATTTATTAATAATTCTACCTAATGCTAAAAATAAGCATGCCAGAACTTTAATATTGTGATTGTCCAACAGAAATGAAAATAAACATTAACTAGTTCAAATAGTTCACTTTTTTCAATGGAAAGATCTCGGCAATCTGATTGGTAAAGCACTGTTATCTATCAGATGAAAAGACACTTATTAATATCTTGCAATACATTCATTTCCAAAGAAGCAGTAGAGGCCTAGAATGAGGGCTTTTTATTCAGCCTTTTACATCAAAATAATTATGACTTGCCTTTAATGAATAGTATTGCCTTTTGATTTGTAGCTGTCTATCGTTAAAACACCCCTAAACTCGAAGGCAAGCTTTGTAGTCATTCAGTCTTCCTAGTTTCCATTTGCTCACAAGTTGAGTTGGGTCCAAGCCATACTTAGAACCAAAACTAAAAATTTCAAAGATCTTCAGCAGTTCAGATCTGGAAACCTACTTTGTACTTTTTCAAACAGTTTTCTTTGGGAGTTGAAATTCTCCCAGATGTTTGCATAATGGGAGCATGGATAACATGAATGTTGGACAAGCCCGCAATTGCCATCTCCTGTTTTTCCAAAGCTTCTTTTAAATGGCTTAGTGCCTCCTATCCCTTGGTCAATTTGCTAAATTGCCATTTTAAGCAAGGTACTGTCAAGCCTATAAATTGCCTCTGAGAAAATGACTAGTGCAGAGAATTCATTGTTAGTTATACTTTTCCTATGTATTTAAAACACCTATCTATCACATGCTTGGAAGGAAAGGGGGAGTCCACCTTTCTGCACCAGTGTGGTGAATATCTCATCTTGCATAACCCATAATAGTACCTTGGTGAACAAATACTCAATGAAAGGAGCTATGTCTCTTCTATGTAATCTCTCCTCAATATGTTAGGCTAATTTTTCTTTAGCTTTGCTCCACATATGGGCAATCTATTACACAGAAGTTTTTATAGGCCTCTTTGGCTGAGCACAAAAGCTGCAAAGCCCTGTAATACTAATATAATCCTGTTGTGTCACCGTGAGGGAGGGAAGGGGAAACAGCCCATCAGAGGCAGTAAACCTGGTTCTGTGCAGCAATGTACAACATGCTGATGGCTTGGTTCATGGCTATTGCGTCCTCCATAGCTGTATGAATCAATTTGTAAAAAAAAAATATTTTTATGCAACTGGAAGTGTACATTACTGAAAGTAAATTACATAATTTTTAAAGCATATGGTTTATGTTCAAAGTTTTATCTGATTTACCAAGGATTGACCTAAGCAGAAGATACAGGTCTATTTTTCTTAACAGTTATAAGAGCTTGCTGTAAATCATTTGTTCTTTCACCAAATACTTCTGGAAATTATCACAGAAAATGCAAATTCTAAGTTGATATTTACATACATTCTCTGTAGGTGTCAGCATTGCTTTATATTGTTGTAGAGGATGATATTTTTTTCTTCTCAAAGAAAGAAGAAACACAGACTTGTCATTTTCCAAATGAAAGATAATTTTCCTACTGTCAGTTTGTCTTTTACTACCCATTTCAGACTAAGAGATTTAATACTATATTGTGTAGGTGCAACTAAAGTAAATGTACAGAAAAAGCCTACATTGTTTTCCTATGTACCTGTTTTCAGTTTTAAAACAACTTTTTTATTCCATTCCAGTTATTTTCCATATAACTATCATCCTTATTGATGTAAACACAAGGGTCATGTAACACATTTGTAAATATTTCTCAAATGTTGCAAGGAGCAACAATTCAGTCATGCTAAGTAAACCATGAATCTACCTTCTTTACACAGACTGTAGAGGAATACTGGACCAGAAGTTCTTATAAGTTTCTAGGTGGAGTCCTCAAAGAGCCACCATAGGGCAAATATTATTTAATACTTTCATTCATAAACATACCATACAAAATAAAAGTATGCCACTGTTGATAATACATTATTGAGATGAATTATCCATGCAGAAGGGAACTGTACTATCATACTAGAAGTGAATGACCTTGGGAGCCAAAGTAATAGTAATTGGACGAAAATCAATTGTATAGAGTGCAAGGTCATAAATAAAGGTTAACAACAATAATTCTTTCTGGGATCTCAGGCATAAAGAGTGATCGAAGAGAGATATGGATTAAATAGTCAAACAAAATTATTATCAACCTCCTATACCCATGAAAGAGAAACACAATCCAAGCATCTACAGGGCAAGATATTTCCAGTAAAAAAGGAGCAACATTGATGACATTATTACAAGCTCAAGTATATATGAACATTATTTGAAATAGTGCATATAATCCTGACCATTGCTCTGATCAAAGGTATGGGAGCCTCTCTTCCAGGAGGCTGTTAAAAGAGCACTTCAAAATTATGTGAAGGGATATGTTAGCTTCCTATAAAAGTAGTGGGAAACAAATTAACTATGTAACAAAAATAGCATCAGCACAAAGAAAAATGGCTACAAACTGCTCAAGAATGACATTAAAATTCGGAGAGGGATTCTGACAGAGCCACCCAGGAGGAATAACGAAGGAAGAAATCCCATCTCATTTTCAAAGGGAGTTCAAAAGAGAACATATGACCTGCCTGCTTGGTCTAAGAGTGTGCTGGAGTCCACATCCCAGGGTCGTCCCAGTAGCTCAATCTTTCATTTGCATTACAATTTTGAACCAAGGTTTGTCATTGGTGCTATACCATTATCTATTGATCAAGTCAAGTGCTACTTACAGCCATTGATTGTGGGCAGTTTTAGTTGGCCTATTTGTGAGTGAAATGGAACAGATGAGAGATTTTTTTTCAGTAGTAGCCTCAGAATCTATTTAGACTAGAATTATCCTTCTTCACTACAGGTGACAAGCACCTTTACTACAGAGACTTCTCAGTGTTGGCTGGCTCACAACCAACATGTTCAAGTTATTGCATTTTAATTTAGATGTGGTTTTCACATTGGGAATTTACTTAAGTGCAAGTTTTACCTGCAGTTTGCACAACACACACACATTCTTTAGAAATTGTTGCTTCTGAAGATTTGTTTACATATACATTTTTCTCTTTTCTCGCCCCCTCCCACCACATCTCTCATAAATTTGTCTATAAAACAAAAGACCTGCACTGATTTATTTTTAGGTTATCTCAAAAGTACTTAGAAGCTCCTATTAATGGCACAGTAGAACGCTGAGTTTTCTATAACTCTGTGGCTGCAGAATCTTGTCTCTATCATAGATTTGCCCTTGGGCTGCAGAATAAACAAAGAGAGTATTTATAGCCCTTCTCATACAAAGAGATTTGATCATTCAAAAAGAAGGCAATGAATTGCACAGTACTTTCTATATCCCCAGGCTTGCTACTAATATTAGTGTTAAGGAAAAGCTGATGTCACCTGATCTGTCACAGTCTCTGCTTTTGTACATCTCTGAGTAACACTGGGCCAAAAAGGTTAAGTATTATTTTTGCATTCATTTATTTGAACACAGTTCTATTGTCATGACAGATTTAGAAATACTGTCCTCCACCTGAATTACATCAGACTTGCTATAGTTGATACAGGAAATAGGAAAAATCAAAGCAGCACTTCTCAGAGTCTATCCAAAGAAAGATTTAAGGAAACAGACATCTCTGACCATTTGAAATGGCCCATAGTGATTACTGTTACTAAATAAGAGAAGCTGGAGATGAGGTAGAGAAACCCTAAATTATACCTTTTTTTTCAGACTATAAATTGATTCTAACGTAAGATTCAGTAGATTATTGGAAGGTTAGAAGTTGCTTGTACTATAAGGCATAAGCCCAACAGAATAAGCTCTGTCACTTAATTGGCTTTCTCAAAGTCATTCTCTACTCTCTAGACCCAATATCCTTGCTTTGGAGGAGTCTGATTTACCTAAGTCTACATCTTACCACGTGGCACACAGCACGGCTGTGCTTTTGTGTGAGCACCCGTGGCTGGAAGCCTCACTTACTCAGCTGGATTTGCTCCTCTGTGGCTCAGGGTACTTGTGCTGCAGTGGCAGCAATATTCCCCTTCCCATCTGTGCTGGGTACACACAATTCCACGCTCACAATCACAGCCACATCCGGACCCTCATCAACCCTGGAATATTCTCATAAAGCTCAGTTTTTATTATCCTGGACTAGAGTTGATCACTGTGAATAAAAACTCAAGTAAAAACATCCGATATGAGTTTATGATCTTACTTAGCTTCTGTGATGAATAACTACTTAAAAAGCAAGATAACCTTTCATGACTCTAAAAAATATATTAGAATCCAGCAGAACTATCAGAGCGATCTCCCTTTTTGTTACCTCTCCCTTTACTGTTTGCTGTAAGAAACACCAAATCCAAAACCCAATCTTTCACTGAAAAAAAGATTTTAATGTTCAAATCCTTAAAACAAACTGCTAATATGCAGAATAACAACAGATTGGATGAGTGCTCACACGCAAAGACATATTTTTAGACTACTAATGTATTGCCATTACATTTCGTCATGTAATGGTGAAGAGGAAATGGGAGTATTTGCTAAGTGATCAACCACTTAGAAAATAGGAGTAAAATTTTGGGAATCTCAGGTTGTTTTCTCCACTGTAAAACAGCACAGTGATTTTCAGTTCAGTAACTTCAAAGCATGAAGACTAGAAACCAATAATATCTTGGCAAGTTGAGAACTCCCTTGTGACCTATGGCATAGAGACATTGTTTGTATTACTGAAGGTGATAGAGTTTGAAGATGTCAGAGATAAGAAAAAAAATTTCTTTTTTTGTTCTTATGATACTATGATTTAGAGAAAAAATATTCACATTTTAGCAATAAGATTTAGAGAAAAAATATTCACATTTTAGCAATAATTCATCTGAGCAGACTGGTACTTGCAGTCCCACTTCTGAGTACAGTGTGAATCTTACTCTTCATTGATCAGGCCCTTCTGAAGTAAGACCTAGTTACGCAGGAACAGAAGTCAACTGCATTACTTCTACTTTGTTCTAGAATAAGGAAAAATTAATTCTGGCCACATCACTGTAGCATTGGCTAAATTGATACCTAAAACTAGGTGTTAAAATGGAAATGGAAAGGACAACCATAGTCAGTTACATGGAGAACAGACTAGATGCAAGTTAAATACTTGAAAGCTGATACACCAGTTTCGTTTTGGCCCGATTTTAAAAGAATCTCTTACAACTGAAAGTAAACTAGATTATTGTAAGATTGCAAAAGAAAACAAGTCCTTCACAGTTTGCAGCTAGCATAGTAGGATATACAGCTGAGTGTCAAAGATAAACACAAACTGTCATCATAAATTAGGAAACCTGTAATTAAAACATTAGGTAGTTTGCACTAGTATTTCATATCCATATATACCAAAGACTAACTTACTATTAGTCACTTTTTCTAGTTTTCTATTTAACAGTTAACTAATGTTAGATATGTGTATACAGTGTATACAGATAACTTGTCATTAATACATCAAATAGTTATAATAAGAGTGCAGAATATGAAAGAAAGCACAAGACACATTTATACAACTCCCCTGCAAAAGAGCTCTTAATTATGATTGCCCACTACATTTCCCCCAAAGCGCAAGAATGAACTCTGCTCACTGAATTCAACATTTTGTTTGATATTGGTAGTACGGAATGTGAACCCATGCCCTCAGATTTCTAGGAAAATTAGGTGTTCACAGTTAATGGATACCTGAGAAAAGTTTTTTGTTTTTTCTCCCCCAAAACAGGACCTCACAGGATCTTTTTGGCAAAGATGGTGACAGAAACTCATTCTCCAGGGCAACATACAGTTTCCTCAGCTACAAGACCATCCTTTCTTTTCTTGACATCCCAACTCATTCAAAACACATATCCCAACTTCCTCAACAACTGAGATGCGTCTTGCAAACAACAGACTCTTTCACTGTGTTGTGCTGATTCATTCCAAGCGCTCTTCATCCTGCACACTGAATGAGGCAGGGTCCTGTGGGAAAACAAAGAATGAGATCATGTAATTAAAGACTATCTCATAGTGTACACAGGGATTGAACTATAATGGCCTCAATAGCCTTAATTCTATGTCTTAACTCTTGAGTGATTAAGACTGCAAGTTATTTTAATATTATTTTCTGAATATAACCATCAACAGTTCTGAGTAAAGGCATTTAAAAATAACCAAAAACCCCAAGCCAAAAAACCAGCCACATGGAACCATACCAACTACTACTATATGGTATGCAAGGAGAATTACCAGTAGAGCCAACTGGAGGGGAAAACAACAACACTGCTATTTTTATTGAACATTTTTCTATTCTCAATTTGCCTATCCATTAACATTTAAATGTTTCCCAGAGATATTTCAATTTTAATGAAGTTCTGCCAGATTAAACTATTTTCAAATCCTGCCTCGTGATTCCCACAAGCTCACATACTTGCTCACGCCAGAAGGATGCTGATGAATCTATCCATATTCCCCAGACCAACAGCCTACCTGACAAACACAGAGATCCTACAGACCCTGCTCCCAGCCTTGCCACTTATCTGCTGAGTGCTCTGTCAAGTCAGACACAGAATGGTAATTTCATTCAGAAGGAAATTTAGCTTTTTGCAAGAGTCTAATTTAGATATGTTAAGCTTCTAAATCTCTCACAAAACGGATGCCATTCCCCCCTCCCCAAGTGCAAGTCTCTGGTACGTGTACAATTTGTTTTCAAGCTGAAAGCCTGAACCACGCAATGGGTGTTCATCGTTCTTTGACTCTTCCCAAGAGTTGGATCTTCTGCAAGTCCTGACAGCCATCCCACAGTAAAAGAGATTGTTTTGAAAAACACCCCTCCTCCCTGAAATTCTAGACCCTGAAAGCACTTCATTTTGAAGCTCCAGAGAAACAGATTTGGAACTATCATACCTCATGTTTTCTGTCTCAGATGCCAGGCCTGTTATGCTTAATGCTGTCAGGGAGCAGCATAGGCAGGGCTACTCTGCAAGGTGGGAATGAGCCAGGAGCCAAGGGCAACCCAAGCAAAGGCCATGCCCACACCGGCTAGGGTACAGTCCCACAGCACACGAACACCATGGACAGAACAGGGTCCAGGAAACAGGGTCCATCCAGGCACTCTAGTGGAGAGCAACTGGAGACAAGACCAGCAGTAAGGCTACAGCATGAATCAGAAGGGTCCACCCAAGACATAGGGCTAGCAACAGACTACCTGCAATGCAAGCCCAAGGTCCAGCAAGGGAGGCAGGGATAGATGGACAGGCAGACAGACAGACAGATGAACCCAGCATAGGTCAGGAAGGGACTGAAGGCTCAGGTCTAAGCTTAAATGGAGCCCCAGGGTCTGTGGACAGAGGGTGTGTGGGCAGGGGTCCCAGGTGAGGCTACTCAGGGCTGTTAATACCTATTAGTGCACTCATGGCATGAAAGTGTTACAGTTAGTGTTGGGGTTACAGTTAAGAAAAGCAGGGCTTGCAGAGCCTCAGCACATTCAAGAGTCTGAAACCTCCAGAGGAGGGTGTGAGCTTCTATGAATAATTCCTGTTTGTTCTTTTTTTCCCATATTCATTTTGGGCTTTGTGGCTAATATTGCTTATTTAAAGGATTTACTCTTCCTTTCTTTCTTTAACTGTATTTTGACTTATATTGGCTTCATTTGTTTGAAGCCATATCCTTCCTTTCTCTGTTCTTTTTGTTTGTCTCCTTTGTTCATATTTTATGTTTGTTGAAATGTAAACTTCTGGGGACTGCAATATTGAACAAGTTCCTCAACTCTAGTTGAACTCATTAATGTTGGGAACAAGACTCAATAGAGCATAAAGGATGTAAAAACTTTTGTTCCTCAGTCCTGGAGGTTTTTCCACCATATGTGCTTGGAACTCCACTTCCAAGAACTATTTCTAAGTCACATCCTTCAGTCCTTTGAGAGCCTCTGAACTGAAGGATCCAGAGAGAACTCAAGCCCCCTCTTTTCCTTAGGCAGTGAGCTCTGTGTTGCACCTTACAGACACCTCACAGGGGTTCAACAGTTGGTCTTACTTTAAATGTCTCTGAGGCTTTCTATGTGAAGTTCATACACAGTTGTGGCGCTTTATTAAATTAAGAATGATGTCCAGCAATACTGAAAATAATGCTTTGTTTAAATGTCCACATATAAATCATATAAATACAAGCAGCTACTGTAACTTGAGACATTCCTAACTGAAGGTTTCAGTGAAGAAATGTATGTTAGTGTTTCGAATTTATAAAAGATCTTTTTTTATCCCGAGCCACAGAATACCTTGCAAACATTATCTAGCTAACTCTCATCACATACTTGTGAAGCAAAGCAGGAAGACTTTCATCAGCTTCTACACAGTTATATCTAGGGTGAAGCACAGGTGGTGACTAGCACAGCAACACAGCAAAGCAATGTGGCACAGATGGTGAAAAAAGGTGCCATAATCAGTTGAACCTCAGGGCATACTAGGGTGCTGTTTCATGAGTTTTGCCAGGTCACCTTTTCTTAGAGAGTGCCATACAAGCTTTCACATCAGAAAGCGTGATCATGTCTTGGATCACGTCTGATACAAAAGGTAGCAGGTCATATTCTCAGTTGTGTTTTGGCTCTCTTTCCCTACTTAAGAACCAAAAATGTCTGTAAAACAGTCAGAAAACTCTCAGTGTGAAAGAATATCGCTGGGCTTATGGATGCCATGTGACACTGGAATTCAGACGCACTGAGCATTCAGAGCAGTGCAGATATATTGTGAGAATCAAACAAATACAGTTACGCCAAAAATCTTCTATGTTTTCCTGTTATAACAAGAAATTGCACCCAGCAGCACAGTTGATACGCATCATCTTAGGGTAATGGTAGTACAGCATTGGGGTACTCTGCTGACTGCACCCCCAATATTACTTGCTGTACTCTCCTAGGTGTGCACAGTCAGATGCGGGCAGTCATGAACACTCTGACCTGGCATCGCATAAGATTTTATTGTCCCAAAGTTGTTCAGAGATTCAGAAGCTGACCCTCTCAACCTCTCTATGAAGCACATCCAATTGGATTTACGAGCTTAGTCATGGTCCCCTGCTAACATGGTCTGAATACTTTTCAGACCACAGAGTGAACAAAGTGGTGTCATGACTTATGTGACTGTACTTGGACAGCTATCCAAATACTAGAAAATCCAACCTTAATTAGGTTGCTAAAACAAACTGTTAAAGACGCAAATTTGACTGCTTACATAAAATAAATTATACTGTTTGGATAAGTATGCTTATTATAGCATTTTTACATCTCTTCATTACTCCAGTGGACTGTTTCCAATAGTAACATATTTTTATATATTTTCACTAAAAAACAAGGTACATAGCAAAGCACTCTGGGCTTTTCTAAGTGAGAAGATGACCGAAATTCATAAACATATATTTAGTAAATCATTCAGCCAATGCTAAATGGAACCCTTTATATGGACTTTTCAAAAACATTCAGCGTGTGAGGTGAGTTCATTAATGTGGTGTAGCAGATTGGGAGCAATATCTCTTTTCATGCAAAGATTTGGCCTAAAGCAAGAAGAATGATCAGCTTCATCACTGCTGGTTTTGCTGAAAGATTTTTCTGATGTTACAAGACAGGACTAAAATGTCTAAAGAAGAGGTGTTTTCCTGGTCCTCTTTCTGGTGCAGAGGCTGCTCTTGGGAGAATTTCAAGTAATTGAACTGTAATTCTAATTAGAGAGCACTCACACAAACGCAAATTAAACACAATACTGAAACAGTTCAAAAATTTAGTTATGCATAAAGCACAGAAGATATTTTAATGACGAATGAATCAGAATAAAATGTGGGGTTTTGGGGGAAGAAAGTAGAGTTTTCTTATTAGTAGCAGGTCCAGAGGAGGGCCATGAAAATGATCAGAGGGCTGGAGCACCTCTCCTGTGAAGAAAGGCTGAGAGCTGGAGTTGTTTTGCCTGGAGAAGAGAAGTCTCCAGGGAGGCTTTACTGCAGCCTTTCAATATATAAAGGGAGTTTATAAGAAAGATGGGGACAAACTTTTTACCAGGGCCTGTAGTAACAAGACAAGAGGCAGCAGTTTTAAACTGAAAGAAGGTAGATTTAGATTGGCTATAAGGAAGAAATTTTTTACAATGAGGGTGGTGAGACACTGGAACAGGTTGCCCAGGGAAGTTGTAGATGCCCCATCCCTGGAAGTGTTCAAAATTAGGTTGGACGGGGCTTTGAGCAACCTGGTCTACTGAAAGATGTCCCTGCCCATGGCAGGGGGTTGGACTAGATGACCTTTAAAGGTCCCTTCCAAACCACACCGTTCTGTGATCCTGTGATTCTGTGATTCTACTCTCTTGATCTCTCTTGAAAAATAACAGATTTTATATTATGGTCATGCTTGCTTACATATATATTTTGTCAATTATAAAAACATTGAATTCATCACTTCAACTCATCTTATGCATTTAAATTCATGAAAAAATTTTCTTTACAAATATAATTATTCTAATATTATTAATATCTGCTAAATGTGCACAAACTGTAAGCTCCTCCCCTCCCCCTGAAGTAATTCAATACTTAGAAAATGGTTGTATGAACTTTGAAATGCATTTCTGGTTTCAGACATTTGCACATTTGAGTTGTAGAAGGTCCTAGAAAGTACAAACGGAATAGATCAAATTATTTTTCATATATCAAAATGTAGTCTGCCAAATATAAATAGCAACAAACTATTGACTTTTGGCTAAACCATAGCCATTTTTTTATGTTCAGGTACTGAGTTTGAACTGCTCAGAGAGCTTCAACAAGTCAATAAAAAAGCAGGATTCAAAGAAATCTTCAATAGTTTTCATGACTGTAAGTGTTTTGATGCAAAATCCATGATAGAATCAAAAATAAACAGTATTATATTCCATTTTCCCTGATAAAAGACTTGGGGAAAAAAAAAGTGGTATCCTAGCAACTAAACATCAGAAGTTTTCAATGCAAACACCTCACCCCCTTCACTGTCTCAAGTAATAAAAAGAGAATAATAAAATTCCAAACTTGCAACTGAATCCTAACATAAAACCTGAAAATACAACAGCTCAACAATACATAGTAGATTTGAGCTCATTTTTTTCCTGGCAGAAGTATATGTTCAGACAACTTCCATAATACAGCTCTGTGATTGAAAGGGCAAGACAGCGTGTTTCGTGCTCTTGTCCATTCAGGTCTCTAACTGTTGATACGTAAAACCTTACTGTATCAGGTTTCTTCTGATGACTTTTATTCCATATCCAAGAAATATCTTTTTCTAGAGTCTTTCCTTCTATATAACACAGGCTATCACAAGCCCTGGTTGTGGTCCTCTCCTCAATCTGCTCCCCTCTAAAACAATACAAACTGTCATTAATGCGTGAGGATACTTGAGAACACAGGTCCCTTGAGCATCTAGAGAAAGTGCCAGAAATGGGCCATATTGCACAAACCAATAAGCTACAAAGCCATTTTATAAAGCCAGCTGAACAATAAAAACACATTCATTTAATGTCTCATCTCTTCCACGCTAAATATTTCCACTTTCAAAGCACTTCCTGATCCCACCAAATGAAACACTATCTCTAGCTTTATCATGTACTATCGATGCCTATTTCTAGAAAACCATCAAAATCACTGTTAGTTCTGCATGTGCAACGAAGAAATTTTTTTGGTCTAGTATGATATGCACTCATACCAGTATTATTTTGGGTACTTCCTGCCTTGTTTTTATTTTGTTGCCATAAACCAGAGAACAATAAAGTGATTTGGATAAAGAGGCTGACACCAGGACGTATTTCATCTGCCCAGTAATCAATAGTAGCCAGAGCTCACAAGGAAAGTGTGGACCACAGATCGTTTCCTCCCTTAGGTTTAAGCATGGGTGAAGACCTAAACGCACTGACAGTCCTTTCCTGCAAATGGCATGCTGAAATGTGTGCACTATTTCCAGTAAATTCAATTGTATATTGTATAAATTATTATTTTATAATTGTATAAATTGTACGAAATGGAAGTTAACGATAAATATATTGGTGCCATCGCATGAAAGGACACACGGATTGAGGGGGAGAGCAGGCTGAGGGGGAGAATTCAGGAAAACAAAGGCAACGTCTTGCAAGTGACCATCAGCAGGAAGGAAGGTTCAGCTTTTAGGTAGGTTTCCAGTCCAAATATCACTGTGATTTGCCAACCAAAGCCCTTTTGTTTGGCCTTCTGCTGTACCTGCTGGGACTTGGGCAGAGGTTAGTCAGGGAGACAGCTAACCAGTGCATCTGGAAACTGCTGTGGCTATATCTGATAGCCAAAGGTTATTTGCAGCTCACATGCTCAGTCAGTCTGATTTGGAAAAGGGCCCCACTCTCCCAGAAGGATATCGCAACCATCAGGTTATCAGGCAGTTCCCATACCTCTGCGCAAAGCTGCTCCACTGTGATTTAGAAAAGTACTACATTTACAGCAGGAGAAAGAAAGAAACAGAAGGTCTACATAAATTAAAATAATTAACCTAGGCAAAATTGATAAAGAAAACTGAGAAGATCAAGAAAGCATGTGTATTTGGCAGTGACTAAAGCAAAAAGAAAATGTTTAATAGTACAGATGAATGAAAAGGTTTATTCAATGGCTGCTGTTTTCTATCTGGGAAGAGGGATACGATACTCCATCTTATAGGGAGAATGAACTTCTGAAGAGTGGACCAGTAACTACAGAGTATATCAAAAAAACATATGCTAACGAGAGCTAAATATTTTTAAATTCCACACAGGACTCCCAGAAGAGTTTCTGAGAGGATTTCAACTGATTGTTTTTATTTTCTGACTGCAAGTTTTTAATAACTTGAGTCAACGTCAGAAAACTGGAGCAGTACCAATATTCTTTTGCCATTATCCAAAAGGTCATGCAAGATGAGTTGAGGAACAGAAGGACATATGGTCTGACGTCAGTCCAGAGACACAGAACTGAAACAGATAAGATGTTTCATTTTTATAAGGTATTATTCATACTATAACACAGCTATAGAATCATTCCTTCCCTCGGCCTGATGAGCCTCTTCCCAGGAGATCGCCATTTCGAAATTCCTGACAGCCCCAGGCTTAAGGCACTTGCCTGGAACATGGGAAAACTTTCTTCTTACCAGGCTGAGGAGGGGATGCGGACCGTCCTCACACACCCCAGTTAAGAGTGCTAGCACTCAGACTTACATGGAAGACCACCTCTTTCTTGAGCATCTCCAGCTAGCTTTTTTATGTGTGCAGAAAAAACAATTTGGATGTTTCAGAAATGTTCATTATAGCCGAAAACATTTGTCATATTGGATCCAGTTTATGAGTTTGTTTGGATTTATGAATAATAACTGACAATGGCTATTTCAGAAAGCCCAGCCCCAAAACTGATCACCAAAGATTCTTGCCATCACTACCTGCTTTCTCACTTAAAGTAATTTATAAGAAAATTTTAATATGAAAATTTTCAAGTCCTTCCACATCCAAACTGTGCAGTCAGTCTGCCCATCTCATCTTCAGGCAGCTGTAGTATTGTTAGTTACAGCATGTCCTGCTTCCACGCTCATCAGCCATGAAAGAAAGTATAAATAAATCCGTCTATGAGTGTAGCTGCAAACGTGTTGCACACGCAGGTACACTGCCCACACCACCACAGCTTCCCTCTGCTACCTTATCCTTTGCCTTCCTTCACTACAGATTAAAGCAATGTAAGCAGAGGTGCTTGGCAATCTAATTTAAGCCATTGGGTTTTTTTCTTGAGTTATGCAAATTACATCACAGCTTTTCAACCTCATGTTACAGTAATACTATATTGAAATATATTGCAAATTAAATTATTTCTACGCATTTAATTTATAAAGTTCCGTACTGCCAGAGCACATAACAGATATGATACAAGCTGAAAACCTAATTATCAAAAATGAGTATTTAAGTAAGTCCATCATGTAATTTATCCTGCTAACTTAAATGAATCAATTTGTTTTCCTGAAATAAAGTAAAAGGCATGTTTTCAGAAAAAAAAGTCCCAGTAGCACTAATATCTGTGTCATCTCAAAAGAAACTATATTCAGCATTGACAAGTCGTTAATGTTACAGACGTGAAACTATTCAAAGATCCAAGTCCATAATGTTTGCATTAATTCTTTATATACAACTCTGCCGCAAGTTTCAAACTTGGGCTTCAGCTTTTGAGCTGAACTAGGTGTTTCAATGAATTTTCAAAAGCCTCTAGGCACTCAATTTGCCTTGAAATCAAAGAGACTTAGGGACATATCTAAACTTTGAGTGTATTTGGCCCTTGATCACATTTTTTAATACACAAGGGTGAAATTTTTATAAGCACTTAAATAAGTTAGAATCATAAATCCCATAACTTTAAACCCAGATGGGAACAAAAACATTTAAGTTTTCTTGGCTTCTGGAAGCTCTTTCTGTCCAAAGTCATTCCTGATTACAAGAACAGATCTTGCTATTGGACTACAAGGTTGTTGGTCCTTTATTTCAATTTATGCCTTTTAACAGTAAGGATCTGGACTTTTTTTTTAATATAAACAAAAGCTTTGTGTAAATTTGTAAAGCTGAATACTGTTACAATCACCAAACTATTATTCTTTATTTAAGATCAAAACCAACAGAAATAATATTAAAAAGTCACTTAATTGAAAACACACCTTAGAAAGTCATTCTAAGAGCTTTTTAATATCTTGTTAAAGTAATGAATTTTCAGCCACTCTGCACACATGAACCCCAGAAAATAGACAGACTTTCGTAATTGAAAATGTAGTATAAGGAAACCAGATTAATACCTTCGTGTGTATATATAAATATACATATATATACACAATGTGAGATTTTTAGATCTCCTGTTTTAGGTCTCTCTTTCTTCTGGGATGTTTTCTTACTGTCTCCTGAAAGAAAAGCTTTATAGTGCCATTGGGAAACAATGCCAAATAACTTCACTTTCCCTACTCTACCTCATAACTGGAGCTGTCACTTCTCTCGGTGTGCAATGGCACAGTCAATCCACCCAAAAGTGAAGCCATACCTGCAGACCACTGCTACCAGTGACAGCTATCCCAGCGGCGGTGGCTTAAGGTTAGTTCCTGGTCCCTGCGGGAGCTATGCCACTGGCACCTGGCAGCCTCCTTGGATCAAAGCATCACCCAGTTAGAAGCATCTGCAAGAAAAGAGAACTTTAAAACAGCCCAACACCTATGCACTGTCTATCATTCCCTGTGGTTTACTATTCCCCAGAAGCTGGGGAAACACTTCAATTGCTTCATATTGCACCCCCTGAGATCTATGTCGATGTCTCACTTATGCCCCTGTCAGCAAGAACAGCAGACTCATAATTCCTACTTGCTTCCCTTTATCCTCACTGTGTCCTTCCCTCCCTCCAGAGAGCCCATTTAATGGTGCAGAAGAGCTCCTTTGATCTCCGTATTCCCAGCTTGAATGAAACAGCTGTGTAACTCTGGACTTGGAAGGCTTTGCAACTGCATCTCCCGTTCCTCCAAGAACTCATCCGCATTGCTTTCCTGCCTCTCTTCTGAAGGTGTCTTGTCAGAGAAGATCGATATGCAAGATAGAATCACTTACCAGCTTGTATACCGTTATCACTTCCCCCCGTAATTAATCCCACAGGCAAAAGTCACGAAACTCTGAGACTGGAGAGTAGCGAGAACCAGTTGTTACAAATTCAGCTTCACTTTATATTAATGAGGCTTTCTGGCTATTTTAACTTTTGGCTGAAAAAGAAGAATGTTGTTATAAAAAAGCCCCTAAAACATCCAGCCAGTGCCAAGCCCTTGCACCTGTGTGCAAAACCTTTATTACATACATGTACTTCATAAAGATATGTCTGTGCACACAATGATAAAGGTAGAAATATAATAAGAAAACAGGGTCTTTGGCATAGTTTTAACTGAACCCTCACAGGACCCACTTGAAGAGCTCAGCAGGTGGTAGCCCTAAATGACTGACATCTATGATCATCTGTTTAAAATGTCTTTGGTGGGGAAAGATAAGAAAGAAAAGACTTGATGAGTATAGTGTCCTCCATTGGTTTGTTATTTGGAAGAAAAGTACCAGGAGTAAAGAGCTCTTCTTCTGGCCAACAGGTTGAAAATTTTTTTGCCACTTGGAGAAAAAGTAAAACAAGAAAAAAAAAAATTAAAGAATATCCCAGTTGCTGTATATCACCAATTTGTTCTTTCTCTTTCAGACATTAGAATGTTATTATTTTTGTCTGAATGGAGCTTAGTCATCATGACATCATTAAGTTCTAGAAAGTAGTATATATGTCAAATTTGTGAACATGAATATAATATAAACAGGATATTTATACATTGCTTTTAAGCCCAAATAAAATAAAAGTGCACTTTCGATAAACATCATTGTCTCCTATAGTCATTTATTTCTCACAAGAATCATTAGTTTACAATTCAATGGGAAACCTCAGGAAAGCAGAGAAATGAGTTGAAATCTCTTCTGATTAAAATAATATTATGTAAAAAATGTTTTTTCTCCAAAGGAAAAATAAACAGTTTCCCAAATGAATTCCTCCCCTCCTACCAGCACCATGTACTAACTCCCATGGAGAATTAAACTCAGGACCTTCAGAACAGATGGCAAGGACCTTATCTGCTTTCCTATCACAGCATGGGGCAATATAGGTTTGCCTGATAAAGCACTCACATTGAGAAAAAGGTTTCTCGCCCCCTCTCAGTGTATCTAGAGCCACCAAACAAATGCTTTTTAAATTTAATCTACAAGGTTAACTTTGACTTTTACAAACTAATTTACAGAATAACTATGCCATATATTAAACCTCAGATGCTAAAGAAACTGTTTTCATTTTAGTGGTCTTCCAGCTGTATATTTTGTCAAATCTCAGGCACATTTTATTCTCTGTCTTTAATAAAAAAACAGTTAATTTTCAGCATTTATTTTACATTATTTTAGTGTTCATTTTCTATCTATTTCACATCTTCTTTCCACATTTGTTCTTAAATTATACCATAGCTTTGGCATTGCTTTGGCCTGTGCTATAAAATGAGCTCATTGTGGATTAGCAGACAAGTACAGCTCCGTTCTGACACTGCACCAGACCAACAGCTCCTTTTGCTCTATTAAATTGTCAACTGCCCACCTACAAAATTGTTACAGCAAAAAACAATAAAATCTTTCCCCCAAACTATGAAAAATATGTAGACATCAGAGCGAAAGCAGCTGTTACCCTGAAGTAGCGTCTTTTTCCTTTTCAACTAAGTGATCTTGAACCAGTTAATACTTCAGTTCCTGAATGTTTCAGCTTTTATTTGAATGCAACAGTCTTAAAAATTGACACTGTTTTGGATATTGTTGTGTGTTTCAGGGTCCCGTTAAAATTGGGGTTTAATTTTTAGAGGTTTTTAAAGGCAACAAAATTAAGGTTAGGGTGATTTTTAAACAAAAGGAAAAAAATCAATGAAAACATTTTGAAGTATTAGGGAGTGAGAATCACTAACTGATGGTAGTAGTGATCTGATGGCTGTTGGGGTGCTGGATGGTATGTGTTGCTGGGCTCCCTACGGTTTCTTCTAAATGGATATTTACTTAACACAATCTTAGTTTTTCCTAGGATCCTTGTTAGAACTCACAGGGAACCACAGAGACATACACTTTCTTTACAGGAAAAAGAAAGAGAAAGACAAAGTAAGTTATAAAAGAAAAAAAGGGTATCTCATTAAACTAACTTGAAACATTGACTCACTAATACTTCTAAAAACAGTGGTTTTGCTGTTTGGATCACAGCAGCAACAGCAATAGGAGCTGAGGCTTACAAAGCTTGTTCTAATTAACTCACACATGTTCTTTCCCATAGTGGCAACTACAATGGGACCATTCAGCTGTTTACAAATGAACAAACAAAACTTGTAGGAGTGTACACGAGTAGGTAAGAAGGATTGTAATGTATAATTTCCCCATATAAGCATTGCCTGTGCATCAAAGTAACTCTGTCATTAGCTGGGAAGAGATTAAGATCCTGTTTACCTACAGCAATATTCTTGTTCTTCTCATGACCTAAATATCTCAGAGTCCCCTGCAGCTACCCTGACTCTGTACCAAATCACATCTGCGTCTTCTTCCTATATTGCTGTTGTACTGATATATTCTTGCAGCCAGGAGCCCTGTCTTCATTACATATGATGGATTCCTCATGACTGTCTTGTACAGTCAGTGAGATTTCACACTTCATTAGAGGCTAGCACACTTACATAAGGAAAAAAGTCTGAGCAAGTCATCTTAGTACCAAAATCCAAAACGTGCCTCAGAAGAGGTTTGTAGAAGACCCCTTTATCAAAGTGTTCAATGCTCATGCATGCCTTAGAATCAGCAAAAATTCTAGAGTTGATTAATATAGTTTTGTCCCTGGTGTTTTCTGCAGTGCAGCACAGAGATGCCCAAAATAATTTAAAATTAAATACCCTGAAAATGGTAAGTAGTTTAGCAAAAGATCTTAGCCAGCTGTTGCAGTCATCTACTTCTAGAAAACTGCAGTGTTTCCACATAACACCTTGATCAGATTGAGCAAAGGCATTTGACAACAGCAAAGCTGCTGAGAAAATGAGACTTTCAGCCCACCTCTTCCATTATTGTTTCTGGGCAATTGTGGGCGATTTTCCACTGGTTGGTGTCTGGGTGCAACCTGTGATTAAAGTGAAAAAAAAAGGGAGAGAAAGGTAGATGAGATGGTATCTTAAACAGCAGCCTGCCACATTGTTACTTTTTCAAATATTTTTTAGAATATCTGTGATTATTTATAATGAATAATTTAATTTGGGAAAAAGAATTAGCATAGACTATTGCTACATGGTACATCTAGGGCAAGACAGATATTTTTAGCTAAGAGCATAATTTTTATATCTTGCTATTTGTATGAATGTTCTCTTTGGTCTTGAATTAGTGTTTGGTCCACCCTAAATACTACAAGTACTTTCCTCTTTGTGAAGCTTCTATTGTGTTCTTCCACAATAGAAAGGAAATGGGGGAAGAAAGAGAAAGAAGGCTGGCCACAAGGCTGACCACAATGAGACTGGCCATGCTTTCAGCTGGGGCACTAATGCTTAGGGATATAACATACTGGCAAGATCATTTCCCCTTATGTGATTTCAAAACGGCAGTGCATGGAGGTATATCTTGTAGACCTATTAGGTGGAGTGATATCGAGCAAAAAGAAAATATTTCACAAGTAGCAAATCCCTACTTTCAAAGCATGCATGCATGTTCAGTCTGAGAACAGCCAGGCAGCTCTTTAAAATCCCGCACCAATGTTTTATAATATTTCTTCATTTTTAGCCCTGTATGCACAGATCTTGTTTGACATTTCCACATCCCAATTCTGTCTTTTCCTACTTCCAGCAGAGAAGAGCCTTAAGCCATATTTGCTTCTTCCTCCGAATATTATTTTCCCACTTGTCTTAAACATTAAGAAATTGTCTCTAATTATAAAGATTCTGTAATACAGAGGAAAAGGTCACATTAGAAAGTGGTGCAGAACTGAAGGCAAGAATGACTCTTTGGCTCTCTCTCAACTACATATTGATCCTCGCTGGCGTTTTCCTTACGATCAGAAACGTACCCAGCGCAGGAAACCATCCGCAGATAATATACGCTCGTTGTAGGTAAATGAAACATGCCTACCCTTTCCTTCTTTTCTAAATGCAGCAAAGATTTTACCAGAAAACCTGTTCCGTAAATACAACTATCAACATTCTCACAGCTCTGTAACATAAAGATACTCGCTGCCTTGCCTAGCGAGGGGTGCACTAGGGCCGGCGGTGGTACAGCCTAACACTAGAGACCAGAGTCAGACAGCCGACAGCACCAAGGGCAGGAAATTGGCTTTTTACAACCCATTGTTATCCTCACCGGCTTCTTAACGGCGGAATAAGCAAATGAACTACTTCGGGATTAGATCTGGTAGTATGGTGTAAGTAAAATTATGTCGCTGGTAACTGAAAAGTTTTCTCAGAAACATGTTCAAGAATTACAAGGAAGAAAAAAGAAGTGAATTCAGCTCAAGCAACCAGTTTGAAACAGTCACCCGGCTGACACCACGCTCCGCTCAAGGGAAAAATGGATTAGACAGAAGGCTCTCCAGCACCCAGTGACTGGCCAACTCTACCTGCAATAGAGGCTTTGGAGCACCAACACGGCTATAAGAAATGAAAACTATTATAACAAGAAAGACATCTTCCCTTTTACATATGGGTATAGTAAAGAACAGCAATAAATGAAAATAAGGCTTATTTTTATTTTATAGTTTTAAAAAGTCGTTATACAAGCCCACAGAACTGGAGGATACTAGTACCCTGTGTGCAAAAGCATCTAGAATATAATTACAACTAGTGTTAAATTGCTGCACAAATTGTGATACTATCCTCATGACTGTATGAGTAAAAGGTTTATAGTCATTTTTAAAGGCTCTCTGTTTCAGAAACATTTCTCTTTCTTATCCACATGTTTTACGGGTATATCACCACTTGCATATTCAATTTAAAAATTTGAAAATAAGAGAAAACTTCATTAAATCAGTAACATACCAAACATCCCTATGTCATTTTGATAATTTCAAGTTCAATAAGTACAATATTTCCAGAGTTTACAGTGTTTATTAAAAGTACTTTTGCTTCAAATGGGATTCTCTTCCTTCCCTTTACCAACTTACACTACCAAAGTGCCATGAATTCAATAAAATCAGCCTTTATTAGATACATATTATTAATCTAAGAGCCTCAGAATCTGCCCATCTGTGAGATATTTTGGGAAAATAAGAAGCTTCATCAGCCTAGGATAACTGTCATCCAGGAAGCTACTCCTTTTGTACGTCTGATTTAGTTCCATTCATTTAATAGGGAATAAATAAAATGTATCAAGCTAGCAGTGCCTGAAAGGAACAAATGAAACTGTCTGTCTTGTGATCAAATTATATTTTTAGAAATTGTGTCTTCAGCATTGTTTTCTGTAACCATAACAGACTTGGCTGAAAAAGGAAGAAGGATATAAGTTGATCACCTGTAGGCACTACCAGCAGACAGCCTAGCCAACAAACCATGTGGGGCCCTGGCTGTATTTTTAATTAGAAGGACATTGGTAACCATGTGACATGGTTACTACCTTTCCTCCTCCTCCTCCTCCTCCTCCTCTTCTAAGAATGGCAGTGAGGAAGCTTATTTTAAAGATTCAGTTCCACAGAAATCAAACACGAAGCAAATACTTGATTTCCTTTCTTTGCCTTATTTTGTTTTCATGTGTAACACTGTGCTTATTCCCTGAGTATCTGAGAATGCCTGGGGATTTTAAGGTACAGTCATTTTTTTTTCCTCATCCTAGTATCTTTTCCTGTCAAGTGAGGGTGAAATCTCAGCTCCAATCAAGTTTTAATAGAGACCAGAATATCCCATGTCCACAACAGAGATCGTATTTTGCCCAGTTATGCTCATGAATAGCCCCTGCTCCAGGTATTAGAGAACTCCTAACAGAACAACCCCCCCTAACCAAGCATATGCCTCTGTCAATTTTTCTCACTGTTTACATTTCTCTCCAGAAGTGAATAAGATTTTATTCTTTTTATTTCTGTAACAGAGGATCACTCTTCCACAGATGCTGCCATCTCAAAACTTATGCAGCTCGTGGGCTTCGTTGTCACTTTGGAAAACACGATGAGTATCTGATCACCTGTCTGCATTACCTGTAATCAAAAATTTCTTGAAACTCTCAGATCTTAGGCCAACTCTAAGAGTTTATAAAAAATGTAAGTGAAATTTACCTATGTTTTTGTGATTGTTTATGGTGTAAGCTTTAGCTTTTACTAGCCAAAAGCAATTTAGTGAAAAATTTCTCCCCAAATCTGAACTACTCTATAATTTTCTTCATTCCAAAATATTACTTTAACTGGGTTGGTCTAGGATGCAACTGCTGACCATCTTATGCCAGGGCTTTATTCTGTAGTATGGGCAGCAGGAATGAATGTGTGACCCTCTTTTTGGCTTACTAGTGACATTTCCAAGCTGAACATGTTAAAAATTAATGTATTACCTTCTTCAGCTCTTGTCCAGCTGAAAGGTATATATGTGACTATCACACCATAGCTCATGCCTCATAGCAGGGTTTTTCTTCTCCTCTTGAAGAAAGGTAGTTTCACAGCCTTAAAGCAATAGCTCATTTCCAGGATCAGATTAAGAAGCAGTAGCCTAGGAGAGGGACATTTTCTATCCCTATTACCAGTCACTCAGTCTGCAAAACTATGAATGTTACACACACGTACACGTGCTTGTCTGCACTTTGCAATAACTTTATAGACATTTAAAATAAAAAATAAATTAAAACTGAGAGGTACGTTAACAGCCGTTTGTTCGATAGGCTGCCTCTTCAGAGGTTACACTGAATAGACAGAATCCCTTCAAAAAATATTATTCCCTTTAAGTGTTGTTTTCTGTGTATGCCACATACTGTAATCAAACCAAGCCACTTCAGTGTTTATTGGACTAGCTATAATGATATGACTAGCAAAATGCAACTCATCATTATACATTAGCAGTTCACACCCAGTATTAGTTATCTCAAAAAGAGAAAGATGTGTCTGGAAAGTCTGCATGAAGAAAAACAAACATCTCTAATACAAGTTTTGGCAACAAATTTAGTATGAAAATGCATTTTAAATTGCTTTTAAAATGATGGAAATTACTGCTGACAAAGACACATATTGTGCAGAGAAGCACATATTCCATCTGCCTGGGCAACGCGGGGACCCTTTATGCTGAGTGAAGTGGAACGTCTGGTTCCAGCTCCTTTCTGTGGTCAGGCTGTGCACCAACTTTGATGAAAAAAAGAACAGAGCAATTTTATTTTTTTATTTTATTTAAGAAAAATAAATGCAAAGTTGGTCTGTGTGGCTCCCACCATGCATTAATTTCCTGTGTAAAAGCTTCTTCTATCGTGAGAGTGAGCCACTGAGGAGTCAGTTCAAGACTGGTTTTGGCATTTACTGAGAGGACAGAGCTTTTTACAGCGGCACATAGCCAGGTAGACCTAGCGGCTAAGCATGGATTGGATTCCAGGTAACTGAAGAGTTAGGTGATGATATGACTCACGGATAGCGAAGGTGAAAAACTGGAGTGAGAAGGCAAAACAAGGGTACTGTCAGAGGGTAAGGGAGGAAGTCCATGTGCCCCAGGAGAGCAAGTCAAGAGCAAAACCCAAAGGCAGGCAAGGGGGAAAATCGGCACAGCACCAGGAGTCGCTGAGAAGGCGTACGCGGGCCTGAAGCAAAGCTGGCCTAGGTGGTCCACGGCAGGAGCTGGATAGAAATAATGCACCCTAAGAGTGGGGCTACAGATGAAGGATTGGGAGCTAGAACAAGGGGCTGAGCCCAAGGCATTTGCAAGACAACCACTGATGTCTGCCTGTTGATATGTGGCTTGAGGCAGGAGACTTTGTCAACTGGTTTGTTGGCAGGCTCAGTATCTATTAGCTTTTGCCCATTTTTTTCTTCCTCACCTCTACATAGACTTGTCACAGAGTGACACTGTTTACAACAGTGTTGCAGAAAGCATTCAGAAGTAGGAGCTTGTTCACTGATTGCAACTCACTGAAATTTTTCATGCCATAATATATAATGCTTATACCCACGATCACCAAGCCTCATACTTAAGAGCTGACAGTATCTGCTGGAAATGTCATTATAAACAAAAGGAGAGTCTCCTATAAGCAAAAAATGGGATCATGTAACATTGCCTTTGGAATTGCATAGACACAGGACATATAAATTCAGCTAGTATAGACAGATTTTCCTATATTTATATATTACAGCTCTTTGTATTATGTTTCTATGATTAAAATTTCTTTTATAGCAATATTGTTTCCAGCTATCTTGCTATCTACTAATCTAAAATAACTGCTATATTTAAGTTAATTTTCAGTAAACCATAACATTTCCAAAGGCTAGAACCTGAATATTTTATAACCGTTACATGATAGTGTTATACACAGTTCACTGAAGAGATTTCATAGACATCACAGCTATAAAATTCATACCCCTCACTTATTAGTGGGTCAACATATTCTTTGACACCCTGCTGAGCTTGTCAGGCTACATGTTTATTTATAGGTCTTCCTTTTGTATCCAACTCATTCTCCTGTAGAGTCGCAAAGGATACAGAAAAAAATTAGTATATCTTGCAGAATAACAATGAAAATAGCACTAAATAAAAATGGTTTTCTGTGTTCATCCAGGAAAGCTCAAACCAAAACAGTCAATTTTTAGTAATTCCATTGGATTCCTACTCAATCTATGCAGCTGCATGAAATCTATGTGAATTGCCTAAAGCAGCAAAAGCCATTCAACCTCCATTTCTAATTTTGATTCTTCTAACCCTGAATTGTGAACTGTAGCGCTATCGCCATTTCAACGAGTCTCATAGCTTACCACCATACAGTCCCAAGCCGTATGGCCTGTAACAACACAGTTCCATTTCCAGATTAATCAAAAAAAACCCCATTACTAGGTCATAATAGAATTCCTCTCAAGATTTGTGGAAAAGGTTTGCAGACCTTCATCACAGTCAGGTTCCATAAGCTAAGCTCTTCCCTAAAATCCTTTGATATCAGTGCAGTTGCTCCAGCAGAACGAATGAATCAACTGGTAAGCCATACCATGTTCAGAATTCATTTTGCCCTCAGGACCAAACAGAATATTTAGACACACGTTTATAAGGGGGAAAGATGGTATCATCAATGGAGGGACAGAACTCTACCGTGCTTGTCATTATCGCAGCAAATGTAATCATTAACCATGCAAACATTTTTGTCTGAATGTACGTGTAAAGCAGACACGTCGTGTAACATGTCCTGTACTTTCCCCCAGTAAAGAGCAGTCTTGTCTTCCACTGAGAAAAGCTTTTCCATGCACACATTTTTATCTAGTTTTATTAGAGAAATAATATATCAGAATGTTAATAATGCAGTGTTAATATCAGAATTCAAAACTAGCATAATTTTCAGGCGTTATCTTTCAGTTACTTAAACATGCTGCAAACTGAAAAGCAACATTTTCTTAGCTTTGAGATCTGAATTTTAAAACACAGAAAAAATGGTTACTTGTTTTTTATCTTTGAAATAGATTTGTAATTTCTGCTGAAGTGTTCAATAGATAATTGCTGTATTATAGAGCACCACTGTGAGGGCAACTGTAGATATACAAAGGCTTTTTTTCCTTCTATGAAGATGGGAAGGGGAATCCAAAATACAAAGGAGAAAAGAGTTCAGAAAAAAGCCTGACTCTAAAGAAGAAAAACTTATGTTTTTCAAAGGATATCCCTTATGCTGACAGTCTGCTGTAGTTTGATCTTGCTAGTGTCAAGTCAAGTGAACCAAGCTGGCCAAAGAAAACTCAGCTGATACTGTATTTTAGCAGGTCATTGAGCTTTTGGGGGTGAAAAGGAGAGAGGCTGTGAAGCTAATCCAGATGAGATACCTAATCTCTTGTTTATGTTCCACTGTGATAAAGTCATTTCAGAGTAAAAGTAATAATGAAAAGCAAGGAAGTTGGAAAAAAATGGAAGGACAGAAAAAAAGGGGGGAGAATTATTTGATTGTCATTTTGTTTTGGCAGTTAACAATACAAAGTTCAAAGGCTATGAATCTTAATAAAATGTTTCTAAAACAATGAACTTTTGATATCAATAGTGCATGTGTTGAAGGACATACTAAGTAGTGTTAAAAGGGTGTTCAAATAAGAATGTCCCAGACCGTAAGTAGAGTGACAAAAAATGGTAAGAATGTCAAAGGGAAATGGTTATTTTGCTCTTATCTGAATACAAGGTGTAAATCATTTTCTCCATGTCACTCTCATGCTTTTAATTTTCACTTTTTTCATCTCAGTGTAAATTTTAAGGAGAGATTCAGAAAATTCACCCATGGCCAGTATATTACTGCAGCTGAAAGAATGCCATATTATGTCAGCTTCTGAAAAATTCGACAACTGACTTATTTCTAAGAATAATAATTTCTGTGCATAACTTCCTTATTCTCCCATAAATGCTATGGAATTTCCAATTTTGTACATCACATCAAATATTTTCTACAATTTTCACTTGCTCTGCTCTCATAAAAAAGGTTTATAAAGAATCTTGTGAACTTGTCATTTATGAAGGACGCAACAGCTACAGGCATTCTGCACCTCTGTAAACCAAGTCGGTTCTTTTGAATAATTGCTACATTTACGCTTCTTTTTGAAAAAGAGAAAAAAGACGACTCATTTATAGACAGAAGTGCTTAAAAGATGATACATAAATGTATTAACAGCCTCTTACGAAATGGAAGTTGATTATGAAAACCAAAGGGTTTCTAGAATTCCCATTTAATTTAATTTCTAGAAGCAGCTCAGCAGTCTGTACAAAGCATCTGGCAGATTGAAGAAAAACTGGGTGTTCAGTGTTCAGTCAGTGAGGTCCAGGAAGTCCCCAGAGTTCCTATTTGCCTGCTCTGCTTGCAGCACTGTGATGAATCATTTAAAATATACATAGGAACTTGTCAACAGCAACAATTCTTTTAAAATTAACATTTCTGAAGATGATTTTCTAAGACCCCATACATCAGCAATGTTAGGTGAAGAATCCCTTTCTAATGATTTTCCTTGCAGAGTCGAGGCTTCTACCTTATACAAATGATAGCTGTACTAATATCATACTTTTTAAAGACTAGTTATGTTTTAGTGTATTTGTCCCTAGAAGAACATTTGCATGGCCTAGTATCACAAATCAACAGCTGCAGCTTTCACACATCCAGTCCCTCAGTAGCATTTAGCAGTTTATACAGTGGTTTTTGCACAGTTTAAATATGATTTACTTTTAATGTTGTTTTACTTCAGCCTTTCCCAGGCACAGTGAAACTTTACTTCAACGGTTTTACTGTTTTCTGTGTTTTTGCATACGTGGCAGATTCAGATCTAGAGGCATGAACCCTTCTACAACAGATATATTTTGTTGCTAGTTTTCCTGCTGGTAAAGAACATTTGCGTTCCGAGAGCTCCCTTGTTACTCTTCAGACATGGGTGAATACTGCAAAATAAGTACTCGGAGATATGTATTACACTAAAACCCATGAATTCACCTCAGTGGTATTTATGACATTTTGTATTTATTTTCAGAAAACATGTGAGTATTTTTTTAGCCAAAATGCTTGCGGAAAACAAGAAGTCTCATGAGTACTTGTACAAAGGCTCACGCCTAGGAATGTTCATTAGGGCTTTCTCAAACCTCTGATTTCCCTTCTTCAGTCATCTGGTCACCGACCACAAATATTAGGCAGCGAGCAGTTAGCTGAAACAGTTTGATAGAAATCTTAAATCTTAGCTGAAATGAACAGCTCAAACACATCCTTTGTTGACTAGTTCACGGCCTATAATCAATAACTGGTCCGGAGATTACTTTTTGTCTCCACAGAGAGTCAGCTAGTCACCCAGTACACTCTTATTTCATCTGCTACATCCCCCTCAGACAAAGTAGGCATACAGAAGACCCTGTCCTATTATTTTGCATGTAAACAATTGTTGTGCAGCCATGCTTCTAGGAGGGAACAGGATGACCCTCATGTGGTGCTACACAGTGAAATGGAAAACTTGCCACTACAGCAAGTAATATGTTTTCTTCTCTGTTAAAAGCTCCCAAATATGTCTTACTTTACAGATAATTCATAAAGGAAAAGCAGCTGCTATTATTGACAGTTTGAGCAAAATTTGCCCAGTGCGTTTCTTAATGAAAACCTTTTAATCTTAGCAAAGATTTCAAAAATGACAAGATGACTGGAACTGGTTCAAGGGACTTGAATTAACCAGACAATTTAAATCATCCTTTTTACACTTTAAACTCACAATTCACACTTTTCAAAAGATAAATTTGACATCAGTTTTCCAGTTCACTAACAAGTCCAGACATTCAGTGTATTTTCCCCAATATATCTGCATATGTCAAGATAGAATTACTAACAATTTCAATGAAATTAGATATTTGGGGAGAAGACTGAAGTATGTAATTACACTACAAAAGGAGAATAAAAGACCCTGTGTTTGAATATGGAGAATGCTCCAGTTCAAATTCATGAAAAGAGTCATCCAGGACTGAAACTCTTTCCCCATCATGTAAGAGTAGCACAACACACATAGCTCTGAAATATATATACTGATCTGAGGTGCTACCAATGCTTAAGCACTTAATTGCCATATGCAATGGTTGTTAAATATCAGAATTCAAAGTACAAGGGTATAAGAGCAAAATACAGTGTAAGATGTCTTTGGATCAGTATCATTTTGGGTAATGAGGTTCAATTCATAGAAGGCACTTGTGAATAATTTGTGCAGCTCAAGGTATTTTTTTGCATACAGATAGACCTATTCGTATGTAAATATCCCTGTGAGCATAGTCACCACATGGAGACATTTATAATACTTTACTTTCTTTGTTCATCGATTTATTTTATTACACTATGGTCAATCCATATTTAGAGTCCAAATTATTGGCAGATGTTAATAAACTTTGAAACCTTCAATATGGATCTTATTTGAAAGAGAGAACGCACTTATGAAATGCGAAATTCTACTCTTTACTTTTTCATTACTGTAAATTTAACAGTTAAAAATAATAAAAAACCAAATAAGTTCCCAGCAGAGATTCTTATTCATGCCACGTTTAGTATTCGTTCAGCCCAACCTGATAGACATAGCCAAGTTACAATAAAAGTCGTAACTTAGAAATTAGGCCAATTAGCGCTTAACGCTGTTGGCATAGTTTGACACTGTTATATTTTTTGGTTTTAATTGATTTCTAGCATGCTGAATATGATTGATAGAGGATCTCTTTATTGCTTTTAATAATGAAACTTAGCTCTTCCCCTGAAAGGTGCCTCACACTTAGATTTGAAACTGGATGACCAAGATTCAAAAGAAAATTTGTTTACTCTCTAAAAACTCTGAACTTCAGAGTAAAAGCCTTAAAACTTGATATTTATATTTATGGACTCCTAGCAGATCAAGCTATGTTTTTAGCACATAAAAAGAACAAGTAGTAACAAGTACTTAACTGGCTATGTTTGGATAACATTCAAGCATAACCAGTGATCAGCAGCATCCAATGAGCGTCCACCCAATTGCGATACTGGATCACAGCAGAAACTGGAAACCCACTATGACTAAAATGAAAACCAACATGAACATTTATGCGGCCTTTGGAGGGTAAATCCTCAGCAATTCCAATCTGAATACCTTCCATTTCCTTGTGCTCACAGTTTCTCAGACTGTAGTTATTTCAGTGGTGGTTATGGTACACCACTGTTCCCTATGCTGTGTGATCCTCCCTTCCAAATAATGCATGAAAAACAGAAGAAAAAGGAAACAGTACTGTGACAATCCAGTACTGGCAGAGGTTTCTTCAAAATAGGGCTTGTAAGACTCATTCTGTGGTCCAGACATTCCGTTATTACTAGGAATATAAATCTCCTCCCTTTGAGAGGAGAGTGTGTTACAAATTAGTTATCCTTCAACAGACAAAAGAAGACTTTGGACACTCCTTGCTCTAACTGAGTCGAAATCTCTTCCTAAACAGATCTTTAAAACCAGACAAACTTCTACTTACTACATAACAAAAAAAGAATATTTTAATTTTCATTTTTAAATAAAAGATGCTGGGTTTGACATACATACACACACATAAGACGAACTTACCTCTCCCACCTCCATCCATATATATTAATTTTCTCTTTCCCCTGGACTGCTTTCCATCTCCTTGGGATACTTCACAGTATAATGGGTTCATTAGTATATGAATGGCACTAACAGAAGAGCAGAAAAAATGACTTCGTATTATTAATTTAGAAATCAAGAACAAAACCATCCAATTACAGTTCTGATCAGTCATACTGATTTTAAGTGAGTGCATTTCCCTGGATTCCTGTGAATTAACACATGCATATACCACTATACCCACTGAGGCAAGAAGACAGTTACCTGTTATATGTGACATGCTCATTTTTGTCTGGTTTCCATTGAAACAAGCTTTTCTAAAATTTAAGAAAATTTTGTACATATTTTTGAGAGTCACACAGGTTATGTAGATTGAATGGTTCAATCTCAGCTTTTCAGCAAGTGTCATGTAAGTGAGAATTCATTTACTGTTTCTTATCTGATACATACTTATTATAAACTTCTTCCCTCCTGGTTTCCCCAGGAGGGTCCAAGGTATTCCAATATTGTTGCATAGGCATCTGAATACTATGTGCTTTATATACATCTCTGATTTTCTCCATTACTGTTTGGAACAGGCTGAGAGTACCTAAATAGGACAAAAGATTGGAGATGGAAGCTGTGATTCACCTCATATATTAGTAAAAATCTGTAGGCTATATTAGTACAAAACTATAGAATTTTGTTGAGAACCTTATCATAGTATCATAGAAGCACAGAATGGTTTGGGTTGGAAGGGACCTTAAAGATCACCTAGTTCCAACCCCCCTGCCATGGGCAGGGACACCTTCCACTAGACCAGGTTGCTCAAAGCCCCATCCAGCCTGGCCTTCAACACTTCCAGGAAGGGGGCATCCACAACTCCTCAAAGCAACCTGTTCCAGTGCCCCATCACCCTCGTAGTAAATAATTTCTTCCTTATAGCCAATTTAAATCTACCCTCTTTCAGTTTAAAAGTCATCCTATCACTAACCTTCTTTTGCAACTAATTTCTCCTAAAGAAGGTTTCATTGAATGTATTCTTTTCTGCTACCATATGGCACAACCCACAATAAATATAAGTAACACAACAATAAGGGTGAATATTAAAATAATGAAAAACTTCAGTAGTGGACTATCATTCAATTTGTACTTTTCTAAACTACCTTTCATCTTTTCCTTTTCCACAAAAAAAGATTTGCTAATGTGGACATAAAGGTTTCTGAAATTAATTTCCTTATAGGAACGGAAAACAGGAAAAGCCACAGGGAAAGCATAAATTAAGAGCACCAACACACTCAACCCAGAGCTGAACATGTCATCATGACACCTGTACTTTAGGACACCAGCTTAACATATCATTCTTTATCCATTGCGTACAGTTCTATATGATACCATCACTCTGACAAGAACCGCCATCATGACAGGCACTGCTATACGACAGCTTAGCTCAGACTTGCGTGGTATGTCTACAATAGAGTGCAGTTGCAAGGGCAGTCCAGCTTGGCACTTTTCCTCCTTCCTCCACTGCCTGCCAAATTTATCCTCATCCACCACTGACCAAAGTGCAGACCCATCTCTCCTCCCCTTGGGCAACAGCTTCTGGCTCTCAGCTGTCCATCCCAGCAGAAAGCAATAGGTTCTGGGTGCTGGGCTGAGAGCAGGTGGTCAGCTGCTGGGGCAGCGCGTGCTCCTCAAACCATCATTCCCTTACCTTCCAAGGAAAACCTGGCTGGTTTGATATGTGATGGCATAGCAGTCACACTCTGCTAACACAGCATTAATAGTGCAGGCGAATGGAAATTTCCCAACACCTGTTTCTGTGAATGCTAAAGAAGCCGAAAATGAGTTGCACAAAGAGGTGGGAAACAAGCACAACTTCAGTGAGGAAAAAAATGCCACTTCAAAGAAATCTGTGCATTTCAACCCCTAAAGAAAAGATCACTAAGTCTTGCGTAGAGTTTCACAAAACCAAGAATTGCACTGAGAGGTAGGTATGCTGTGTGCAGAGCGATACATGTACACTGAATATACGCCTAATCCATTCACTGTAAAAGTAAAACCTGGGTAGCTTTAGCTAAGGGTCTTGAATTCTACCTAAACATTGTTTAAACTGCAACCTGCTCAAGATTTGTATCGTGATCTTAGCAGAAACTCTCGATGGAACGATACTCTTTGAAGTCAGAATTGACCATGTTATATTTTGGTACATATCATATATAAAATACATAAACTGTTATTTTGTTGATTTTTAAAACTTTTATGACTCTGATCTCCAGAGGTGCATTAGAGTACAAGCAGAAGTAAAATGAGTGATCCGGGCTCATTCTAGAAATGTGCCCTATACAACATTCCTGAATAGAATAGCTTTGTCTTGCCTGATCTCCTAACCAAAGTTACAGTGAACATGTCAATTCATATTCCAATAGTATACCATGACAGAAGTCTGAAGACTATAATCACAGAAAGAGGAGGTGATAGTAAAGAGTCATTTCAGTTCACAATAGCTATTTTCAACTGTAGCGCTGGCCAGCTATGGGAAAGAGGTGTGAGAGGGATTTTGAATCACATTCCAAGGTACATTCCCGTCCATTTTATTATTTAATAGGGAAAATATATTATAAGCAATAGAAGAATGTAAAATTTATTAGATCATCTTCATTGCCCACACTTCTTCCCAAGAAGAAAACCAACAGCACAAAAAGTGAGAATGAAATGAACTGAATTTTACTTTTTGCTGTTCTAGTACAATAAAATATTATTTACAAGATTTTTCAAGATTTTTAAGTGTGCCATTAATTTCTTAAAAGACATATTAGTACACTAAGAAATTAAAAAAAAAAGTGGAATTATTAATATCCTTCTATACTAATGAATATCAGAAAATATTTTAGATAACTAACAAAGTATACAATACAATCAAATAAATTATTTTTGTTTAACCTTATCCTTACCTCATCACAACTTCCCTTGGCATGCAGAGTAACTCCAATTAGCTACAGAATGTTTTCAAATGTGTTTCAGAGAAAAAAGGGAAAGCCTGCTAGAGCTATCAAAATACAGTTCTTTCTATCCTATTTTCAAGTACTTGCTTGGCCTTGGAAACGTTAGGAAGATGATGAAACTTTACTATTCTGCCAGAGGAACGGGACACAATAGTATCCTACTCTTTCTTAGTCACTGACCTTGCGAGTTTCTGAGGACTGCGTGACTTTGCTGGGAGCTGTTATGGGAACAAAGATGAGCACTTGCAAGCACCGGGAGCTGAGGAGCGGCTTTGCAAGAGTAGCCCCGTGTCTGGTTACTGTAAGGACAACCTACACCGAACATAAACAGGCAAACAGTAGCTTCTCCTACACAGCTGAAGGTCCTGACATGTTAGAAAAGCAGTTGCAGAAAGTGAAGGTAGTCAGGCAGTGCACAGACCCATGCCCATTTGGTGCCCGGGGGAGACTCTGGCAATCGAAGCCTAAACTGTATACCACAATTTCCACAAAATCCCAGAAACAAATCTGCCCCGCTCTGTGTGACACATCTTCCTTTTATAAACAATAAACAAAATCAGCTCTAAATTGGCTGGAATTGTAAATTCTCTAATTAAGGGGTGGCTTTGGTCAAGTCCAGGCAGCTGACCCGCCCAGAGCTGCGAACAGATGGCTAATAACAGCCTAGGACATCCAACCAGTTCTGACGATTTGTCACATTTC
Organism: Mycteria americana; assembly: GCF_035582795.1. Classification (NCBI taxonomy): domain Eukaryota; kingdom Metazoa; phylum Chordata; class Aves; order Ciconiiformes; family Ciconiidae; genus Mycteria; species Mycteria americana. The sequence goes on from NC_134368.1 coordinate 45,397,943, forward strand.
CAAGCTGTGGTGACAAGTGGCCCCCTGACACCTGCTGCAGCTCCAACTTCAAATCTTGTATGTTATTGACAATCACAACTAAGGTAATTTTTTTTCCCCATGGGATTATAGCAAAGGGCTTTTCAGGTGGCTATTTAAAGCAATTTTTTTTTGTCTAAATGAAGCATATGTATGTGTGTGCTGGATGAGGAAGGGGAAAAAAACCACTGTGAATTATGAAGTTATATAACATTTTGGAAAATACTTCGTATCCCAGACTCTTTACAATGGGTTCCAAGAGAGACATGTTGGAGTTACAAATTAAAATGCTTTGGCATTTTTCCAGGCAATAATTTATCTTCCCTGGGTGAATCATTATATTTGCTTGGCTTAGATTACAGTGTAGGGTCATTAAAAAACATTCTGGTTCCTCCACCAGATTGCAATAGCTTGCATTTATCACAGCTGGAACTACACACCACATTTAAAAAAATCAGTTCAATATTGGCTAAAAATTGATGATGAAGGAAATTTTTATGATCAGTTCTTTGCGATTGTATTAGAAAAAAAGAAGTGTAGGCAACTTTTATGTTTGTTCAAACCTTATTAAAACAACTGCTTTATCTTCCCAAACCATAAGTGAAGCATTTGCAGTGTTGGGGCTGACCCTGATCTTCTGTATATTCTCTGCTTAAAGGACATGAGCAGGAAATGGTCAGCTTAAGGACACAATGAAAGGAAACACAGCAGCAAAGGTTTCACTGATAACATGTGATTTGAAGTCAGTGAGCAGATTCAGTCAGTCATCCAGCTGTTTGGGCCAAAGTCTATACAGCACTCTGCTGACTCTTACAAGACTGTGTCACGAAAACATGTGGAAGACTGTCGCTTGACATGGGCAAGGCAGGGAAAGCAGAGTGCTTTCACGCCATCAGATGCTGTGGCTCGCTTATTTCATGCCAGAATCAAGGAAAATTATGCTGGTTTAGGAATATTTGTTTTTCTAAGAGCTAACTGGGCCAAATAGAAATAGGATGCTGATGTGAGGGGGTATTCATATGTCAGTGCTTGAGTACTACTAGGTGTAATGGAGTTCAGGTCAGAGCCAGAACTACAAAGTGATCCACACCCATAATTAAGGACCAATATTTATTTTTTTTTAGGAGACAATTTTTCAGAAGACATCAGCATTTTAGATGCTGAATGCTTACAGTGTGTTTAAAAGGATTATAAACTATAAAGCTAATGCAGTTTATAATTTCTAAGTAGTTCTTTCCTCACACTCTCAGCAATAAAATTATACCAGTCAACAATCAGAAAGAAATCTTTCTTGAGTGTAACAAGAAACGGAAAGATATTATACACTACGGATGGTGTACTTTCATACTGACTTTATAAGCATAGTTTACGACTTTATAAGCATAGTTTACTCAATTTCTGGTCTTGGATTGCAGTAATTACAAGTCTTGTGCTTGGACAAGAACTATGTCCTCTATATTTTTCAAGGCATGTTAAACTAGAAGGAAAACAAACTGACTTTTAAAAAAAATCCTTAAAAACCTAACAACTTCTTAAATCTAGCTTAACTATGATTTCAGAAGACAATCACTGCCAGGCTGATCAAGAGCTTTAAAAATTCTGTAGGTATTGAAAATTTATCAAATCATCATGCAGGTTTCAATGTCAGCACCATTGGCTAGATATTTTCAGTCCAGAATGGATTTGCTGGTCAAAATCAGAGCGCCTTATCCAAAATAGTTAATAGCCTGACTGCTTGAAGTGGTTGTGGGTGACTCAGGCTTCAGACTCCATCTACTGCCTGGCTCGAATTTTTCTATTCTGTAAGAGCTGTTCTGTAAGAGCTGTACTGTTTTGTCCCTTTTATATATATATATATATAAAAATACCAATATTAAGAAAGAAAAGAAAAACATTATATACTAGAGGAAAGAGACTTTGAGTATGGAATCCCCCATACTCCAAGAAAAGTTTTCTACCCAACAAGTAATTAGTTATGCCAGAATTAATCAATACTTACAAGAAATTCTGAAAGGTCATGTGAATATTCCATTGCAAAATTGTTGTATATTTTAAACCTCAAATAGTTTTGCAAATAGAATTCTTGTTTTCTGGCCAACCCTCCTCTCAAAACAAGCAGACTTGTAAAAAGAATTGAAAGCACATAAAGTTTTACTTTCTGCTAGTCATTTAAAGGTTCTGTCATGAGTGTTCAGAGTTGCAATAGCCTTTCCTGACCCTGGAGGTCTTCCTGAAAAATGGTACTAATGCTATTATGTGTTATGTGGGGTTCTCCAAGTACCAAAGATGATAAATAAATATGCTATTTACTCACACAAATTTGCTACCTACCTATCCAGGAAAGAAGCTTTAATATGCTGGCCAAATGGAGATCACCAGCTGTTATAAACAACATTTTTATTTTTGTACCCTCAGTATATCTAGAATGTGTGTGTGCAGGATCAAGAGAGAGGAGACTGGGCACCAGTAAATTAAATGCATAAAATTAAAAGCTATATTAATAATATATGCTATATCATCATTGAATTAGATAAACCCAAACCCAGTCAAGAGCCTTTTTTCTTTTCTATTTAATTTTTTAAAAAAGAAAGGGATAAGTTTTCAAAGCTCAGGGAGAACCACTTGCTGTAGGCAACTGCATTTGCATTTGACATCATCCTCCCTCCATTCTGAGCCAAGCATTGAGCCAAGCACTGACCAAGAGTTTAGATAGAACCCAGACTAGTATTTACTAACAGGAAAAAGAAAACACATGGTATATTTCTCTTGTACAGCTTAAGACAGTCCTTTATCTCTGATTAATAACCTGCCAGTTATCAGAATACCATATGTATTATTGCAAATGTTCTCTCTTGACAACAGCAGGAATATCCAGAGCTACCAGCGTATAAGATAGTTGGACCAATATTGTGAACAGTACCCTCGGCTCCATGAAAACCCTGATCTTGAATTAAACCCCTTTAATCACTCTATCAAAAAAATGAGGTATTTTATGTGGCCCAACTGTAGTCCTGTTAGTGATTTATCCAAAGTTCAGTTCTAGCTGGTATTGGTATTGTAGAAATAGAAGATCTTGAAGCAATTAGGAAGAACAGAATATGCATTATCAGTGGTTTGATTTTTTTTAATTACAATGTAAGAACAATAAGGGATACTGGTGGACCTAACCTGTGTGTGCCTTCCCCAGTGAAGATGAGGTTGGCGAATGGACAGCTTCCCCGCAGAGGAAGACCACAGAAAATCTGAGGAAGACTGACTTATGATATTTAGAAGGAGAAATACTGGACAGATTCCATATCATGAGTGTTGTTCAACACATGCAAGACAAGGAGAACAAGTTTGGCACTATTCATTAAAGATCTTTTGCTCCTGGAGATGGAAGATTAGGTAGATAGCATGAGACAGCTGCATCCTTTACTGTAGGAGACTTTCACAATTCATTTAGGCTTTGCCTCAAGTGCCAAATTCTCAGCTCTGCTCTTGAATCCATCTGTCATCATTTCATCCCATGAGCTTTCCATTCCTTTCACTTTGTATCATCTGCCAGTATACATCATTATTTCTCCTAGCACAGCTTTTACAGTGCACCAAGCTCCCTGTTATCAGGAGACTTCTAGCTGAATGCTTCTACAAAACAGGGGCGTTCAACAGAGTAAAGACTGGCATTCTCAACTTTTGGGGTCTTTTTGCCCTTTTAGATTGCAAATGCTTGAAGGAACTTCTTATTTGCTAGACACAACTTTCAAGAAAACAGAGCTTTGAAAGCCACATTGTGATTATCACCCAACATGAGTAAGGGTCTTCACCTCACAAGCAGCATTATTGTGGAGGTTTTGATTATTGCCTTCGTGGATGAAAACATAAGACATTCATGTGTAGGCAGGTAACTTTGACAAATGGTTCATTTACCAAGAATATGTGGGTTTTTTCATCCCAAATGACTAATCAGTTTGGATCTAATCTATTAAAAATTTTCAGCTGGAAAAGCTTTGTTTTTATAGATACTAGATTTCTGGAAGAGAAAGGGAGAGAGGCTAACCCTCCAGCTATCAGGTAAGAGAAGCTAAAGTAAATGCTGTGAATGTGGGTGAAGATCAGGATTCAGTGTTCACCTCTGGGGTGGGGGGGATCTTGCTTCAACCTGTGCTAGTGACTGCAGTGGTTACAGGTGGTCTTGGTCCCTACAGAGAGTAGCGTGCTCTTTTGTCCAAGCAGCTAGCCATCTAGTGAAGCACTTAAGCAGGTGCCCTCCCCAGCATGGACATGTGTATATCCGAGTATTTATAGCTGTAAAGCGGATTTAAAGAGCTCATGCAGGAGGGACTGAGAAAAGCTCACGCTTTTCTGCGTGGCAGTATGGTAGTTAGGTGAAAGCAATGATACAAACTATTGCCCTGAATTCGGCATAAAGTGATGATGGCACTGAGCGATCAGGGGTGATTTTCTATAATTTTAATGAACATTTTTTCACTAGACTGTTGTAAATGTCACCACGGAGGAGCAAGAACAGCAATTCTGGCTCCCAGTCAGCGCCATCAGCTTCCTCATCTTACATTTCATGCTATTAATGTAGTATTCATATATAAAGTATACAGCTCTGTAAACATAGGAAATGACAACAGTTCCTTGACTAGCAACCCACCTCTAGCTCAGCATGTTATTCTGTTGGATTTCTCTCAGGGCTGGGATACTGAAAACAACTATGCCCCCCAAATGCTGAACTAGCAGGAGCAGATGCTTCAGGTAGGATGTGCCTTTCTAGCACGGGTTCTTTTCCTCAGGGGACAGTTTGCCCATGGAGCAGGGCTACAAACCTGGCCCTGCTGTTTCTGGGCCAATGCAAGAGAATTCTAGTGCATTTCTGCTGCGCCACCAGAAAGCTGGAGAAAAAATACAGCCCCACTTGTAATGTAGAGGAACTTGGTTAAACACTATATAAAAAAGCAAAATAATTGTCTCACTGTTCCAAAGTTTCAGTCTTCAGCCCCCATCCACTCCAGCTATGCTCTGGCTCCTAGCACGGAGTTCAAGCCCCCCAAGCCAAGTCTTCGAGACGACTTTAAAAGGAGCATAGTTCAAATAAATATTTGGCCTAACCAATGGTTTTCTTCACAGGCAAGCCCACAGCTGCAATAGACTGTCCCGACATTTGTATACAAACTCCAAGACCTATTGATTCAGGCAAGCAGCAGTTTGAGACAAGCTGCTTGTTTCCTAAAGCTGTCCAGTGCCTCTCACTTTAAGCCTTCTTCCTGGACCTAGCTGCCAGCACAAGCGTAATAGGGTAAGGTTAATTATGCCATATTCCACATCCTTCCTGGCTGCAGCTTAATTAACTCTCATTTCTCAAACTCTTTAATAAGAATTGTTTCCCATGTGCTCTGGATATCTATTTCAAATAGCAAACTCAGGTTACTCCTTTGAGCAAGTATAGTAAGCATTTCTTTTTTTGCATGCTTTACCACTGAACCCTTTTAGATAGCCAGAGAATCCATGTCTTTTGCTAGCTTTATCAATACAATTTGCAGATTTAATTTTTCTTGTAAGTGCACCCTACATTTGTTGTTTATGCAGCAGCTTAAACTCTTTCCGAAATAGTCCGTCTTATACCACTTTACTTGGTTCTTCCTGTCTCTGAGAAACTTGTTTCCCAGTGCCTTGATTTTTTTTCCTGTGAAACACTTTGAAACACCTTGTTGCTCAAGTGACAGGGTGAGAAACTAAAAGATCTAAGAAGGGATGCATGCACAAACATGGATCCCATTTTTTCAAGTAGTACCCACCAGAACTCCGATGATTTATCAAGTGTACACAAACATGTGGCATTTGCCTTATCCTCAGTTCCCTTCCTTCCCTTATATATATACATGATTCTTTTCTTCACAGAAGTGTTTCTGTCTTTATTAATGTTTTTATAATTTCTTTTTCCCCAGTAACTTAATGTATGGGAAGCTTGAACTCTTCTGTTCTGTGCTTGATTATTAGTCTTTTCCCAAGGAGACATTATCAAAGGCTTTTCACTCACCGCATATGTCTGCCGCTCTAACACATACACCCTTTCTGTGGGATCAAAGGCTTTACAGACTTCTAACCCAACCTTGGATGCTCTTATCTTTAGCACCTTTATATGTGTCTCCTGAGCTAATACCTAGTCATAAGCGGTTCACATACTCTTCTAGTGGGAGTTTTCCTCCTTGTGTCCTGAATTTTAGTTTACCTGTGTCTTTTTTGAGCTTTTCTCCAGCATTTTTCTGTCACGTTAAATGCTTTATTTTAAAGGAAAAGCTATCCTACATGCTTTTGGTTGGTAGTCAACTCATCTTTCACTGAAACTGCATCCACTTGCAGCTACAAAGCGTTCATGTCAGTTAGCAGTACTATTGTCCTTTTTGTTCATGATTAATATTACCCAGTTTACAAAATGCACTCAGTGCATTCCTTTTTCCAGATGTCTGACTTGCATAACTTGTGTTGGTTGCAATGCTGAATGCAGTCTGGTCCCGTATTGTCAGAGTAAACTTAGTTCAGCTTTCTGTTGTGAATCCCTCTGCTAGCTGTACCTCTCTTCACATTCCACTTTGCTTCCTTACACAGAGTATTGTATCTTCACAGCTCATTTTATCTGCCTGAGTTAACAGAAAAGTATTAAGTAGAATAAAAATGTACAAAATAACATTACCTTAAATATTTTCCTTCTGCCTGGCATTCATTGCTTGAGCATATGGAGTCAAGCATTCTTTGAACTTGCCTCACTTGTCTTATACTTTGCCAAAGAGTTTCAGCTACAATGGGACTTTTAATTTCTCCATTCTCCCACGTGAGATATTTTCTTAATTTCTATGCTATCGGCAGCATCTGGTTTTCTGTGATCACCTCCTTGCAAGAGGTGCTTGCAAGAGGGCTTTTTCCATACCTTGCAACTTGACCAGAATTGTCATGTTTTGCTGAAGTCCATGCAATAGCATTCAAGGGATTATACAAATACATTCTCCTTCATTGGAGAAACCCACCAAACCCGAAGTTCTTTTGGTTTTGAAGAAATACTTAAAAACATGAACCTTCCTCACACAAGACATGAAGACAAACTCAGATAACTGAAACTGTATTATCTGTTTAAAATCTTATTTTTAAACCAGTGTCTTGGTTTCTCAATGTTTAGAATAAGCACGCTGCATCTCGCTGGCTCTCCAGCTAGCCGTAGCTACATGGAAAACTGAGATACTCATAACTTTTTCGTCTCTGCTGTGAAAGAGTGAGAAGAACACAGCTCTCAGTGCAATTGTCACAGTCAGGTTTGGACTTGGCAAAGGGGATGCATGTAGAGATGATAGAGAAGCTTAAGCTCCAGCAGCTGCATTCTACCTTCTAATTAAGTAGTGCATCACACAGAGAGACTATTAAACTGATGCCGCAGAAACCTGTAGCGACTGCTGGCAAGTTTATGGGCAGGATTTAAACTGTTGTTTTTAATATAGAGTGAGCCTCAAAGGTTTTGAATGTGATTACTTGAGAGACCACCTATCTTGACAGTTGATTCTGTTGTATTAGTGGTCAGCAGAGGAATTCAAGTTAATAGCCTAGTCATATAGGCAGGACAGACTTGGCAGAAGGAGATCTGGTGGACAGCCTTGAAGTCTGGAACTTATTCTTCAACTGTAAAATGGGGATAATAATGCTCCTCTACCTCCCAGTAGGGTGCTTAGGCTAAATTCATTATTAGACATTTTCAGTAATGCTTCTGTTTTTGTTTCCAAGGTAATGAATAGGGATGGGCTGGAAATCCCTTAACAATAAAACTTATAGACCTTAAAGGGCAATGGGAGTTAAGGGGTCACAGCACTTGTGGCAGGAACTATACTTATTGCAAAATCTGGTAGATAACTCCCAGCCCAATCAGTTCTCATCAACACAGTAATAACATTTCTCTGGTGCAAGCTCAGACACCTATGAAGACCGCCCAGAGATATTTCATCTCGGCTTGTAGAGAACTGATTGTAGTATTGAGACTGAGGAAAAAACCCACTCTCTAAGCTGCGTGGTACATGCAGAAACAGGCGATTATCATCAACTCCATCCTTGCAGCCAAGAGTACTTTAGCAGGCCAGGACTGCATACATGTCCAGGATGGTAGCAATGGGATTCCTTGCAAATCCCATCAGTCATTAAAAGACAGCTCTCACACATGGATTTCAAAGTTAAAGAAAGAGCTTAATAAAGACCCCTCCTCCGACAATACTTTGCACGGGAACCCCAAGCTTCACCCTGCAGAGAGATTCCTTCACTGTCTAACAAGCTAATCAGAAACCTCTACTGTATCTGCATAGGATCAGCTCTAGGTCAGGCTGCACGTAAGGCTTCACGCAGCTTGGAGCGCACTAGTAAGGAATTTTTGTCTTTTCATGCTACCAATAAAAATAGCATCCAAATATTGAGTTTATGCTTCATCACACTGAAGTGTCAATCAAGCTCTCTTCTGCAAATGTATAGCCTAGTGCCCGTGAATGGATGGCAGGCTTGTGGAATCAGCCTCAGCAAAGGGCTGAATCCTTCTTGGCTCTCTGCCTTGAAGTCCTGCTGTTTGAACAAGAGGAGAAAGCAGAAGGCGTAAACACTGTAAACACAAAGTGCACTCAGCCTCCCTCTAAGGACAAAACTTTTTGGTCTGTATTGCTGCATTTCTTTAATATATAGTTCATTCCTTCGGTTTCAGCAGCTGCTCAAAAACCTGTTAAGAACAGCAGCTACAATATGCTATGTTCTGATGTATGCGCCTCTGAGATTTAGGAAGAATTTCTTCCTGGTAATATTCAAGGTTAGCTGGATAGCTCAAAGATTGAAGACAAAATAGAAAACCTTTCCACATTTGAATGTCAGCAGAAAGCTACAGTAATCACTGGTTTTTACATCTTCTATTTTTTGCTCGACTCTCACTAAATAAAGAAAAAGCTACTGGTCTTAGTCATACCTGGTTATGCCTGCAGCGTATTTTTCCCTTGTATCCCGTATATTCAGAACTCAGAAGAGGTTAACAAGCTAGAGAAGCAATGTATCTTGCACTGAAAACCATGTTAGCAAAACTGTTAAATGAGCCTCCTGGCACTGGGTGGGCCAGGGCCTCCCTTAGTAGCACGTAATGTATTTTGCATTGGCACACCATGTCAGGAAATCCCATTTCCTTGCTTCAGAGGACTGAAGCATGGATTGCCAGCATACTCGATTAAATGGTTTCTACTAAGGTTCCTCGTTTTTTTTTGAACAAAGAAAGGGTTATCTAAGGTGCTACCTGGAAGAGTCTTAAACTAGGACTGTCATCACCACTTACCCCCACTTTTTTTTTACAATAAAACCCATCACTGTTGGGTTTAAACAGCAGCAGTTCAGTTCAATTCAGTTATTAGAAGTGTTATGAGTAGAAATAAATAGTGATTTTGTTCATGTTTTTATGTAGACTAAGTGTGGTCCCTAGGTTTCTGGCAAGCTGTCAATGGAGCCATCTGTTTCACAAAGTTTATGGTTCTCTCTGGAAATAGACAGCCCAAAGCTAAAATGTACTAGAGAAGCATTTTTCTTTGAACCACCTGCTATAGATGAAGAACAGTCAGATTTCAATAGGACACAGGCTTTAAGCTCCACGTAGGCCCAAAGTCAGCTCATTTAAGTATGCAAAATGAACTTAAATTCATTTCACTTACATTGTCTTACAACTCAGCTTCTGTAACTTGCTTATAAACTTATTTTATATATATAAAAACACGTGCACATACAAATACAGATATAACAATAGAGAGAGACTGTAGGACAGCCTGAAGTCCAGAGCCAGGTCACACCAAGATTGTGTGATCTTCTGCTTCAAAGAGCTTATATAGTCAAAACCAAACATAACACCTTAAGTATATAAACAAGCATGCCATGATGAAGACAGAAGGTATCCGATATGAAATTCTGATAACAGATGTGCAGTTTGCAGGCTATCAGTAAGAACAGATGTCATTCTTACGAGGCATGGAGGGAGATAAAGCAAATCAAACCACTATCAAGAATTTGAAGATAAATGAAAGAAAAGTATTTTTTGCAATTTCCATTTGGGCTTTCTCTGCTACCCTATCTTAATAGCATGTTCCACCTCAAATGTCTCCTTGATTTCAATATAGTTTACTCAATTTTAAAGTGACTGTATGCCACACCAGTTGGAATTCTGTTATGTTTCCACCATAAATACACTAGCATGTGAATTGAACCACGTACTACCATAGAAATACAAAGTACCCAGTACTGATGGGCTGGGTCCTGGTATCTTGAAACAACTGGCCAGGGCATGGCTAGATCTAGATTTTGGGGATTTTTTTTGACCAGCACAGCTGAAGCAGTTAGAGCCTGTCCATTGCTTTTCCAAAATGTTTTTGGATGGATTTGCCATTGTTCTTATGACATTAGCTACCCCTAATGTGGTTTGAATGTCAAGTAGCTGCTGTCAGGATGGAAGTAGGTGTGCACAAGATCTCTAAAGCAAAAGGGAAACCCCACCTAATTTGTAATTGTTTTATTGTATTGCCAAAGTCTAAAAGATCAGCAGCGCTGATGTTCCTAAACCTGTAGACACAGAAGTAATTTCATGGAAGTTTGTTTTAAAGGAAAGTATTTTTGACAGTGCCTGAGGATTTGAGATAGCCTTGCACTAGACTAGAAACCAGACTGATGCTAGCCAAAATGACGGTTTCATTGGCTAAGGTGTTAAAATTGAGAAGGACAAGGAGTATAACTGGTTATACAAATCTGCCTTATTTTAATTGGATGTTTGTTTCAATGCAATGAGCCTATAGGCACATACTATCGTACTGTTACCTTATTCTCTTCAATGCTCTTTATAACTATGTCTTTTTTCTCCCAGTGTCTTTTGGACTCCACTTGGCACTCAGAAGTCCTATTCAGAAAGCATCAGTGCACTTTCTAATTGATATTTTTCCACTTCTGCACAAGGTAGAGAGGAAAAATAGCCCTCCGGTGGATTTTGGTGGCCTGAGTATAAGTCTGCTGTGAAATACTGAGCAATAAAAGGGAACAAAGGAAGCAGCACCTCATCCTTACTCGTGAAGCGTTGTTAAACGACGGATTGCAGTTTGGGGTCCTCCACCAGACCCATAAGTACTGTACCCTTCAGTACCTTCAGAAGAGAAAAACTGAAACACCACAAAGGGCAAAAAACATTAAAAGGAAAGGACAATAGCACATATCAGAGTGACAGCGTGATGGGAGGCTGCACACCCAGACCAACGCTGCTCACACAGACTGACAGATTAAGCCATTTCAAAAGCAACTAAGCAAAGTTGCAGAGGGGCTGCTCTTGCAGCTAAGCAATATCCCAGCACAAAGAGAGGAACCCACACTCCATAACTCATGGTGCTCATATCTGTGGCAGGTGCTTCTCTCCAGCAGCATCCTCACAGTGTCCCTTTTAATTAAGGTTAAAATGTCATGTGTATAAGGACTTTTTTTTTAATATCATAAAATCAGTTCGTATTTCTTACTACATTAGAACGGTTCGTAGTGTCTCAAGGGAGAAAATAATATGGTAGATCACTCCTTTGATTTAAGTTATACCTGTCTGAAGCAGTTACTGTTGCACTGTTTTGCTTTGGCCATTAGCTAGAAGATGTAGGAAGGGCTCTGTTATGCCTCTCTGTCTCTGAGATCTGCATCTGACTTGTTGTAGGTCTGTTTCAAATCCAGTTGGAATCAGTGGAAGACTTTCCAGTGGTTTTGTTTTGTTTTTTTCTAGATCAAGTCCTATGTGGGCTTGGGCTTCTGCCACAGCAGGGAATTGGGATTCAAATTCCTTTTTCATGCCCTTTTGCAAAATCTCTCCTTAAATGCTGCACATGTTGGTTTCTAAACCCATAAGGTAGAGGAAAAATTCTCAGTTTCATTGTACAGATTTACAGACAGAAATTGCTAAGTATTAATAGCACTATATAATTCTTTTCTTATGGAATTCATACTCAGCAACCTCCAGACTCTCTCAGCTGCCCATCTGAAGACATGGTAAACAAGCCTGTGCCACAGAAATTTTCATTTGATTGTTTATTTTCAGATATGATCTACTCTGCTTCCCAGTTTGAATTTCAGAAGTATCAAATCTCTGGCACAATGACAGCAATCAAGCATGCTGGTGCAATAAAGTCACGAGCTGTCAACAGTAATTCAGGCTGGGTGGCAATATCAGACCATATAGAGCCAAATCTGTTATTGTTTTATTTTTAAAGTTGGATTTCAAATCATCACGTCAGCATTAATTCAGTCTTGATTAGAGTTCTGCTTCTTCCTTGTTCATTGCCAGCTTCATAGTTCTCCTGCTGATCTCAAATATTGGACTCCTACAATCCTGGAATTTGGGTCCGCTTTGCAATTGTAGACTTTGCAGGTCCTCACTGCAGTCCTGTGTAGGGGGTGTAGTAAAACAGTGGGCAGCAGCTATTCATAACTTATTGAATCAAGCTCCTGCCAAATACCACTTCTGAGTATATGGTCAGCCTGTTAGTGGGTGGAAAATTACATTTCCCCCTGCTCTTGTTTGAAATATGCGTTTATTTGACATTACTCCACAGGCTACTATTCAGTCAAATATATTAGAACTGAAGAATTATGCAAAAGCTTTGGCAAGTGCTGTAAGTTAATCAGAAAATCAGCCATTAAAACTGTTTTGCTAAAAAGGCAAAGGATTTCAAATCTTTTGTACTGATGCCACCTTGAAATTCACATCTGGAAAAGAAAGCTTTTTTGCAAACAAATATTTTCTGCTGAGTAACAATCTCTGAAATGGTAAGACCAAGAAATTCAAACTCTATTTCCTGCATCATTGAAAATCTACATATTTCTGGTGTGCTCCTAACCCGTAACAGCTTACTAGATGTGGTTTTAAATGATGCATCTAAAGGAGACTGAGAAATGGTTCAGGATCTCAGATTTCCTCGCTAAGCATACAAAACAGGGATTTTTCCAATCCTTTTATAAAAGGTTACAAAAGCAGATGGGCAAATGACGAAATGGCCAGCCATCACTTGGAAAGAAAAGATAATGTGTTGTTTACTAACAGATGGATAATAGGTCAAGCACTCCTATATAAATTTTGGGTCCTGTGCTTATAGAAATATCCTAAAATTAAAATTAAGTGCTCGCTATTATCCTGGAAGCTACAGAGCCTAAGCTTGAACAAACTTAGGTCCTTTCAACTAGGCAAATGGTGATAAATCCAAAGACTTTATTTCCTTCAATTATTATTAAGGTAAAGGTTTTTTTACAGATTAAAGTATGCATGCACCGACTTATTTCATTATAGGCTGTGTACTCTTAATATCACCTTTTCTGTATCCTTTGCAGCAACCAAACACTAGCTGTCTAGATGAGAAGCTATACCTTTAGGGTGCTTTCACTATAGCAAGCTGATTGTCATATTGTGAAGAGGTTTGTTTTACACAAGGATGAGGAGTTAGAAATCAGGCACTGAATGCAGTGGACTCCTTTAGTTGTCCAGGTGATACCTGAACAGTCTGAAAGGACACGTTTGGTGCATCAGGAATATTCATGTGCTTTCATGCTTCTGCCATCACGGAGTGATCATACCTTATTTCAATATTAATATCATTTTGAATACTATACATGCCATTCAGACTACTAAGGTAATAGTATGGAATCGACGCTCTTTCTAATGAAAATAAGTACGTAAATAGGACACAAAATGTAAATACCCCAGTACAAAGAGTTTGACTGAAAGGTAGCTGACTCCATCCAACGCAGCTGCAGCCATTAAAGCAACACTTGGAGTGCAAGCATGAAACTGCTGGTTCCCTCATTGTACACATTTATGGCCGCTCTGTTTTTATCAGCTCTCTTGTGTTTCTATTTGCTTTCTTTCAGCTCTGTACTATAACTCTCAAGGACTGTTTTGTACAGCTGATTAGAGAAGGAAAGAAACAGAAAGGTGATTCACCATTGACATTTGTAGGGCTTTTAACATTAGTACTCTTACAAGCATGCCTTTCAGTCTATTGCTGTATCTCCTCATTTGTTGAAGCTTGCTAAACAAAAGGGAAAGAAGAGTGGAATAGCTCCATCTCCAGTTATGAACTACAATTTTTTTTTTTTGGTTAGTCTGTGACCAGCCAGATGAGCAGAAGAACCACAGCACTGCAGTTGAAAAACATCATTTCCAGCTTGGCCAAGAAGTGACATTTTTATGAGCACATGTGCAACCTTGCTAAAGCAAATGAAATCATAAGCATAGTTTGCATATATGAGTAGTCTTCAAAGACCTGTGTTAGTCACTCCAATTGTTCCATGGTCATTACAAGTAATGGCCATGGCACAGGTCAGAGCATATTTTCTACTGTAGGTCAACAGAAAATGATGTAGGTTAAAAAATTGGGATTCAAGTGATGAGTGGACAGTGTATGGAGTTACTCAAACACAGTGAGCTGAATTATACATGAGAGAAAAGTTATCCTTGAGATTCAACTAGAAACAAAAAATATTGTGATTTAGTCCATCAACCAAGCATAATCTCAAGAGGAAGTATCTTGTCTACTAAACAACTTAGACAAATTTATAATTCCTTTTCCTGTAGTAAATCACCTTTGCTTCAAGAAGGAGGGAAGGTGAGACTGGCAGATACAACAATGGGGGTCTTGCAGTCATACCATCTTTTCTCATAGATGACGTAAGCTTATAAATCAAAACAAAGGTCAAAATAACTGAGTTATTACTTGTCATTAAGCCTACCCTAAATTATTTGCCAACATAAATTTTCTGCAAGTTTTACAGAAGCATAGGCGGCACAAACCCCAGTTTTTATTGTCTTCTTTTACGCAGTGTTCTATTGTAGCCTTTTAAGCAGTGTCAACTGCTAATGCTACATGTATAACGCTTACTGAACTGTGTCACAAGGAGAGTTCACTTTTGGCAGGCTTGCTGAAAGCATGTTAACCAAGCACGTTTGGCATGGATGTTTCTGTTTGCCTCGTTACTCAGAGTAAACAAGGGAGATCTGAACTGCAAGTTTGGGGTGAAATCCTGGATTCAGTGAATTCAATGGTAAAATTCACATGGACTATAGCGGTGCTAGGATTTCTCTCTCCTAACATCTTTATCCACCTCAATAACAAGAATGTCCCCTTTTTGTGGACAGACCTGGCACATATCCTTTTCAATTAGAGGTATCAAGGGAAGCACTGGATTCATGTCATTAAAGACGTGACCACACAGGTTACCACGCAAAAAGCTGGGATGCAAACTCAGAGAGCATCTGCTACGTGATGTTAAGATCCCATATGCACATTTTTCACCATTAGTAAATGAAATGAAATAATTTACTCCTTGCTGAAAGACTGTTTTATTATTGGCTAAGAGAGTGAAGATGGGCTGGTACAATGAGCTGGCTGATTTTCTTTATACAGCACGGTAGTTAGAGAATGCATGTAGGTAATTACTATAATGTATTTGATGTGTTATAAATTTATATTCTTACTAAATTCTTCCTTTTTCATTTGCTCAAAACTCCAGAATTCATAATGCATTGTAAGCAACTCCTTCTAGCCCTGCTTTTTAATATATCCATAGACATGTATTTATAAACCTTTATTAAAAAAAAAATATTTAACTTTGACTTGGAAATCCAATACTAACTGTATCCAATCATATTCAAGTGAAGTTCTTGCTCACAAAAATAATTTCAATAATATGTTCAGTGGTACTTTTCTGGTGAAAATGGAATACGTGTACAAGAGAAAGAAAACCCATTCTTACCAGATAGCTAGTGGGATACGTCAAAAGGAATAATCTTAAAGAAGACGGAAACTGAGAAACAAGACAAAGGAAACAGGTACTAGAATATTTTATTTAGTGACTATATGACAAGTCCATCATAGATCATTATTTATAGGTCACTTTCCTGTCAGCTGTAGGATTTCTGGCCCTAATCATGAGAGTCAACACAGACTTCCGAATAAAAACTTCCAACATGATAGAGATAATTCCAGCCGGACAAAAGATACATATGACCACGATTTGCTTCCTTTCTTACATTAAAAATGCCAAGATATTTCCCTAATAATTCTTGGTCGTTATAGTGCTGTTTTCTCCTGTCACAAACAACAAGGAAAAGACATTTCTTTAGCACAATTTTGAGCTTCGCTGAAGCTGAAATTCAAGTCAGCAAGAAGTTTAAAGGAACTATATTTTTAAGTATATAATTTTGTTATAATGCCTTCTTTCTACTCTGTGCAAACTTGGAAGATTATTTACCTCTCCTATCAGTTTTTGCTCTTCAGCACCCATAGGTTTCATTTTCCCTTCTTCTATCTTCATTTGGAATTAAAATGGAAAAAACGCCTTTCTTTTGTTACTGGTTTTGTTTGATGTGAAGATACTCGAAAAATGTCAGACTGGCCTTGGGAATATGGCCCAGACAAACTGGCTCATAGTTCTGTTCTGGTGTAAAGTTACACAAAGAGGGCTGGGGGTGGGGGGCAGGTTTGGAGAGGACTTTTGTTCCAGTGTTTGGACTGAAAACCCAAAACATCCTAGGTCAGCCTGAAAGAAACAGAGAAACTCTTTTTTTCCCCAGACAAGCAAAAAAATGCTGTGCGATCCTAACAAAAGCAATCCAGAACCTTCCCCCTATACACAAAACAGGAGGCAATTTAAACTTATTTTTAAAAATAAAAGCGCAAGAAATTTGAAGATGAAAACCAGATGCCCGTAAACAAAATCAAGAAGGTGGCCTACCTCTCCCTATTGTAAATGAAAGTGAAGTTTTGCCCCCTTCACTGGTTGGTTATACTACTTTCTCATTTCCAGCTTCAGATGACTTCTAAGTGTCCGGTTTCCTGTGTCCACAGGCAATACTGCACGACCACTACAGATTGCCTCTGAAATACGAATTGTCCAAATATTATGTTGCTCACTGAGAACAGTAAAAATTCTTATTTCATTCCTTTCTCTGAACTAGAGAAATTTGAAGAGAGTTTGAGCAACCTTTCCTACCTCCAGAGAGGGCTCTAATCACCATGAGACTATCTAAGGGGTAATAGACCTTCATTAGTACATCTTTTTTGTATGTACATGCACACAGTAGTTGGACAGCAGAGAGAAAGAGAGACTATGAAGAGAGAAAGTAGAAAAGTGCCATTCAGTTCTGACAATTCAGAGAAAGGAAACTGCTAGCAAACTTGCATTAGGATTTGTTCATTTAAAAAAAAAAATCAGTGAAGTAGGTTTTCTTTGTTCGCTTGTTCCTTGTAGTCTGGCTTTAGGTTTGGACTCAGGCTATGCGCCTTAGGTTGCGATATATGTTCCCTCCTATCAACAGCATCTCTAGGGCACTGAGGAAACTCATCTCCTGCCTATGCCGATGACTATTTTCCATGCCTCCTGAAAACAGTCCAAGACCCTTTAATCACAAGTGGAAGAATTCAGTGGACAATTTACAGGTTTGATTGACAGTCAATACTTTTTTTTTTTTAAATCTAATTAATGTTTGAATACAGAGGTTCATATCTTTGTTGTTTTAAAAGCACTTGAGAACAAGCAAGAAAATACATTTATACATTGAAATAAACCATGCAGAAGTTTTTATACTAAGCTGTAAAGACATTTTATGTTTATTATCGTCTATAAATTCTGTAATAAGGATTCTGTAAAACAAAGCCAAATGCCAGTTTAAGGAAAGGTACTGCTTCCATATGACAGTGTTATGTTGGTGCTAAACCCAGATGTTCTGACACAACATCAAACAACCCTGCCAACTGCCCTGTAAACCCTCTCTTGAAAGTTGGATAAGTTCTGAAAAGACTTGCAGTATCAGGACCCTTGCGTGAAAGTGCCAATTATCAAATCAATATTAATTTACATCCATAGGCTTTAAAAAAAAAAAAATCCATGTAAAAGCTTAAAAGTTACATAAGTGTAAGAAATATTAGAAATAATTAGAAAAATATTAGCCAGCTCTTTATGTTTTAAACAAATCATTGGATAACATTAGAACAAAAGAAACTAACTGATTTCTTGAGCAGAGACAGTTTGCTAAGCTTAGTGCTCACCATCAGCACTGTTATAAAGCAACTGATACATATATCTGGAAAATTGCTGGTAGAACTTTACCTCCTGGCTAGTAAGTGTGGTCAGACTAACTGAAGAAAAATGTTAGGTATTACAAAATAGCTAACTTTTGACAGTAGCAAAACGGTGCAGTGAGCACTAATATTAGGCAATGTTTATGCTACTGATTTTTGCCAGCAGACCTGGGTTGCTCAGGGACGGGGAGAGCAGTGGGCCTTAATTTAACAGGTGCCTTTTAAAAACTTTTATTCAGGCTCATTTATGCTGACTAAATTTTGGGCTTTTACTAGGGCAGTTTCTTTCACTTACAGAATGTGGTTTAACTCTACCAAAGCATAACTTTTCAAAATGCATTAATATTCACAAAAGAAGTTGTTGTAACATGTATTCTTAGTAAATATTTGTTTGGAAAAAGAGATTCATCTTATATACGAAGAAGATCCATGTTGAAAAATAAGACCAAGAGTTGTCTGTAATTTTTCTTCAAAGCTACCCCTGCTGAGACTCAATGCTAATTTTGTTTTCTGCCTCCGTATCTGGCA
Source organism: Mycteria americana (assembly GCF_035582795.1). Classification (NCBI taxonomy): domain Eukaryota; kingdom Metazoa; phylum Chordata; class Aves; order Ciconiiformes; family Ciconiidae; genus Mycteria; species Mycteria americana. The sequence continues at coordinate 45,416,611 of NC_134368.1, forward strand.
TCAGAAATGCTGATGAGAAACCTGAGCTGATGTACATTTATCTGGTCTCTGCACACATCAGATTGATTTATAAATTACAATTATAAGTGCTTAGTACTATAATTCTGGTACTTGTTGAAACTTGACAGACCAGGAGGAAACATCAGATTCAAATACTCAAACAGAATAAGATTCCACATAAATAAGTGACAGAAATTTAAGCAAAGTTTATTCAGGAGAAGGGTTTGACCACACAAGCACTTGAACATAACAATAGATACTTGTTTACTTGAAAAGATTTATTTAAAACTTTGGCTTTAGTAGTCACCAAAAGAAAATCCTGATAGCCATCAAAGACCATAATGAAAAAAAATCATGCGGAACATGGATGTTGTATATTTGTATTCTGTTTCCTCTGGAAAATCACATTAGATATAAAAGTTTTTTAAATAAAGGGCAGGATTTAGCAATGTTTACTCAAGCTTTATTCATTCATTAAGTGGTAATTTCAAACAAGACCTTTCCTCACAAACTCCTATTAAAATGTAGTAAGAGTAACAGGCGATTCAACAAGAACAAGAGAGGCTTATTTTCTCTACCTGAGAAACACTACATACAATGTATATTCTGTAAAATAACTTCACCACTTAATAGACCAAGCACTTACAAAGATGCCCTATAGAAAATATCCATGCAACATGGAAATATCCCTGGAAACGTGTCATCACCTAAAATAGTTATCTACAATGACTGAATTATTTTCCACTGTATGATCAACATTCACTCCAAGTTCTAAGCGTGTTGAAAAATAATGTGCATTATTACCAGTCTTCATAATAATAAACTGTCTCTTGAAACTGGGAGAAGGGCCCAGCTCATAAAGTAGGACCTCACTGTGATTCCTAACTACATCCATCTCCAAGGCGTGGAGGCAAGAATAACTGAGTGCTCCCTGAGGCTGGAGAAAGACCCTTCTGTTCTGGTCATCCCTCCACAGTGAGGCGTCAGCAGGGAAAAGCATGGCATTTACTGACCTGCATTCTAAGGCCCTCACTAATGGAAATAGTTTTACTTGGAAAATCACTTAAAAGCATGGGTTTACTTTCAGGAATATGCTCTAACTTAATTAAAACCTGTTGCCTCTTACAGGTATTACTTGTATATATGATACTATATTAAACCAGAGCTAAACGTCTAAACCATCCAGGCCCTGTAGATACAATCTCTCTGCAGCCAGTATTAAAATCTTTCTTTCTTCTACCTAGCTGTTGTCTGGTGACAGCAAACAGACTCAGTTTCTGTGCTGAAACACGAAAAGGCTAAATTCCCCACCAATAGTTTCACAATGGGCATCTAATCGAATGTTACTCACCAGCCTTGCCCATGACACCCATTGAACACATATATGATCAGTGTTAGGATTCTAGAGCATAACCCTACAAATTTCAAGAGAAAAATGGAGAAGGAAGAAAAATAGCACCATCTTCTGTAGTCTAGACTGGATGTTTGATTGATGGCATCCAAGCAACAAAATAATATCCCACCTTATCTATCCATCTTTCTAGTTAAGCTTATCATGCTAACAGCCTTAAAGAAATTTCCAAGATGGAGCAAGAAAATATTACTGGATGGGAACATGTGTGCAGAGTCTTCAAGATTAGCAGAAGAACGGCAGGAGAGCACAATTGGGAGAAGCTGCCCAGGGAAGAAAAGATGCTCTAAAAACACATTTTATGAAAACAGCAGCTTGAGAAGTTTACAGAGACAGAGGCAAAAACTGAGATGCTGTAGACAGAAAATGGAGAAAAGGACAACAGATATATTCTGCAAGTAAAAGGCAAGTAATTAGTATTGAGAATATTCAAGTTAATCTGTTTGTTGGTTTTTTTTAAATCTAGTGAACTTCATTAGCCTGTTTTAGGTTTTTTGGCAATTGGCTCAGCAAGAAAGAAATTCCCTACTTTCTGCCTTTTGTTTCCAGAGAATTTGTATTTCTGGTTCCTTCTGATCCAATTTATATAGAGGTCACTTTCTCAGAAGCACAATGTTGAATTCCTAATGCTAAATGGAAAGGCTAATGACTTCATTAAATTATTAGCAATGGCTTAATCCCCTTCTAAAGTTAGAAATATGTTTTTAAATACTGAAAGTACTGATTGGTAGGACCGGTAGAAAATAAAACACAGCCCTGTTGCAACAGGTATTTTGCAAGAGAACTGCTACTGATTTTATGCTATGTCCTAAATGCAAAAGAGCTTGGAGACGAAAGCAAACTATTTCCCATAAGTATAACTTATAGGGAGAATCTCTCTTCAGTAGGAGATAAAGAATATCTAAATAAAACATCAGTTCAACAAGTTTTTGCAGACACATCTTATTTAAATTTAAATTTTAGACAGATTTAAAATAACAGCTTGAGTGGAAAGCAAATGTTTTCATCTGGGCTCCAGTGAAAATTTTATGGTCCCTTTGGGTTTGCTAATAATGACAGCAGCTCTTGGTTTTTTTTTTTTTTTGACTGGATCAAAGCCAAGTTATATTTTTTTAAGAAATTGATTTTTTTTTCTTCTGTAACAAAGATTTTCCCCATTTGGAAAAAAAAAAAAGCCCCAACAAATGTTGTATACATTAGTGTCAAATTCAAGGGTGAATATACAAGATTAAATTGTTAGAGAGAAAGTAATAACACATGTAAAACCATCAAAGCTAAACAGTAGTGAAGATAGCACACAAGGTCATTCATCACGTTTTCCTTTGCAATTATATCCGTGTACCAGGCTATCATATTCACAGCAAGCCGCAAATAGTATTTCTAGTTATAAGGCGAACAAAGATTCAAGATATAATGTATTCTCAGCTGCACTATATGGGGAACATTTCAGTCCTATTACAGTTCAGGAGTAAAACCCAGCTCTCAACTTCAGTGGGTATCTCATGGGCTTCAGAGGGAATTGTACCTGCTAACGCCAAAGCTTCATATGGCCAGGGACATTACGCACGTCAGAGAAGCGGTTGTACCTATGAATCAAAAAACCCAGGGGAGCCTCAGCTGAATGTATTGGGCAGGAAGGGACTCTGTTGGAAAGTTCTTAAAGTGAAACATTAAACCAGCTAAATCATAATGCTTACCACATTCTCCAATGGTAGCTAAGATAATAAAATAACTTCTTTTTAAAATAATCAACCGACCCTTTTCTTGTGCCAATGTCCTTTCAGCCTTTTTAAAAATAAAAATAGATTTGCTTGTTTGAGCACAATTTACTTTTATGGAAGCAAATTATATATTATGTCATATTAAGCATTTGATAAGATTCCTGTCTGCAGCAAAATGGCTCTCTACAGTAGCTTTTTGCAGAAGAACACGTATCTTCTACAGTTGGAAAAGACATTACTGCCTTCAGTTTTCCCATAATCCAGCCCTCCATGTAGGTCATAGTCACATCCATGCTGGTCGTGCTTCTGGTTACAGGTAAACTCCTGACATAGAAGTCCGGCAGTGTTCAGGGAAGTCTCCCGCAGCTACGTTTAATTCCATGTTCAGACTATAATTCCACAATATGATTTCTCCAGCAACAGAGCTCCTATAAGCATTTGCCAAGTTACACCCTTTAATTCTCCATTTTCAGATACTCATTTCCTTCTCCTGCCCTACAACTTTCTACTTCTCATCTGCGACGAAGCAATGGCACAGAACACCACACTGTAAAACCTACGACTGAAACAATGCAAAAATGACAACTATGTTTGCATGTTGATATTACGCAAGGTGCCTCGGAAGCATTCAAAAATCATAACCTATCACAACTCCTGTTTAGGCAAGCAGCAGTTTTCGAGCCTTCCACAAAGCACCACCGCAGGTAGAAGGCTGGTGGCCATGGGCCACACTCACACGCTCCACACGGGGACGGCCAAAGGTGCAGATGGCACACAGCAGCCTGCACTAGGATCCTATACCTGGTGAGCACTCACAAGCGAGGGAGCATGTTCTCTTTAGGTTGCTTCTCTCCCCTGCCTGTCACTCTGAGGTCTTCTGCCTACCAGCTCATGACACTGCCACCGTCCAATTTAATTTTTATTCTTCATCATGAAAAGAGATCTTCATAATCTTTTAACAACTGAATATAAATGGCTTTACCAGTTTAGGCTCCTCATTATAGTCTTCACCTAAAACTTGCCATCTCTTTACCTCAGAGAAATACAGCCAAATTTGTCAGACAAAATTAGGTGAAGAGCTATTTCAGTTTTATTTCTGGTGATGAAGCATGAGCCATGAGAGGATACAGAGTATATCACAGCGGACATGAAAAGAAACCTTTTACAGTGGAAATGAGGTTTAACAGTAGTTCTTCATGCTGAATAGAGAGTTCAATGGCAAAAAAAATCCTTTTATCATAAAATATAAGAAGGTCAGGACCTAAGCGCGACATATCAGGGATATTTCTAGCTGAAATGACTAGAAAATGGAGAGGAGACTCTTGTGGCATTGATATTCCTGAAGTTATTTATTTTAATCAGTAATGCAATAAACATATTTTTAATTTTTTTTCCTGACTGAACTGCAATAAATAAAAACTGTGATCCTAGATCATATTTATTTCTCCTACAGGAGACTTCACTTCCAGCCTGGAATGGAAGAAATTAATATAATTTGTGTGAAATGCTACCTAGGAAGGGTATTTGCATGGGCTGAATCCAATAAAAACATACTGCTGTCTAAGCAGTGATATATTTGAGCAGCTGCATAATGCATTGGGACATGTTTGATCATGGACTTTAAGGATGTTATGGCAAAGCATCAGTTAAATACAGTGACTTCATCTCAATCTCTGCCTGTTTAGCACTCCCACAACTTTTATAAGAGAGGTTTGTGATTTGACATCTGCTAAGTAGTTACAGTCCACTGGCCAATGGAACTTAATGTCTCAGCTCTGAAATGATGCAGGAAATGCTGCAGCTATAGACCAAAGAAATGAATATAAACTCATACCTCCCAAAATGCTCCTAGAACAGAATAACTTAATTTGAAAATCAATGAAAGATGATAAAGAAAAGCTCATGAAACTGACCTACCCAACCCATCAACGCCTCAACATGTGGAGCAATATCCCTCAATAGGTGGGATAGACATATCCATAAAATAAGTATGTTTTATAGCTCTCAATAAAATTTCTTTAGAGTAACTTCTAAAAAAGAAATAAGTGGGTAGAATCAGGCACTAAACTAAAGGATAAACCATATAATAGTATAGTAACTTATAAGGTTTGTAAAAAACCAAACAAACACTACTGGCTTGTCATATGGCCTTGTTAGTTCTATAAATGTTTTTGAGAGTTAGTTATCTAGGCCTATTGATCTGGGGGGTGGTGGGGGAAACACATGCTGTTTCATTCCCCCCTCTACCACAGGAAGTAAATTTTCTAATTATTTTATAATGTAATTCTATTCTATAAATTTATGATAGCTGCAGCTTAGTTCCAAGTACAGGATAGAAGTATCTATTGACTATTTCTACCTGTTTTGTTTTGATGGGCCATGATTTTACCATCTGCATCTAGAAATGGAATTCCTGTTTTTGTTCTTTGTGTTTTAAACATCTTCTGATTGTCTTGGTATTAATCTATCTTTAAGTTTGTTGTTAGCCAGACACATTTTTAAACTTTTAAGTTATATTCATTGCCATTAATTATTTAAATTCATCAGAAAACTTGTTTTATTTTGTATTCTATTTTGTAGCACCGTTCTAACACTTTCTATCAACGAGGCTATTTTCTGCCCAGCATAAGTTCTTTATGTTTATGAAATCATGTCTTTTTGAGCATCCTGTGGGTTGTCTAATCAGTTGCCAGTTTCCATGAATATTTCCTCTTTTGAATTTATGGTCCTTGCCACTTACAGCAACATGGCATTAAATTTTGGTAAATTGGTCCTTTTAAAGTTCCAAATATATAGACTGATTTGTATGAAATGCAGCCACTAGTACCTGGTCAACTGCTACTTTTAAGTCAGTGATTAACTCTTTTCCATCTTCCTGAGTGAGGCCAAGCATTTGGTAACACCCTGGTGGACATTGATTTTCAGTTCAGAGAAATTATTTCCAAGCATTTATGGAATATCTAAGGAAAATTGGCTTCTAGCCAATAACAGGACCAGCATGCATGACCTAAATTTAATTCACTCCACAGAGGGGCTAGCTGGAAATTTTCCAAGAAAAAAGAAAAGAAAGACTTTAAAAACCAACCAACGAACAAAAAAAAAAAAACCCAACAACTTTTCAGGCCTAAAGTGTTTTACTCTGAAGACTTAAGGGACGCTGGATTCAGGACAGGGCTCAAGTACAGCTTTGCCCAGCCTACTCCTGGGCTCTGGCTCTTGGGCAGACCACTCCTTCTTCCCTGCTCTCCTTCTTTTATTTTTTACAGCTTATTACACTTGGGGCTACCTCTTGCAGAGCTAAGATTCAGAGTCTGGAAAATCCAGGACCAGACTGAAGCTCTGTAGCTCTGGTGAGTGAGAATTCTTGCTTGACAGTGGGCATGCTGCAAATTCTCCTCAAATGAAGTCACCGAGGACTTGAGGTGAAAGATTTTAGGACCTCCTCCTACTGCCCATTGAAAATGACATTCACAGAGATAAACGAGACAAGCCTGCCAGTTTAACAGAGCAATTGCAGCATATAGGTGGATAGCTAGAGTGTATAACAACTTTCCTTTAGGAAAGACCATGCAAGCTCTGATGTTTCCAAAACAAAGTTTTCTTGGAACTTCTGGCTAATTTCTACCAGAAATTAGAAAATTCCTGGCATCCATCCAGTTCAGACTAAAAACATCTGAGCAAAATTTTAATGGACTAGAAAACCTGCTTTACAACTCTAGACATGACTGCAAGATCTGAGATGCTTTTTTGTTGTTTTTTCCCCCTAGGCATTGATGGTAGATATTTCAGAATCATTTTTTCCTATTTTCTAGTGACATGTTTTGGGTGCCTGTTCTTAAGTAGCAAAACGAGGGACATGTGCTTTAAATCCCAATAGCTCATCAATCTCAGTTTTCCCACAAAGCAAAACTCTGAGTTCTCAGATTGGCTTACAACCTCAAAGTCCGAAGCTCAGCTGTTTGTTGTTCTATCAGAGGCAGATTTTAAGGCTAGGTAAAATGTAATCCATGGAAAATCTTTTTCAATAACATGGATACAGATACCTTGTGGCCACCTTCTGGGTCTTGATTTTCTACTTCATAATCTGATCACATGCCAGACTGACATGTGAGGCATCGCTGACAAAAAAGAATGGAATTTGTTAGGGGTTTAAAGTTCCTTTCTTGTATAGAGTAGGAATAACCTAGACATTTCTGATTGGGAAAGACGACCGTCTATTTCATGCGAGATGCAAAGAACACCTGAGTTGTATTAAACATTAATATTTAACTTAGAAGTGCTAGCAAGTGGTTGCTGAAATAATCATATACATGCTTATTATTTATAGAAAGTTAGTGCAGAAATAGTTATGTATAATCTCAAGATGGTAGGCACATTTTTCCTGAGTGATCTGCATTGACAAACGAATTCTTACATTTGTATATCCCTAGCTGGATAGTGAACAGACATTTAAGTGTTTGCTGAGATAAGCTGACATGTGAATCTGAGTCTTTACATAAGCAATTCATTTATGTTGCCTCAAATTTTCAAGGGAGAATTATTCAGGGAAAAAAAACCCTGACCTCACTGAAGACTGACTGAAAAATATACTTTAGGCAATCATTTTACTTCCTTGGGAATACATAAATGATACCATAATGTTCAGATATTATTGTTCAGATGGCCTAGAATTGCTCATCCAGCATGTAAGGCTTTACAATAAAGAGAAGAGTTATTGTCTGTCTGGCTGAGAAGCAGAAGCTCCTTTAAACTGAATAGAACTTTAAAAGTTCTCTTTTACCAAGTTACACAAGCACAGATGATTTGGCTTCTGGTTAGTGAATGACAGCCAAAGAATACTATACCAAGAGACTTCAGTGTGGGGTGGAGTTAAAATATACAGAATACTGCTTTTGCACCGTGGTGGAGCTAGTTCTGCATGGGAAGATGGCCCCGGTGGATTCTGCAGGAAGAGATAAGGTCTATTGGTACTGAAATTCTGTGAAAGATGTTACCATTTGGCATGGGTTTTATGGCCGCTTTCACCTTTTGATACATACTTCTTAAAAATACAATGGAAACATGTCAACAATTTCAATAACATTTTCATTTCTGAATGTCTTAAGGGAAACCTTTTTTATTCAAAACTAAACACTACATAAGTGGTCAATATTGACCACTGCACACTAATTTTCTATTTAAGTTCATAATAATATGTCACATTTCTAGTACTCTACATTGCAATACCTAACTGTGGGCAGAATTTTTTTAAGACTAGTTATGAGATAGCTTTAGAAACTGAACTAAAAAAAAAAAAAAAATTTGTCAGGTTAAATGAACAAACATATCTCTGTGAAAAACAAAACACAAAAGTCCCTGACTCTTCAGTGAAAATAATTTGCCTTTTTCAAAACAAAATAAGATACTGAAAAAGCTTTGCTCCTCCCAAGAATGCAGCTAACACCACTTCAAAACTGTATCAAGTGTCAGTACACCACATTAATAGGCTGCTTAAAAAGAGACATGGACAAACTACACAGTTCCTTGTGGTCTTCTCTTGTAGGAAAAAAAAAAAGCGTGTCTTCAAAATTTTTGAGACTGTCTGGCAGAAATATATTTGAATTATTTATCTCTTTGTTCTGTCCTGCTATGAAGCCAAATATAATTTATTTAATGGCTCATAAGCCATTATTTGGCTAAGTTTTCAGTCATGGAAGTAATTTCTTTTCTTGGGTGTTCTATGTTACAACTAACTTAATTTAACTGTGGGGTTCTTCAGTGATAACAACAATAAAACCTGTTCATAGCTGTTAGTGACAGGCATTAAATGTAGGTCAGATCAGCAACTGGGGTAGATTCCTATAGCTTAGTTGATATAAATGGAGCTACATTACTGAGCGATCACTGCTGAGTACTTTCTGGTCCTTGAAGTATTGGACCTGACAGCACTGAGAAGGTGACCAAGTTAAGCTCATACCTAATGATCTTAAAATGGCTCCTGTTCTTCTACAGCTCATTAAGTTATTGCAAAACCATTTAGCAAATACTTGCAAATTTTAAAGCTATGTATTGTTTTTGAAACAAGAGTTTGAAAAAAATTACAAAACACTGAAACCACAAATATTTAAATATCAGACTTTTAAACTGGTGGTGTTCCCCCCTTTGCTTTGATACTAGCTACAATAAAATTAATAATGTTCATAATTCCCCTCTTCCTTTTGTCTTTTCAAAATGTCTCCATACTTTAAGTACACAGTGGCAAAGTTTCAAAACTTTTTTTGTCTTTTTCCCATAATTATTCTTCTAAGCTTGACAAAGTTTTGAGAAATTAGAATAAAAAGCAACATATACACAACAGTCCCAGATGACATACTTTTTTTTATTATTCCATAACCAAATGAGGGAGAAAAGAGAAAACAAAATTCAAAACTGGAGGCGTAGGGCTTTAAAAAAAAAACACCAAAAAACCCAAACCCCTTTCTGTACATTTTACTGTAGTTTCCCATAAAAAAAGAACTGAAAGCAGTATTTATCAAGGGAGAAGATATTTCTGAAAAAAAGCCTATACTGTTCCATGAGAAAAATGTGATTACTTTTTTAAGTGGAACTAATTTAGCCTGAAGTATTCCTTATCTATTCCTATCAGGAAAAGACTCCTGAGATGCTATGAAAACCACCCTCATCCACCAGCAGAACTGGAAATGATGGCTATGTCAGTGTCAAAATGCAGTGCTAATCTGTGAAGAAGGCACTGGTCAGTCAGGTAGTTGATCAAACTGAGCAGTTGATCTCCTCACCATTTGAATTTCAGTTCTCACTTACTTAAACCAATGATAAGGCCAAAGAAAACCAATTATTGTTTCTTTAATTGCAACAGAAAGTAATGTTTTCCTTTTAGTTGCACATCTACTTGTACATAAAATATTCTCTATTTTAATTTTAAGGGCAGCATCTTTATGACTGCGGGCGTGTGACCAAATGTATTCTTCCTGAATTTCAGGCACCGGCCTCAGTTGCACTACCGGCAATTAAGAAAATACTCATCTTTTTGCTTGTAAACTGAACACCGTCCATCTGCCAGGCGTTTGAATTTCCAACGCCGAAAACCATTACGCCTTTTTTAGAGGAATTCAATACAGATCTTCAGTTTGTGACCAGTCCACTCTGGAATGAAATATTTATACTGGGTTTTGTTCAAAAGAGAGAGCACAGAATTTGGACAATCTGCTATGACACTGTATACAGATGTATCACCTGCGTACCAATATAGATGTATTATTTTCTATTTGAATGTTGCAAGTACACTGAGTGTGTACATACAAAAATTATACAGGTCCTACCCTAGAGACCTTGTAACTTAGATAATTTTTGCTGTAAATCATTTCAAATTTGTCAAGATATTATTAAAGCTGTGCTGAGGGAAAAAAGCAATGTCTGTAGTCAGCAACCTAGCTGATAATAGAATTATCAAGAAAAGAAAGAAGCCATCCTATCTTTCCAGCCTAGGTCCAAATTGAAGCAATACTAAACTCATTTTCTTTCTGTCCCAAATTCTGTTGTTAAAAATGAGACTTGTATTAAAAGAGGATAGTGCTTGCTCTCATTTGTACAGCAGATTTAAATTCAAAAAAGGTCGTTGCTATAGGGCATAGAGCCATCAGCATCTCTGGAACTATTTATACAAATAGAGAGAGGAAGAATAAGCTGTTATCCACCTCTTCTGCTCAAAAAAAACCCCACTGCTGCTGTTCCTTGAAATGATGAGACAAATGCCTAACAACATTCTTGTCTTCCCCGTAACAGATGTGGGGAAAATTGTATTTTCCAAATGCAGGAGTGTCAGCTACAGAGGAGACCTGGCCATCCAAGCAGACTGTTGTAAAGGAGACTGAAGCTTTTGTCTGTGGCAGTGCTTAACTCATCTCTACAAAGGAAAACAATAACGTTCTCTACACAGAAATGTTGAGATCTTCACCGACCATTTCTAAGGATGGCAGACAAACCCAGTGATAGAGATAGCTCTTTTGTTTTTCTAAACAAAAATGCCAGTTCCTTGAAAAGTAACTGCTTCCCAGGAATATTGGCAATTCCAACAAAATTCCTATGAAAACCAGACAGGTCTGATCATAAATGTACCTGTTTTTCTTCTAGCTTGCCAGATGAATTCTTCTGCAATTCCCCTGGCAAATTGCTAGAGACTCGAAAGACTGAAAACCAGCTTCCAGCTCTGGGGCTCCAGAGCTGCTCAACAAATGGCCTCTCTAATAGCACAGGTGCTCAGAAGCACCAGTGTTCAAACCCTTCCTGTACTGCTGCTGTTTTCCCAACATTGTGGGGAGCTTGTAAAAGCAGCTGAAAAAAAAATGCTGTGATTTCTTCAAAAGAAAATTTTGGACCTTCTACTCCACCTGAAATTTCACCACCTCACTCCACAGTTCTGCTTTAGAAGGATTTTGTGTGCATGTGTGTATAATTTTCATTTTCCAGGAAACTGTGATTCTGGTTCTGAACCAACCTAGAATCCTAGACAATTCTCAAAATGACTGGGAGTGCCTAAAATATGTCTCTGTACAGTGAAAAATCCCTAATTAATACGTAAAAGAATCTGAAATCTAACTATTGTAGAAATCCTTGGGCCTGGAAGACTTCAACTGCAGGGTCTCAGCACATTAAAGACCTCAGAGAGGTATAAAAATTGCCTCCAAAATTTGTTCATGCTTCAATGCATTATAAATGCCTCTTGTTACTCAAAATAACAATATGACAGAGGTTTTTTGGCATAAATCCAGATTAAAGCTGCAATAAAAAAATCAATGTTTGCATAATAGTCTGTCAATTCTTGATAAGCGCATTACTCAGGGATACTTGACAATGTGTAGGAACACAGAAATAGGAGATTAATTCAATGCACATTTTATTTTTAATCACTGTCCAACTATAAAGTTATTTTATATATACAATATATCATAGCGGTTTTCTGCATAGCTGATCCTCTCCCTTTTGCTTCAGGAAAAGTTACATAGTGCACTCTGTGGGATACAAATTGAACGTGCAGCAAGACAAAAATAAAAAGATCAATATTATCATTTCCCACAGATTTATGAGGATTTAAAAGTAATAGTTCTTTCAAAACTGGAACAGACTTTAATAGCTTAGAGCTAAATGCCTACATGTTATTTGAAACCTTGCTGGTTTGTGAATATTGATCCAATATAATTTTTGTATGTGTTTTTATGAATAATGTATAAATGCCTCAAGCAGCAGCTAGGTGCTTCTGATCAAGAAAAATAAGACTGCGAAACACATTTAAAATGGATTGGATGCTGAAGCACAAGGTTAGTTCCAAGTGTGGTCTAAGCTTGGGAATATGCAAATATATAAAATTGTCACAAAGACTATTCATATTATATGTGATATCGTTAGAACTGTGGTAGCAGAGTCTAAAGGCATTAAGATGAGAATGAGGGTTTTTGAATCCCATTGCCTCTCTGCTTAGAGAGGTAAGGACAAAGCATTCAGATACTAGTCCTGAGAGAAACTTTCAGTGATATAGTGATGAGAACTGCGTCTGCAGTGATGACAGCAATACCTGCCTTCAAGGAGCGTGCTTTATAGGATTAAATATTTCAATAAACCCCAAAAGACTCATAGCATTTTAAGCACTCCTGCACTTGGTGAAAACATAGAGGTACTAATTTACTGAGCATTGGAAGTGGGAATGCCTGCCCTGGCCTAGATGCTTTGAGTATACCTGCGCTGCACAATACACTGTTGTGGGAGACTACCTGAGCTGGTCTGGCACCAGAAGTGTGTCCTGGTGTTCCTGCCTGGCACATAAGTTTTTCATACAGGCTAGTTCTCTCTAACCGACTGCACCACTGACACGGCTAGATTGCTGCGTTATGCTGTGGGGCCAAATGCTTAGTGTTAAACTGACTGCCGTGGTATTTATTCCAGTTTAAGACCAAATGGCTGGTGAAATTAAGTTCACTAACTTAATAACGATGACATTTTCCTAAGCATCTGATGCAAAAAAAGAACTAGGCAGGATCCTGCAAGTGCTGACCTGGAAACCACTGTTCAGCTGCCGCCTGTGCCTACGGTTATTGAAATGCTGTAATAGCTTGGAGCTGCATTTACACTGCCAGAGGGGAGTATCACATGCCCTTCTCCCACAGCCACCCAATACATATCTATTACTTTTTGCCTGGACTCCACTCTAAGGGGAAATACAGAGGTATTGTGTTAAGAAAATGCAGATGCTAAGGAGAAGACAATATGTGCTGGTGTCCTAAATACACAGAAACTGTCAACACAACCTGCTGCAATTTCTTTTTTTCCAGCCTTCCCAAACTTAATATGCCAATGTGATTTTTAAATCTTACAATTACTTTGGGTGTTTTAGGGTGGGTTTTAAAGAAGAAGAAGAAAAAAAAAAAAACAGAATAGGAAAATCATTATTACTTCCTTTGCCAGTTGGAGTGGGATTTAGACAATCAAATTTCAAATCAAAACCAAAACCTGTATCTACAGAAAAAGAATTCAGACTGTATAGGTACAAAAGAAACTTGAATCATGGAACATAGTATTTCAGATCCCAAATTACTGGGTTTTAATTGCAAACAACACAGGACTCATGCATGACAGGCTTCAGCCCAAAAGGAACTATTAAAGACCAATATTTAAAACCCTACCAGCAAAATGTGTAATGGAAATTCTGACAGGACTTTAGCTAGCCGACGAACTTTTTCTACATACTCTTGCAGCTACACCCATTGGCCAGAATCACTATTAGCCACACTCTGATTGCCAAAATGATTATGTACTAGTGGAAGAATATGCCAATAATAACAGCTTGAGTAAGGTCAGAAATCATTAGTATGCCCTATCTGATGTTGAATGCACAAATGCCATTAAAAGACTCATCAACTTAGGAAAGAGTAAATATTCATCTTTTAAAGGTGCAATATCACACACATCCAACTGAACTTTAAATTTAGGTTTCATTTCAGCAAGTTTTCCACTGAGGAGACCAAAGTTTGATGAGGTTAAGTTTTGTGAATGTGTATAGATAGCCACATATGCCTACCACATTTGTTTGTTTCTCCTCATGAGCTTTATCTTTTTCTACTCCAGAGACACCCTTTCTTGTGATTTATTGCTTGTGTTCTGTTCCAGAAAAATGCATACTTCCCAGGATACTTGGTTTCTAGCTTGTAAACCTTGGAACATCATATTTTATCAAATATAGATGTAGAGCAAAGAACTCTGAATGTAACAGCAGGGAAGCTTACCAGGTATTTCTCATTAGCAGCTTTAGCAAGGCAGGGAAGGGAAGCATGGTTTCTATTCAATACTTACTTTTATGTGAGCACCTTCTAATACAACTTGCCTCTACCATATATTTGCCCCGATATTCTTGGTAATGAAGTGTGTTTAGGCTGTTTTGATTTCTATATATTATTATATATTTTGATGCGTATTTTCATCTGAGAAAGCAATACAAAAGGAACAGTCTTTCCACTTAAGACATAAAATTAGGTGGTTTGTGATTTTCTTTTTTTAGTGACAAGGAAACAATTGAAGTGAAACATAGGCTGGCAGCTCACTGAGCGACTCATGTATTGGCTGCATGTTTCACAACACAGAAGATTGAAAAGGGATTATTTTTACACCCTCAGACAGGACGTATAGTAATGGAGCGGTCATGTTTCAGCACTACTCTTACGTACATCCCTCCAGAGAGATGTCCAGCCATCACCTGTAATGCTTGCTCGACCTCCATGAACACAGCAGTGTCTTATCAACAACAGCTGCTGCAGAAAAAGCCCAGAGACCGCGAAGGGATGTCTACTTCTACATTTTGCAAATCTCCCTGTGAACTATTTACTGGCACTGGTGTCCGGGTGGGACTACCACTGCAACAGTGCTGATTTCACAGCTGCACAGAGACTGCTGAGGAAAGTAGGGCAGGACACACTAAAGGTTGGTCTCTGCTTAGTGTTTGAGGTAATTTTTTGCTGCCTTTGCTTTTCTGTACTGGCAACGTAGTGTACAACTTCAACATGGGCTGAGGGGAGTGTTTGTATTAGCCTACTTATTGTCCATGGTAAGAAAATTTTAAAAGCCACGTGCTGTCAAACCTACCAAGGATGGTCTGCAATGGCAGGCTGACTAGTGGCGCTTAGATTTAGGGGCTTTAAAGACACCGTGTTTCAGGCTTCATATTCTGAACCACGACTATTTGCACAAGTGCTCCTAATAAAACTCTACCTCCAAATTCACAACAGCAGCTAATAAATCACTAACATAACATTTACGTTATTTTGGGGTCTTTTCTACAGAGCATTGTTCCTATAAACATAGTTGTAAGCCATTCTCACAGAGGCAAACATGAGAAAGAAAACAGGCACAAGTAATTATGGAGAAACATCTGAAAAAACTGCCAAATGCTATCACAGCCCAGTGTGCCTGTGTGTGGGTGAAGGTAACAGAGAGTGAGGCGCTGCTGAAGCCATTTTGTTTCAGTTAGAAAAGAACACATAGTTACTGGCGGAAAAGCTGTACAGATGGGCTTCCATAATGGGAAAACCTGCACTGACATAATATTCAAGGACCAGAGTGCAATGGACTTCTTCAGAAAAGAAAAAAAAAAAAAACTATAAAGGAGGTTCAATGCAACATTATTTAGATCTTTTTTTAATTAGAAGACAGAAAATAGTTGCACGTCCTCCTATTCTAATCATGCAATACATCATTAAAGAAATAAGATTCAAAGATGCACTAAGGATTCTATTACTTTTTGTTCCTTTGTTTTTCATTGTTTCTTCAGTAAAATATGATATCAATCATACAGTAGGCTTTTCTCTCAGAAGTGCTATTACATGTGCTAGGGTTAGGAAACACACATCAGACACTCTGGTATTTCTACAGAAATAAATACATACTGAAGTAGTACCACAGAGCATTAGAAGGAATAAACTAATAGTTTAAGCAAGCTTCTGAATGTTTTTGAGTTTGGGTCTCTTTTCCTCACCTAATCTGTGTCAATAATATTAACTAAAAACAGATCCACAAATATTTACCATGTAAAGCAGAAACACATGCAAGACACTTCAGAAAGCTCCGTTCAGCAATCCAATATTTGTTTTATTCAGTTCAACACCGATACACTGGGATCGGTGCCAAGGTTATGAATGTTGTTCAATGAATCCCAAAGTGTCCTTTTCTGCTACGTTTTGAATCCCCATTAGCATAGTTCACTGCAACAATAAACCTCACCCGCTTCTCACCCATCTTTCTCCCTGTGGAGCAATACACACTTTACTTAAGAACTTACATCTACTCAGAAACGCACTGATAGTACATTCCCAGCAGAAGGCTGTTGTATCATATCAGGGAGAAAATAATTAACACAAGTCATTTCAGATGGAAACAAGATTGCAAACATGTATAGAAGACAGCGTGTATGTTTCAAAACACCAGCAAACCCATCACATCAGTAGGGTAACACGACTGTTACCAAGAGGAGAATTTGGTGCAATGACTATAACGCTAAAAAACCCAAGGCAGATGTGGTTTCCCAAGTTTCAGAAAACACAGGTGAAACCAATTTCATTAGTAGAACTGGATAGTTCTAGTAAGAATGATTTTACAAGCAGATTTCATCAGCACACAGAGGCAAATCCTGCCTCTTTCACATAGAAATAAAGGTAGTAGAACGAGTAGAGCCCATCTTTGCAAGATGAGGCTGTGTGTATCACATCGTCTATCCCACGCTCTGCTGGCCAAGGTAGGATCTATTTTAGCCACCGGGTACACAAGAACTGGTGAGCTGCCAAGTAGCCTATGGGCAAAGATTGCCCTCTTCCAGGTCTAGCCATCCAGAAGTTCTAATGCTTCTTGAATGGTACAAGTCCTGCAATAGCAGAATAAGTTCCTGCTTATTCTGCTTGAAATTTCTGCTCAGATAGGTTTATTTGCATGCAACAAATAAGAATGTTTCATCCACCCCAGTATGCTTCTTGTTATTATCACTCATATTACTACATGATAAGTAAAAATACTTGACATGTTGATATAAAAACTGTCATAAAACAAACACACTACAAAATCTGCTTTCTTTATAATAAAGAGAAACTCCACCCTCACCCATTCCCAGCTTGCATTTACAATTTTTTGGTTCTTTCCTTTGAGAACATAGGAGCTCCAGTACTCTCATGCCCCTTGTGAGTTCACCATCCAATTACCTATCATCACCCAGCAGTGATTCACACCCTGAAGTTAGATTTAGTAGTTTGAAAATTCACTTCCAGCAAAGTTCAAATGAAACAGGTCAAAGGGGCACATCACTGGTAACTCTGAGAGCACAGATGTTTAACAGAGACAAGTTTAAATTTCATTCTGGCAATAGTTTAGCCTTTGAACTCACAAAGAGCTTAGCCTGTTTAGCAACGGAGTATCCACGACAAATTCATTTTCATCAGTTTGTTTGAGTCAGTAATACTTAAACCAAGAGCAGTGTTATTTTAAAACAGTAAGAAATTACTTTATGAAAGTAATGTAGAAAATTAGTATTTTAGTCTCTGTGGAATATTCTATTGAGCAAATCAGGTAGGGATGGAAGAATGCATTGATTTTTATCTTCAAAACATTTAATATTAATACCCTTCCATACCACTGTGTTAGTACAAGAATTAAGTACCTGCTTATGTTTCTCAGATGAAGAAATCAGGCAGAAACACACCTTTGTCAAGAGACTGATATGAAGTTGAAAATTAGAATGGAGAATGAAAGATAAATGTTAGTCACACTGAATATTTCTACTATGATAGTATTGTAAGTCCAAAGTGTTGAAGAGACCCCTATAAAACTATAGAAATTACACTACTGTAACATACAACCTCCTATGTCCTACTGGACACTGTAACATACAACCTCCTATGTCCTACTGGACACCTAACACTGTAGATACATTATAATACCTACCATCTTCTTATCTGTTCCTTAATCTGTGGCTAAGAAACAGGGCTGGGGTTTGAGAGACCTACATCTTATGCCAGAGGTTCACACACAGTTCTTCAGTGATTATGCCAGGTCTCCTTGAACATGATTCCCACCCGTCAATTGCAGTCCTCACTGAAATATTGTAGAGCTAAATCAATTATTGTTTGTGAAGTGTATTGCGTTCCTATGTAGAAGTGTTATTATGAGTTAAAGATGCAGCTTCAAGGACTGAGACCAGTTAATGAAACAACAGAGGCCAAAAAGGACGGAAAAAAGTCTTCTTTCCAGAGGATCGCTTAGTCTACTATAACAGCCTTTACAAATATTGACCTCTTCAATAAGCTCAAATAAAAAGCAAGGGATCCTTTTACACTTTTAAAAGTTCAAGTTACTATAAATTATTCTGCATGTTTAAAAGGTCTGGTTTGCATAACACAGTAAGTCTGCCATTACCTTTCTTTCTCCAATTAAAAACATATTATAATGTAATTTACATGAGATCAAAAAGAATACAGCTTTGTTTGAAAGGACTTATTTCATACAAAATTACAAAGAATTTTCTTATACATTGTGGGAAAAGTAGAGGACTTACAGCTTGCTATAGAGAAGTTACTTTTGAATGGTTTTAATTTTGTTTTTAAACTCCATTACATGAAAAATTACTGTGGTTTCCAATGGAAATTGCACATGTGTAAGAAAGTAAAATCAGCCTCTCAGCCTACTCTATTTTTTTTTATATATAGTTCTTTTCTGAGGGCACAGAAAGGAAAATATTGAGTGTATTTACTAAACAGATCCAGGCTTGGATGATCATTCTTTTTATTTTGTCATGAACATACAGGAAAACATATTAGCGTGATTCACTTTCCAAAAAATTTGGGAGAGGATGAAGGGCAGGATAAAACTTCTTTATCTAGCACCCTCACCTATGGAAAGGGTACAGTGTTCATCATTAACTCAAGTTTGAATTAAAGCAGTTAGAATAGTAATTTGGAAGGTAAGACACGTTCTTAGAAAATAAAAATCAAATTCTAAATCACTGAACAGTGGAGGAATACTAATAGAAGAAACAGCAGTGTTGTATTACTCTAAAATCTGGAAATTGGAACACCTTCCTCACACGCTTCTATTCAGATATCTACACTGGCCTATATACTGCCTAACAAGTTATAGCAGATAAACATAACTTATGTCTTATCTTGTGAAAGGCACCTAAGTTTCTTTGTGATTTCAGGCAAAAAATTGAAACATCTGTTTGACAAAACCAAAGTAGTTTCAATATTTCCTATTTGGCTTTGATTGTACTCCAAAACTCCCCTCCAATAACTCAGAAATATTTTCTAACATCCTGGAAGAGCATTATTTAGTTTAGGGGATGGGAGGAAGGGGAGGGAGAAAAGGCAGGTTTGGCAAGTAAGGTTTGGTCAGTTGGTGGATAGGATATGCTGTGAATATGACTATATAGCCAGTAGCAAATAACCTAATTGATGATTTATGTGGCCTCAGAATAAAGTGACCAGGCACAAAACTAGAGCCTGATTCTTCATATGATATCTCGGTCTCGAGATTTTTGTCATAGGGTACAGTGAGATTCCAGGAAGAAATTCTGTGGGCTGGGCAGATGGGTATTAGATTCAGTGCTTTTGAAGATGCAGGCTTTTTGCTTTCATGTGTAGCTTTTCAACAGATTGTTTCGTTCTGCTATTAATTGCAGTAAACATAATACTCCTTTTCAGGTTTTGCATTGAAATGGCATCAGGTTTGCTGCAAGTATTACAAATTCTGTGTTGGTAAGAAGAGGTGGAAGTTAGATATTTTCCTGAGTTTTACCCTTTTTGCAGGTTAACTGTGCAAGATGAAACACAGAGGCCTCATGGTAGTAGTTAATTTCTGATCAGTACTAATTTAACATGTATCTTATTTCATAGGATGTTAATGTAAACCTGAGGGTGCAATTATACCCTTTAAAATATTTTTCTTAAAACTAGATACTATTTAAACAAAGGAATATTAAACATCAAATTAGATTAAACTGAACTGTTAAAGAGTATTAAGAAAAAATACCAGAAAGCCAACAGAGTTCTGATCCAGACAAAACGAAGTTCTGTGGCTGCCAACCAATAAAAACTCTTTGGACTGTATATTTTTTAGGAGTATTCTGTATTCAGAAGAATAACTCTGCTTCTTCTCTGCAGCCCAGATACTAATTGCAGCACATTACAACTTTTCTCAACAGGAACATTATGATGCCTTCAATACGAAAATCAAACTCTTGGAAGTTTCACATTTCATTGTCTCTTTGTAGTGTGGTTTCAAATCCCATCGCATGACAGGCAAAACTATAAATATTAAAATGGAGCAATAAAATATTTTCATCTCTTCCATTCCATTTCACTGCCTGGGAGGCAATGAAAGTGCTGAACTTTACTGGTGTCAAGGAAAATTTACACCATACAGCACGTTGCAAGACCTGCTGTCTGTTTTCTACACACATGGTAGTTAACTATACCATATCTAGTAGGCAATGGAAATTAGCTAAAGATATCACAATATCTTTAAATACATATACTGATAAACAAGAAGAAAAACAGTAAAATCAACAGCTCAAAAAAAAAATACTCATAGTCATGTGAATAAATTATCTACTCATTGACCTAGTTACAATCTAGTTGGGAAATTCACTCATATCCAAAGGGAAAAACACAAAAATCTGAACACTGGAAATATACTCAGAACATTTTTCAGTTCCATGGCATCTTTCATCTTGTGATTTCTTACTAACATTAATCCTACATGTGAATGCTATCACTCCCTTTTATATGGAAAAAATAGATACAGGCACACTAAGAATAGTAAATACAGCCGCAAGTATCCAGGCTGTGATTGAATTCTTTCAAATGGGAATAAAGAAAGTATTGTTTTCTCAGTTAAGATGTGCTAGAGACTTATTCTTTGAAGTTATTACCACTACCTCAGAGGATCGTTTCCCCCTTTTCTGAGGGATTAGAAGCCAGGATATACAGATTCCTACAGAAGTGTCACAGAAAACTGGAAAAAAAAGAATGTAAAGCCCTTACCTTTTCTTTTTCAAAGCAGAAAAAAGATCTTCTAGTTCTTCCAAAAAAACTGATTTGGCTGAGGATGATGCAAGAATGTATTACAGAGGCTAGATGAATTACAGTGATACTTGCACCGTATCTTAATCAGAGAACTATCCTTTCTTCATGAAGATATTTTACTTCCTCAGAAAAATAAAATCAGAATAAACCCCACAGATTCAGAAAACTTTTTAATATAATGGGATTCTAGCAGCCTAGAAGGATTAAACTCTGATTACTTATGTGAGTAACTTGTCGGGGGACAAGCCCTCTAACATGGTGAATAGCAAAGTAGGCAGAAAGGGGGAAGCTAACACATCAAAATAAAAAACATTATAAGAAACAGACAATAAGAGTGATTGTATCTATTGGACAATAACTCTAGGTCACTTCAGTTAACATACGTCAGCTAAAAGTTTGACAAAGTGTAAATAATGTGTGGTAAAACTATACTTTTTTGGGAAAATGTGTAGTTTGAGAAAATGGAACTTTTTTACTGTAAACTGCATTTCTTTCCATTTTGTTGTGCTTTTATAACTTTGCCTCTCCCCAAAAGATTGAACCGAGTGCTATATTTCTGATTTTTGCAAATAAAATCAAGGACATAAGAATTATTTTGAATATAAACCTCTGGATATAATATTTAATAATGCTGGCACTTCTACAAAATAGCATCACTAGTTGAAAGCATTGATCAAAATGTAACTTGATTTTTCGCAGAGATATTTACTAAAGAGAGCATTTTCTTAAAATGAGCCACAGTTTGGAAACTTGTAGCTTGTATCAAAAAATAATATAAGCCAGTCTGGGATCATTTAAAACTCCACTGTTGAAACATCTTTTGTAGGTAAGAAACGGAGAGAGAGAGAAGTTTAAGAAGAATACCAAAGTGTTAGAGGACAGTTTATTTAAGTTTAATCTATGATATAACTGACTCAAATTCAGATGTCAATGTAATAGATTAGAAAGAAAGTGGGCTGATTAGATAAACAGATCAGTAGATCATTTAGACTCAGAATGAGATGAAATCTTTTCAATTCATGTTACGAAGAGAATTATTTGTCTTGGCAAAAGGCTGACAAAAGTTTCTATAACAGCAATATCGATAAGCTGACATCGCTCCAGTTTCAAGAGGAAAAATAAGAGCAAATCTTGAATCTGTTCAGTTGAAGGCAGAATTATTACTAACTGGCATCAGAACCTCACACCAAGGCCATAAAATGAGAAATGTCATTATCCAGAGCAGACCTGTTCTGGCATGCCATTCACTTTCTGACAACAGGACCCATTCCTCCTAGTTAAAGCCCAAGCGCTCAAAGCTGAGTAGGAGCTAAAGACATTGGAGATGAGAGCTTCAATATCACTCGAGGATTCGTTTTTAATTTTCAGCTGCCTGGCAGCCCCTGGGATCCTCAGCCCTTTGCCAGAAGCCCAGGTTACTAACGCAATGCTGGGGAGGAGTCAGAGGTCTGACAATGCCACGGGGCAATGTTCTGCCTCAAACTACTGTCTTCAAACTTGACAAGACGCAAAGGAAAACAGCATGGTTTAAATCCCACCAGTCCTTCAGACCGGAAGAAGGTGGAAGAGAATGACTCCGAAAGAAATCTCCTTGTGATAGTATTTGTGTGGGAAAGTAGTAATTGCCATGAGTCAAGGGCTGAGCAAATGGTGCATTTATATTAATTCAGGCTCTGAACTAGAAAATACCATGTGGGAAATGTGGTCAGGCTGAAACCAAGTCAACATTTTTTTAAGTTCATTTTTAAAAAATTAAAAAATAGAATTCATCTTCCGTGAATTCAATATTACGTACAGACTTTTGAATCCCATTTTTCTTTGCTATAATTTGTGTTCATTTTAAACGAAAAATGTAATTTTGAAACAAATATTTGAAAGGCTAAATCAAAAAAGGCAGAATAAAACACAAAGGCTTTACTGAAATTGCACCTCTTTACGGGGTAGTGTTTTAATATCCTTGTGCATTAGCCACACTCTTTAACTGAGGGCTCATTGACCTAAATGCACATATATTCTTGCGTCTTCCAAGACTTTCTCTCTTTTGCACAAGTGTTTCAGATACATCAGATCAGGCCAAACGGCACTAAATAGTGAAGCTTAGGCAACTAAGCTGTGCCCAAGGAGTCCTGTAGGCGCAAAATAAGCATTTCAGTAGCCAATCATCTGAAAAGCTTCCTGGATACTACAGCTAACACAATGGTAGAAATGAGACACCTAAGAAATAAGGCACAGATAGAAAGAAGGAATTTAGCTAGAAATAGAGAAAGATTTTACTGGAAACCCCGTCCCAATCTGTCAGTTTAAGACTGGCAGCTGTCGATTAGAGACAGGGTGGGGTGGAAATCATAACTTCACTGAGGTCAACAGTAAAAATCTTTTGACTGTAATAAGGCCAGAATGATACCTACATCCTTTAGCACAGACTTTATTACACATGCTTTCCTATGACACTATCATTTCAATATAATAGCACTTCGGAGGCATTTTTCACAACAATGTATGGCAGAATATGAACTATAAATTAATTTAATCCAAGCCTTCACTGCCTACAGTAAACAACTCAAGTTTTTCCTAAAGCAGAGTTTTTATCCTGGAAACAAACATCAAACTTCTGACCTTTATAATTAATCAGCCTTTAAAACTCTGGTAGTACAAGGCATCCTTAAGAAAATACATTTCTTTCATCTCTGTGTGGTGGTGTTACATAGCTTTTCCTGAACAAATTGGCAACTTCTGACTCACTTATATTTATGAGAAAGACTCTGAGTAGGCAACTTCTAGCACTGGTTCTCAGCATTATATTTCCTTCTCTACTGAAAATAAGGAAGTATATTACGTAAGAAAACAACAAAAGATGAATAACTTATTGCCCTTTTGGGTAATCTGGGATATTTACAAATCTACATCCTTGCTGACACAGTAAAAATACAAACTAGTAATCTTGAGAGACTTACTGTCCCCAGGGCAGCACTGCTTTTAATTTTATTATTGTTATTTATCTAGTCATGGGAGAATTGCAGACTGGAAGAGCTTGCTTCAGTTAATCCATCTTCCATCCATAAGAGAGCAGATAACATGTATAGCGAGACTTCTGAAGCATTTGCTTCACTTTTTGGAGGCCTGTCAACTGTTGCGTGTGCAACAGTGCTACCAAAAAGATTCAGACGTCATTTTGACTCCTTCCATTTCTTAGGGGGAATATCCCCCCTGTTTCTGTGCTGGGGGAGCACTGTCATTCCCAGCTAGAGAAGAGCTCTAGATAGTGCTGAGCACCTTCTCTGGCTGCAGGGTCCTCACAGGGGAGGGTTTCCTCCTTCTGCCAGAGTTGCCATGTCACAATAGTGGTTAGTATTGTGCAAACAGACAGCTTCAGGAAGTGCGTAATCATGGCAGAATCTGAGATTTTATTTAAAACAAACCAAAGCAAAAATAACCACACACCCAACCCTCACCAATCCTAGACCTCATAGTTAAAGAGAAAAATCTAGAAGCCATGAAACCTAACAAAAACCAGGAGACAATAAAAAGACTAAATAGCAAAGCTCTTCCGATTTTTAAGCAAGTCGGATCATTCTGGAAGGGCTGTGACACATTGGGTTTACCTGCTTGGGTTAACAATGCAGTCTTCAGTATTAAGCAGAACATTGTCACCAACCCTTCTGCATGAAAATCTGCAAAATCAAAATCTACCTTCCTTGTAAAGTGACAGAAGGACACAAGTGCCACTGCTGGTTCAAAACCCTGTCTTTCTGACCACTTCCACCATTATTCTCAAACCATCTCTCTATAGCTGAGTTTGTTCATTTAGGTAACAGTTATAACACGTGTGTGAGATGAAAAGGCCAGTGTGAGTCATGCATATGTTTTAAAGTGTTGTTAGAGTTTTATACAAAAAATGTTGTACAAGTGTTTGGCTTATTGTATGTATTTTAGAAAGCCTTCGAAGGGCAAAAATCTGTCATAATGCTAGCAACAATAATTTCAGTTTTGTTCAGTTCAGTGATAACTGTTTTCATCTGAAGGACTGAATCTCAGGTGTGTGTTTGCTTTTATAGACTTTAGATTAGAGTTTCATTTTTAACGTTACATCTGCGGATTGCATAAAACACTCATTAGCTTACTCCTTTACTAAAACAAAATTATAGAGAATCCTGGATAAAAGAACACAGGCCCTTTCCCTTTAGAATTGGCAGTTCCCAATTATTTTTGAGTAAAACCAAATGCAGAGCAAAATGCTTTCCCAAACAACTGATTTCACTGACTGGCTCCATAACAATGAAATCGCAATGACCTTTTCTATTTGGTAGGCAGCAATAACCTAGAACTACCTGAAATAAGGAGAATTCCTTATTATTCTTATCACGTCACAGACACGATGTTGTTTTGTTGCTTGTGTTCCAGACGTACACAAAGCAAATGCACAACTCTCGCAACCAGCAGCACAGCTCACTCCTATCCTACTGTCTCAGAAGTGACAAAGAAATTTTCCATGCTATTATTAAGCACAATGATTTTACTAAATCTGAATTTGCTGTTATGAAAAAGCAGTGATAAGCCAAAACTTCAAATTCTGATAATGTTTTTAATTTCCTTCAAAGTTTAAAGTATTCAGACTGCTAAGGACACCATGCCTATTCACAACCTTGGCTTTAGAGGAAAGATTTCTACCTTTAATATTAGAAATGTATTCCTGTCTGAATAAGATGATCTTCTGATCTTTCAGAGACATCTCTGACAACACATGTATTTTTGTAGAGTTACTGTGCACACTTCAAACAAAAGCTGATCAGTCAGTGAAAAAAGAGCAAAACCAACCCCAAAACCCCAAAATTGCTATTTATACCACTGGTAAGTGAACTGGGGTCCCATTTGACGGTGCTATATAGGCTCTGTTCAAAATCTTCACTCAGCAAATTTCTCATTAATAAAGGTACAATCTAAAAATAACAGATGGTACACTTGAGAAATTTTGTGCTCCCAAATTAACCCATACTCCAGTAATACACACTAAGATATATTCAAACATATCCCGTAACCCACTTTTTATTGATACATTTAAAAGTAAAATCAAATATTTTCTTTATATTTCTCATGTTTATGCAGCTACAGTACTTTTGATGTCCAACTTTCTGGAAAAAGTGAACACTGCCAGAGAAAAAATCAACAAAAATCTTGTATGATTTTGAAAAGCCAGGGTAGAAATATCACTTCTGAGCTTTTCTTGTGCAAATACATTGAATATTAATATCTGACAACGTTAACATGTAAAACACACTGTTATGAAATTTAGCGATGGTTTTTTCACCATCAAGAGAACAAAAATACATTCATATAAAAAAATATTAATATGTTTGGCTAATTTGCTGCCATTTACTTTAACTCCTTCTTTCTAAAGTTGTTTCTATTCACCTTTATACTAATAAGATTTGGATCGCATATTTATTGTTCTGGAATAAACAGTGAACCTGCATAGTTCCTTATTTATAGCTCAGGCACAATCAGTATATAATCAAGGTGTCTGACCCTGTAAAATGGTTTCTATATAGTACATTTTTTTTTTGTAAAAATAAATCCAAGTTATCCATAAGTTTTCTTATCTTCATAATGAATGAATGAATATGAGAGAAGTCTTGGAAAGAATCAGATGATAAAATATTGGGGATTAATGAAATACAAGTAGAACTAGTTTCATAGAAAAGGTTAGAAACAGCCATTATGACACATCTGACAACTTCTAAATATTATATTTCATAATGCCTCATTTTAGTATACCTACAATGTAAAATGGGTATAAGATTTTAGGGTCAGACCTTGTTATATAGACTATCAAGTCAAAAATATGTTGAGCAATCTTACCACAAAAATGTAAAGTGGAGAAGATTGACTCGTGAAATGATGACAGTGAATAAATTGCCAAAATATGCAAAGTATAACAGATCGGTTTACTTAATGCAGATACAGTAGTTCCAAAGATGCTTGCAATTGTTTCATTTATTCATTTGCTATAACCTTTGAAAATATTACATTTTTCCCCTCAGTTTATTTTCACTGCTTTAAGTTACGCCACTTTATTATGCTATGAAATATCACAATCCACTCATTTTCAGAGGATTAGGATGATAATGAAAACTCATAATTAACTTGCTGATGAAAAGTTCTATAATATTATAGAATAGAATATTACTGTCCTGGTTTCGGCTGGGATAGAGTTAATTTTCTTTCTAGTAGCCGGTATAGTGCTGTGCTTTGGATTTTAGTATAAGAATAATATTGATAACACGCTGATGTTTTGGCTGTTGCTAAGCGGTGTTTACACTGGTCAAGGATTCTTTCCCCCTTCAGCTCCCCATGCTCTGCCAGGTGCCCAAGAAGCTGGGAGGGGGCACAGCCAGGATAGTTGATCCAAACTGCCCAAAGGGTTATTCCATACCATATGATGTCATGCCCAGTATATAAACCGGGGGGAGTTGGCCGGGGGGTAGCAATCATTGCTCGGGGACTGGCTGGGCGTCGGTCGGCGGGTGGTGAGTGGTTGTAATTTTTTTTTTATATATATATTTTTTTTCCCCCTCCCTTGGGTTTTGTTCCTCTCTCTCTCTCATTGTTTTTTTTTCCCTCTCATTATAATTCATTATTATTATTACTATTATTTTGTTCCAGTTATTAAACTGTTATTATCTCAACCCATGAGTTTTCTTACTTTTGCTCTTTCGATTCTCTCCCCCATCCCATCGCGGGGGGGAGTGAGCGAGCGGCTGCGTGGTGCTTGGCTGCCGGCTGGGGCTAAACCACGACAATTACAGAATAGAATATTTTCCCTTCTGCTGCGTCATTCTTCATGCAGCTGTACCAATCTTACTTTCCTTACCTGCCACCTAGCCATATCTACAAATACCCTTATGTTTGCCCATTCCCTTTACTTCTTAAGGTATTTCTTCAGCATTCTTCTGCTTTTCTGCTGTTCAGAACCAAATGTAGATATTATCACATCTAATTATACAGGAATGAATATCACCTCACTGTCGCAGCCAAATAAATCCTGTCTTTTCTTATCACAGCTCAAAGTTCAGGTCTTATATGGATGCTAAGTTCTATGTTGTATATCATAAATTTTTCTTTCACTAGAAATATTTTTGTTGACTTGCATTTTCCCAGATTAGCTCCACCACTTCTGTACTACCAACAAATTGTTAAATTTCCTAGATCTCATTGTATAACTCCCTAGTGCTCCAGGTTGTTTGCCAGTAAAAGCATCTAATTTTCTTACTGCTTCAGTAAGAAAACTACTGCCCAGAACATTACTAATTTCAGTGACTGCACAGTAATAAATAAACTTTCATCAACATTGTAGATTTATAGGTTGCATTAACTTGTAGATAGCACCAATAAACCTCAATCACAGGAGATTTCTAGTTTGTAAATCATTTCTCTCTCTCTTGTTTCTGCTTTTTGTAATACTTGGAGAAGTACGTGATGGTGTCCTGCACTGTTAACACGCTGACAATCAGCAATGCAATTACAAGTCTTACATTCAAATTAGCACAATGAAAACATCTAGATTGTAAAATACGTGGTCTTGCTGTCCAGCTCACTGGCTCCCACTGCAACTAATTTCCTCCCCAGAAATGGGGGAGTGTGGGGCTGGGGGAAAGGGTTGGAAAAGTCGGTGGTAAATGAACAAATGATTTCAAATAATATGAAAAAAAACCCCAAACAAACAACAAAACCCCACAAACCCCAAAGCTTTTTTTCTGCTACCTGTCTGAATCCATTTTGAGTAAGCTGGAAGGAGCTAACTGGCTGGAGTGCAGCCACTGAGTGCCTGAGCCCCTGTAAAGCCTATTCCCACCAGCAAAGGTTTCTAAGGAGATGTTTGTTCCACTTTTGACAGAGTCATTTTATTTTAGCTGAAACCCCTAGTAACCTCTGAAAGTTGTATTTAATCTGGATGAAGGCATATTTTAATGTGGAGGTATTTTCTTTTTAGCTGGCAGCCATATAGTTGTGTCTTGCTATGGAGATTTTTGTACGGTAAAGTTATTTCAATCACTTAAGAAACCTCAAGATATATTTATTAAAGGGTATCTCTCTTTCATCTTCATTGAATTTCACTCTGCTTCAGTATGATAATTGGGTGTCAACTTTCCTGTTGTATTTTTTGGTTGAAATGCGGCTTGCCTCCTGGATTAGATAGCAGCTACTGATACCACAGCACCGTCTCCTGCTTCATCAACTGCACTTCACTCCTGAGGCACGCCGATGGGAGAGATAAAGTACCGCACTGAGCCCAACCAAATAAACTCTGCAGCAACTCTTACCTTGGCCCCCCAGGACATGGCAATGAGCCTGGCAGAGAGGTGGCTCGGAAAGGCTGTGACACCTCTGTTGTGGAGAGGGATGCTCTCCGTCGAGGGGACACTGCTGTGCAGCCCTGGGGCCTGGGGTGCATGGGAGGCCAACAGGACTGATTGCTTATAAAGGGTCTGTCTGGCCCCTGAATCTTCTGCTACCTTTTCCTCTGTTTTCTGCATTGGTGCTTCCATATCTGAGCAGGCAAAATGATCTTAAAACTCTTTTCCCAGGGTTAGACTTTGATTGCCTGAAGAATACAACTGGGCCTCTCTTTCTCTGTAGGTTAAATTTCTACAAACCACTAATACTAGTTCAGAAAGCAGTAGAAGTAACTAAAATCCAAATCTTGATCTTTTTCTTTACCTCTCCTCCCCTCCTCATTGCCCCCACTGCAAAAAAAGCCCATATTCAAACATTTCTGTTTCTACGTTCCAGATGTGAACAACTGGATTAAATTCTATGGTGAGCTTGTAATAAATCATAACAAGTCAATGGGTCACGGTCTTCACAGCATAAAGAAAAAAAATGCTAAAGCCTTATTTCTGAGACCAAGCAACATGGCTGCAGCAGCTGCAAGGTCACAGAGATTGAAACAGAACCATGAAAAAGAAACCACAGCCACAAGAACGACAGCAGAAATTACTCGTAATTTTTTTCCATCATAGAGACTGGAGAACTGCATTCCTTTCTGTAAGCAAAGCTGGCTCGATTGCTATACCACCTAAATTGTTTCCCCTGTTTGGGACTGAAAAGGCTTTCCCACCTCCGCAAAAAGTTTTTGATATTTGAATCAAGATCATTGAGGAGATTCAACAGAGCAAATAATGCTTTCTGAAACTTGTGAAGGTTATTTATTGTGACAGTTATTCATTTTGAAAATAAAAGTGCCTTGGATGAAAGAACGACATAGACAACACTGCAGATGTTACCCAGAAATATCAAAACCTGTTCTCCCTCACCAGCTTGGATTCTTTCTGCCAATTCTGCAAAAGGTAGCAAGATGAAAAGAGACGAGCCAAGCCTATACACTCAGCAGGAAAAGTCTGATCTTTCTCCCCCTACCTCTTTTCAAGAGGTTAAATAAAGCTAAGGCATGAGCAGCAGTCTTAAGGTCCAGAGTAAAGCTGCACGAACACCACAAAAAGCTTTGTGAAAAGGTTTTTGAAGCAGAAGCATGAGCTCACTTAGCATTTATGACTTCGGCTTTCTGTGAACAGTCTTAATAATAAAATTGCTGATTTTGTCCATACAGACACCTTTGAAAAACACTAGGTCTCTTTATATGACTAAGTGAAAATAATGCCATGTATTTTAGGTAAACTATCATATATGATCAAGTCTAAATGCAATTTTTTTCAAGTAAAAATTAGTTGATTTACTAAAATCTAAGTAGCAATGTGTTCAATTATTCTGCTTTTTATACAGGCTCTGGGACTTAAAAACAAGGAAAAAAATTCCTAAATGCTTTTATTGTACTCTACTGAATAAAGGTAAGAAATGCAGAAAGCATCAGTAAGTAGATGGGGGCTTTTTTAAATTATTTTGTTTCTTAAGGAACTATTTTTAAATTCATATGAAAATATAAAGGTATACAAAGGTACCAAAAGTGATATTTTCTAATACGATACTAAATTTAACTGGAAGAACAAATCACAGTGGCTTAGAGTAACATTTTGCTGTATGTAAACTTGCATTCGATGCACAAAGAAACAAACGTTTCTTGAATGTACAAGTATACTTGCTGTTTCTGCAGTGAAATTCTGTAATTACATACACCTAATACGTTTATTGTTACCAGCGTTAAGACTTTAATGTAAAAAATTTACACTTCCCATCAATAATTAATCCTGTTTAGAGGAAGATATATATAATAGCAACACTATTTCATACTAAGCACTTACATTTTTACGAAGGCTGCAGGGAGAAATAGTTACAACTATAATCACTTTAACTTATTCTTTCAGTGAAGCTTTTCCTTTAGAGATTTGCTGCTTGGAGTGCCTTAGCACTTTGCCCCCTCTGGCATGTCCACCCCACAAGCGCAGGGGTGGCTGTGATGGCCCCACACAAAGTCAGCTCTGGTGAGTGAGGGGAGAGACAGGAGCAGGCGGTATGCGAGCAAGCAGAGCCTGACAGCAGCACAACCGTGCTTTGGGAGAGGGCAAGGGAAAAGCCCATCCCATCACGCTGAAGGCCCGGCTAGGCCAGCATGGTGCAACTGCGGGGAACTTGTGCAGAACCCAGAAGAACTGGGGGGATAAACTGAGTCCAAGTCCTTGCTCGCCTCTTTATCACTGCACAAGACTTTCTTTCTGCTTCTAGCTACCGCGTCTTATTAAATACCAACACAGAGGTGGAGAGCTGGCAAAACTCTGGCTTTACTAACCAGAGAGCGGTCATTGGGCATCAGTATCCATTTGAGGAAACAGTTCTTCTCTGTAAAGGTAGCAAATAGCAGCTTTACTGTGTAAATTTTGTCCTTGGTGATTGATCCTGCATTTAAAATGCTGAAGGCTTTCTTATTATTTCTCTAGGAGACAGAAATCATCTACTGAGCTTTTAAATTCTTAAATCGTAATTCAAGTTTTAAGCTAGTTAGCCACACCTCAGGCCAGATCTGCCCATGGGTCACAATTCACCTCCGGCAGCCAGACTCACTGGTATTTATGATTCCATCATAATCTAAGCAGTCATTATCACATTTTAAAAATTGCATTTCTAAAATACAGCATACCTAGTCATTCTGCTATATGCTTAACCCCATTAAAATGCTCACTGCTCAGGAATCTTTGATCAGGTAGAAGTGGCAACAGCTGGTTTACAGAAAATCAGTACCAATGCTACTAAATGAAGATGATTCACTGTCCACAACAGTTTTATTTTCAGAAGTGTTTGATTCTTGATTCACCAACTTGTTCTTACTATGCATCATTCATGCTTAAATATTGAGATGTTGAAAGTTCTCCAGGAAACAAGGTCAGGAAAAGTGGCATGTGGCAATGTGATAGGCTTGCTGAGCCTCAAGCCTAAGACTGATTCACATTTTCATGGTAACAAATGAGAATTGCATGTATTCGCTGGCAGGTAATTTAAGTGGAGACAGATAGCTATGGGGCAAAGTGGAGCATCCTATTGCAAAGGATCGCATACAGCTCTTCTGGCATAAGAGTTTAGTCTTTAATCTTCTCTGGATAAATCTGGCTTATTTTTTAAAAAACTTAGCCAAGCAATATGATAATGAGATGCAAAAGGACCCCCTTTTTAATTGTAAGAGTTGTACAGTGTTATGCTTTTTGGATTTACTACTCAAAATAAGAAGGAAACCTGAGTATGATCCAATGGTGTCAATGCTAGAGCAACAATTTCAGTGCTTAGCCCATTGTTAACTGAAACTGGAGGAAAAAGACACTTAATAATTTTTTAATTCTTAATGGAAATTGAACTTAGATTTAGAGAAATATATCCCCCATGCAGAAAGTCCCAAATAATATCAAGAGCATGAGAAAAAAGAATACTTTACTGGCAGAAAGCTTGCTTGTGACAAACAATCACTACTCACAGAACATCATTTAGAGATTTTTGAACAATTGGCTTTGATTTAAAACTATGCTTAAATGTCAATTATGTGTGAGATGTATAGGTTAGTGGTTTACCCTCTGGCAAGAATTTAAAGTCTTAAAAGATGGGAATTCAATCTGTAAAAGTAACATCTATAGTTATGTGTAAGGGTAACAGCCAGTCTTCCATCATCAGCTTTCTCAACCTTCAATTTTAGCAAGGTGTATTCTGAGAAGGATGCGACCATGCAGAAAATGATACTGGCCTGCCATTGTGATTTACTTTTTAAATTTGTGAATTATCTTCCAAAGACTATATTTCAGGAGTGCCTTTACAACTAATACGTCACTTGGGATTGAATTCAGGTGTAGCGCTAGCAAGCAAATACCGCAGGCATCAGTTCAAGCATAAGTTTAGGGTCAAATTTCAATTTGATGTGGATGCTAATCTTTAAATCAACCTCATGCAAAGTCACTGGGAGAGCAGGAAAAGGTTTATTAGTTCACTGCAAGAAATCAGTATTACTCTGGTCTTGTTTCCATATTAATACTTTGTTTTGCTAACTGGCATGCTCTTGAATCACATGCTGAAAACCTTTTCTTTACATTTATGCTTTTCCCTTTCTGCATTAACTTTTCACCTGCTTTCTGCATATGACAGTAGTAGAGTTATGCAAAAATGTTTTTTCATTTTAGTATTTTTATTACGAGAACAGAAAAATGTCATGTGGGATTGTGAACGTTTGTGGTTAGGCTCTGGCACATGTTTTAAGATGTTAGACCAAAGAACTTATAGCAAGGTCGTTAAAGGAACTAACGATTTTAAAGCAACTTGCTTCCATAGGTTTGATGCAGGAAAACTTTATGACAATGTTAGAAAGTTAACCTTTCTTGACTCTCTTCATCTTCAGAGGTTCTGACTACAGATCAATGAAGATCAAACTTACATTAAGCAGACCAGCAGCAAGGTATAGTTTGAACCAGTGGCACAAAGAGAGGCTACTCTTATTTGCAGCTCTATGAGGAGTCAACTGGAATCTTTCTTTTGACTTGTGATTGCTCTGACAGTTAAAGTCTACTTATCAATTTCTTGACAAAACTCTTCAAGACTAACAATACATTAAACCTTTATCAAGTGCTTAGCATCCAGAAACTCACCAGCTGAGACATCGAGCAAGTATTTGGTGACCCTTTAATTTTCTTTCCTATGTAAATAATTATTTTTACAGACTTTCTTACAACTCAAACATACATACCCATGTCTTGAGGTACTGCAGTCTGAATTGGAGTTCTGTAACTAATAGTGGTGCTATTCAGTGCTTAAGCTGAAGTTGTGGCTCATCAAAGTCTAAGCTCTAATGACAAGATCCTCAAGTTGAGTACAGACTAGTTGATAAGAATCAAATTTCAGATTTATTTCAAGAGCATTAATCTCAGATTTGTCTTTCTTCATAAGGTGACACACCAGTTTGTTGTAGGGGAGAAGAGACTTGATTGTACCCATCTTAAACAAAAACCTTCCTTCCGGAAACAAAATGGTGTCTAACAGCTACTGTTAAAGGCAAGCACATGCCTTAAAGCAATATTAAAAATGTCAGAAAAAAAATTGAGTTTCCTCTAGAGTTAATTTTCTTTAAAAAAAATTGCTATCATGGTTGCCTTGGATTTAGAGTTTATACACTAACAACGTAACTACCACCAGTAGACACATGAATGTCAAGTGGAATGAAAAGATCTTTTAATAAGAATATTTTGGATAAGTCCTTTTCTTCAGGCAAAGTTATTCTGCTCACTGTTAGCTTTCCAGCAAGAGCAAAATGTCCTTCTTGCTTTAACCTTTGGCTGTCAGCTATTTTCCCTGTACTCAATAGACAGCTGGATTGCAGTGCTGAAGACAGGGAAGGAAAGGATTCATTGGCAACAACTTTAATTTATCAGAACAGTAAGAACTTCCCTAGGGTGAAATGGAAGGTAGCCATCAGCACCAAGCTAAACAATAAACTGTCAGCTAGATCTGCAACTTCACTTTAGCATCAAGTACAGAGGAGATGGGTTGTACTTCCTATCAACAGTTATCCAGAAGAAAAGAAGGAAAAATGGCAAGCATATGTCTTAGCAAACACAATATGATCACAGTCCTATGAAGTAGGTGGAAAACTGAAACTGGGAGAACTCACGAGTGAGAAAATTCAGACATGAAAAATCAATGCTTCTGTTCCAGCTTTTCCAGCTCTTCTCTTCCAGCTCTCCAGTGTTATATTTCCTTTTCTTTTCCTTACTTTTCATTCATTGCCATTTTTTTGGTTGCTAGTCAAAAGTAGTTTCTTTTTTTTTTAACAAAATAATAAGAAAAAAGGTTGAGCAGAAAAGTATTTCAACAAATTATACAGAGCTTTAGTCATTTACAGGCTGATGGTCCAATAGGTATAGGTAGTCTTCCTTCAGATGTCCATCCTTTCATTTTCATGCATCCTTGCTAGAAACTACCAACCCCAGTAAATAATAAATGAATGCACTTGCCATCAGGAAGAATAAATGGAATTATCTTGAACTATGGAAACTGCAGAATGAATAAGTAAAAAGCAACACTATGTAAATATTTGTGTCAATTTTATCATCTATAATAAGATGCTAAGCTTTGGAAACTTTAAAAAAATGGAAGGAATGAGAAGTGCTGTGGGAAATATGATATATTTTGCTATTGAGAAGCAGCTAGCTTACTAAGTAAATTTATGTTCTTTAGGAGAAAGTATGCAGATACACTTGGTAGAAACAGAATTCTTCATAAATCCAAAGACTGGACAAAATTTAGATCCAAACTTGAAAATCTCAAATATGATAATTTTAAACTTGATTCACTACAGAGATAGAATCTTCTGTTCTTTGGACCTCTATGTGTCTCAGCAATTTTCTAGGATATCCACCCCAGGCAAGGGAAAAGGGAAGGAATAATGTCTTCACCTCCCTGGCTATATCCCAATTTCACTGTAAAGTTCATGCAGTTTCCAATTTATTCTTGGTACTAAAACACCATCAAGGCTTCTTATTTCTCCCACTCTATCTCTTTCTCATTGCCCTTTTAACCTTGCTAATAGGGTGTAATTACCCAGGTGAATTCTAATCTTGTAAAACATAGCCATGGTCTGGTTGCAAACCAAAAGCAATGCTAGATAAGTGGAAATGAAACATTTGCCACCCACTAACTGATAAAGAATAATGGCTCTTTGCTTATGGTAGTTAATCATCTGATTTACAACCCCCACAAACAATCTTGTTAGGGGATTTTTGTTGTTTGTTTTTTTTTTTTTTTTATTTGCTGCTATTCTTTTGCTCTCCCAATCTATATACGTAGCACTTAAGAACAAATGGTAAAATGAGAGCAAAGAGCTTCATGTAGAATGTCTTTTCTATGCCTATTCCTCCTGCCAAGAGCATTAAAAACACAAAACAGAATGTCTACAAAAATCTTTTTCTTATTTAAAAAAATATATGGAATGATGTTAGCTGAAAATTGGCCAGAATAAATACTTGATCCTGTGACTATGTTTTCTGTTCATAACATGCAAACTAAATAAAAATTTGAAAATAATCCTTTAGTTGATAACATACAAATAATAAAACTCAGCCTCTATTAAAAAATTACCATATACTTTGGTGGGAAAAGTTTCTGATTCTTAACAAGGAACAGAATCCATTTTTGTATTTGTTATATAACTATCTGGTGAGTTTCACTCTGAAAGATGTTCTGAAAAGTCAGATTTAAGGAACTTCCGTCATCCTCCGGTGCAGGCAGTATCATTAGCAAAAGCTGCAGGTGAATACCATTATGCACATTCAGATGCACTCACTATACAATCAGAAAAAATACAAAAAGAGTAGGAAAAACCCCTGCATGTTTAAAGATTCACATACACACACAAAATCACTTATCAATACTGTTGTTTTTCAGCTATTTTCTAACTTCAGGCTGCTGAGTTTGGGGGAAACATTCATTTTGGGGATAGGATTATAGCGTCACCCTCATATGAGATCTACAGTATCTCTGCCAGCCCCCCAGACTTTTTAACGTAATTCTGTAGCTTGGCATCAAAATATCAAGGCTTGCTTTCACATGGGATCTCAAAAAGTGTTTTGTAAGTACAGCATATATCTCAACTTTTTACAGGCAAAAGTTTATAGATGTTATAAACAAGCAAACTCCAATTGTTTATAGCCTGCAGTCTTATGAATTTAATAATTTTTTAAAAACCGTTTATGATCATCAGTAGACACAACCTCTTGAATTTTGACTGCTGTACAGATAGTTTCCTCCTAAATGGGAGAGGTCAGGCTGTCCTCAACTACAACGGCTACAGTTACCCCACAGACTTCTCAACTTCTCATCTGGAAATCAGGCTGCCTTCATTTCTGGTAGACCTTGAAGCAGTGTCTCCCTCGGTCCTTATTCTGAGGTATGAAGCACTGTCAGAAATACCATCTTAAGCACTACCCCCTGACAGCCATGGCCCTTCCCATGACTGCCCATTTATTTCCACTGCTGTACAGTGGTTAACTGCAACTCCGCTGTGCCGATGAGCCAGGTCTGGGACTGCACTATGAACCAAATGAGTACCCTGAAAACAGAATTTATTAAATAATGCCTATTAAATCCTGTTTATGTTTTTTCACCCTGAGGTGTTGCACTGCACAACTCTACATGCAATTGTGTTGGCACTGCTGAAGAAGTAGCAACGCAGTGAGGGCTGGGGATAGTGATGAGGTAACAGATATTGCCTAAGCTAGTATTGCATCTAATACTTCTGATCAACAAAATGTGTGTGATGACCTCTCTGGAGAAATAAGTGGATAGATAAGTACCGGAAGGGCAGAAGATGAAGTAAAATCTGTGAGGAGGAGGATATAAAGGCAAGGACATTTGCATAGAAAAGATAGGAGAGGAGGGGAGAAAGAAATGAGACACACAAGATTAAATCCTTTCTCCTTTTGTGGAAGAGCACATCCCTTAGTACACGTGTGTGTCATCCTAATACATAAGAAGTCATAATAGTATCAATAGATTTATAGAATTAAAGTGAGACATATGCTTAAGAACCCTCCTGAAATAAAGTCATAGTTAGCACCTATGTTTAGAAAACGCAACATAATGCTGCACTGCTTTTTCTTCCTAAACTTCTTCCTAAGTAAATTACACATGAATTTTTACATTAAATGTGTTTAATTCTTACAGCATCAATGCTTGAAGCTACAATATAAAAATCACAGTTCTTGTTTTGAGGAGTACTTTTCTTAGAAAAAGCAGGAGACACAAAGCAGGCACCAGTTTTTCTGTGATAAAGGTAGATTCCTCCATTAGCCTGTTCTCTGTGCTGTAATGTATTATTAAACACTTAAAGGTATTGCTGATGGAATGTACTACAATAATAGCATAGCTGGAAAAAAGTTCTACTTTTTCAGGATAATTTATTCCATATTGGGCCAACTGGAAAGCTTTTCAAAGACTGTCAGCACCATTAGCTCTTTTCTGTTGAGGCAAAAGCAAGAGTATTGGATGTGTATTGATTTGATGTTATTCTGAGACTGTACAAGATTTGGAAGCTGGAGAGAATTAGATATGTGGGTGCACCAGGAAAAAAAAGAAAAAAAAAAAAAAAAGAAAATAAAACTTATCCAGATTCTGAAAGCAATTTGATCTGGGATTTCTTATCAGCACTTTGATTTCATTCTTTATATTATTTATATATCTAAACGAAAAGTCCATTGACAGTCAAAAAAAAAAAAAAACCACCCAAATGAATGAGAACCTAATATCATTTACGTTTGATTCATATTTATTTGATATGTGGTCTTTTGTATATGTAGAGGTCATAGGTTTACCTCACAGAGGTAATCAGTGTTACAATTTACTTGCAAAGAATAATCTTGAAGGCTTTCTACAATATAGATTTTGGCTGTGGTTGCCTCATACACATTATCATTCTGAAGTGTTTAATTACTAATATGTCTAAGCTCAGTCAACAGCCTGTTGTGGGTCACATGCATTAATCTCATCTAGATGTATATATGAAGTGACAGTCTATAGGTGACCAATTACAAGTCTCAGAGGATGGACACCCTTTGCACTGAAATATACACACTTTATAAAGAAATTATACTGTTGAATAATAATACCTTGAGGAGTTTACTCTTAACCTGAATTATTTTGTGGATCTATTTTATAACATATCCACACAAACAGCTGTCACCGTAACTTTTACTTCATTACCTGCCTGAATAAAATTTTTAAACTATATTGTTTAGTATGTATGAAGTGGTAACATATTTTATCTGTATTTTATCTTATAGTGGATTACCATAATTTCCAAGCAAGTAGTTAGCGTCAAGATAT
This sequence comes from Mycteria americana, assembly GCF_035582795.1. Classification (NCBI taxonomy): domain Eukaryota; kingdom Metazoa; phylum Chordata; class Aves; order Ciconiiformes; family Ciconiidae; genus Mycteria; species Mycteria americana. The sequence goes on from NC_134368.1 coordinate 45,456,141, forward strand.
TCCTCACCCAGGATGGAGTGAGTCTACAAAGGTAGGTTTCCAAATACCTTGAGATGTTCCCTGCTCTGCAGAATATTCTTTTTCTGCCAGGATAGAAGCAGTACAGACCTGTTCAAGACAAGGTGTTTCCAAGACAGGAAATGGAGAAATATAACAGGAGAGAGGCATGCCTAATTTTCCAAAATCTCAAGGGAGTTTGCAGTAGACTAGATCCTTATTTAGAGAAATAACTCTGATTCATGTGGCTATTGATACCATGTCAGGAAAAACAAATTATTATAATAAATATTCATCAGTAGTTCTATCACAATTTTATCTTTGAAAAATGACATCAGTGTCATCACATGCTTTTATTTGATCACTAGTGCAGAATCTGGCCCATAGTAGGAAGATAAAATTTTCTTATTGTCAGTCAAATGAGCTGTCAAGAAATTCTCAGCCCTATCATAAATGACATCTTGATTTGTTCACCTTTAAAGTTAAGCAAGAAGTTCAGAGTTTTGGTAGATGAAAGACAGCATGCTCAGCATTTTACATTAAGAACCTAGCATGCAAGAGAGAAATTAAAAATTAAGCCTGAAATAGGAACATGAATTTTACAAAAACATTTGTGGTATATTTTTCCCAAACATCAGGGATATCAGATTTTGAAAACTAGTCAAAACTAGATGTTTATGATTGCTCTGCTTATTTAACTTTCAGGAGCACTTACTAAATATATCCTATAGAGTTGAATTTACTTCTTTACCCACTTTCTTCAAGAGTCGGCTTTCTTTTTTAAGTCAAATGTAACTTTTCTGTCCATTTTACAGTAAATGGCTTTGCTGCCATGCAAATCAATAAAGAAATTCATACATATATTGTTAGATAGGCTTCAAAACCGTCAGACAATATTGTGCAGCTTTACCCGATATAAGCATTTTGCTGAAACACTCAGAAAGGAAAGCTCTGCATCTTTCATGCCACTTCCCTGAGGGTTTTAGACTTAAAGACTGCGTTAGTCAGAAAGTCGTAGCTGGATAATAACCGTGCAGGGTGAAATTTTCTAACCTGATTGCCCATTAAACCTTCATATTAATCTGTTTGACATGTCTCAACCACTATAGGCATGAGACAAGGTGTGAGCCAAAGCCCACTGATCTCAATAGGTGCATTTCATTCACTGAAATGGTTTTGGACAAGACTCAGAAAAAGCACTTAATTCACTCTTTTACTGATGTTGCAGGTTCAAACGTAGAAAGCCAAATTAGATTGCCAGTTTTGAAAAGGTGGTCCTGTAGGACTATAGTTCTAATTTACTTTTTTCAAATAGGCATTTGTTAAGCACCTATTTTATACTGCAAGCTTATATTTCCATAGCTAACAAGCACAGACCTATGTGAGATTACTACCTATACAATGTCAGACATGCACATGGGACCTGAAACACAAACATAAGGATAATGGAGTATGGACTTACTGACATCAAAGGGAGCTGTGTCATTGATGTAAACAATTCCACCACGGTTCCTACTTTGAATCTAAAGTTAGTCCAGAAGCATAACAAAAGAATGAGAAAGCATGCCATTGGGCACCAGTGGTAAGGAAACAGAAGGACAATTCTCTGGGATAAACTTGCTGCAGAAAATAGTAGTGTTTTAAATCCCACTACAAATCCACAGCTATTTTTATTAACTACTAAATTTAAAAGCTTACTGATGGATCAGATCCATGTGATAAAATATGCATTGATAGCATTATACTTTGGTATCACAATCTTAAACAGCATGCTCTAATAAACAAGATATTTTGAAAATATAATCCAGTTCAATTATTCATATAACTTATAGTATGTAAACATGCTGAGGATTTTTTTATATATTGCCTCAGAATTTAAACTACAATCAATGGAATCTATTTTATACATTCAGTAATGTGTGATTTGGGCCCCTGGTACTTTGATAAAATTGCACTCAATCAGATATATCTTCTCCCTCAATAAAAAAGAACACTTAGATAAATCTGTTTATAGAAACTATGTCAACATCAGCCAGTGCCATTGCAAAAACCAGAAACCTGTGAGTACTTTGGTCTTCCAAATGGTTCTTCCCTAAAGCAAGTGGACCTACATATATTTAATAAATTATTTGCTTCATCACACTGCCAATAATAATGTATTCCCATGTACAGATATAGGCTATTACACTTAGGTTATAAAACGCTCCAACTTTTCATCCTAACCAAAGATGTATTAAAAAAATAAGTGAAAAAATGATTTATTAAAATACTATTGCTAAATTTTTAGATAAATCCCGATGAGGAGTCAGGTAGATATTTGGTAGAACTAAATGCTCGTGAGAAATAGAAAGGAAACTCCCTATGAGTGGGAAACTGGATGGGTGTCAATATCTGTGCATGAGCTGGCAAGCTGTCTTGAACAACTGAACGAATTTCTCCTGGTAGTTCTGTAAACAATTAAACAATAATTAGCTACCCATATCTGAAAAAAGAGCATAATGTATTTTTCAAAGTTAAAGGTCACATGGATGAGTTGATGGCTTTCTGACCGCGGATTACTAGCAGCCAACAAAACTAATTCCTGGTATATACTTAAAGGCAGTTTCATCATGTTTATTCATCTTGTAAACTTAAAAAAAAAAAATCAAAGCAAGAAATAATTTTGTACTGGGGGCAGGACATTTCTCTGGCCACTTATGAGCAAATGAAGTCATTATGCAAATGCACAATCACATGTTTGGCAGAAGATGCTGAAGCAGAAATACTCATTTGATTAGCTTATCACGTTGTGCAATTTGTTTTCCAATGCATGCTTCCGCTTATTATTAATAATAAATAAATCAAAAGTTCTGTTTTGTGAAAGTCTCACAGCTGGCCCTTCATAATCTAAAATGCCAACAGCTATCAAGTATTGCAGATACGCCTTAGTGAGAACATTCCAACTGTTTTGGTCATACTGTAATTTTCGTTTGAGAAATATGGTTTTAATAGGGTTTTACTAGGGAAAATTTTGAGTGGTAGTGCTTGAATTTTAAACGTAGACTTCAAATTACAAAGTGAATGTGGGAAAATAGGTGGAATCTGTGCTGCTAAACACTCCCCATAAAGTTCACAACCTTGAGAATATTTCTAGTACCACAAAAATATTCTCACAAGTGAAATAATGTTTCTTTGTTCCATGTTGATCAAAAGCCTCCAAGAGAGCCATTTTTATAGATGAAGGGGGGGGAGGGGGGAAATCTTTGAAAGAGAAAAACATCAGCCAGTCCATAAATCAAACGACATTGTAGCATTACAGAGAGGAAGAGTCACCCTAATTGCTAGCATATTACAGAAAAGGAGATAGAGGTCTTCTAAAGGTTGCATGGGCCCATCTTTACATTTTCTTGTATCTTGTCAAACAAACTTCACACGTGCCTATTTTCAGCTCTTCAGAACAGTCTCCATGTCCAAAATCTCAGTGAGCAGCAGGACTGAAATATAAAGCTATCTTTTTGTTCTGGAATCTTTTATTCTGATCATAAAATCTTAAAACATAAAGCTAGAAGGGAAATTAAAAGTTCATTCATTAAGCTTTCTACCTCCACCAAGCAGGATCAAACTGCATGTCAGCTATTCCTGACAGATATTTGTCTAACTTCACTGTTAAAGTCCTTATTAATGAAACCCTTTTGCAAGAATCTATCCCAATACTCATTTAACCTTATGATTAGCCATCACATTTTGCTAAAATCTAACAGAAGCCTTTTATGCTGCTGTTAATTTATTGCTTCTTGCTTTATCCACAGCAGACAGCTTTAGGAGAAGCATTTTACATAACTGAAGACTTACCATGCTTCCTTCTTGTCTCCTCTAGATTAACA